>NC_141685.1:489415240-490665240 GCF_964263255.1 Lissotriton vulgaris
AGTGTACAGGCCACCGGCTCCATTGCTAATGCAAACAAGAGAGGCTACAGGGCGCACCCCTGTTGCATGCCTCTGTGTTTCTCACTTTGTCAGCAATTTTTACACTATCTCCAAGTAACTGTCTAGACCCTTTTGTGGCTAAAATTGGTCCTCTTTTCTCTGTGAATTTTAGTTCCAAATTACAAAACTCACGATTTTAGCTGCCTTCAAGAACAATTTCAAGCCATTTATCATTCAGCCTGTCACCTGCCATAAGTCATACAAATGTGATTTACCGAACTTGTGAGTTTCCACCTCCCAAGTTTAACGGCCAACGTATTTAAAATTTTAACTTTTTAATGACTTTCCGATACGTATTTCCAAATGCTAATGCCTTCCAAACCGCTGAAGGGAATTACACAAAATATATGTACAATTCCAATTCTAATTAGAAATAATAAAAGGAATGCTTTCTGAAAGAAGTTCTGCTTTCTTGCCAAATGTGGTGTAAATCAAGTCAATGGTTTTTGCACTAGCAAAGAGCAAAATTCCCTATGGGACAAAAAATGGAAAATGCATCTTTTTGGCACATCCTAACAATTAATTCCCCTGCAGGGATTTGCATAAAACTTTGCCTGCCAACCTTCAGCCAGTTTTACTACAGGAGTTCCAAATGTCACACAATGTAATTAAATAGTACCAAAGTTTTAAGAACATTTAAAAAAAAAACACTTTTAATGGGAAGTGTAGTTGAACCATAAATACATTGCTTGCTAATGCTGATTACCCCCAGGTCCCTACGTCCTCGACACCTTCCTTACTAAATGAGATTATCACTATCTCTGACAGAAAAAGAAAAAGAAGGAATGCTGGACCTACCCTCCCCCTCCTGCCGGGAGTACAAAAGGGTACATGTCCCAGCATTCCCTCTGTTTCTTTTTTCTGTCATTCTGACAGGGATTGCTGTGGCGCGTGGAGCATGGAATCGGCTCCTGCGCCGAACTTACCTCCGCTGGGGCTTCGTTGTCCTCGGCGACATGGATGGCCTCTCCCTCCCTGCCGGGCTTGGGGGGAGTGGCGCGGGCTTCCTCTGATGCTCCTGGGGGCCGCGCCTTGATGTGGCACCGCGTGGGCCTCGCGTCTGCCCGATGGCCGCCCCTCCTACCTGCCGGGCTTGTTAGGGGGCACGGCCGCCTTCGTGTCTAGGGTTGGCTGGTTGGGAGATGCCTTCCTGTGATGACGCTGCCTGACTTCCGGTTTGGGACATGGTCGGGCGCTTCTGCCGGTCGTTTTTTTTCCTGATAATAAAACGAGGGCAGCTGGTGAGTACCGCGTAGCGGTGTTTCTTTCCTGTGCTTTTTTGCTGGTTGCTACTGCCTCCTGTGTTGTGCCTTGCTGTTCAGGATGGGGAAGAGTTCGAGGAAGAGGCGTCACAGGGAGAGGTCCTCCTCTTCTTCTTCTTCTTCCAGTGTATCACGTTCTCCTTCTCCTGCCCGGTCCAGACGCCGTGGTGGGGGTGGGGATGCGCGCTTGAAGCGCTTGATCAGGGAGACCCTTACTGAAATGGGTTCTGGTGGTGCCGGTCGCAAGGTGCCTGCTGCGGCTTCCGGTGCTTCTGCTTCTTCTGCTGACGAGTCGGCTGGGGCTTGTGACTCTGAGCTGAAGGGGAAGTATATTGAAAAGGACGCTCTTCCGGGTATCCTGATGCACGTGAAGCAGAATATGGGCTTTGCTGATGACGCTGTTCCCAGTACATCTGGGGGTTCTTTGCTCCGCCAATTCCAGAGTTCTGCAGCGGTGGATGTTCCTGTTCATCCCTTTATTAGGGATGTCCTGAAGAGGGAGTGGGCGGATCCGGATCGCATTATGGTTCCGCGTTTTATGGCCCGTCTTTACCCCCTCCGGGATATGGCTACGGATCTTCCTGATTCGATCCCCATTGACTCGTTTGTTGCGAGTTTGGTGGGTCGCACTTCCTTATCTGAGGACGCTGTGCTGAAGGACCCTGTGGATAAGAAGGCTGACGAGGCTCTGAGGAAGGTTTATTCTGGCTCTCATCTGGCCTTGAGGGCCGGTGTTTATGGTACTTATTTGTCGCAGTCTCTGCTATCTGACATTAAGTCTCTGTACCAGTCAATGGACGATGCCACGGACTGTTCTGGTCTTCTTGAACACATTGAGCGGCAGGTTGAACTTCTGTCCGATGTGTCTTTTGATGAGGTACGAGCTGCTGCACTTTCTGGTGGGGCCTGTGTGGCAGCTCGTCGCAGTCTTGTTCTTAAGGACTGGAAGACAGACTCCGCGCAAAAGGCTTGTGCCTTGCGTTTGCCTTTTCAGGGTTCTATGCTGTTTGGGGGGGAGTTGGAGACCAAACTGCACAAACTGTTTAAGGAAAAGAAACATTCTTCTTCTTTAAAAGGGTCTGCTTCTGCTCCTGCTTCTTCTGCCCCCTCTAAGTCTAAATCTTTCTTTTGGCCTTCCTTTCGTGGGAAGTTTGGGAAGGGCCAGGGAAGGTTCTCTTCTGGCGGGGGTCGGGACCGTAAGGCTAGGTCTCCTCCTCCCCCGAAGCCTCGCTCCTGACTCTTTGGCTGTGGTTCCCGGGTTGTTGGTAGGAGGGCGGCTGCGCTTCTTCCTAGATGCCTGGGTTCAGTCATGTTCAGACGCTTGGGTGTTGGATGTTCTGCGGGAGGGTTACGAGGTGGAGTTTTCTGTTCCCCCTCCAGATTCCGGCCTCCGCCCGACACCCTGGCCTGCTTGCCGGTCCAGGAGGGCCCACCTGGTTCAAGGGGTGGAGGATCTTCTTCGGAAAGGGGCCATTCAGGCGGTTCCTCCTTCGGAGGTGGGGTCGGGCTTTTATTCCCTGATTTTTCTGGTGCCCAAGAATACCGGGGGTTTTCGCCTGGTCCTGGATTTGAGGGTCATGAACCGATGGGTGTTGCGGATTCCCTTCCGCATGGAGACCTTGCAGCGGATCATTCCGTTGGTTCTGCCGGGTCACTTCATGTGTACCCTGGATCTGCAGGACGCCTATTATCATGTTCCAGTACATCCAAGGTCCCGTCGGTTCCTGAGATTTTGTGTTCAGGGGTGCCACTTTCAGTTCCAGGTTCTGCCCTTCGGCCTTCGCTCTGCCCCGAGGGTTTTTACGAAGGTTGTCGCCCCCTTGGTTGCCTGGCTTCATCTCCGGGGGGTGATGGTGTATCCCTATTTAGACGATTGGTTAATCCATGCTCCCTCTCGGGACCTGTTGTTGGAGGCGAGAGAGTTGGTGTGCTCGGAGTTGAGGCGGCACGGGTTTCTGATCAATCTGCCGAAGTGCCGCCTGACTCCTTCGCAGGATCTGGTGTTCATTGGGGCTCGGTTTCGCACGGACCTCAACCGGGTGTTCCTGCCGGATCCTCGGGTGGTGACCCTGTTGTCCCTTGCTCGCAGATTCCAGGCGGGGGGTTCCTTTCGGGTGCGCCTCTGGTTGCGTCTTATGGGTCTGATGGTGGCGACTGTCTTTACGGTGGCTTGGGCTCGGTTTCACCTCCGCCCCATGTGGTGTTGCCTTCTGTCTCTCTGGGATCCGTTGTCCCGCGATTGGGAGTGTCTGGTGCCGGTGTCTCCTGTGGTTCTGCCTGCACTGCTTTGGTGGTCGGATCCAGTCCATCTGTCTCAGGGGCTCCCCTTGCAGCCCTCTCCGTCGCTGGTGTTGACGACGGATGCCAGCGCTTTGGGGTGGGGGGCGACCTTGGGTTCTCAGTCCCTTCAGGGTCGCTGGTCCCTGCTGGAGAGTCACAGGTCTTCCAACTGGCGGGAGTTGACTGCTGTGTCCCGTGCCGTGATGGGTTTTCGGGTGTGTTTGCTGGGCAGGAACGTCCTGGTGAGGTCGGACAATATGGTGTCGGTGGCCTATCTCAACCATCAAGGGGGGATTCGTTCGGCTTCCTTGAACGCAGTGGTGGTTCCGTTGTTTTGTTGGGTGGAGGGTCATCTGCTGTCTCTGACTGCGATTTATATCAAGGGAGTGGACAACTGTGCGTCGGATGTCCTGAGTCGCTTCTTTCCGGCTCCTCTGGAGTTGTCTCTCACCCGGGTTGCGTTTCGGCTTGTGTGCGGGAAGTTTGGGCGTCCCTTTCTGGACCTCTTTGCCTCCCGGCTGAATGCGCAGCTTCCACGCTTCTGCTCCAGGTTTCAGCAGGAAGGTTGTTGGGGGGTAGATGCCCTGTCGGTTCCCTGGCCATCCCGCCTGCTCTATGCCTTTCCCCCCCTGGCGCTGATCCCCAGGTTTCTGTCCCGTCTGTGTCTGGAGGATCGGGAGGTGGTTGTGGTTCTGCCCTTTTGGCCTCGGAGGTCTTGGTTTCCGACAGTACGTCTTCTGGCGTTGCGGGGCCCTTGGTTCCTCCCTCTGTCCCCGTCTCCCCTGCGGTCCTCCCCACCACTGTCTCTTCTCCGCTTGCGGCTGTCGGTGTGGAGGTTGAGAGGCAGGGGTGGCGGCGGCGCGGATTCCCGGAGCATTTAGCTGCTGCCATCCAGGGTTCCCGTAGGCCTTCCACTCTCATGTCCTATGATCGCCACTGGGGTAACTTCAGTCGTTGGTGTTCGGCCTTGGACCTTTCCCCTTTGCACTGTTCTTTACAGGCGGTGCTTCAGTTTTTGTGGGAAGGTTTTGAGAAGGGTTGGGCTGTGTCCACCTTGCGTGCCCAGTGGGCGGCTGTCCGGGCTTTTCGTTCCCCGTGGGGTAATCTGTCTGATGATGAGGATTTGGTCTCCAGGCTGCACCGCGGTTTTTCTCTTTCTCGTCCGGTTTCCCGGCCTTCCTTTCCCCTGTGGGATTTACCCTTGGTCCTTCTGGCCTTGATTAGTCCTCCGTTTGAGCCTTTGTCGGAGGTGGATTTGAAGTTTGTGACCTTGAAGGTTGTATTCTTGGTGGCCATCACGTCTGCCAGGCGCCTGGGCGAGTTGGGGGCCTTGATGTCACGGGAGCTTTTCCTGTCCTTTTTGGAGGGCGGGGTGGTGCTCCGCCTTGATTCCTCCTTCGTACCTAAGGTCGCTTCTCAATTTCACTGGTCCCAGGAGTTGGTCTTGCCTGAGTTGGGTTCTGTTATGGATTCCCCGGGTGGTCCTTGTTGGTCCTTGTTGGATGTGTGCCGGGCTTTGCGTGTTTATCTTGAGCGCACGGCGGCTATCAGGTTGACTGACTCCCTGTTTGTCTCTTCTGGGGCTGCTTGCCGTGGGCGTAAGGCTTTGTCTGTGTCCATTGGTCGCTGGCTGAAGCAGGTCATTTCCTTGGCCTATTCTCTTTCTGGGTCCCCTCCTCCTGTGGGTGTTCAAGGTCGATCTACGAGGGGGGTGGCGGCCTCCTGGGCTGAGATCCGGGGTGTCCCTCTTTCAGAGATTTGTAGGGCTGCCACTTGGGCGTCTTCCAATACGTTCATCAGGCATTACCGTCTCCTCAATTTGCTGGGTGATGAGGGCGGTTTTGCTTTGGGGGTGTTGGGTTGTGTTCGCCCGTGATTTCTGTTCTGTGCTCAATAAATGCCTGGTTTTTGCTGTACTGGTTGTTTGTTGTGTTTTGTGGGATGAATGCCGGAGTTTGCTTTGGTATGTCTCATTTAGTAAGGAAGGTGTCGAGGATGTAGGGACCTGGGGGTAATGTCCTATTACTTACGGTAATCTTCATTACTCCGGGTCCCGTAGTCCTCGACACCTTCATGACTTCCCTCCCTCCCGCCCTGTTTGCCGGCCTTCATCCTTTGGCTTGGTATTTCAGAGGGAATGCTGGGACATGTACCCTTTTGTACTCCCGGCGGGAGGGGGAGGGTAGGTCCAGCATTCCTTCTTTTTCTTTTTCTGTCAGAGATAGTGATAATCTCATTTAGTAAGGAAGGTGTCGAGGACTACGGGACCCGGAGTAATGAAGATTACCGTAAGTAATAGGACATTCAGTCATATAGAAAAATATGATATAATCAAGACAACTGTAACTATGGGATTTTGCGGTCACTGTGTTTTCCTTAAAATTATGACATTCCGCATTTGACACATGGTCCATCATTTACTGCATAATCTGTTATTTTTAACAAATACTATAAACCTCGTGGCGCGTGGAAGGCTCTTGGTAAAGGTTAACCTTTTTCTTGCTATTGTTACATATTGGCTGCTAAAACGATACTAATGAGGTGAACCCTGTGCCCAAACAGTGGGAAGCAGTGTCAAAATGACAAAATAATGAAGTAAAGATATCACAGAAGATGCCGCATTACGTCACATAATTTGCCGTTTCATTTCACATAATTTAGTAAACCCTGTGGCATAATTTGGACCTCTCCTGCTGCCCGATTCTAGTAGTCCTGAATGTAATAGTACAATTTGAAATATAAAAGAGGAAGAGATGCAAGTGATATAGAGGTGATAACAAAAGAAGAAAAGCACTTACAACATCCAGAGGCATTAACCAGACATGTACAACCCAGTCTGTAATGTAATCACAACTGCAACATGCACATATTAGCAGAGTATTGCAATGTAGGAGTTTGTAAGAGTGACGTTAATATTGGAGCCAGTGTTGAAAGGTGGTTTTATTGTTGTCACTTTCACCTCATGTGCCTCTCTTGTTCTAAGCAGTATTCACACTTCGTCTTTTCCCAACCTCTTGGTCATGCTTCTTAAGGATTTCCAAGCGACTCCCCATGATCCACTCATCACCTCAGCTCTTGAGGACCCTCAGTGTCCATTTCTTTTGGCGGAGGAGGGGGCGGGGATTGGGCTGGGGGAATAAGATAGCCCACCTCCCACTTGGTCACTGCCCATGAAATACAATCGGCTTCATTTCTAAATATTCATTCAATGTTATTATCCTAGCAAATGACTACTGTGAGCTCTATAGATTTAAATGACTTGCATTGCTTTCAATGTGTGTTTTCTCCTGTGGAACAAACTATCTCTCAACAGGAGATAGATGACAGAGCGTCTCAAATGCACCCAACATTACGAAGATATGCCTAAGCAAATACAGAGACAACAGTCCCCTTTCACTGGTCAATGAAAGCTCGCCGAACCTATTCATGAAATATAGTTCTTCTTAACCCGACTTCAACAGTACTCATTAGCCACAATAGATGCCATCATAATGCACAAAACACTGCGCCGAATTTATACAACTGGCGAAGCATCGCCATCTAAGGAACAGTTCTATATCATCTCAAAAATCGAAAACTGATATACTCTCAGATTCCCTTACAACAACAGTACAAATCAGACACCACATCTCGCACCGCTGCACTAATGCAGTGTCAAAGTCATATTGCTGGCTAAGCAAGGCTACCTCAACGGTGCATTCAAACCACAGCATACTAAACTCTACATCAACATAACCAGTTAGATATTCCCCATGGTATCTTCATGCCCACAACACAGCATGAAAACCATATGTTATGTTATGTTATGTTATGTTATATGGTTTTACATAGCGCTTGGGTGCCCCAGCAAAGGGGCGTCCCGGCGCTTTCTAACAGAGAAGGAGGGAGGACAGCTTCAGAAGAAATTTGCATTTTAGATAACATCGTTTAACAGAAGAGGTGGGTTTTTATGGCCTTTCTAAAAGACAGAAGATCATTCAGTCCCCGAATCTGGGAGGGCAGAGCATTCCAGAGCTTAGAAGCAAGATACCAGAAGGAGCGTTCACCCATCTGGGCTAGCTTAATACGGGGGACGACTGCCAAATTCTGACCTTCTGAGCGCAAAGTACGTTGGGGCACGTATGCTGTAAGAAGTGGACTTAGCATAGATGGGAAGGCCATTTTCAAGATTTTGAATGCGAGACATAGGGTCTTGAAGTGGATCCTCTTCTCCACCGGGAGCCAGTGGAGTTTAGTTAAAGTATTTGCCACTGACTGATGTCGGGGAGACCGGTTAATGCTCTTACTGCGGCATTCTGTACTCGTTGCAGTCTTACTTTCTCCGCTACGTTTACCCCTAACAGTACGGATCTTGCATAGTCCAGCCGCGAAAGGATGGCTGACTGTACCACGAGCTGACGTGTCTGGGGGTCAAAAAACGTTAAGATCGGCTTAAGGTTCCGCAGGATCCCAAAGCATGTGGCAGCAACTTTTTTCATCAGATGGGTGAAGTTAAGGGCGGAATCCACCCATACCCCAAGGTTTTTCACATGAATTTTAGGGTCGGACAGTTGGCCAAAGTTAGCTTTGTGTTGGCAACTCAATAGCATATTCTCTCCTCTTATCAACCTATTATGTTGAGGATTCAGAACATGTTAACTTAAATATAACAAACTAACAGCTATGCAACATTGTATGAAAGCCACATAATCAGCTGATTGCCCTACGGCGATCAAATGAAAAATCATGCTCCTCAACAGAATGAAACAAATGGTAAAGTTCTTTGACCCACAAACCCCGAAGCATAATAAACTGCAAAGGTATATGACAGAAACTAGTGATCTACTGTCCAATATAAACTGGTAGTAAACAAATCATTAACCTGTTCCACTCTGGCTAACCGCATCCAATATGATTTATTACTACACAACATCAAAAACAGAAGAAATCAACTTCCAAAGTTAACCTTGATTCCAGGCAATGAGAACCTCAAACCTAGACAGATGCCTAGAATCTCCATACATTAGAGGACATACAAATGCAAAATGGGCACTATTTGCATGTTTGCAATCTATAGTAATCAATCAATCGGGGAATTTTGAAGCACGCTACTCACCCGTCAGGGTCTCCTGGCGCTGGGGGGTTGGGAGGGGGTGATTGGCAGCTCCGGTCATCTAAGAGCCAAGTCTTGAGGGTCTTCCTGAAGATGTGCAGAGTGGGGACGCACCTGATATCGATCTGGAGCTTGTTCCAGGTCTTAGCAATGATGCAGGAGAAGGTTCTTCCACCCATTCTTGCTCTGCGGATGCGCGGGGGTTCGGCGGATTGGAGGTTTCTCTTGGGTATGTGGAAGGAGATTCTTTCATTGAGGTATTGGGGTCCAGTGTTGTGTAGGAGTGGATAAGTATCTTGAAAGTTACTTTCTTCTCAAGGGGAAGGTTTCGCAGGTGTTGGGTGATGTGTTCGTGTCGAGGGATGCCGATGACAAGTCTGGCTGCAGTGTTTTGTATGGTGTATGGTCTGGAGTTTGCGGAGCAGTGACTTGTTTATTCCGGTGTAGAGGGCGTTTCAGTAGTCCAGTCTGCTGGTTATGAGTGCGTGGGTGATGGCCTTTCTTGATTCAAGGGGTTCCATTTGAAGGTCTTCCGAAGGGTGCAAAGGGTGTCAAAACTAGGCTTGGGCGGCAAATTCCGTTCAGTTTGCGGAATTTGGGTAGTTTTGCGTTCCGCGGAGAATGCAAAATTGGCCAAAATTCTGCGTTCCGCGACTTTGCAAAACTTTTTGCTTGTTCGCTTTCACAAAATGCATGTTCGGAAGATATTTCCCCCGAGCACGCAAACAGCAATTGCTAACAGTAAAAAAGCATCGTGAACAAGAAATTCTGCGTGTTCGCAGAGATTTTTACCATTTCAGATTTGCGTAACGCGATTATGCAAATTCCACCCACCCCTAGTTAAAATAGGTGGAGGTGATGGCGTTGATCTTTCATGGAGGGGGGCGAGTTGAGTACGATCCCGAGGCTCCTGGCGTTTTCCGTGGGGGTGGTGGAGCTGCCGAGGGCGGTTGGTCACCATGGGTTGTCCCATGCAGAGGACGAGGACCTCTGTCTTCTCAGAGTTGAGCTTCAGGCAGCTGCTGATCATCCAGGATACAAGGTCCTCATTCCTTTCTGGCACCTACGTTGGTGGTACTGGGGTCCTTGGTGAGGGAGAGGATGCAGCTGGGAGTCATCAGGGTAGGATACTATGCTGAGTCCGTGCTGTCTGACGATGGTGGCGAGGGGTGTCATGTAGATGTTGAAGGTCATAGGGCTGAGCGATGATCCTAGGGTTACTCAGCAGTTGATCTCTGTGGGTTCAGAGTAGAAGGGCGGAAGTCTGATTCTTTGGGTTCTGCTTGGGGAGGAACGAGCGGAGCCTGTCGAGGGCGGTTCCCTGTATGCCGGTGTCGTGGAGTCTGGCGGTGAGTGTGCAGTGGGAGACGGTGTCGAAGGCTGCAGAGAGATAGAGTAGGATCAGGGCCGTGGTGTGGCCTTGGTCGAGGAGGGTGCCGATGTTGTCTGTGGCGGCGAGTAGAGCAGTCTCGATGCTGTGGTTGCAGCTGAATCCGTATTGGGAGGGGTCGAAGATGGAGTTCTCTTCAATGAATTTCGTTAGTTGGTTGTTGACGGTCTTCTCTGTGACTTTGGCAGCGAAGGGAAGGAGGGAGATGGGTTGGTAGTTCTTGAGGTCCATAGATTCTGCTGAGAGCTTCTTGAGTAGGGGCTTGACTTCTGTGCATTTCCAGTCATCAGGGAATGTGCTGGTTTTGAAGGTGGCGTTGATGGTAGTTCGTAGTTCCGGTGCGATGGTGGTGGTGCCTCTGTGGATGATGTGTGGCGGGCAGGGATCCATATGGGCTCCTGAGTGAATGCCTTTCATGGTTGATGCGGTGTCTTCGGTGGTGACTGGGGTCCAGAAGGAGATGGTGGGCTGGCTGATGTTGCTGAAAGAGAAAGGGGTTTTGGAGTCAGGTGTCTGTTCGTTGAAGTTGTCGTAGAGGAACTTGATTTTCAGGTGGAAGTAGGAGCAGAGCTTTTCGCAGAGGTCCTGGGAGGGGTGATATCCATGGTTTTGGTGGGGGTTTGGTGAATTCATGGATGATGCTGAAGAGTTCCTTTGAGTTGATGGAGTTGGCAAGGATCTTGTTTGAATGAAGGTCCTTATGGTGGATCTGATGAGTTGGTGGTAATCTGTCATGGAGTTCTTGTATGTGGTGCGCTCTTCCAAGAATTTACTGTTTCTCCAATTCTTCTCAAGATGTCTGTAGGTGCATCTGGATTCTTGGAGGTCGGCAATGAACCAGATGGCCTTTCTGGGGCACTGTATTTTGGGCAGCAGTGTCAACAGGAGAACTGGCCAAGGGTGGTGTTCAGCGTAGACAGCTGGCAATTGCTGTTCCTTCTGGGGCTGAGTGCGTGGAGTGTCGCTGAGTCATAGTAGTGGATGGACGGACTACCAGAGTCCCTGGCACTGGTCACAGTCGGGCACAGACGGGCTTGCATTTGGCACGGCCGCACAGCAGCCGCCATTAAATAGGGAAGTGGGGAGGGAAGCACAACTGGGAGGCGGGAGCGGGAAACAGCAGGGGGAAGGGGCAGCAGGGGCAGCAGCAGCAGCAGGAAAAGGGTGGCAAAAACAGAAGGCAGAGTAAAAAAGACCACAAGTAAATAGTCAAAATAACAAAAATAAAATAAACAGAATGACAGAAAAAGACCGATACAAGACACTATGACAAAAAAAGAGACAATAACGGGCACAAAACACACATACAGCAGTGGACCAGGAGAAGGACAAGGCTCTCCCACTGGACCATCAGGGATGAGGCGCAGGCAGGAGACTGAGAGTGGAGGAGGGCCTTGAACACCTACCAGGAGAGAGGTATAGGGGCACGCAGGCAGCACAACAGCAGAGCTGCTGGGGGGAAGAGCCGGGACTCTGGCCAGGAGGTCAGAGGTCCTGCCGTAAAGTAAAAGGTCCTAGTAACATAAAAGAAAGTGCTTTCACCTTGCTGATTTTAGAACACATACACCAGGGCATAACAAGATAACCTGTTATGCACTAGGGCACAAAAATCATTTGGATTATACCACACTGTATTAACAAAAACAACCGCTCAAGAGTAGAACATATTCCTATTATTCAAGAATATATTAACCAGTATCCTCCCTGCTTGCTTTTTGTCCTTAGCACTTTCAGAAAAGAGCAGATTCCAGAAATGTGTTAATTCAGGTTAAATTACTAAAATCTATGAGTGTAACTCATTTTTAATCATTCTTATGGCATGTAAGCAAGTGGCCTTAAGAGAAAATATTTCTTCCAACAGGTCAATATGTTCCTAAATAAAATACGTTCTAGTGTACTTTATTTTCATTAAGTAAGTTTGATTTGATTTTCTGCACAGCGTTGACTCTAATTGTCTGCATATTGATTTAAATTCAGGTCACTGCTCTAGTGTCTGCAATGGTAGATTCAATTCTGTTTGTATCTGCACTGTCATTAATGTATTATGATAACATACCATGTTCAATAAATTTGATGGGCAATTGTAGCAGCCAGTGATTCATAATGTTGTGTGTTCCCTGTAGGGCCCACTGTAATTTCTCCCCTATGTTAGCCTAATTGCACAAATAGTAGGTGGCTTTTACTTTGAACACATTATGAAGTAACATGCTTGTTTTTGTGCCCCACTCTTATTTTCGAAATATGCTGCACATGTTTTGTTATCCAGCTCTCCTGCTAGCATTCAGTCTGAACATTTTGTGCAAGGTCAAACATTGTGCCCTGTTTTCTCTGAGTTTGGACATTAACACCTAGACATAATAGAGAAATACAGCTGCCTTTTTTAAACAAGACAATTCTTATCATATAAGCCGATACTTGTCTGATGCTTGCAGAGAAAAGGTCATGAGACGAAAGAGCTTTGCGTCTGAGATGTAGACCAACTGATTGTGACAGTCAGGTATGGGGCTCTGCACTAATCTCAGAGACCTCCATTATATCACTGTACTCCCATGGTGAAGGTAGACTTAAGCAGATTTGTCATTTGCAATGACAGGGCTTTTCAATCTGTATAATTTATTATTCATGGTAATCACATTGTTGAGATATATGTTTTCTAATTGCAGCACAATTGCTTAGTGACAGGCCACAATATTTTAATAAAAATTGTAAGCCTCCTTTATGTCTCTTTTCTGTTTATCGGGGACACCTATGAGTGTGAGAACAACCCCTAGGAGGGTTCAGAGTGTTGTGTTCTGGGGTGCTAACTTACCTGTCACTCTGGAAGGTTATGAGGGCAGGTAAAGCACTATGAGTTAGTTTGGATTTAGGCCCATAGGTTCTGCGGTGTCTAGTGACTAAGAGCCAGATGCATCAAAGGGTTTTGCCCATTCTGTGTCTATAGGAAGATGTGTTGATACATATGGCCCTAAGTCCCTACATACAGATGTTCTTTGATCCCAGGCATAGTTCTGTTTCTAAACATTATCCCTGCAACAATAACATCTGTTTTATTACATATTTATGGTGTGCTTTGAGTTAAATGTGTTTGCATTTAAAGAACAGTGGAAATGAGTACTGCAAAATGTCATACCTATGTTTGCAATGTAACATTATTATTAATCATTTGATGTTCACTTACAATTTTGTATTAAACATTAAAAAAAATTCTAGTGTAGGTCTACTCACAAGGCAAGGACCCTACCACCACCTCACATTAGTAAGTACTTCCCATGCTGAAGAGTGAGGCAGATTCTCGATTCATCTGGTGTTCCAATTTTTTTTGCACATGATGCAAGCACGCTGTTAAATAAAAGGACCCACCCACAATATTTTGGGATTCTTTACTCTCTTTGACATGTTTGTGATCAACAGGCCTTATCAGCAGCAATAGGAGGCCTGCCAAGAGTAGCGTAATGTACATCTTTAAGCTTTCATGGGAATGAAGCTTATTCGTTTCTAAATCTTGTTATTCTTGACCTTAAATTGACAAGGCCCATATGGAAAAATGTAGATGCACATCTGAAAAAGGCGCATAGTGCCTATAGAACGTCTACACTGGTTCAAGTGTTTTCACATCTTATTGTGTCAGTGATTCAGAGTTTAATGTATTTAAATTATTCTTGTTTTCCTACTTAGCTGCATACAATAATCTATATGTTTTAAGGAAAATGTTTTCTTGCCACAAAATCTGTATTGAAATTACAAAATACAAAAATAAAATAAAATGTCCAACTCTCTGAGTTAGTACCAGCCAACGCACTTACGGCCTGATTCATGAAAATCCGATTCTGGGATTCTCAAATAGCGATTAACTGCGAATCGCAATTGAGAAATCGCAGAACGGTATTCATGATGTTTAGCGATAAAAAAATGCGATTCGCACGCGGCCGCAAAAGCCGTTTGCGATCATCGAAAATCGCAGAAAAATCGCAATTTTCGGCAACATCCGTGTAGGATTTGCGATATCGCTAATTGCGAGATCGCAAAAAGCGAGATCGCAAAATCGCGAGATCGGGAAAACGGGAAGTCGCATTTCGAGCACAGTGATGACATCACAACCAGGAAGTAGCCAGTTCCCACCCCCATTCACCACAGTGAAGCACACCTCGAGACAGCAACAGAGTCAGCTCCTGCAAGGACACCTGCAGACTTGGACCACCACTTCCAATTCCACTGCAGCAATGGCTGAGGAGGCATTACCTGGGCCCAGCAACACCGGGCGAAAGAGAAAACTTAAGTTCTCCGAACAGGAGTTGGAGCACCTAATCGAAGGGGTGGTGGCGAACCACTCCAAACTGTTCGGGAGAGAGTCAAGGAGGGTGCCCGAGCAGGAGAAGCGCAGGATCTGGGTCGGGATAGCGGCCACAGTGAACTCTGTGGGTGTGGCCGACAGGTCACTTGATGAACTAAAGAAAAGGTGGTACGACCTCCGAGGTCGTGCCAAGGAGAAGGTAGCCGAGAGGCTGGGAGAGTCCCTGGCCACTGGAGGGGAGGACCGACAGTCCCTCCAAACACCCCCATGGAGGATCTCGTCGAAGACATGCTGGAGTCCGAGGCGTGCATTGGAGTCACCCGATTGGACTCATCCCGACCCACCCAAGAGAGCCAAGGTAAGTGGCATGCGACTGCGACCCTGTCCCCTATGAATGGCCATGACCCTATAGCCTCCCATAATGTTCCAAAGTCATGCCATTGGTGCACATTAGGTAATGCCCTAAAGCATTGTGGGACATGTAGTGTGGCCACAATGTACAAGTACCCCAATGCAGCCAGACAGGTTCAAAAGTACGCAATGCCATAGCCAGTCAGGGAATGTCATCCAGCATGCATGTAGCAACTGCACGTGTGACAGATATATGCAAGTAATGAACGTCCACTACCCCTCACAGGTGGCGCAGACAGCAGCGACAGTGAGAGGCTGCTCATTGATGAGCAAGCACTGGATGACAATGAGGTGCCGTTACCAACACACCACCACCGTCTGCCGCAGCACCAACCCCTGCAGCCCGGCCCACTACATCTGTGCCACCACTGTCTGCCGCAGCACCAACCCCTGCAGCCCGGCCCACTACATCTGTGCCACCACCATCTGCCGCAGCACCAACCCCTGCAGCCCGGCCCACTACATCTGTGCCACCACCGTCTGCCGCAGCACCAACCCCTGCAGCCCGGCCCACTACATCTGTGCCACCACCGTCTGGCGCACCATCTACGCCTAGCTCAACTCCACCAGCAGCTGGCGCATCCACATCAGGTCCAGCGACAGCGGTGACACAGCGGCCACCCACTGTGGCCAGCCAGCAGAGCAGGCGTGGCAGGGCTCGCCTGCAGGACAATGCTCCCAGCGTCAGGAGAGGGATGCAACAGCGCTTGCCGAGCATGAATATCGAACGTAGAATGCTAAGAATTCACCAGCTGCAGGCACGCCGGCAAGGGGCCATACAGTTGCAGCTGTATAACATTGGCCGCAATGTGGCAGGTGTGGGGGACCGGATGGACCGCATGACGGCAGCCATGGCAGGTGTGGGGGAGGGGATGGCCCGCATGACTGCAGCCATGGAGGCCAACACAGCTGCTATGATATCCCAGCGCAACACGGCCCGCCGCCGCCACCGTCAGCTACTGACGCGGCTGACGGCTTACACTCGGTCAAACTATGTGATCGGCAATGCCACGTCGCAGCTGTCACGCCGGTCCCTGGCGCAGCAGCAGCAGCTTATTCAATGCTGCGAGGATGTGGCCAGGGTACTAGAGCACCTCATCACTGCCGTGATGGCACTTCATCCCGCTCTACCTGCCACTGTGGGGGGGGACGATGCCAGCGAGGGCACCTCAAGTGTGAGCAGCCACTCTGCCTCACACGTAGGGGCGTTGAGACGTAGCACCAGGCCCACTGGAGGGTCACGTGCGGTGGCTGAGGAGGAGCCGAGAGGCGCTTGGGTTCTTCGCGCCGGAGGTGCAACTGACTGACATGTACTTGTACAGGCACAGGCTGAACATAAGCCTGCCCTGTGTATCAGACGCAGCAGTATGGGGCAATACTGTGTGCAATGGAAGGATGGCAACTTGCAACATTATTGTGATTCAAACAATAATATTTAATATAGCATCACACATTGGCGTTCTGTCATTATTACATTTTGCATGCAATTGTGATTTGTTGGGTGAGGGGAGAGGGTGCACTAGAAACTGTTCATTGTGATGTGGTTGCGGCGTCTGTGGCCTTCAGCTGGGTTCTCCCCGCGTGCATGGCACGCATGTGCAGGTGGCCGGTCGTCCCCTTCCGATTCACTGCCAGAGATGTCGACAGGTATCCGGCACTTGGTAGCAATGTTGTGTAGTATAGCACACACAGCCACAATGCGGCAGCACACTTCAGGACTGTAGTACATGGCCCCACCTGTCTTGTGAAGTATGCGGAATCTGCTCTTCAGTAGCCCAAAAGTTCTCTCAATGCAATTCCTTGAGCGTATGTGTGATACGTTGTAACGCTGTTGCTGTGGTGTAGCAGGGTTGAGGTATGGGGTGAGGAGGTATTCACGCAGGGCGTAGCCACTGTCACCTGAATGAGAGGAGCAGAGGGTGAGTGCCTGTGCAGCGCAGCTACTTCATCACAGTGTGACATTGTGGGCAAAGTGTACTTACCAAGTAGGTGTCCTTCCCCAAAGTCTCCCCTGGACAGTCGTGTGTGGAGGCCGCTGTGCCGGAATATGAATGAGTCATGTGTACTCCCCGGGTACTGTGCCACTATGTCCGTGATGTATGTCTTAGCATTGCAGACCATCTGGATGTTGAGGGAGTGGTAGGACTTGCGATTGCGGTACATGTACTCCATTGCAGCTGGTGGGCAGATGTGGACGTGGGTACAGTCAATGCATCCTATCACGTGTGGGAAACGGGCAACATTGTAGAATTGTAGCTTGGTCTCATCCAATTCCTGTTGGCTGGTGGGAAATTTGATGTGGTGGTGTAGCTGGGTCAGCATTGCGTCAAGGAAACTACGTAGGCAGCGGGACATGGTGGGCTGGGATATCCCCCCAGCTACCGCAACTATCCCCTGGAAGCTCCCTGAGGCCAGGAGGTGCAGGCTACACAATACCTGGACATGTGTTGGGACGGCATTGGCCCGCCTTGTTGGGTGCTGCATCAGGGGGTCAAGGTCCTGTATTAGCTTGATGATCATAGCCCCATTCAGCCGGTACTTTGCGTATATTTGCTCTCTGGTTTGGCCCAGCAGGGTGACCCGCTGGCGGAATATCCTTTCCTGGATTCTGCGTCTCCTCCTTGCTGCTCGCTGTAGCCTTCGCCGCCTGACCACCATGTACATTCCTGGCATTTTGTGACTGCTTCTGCTGATGCTGCTTCTCCTTAAGTGTGTTTGGTCAGGCCTGCACCAGTTACTGATTGGCCAACGGTTTTTCAATTTTTTTTCGCAATGGCTTTGATGGTTACCACCTGCTTTGGGTTGTCCTTAATTTGCGCCTCGCAAACTGCGATTTTGGGTTTTTTCGCTAATTGCGATTTTTCATGAATCCCGATTGCGAGGATATTGTGATTTCGCTATTTTATTTGCAGTATCCGTGATTTTTCGCTATTTCCGATTCGCAATGGGTCTACTGCCGGGATTCTGCGATTCTTTTAGCGATATCACAATCCTGTGATTGCGAATTCGCTAATTTCGTGGTGAATACCGATTAGGGAAATTGCGCCCGCAATAGCATTATCGCAGCGATTGCGAGCGCAATTTAGCTTCATGAATCAGGCTGATAATACTACCACCACCATACTTCATCGTGGTGATGGTTTGTCCCAATGTAAAGCCATGCATTTAGGCCAAGGGTCTATTTTAGTTTTGTTAGAACAGAAACAGTTTGCTCTAAGATTACAGAACGTCCTATGAGTTTTCCGTACTTCAAACAGGATTGGATATATATAGATTTTGAGCAATGGGTTCATTTTTGCCTCTTTTCCACTGAGGGCAGCTTTGTAGACTGCATTGGATACTATTGCCACATGCACACTTTGGCTGGTCTTCTTTTATAGCCTCTGATCAGTTGCGATCTCGCTCGGTCATTCAATAAGGGGAACTGATTAATTAGATACAGTCCTTGTAATTACATACAACCTTTACTTCTCAAAAATACAATACCGCTAAATTCTTAATTGTTTTGACCACTTTACAATGGATTTACAAAAACTCGGGCTTTTCTTTACACCCATCTGTGTCTTTCCAAACCATTGTCCCATAATTTCTACAGGATCGTCGGTTTTTATCTAGAAGACACATGGGTCCCTACAAATGAATACATGTGGAGTTCATTTGTCTTGGTATTGACTTGCTATACAGTTATGAAAACGTTATGGTACACCTCAGCCAACTGCCATTGCAAAGTGGTTGCATAGTTTTAAACTTCGCTTCTTCGGTTTTTGTTTTTACCTAATTTTCTAAGACTTTTGAGAATATTTCTTTTACTTGGAGGTTCAGTGGTAAGCTAGATAACTATAAAAAAAAATTGCATGTATTTTAATATCATACTCTAAGACAAAAGGAAATGGATGAGAGAGTAGCCTTTCTAGAAGGGATGCCTGAGCTGGAGGAAACATATCGTTCGGCCACCATGCCTGCCAATCCGGGTCTAAGGTACAGCCAAAGAACAGCACCTCCGACTTGTCGGAGTTACATTTAAGGCTGTTCTGCCGAAACCAATTAAAGACCGCACCGAGACAGTCCCGAATGCCCTCTCCATCGAAGTCCTCCCCTTTCCTACACGTGAAGAGAAGCTGGGTGTCATCGGCGTAGGAAACGATCTGGGCGCCGAAAGACTCCGCCAGTGCCGCCAGAGGGGTCATAAAGATGTTAAAAAGAGTTGGGCTCAACACAGAGCCCTGCGGGACTCCGACTCCCAAAGGCGGCATCTCAGCGGAGCTGGGGGGGACCCAGACCGTTTGTCGACGGCCCGCTAGAAAAGATGTAAACCAGCTGAACACCGTCCCCCTCAGACCGATGTTATAAAGTCTGGCGAGGAGCCCCTCATGGGGGACGGTGTTGAAAGCGGCCGACAAATCAAGCATGACAAACATGGCTCTCCCTCCAGAGTCTAGAACCTCCTTGATGGCCTCAGACACTTCTAAGAGCGCAGTCTCGGTGCTCACATTGGGCCGAAAGCCAGATTGTGAAGGGTGCAGCAAATTATTTGTCTCCAGAAAAGCGGAAAGCACGCTATGTACGTGCTTTTCCGTAATTTTAGCTAGCGCTGGAAGAAGCGAGATAGGCCTATAATTAGCCAACACCTCGGAGTCAGAGCCCGGCTTTTTGAGGAGGGGGATCACCATGGCCTGCTTCCATGCCTGTGGGACAAACCCCTCCTTCAAGGAGCGGTTCAAGAGTGGATTCACCAGTGGGTTAACCACCTCCGCCATCCTTGCCAAAAATTTGGCTGGACAAGGGTCTAACGGTGACCCAGATTTAAGGTTGGTCAAAAATGCCAGAGAAGTGGCAGGGGAGATGGGTGGGAAGACACACAAAGCCGGATCCGATAAGGGAGATGCAACTATCCTATCGCCACTGCTGAGCTGAACTTCAACTGGCCTCCCCTGAAAGGAATCCTGGATCAATCTGATCTTGTCTGTAAAAAATGTTGCGAGGTCACAGGCCCATGACTCAGAGGGGGCAGTTTGAGAAGGGTTAGATCTAGGAGTTATGAACTCCCTCACAACAGTGAAAATCTCCTTACAGGAGTTAGAGGCTGCCTCAATCCTCCTAGATAAATAATCCTTTTTCTCGCGCAGAATATCACGATGATAGGACTTAATAGCAGTCCTGTGCGCAAGTTTAGCCATCAGATCATACTGGAAATGCCAGGCCCTCTCCGCCACCTTACACTGCCGGCGGGAGGCAAGCAATGCTTCCGTAAACCACAGAGCCGAGACCCGCTTAGAGGTGGCCCTAGACGCCAACACAGGGGCAAGGTCGTTCAGCCTATCAGTCAGCCACAACTGTAAGGAGTCTACATCCTGCTCCAGGTCACCCGAAAGGGGACACGGATGGTCCAGAAAGGCCTGAGCTAACATCTCAGGAGTCACACGGTGGAGTGCTCTGGAAGCAGGTCCCTGTGTTCTAGGCTCAATGTTGGACAGTTTCTCCCTGCTCCGTATACAGAACCTGGCCAGCCTGTGGTCGGACCAGAGCACCGGGACCAGCTCTATGTCCTCGAGTGTGGCTGTGGAAAAGACCTGATCCAGTGTGTGACCCTTGTCGTGTGTGGGGGCAAAAAGAAAAGGCACCAGACCAAGGGGGGCCGTGATGTCAATTAGCTTATTCACATCCGGATCCACGTCCTCATCCATATGGAAGTTGAAATCTCCCGCCAACACACAGTGCTCCACCCTCAACACCAGGCCTGCCACAACTGAATGAAGATCCTCAAAGAAAGATCCCGTCGGACCAGGGGGTCTATATACCAGCAACCCTGTAAGGGCTTGATGGGAAGCCAGAGTGATGGAAAAAGCCAAAGACTCGGAACCAATAATGGTTTCAGTCGGGATGATAGAGCAAGCAGCCTGCTTGTTCACAACAAGAGCCACCCCCCCTCCTCTCCCCTTCAGTCTGTCTTTACGAAAGATGTTATAATCTGGTGGAATAGCTGCCAAGATGTCCGGATTGGATGAATCACCCAACCACGTTTCTGTTAGCATTAAACATAGTGGTTCTTCCATAACAAGGAGGTCATAGATCTCCAAGGAGTGTTTGCCGACAGATCTGGTATTAAGAAGTAGGCAGAAATGTTTCGTTCTGACCTTTTCTTTCTGTAGTGAAAGAACCGGAGCATAGGTAGGTGTCCAGCCACAGCCCGGGCATCGCTTCTTACCTCTACAACGAGCGTGAAAAACACTACAACAGGCGACTGAGACCTTATGCAAGGCGCGAAGTTCCAGCGAAGAATAGTAAATCATTCTCCTGGCAGCTACGGGAGACCCAGAGAGAACTGACCCGACCGCCACTCCGTCGCCTCCGGGACGCTGACGGGCGCAGACGGGCAGGACTCTGGCAAGACTCAGGCAAAGCGAGGGCGACCCCGCTACGCGATCCCGCTACGCTATGAGGACAGGTTTAAATAGGGCCTTTTTGGTGAGGTAGATACCACCCCACGAGGACGCTCAATATGGCGCTACCAAAGCGTCAGTGACCTTCCCAAGATGGCGCCCACGAAGTATGCGCAGCAGAACCCCTCCAGGTGTCTAGGTAAGGCAATAGGCTGGAATGGTGCAGTTTAGATGGGTGTGGGGATTTCTTTTCTGCCATCACATCTATGAACTTCTGACCTTGACAATGTTGGGAAATCACACCTATTCAGACAAACTAGGTCCACACACCTTTTTTATGGAATGCAACACTATTGGAAGAGTAGGTGGGAAAAGCAAGTCTTTTAATCCTGAGGATTAAGCAACACAGGTTGCGTAGATCGGAAATTCATTCATGTGAGAATATGTAGTCACGGAAAAAGGTCTGCACCAATTGTAAAAAAAATGGAATGTAACTTTCTACGTGCCGCTAGCATAAGTAAGCGAATAAGAAAGTGAGATGAGAGAGAAATAGTGAGTGCATTTCAATACGGGCCATGGCAAATTATATGAAAGATAATTATTTATAGGACAGATCATGGTGAAATCTTGTTTCTCAAAAAAGTGTTACTCTTCAAGAGGGAGTAATATTAGAACTTTTAGACAGCTTAATCAACTGGTGAATGCGGATGAAATTACATTTGATTTTTTGGAAATATGAGTTAAAATAACTAACCACCAACATATACAATGAAAGGTTGGGTGTTTGTGTGAGGAGTTGGGTTTATAAATCTATAGGTTATTTAATTTTCTTACATTTTATTTACAGTTTTGAACACTTGCGAAATCCCTTCAGCTCTTGTCAATTTAATGATACCAGGATATGCTTGCAAATACATTTAGAAAGACAGACATGGATTTGACAAACACTGCTATCCTGAACACTCAGTTACAATTGTAAGTATGCACTTTGCAGCACTTAAGCTTCTGTGGGATCACAGCTTTAAAAGAATAAAGCAAAATTCTGGCCAGCGTTATAAAATTAAATCATTTGACCGAAGAAGTGGTTAAGGGCCTGGAGGGTCTTTATTAAATGTATGTAGGGAGGGGGGCATGAGTGTGCCCTCCCCTCCCCAAGCCACTCCGGGTCCCATTGAGCCCTCCACCTCCTGGGGCCAAAATATACAAAACTGGGTGTAGGGCTGCTGCCACCCTTCCTGTGCTTGTATCTGCCGTGGGGACCGAACCCCCAGGTCATGATAGTACACAGTGTTCCGAGGATCCCAACCTCCTGCCCGGGAGAATGTCAGCATACCCTGCTTGCACTCTCCTGGGCAGGGAATTAAATGTTTCTCCCGCACGGTGGGAGGAGTAATAAAATTATGCTCCCGCCCAGGTGAGAGCAAAGGAAAGGTGCCTGCTCCCACAGCACTCAGTATCGTAGGTAGTGAAGCTCCGGGGAATGGGGTCTATGGGGCCGTAAAGGCTCATTACCTCCTCGTCCTGTCTCCCCGTCCCATTCCTGACAAGTGAGCAGCTAGTCTGCTCTACAGAAACCCCTACCTAGCTGAGCTGTTTGCACTTCCCCCTATGATGAAGTCACCATCACGTGACTATAAAGGGGGAAGTGCATCCAATGATCACCCTGTTCTTTTTTTCTGCGATCTACTACCGCGTTCCTGGCTGTGCTGTTCGGGGGCTGCCAGTGTCCCGGATAAGTTCCCTGCTGTTTGTATTTTTGATGCGGCGGTGTGCTTGAGCGTCCGCCTTGATTCCTCGTGCTGCCATTACACGCCGCCTTGATTCTCGCGCTGCCGATTTTCCCACGATGCCTCTTGTATTTGGGGCTGTTGTCTTACACGCGGCTCGCGTTAGCGGCCGTCTCTGTTTTGGGCACTGTTTACACACGCGGCTCGCGTTGGCGGCCGTCTCTGTTTTGGGCACTGTTTAAACACGCGGCTCGCGTTAGCGGACGTTTTTGCTCGTTTCACTCACCGGCCTTTGGTTGGCCTGCTCCAGCGGCCGTTCCTGGGTTTCCTCCAGTCCTTTTTTCGCCCTGCTTTAGCGGGCAGGGGCTTTTGTGAAGTCAGTGTTCTGACGCTCCGGTGGGTTGTGGATTAGGGGGCGTGTTGGCTGCTGATTGGGCTTTTTATGCCGGCCCATTACTTTTCCTGCCACAGGTGTTCGGGTCCTCGGCTTGTATATATGGGGTCCTTCTTGGGTGTTTTTTTGTCCTTGTTTTTGCCTGTTGGTGTGGTTTTTGGATCTTCTGCTTCTATGATGGATGCTGAGGCTTCATCTTCTGCGGCCCCTCTGGATGCCCTGCGCCTCCTTGTCAGTGAGGCTGTGGCTGCTGCTTTCCTGGCTAGGGATGCGGCTGGCCCTCCTCCCAAGAGGCCTCGTGTTTCTGTAGATCCACAGACTGACCCTGAGGATGACTTGGGTCCTGAGGATGATGAGGGTGTGCGTGGTCGTTTTGTTCAGGGTGCTGAGCTCACTGAACTGTTCGCACATGATAGATCCAATTTGGGGTTCTCTCCTCCTGCCGCTGATGTTTAGGAGGATGACTTCTTCACGCAATATGTCCAGCCTGCTCCGGACTCTTTGGCTTTTACACGGTGCTATACGCAAGGTATTGTCTCACGAATGGCTGGAAGTGGACAAGTCTGCCTTTCCTCGTTTCCTGTCTCGGCATTACCCTCTGGAGGGTTTTGCTGCTGAGTTCCCTCAGGCTGTGAAGGTTGATAATCTGATGGCTGGCCTCTCTTCTCAGGGTTTGGTCGTTTCGGAGGACGCCCTTTCTGCGGATGCTGTGGATAAGCGTGTTGAAGGAGCTGTGAAGCATTCTTATGCTGCTTCCAATTTTTCCATCCGTGCGACTGCCTATTCGAACTATATGGTTCAGTCGCTCCTTAAGGATTTCCAGTCCCTGTCGGTTCTGCTGCAGGACGGCGAGGATGTCACGCCTCTTTTGTCTTTGATGGAGCAACAGGTTCGATACCTATCGGATATTTCCTTTGACAATTTGTGGGCAGCGGCGGCTGCTTCTGGTGCTTCCATCGCTGCCCGTCGTCATATTTGGATGCGTTCCTGGAAGGCGGACTCTTCACAGAAGTCGGTCCTCCTCAAGTTGCCCTTTGCAGGTTCCAAGGTGTTCGGTCCTCAGCTGGAGGGTATGGTCAAGCAGTCTGCTGAGAACCGCAAGCTGGTGGGTCCGGTCCGCCCTCCTTCTCGGGGTCGTGGATTTGGTTACCGTCGCGCTTTTGGGCCTCCTGCTCGTGGCACTTCTCAGCCCTTTCGTGGCAGGGGTCGTGGCCGGGGGGCCCCTGGAAGTGCCAAGCCCGCGCCACTGCCAGTGTTACCACCCCCGCTTCAACCTCTTCTCAATGACTGTCTGCCCTTGCCCGTTGGTGGTCGCCTCCAGTCCTTCCGCGCCCAGTGGTTGTCGGTTCCGGATGCCTGGGTGGTTCAGACTGTTTCGGAAGGTTGTCGGATAGAGTTTTCCTCTACTCCTCCTCCGGGTTTTTTGCAGACTCCCCTGCCGCGTCTTCCTCTGCGCAGGGATGCTTTGTTGACAGGTGTGCGGCTCCTGTTGGAGAAGAGGGCTGTTG
The DNA here is from genome assembly GCF_964263255.1 of Lissotriton vulgaris. NCBI lineage: Eukaryota > Metazoa > Chordata > Amphibia > Caudata > Salamandridae > Lissotriton > Lissotriton vulgaris. Next base: position 489,440,036 of record NC_141685.1, read on the forward strand.
TGGAGGTCCCCCCTCTGGAGAGGGGCAGGGGTTGCTATTCTATCCTCTTTCTTGTCTCGAAGAAGGACACTTTGGATCTTCGTCCTGTTCTGGATCTGAAGCGGGTCAATCGCTTCGTTGTCCACCGTCCGTTCAAGATGGTGACGCTCCAGTCCATCCTGCCTCTGGTCCTGCCGGGGGACTTCCTGGTGTCCCTGGATCTCATGGATGCGTATCTGCACGTTCCTGTGCATCCGGAAGACCAGCGTTTTCTCCGGTTTGCTGTGGGGGCCCTTCACTATCAGTTCCGGGTGCTCCCTTTCGGCTTTCCTCGGCTCCCAGAGTGTTCACCAAGCTCTTGGCCCCTCTGGTGGGTATTCTTCATTCTAGGGGTCTTCTGGTTTTTCCATATCTGGATGACTGGTTGATTGTCTCTCCTTCTTTTTCACAGGCTCTGACGAATGTGAACCAGGTGTGTCTTCTGCTCGGTTACTTTGGGTTCCTTATCAACCACAGGAAGACCTCCCTGGTGCCCTCCCAGTCACTGAAGTTCCTGGGGGCTCTCTTTCGCATGGACTTGGACTTGGTTTTTCTCTCGCAGGAGCGCCAGTTGACTTTGTTTTGTCACCTTTCCTGGCTTCTGTCCCAATCCCGGGTGTCTGCCCGTCTCTGGTTGCGGAGTCAGGGGGAGATGGCTTCCACTCTGCATCTCCTTCCTTGGTCCAGACTCCATCTGTACCCCCTATTGCATCATGTCCTGTCACACTGGGATCCTGCCTCTTTGGACTACGAGACTCTGATCCCTGTCACTCCAGGGATTCAGGCGGATCTCCAGTGGTAGTTGTCGCCTCTCTCTCTTTCCCGGGGGTTCGATCTCCTTCCTCCGTAGTCTGTCGTCATGTTTTCCACGGATGCCAGTGCTTTGGGGTGGGGTGCCGTTCTGGGTTCCTCCAAGGCTCAGGGTCGGTGGTCCAGTTTTGAGTCCCTCCAGTCATCAAACTGGAAGGAGTTGAGGGCGGTTTGGTTGGCTCTTCTTTGGTTCGCTCCTCTCCTTTGGGGTCGGGCGGTTTCTGTGCAGACGGACAATCAGGTGGTTCGTTCTTATGTGAATCACCAGGGAGGCATGTGTTGTGCTCTGTTTCTCCTGTCCCGGGAGATCGGCCTTTGGGCCGAGTCGAATCTCTTGTCTCTGACGGCGGTCTATTTTTCCGGGGAAGGAGAATGGGCCTGCGGATTCTATGAGCAGGGTGTTCCCCTCCTCAGTGTCCCTTTGTCTGTCCCTGGATCTGTTGGACCTGATTGTCCTCCGGTTCTGCCTTCCTTGGCTGGATCTGTTTGCCTCGGAGGAGTCCGCCCTTCTTCCTCAATTTTGCAGCATAGTTCCCTCTCCGTTGGCGTGGGCTACCGATGCTTTCTCGATTCCATGGTCGAGGGGTCCTCTGTTTGCCTTCCCTCCGTTTGCCTTGATTCCGAGGGTCCTCCGGAAGATTCGTTGGGATCGGGCGGAGGTTCTCCTGGTGGTTCCGGAATGGTCTCGGCAGTCTTGGTTCCCCCTTCTGCTGACCTTTTCTGTTTGCCCTCATTGGAGGTTTCCCCTGTCTCCCTCCCCGCTGTGGGCTCCTCTTCTGGGGGTTGCCTCCCTGCGTCGCCTCCGGCTGGGGGTTTGGCACTTGAGAGGTTAAGTTTATTGGGTCTGGGTTGCTCGGTTAAGGTTGCCCGTTGTCTCCAGCTTTCTCGGCGTCCTTCCACCTTGAAATCCTATGACCGTCACTGGAAGAATTTCTCCTCCTGGTGTCTTGTGAGGGGTCTCTCTTCCGCCTCCTGTGAGGCCGTGAAGGTTTTGGACTTCTTGCAGGATGGTTTCATCTTGGGGCTTGCGGTTTCTTCCCTTCGGGCCCAGTGGGCTGCCATTCTTGCTTTCCGGGGTTCTTCTGTTACCTCTGTCTCCCCGTTGGTGGCTCGACTTTTGCGGGGTTTCTTGCTTCAGCGTCCTGTCTCTCGTTCTCCTGTCCCTCCTTGGGATCTTCCCTTAGTTCTCCGGGCTTTGACGGGTCCTCCTTTCGAGCCTTTGGACTCCGTGGCCCTGAAATTCCTTTTTGCTAAGGTTATTTTCCTGGTGGCCATTACTTCCGGGCGGAGGGTTGGTGAGGTTGGGGCGCTGATGGCTTCCCCCCCTTCTTGCGCTTTTGCGATGATAAGGTCATTCTCCGTCCAAGTCAGTTCTTTCTTCCCAAGGTGGTGTCTTCCTTTCACTGTCAAGAGGATATTGTTCTCCCGGTGCTATTTCCGGCTCCTGCCTCTCCCGAGGAGGTGCTCCTCCATTCGTTAGATGTGCTGAGGGCTCTCCGCATCTACTTGGAGCGTACGGCTGGTTTCCGGAGAGTTGATTCCCTTTTTGTCACCTATGGCCTCTCGGGGCTGGGGCTTCGCCCTTCTTTGTCCACCTTGTCTCGTTGGGTCAAGGGCGCTGTGGTTTCTGCTTATGATTCTGCCCACTGTCCTCTGCCTTCTCCCGTTCAGGGTAGGTCGACTAGGAGCGTGTCGTCCTCCTGGGCCATGTTCAAGGGGGCCTCGTTGAAAGACATTTGCAATGCTGCCACGTGGGCTTCTCCCCATAGTTTTGTTGCACATTACCGTCTTCAGTTGGGGATGGCGGCCTCTGCTGCTTTAGGGGCTTGTGTCCTGTCTTCTGTACATGATTTGTAGTCTGTACTGTTTTCGGTTGATTAAAATGGACCTGTTTTTTCTCATACTTTCTGGTCTGTTTTTTTCTCACAATCACCGTGTGCTTGGGTATGGGCTCACTTGTCAGGAATGGGACGGGGAGACAGGACGAGGAGGTAATGCCCGGTCACTCACCGGTAATACTCATTACTCCGAGTCCTGGTCTTCCCTTCCCATTCCTGAGCCCTTCCCTCCCTCCCTGGTTTGGGTTTTTTCTTTGGGTGATTGTCTGTTTTTCATTCTGGTTTTCTTTGTTATTTTCAGGGTGATCATTGGATGCACTTCCCCCTTTATAGTCACGTGATGGTGACGTCATCATAGGGGGAAGTGCAAACAGCTCAGCTAGGTAGATGTTTCTGTAGAGCAGACTAGCTGCTCACTTGTCAGGAATAGGACGGGGAGACCAGGACTCAGAGTAATGAGTATTACCAGTGAGTAACCGGGCATGACGGTTGGCTGGGTTCCGCCCTACCCTTAATTTAGAAAAAGGCCCCAGGGCATGTAGTCTCCTGGGCCCCTCCCCTTAATAAAAAAAAACAGCACTGGGGCATTGGGTCCCCACGGCATGAAAAGGCTCGGAGAAGTGGGCTGCATGCCCCAGTCCCGTAAAAAAATAAAATAACATATGGGTGTCCGGTTTGGGTACCAAGATACCTAAAGTAAAACATTTTTAAAAATGAACAATAAATTACCTACAGGAGCCGCTCATTTATCATTCAGTGTTCTAAGAAGTAGCACCCCATAATGCCTGAGGGTATTCAAGTATAAAACATTGTTATGCTTGCCGTGGCCTCATAAGCCACAGGGCAGCCACCAAGCATTTTTTTATTTTGTGGGGGCTGCAGGAAGTGACAAACCATTAAAAAGAAAAAGCAGCAAGTCTCCTCGATCATTAAAACTATGATCCCAGGAGAAGTTACCATATTTTTTTTAAAACACTACCAGCTGGAGCTCTGTGCTCTTCAGCTGGAGTGCAAGGCCATCGGGTGCTTATTTTTGTTATTGCATTTTGGGCGCTGATACATTTTAAAAGAAAGTCTCAGAGACATGTTGGTTTTATTAAAAAAAAAAAGAAAACACTATGGGCCCGATTTGGATGGTGAGTGAAGAGCCTCTGACCAGTAGTCGGAGGCTCTACACATGACATCCTGAGGTTTCACTCGGACATCCGTATTTTGGTTACATCAGTTGGAGGGAAAACAGCAAGGGGATTCCACTTCTGATGGGCAGAATTGGAATAGTAATCCTATTCAATGACGCCGGAGCCAGAATAGGCCCTGCCATTGGGATTACGATGTGGGTATCCAAAAGCCAATCCATGTTGGCCTTTCCAAAATGGATTGGCTGTCAGAAACTGATTTTGGGGGGCCCTACTAGGGCCCCCTTTACCCCTGGTCCTCCGCATATGGACCTGGGGCGCACCAATGGTACCCCCTCAACATCCCAGTATGTTGTGACAGGCACCAAAAGGTGCCGGCAACACCATGCTGGGATGTGTACCAACTTCCATTTTTCAATGGGAGTTTGAGCTGCAGGCGTTTTCAGCCCGCCGCACAAGTTCCCATTGGAAAATGGATGTTTCCAACTGCACTATGTGCTGTCGCATCCAAATTAGGGTGTCAGACCAGCTGACCTATTGTCGGGCGATTCCTTCCCCTCAACGGACATCGTAATCGGGGCCTATGCTTTTGAGTCTCTCTTTTAACATTTTTCAGCCCACAAAATGTAATAATAAAAACTATGTTAAAAGAAAGATTCACAGATATTTGTTTTATTAAAACTTTATTAAACATTTCTATAATATTCACTAATATTAAACATTGCAATGTGTGAATTAATTAAATATACAGTGTATTGAAAGTTGATAATAGACTCACTTTTTATATGTTGGTGTTGTGACTCTTTGACAAAGTCAGTAAGTCTACCTGAGTGCAGCCAGGACCTGTGAGACCAACTGCACACTGCACATTTCAGAAGACCTTGAATGGTGTGGGGTTGGCTGCTTGCAAGGGGTTGGATGCACTGTGGCCAACCACAAGCTGCTCACAGCTAAAGACTGTGTAAGACGTGGAGTTGGCTGCCCGAGGGTGCTGGCGGCAAATCAGGCACTACAACCAACTCCATGTAGCACCCTGCCAAAGCCTGTGCGGGTTGGCTTTCTGCAAGTGTTTGGAGTGGGGTTTACGTATGATTATAAAATATTACGTTAGGTTAAAATAAAAAACTATAGCTTCACTCAAAAAAACAATATAGTTAGGAATTGTAGTATGTTACTTTGCATTTTATTTAAAACTTAAAAATTCACCTAAAAACAAAGGTTTAAGTGATGTTATAGTGAACTGCACTGCACTGTTTATGACCTCACGTATAACATCACCATTAACGTGGTTGTGACACCATTGGTAACATCACTGCAGTATCTGAAATTAGATATTTGAAGACAACACTGTGTAGGGTGGGGACACGAGGTATAGTTACTTTAGGACATGAGCTATAGTTACTAGAAATAACTATATCTGGTGAAATTCAGTGTTTTTAACGTTTAAAAGATGACATCACTGAAATTTTCACCTAACTATAAGGTCACTTAAACCTTGTTTTTTTCAGTGAATATATGTATATATATATATATATATATATATATATATATATATATATATATATATATATATATATATCTTTGTTTTTTGATTATTTTGAATCTCAGTTTTACCTCATATCTAATTAACGCTGCTCTCTCCCTCATAGTTCAATCCAGTTTTTTTAGCAATGCTGACCAGCGATATAGTTATAGATTTATTTTGTTCAGCAGCTACCAAAGAGCACTGGTATTAAAGATTTAAAAGTCCCTTTCAAGTAATCATCACATTGCATCTAAGTATTTAAAATCAATCTAAACTGATGTTATGAAATGCATTCAGTTATTTGTAAGTGCTGTGAAATAAATCCAATTACCAATTAACTCAATTTAAAAAATATTCTGCCTACATTTTAAACTTCCTGGTGCAAACGAGCAGGCTTTTGCTATTAGATTTACAACAGAGAACAGAGTAAGTGGGTATGAGATGAATAGTACATTATTACTTCAGTGGCCGTGCAAACAATATTTTTCGTAAAAATTAGAAATGTCATCTTTTTCTTGGCAGCTAACACTAATAATAATAATAATCCACATTTGTAAAGCGCACAATCACCCGTAAGGGTCTCTAAGCGCTGGGGGCCGTCGGGAAGATTAAGCAAGCTATTGCCCAGAGTCACATGGTGCTGGGCTAATCTGCCTCCAGTGCCGGGGATCGAACCGTGATCCCCTGATGTTACAGCTATTCCATTTCTTAACTTCCTCACTGTCCAATGCAAGATAAAAAGATTATGCAATACCCAGACCAGAGAATGAGGAAAAGCATTAGATGTATTCCATACACTTCAGCCACAGCATATCAACTGCCAGTTCAGGAGCATGTGGGCTCCTCACTCAACCTTCTAGAACGTTGTGACCACAAAGTTTTACTGATCTAGTCTCTTCTACAATGTTTTCTACAGTGCAAGTGACATATGTGATGGACAGACACCACACATCTTGCTTTTTTCACAAAATACATTTTTCTCTGATTTCCACCTCAGAAACCATAGAAACACATAACAGTGACTAACACATTTGAAGAAAGACAAGCACATTAAACAAATAATATGTTTAGTAAGGATTTTATTCATGGCTTCACAGAGTTAAAATTAGAAATGAGTACCCCATTACACTTCCAAACATCAGGGGAAGTTAACAATTTAAAGCAGAAAACACTGTGCAGTAGGTCGCATACCACAGAACTCTTCCCAAGACTCCTTGCAGATGCTCCCGCCTCCGGGCTCCAGCAGAACCCCATGGGAACAAGGATACTGCTTGCACCCGAAAAGGCAGACTGAAGAAATGTGAGTGGTCCTACTGGATTGAGACAATAATTCAGGTTCTTGGGCGCCAAATTCTCCTCATTGTGCTCGAATGAGTCGAGTTAACGGTGGTAAATTATCACCCCTCATGCTTACAACAGTTTGCAGTTGCATGTGCATAGCATCAATCACACTGACATCAATTGGTATCCGCTTATGTGATAAATTCTCATTTTCAGCGTGCACCCCCAGTGAGCGAGGAACGCCAATGGCAGTGAAGTCTCATGCTCAGTGCACACCTCTCATGCTCACAACAGTTCGCTGCTGCATGTACGTGGCATCAAACACACTCCCATCAGTTCATAGCCACTTAAGTTCGGCAGTACAAAAGGAGGGAATCCCTCTTGTACAATGCGCTCCCTCATCAGAAAGTCTCACACCCTTTCATGCTGGTGTCAGAAGCGGAGTGCGATATCAGATATGCATCTCTCTTTAATTGCTACGGTTTTATTTATTTATTTATTTCCTGTTTTATAGAGCACGAACATGACTCGTTAGGGTATCATAGCGCTTTACAGGGATAACAAGTTTCATACAAGTAAGACGTAGGTAAGGGGTGAAACATTAGGGACTAAAACTAAGTGCATATAATTTTCAAGTCGAAATGTAGAGTTGTGTGGGAGTACAGGGAGGTGCAAGGTGGATAGCAGCCAGACAGTCCAGGGTGTAGTAGCAACAAAAAAGAACAAGTTTGTTGAACGATGTGTGCAATGCAAGAGGTATGGAAGGAACTTGGACATTAAGAATGTTTTGGCCTTTTTTTTAAGTGCCACAGAGGGAATTCTTCTGATGGCGGGCGGCAGTGAGTTCCAGATTCTTGATACGTGGCCCGAGAAAATGCATGATTGTAGGTTTTTTCTTTCGAAAGCGGGGTGGCTGGAGCAGAAAGTCTCTGGAGGACCGGGAGTTTCTGGCTCCTCCGGACACTATGAGTTTCTGGGCAAGAAATGCAGGGGATTTAGTGTGTAGCATCTTGTGAGTGATACATGCCAGTTTGATTTGGATTCTGGCTTCAAGAGGAAGCCAGTTCAGAGCTTTCAGATGCATTGAGATGTAGTTGAATATTTTTTAACCTGTTAGGAGTCTGGCATCGGCATTGAGGCAAGCTTTTAGGGGGGCCGTCAAAATCTTGGATAGGCCAGAGAGAGTAGAGTATCCATATTCGATTCTGGAGATAATTAGTGCCAGGACTGCCATTTTTTGGTCGGGAGTGTCAAGAAATGGTTTTAGTTTTCTCAGATAGCTCAGGTGAAACTTGGTGGTTTTAGCCATCGAGTTGATGTGGTCACGCATATTCAGGTTGCTTTCAAGGGTTATTCTGAGAGACTTGGCAGTGTCCACTATGGTCGGTGAGCAATTTAGAGCTTAGTCCATTCCAGAATGTCAGGGTTGGTTTTGGGAGGGGAGATTAGAAGGAACTCCGTTTTTTGTACATTTAGTTTGATCTGGTTAGCAGTGAGCAATTGCACAGTTGACTTCAGGGCCTCATTCAGAGAGTAGATCTCCTCTGGAGAAGAGATTTTGATGTAGATCTGGGTATCATCAGCATACATGTGGTAGGAGATATTGGCAGTACGTAGTACTTCTGCTAGCGGTTCAAGATAAAGATTGAAGAGGGTAGGGGAAAGAGTTGATCCTTGGAGGACTCTGACCGTAATCAGAGGAGTGGATAAATTACTGTTGACTAAGAATCTCTGTTAGCGGTTCTGGAGGAAGGATCTAAACCATTTGAGTATGGATCCCCCCAGTCCAATCCTGAGTTTGAGGTGTTCAAGAAGTTCCTCATGGTTGACTGTATCGAAATAGGATTAGGAGATAGGTTTTGCCTTGGTCAAGGGCTTGGAGAGCATCACCACAATATGGAGAATGGTGGTTTCCGTGCTGTGCCCTGGCCTGAACCCCGATTGGAAATCGTCTAGTAGATTAAAGTTGGTGATGTGTTGGCTCAGTTGAAGTTGTACACTTTTCTCCAGAACTTTCGCTAGGAGTGGTATATTGGATATTGGTCTAAAGTTGTCTGGAGAGGCAGGATTCAGCATAGGTTTTTTTAAGATGGAGATGACTTGACCGGCTTTTAGAGAGTCAGGTATCGACCCTTGTAGAATGGAGGCATTGATTATTGAAGTCCAAATAGGAATGATAGACTGGGAGTTAGCAGCCAAACATTTGGATGGGAGACGGTCATTAAAGTTGTTGTTTGGATTGAAGGAGGATAGAATTTCCGAGATGGAATGATTGTCATATAACTTGAAGTTGGACCAGTGCACTTGGTTTTTATGAGGCGTCTGGGGGGGCAGCGAGGAGAGATGGCCCCGTCTGGAGGGGGTCGAAAGTAGGTAGCTTAACTAAGTTTGTTTCATAGGGCGGTCATTTTGGCAGAGAAGAAGGAGGTGAATACCTTGCAGGTTATTAGAGACTTTGGGTTTTCACTGGAGGTTTTAGCCAGGTTATTAGATTGGTGTTTGACCATTTCAAAGAGATTGCGAGCTCTGTTCTTGGCATTCTCCAGTTCTGATCTAAAGAATTCTTTTTTTGATTTGAGGATTTTCCTATTTCTGGTATGTCGAAGAAGTTTTAGATGGGAGGCTGAGAGGTGCTGTTTGTAGTTTCTGTCAGCTGGAGGGTTCTCCTTTCAGTGTTGAGGGAACCATTGAATCAAGGGTATTTGCCTTTAATTTGGGTTCTTTTTAACTTTCGCGGGGAAAGATCATCAAGTATGTCAGACATAGTCGAGGTATAGTGTTCTGTGAGGCCATTGGCCATTGAGATATTTGGGGGGAGGGGTAATTCTCGTAGCATGCAGGCCATTTCACAACATCTAGGGTCTTTGTATCTCTGAGCCAGTGTTTTGGTTTCACAATTTGTGCTGGCCTTGTCTTGTGGGTGCAAGGTAATAGGAAGGTAACGACGTGGTGATCAGACTAGTCGCATGGGTCTATTGAGATAAGCTTGACCGCTGTTTCCTTAGCAATGATCCAATAGAGCGTGGTGCCTTTCGTGTGTGTTGGGAGTGTGCAGGCTTGGGTAAGTGATTGATCAGCCAGGTAGTCTTTGTAGGTTGACCTGAGGGTCTTTGAGGTCGTTATAGTGCAGATTGAAGTCACAGAGGAAAATGTCATTAGAGTTGGGGGAAACCTTGGCTGTAATGATTTCCATGAGGCGGCCGGTGAAGGTGTTTGTCTAAACTGGGGGGTGGTAGAAGATGTGCAGTCGGCAGAATTGTATGGCGCTGTTGCATATAGAGAGTGCGAGGTATTCGCAGGAGTCTTTGGAGTCTGTGTGAAGTTCAGTTACTAGGTCAGAACGGTAGATGCCAGCGATGCCTCCCCCTTTTTTTGATTGCCTGTCCAGCCTTGTGATATTATAATTAGGAGGGACCAATAGATCTAGGCAAGGATATGAGGATTGTTTGAGCCATGATTCGGTCAAGATTGCTACCTCAGATTTTTGGCTTAGGATGAGATCGGCGACATCAGAGGCATGCTTTATTGGTGAACCGCAGTCAATTAAAAGGCCATAGAGATGGGGGTCGGGTGAATGTCGAGAATTAGGGCGGAAATGGGTACTTGCGGTAAATTGTTTCTGATAACTCCTCTGTTGCGGACAGTTGATGATCTATTGGAGTTGATTGCAACCATTTGTATTACGTGTTTGTCTTTGTCTGGTGGACTGGGGGCGTCAGGAGCAGTCTTGTGTGTTAGAAGGAGGGCTAAAATTTCCTCCTCTAAGAGGTAGCTGGACAGGTTGCGAGGTCAAAGTTGTCTGAAAGATAGCAGATGGGGTGAAGGAAGGGCTTGGTGAGGGGGGGAGTTGAGTTCTCCGGGAGCTTAAAGTTCAAAAGGTAGAATTCTGTGAGGTGCTGAATGTTTTTCAATTCGAGAATGGAGTAATGGATGCTCTGAGTTATGTTGGCTGCTCTGAGGTGCAGAGTTTCAAGATCTGTAAGTGAGGAAAGTGCTTGCGGGAAGGAGATCAGTGAGTTGCTACCGGTTCTGTTGGCATGGACGGGTCGCTTGGTAGTGGAGCTAGGCAATCCTGTGTCTAGGTTCCTGAGGGGAGGGGCTTGCGAGTGGCTAGGTGCACTTCGTAGGGTGGTCTTGGGGTCATTGGGGTGGATGTCCGCTGCCCTGCAGGTGCTCGACAGAGGTTGAAACCACCACGCCCTTCTGGCACACAGTTTCTTTTCCAAGTCAATTACCAAAGCAGTGAACAGGGGTCATGTTGGGATGACTGTTAAATCACCACAGCGATTAGTCCCAGTAATCATAACTTGCTGCTCAGGTTCACATTCAGCGACCATCCGCAACAGTAGTTACTGTGAACCAGAGCAGTTTGAAACAATGATCCTGGACTCAGTCATATAACTAGGGTACCTCCCTGAATACCATTCAGTTCCTGAGAGTGGCCACACTCCATCTTCTTGCTGCATATCAAGTGCATGTTGTGGTGTGCCTGGAAATATCCCATCCTCGTCGCCAGTGTCCAATGCAAGATTAAAGGATTATGCAATAAGCAGACCAGAGAATGAAGAAGCGCATCCAGTTTATTCCATACACCTGTGCCACAGCATATCAAATTCTATTTCAGGAGCATGCAGGCTCCTCAGTCTACCTTCTAGATCTCCATGACCACAATCTTCAACTGTTCTAGTATCTTCTACAATGTTCTAGTATCTTCTATAGTTGAAGTGACAGGTGACAGACCGATATCACACTCACCCACGAGGAGAAAGCCCAGCCTGAATGTTATAAATAAAGATCTAATTGAAGGCGGATACATAACTTGCAAGGGTGGTACAAACATGTATATGCATTCAATAGAATAGGTCCCTATTGATGGAAGAAACAGAACCTAATTTAGCATTCAGGACTCATAGTTCGAATTTTTGTTTAATGACAAAGCCATCTAGATACCAGATGGAATCAGGGGAGATCCACAGATCAATAAGGGCCATGGCAAGAGATATATGCTTCATATATTTGAGTTAAGTTATGGGCATTGCTCTAACTCTTCAGAGAAGACTTCTTATTGTGTCCTTATACACTGATGTGCCAGACAGTAATGTGGCACAATATAATCTTCCTTCCCTTAATATGTTGCATAGCACACAAAACATGGTTCACATGTATGAATACAATATTAGGGTCTAGAAGGGAATGACCCTTTATAGTTCATAGAAATGTCCTATTTGATGTTTTAAAAAAAAGGAATTGTGACCATTGCCCACTAGCAGTGGCATCCTTGATCATTGAGTTCCTCCTCACCACAACCTGAGTATCAGTGTATGGTACGCTCCTTTGGGAGCTTTTAGGAGATTCTTTTTACAGTGAGCGTTATAACCGAGTGTGTATCCCCTCTCAGCTGATGTGGGACAACTTAGGGTTCACTGTCCAGAGAGAGACATGAACATCTAGAAATGAGATGGGGATGGTTGTTTTAGTTCATTTAATGTAGAACTTCCCTAATGCATGATTAAAATAGTTGCCACAAAGAATTGTATGATACATTGCCAATGGAATATGATTCGCCCCTTAATCAATCACCTATACAGGTCAGGGGCAGTCATCAGAGCTGGTCCTAAAAACTGCCCTAAATTCCAGTCACTAGTCATCGAGCATCAGTGTGAAAAAAGGGTTATAGGAGAAAGGACACGTTGGTCTTAGTTGCCTTACAGGACTAGTTAGATTGACTTATAATACAATAAAAACATGTATTTTGTTAGCGCTCACATGTGCCCCTCTTTATAGAACAATGGGTCATCCAGAATTGCAATGGTATGTTTTTTCTGAAGAAATTATTTTCTTTGCATACCCTACAACAACAATCAAGTTTTATGCCATGTTTGTGGTGCTATTATGTCATAGCCAAAAGCAGCATCAAACTAGTAAAGGCACACATCGGTACAGGTGTACAAGCAAAGAGGGACCATATCCAAACCTAGCCTGAACCAATCACCACGAGGAAAAAGAGAAAGAATACAAACATGTCAGACACCCCTTAAGACACTCATCTATTTAGTTAATTTCCCATCATATTTTTGGCAGGACGAAGGTGCACCAATTCAATAAGCCATTGAATTCAACTCAACATAACCACGATGGCCAACAGTTCAGTTCCATTTACAGCAGGTAAAACAAGGCAAAATAGATTGAGTCTCTCTTTAGATGTACATATTTCATAATCATCATCTGTAGGCAAAAGGACTGATCAATAATGCCCAGCCTTTTTTGGAATTTGGCTGTGGCACTTATCAAAATATTATAACGGCCCAATACTGGGCCCTGTGGAGAATCAATGTTTTAAAGATCTTTCAAGACTATCTAAAAGAGGCTTTGACTTATAATTCTCTGGATCATTTATGGAGCTTATTTATGGGTTGCGAACATTTCTGCCCTTTTTCAAGAGTTTGGTTTATAGCCAGTCCTATATATATATTTGCCACATTGAATATAAAAAGTGACTAAACCTTAATTGAAGTAATAAAAAAATCCACAGGAAACCAATTGGGTCAAGGGGCCTTCCCCTTCTTACCACCAGCAACTGGCTTTTTAACTTCCTCTTATGTCTAAGTTTCAATCTCACTTAGACCTCTTTGGACCTGAAGAGCTCTAGAGTTCTGGTCTATTGTGTGAACATATAGAACCTGAAACTGTAAATGCAATGATTACCTTGATATTAGGGGGAGAGTTCTCAGGTCAGAAACTCTATTACCTTATGCAGCAAGGTTATGAAGCCCTATCATTAAGTGCCCAATGTAGTATCCCCCATGTTACACTTGAAAAATAAACCTTTGTTATCAGTCTCTTTCAATAGCAACTGCCAGTTCTATGAGCGTTCCGGTCCAACAATATCTTTTATAAGAGTTTTCAGATTATTTTTAGCTGCAGTCACTGTCATACCAGTGATTCCTTCTTGAATTAAAAGAGATGGAGCAGGAGCTAGAAGACCATTCCCTGGAAAACTATAATCTAGGCTCATGTATTTTATAGTAGATTATACGCTAGAATGTATCCAGTTATTCTTCATGCAGCTTCATAATAGAAGGTAGAGGTGTCAATATTTTTGAGAAAATGGATGTAATAACTATCTGTCAATTGATTGGTCCATTTAATAGGGGTTACAATTTGATATATCCTGAACATAATAATACAAGTTACCCCAAAGCACCTTTTCCCTTCCAGCCCAAGTAGTGGTTTTAGTCTTAAAGCTATTGGATCACAGTCTCTTTCAACCCACACCTGAATCTCACAGTTGTTTAAATGAGTTTAGTGCTCAACAGAACATGTGATTATATATTCCATTAGAATTTAACTGGTAGTTGTTTTAAAAGTAAATCTTTCTGCGATGTCTGAAATAAAATAAACATGAACTTTTATTGTTGGGTGGAATATAAAAAAAGTTAGCTTGCTTAATTTTTGAATTTGAAATAGAGAGAGGCTACTTGATCAAATATCTCAAAATATTCATTACAGTAGGGAAAGCCGTCATCATTGGGACCTGGGACTCTAGAAGGTCAGTTAAAGACATCAGAAATCAGCATCATATGCCTTGTGACAAAGTGGTTGTGCAAATAATTTGGGCTATAAAGTGGAACAAAAGGGCTAACTGTCCAGTAGAGTTCTCTCTGGATCCATACTATAAATCTTAAAGAGATGTACCACCAATATATTGAGTAACAAGACATTATACTCTGAGAGAATAAGGGGTGTGAGATAAACTCACTCTTCAAATTTGTATAAAAACAAGTTACAAATGTACCAGATGGATGTCACCTATGGCTTAACTTTCCAGTTGATGATGTGATACAAGACCCTCCTTAAAAAAAGAAGATGTTGCCCAGGTTTTCTGCAGGCATACAACTTTTAAAAAGTCCAGACACTCTTGGAAATATATGTAACCCATTTTCGAGGAGAGGCCTGCCACCTCCCAGATAAGGATCCCTAACTTACTTTTAAACCTTTAACATCAGTTGTCTTTGGATTGTATGTAACCCTGTTATTGGGCACAGTAGCTAGGTCAGGGATACTCCACCCTTTTCTGTAATGAGAGATAGTTATGTTCAATGAAAATCATCCCGAGCTACTGATTTTAGTGATAGGATAGTAAGCATCCCATCGGAGACTTTCAGCAGTGATCTCATCAGTGCATTAGGCAGGGTTCCCTACCATAAAGTACAACAGCCTTATCAATTCTGAATACATCTGCAAGGGTAATACAAAATATCCATAGCTACAAACCCCACAGCACCAAAATCATAATATGAGTAATAAATCTCTCCAACCCAAATAATATCTTTAAATTAATTTTGAAAATGAACAATTTTTCTCCAAACATCAACTTATGACGTCAGAAAATATACGCATTTTCATCTCGAATACATGCTTTTTAATTTTGGTTTACAAATAATAATTCAAACAAGCTAAAGCTGTTAAGTTAGAAGTCTGGCAAGCACACAGAAGAGCTACTCCTGGGTAGCTAGAGAGCTACTGGTAGCTCACGAGCTACTTGTTGGAGATGGTTAAGCTAGGTTTTCCCACCAAGCAGCATGTTGGAGAAAATCTGGCTCAGAAGCACACAATTATTACAGTCAGAGCCTGTTTCCAAGAGGGAAGCAATTAATACATTTGAGACTATGAAGTAGCCGCTTGTAGCATTTCAGTTACACATTTGATACATTTCCATAGTAGACGGCAGAGGCAAGACAGTATTCTAAAAGGAAATGCATAGAAACACAGAGGTCTATGAGATTCTACACTAAATCCTCTGCAAGAAAAGTTCTTTAACTGAAGCCCCAAGCCTGACCGCATTGCCTCATCAGTGGGGAGAATGTGCAATTAAAAGAACACTCTCTGAGCAAGCATAATATAATCTCTAACCACTAACAGAAACACTGTGATGCTTTAAACAGTGTGTATCTTTAGTTAACATGCAGTTGACAGTTTCCAAGGAATGTTGCCTTAAAATGGACCTCTTACCATAAATATTTGCCTATTGGACTCAGAACAATCAATCATCTTGGATGAAATAACTCTCCTACTTGAGGAAATAGAATGGTCTATGCTGCCTCTTGCAAAAATCGAAGTGGCGACAGAGTGCACACCTGTTTCTTTAATCTTTTCATCAATTGTATGTCTTCATGTATTCAGTTTGCATGCACGCCCAGAGCGTGGTCTGTCCTGAGCCACGTGCTAGTTGAACACATCAAAAGTGGGGCGAAGTGACACCCCGGTACCAGACGCACAGCTCAATCCTTCAAGCATCAAAAAAGTGCCACAAAATGAATCCATTTCACCGATTTTTTTACTCAGTTTCTTCCAAGATTTCTCTTCAATCAATACTTGTCCTCTCGTCACATGCGAGCCGCTTACATTCTCACTGTGTCCTTAATGCAATAGAAATGCCAATCCAGGCGCTATTCTGGAGCACGGAGTGTACATTAGTATTCTTCCACTGCTGAACTTAATAACCCAATGGATTTCGGGCCTTTCCTGGCCCTTCATCAGGGGTTCTCTACAAATTTAAAACATTGATATTAGCCTATGAATTTAGTCAATTTTAACATGTTTAAATATTACACGTATTGTTAAGAATCCATAAATTGAATTTCAGCTCACCCCTTAATTAACTTCTTCCCGCTAAAAGTGTAGCCATAACGCTACTGCTAAGTGAATACCCATGCCAACCACTACCCAACATCCTAAACTTGCCTCAAGTGTCCCACTACACCATCAAAACCCCAACTGGTCAATGCCCGTGAGCATATACAGAGCCTATGTCAGAAACCACTTTCAATCTGACTGTTTTCCCGCATCAAAATGTAATCAGAATTGCTCCATACCTTCAACTTCTATTCTGGTAATCGCCTTCCCGCCATGTTTGCCAGAATCCAAATCCTCCACTCACTCATATCTCTGCTTATAAACACCTGTGACATATTCCCGCCCCTGTATATCGCCCGTAGTCAATTGGCTACCTCTCATACCCCTACAACTTTAATAGCACAATGCAACTGCGTTTGCATTAACCTCTCTGTGCACCATATATCCTACGAGTCCCAAAACACAGTGCGTTAGTCATTGGTTAAATGGATTCATTTTGTGACACTTTTTTGATGCATGAAGGATCGAGTTGTATGTCCGGTACTGGGGTGTCACTATGCTGCCTCCTCCCATGCTATGGAAGTTATATGGATGCACAATTGGTAGACCAGCTCAGAAATGGTGGAGGCGGAATAGGGTGCTTAGATATGTGTGACCTTTCCTTCATGACTCCAGGAGAGCATTGTGATATGGGTCAGGAATTGGAACATAGCATTTTTTGGTGGAAATACAGGCTTTAGTTTGGGTTTTTTGGCCTCACCATTCATATCATTGCAAAAGGAATTTTAGGGGCCGATTATGATGGCGGTAAATCTGTGACCGCTGGGCCGGCGGTGAGGACCGCCGGCCCGGCGGTCGCAGATTTACCGCCATCACCCTTAAAATTCCCACCGCCAAGTTAGGATGGCGGTGGGAAGGGCAAAGGTACCTCGTGGACCGCAAGACCTTCCGCCGTGGTCCCGCAAGGAGTGCCTTTTCTGCCTACCTTGTGGGACCAGGTACAGGGGGTCTATGGAGGCGGTGCCATGCAGGTACCACGTGGGTATTTGGATGCCTGTTTTTTGCTGTGGATTTTCCGACGCAAAAAGACAGGCGGAAAATGCCTAAGGGGGCCCGTTGCGGGCCCCCAGGAGGATGTGGTGCCTGCCATGTTGTACATGCAAATGTGAAACATGTATTTTTACATTGTGGCAGGTGCTGCCACCTGCCACAATGTAAACATACAGGATGCGCCCACCAGTGTAGCGGGCGCATCCTAATTTGTTTTGCGGGACTGCCGCACCTATGCCGGGCGGTCCCTTTTGCACAACGATGGCAGACGGACTTTGTCCACCCGCCATCGTAATCGGCCCCTAAGTTTCTGTAAGAGTAAATAAATTTTACGATTTTATATGGATATGTCATTTTTGTAAAAAAAGACCACATTCAAAACATCCTTAAAACAGCAAGGTGCAGGGGTATTGTCAGTACCCCCAATGCCTTCAAAAGTCCTAAACAAGTTTTAAGGAGCACATTTGTTCAATTTGTAACTGCCAAATTTACGATTGAACCATTTATGTTTTTTATTTTGTAGGGAACATGAAGATTAATCTTGAGCTCTCACAGGCATGTCACCAGTGGCCATTAAAGACCTGGGCGTGAAAAGTGGGATGGAGCAGTAAAAAATACAAAGGAGGCTTAAATGAAGAAGGCCTTCATAGCCTCATGGATTAGAAGGTAGGAATAGATAACACCAGAGGAGAAGGAACAAGTGCAGGAAGGAGGTTTTCTCCAATTATACACAGAAAACGTCGCAACATAATCTGCCCCAGTGTGACACCCAGTGAATTGGAATCACTATATGAATAGTAAAAATATGAGAGGAAATTAACGCTAAAATTGGATCCACAAAAGTGGGAAAGCTAAAAGTATTTTTCCCACAGAAAGGCTGTACACATCTATGTGTTTGCCTTGTATTTGATGATGGTAAAGAGAAGGGGCTAGACTCTGAAAAAGAGCAAGGTAGAAGAGGAGCTGTCGTGTGGTAATTTGGAGAGCTTGCTTGCAGTAGGGATGGATTGCATCTCTACTCCTGACACAACACAGCACACTTAGTACACACATTTAAAAAAAAAAATTCTAAAGAGGGTGGTACAAACACTTGACACATCTGCAGTGGGTGACATCCATGTGAGGTCTTGCACAGGGATTGGCCACATACTGACAAAATGATGAGCACCATGCTTTGGTCATGCACAGCACCAGACCCCATCCAACAAAACCTACATTGCATTGTCTTTGGCCATTCTCAGCAAACTCATGGAGCAAGGCCTGGGCACACGCTAGGCTCTGTGCAAAAACTTCATACCACCTGAATCATCATCTATGGTTCTGGGCTGAGCACTGTTGGCTCTAGGCTCAGGGCCTGCACATGCCCAACTCCAAAAATCTGTAGCTGGGTGCATTCAACAGGTCCACAGTATTCACTGCAATGCTGTGTGGTTGTATTGTAATGTTTTTTCTCATAATTCATTGTTTCAGATGTTCCTATCCAACAATCAATACATGGAAGCTCATATGATTTGTGGGCAGATCTGTGAATGCTGAAAAAAAACAGTGCATATTTCCTTAAATTCAGGCTTCCTGCGGATAGGAGATGCTCTCCTTGCCATGGTTACATTTGATTTGTCAAGGCAAAATAGCTGGCTGACCCTTGAGGCACCAAGTAATGGTGGTTGCATCAGCATTTTTAGTCAACACCTAGCGATCACATTGGGAGTTTGTATGGATTATCTCGAAATAAATGAATATTCCTTTATTTTTAACTTTTGTATGACATGCTTGACAAATCACTAACAGAATATTGACGTCAAAAATATCGACGTCAAAAATATCGGAGGTGGAATATCGACATCTAAAATATCGAAGTCCTATCCACTTTAAGGTAAGTACAAAAATATCAGAAAAAAATATTGTAAAAAATATTGTTTTTTTAATGTTTAAAAAGAATATGAAATTGAATAAATAAATCATATAATTAAAATAAACATAGGTAAAAATATATTTAAAATTATAAGCAATACATATAGGGGCCGATTCCGAATAGCCGTACGGAGCTTTTTTCCCATACGAATCGTATGCAGAACCGTACCCGTACGTACGATGTAGTACGATGTGTGCCCAAAGCAGTTCCCCGTACGAATCGTACCGAAGACCGTACAACTCACTAATCTGTATGAATCGCATTCGGAACGTGCAGTACGCGATGTCCGTACGGATCGTAGCTGCATTTTCTGACCCAGCAAGTACGAATTGTATCGACAGCACTCCGTACGACTCTTTTTCTACGGGAGCTTAAAATGTCAGTAAAAGCAGCTTTCTTCTTGAAATGCGTACGAAACGGACCCCCCCGGGTATGGTGCGTACACCCCATTATTGCAGGGGTACAGTGCATCGGGGTACGGTGCGTACACCCCTGAATTTCAGGGGTATGGTGCATATGTCCCCGTGCGTACACCCCATGATTGTAGGTGTACGGACCATGGGGGTACGGTTCGTACATCCCAAGGTTGTAGGTGTATGGTGCGTACACCGCGTGCGAACACCCCTTGATTCTAGGGGTACGGTGCGTATGTGATAGTGTTGCCCTCCGTACAAATTGCTCATACGCGATGTTTACCGTACGAATCACGTACTCATTCCCCTCTCCAGATCGTACTTGGCGGCTCGTACGGCATTTTTACGAATCGTACGGTTCACTGTTTGGGTTGATGTCATACGGATTTGCCCTTCATTTTCGTACGGTTCGCAATGATTCAGACGTATTTTCTCGCAACGTATCGTACTACGATTCGTACGGAAACGGCTACGAATACGAATCGTCGTACGGATTTTTTTCCCGAATGGGAATCGACCCCATATTGTTAAAAAAATTAACATATACATATAAAATACAATATATATATACACTTACTTAATAATATTCACAATTAATTACTCAAATAACTTATAAATTGTTAGATTTTTTTATAATTTATAAATATATACATACACATTCCACAATATAAATAAAAATATCAAAACTATATATAACAAATTTTAAAAATTAAATGTTAAATAAATTAGACACTACATTTACCAAAACAATAAATATTGGATAGCGTTGGGGTAAAAATTACTATTCCTACTCCAGAGGGAGCAACAGTAGGGAAAGTGTTGGATAGCATAGGGGTCAAACAACTTACTAATAATTAAAATAAAATATATTTTTTTAATAACAATTTAATTATTAAATTAGAATAAATTAATTAACAATACCAATAAATAATTATTTAAACATAAATACCAATTAATAATTAATTAATAATTAAAATAAATACAATTAAATAATAATTATTAAAAATTTCTTAACAAATTATAAAAAAAATAAAAATAGAAAAATCAATACCAAAAAACAACAATTATTAAAAAACATTTGGCAATTAATAATTAATTAACAATACATTAATGATAAATACAAATAAATGATAACAAATAACATGTAATTATCAATGAATAATTAATAAACAATTATTTATAAAAAATAATAATTTGTAAAAATGTATTACCAATTATTAATTGATTAACAACAATTTAATTATCAATACTCTGCACTAAAAAAATATGTACTTAACTACTATTACATTTCTTACCATCCTATTACCCTACTACTTCACAACACACTTCAATAATAAATGAATACACTTAATATAATTACCAATCAATACAAATTAATTACCAATTAATAAAAATTATTTACCAATTAATAATTAATTACCATAAACATATTATCAATACCAATAAATAAAAATTACATTTTTACTTAATTACAATTACATTACTTACCACCCTAATACCCTATAACCTCACAACACACTTCAATAATAAATGAATACACTTAATATAATCACCAATTAATAAATTAATAAAAAATAATTACCAATTAATAATTATCAGAAAAATATTTATCAATACCAATAAATAAAAATTACATATTTACTTAATAACAATTAAATTACTTCCCACCCTATTCCTCTATAAACCCACAACCCGCAACAGAACTAGCCCGCAAATTGTATTTAAAAATATTTAATAATTCCTAAAAAATATTTAATTAATTTACTATAATTAAATTACTTCCCACACCCTATTCCCCAATAAACCCACAGCTGGCTATGGTACTAAAACGCATAATTTACTGACATAAATTATTACTAACTTCAAAAATGTAATACATTTATTTTAAAACTAGTACAATAATTAACAAAAATGATAAAAATAAACATATAAAATAAAATACATAACATTAACATTAATATCGATATTAGTAACATCAATATTATTACTGTCGTATTACTAGACCGCGCATTGCCTGAACCACACATGTGAGTGGTTAAGGCATGGGTACTCACAAACTTCTCTCAGGGGCCAAATTTACGGTGTGGTTTGTGGCCGAGGGTCTCACTGATGGGAGCGGTGTCAGTGGGGGAGGGGTGGGGCTAGAGCAAAAAAAAACTGACCATGAAGTTGAACACAGACCCCTGCAATGGACGCCTTCGTCTACTAAGCCATCAGACCCGGCATACACATCTCTCACACTTTCTATCTCTGTCTCCCTCTCTCTGTCTCCATTTCCCTCCCTCTCTCTCTCCGCCTCTCTCTCTCTCTCTCCATCTACCTCTCTCTTTCCATCTCCCTCTCTCTCTGTTTCCCTCTCTCTGTCTCCCTCTCTCTCCGTCTCCCTCTCTCTCCCTCTCCGTCTCCCTCCGTCTGTCTCCCTCTGACTGTCTCCCTCCACCTGTCTCCCTCCGTCTGTCTCCCTCTGTCTGTCTCCCTCTCTCTCCACTGACCCCCTCTCTCTGTCTCCTTCTGCCTCCCTCTGTCTCCCTCCGTCTCCATCTCTGTCTCCCTCCGTCTCCCTCTCTGTCTCCCTCCGTCTCTGTCTCCTCCTCTCTGTCTCTGTCTCTTCCTCTCTGCCTCTCTCCTCTCTATCTCTGCCTCTGTCTGTCGCTGCCTCTGTCTGTCTCTGCCTCTACCCGTCTGTCCCTGTCTGTCCCTGTTTATGTCTGTTCCTGTCTCTGTCTTTCCTTGTCCCCCTCCCCCTCCCTCTGTCTCCCTCTCCGTATGTCTGTCCCTGTCTCTGTCTCTATCTCTGTCTGTCTCCACCTCTATCTGTCTATGTCTGTCTCTATCTGTTCCTGCCTCTATCTGTCCATGCCTCTATCTCTGTCTCTATCTCTGTCTCTAGCTCTGTCTTTAGCTCTATCGCTCTCTACCACTGTCTGTCTCTACCTACATCTGTCTCTGCCTCTATCAGTCTCTGCCTCGGTCAGTCTGTCCCGGTCTCTGCCTCTATATAGCTCTGTCTGCCCCTGCCTCTATCTGTCTCTGACTTTATCTGTCTCTGCCTCTGTCAGTCTGTCCCTGTTTCTATCTGCCCCTGCCTCTATCTGTCTCTGTATGACTCTATCTGCCCCTGCCTCTATCAGTCTGTTTCTATATATCTCTATCTGTCTCTGCCCCTGTCTGTCTCTGCCCCTGTCTGTCTACTGCCCCTGTCTGTCTCTGCCTTTGTCTGTCTCTGCCCCTGTCTGTCTCTGCCTATGTCTGTCTCTGCCCCTGTCCATCTCGGCCCCTGTCCATCTCTGCCCTTTCCGTCTCTGCCCCTGTCCGTCTCTGCCCCCTGTCTGTCTCTGCCACTGTCCATCTCTGTCCCTGTCCGTCTCTGCCTCTGTCTGTCTCTGCCTCTGTTTGTCTGTCCCTGTCTGTCTCTGTATATCTGTCTCTGTCTGTTTCTGTCTCTATCTGTCTCTGCCCCTGTCTGTCTCTGCCCTTATCTGTCTCTGCCACTATCTGTCTCTGTCTCTGTCAGTCTGGCCCTGTCTCTGCATCTATCTGCCCCTGCCTCTATCTGCTCTGGTTCTGTCAGTCTGTCCCTGTCTCTGCCTTTATCTGCCCCTGCCACTATCTGTCTCTGTCTCTATCTGTCTCTGCCCCTATCTGTCTCTGCCCCTATCTGCCTCTGTCTCTATCTGTCCCTGCCTCAGCCTGTCTCTGCTTCTGTCTGTCTGTCCCTGCCTGTCTCTGTCTGTCTGTTTCTGTCTCTATCTGTCTGTTTCTGTCTCTATCTGTCTCTGCCCCTATCTATCTATGCCCTTATCTGTCTCTGCCTCTATCTGTCTCTGCCTCTGTCAGTCTGCCCCTATCTGTCTCTGCCCCTATCTGCCTCTATCTCTATCTGCCCCTGCCTCTGTCTGTCTCTGCCTCTGTCTGTCTGTCCCTGTCTATCGCTGTCTATCTGTCTCTATCTGTCTGTTTCTGTCTCTGCCCCTATCTGTTTCTGCCTCTATCTGTCTCTGCCTCTGTCAGTCTGCCCCTCTCTGTCTCAGCCCCTATCTATCTCTGCCCCTATCTGTCTCTGCCTCTATCTCCCACTGCCTCTATCTGCCCCTGTCTCTATCTGCCCCTGCCCCTATTTGTCTCTGCCCCTGTCTGTCTCTGCCTGTTTCTGTCTCTATCTGTCTCTGTGTCTCGGGCAGTGCGCACGTACTGTGTCTACACGTTCCCATCACCCGCCACTTCCCCCTCTCCCTTGTGTAATGTAAAAGCCAGCTTTTTTTCTCTGTGAATGTGCTGCTTAGTAGGGTTTGTGTCCCACCACTGGGCCTGGAGACACAGCTGTCACAGGCTTTAATTCTGACTCTCACCTCCGAGCAGTCAGATCAAAGCCCCCCTTTGGCGCCAGTCACCCGAGTACTTCACAGGTCTTAAAAGACCATTTAATTGTTAATGAGGCCTTGTATTTGACCTCTTCTTAGCGCCCCTGCATCTCCACTCTGACTATGCCTGGAATCGCCCAGCCCCCATAAATCAGCAACCGGTGGTGTTTGCAGACACTTTAAAAAAAAATTGAAATAACACAGGTACGATATCTTCAAGGCCGCGGGCCGCACAGGAAGGCTTGCTGGGCCACTGGCGGCCCACGGGCCGTACAATGAGTACCCGTGAGTTAAGGCAAGCTTGCTTGTGCTTGGGTTGGAACAGTACGTGTGGCTCTGTCTGCATTGTTCAGGCCGTTTTCCATTCATATTAGTGCTTTAGGGCACCATTTCTAAACATTTTGAGCTCTAGAGACCCCCATTCAATGACTACTGGAAACGGTCACCCCGACTTTCACCTAAGCATTTTCTGTAATTTGAACTTCAAAACTATGAACAAAACTACAGAAACAAGAGCACATTAAACAAATATATAAATTATTAAATATTTTGTTTAAAACACAGACAAAAGATATATAAAAATGTAACTTTTAATTTAAATTGGGAAGTTGAAGTGTTTCAACATTTTGATGTATTACTAAAAGACAACGCGATATGATAGCCTCAAGAATGTTGCTTTGTCTTTTTTGATCGTCATGTAAGCTCCATTTTCTGTTTGTGCATTGCAGTGCTTTGATTGTGGGCACCAATTGTCCATATTGCTGTTCAATGCACTTGAGCTGCTCCCACGAACCAAGCTACGGTTATTTTTAATTTTAATTGTCAGCTTCCAATTTCAAATTCATTTACATTTACAAAAGTTTTAAATGTTCAGTTGTGCATTTATCTTTTTTTGTGTATATATATATAAGGTTTTTAATATGCTAATATTATTTAGTTATTTTAAACAGTTGCGGCCCCCCTCGGTAGGTGTCAAGGAACACCCCAGGGGTCCATGGACCACAGGTTAAGATTCATTGCTTTAGGGGAATGCACTTTTTTGTAATATGTATTTAGTTTAGCCAAAGTTGTGCTTTTTCTCAGAGACGTACTCTATTTAGCCATGTTCATGGAGCATATTAGGAAGCTGTATTACAAATCTACCTGAGGTTTCTATTTTCCAGATGATTCAGTTAGAAACAAATAGAAAGTGACAAAGTCAGAAGTATAAATACATGTGAACAAGTTATAAGGAAAAGTATTTTGAGAGTGATTTTTATTTCACTTGTTGAAAACACGGAGGTACTGCTCCTCTAACGTTCTTTCATTTACTGCCATGCTTAGTTGAATGCTCAGATCCAGAGGCATGCTCACTGCACATGGGGGAACATCCTTCCAATACATTCGGTGGTGGTTACACCGCTAAATGTGCCTCAGATTACGAAGACAATTTCTCATTAAAGCAGCAATGAGGCAATGAAAGAAATGTTCGTTGTCCTCAGCAGAGACAAAATTTGCAGCGGTATTTGTTGTTTTAAATGTTTATTTTGCAACTTTAGTTGGTTAGGGAATTATTAGACTGAAAGATAATCTGTATTGTTAATTTTTTAATATTGTTATTGGTTTAGAATAAGGAGAACAAAACAATCAGTCACCTCAGTCAGACCTCCTGATGCCCAGCGAACTTTCTGCAGGTGTCATTAACCACCAATGAACAGTGATTGTCTCCCCATTCCCATAGCCTCCCGGCATAACGTATGAAATAATGTTCCCATTAATGTACTACAAATCAGCCTGCATTCTTCTACATTTCTGCCAGGGTTTCCCCCATTTCCTGGGACATACGCTACCCTTGTCTTGTATACTTACTTCTCGGCTGCCATCCACCCATCCATGTCTTCCTTCCAGTTCTGAATGTTTGGCGGGTCCCTCTACCCCTACATCTCCTGTATTGTTATTTTTTAATCAAAATATTTACTAACAAGTGAATATGGATCATGATGCGCAATGGCTTCCTTCTTTTTATTGTTCTGTATTCATACTGTGGTGAGATTTAAGAAATATATGTACAATACATGCATTTGACTGACTGAAAATGAATGAAAAGAATGGGAAAGAGATTATTTCTTTGTTTCTCATACATAGGTAAATTATTCAGTGTTAAAAAATGTTAAAAGGAAGAGGTGTGGCGCTGCGGCCAGGGCGTCTGCCTCCGGAACACGGGGGCTCACGGTTTGATTGCCAGCGGCGGATTAGCCCAGCACCATGTGACTGCACCCACCTGTAACTGGGATGTCTGGGTGGTCCATGAGACCTCCTTTTCCCCCACTAGAGGGCTGCCATCAGAGGGCGCACTGCCAATGTGCCACCTTTGAGGTGGCGC
This sequence comes from Lissotriton vulgaris, assembly GCF_964263255.1. Classification (NCBI taxonomy): domain Eukaryota; kingdom Metazoa; phylum Chordata; class Amphibia; order Caudata; family Salamandridae; genus Lissotriton; species Lissotriton vulgaris. The sequence continues at coordinate 489,466,378 of NC_141685.1, forward strand.
ACTGTCAGTGTGCCTCCCGAGGACTTCTTTGCCTGTGCTCCCACATTGGTAATACGGCGCAGGTGCAGCAGCAAAGGAATTCCCTCATTTGCATGGGGCATGCCCCCATGCAAATGAAGGAACGCCCCCTCCAGAGAGCACTGGCGCTTTATGTGCTTTATATGCACCAGCGCTATTGGTATTACAGAAACAAATGCACAAGCGTTTGAGACCCCTTCTGTAATAAAACAGTGCCTGAGGAGCATACAAAGTGAGCACAAACACCCGTTGCACCCTGGGGCGCTCTGTTTCTGACTTTATGTGCTGTAAAGCTCTTCCCAATGCTCAGTAAAATAGGTGTATCATGTTGAATTGCTTCAAGTTCGCAAACCCTGTAGGACACTGTAATAATGGGATATCCATGAAAGCAAGATGGCGGACGGTTAGACACACCATGGTGGAGCTCTCTGGCAGACCTCTCTCCTCCTCACCCTCCCACCGATAACATCCGAATAGCTGCCAATTACCTGAGCCGGTGGTCCTCGTTGGATGTTGCTCTCCTCCCTTTGTAGTCAGCGTGGCATGCTGGCCGGACCTTTGGCTCCAGGGGACGGCGGTCTTGTGGGCTGGTGCTCCTCATGGCTGGAGCTCGCTGCACAACGGTGCAAAGGCGTTCTCTGTGGATGGGAAGGGCTCACTAGAGGAATCACCCATATGGTGGCCGGCTTTAGCTCCGGTAATGCCTGACTGGCTACTCCTGTTCTCCTTGTGTTTGCTTTGTTAACCCTAAGTTGGCAGGGTATACCCAGATGTGGGTCCCTTGCTCACTTGGCCACTGGATTCTAGCCTGGCTGAAGAGGGGTGTTACCCGAAACCGGTCCCAGGATGCTTGTTTCCGGTTCAGGGAAGACCTGGCGTGGCAGTACGGGCTGGACTGCTCTCATGAGGCACAGGGTCAAGACTGATTTGCATGTAGCTGGGTCTGAACTGATGTGGCGAAGTAAGCTAAAGAATGATGATGGATTCAACCCAGATCTGTGACTGGGGGTGAGTGTTTAAAAGTTTCAGCGCTCTGTCAATCATCTCCTTGTGTTTGCTTTGTTTGCCCTAAGTTATCAGGGTATGCCCAGACATGGGTCCCTTGCTCACTTTGCCCCTGGATTCAAGCAAGCCTGACTCAAGAGGGGTGTTACTCCGAAACTGGTCCCAGAATGCTTGTTTCCAGCTCAGGGAAAACCTGGCTTGGCAGTTCGGGCTAGATTGTTCCCATGAAACACAGGGTCAAGACAGATTTGCATATAGCTGGGTCTGAACTGAGGTGACAAAGTGAAATAAAGAATGATGATGGATTCAACAAAGATCTGTGACTGGGGGTTAGTGTCTGAAAAGTTTAAGCACACAGTCCATCATCTCCTTGTGTTTGCTTTGTTAGCCCAGGTTAGCAGGTATGCCCCTTGCTCACTTTGCCACTGAATTCAAGCTAGCCTGGTAGAAGAAGGGTGTTACCCTGAAACCGGTCCCAGGACACTTGTTTTCAGTTCAGGAAAAACCTGGCTTGGTAGTTCTGGCTGCACTGTTCCCATGAGGCACAGGGTCAAGACTGATTTGCATATAGCTGGGTCTGAAGTGAGCTGAAGAATGATGATGGATTCAACCCAGATCTGTGACTGGGGTGAGTGTCTGAAAGGTTTCAGTGCTCCATCCAGCATCTCCTTGTGTTTGCTGTGGCTACTCCTGCGGACATGCCCCCAAAGCCTGCAAAACATCCATAAGACAGGGGAGAAGTGCTCTCTTCCTCATCAGCAAGACTAGCTACCCGTACTCTGGGCCCCAGATAGGATTTTACTCTTGAACAGGCTGGCATAGGGTCAGGTAAGCCAGCTGACTCTCACTTAGGGAAAAATAGGGTAAAAACCATAGGAGCAGGAAAAAGGAAGAACCAAGCAGTCATCAAAGATAGGTTTAAGCACCGAGGAGGGATCAATGGGTCTTTGTAAGGATGTTTTGCCCCAGCCACAGCCTGTAATAACAGAATTTTTCAGCATGAAGAACTCATGTGGTGGTACAAGCCATCCTGGCTCCTTTGAGGAGCTGGGCAAGCCAGACCCTAGTGCCTTCTTGACTTCTGTTCATAGGCTGGGGGAGCCTCCGCACCAAGTGCTGCAGATGTAGACCAGGCCAACTCTGGGGTAATACTGCTGGTGCCCTCCGAACAAACCTCACACTTAGAGATTGAGATTGAGGAGCGGGGTGACTGTCTGGGTAACTCCATAGTGGTGGGACAGGTCTCTCTCTGCGAAGCTGCTAGAGCTAACTCTACTCCTCAGCCTGTGACTCTTGGGGAGGAATCGCATAGCAAGAAGCACAGCATAGATCATTGTGGACCAACAGCAGTGACAAATCTCACCATGGAGGGTGGAGAAATTCTTCTCTCTTACAAATGGATCAGATTCAGAGGCCACTGAATTCATATTTTTGTGAAACTAGAGGCACTAATTCATCAATTCTTGGTCGAGCACATCGGAAGCACCTGAGACAGTGCTTAAGCATTCAAAGCACCAACAGGCTCTTAAAGGCAACACAGGACCCTTGAGTAGGAAAGCAAAGAACTTAGCCAGAGGTAGCCTGATTACTCCCATACAAAAATGGTTGGGAACCCAGAGGAAGCACCAGCCCTGAATGAAACAGCCTCATCCACCTCACAGCTGATATTGAATTTGCCTTTAAACTCATACTTAGGCTAAATCTTGGAATCTATCAAAGAGCATCGGGCTGAGACATGGGCAGACAGTAAAAGGGCAAGACATGCTACAGAAAAGCTTGAATACGCCATCCGGAAGGAGGGGATGGCATAGTCGGTGTCGGTCTTGGCCATTTTTGTAGGGTCATCCCTGAAAATGATGCCTCCCTCCTGATATTCTTTCTGACCTGGGGTTGGTGGTTTTAGGACTCTGGGCACTTTATCACTGCTGTCTAGTGTAAAGTGCATGGGCTCTCTATAGTAAAACATGTTAAGACTGGTCTATACCTGTTTGGCTAATTGAATTTCCCTGTCAGTCCCTTGTAATGCGGTATCCCAGATACCCAGGGCCAGTAAATAAAATACTACTGGTGGGCTTGCAGCACTGATTGCGCCACCCATCAAAGTAGCCTTTTAAACCTGCCTCAGGCCTCTGCCATTGCAGGGCCTGTGCGTGCAGTTTACTACTGCTGTGACATGGCACATAAAATGGGTGTCACCTCTGTGACTCCCCTTTTACTACATATCAGTTACCCCTGAGGTAGGCCCTAGATAGCCCTATGGGCAGGATGCATTATAGGTAAAGGGTAGGACATGTACCTTAAATGTTTGGCATATCCTGGTAGTGACAAACAGCCGTTTTGGTTTCTCACTACTGCGAGGCTGCCCTCTCATAGGAATTCATTGGGGATTACCTGATAAGTGCTTCAGTGGTAATTCCTGACATGAGAGGAGTAGAGTGGTCAGGTTTGGTATGTTTAGACTAGTGGTAATAACTGATGAGCAATGGTGTTTGCAGATTTATTATCACTATTTCAGAAATGCCACTTTTAAAAGTGGGCCTTTCTGTGTGCTATGTGTCTTTGTGCCTGCCTGAGCTTTTATTACATGTCTGGCTCTGGAGTGACAGGGGCAGGATGAGTCAGCACTAGGCTGAATAGGCCCATCTGCATTTGGAGTGGAGGGAGGAGTAGCCCCTGGAGCTGAAAAGGAATGTGCTTGCCTTCCACAATGCTGGCTCTGCCTCCCTGTGGTGTGTCTGGGGACAGAGCCTACACTGACAAAGGGGGTGGTGGTGCACTGTTAGAGAAAGGTGTGAGTGCCTCAAGAACTAGTTTGGACCGGACGCAGAGCCCTGTGCCAGGGGAGAACAAAGACACTAAGGGGTATAAGTTTTGAGGCTGTGACCCTATTAAAGGGTTCTGCTGGGGGCTTACTTGAAGCCTGCAGCTGGCAGGCTGCTGGAGCTGAACTGGAACAGAGAGGCTGCGTGGGACTGCAAATGCACCTGGCCAGAGAACTGTCAGGAGGATCCTCCATCTGGACCTAGCCTGTTGTGCTGATCTGCAGCTGTCTGAGCTATCAGAAGGTTTGCCACCTTCACTAATTGTCCAGGAGGGGCTGGCCTGCCTGCCCGGGATCCGGATGCAGACATCTCTAGTACCCCTGAAGAGAGGGGGCACTGCTGCTTGAAGTGCATTGTGAGAGCTTCACCTTTCTTTTGTTGTGTGCCCTTTGCCCTTAGGAATTGGAGGAAGGGGAGCTGCTGCTCAAAGCGCATCGTGAGTGCTTCAAGGAGACCAGAAGTCAGGCGGCTGTTGTCTGACTGTGGGAGGAGCAGAGGAGAGCTGCATCTATGTCCCCACAGCGGAGAGTGAGGGGCAGAGAGTTGCTAACGAAGGGGAGAGCTGTGCCAGAGTGGTGCTCTCCCTCCCTAAACACCAGCGAGTATGGGAGCTTGGGGATGAAGCAGCCATACCGAGAGAAGGAAGTCAGGCAGTCCACCTGGTTAAGGGTGAAGCTTTGCCCAGGGAGCCTGATTGCAGGTGGCGTTGCTAAAAACAAATGCTGGAGGTGCCTGAAGCCAGGCGCCTGTTGCCTAATTGAACGGGGACCTAAGGATGAGAGGAGGGCCCTGCATGACTTCCGAGTGTGGATGGATGCGTGACCACACTCCCAACAGAAGAACGGAGATGCAGCCCAAGTACACCTGATCTGAAGAGCTGGTCCCTCTGTTGCAGCAGACGGCTGTGACTTCACCTGTCCTACCCCCAAAGTGTGGTGAGTGGGGCTCTCCCGGACTGGGCTCTGGCTGCTGGAGAAGGCGGACGGGTAGGACCATACCGACGGAGATTTCACTCTAGGCCCTGCCACTGCCGCGTCAGACCGAAAAAGCTAGTACCGCCTGAGGCCGTGGAGTGAGTGTCCCGCCGTATTTGATGCTCCGGGCATAGGGAGCCTGAGGCCAGTGTTGGCGGCTGCACTGCCAGATCGCGGGCAGCTGCGTGTGGAGTGTAAATGGTGGCCCGAGCCCTGACCGTAAAGAAGGACCATTGCATGGGAAACCCGACAAGGTCACAGCCCGATAGGCCCTGTCATGTATATAATCCCCTGTAAATTACTTGCCAGTTGGCATAGTGCATATGTGTGATTATGATCTAATGTGTTTATAATAATACAAGGCTATTTTTTATATATCCTTGTGTGGAGTTTCTTTTGTGGAGTGCCTAGTGTGTCGCTGCTGTGTGTGTGCTGCAGGAAGGCTTTACACATTGCCTCTGGGATAATCCTGACCTCTCAGGCCAAGCTACCGAGGGGGTGAGCAGGGGTTATCTTCAGCGTGTAACTCCCATACCCTTACTAGAGTGGTGGTTTCTGCCTGGCTTAGGCGCTTGCCCAAGCCAACCAGAAATCCCATTTATAACAGTCGGAAATTGGGGTTTGCCTTCGCTGCATCAAGGACAGGACCACAGCCTTGGAGGCAGAGGTCACTGTGATGAAAGAGTAAGCCAATTTGCATGATTCCCAATTAACTGATGTGCAGTGGAAGCTAGAGGACATGGAAAATCAGCAGACGGTTCCTTGAGATTGACAAAGACCATGAGGGGAATAATATCCGCTCTTTTATGTTGGATCTCTTAAAAAATTCCTTCTCTGAACTGTCAGAATGTGACTGAGCCTTTTTGAGAAAGCTCGCCCGGATACAAGACGGACATACCTAAAATCGTCATTCTTTGTGCACCTAGACTTTTGCCACACAACTGTTGAACGCAAGTGGGATCTGCGACAGATGATCAAACCTTTTCAAGAAGCTGGCTTTGAATCATACCTGCTGGCTCCTGCCAGACTGAAAACTATCATTAGAGGGTCTGTTAAATTCTCTGCATCAGAAATTCAAGCAAAAGATTATCTGGGTCAGGTCTTGGCAAGCAGCAGCAATATATAGAGCTGGGATTCTCCTTACAAATTGGCTTGATTAATGTTAATATCAGTAATATTAACATTGTATTCCTTTTTTTCTCTCCTTTTTCTTCTTTTTTTTCTTCTTGGCATGTTCTTGGGGTGGGAGCAGGGGGCTACATCTGAGAGAGGTTGGGGAGAGCCCTGTCACACAGACCCGTTTGGACGGGCTGCTTTCACTAGTGGGGAGGGGGTTGGCGGGAGGGTATGGGTGGTTGGGGTTTTTAGGGCTTTGAGGGTCTGTCAGGGAAGGGGCGGGATAGGGGAGGAAGAAGCGGCAGTTTGCGTGATTGTGTGATAATCGTACTTGCATCCACTTGCTGTATATTGATTCATGTACTTTTCTTTATCAAAGGAATGGCAGCACTATGAATATGGACATAGCCAGGAGAATATGTGTTCAACAGTCAAGTATAAAGCAGATGCTGTGCAAAATATAAGATGGGGCACCAGCATGGTATTTGCTATTTTGGATGGTTATCTGGGTGTTTATGATAGCCTCTATGAGCTATGGCTAGTTTGTGCATTGCCTCCATTAACATGTGTGGGTTAAATGTTAAAGTAAAATGAGGGCAGGTACAGGAGGCCTTAAGTTTTTTAAAAGCAGATGTGTATTGTCTACAGGAGACCCACATTTTTAATAAGGACAGGGATTTGTTGAGCACTTTTGGATTGAAGGTGGTTTGCGATACGACACAGGACACTATGACTAGGACAGTTGCTATTTTAGTGAAAGGAAATACTATTACCCCTGGGCGCAACACAGCAGATAAGCTGGGAATATGGGCAATACTGGAATGCAAGGTCAATAGTGGGTCTTTTACTCTCTGTTCAATCTATGTCCCAGTACTAGTTGATCCCAGCTAATTTTTTGGCAGCCAAGCTCCCATCTTGGCCTGGGCTATTTATAGTCCTTGGGGATTTCAATTTGAATGGCTCAGGAGGGACTCCGTAGTAGTGAAGAAAGCTATGCTGGGCGCAAGCCGCACTCTTTTAGATCCCTGGAGCACTTGCAGAGGGAATTAGGGCTGATTTATGTTTGGCTTTTTTAAAGGCCAACGACCCAGGATACACCTATTACTCAGCCCCCAAAGCAAGTTTGCCATGTTGGACTATTTTTTTGCATCACTCGTATTGGTCACCGGGGCTCAAGTTTAATTATTCCATAGAGAAGTATACAACTATAACCCAATTATTTTTTAGCTTTCTATAGCAGGGCTGTGCTGTGCAGCTAGGAAATGGACCTTTGAGAGGGGATTGCTATTGGATCCTGATTATGTCCAACATATGAAGCCTTGGATCGTGGAGTTTTTTGAGCTGAATAAAGGAAGTTCCTCTGCAGGAATAGTTTTGGATGCATTCAAAGCTGGGGTGAGGGGGGAAACCATGAGTTTTAGTATTACTGAGCAAGGAGTAATATCAAAAGATAGTCAATCTGGAAGCAGAATTAATCTGTGTTTTTTAGAAGCTGGGAATGATCTTGCCCCGTTTTGAACCTGATACCGGTTACTAAGGCTCACCTAAATGAAAATTTTGTCGAGGAAACAGATGGGAAGTATCTGGCCAAAGATCAGGACTGTTACGAGTATAGTGAATGCATTGCCGTTTTCTCGCAGCTAGGGCACAGCAACAGAACGTGGCTGATTGTATCAACAAAGTAAGGAATATGCATGGTAATATAGTTACGGATTCTGGCAAAATTTGAGAGGTTCAGTGGATTTTATGCATATCTTTATAAGGGTACCCCCCAACTTTGGCCCTGTGCTACTAGACATTGGAAGTACATATCAACCGAGCAGAATCTCTGATGAGGAGAGTTTGTGGTTAGGGGGTGCTATACTACCTGAAGAATTACAGGCGGCTCTGTACGCCCTACCATCAGGGAAAGCAATTGGGGCAAATTTCATCCCCCTTGAGTTTTATAAGGTGTTCTTTACAGAAATTCATCAGGAACTGCTGAGTCTGTTTAGCAATGCTAAAACTGGGGCCCCTCCCCCCGGGTCATGGGGCATTGCTAATATATATATATATATATATATATATATATATATATATATATATATATATATATATATATATATTACCTACTGGCGGTCGCCAGTAGGTAGTTATAGTTAGGATCTACTTTCCATAGGAAATCCCCAACATTCTATTGGGAATGACTTTGGCGCCGGTGGACGAATCTTTGCGAATTTCTCAAAGTTCGTGGCCCGCTCCGCTCCGCTCCTTCCCTGAAAATGTGGGGGGGATTCTTCAAGCGGGGGCTGAGATAAAAGGGGGGTCCCAAAACGTGTTTTCCCCATGTTAATTTCCATAGGGCGGTTGGCCTCACTTTTAGCCCGAACGGCTGAATGGATTTTCACCAAATTTGGCAAAATTGTAGGGACCGGTAGCCTGATGTGCCTTCGCTATGTCTCAAGATATGTGCTCCAGTGGATTTTGAGTAATTTAGGTTAAAAAAATATATATATCTATGAGCGCGCCCCGGTACGTGCCCCGGGGAGCGCACCGGGCGCGCCACGCGACTTGCGCACGGAAAGCTGATTGGCTCTCGGGTGTCTGTAAACATTCCAAACAGTCCGGAGCGGCCGCCATCTTGTGTCTCGGTAAAATCGAGACACAAGAGGTGGCAAAAACAAAGGGGGAAATGACCATAAGGGGGCAGAGTAGACCCCCCTGACCCCCTAGGTTTGATGTTCGGGCCATAAAAGGGCCCCGCGGGGCAAAATTATTATTTTTTTTTTCGATTTGCGCGGGGGGAGCGTTCGGTACGCGCTACGGGGAGCGGACCGGGGAGCGTACCATGGGAAAAAAAGAATGATAGAGTTTAAAAAAAATGTTGCATTTTTTTATAAATTGGAGGTAGTTTTGAAAAGAACTGTTTTTTTTTTCTTTTTGTTGTTTTATATTTTTTTTATTGTTTTTTGAATTTTTTTTACTTTTTTTGGCTTTTCTGAACACTTATATTTGTTTGTATTTTTTATGGGGTGAAACAAAAAACAGGGAATTGTAAATGGCTCAACTGGAGCAACAAAAAAAAAATCAGGAATATTTAGGGTTTTCTTGGACACTTATGGTTATCACCAGCAACCATGATAAGTTCGATACTTTGCTCACCATAGCAAAGTGTCTTGTTACAATATTTGCACACGATTTTGTAATCGGCAAACTTAGGTTGAATAGTTGCCAATGTGTCTCTTGCCCCCGGACCCGATGGAGTGGGTTGTTTTGATGTTGAGGGTCTAGACGAAGATGGGGGTAGCTTACTGCAGAGGTCCCTTAACTCTGCCTTAGAATAATTGTTTGGATGAAAACGCATCATGTGGCGAATCATTGTATGATTCACGAAGGAATACTTTTTGTTAGGGTTCCCCCTGGACAACTCAACACCACAAATTAAACAAGTCACCTTTGCAGCGTTGGCTTTTTTAAAACCCCTTGGGATTTTGTAGAACTCCCAAATAAAGTGCTCTTTTGGTTGGTAGGGCTGTTTATTTTCAGGCAGGAATTTCCTTCTCTTTTCCTCCTCTTCATCATTCTCCTCCTCATCCTCTTGACCAACAATGTAATCTTCTGGTGGTCTTTTAGGTGGTGGTGGTGGGGCAGATCCTCCAGCTGCTAATGTAGCCATTTGAAACTAGTAAAGAGTAGAGATAGAACTCCAAAAAGGTCTTCCTTAGTCAAATGACAAAGTCAGAATAAGGAAAAAAGGTGGGGGCTTTCATCATTTGGAAAAGAAAACTGTTCTGGACCAATGAAAAGTGTTATTTTCAAGTCACATGACCCAGGCTTTCATCATTTGGAAACCAAAACTGATCTGCACCAATGAAAAGTGTTATTTTCAGATCACATGACCTGACGCGCTTACACTATGCGCCCCGGGTCGCGCCCCGGGGCACGCGGCGTAAGCGCGTTGAGATGTTGCGTGATCGTATCCGATTACGTGCTTCCAGGTGTGCTTACGCAGTTCGTCATATGACGCATCACGCGGCTGCGCGAAACGTTACGATGTTGTTTTCGTTCGCGGAAATAGCGCTAACGGGACGCTCCCCGTACGCGCCCCGGGGCGCGCGGCAAAATTGCGTTGACTGGGGCGCTCAGTGAATTTAATAGGTTTTTTAAATGCTAATTCCTAACTATAACTGGTGTGAAACCTATGGTTTTTTCAGTGAATTTCATCTGTTTTTTAAATGCTAATTCCTAACTATAACTGGTGTGAAACCTTTGGTTGTTTCAGTGAATTTCAAAGGTTTTTTAATTGCAAATTTCTATAGCTATGAAATGTAATATTTTTTATAATGAATCCTATGATGTATATTTATGTATTACTATTTTTTTTATGTATATTGTTCATGTTTTCTTTTTGTTTTTTTTTTTTTGCCCTGGAGCGCTCCCGGTTTGCGTCCCGGTGAGCGCACCGGAAAGCGCAGTCTTGCGGCGCGCCCCAGGGCACGTACCAGTGAGCGTCCCGGTAGCGCTTTTGCCGCGAACAAAAACATCATCGTGACGGATCGCGTAGCCACGTCCGCGTGATACGCACGGCATAAACGCACCCGGAAGCACCCACGCGCATACGAACGAGCTACGTAAGCGCCGCCGGGCACGCACCGGGGCGCGTAGCATAAGCGTGTCGGGTCATGTGACCTGAAAATAACACTTTTCATTGGTTCAGAACAGTATTGGTTTCCAAATGATGAAAGCACGGCTCATGTGACCTGAAAATAACACTTTTCATTGGTTCAGAACAGTTTTGTTTTCCAAATGATGAAAGCCCCCACCTTTTTTCCTCATTCTCACTTTATTCTTTGAGTGAGGAAGACCTGCTTCTATTGATAGAGAAATGGCTACAGTAGCAGCAGCTGGAGCATCTGCACCACCACCACCACCACCACCACCACTACAAGGACCACCACAAGATCACATTGGTGGTGAAGAAGAGGAGGAGGAGGAGGAGGAGGAGAGAAGGCAGTTCCTGCCTGAAGGCAATCCCCCCATATAAACCTAAGGAGCACTTTATATGGGAGTTCTTTTAAATCCCAAGGGGTGCAAAAAAAGTTAATGCTGCAAAGGTGACCTGTCTCATCTGTGGCGCTGAACTTTCCAGGGGGAACCCTGCAAAAAAATATTCATTTGGGAATCACACAATGCTTCGGCACATGCAACGAAGGCACCCCAATAACTATTCTGCAGCAGAGGTCAGAGAACTGACCAGAAACCCTCCCCAATCTTCTCCGAGCACCTCTAAACAACCCACTCCATCGGGTCCTGAAACTAGAGAGATAGTCCCATGCATTCAACGCCAGTTTGGAGAATACAAGATTACTTGTATATTTTGTGGCACTACCATTTCTTATGGGGAGCAGAGCATCAAACTCATAAACCGTGCTGGAGACAACCACCGGTGCCGAAAGAAGGTTTAATTTTTTCCTGTTTTTTTTTGCTCCAGTTGAGCTGTTTACAATTCCCTGTTTTTTGTTTGTCCCCATAAAAAATACAAAAAAATATAAAACTGTTCATAAAAGCCAAAAACAGTATAAAATGTTCCAAAAAACAACAAAAAAATATAAAACAACAAAAAGAATTTAAAAAACTGTTCTTTTTAGAACTACCTCCAATTTATAAAAAAAGCTACATTTCTTTAAAAGTATGTCATTCTTTTTTCCCCATGGTATGCTCCCCGGTCCGCTCCCCGGTGCGCGTACAGGGCGCTCCCCCCGTGCAAATCGAAAAAATATTTTTTTTTTTTGCCCCGCGGGGCCCTTTTATGGCCCCCACATCAAACCTAGGGAGTCAGGGGGGTCTACTCTGCCCCCTTTTGGTCATTTCCCCCTTTGTTTTTGCCACCTCTTGTGTCTCGATCCTACCGAGACACAAGATGGTGGCCGCTCCGGACTGTTTGGAATGTTGATAGACACCCGAGAGCCAATCAGGTTTCAATTTAAGCTCAATCTGCTTCCTAATGAGGTAACGCAGGTGACATCATTGTGAAAGGTTCAAATATATTTATTTAATGAGGCAGACACTATTAATTCCTTCTCAAAAATATAAAAACCATTCATTTACCCCAAAATCGTTTTTTAAATAACATTTTAGAAACACAGCACAGGTCCTATGTACAAGCATTCAATTTCACTACTGAAACCTCACTATTTCACAAAAGACAATTCCTGTATGCAGCAAAATCTTTTTACCAAGCATTATCCAAAAACATGACACAAAGCAACATTAAAAAAACACAATCTGCTTTCAAATCTTCTCCATAGAGCATACAAGTCTCTATCTAAATTAAATTAATCATTACTCACCTTTACAAATGCTTTGGGAGATTGAGAACAGTGTCAGACACGCACACCAATTTTTCTTTAGCAGAGCAAAAGGTATGCACTCCAGACACTGCATCCATGACTGGCACAGAAAACCTCTAATTCTACACACATATGCCTCTTTTCAACCAATTAAAACTCTTCCCTCACTATTTTCAAACCAACACACTTCCCCCCTTAGCCATTTCAACCTGTTGCCATAGCAACTCCCTCCTCACTGAACTCTCAGGTTCAAAAGTTTATTCTACAATGTTGCAAATTAACTCAGCAAGGATGTTTGACCTCTTAATACACCAGCTTATCTGATGCAATGTTTCTTTAAATGACTTTTTCTTAACCATATAAATTGCACCCTAACTTTCAGTTTTCAACTATCTGAATCCACCAATCATTGCTTATGATTCAAGAGCAGTAAAACTCCACAGTTATTTTTTTCTAAACTCCTACTGTTCCAACTGCCATTTCATTCCCGCACTTCATCTGACTGCACCAGAACCTTCTCTCACCATGTATTCTGTCTGGATTATTGGACATAGCTACATCCACTGGGCTCAAAGGTATGCAGCTATCAGAAATTTTCACAACCTTGATTTACCAAATGTGGACATCAAATGGATTGGACACAGAGGATTGAGATGTCACCAATTGATACCATTGGTGAAACATTTTTGCATCTGCCCACACCCTGACCTCTTAATTGTGCACTGTGGTGCAAATGACTTGGGTACTTTGACTGGGGTAGGTCTGGAAATGCTTTTAAAGGACACCTTTGGTCAATTGATGGCACTTTTTCCACAAACTGCCTTGGTATATTCCAATATATGTCAATGACAGAAATGGAAGTGGTCCAACCAATTTTGTCCACAATTTGAGAAAGCACGGAAACATGTGAATAAAACTGTTTCTGCTTACATGAGAGACTATGGAATGGGTTCAATATACAACAATAAGTTGCGTTACAACATGCAAGATATCTACAGAGGAGATGGTGTGCACTTCTCAGATGAGGGGAATAGAATATTCCTCCTGAACTTAAAACTGTGCATTGGAACCTACTTGTAGGTACCTAAATCAGCCACAGTACCCAAAAGCTTTTTTCAGGGCTACCCTACCTCTGATCACTCAAAATGATTATCTTATTCTAACTTTTTTCACTATTTTTCACCAAAGTACGCTCCCCGGTACGCTTCCCGGTGCTTCCCCCGCGAAATTTTTTATTTTTTATCTTTTTTTTTGCATATATGTACCACCTAAACTCCCCTCAGAACACCTAGAGGGTCAGGGTGTGTCTACCGTGCCCCCTTTTACCCATTCACAACGTTGTTTGTCCTCCATCTTGTGTCTCAATTCTACCGAAACACAAAATGGCGGACTCCCGTAGCGCTCCCGGTGCGCGTACCGGAGTGCGCACCAGTAAGCGCTCCCAAAAAATGTGGGAAGTTAATTTACATAAAAAGCACTAGAGACACTTTCACCAAATACAGAATAGGCCCTACTACATAGCAGTCCCTACCATTTTCCCAAATTTGGTGGTATTATGGAGAAGTGTGGCTCAGGGGTTAAAGGCGGCAGACCCGGAAGCTGAGATCGGCCCTGGACCAGGGTTCAATTCCCCGCCTCGGCGGGTCTTGGGCTAAAAAATTCCACAGACTCGATAATTCTCGCTCCGGTGCCTTCTCGACTCACGGGTTCACACTCTGCGACTCTGGGCAATAGCTTGCTTAATCTCCACAACGGCCCTTCACGGCGGGATGCCTGGCTTTCACCTTGTGGATACCCTGCCGGGGTTATCTCACAGGGGAATACCAGGACGGGTTCCTTAAGCAAGCGCTTAGATACTGACCTCGGTCAGTGATTTGCGCTATATAAATACATGTACATTTACACATACATATTCCATTGAGCCATTTAGACTGTAGCCCTGTCTAAATATCCTGAGGTAAATTACATGACAAAAACACATATGAAAGTGTTAGAATTTACAACCAATTGAAATGTTACTTACATTTTGTACTTTTATGTGCTGACATTTGATTGGTTATGTACATGAATATATATGAAAAATGAGAGGGAAACACAGCCATTTTGACTACTACTACCTGAGGTACATTTGAACAGGATTTTCACTGAAAACTTCAACTACTTAAACAAAGGTAAGTTGTTAATTTTGAAGGGAAACTATGTTGTGCACTTTAAGTTAATTTGGGAAAACGTTTTCTGATAGTTATATACTGTCCCTCTGTAATAGTTATAGATTGAGATAGGCTTCTCTGTTATAGTTATGGATTGAGTTAGGGTTCTCTGGTATAGTTATGAATTTACTTAGGCTCATCACATGCACTTTTTAATAGTTCTACTTCCTGCCTGAAACCATACACTGCCCAAAAATTACTTCACTGTTAAAAACTCAGAAGTACCTGTCTGAACTTAAACCCAAAAGTACCCTAACTCTACTGATATAGTTATTGTTTATGTGTATTATGTAAGCCCCTACCTTTTTTAATCATTCTAACTTTTTACTTTGAGTGAGGAAGACCTGTTTGCAGACCTATTTGTACCTATTTGTACTGAGAAATGGCTACAGTAGCAGCAGCAGCAGGAGCATATCAACCACCACCACCACCACCACAAGGACCACCACAACACCACAGTGGTGAAGAAGAAAAGGAGGAGGAGGAGGAGGAGCAGAGGCGGTACCTGCCTGAAGATACTACCACCTATAAGCCAAAGGAGCACATAGTCTGGGAGTTTTTTAAAATCCCCAAGGGGCCTCAAGAAAGTGAATGCGCCAAAGGTTACTTGTCTGATCTGTGGCACTGTACTTTCAAGGGGGAACCCTGCCAAAAAGTATTCTTTTGGCAACAACACCATGATTCGCCACATGCAACGCCGGCACCCAAACAACTATGCTGAGGCAGAGGTCAGAGAACTGACCAGAAACCCTCCCCAATCTTCTCCCAGCACCTCCCAAAGTAAGCAACCCACTTCATCGGGTCCAGAGACAAGTGAGATTGTCCCAAACATCCAAACCCAGTTTGGAGATTTCAAAATAGTTTGCAAATTTTGTGGAAGGACAATTTGCTATGGTGAGCAAAGTATTAAACTCATCAACCGTGTGCCAAAACAAACCTTAATTTTTTCCTAATTTTTTTTGCTCCAGTTGAGCCGTTTACAATTCCCTGTTTTTTGTTTGTCCCCATAAAAATTCCCAAAAATATATAAAATTGTTCATAAAAGCCAAAAAAAGTACAAAATGTTCCAAAAAACAAAAAGAATAAAAAAAACAGTTCTTTCTAAAACTACCACCAATTTTTAAAAAAATGCTACATTTTAAAAAAAATCTGTCATTCTTTTTTCCCCATGGTACGCTCCCCGGTGCGCGTACCGGGCGCTCCCCCCGCGCAAATCGGAAAATAATAATAATAATTTTGCCCCGCGGGGCCCTTTTATGGCCCCCACATCAAACCTAGGGGGTCAGGAGGGGTCTACCCTGCCCCCTTTAGGTCATTTCCCCCGTTGTTTTTGCCACCTCTTGTGTCTCGATCCTACCGAGACACAAGATGGCGGCCACTCTGGGCTGTTTGGAATGTTGACAGACACCCGAGAGCCAATTAGCTTTTTGCGCGCGAGCTTGCGGAGCGCGCTGGTACGCGCCCCGGTGCGCGTACCGGGGCACGCTTATAGATATATATATATTTTTTAACCTAAATTACTCAAAATCCACTGGAGCACATATCTTGAGACATAGCAAAGGCACATCGGGCTACCAGTCCCTACAATTTTGCCAAGTTTGGTGGAAATCCATTCAGCCGTTCGGGCTAAAAGTGAGTCCAACAGCCGTATGGAAATTAACATGGGGAAAGCATGTTTTGGGACCCCCTTTTATCTCGGCCCCCGCTTGACGAATCCCCCCTAAACTTTCAGGGAAGGAGCGGAGCACAGCGAGGCAAATTTCAGGACATTTTCAGGCAGATCCCTCAATCGACGCCAAAGTTATTCCCAATAGAATGTTGCGGATTCCCTATTCAAAATAATCCTACCTATAACTACCTACTGGCGACCGCCAGTAGGTAATATATATATATATATAAATGATGTCATGAGTGATGTCACTGACCATGTCATGAGTGATGTAATATGTGACGTCATCAGCAGTGCATTGCAGGCGCGCAAGTTATAGTGAGTCCAACTAACAATAACGTGGGAATTTCAATGGTTTTATGTCAGTAAAATTTCCAGCTAACTATAACTGGTGTGAAACTGGTGTGAAACCTATGTTTTTTTCAGTGAATATATATATATATGTTCACTGAAAAAACCACAGGTTATAGACCATATATAGTTAGGGATTAGCATTTACAAAACCTTATTTTACTCGCACAAAACCATTGAAATTCCCATATATAGTTAGTTGCACTAACTATATATCGCGCACCCGCAATCCACTGCTGATGATGTCACATATTACATCATTCGTGACATTGTCAGTGACATCACTGATGACATCACTGATGACATCTCAAATGACATCACTGATGACATCACTGATGACATCACTGATGACATCTCATTTGACATTACTTATCACATCACTGATGACATCATTCATGTGATAATACGATGAACCTCGTCAGACTCTAATATAACATTAGATACACTCAGTGTAAACAGACACTCACAGACTGTCACTCATCTATGGAGTTACTTACACACCTAGTCAGTCATGCAAAGAATCAATCACACCTCCATTTCCTCAACTATACAGTTATACACACCTTACTTATTCAAACATATACTAACACATATTTACTCTCTTATACAATCCCTGATACAAGTTCACAATGATCCATACAGCCACTCACACAATCACTGGCTCTTATGCACAGATTTTTATATATGTCAACTCTCACATGTACTGTGTTTTACATATGTACTTACTTTGACATGTAGCACTGAGATATCCATTCACTCACCAATACACTCATGCACACAGTCAACCGCCCATACAGCTGTTTCCACATGCACTTTTGAACCCATACATCTAGTGAATCAACTGATCACACATCTATGCACAGAGTCATACACCTCCCAGCCACCCACACACACACTCAGTCTCCCATACAAATACTTGGGCAACCAATCAATAACCCATATAGTTACTCATATAGCTACTGATCAACACATGCAGCAGTTTACAGAACAACAGACATAATGATGCACAAATTAAGACAGTTTAGTCACTAACCCATGCACTCAGTGAGACACATTTAATCACTCACTCATACAGTCAGTCATGCACCTACTAAATTCTTCATCCAGACACTTATACATCCACTCATTCTTCAATATGTAAGACACATTTTAACTTTACAGAAACATACAGTCACTGGATGATGTCATCAGTGATGTCATCAGTGATGTCATTTGAGATGTCATCAGTGATGTCATCAGTGATGTCACTAACCATGTCATGAATGATGTAATATGTGACATCATCAGCAGTGGATTGCGGGTGCGCGATATATAGTTAGTGCAACTAACTATATATGGGAATTTCAATGGTTTTGTGCGAGTAAAATAAGGTTTTGTAAATGCTAATTCCTAACTATATATGGTCTATAACCTATGGTTTTTTCAGTGAATTTCATTGGTTTTTTAAAAGCTAATATCTGTAGCTGTAAAATGTATTCTTCTTTAAATCCAAAAATATATTTTAAATGTTTATTAATAATTATTTTTTTAAATATTTTTTTTCTTCGCTCCCGGTTCGCGAACTGGGAAGCTTCCCGTTAGCTCATCTTGATGCCGCGACCTAGTCCGCGAACCGGAAAACGATCCGTTTGCGCAACTGCCGCGTTAGAAATCAACATTGTGACGCGTCGGGGAAGCGCGACGTATCACGTTGTCGCGTAATGCGTCTTATGACGCGCCGCGTTAGCGCTCCCGGAAGTGCTCCGGACCGCGAACCGGAAGCGATCCGGGGCGCGGCGCGCACCGCGTAACGTGAGCGGAACAGGTCATGTGACTTGTTTATAAAACTTTTCATTGGTTCATTTCACTTTTGGTTTCCAAATGATGTAAGACTAGGTCATATGACCTAAAAATAACACTTTTCATTGGTTTAGAACTTTTGCTTTTCCCAAATGATGAAAACCCCTCCTTCTTTCCTCACTCTGACTTTCATCTTGGTGAGAGAAAGACCCTTTTTCACTTTTTCATAGTTGAGCAATGGCTTCAGTAGTTGCTTCAGCTGGTGCACCCCCACCACCACATTCACCTCCTGATGGGAAGAGAGGACCACCACCCCAGTTCATCACCAACACAGAGGAGGAAGAGGATGAACTAGAGGAAGAGGAGACAGAAGGACCACAGTTCTTACAAGAGGTGCCCCGTGTTTCCCATCTGAAAACCAGTTTCATTTGGCAGTTTTTTTCACTCCCTCGAGGGCAGAAGAAAGTAAATGCTAAGTATGTCACCTGCCTCATTTGTAAAGACAAGTTATCAAGAGGCACTGATAAAAAGTATAGCTTTGGGAACTATACCATGCATCGGCATATGAGCAGGTGGCATCCATTGAACTACAGCCGTGCAGAGTTGCGTGACCTGCAGGATAATCCAACAACAACTCCTTTGGCCAGGTCAACTTCGCAAATATCGTTGACAGGAGCAGAGGCACGGGAAACCGTGCCAAACATTCAGCAGAACTTTTTACATATGAAATTAACCTGTTTGTATTGCGGTGCATTGCTTTCGTGTGGTAACATGAGCATATCGTTAATGAACGTTGCTTATGAAAATCATAATTGCCCTAACCGCCCCAGACAGTAATTTTTTTTTTGCTCCTGTTGAGCCCTTTTCAATACCTGTTTTTTGTTGTTTCCCCTCCATCAAAAACAAAAAAAAACATAAAACTGTTCAAAAAATACAAAAAAAACAAAAAATGTTCAGAAAAAAAAAAAAACAACAAAAACATTAAAAAAAAAGTTCTTTTCAGAACTACCTCCCCTTTTAAATAAAATTACTAGAATGTTTAGCACTCTGGCAAGCTCTATTTCTTTTGGTTCGCTTCCCCGTTCGCTGCCCGGTTCGCGAACTAGGAGCGAACCAAAACATTTAAAAAAAAAAAAAAGAAGAGTAAGTATAAGGGAAGTAAACAGAGAGTAATGTTAAAAGAAAGACAGCTATAGGGAGTAAACCAGAGATACTGTTTAATAGATCTATTTACCGAAGAAAAGATGGAAGAGGGTATAATTGCGAAAAACAAATTGGATAAGGAAGTGAAAGAAAAAAAAGAGAGTAGAACAATAACAAAGAAGAGTTTCTTGGAGAATGTGAGTGAATGTTCAAAATAAGATTAAAACATGTGGAATAACAGAGAGAAAAAATAGAAAACAGAAAAGAAAAAATAACAGAAAAAGATTATTTGAAACAGCAAAGAAATGTAAATAACATAGAGCCATATCATCAACATAGGCAATAAAAGTTTTGCAGCTTTTATCAGCAGAAATATGTCGCCAAAGCATTCTAATTAGCTTGATACATATGGCCCCAAGTGAGGCCTGTCTTGCAACATGGTGCATCTTTTTCATCACTGCTGCATCGGTTTCATGTGGCACGGTTTTAAAACAGCATGACACATTTGCCTAGATGCATCAATTTGTAATTTTGACGCCTCATAACAAATCTTTTGCACCGCCACTGCGTCACAAAACTGACGCACAGTGGCGCAAAAGAGGCATACACATATCATAAATCTGTCCCTAACATTTTAAATAATTAATTCAGGATGACGATAAGGTGTGGTCTCTCCAGAGGTTTGTTTAAGGTGAGGCCTACTCAGGGTTGCAGATCAATTTTACGCTAGTTGAAGAATACAGAGGAGATAATACATGTGAAGGCCTACCAATGAAGTAAGTCATGTCCACTTATTACATCATTCATGACATGGTCAGTGACATCATCAGCAGTGGATTGCGGGTAGAAAGAGTAGAAAACATTTACCTTATAATTCTTGTTAACTTTTTCAATTCTTTTTTCATACTTTCAATCTGTGAAAGAGAGAACAAACATTTCAAAAATATTAAAACATGTATTTAAAAATTAGAAAAGACAAGGGAAAAGGTTCAAGAACAAACAGTTTTTCAACAACTTTGACATTTACAGAAGCCTCTGCTTCTCTACGTCCCCTACACAATCCTAAAGATATATATATTAAACAAACAGTATCTTGATGCTGATGAAGTGAGGCCTATTTTGGAACATGGTGCATCTTTTGCACTGCTGATGTCTCACAATAGTGATGCAATAGCAGCGCAAAAAAGATGTAAAGCCATCATAAAATTGTGTCTAACATTTTAAATGATTGTTTCAGGATGCAAATAAGATGTGTCCTTTCAAGAGGTTTCTTTGAGGTGAGGCCTATTCAGTTTAAAAAAAAAACAGTACCCAGAAGTGCAGCACTGTAAGCATTAACTTTGACACTTACACAAGCCTCAGTTTCTCCATATCTACCTCACATTTCCAAATGTATATCATAAGTACAAAAAGTAGAACATTAATTATACATGTTAAATGGTTTATTTTTGCTGTTCTCAGAATGTATCAAATTTCACTTAAATCAGTGACTTGAAGGTATTCATCATGTAACAGCGGGGAAAAAAAAACACAATCAAAATGATTGTGTTTAAAAAACCCATACAACATAAGAAATCTGAATTCAAAACTCCTTAAAATTAACTTACTTTCCATAACGTCGAAGGATGTCCTATGAACAGCGTACACTCTGTTGTGCTATAAATATTTTCAGCCCGCCACTTTCTGAAAGAAAACCTCCATCGTTTTGACAAATATGTTACGTACAATAAAAGACTTCTCACATTCTACCACATGTTTCCACTTGGCCAAATCATGTTGCAGCGATTTACAACTCTTGTAATTCTTGTAATCAAATCCCGTCATTTTCTATTTTCGCAACTTTCAAAAAGAAAACATTTAAGATTACTTTCACAATCTTGGACTACTAATATCTTACCCTTCTTGCTCACTCATGTTCTACTTTTCCTATGACACTGATACTGCTTACTATGAAGCAGACTTACTTGCATCAGGTTTATATAGTTTGATTTTTAAAATGACATTATAATTAAAAGTTTTGGACCAATAATCTAGACAGCATTGCAGACTTACATTCCCTGTACTTCATGAACCTTTTGCAATTCCTCAGAGGAAATCCCGAGATTCTTTCCTTAAAATTTTGGTTTTAAAAACACCAGGTAAGAATTTTTAAGGTCAAACTGCAATTTTTTTTTTAAAGTTACAACAGAATCGTTGCAGAATGAACAGCCGTTTCTAGACTTTAAATAAGCTGTGTAATGTCCTGATGTTGTTAAAGGACCATCGTGATAGATAATTGCTACAGTTACAAAAGTCCTTCCTGATATTGACAGCTGAGAAGCAACAACATTTTTTATTAAAGTTGACAATTTTGATCCATCAGGCCTACATCGTTGGATCATTAAAATGACATACTGGCCATATCTTCGTATAAATAATGTTGACATCATTTCAGATTTACATTGGCTACACTCCATGTTGTGATCAGCTGCATTTACTAGCTTATTAAAGGAGACTGATTTACTGTCTGGCAAAGTTAAATATATAAATCTTTCTGAGTCTACACTAGTAGTACTTGATACCATACAGTTCTCGCAGTCATGCTGCCATTGATAAGAAAGCCCAAACAGGTGGTCTACATCTACACCCTCATCTTGCAATACATCAAGCATATACATTAAAAACTCCTGACAATCCTGCTGATTATTTTCAGAGAAGTCTGTTTGACCTGAACATTCATCTAACAGATAACGAACTTCAGACACACTTTCTACTTTTGTTCGATCAGTGCTACATTTCTCTAACACAGAATTCAACAAACAGCATAAACTTTGTTCCGAATTGAACACAATCTGTTCTTTTAAAGTCTCTAGTGAAAAGAGAACATTAACCACTACATTTGCATAGCAGTTGACACCAGAACTGTTTTCAAATTGAAAACCGACAACATCTTCAACAGAATCCGTTTTCTTTCTGCTTACAATTTTCGGTTCATCGACTTTTCGGCTTTTTGCTACAACCTCCCTACTATTAGTGATATTTCTTCGTTTACGGCCTACCACACGTTTCTCAAACAAAGGATATTGAGGCAAATGTGGCGCATACTCTCTTCTTAACCTATTGTATTCCTTAACACAATCTAGAGCCGCACAAATGTTTGTGACATCACAATCAATCAAGTACAATCCCGATAAAGTTCTAACTCGTGACAATGCCACATATGCCATACCCTCTTTGAACACAGAACTGCCAATATTCACCAATGCACTATCTACACTTAAACCTTGCGATTTATGGATTGTCACCGCTATGCCAAGCAAACAGGAAACTCTTTACGGCGAACATATAAGTCTTTAACAAGCAAAAACCTAGCAGAACAACGACCAATTAGCTGTACTTCCTCAATGCCATCAAATTTAATTTTTAAAAATTCAATACCATCTCTACTTCTGTATTTCTCAAAATCAACAACATTACCCATTGATCCATTTACCAGACCTCTTTCAACATGTAAATTCCTTCTCAAAATGATTCGGCAATTTAAACACACATTCAAAGTCTTTTCAAAACCCGCTGTTTTAGATATAGTCTTCTCTAATGAATCCAATTTTGATTTCAAATTCTCAGACAAAATAATTGTTGATCCCATATGCTCTATTCTGTCAATAGCTTCAAGTTTCACAATCTCTTGCTTTTCTAAATTCAACATTTTGTTGTTGAAGATGGCACATTCTGCAAGAGTTGGCATCAAACATATTCCGGATTTCTTCTCAGTAATTTTCTGAAAAATATTCTCAGGCACAACGTCTTGTTCTGGATATAAATTTGACAGTAATCGTGCATTTAAAGCTTCTTTCCCATGCTCGGTCACTTTTCCAATTCTAATATCTTGTAGAATATTCTTGTAATCTTCATCCTTTGCCTGACGCATATTTTCATGCAGTTCAGCATAATTGAAGTTTAACCATATATTGACGTTGCCAATGCTCCCTAGGCACTTCCTGGTATCTTCATGCGTGAGTATTTTGAACACAGGTTGTCCTTTTACTGGTGTCAGCTGCAGAAGATCTCCGAAAACAATGATGTGTTTGCCACCAAATAACACATCATACTCAGTTTTAAGAACTTCTTGCATTCTCAAATGCACAAAGGCAAGCATGACATTGGAAACCATGCTTACTTCGTCAATGATAAGAAGTTTCATTTTCCTCAAGACTCTTGAAACTTCACAACAAGCATCCCCAGATAACTTGTGGTATTGTAATTTGTTGTCATGCTCCACTGGCAGCATCAGTAGACGATGCAAAGTAATACCTTTAATGTTATGTGCTGCCAGTCCAGTAGGAGCGGTAACAACACAAGACAGCGATGACTCAGTCCTTTCCTGCAAATAACAAGAAATTGCTTTAATAAGGAAACTTTTTCCAGTTCCCGCTTCTCCACTCACGTACAGTCGGACAGGCTTCAACGTTTTACATGAGCACTCTTTGTTCTCATGACTTAATCCATGATCAATTTGCTTGGTAACTTCGTCATATATTTTCCTCTGCTCAACGTTGAGTTGTTTTTCCAAGTCTTCTAAGTTAACCGCATCCTCCTGAGCATGTGCCATGGCTCTTTCCACTTCATTCATAGCAGTGGCAGCTTCATTTTCGATAATAGGTCCTCCTAGTGGATCCTGACTCAATGAAACAGAACTCTGACTGTCCTGAGGACTGTCTCTGGCAATCTCGGCTGCAATCGTTGCTTCCTGCTCAATTTCCAAAGTCAACATTTCTTGATATTTGGGAAAAGCAGGACATTCTATGGTCTCCTTAGCAGCAGTGAAAGAGTCTTCGTAACAGAGGAAATCTCCAAGCAGTTCCTCTTCTGCACGCCAAGGCTTGAAAAGTTGCAAAAGTGCTAAATAGAAAAACTCCTTTTTTTCTGGAGATTCGCCACTCAATTTTCGATGGTTTACTAATTGGCATTTTCTTTGCTTGACCAGACATCCCTCACTTCCAATTACAGCATACACTCCTTTCTCAATATCTTCTTTGATGTTCCTCTTGAATATATAATTTTGTAGAACCTCATATAGACAAACATTCTCAAGGTGACTGCTTCGATTTGGATAATATGTATCCAACATGTTGGTCTTCAAAATGTCGGTACTGTTTGGTTCCTTTTCCGCCAAAAACTCAATTTCCCGGACAGGTTTTAGAACTCGATTTCGCGTTGCAGCAAGACCAAGACTCGCCCAAACGATACTCCTGGATTTGGCATAGAGACTTGCTGAAGACAACCGGTCAGAACATTCGTAAGCTCCGATTTCTCGATGCGACAACATCTTCAGACTGAAACTGTACAACTTCTTGCTGAGGCTCTTTTCATGGGAAATGTCCTCCCACATATCCTTCAATTCTGTCTTTTCTTTTTTGGTGATGTAAGATGTCACATACCGAGCCACAGCCATACAGTTGTCAGCCACAAACTGTATATCCATGTTAGCATTCCACATGGACAAAATCACTGGGTTGTAGTCGTTGATGTACTTGGACTCTTCGTTCCTTTTCAAATTGTGTGTATTTTTGGGTGATTTCCTCGTCACATTATGTCGCAGAGAAGACATCAAACTGTTCACTCTTCCTTTAGAAATCACCGGTCGTGGAAAGTTGAAACGACATTTGGTGTAGAACTTGTCCTTGTTTCTGAATTTACGACGACAGTACTTTCCACAACGATGGCTTTGGAAACGTAGAACTTGTTCTCTTAGGCTTTTCTTCTCCGTTGCGTTTGGAACAGCACACGTAGAATACTGTTCTATGAAATTCATCACCAAGTCATCCGGATCTGTTCCAAATTTAGGTGCATCCTTGATCCACAGCAACATATGTATATGAGGAGCACCTCTTGCTTGGTACTCCTTTCTCCAGAAGAAATCCAACACCTCTCCAAGAGGTGGATTCTTCTTATTTGTGATGAAAGACATCATAGCTTCAAATCTATGATTGAAGTACCTGCATACATTCACTGGATCCAAAGAACACAGTTCTCCAGGTGTCTTGAATTCAATGTTTTCAATATTTCCATTTGCCTCTCGTAGAAATTCAAGTAAGTCTTCCCAGCCATACTCGGCACAGCTCAGAGTGAGGAACCATGTTGGAGTTCCTAAGTTCCTCAGCATACATTTTAAATCACCATGACGACGGTACCAGTACTCATTAGTACCACGCTGACACGCCATGAGATTAATTAGGTGAGAATCCAAAATACTGTCTTGGACATTGACTTTATGCATAAAGTCACTTGCCGAGATGTTTCGCATCTGTATACCACTTTTTAAGATGTGGTTCACTGCATATGGCAGTCCAGACAGATCGCTTTCAAACAGGAGATGAAACAAATAGGGAATGCATTGACGAAACATAGGATCTTCTGCATACAATCGTAAAGTCCGGTATTCAGACGCAGGAATTTGATGAGGTCGCTCATCATATCTTCCTCCTTGACCTGTTGGAAATAGCTGTGGGAAACACCGAGCTTCCAAACTTTCCTCCCAAACACTAATGGGACTCCCTTTGGCTTGTTTCATTTGAAACAACTCAATAGCATTCCCCATGACTTCCTTGGAATGCAAAGGATGAACACTATAATGTTCATATATTTCTTCACTTTTAGAGGCCTCTACTTTCTCAATTTGACCAGCACACAAATCGCTATCCTCTTCATCACTTACTTCCTCTTCTGCAACATATACATTCTTATAGTACTTATTATTTTTCTTCAAATACAATGTTGCCTTTTTGACTTTCCTAACATCCACTAAATCTTGCCATATTTTCTTATTCTTTGTCGGAACCCCATTAACCAAGATAACCAGAGGTTCCTCTTCCACTTTTTCTACTCCAATTGTGTTAATGTTTTTGTTCAAATCTAGAGGCAAATAAACAACTCTTCTCTTTAATCCTCTCTGTAAATCTGATGGAGGCAACTTCCCTGTCTTTGGCTCCATTCTTACAATAGCCTGAAAGGGATGGATACTTTGAATCAAAATAGATTCATAAGTATTTAAATCCTTCAATTCAGAAGGAATCTCAACCAATTCCAGATTATTATGAACCGCCCTAGCAGGCATCTGGTTTTGGTTTAATTTGTTACAACAATAAGTACACACACGTTGATCCGATCCCAAATCAAAATAATTTTCTACCATCAAGTATGTGGCAAAATCCTTCCATTCACTATTATTTTCCCTTTCACTTTTTGCATATAAATCCACTAACTTAATCTGATTCTTGTAATAAGTGCGTCGACAACACACACAAGTGAAATTAGGCCTCTCACTTGATTTCATCTGAAACGTGGCAATTTCCTTCTGAAATTTATCTGTACTGGAAACCTGTACATTATCTTCAACATTACCCTCTACTTCTGGGTCAATTTGAACATTCTCATCTTTACTTCCAAAGTAACAAAACTCAATTTCTTCACAAATATTCTTGACATCTATTTCAGAACCATGCAAAAGAGCAGCACATAATTGTTTAAGCATAATTGCTGGACTCTTAGCATGATACAACATTCTCACTATTTTCCTCACTTTATTATGATGCACTGCTAGCATCCTGAAATGATGAAAAACACTCTGGCATACTCTCCTGGAAAGACAAGCCAGTGAATGACCACGCAAACCTGTCATTTGTCTCACTCTGCAAGGATCTAATTCTTGCAACAACTTCATTTTCTGCTTCAAACTTTTCTTATTAAATGTCCGTACAAAATCACAAAGCAAATTAATGGAATCCTGTCGCACACTGCAAATAGAACTACACTTCCAAATGTACACAGGACCCTTAGGACGTCTTCCTAAAACCTCATTACCTAACACCTCGTCTGTCTCTGTTGTCACAAGTTTTTCTTTTTCAACTGGACAACCATCCTTCACTTCATAAGCTCGACCACTGGTGTCAACTGCAAACACCAAATCATTATCCTGAAAATAACTCTCCTCATTAAAAAATGCCTCACAACTTGAACTATGCATCCATTCTCCAGAAAAAACTTCACAAAAGTTACTACGATTTACTACTCTCTTCCATCTACTATTTGATTTGAAATCAGAAATTACCTTGTTTAGTTTCCTAATTCTATTGATTACCAAAATAAATAACTTTCGCTTAATTTCGAAGGCATGATCAATAATTTTCTCTACATTTTTCTTCTTCTTATAAAATGCCACTTTCTGTTGGCCTTTCTTAATATTTTTTAATAAATTAACTATTATCTTGTTGCGGAACATTCATTTTCGAATGTCCCTAAACTGTTGTTTCCTTCTACTATCATGCACAGAGTTATCTCTTGCTCTACCAGTAACATTTTTGATTGGTCTTTCCTTTCCATTTAAATTGCTTCTCTTTTTCTGGACTGAAACATTTTTTGTTGAAATACTTTTTTTACTACAAATATTTCTTATGAATGATTTCGTGCTCTTACCCGGAGCTTTCTTGGTGATTTCACAAGTTTTTTGGGGAGAGGACTGCTGCAATAATAGATGATCCTGCTGTCTTTGACGTTTTCTAGCCTTTCTAATTCGATTCTTAGTTGGCATTTTTCAAATTTTGAAATGATCTGCAGTTGAATCTGTGGAAAAATATAATAAAAAATGTTATTAACCACTATTACCAAACAGTAAATGAATAACAGTCATCAAAAACTTAACACCCTACTTATTATTTAACATAGCAAATCTTTTGCACCACCACTGCGTCACAAAAGTGACACACAGTGGTACAAAACAGGCATACACCTATCATAAATCTCTCCCTAACATTTTAAATGATTGATTCAGGATGACGATAAGGTGTGGCCTATCTAGAGGTTTGTTTGGGCCCAGATCTTTGGACTGGGGTGAATGTGTGTCATTGATCCACATTCGGTCCATCACCTGTTTTGTTTGTTTGAGGTGAGGCCAACACACGGTTGCAGATGAGATTTTCGCTTGTTGAAGAAAACAAAGGAGATAATACATGTGAAGGCCTACCAATGAAGTAAGTCATGTCCACTTCACTCTTGAACAAAGGGCAGACCTCTTTTGAATCTGTGGTCAGACCTAAACTTCATCTGCACAATGTCATTCATAAACTTAGGAAACACTAGTGATGTAATTGAAAAATGTGGAGTTTCTTTTCCTCATTTCAAAATTACATCACCTGTGTTTCCTCATTGACTTAAAATGTCCTTAATACACATGAAAGCGTTTTTTTGATTGCCCTTGCACCATTTTTGGGTCATTTTTAACATGGCTATGTAACTCCCATAATCAAAATCTAAATTTGCCAAGCACAGGTGGGAGCATATTTACAAGAAACTTGCCCCATGCAGAAAGCTCTTCCATTTAAATGGGAAAAATAACATCATAGACACTCAAATGCCTTTTAAATATGCTCCAAACAACCTATGAAGTTCTAGCAGTACATATCCAGAAATGTAATTGATTTCAAAAAAAGTTTTTGAACACAACATATAAATCAATTGTATACCTACATTCAAGATGAAATGACTGAAAATATCCTTGAGACACATGAAAGCGTTTTTTTGAATGCCCTTGCACCATTTTTGGGACATTCTTAACATGGCTATGTAACTCCCATAATCAAAATCTAAATTTGCCAAGCACAGGTGGGAGCGTATTTACAAGAAACTTGCCCCATGAAGAACGCTTTCCATTTAAAAAGGGAAAAATAACATCATAGACACTCAAATGCCTTATAAATATGGCCCAAACAACCTATGAAGCTCTAGCAGTACATATCCAGAAATGTAATTGATTTCAAAAAATCGTTTTTAAACACAACATATAAATCAATTGTATACCTACATTCAGTTGGAAATGACTGTAAATGTCCTTAAGACACATGAAAGCGTTTTTTTGATTGCCTTTGCACCATTTTTGGGACATTTTTAACATGGCTATGTAACTCCCATAATCAAAATCTAAATTTGCCAAGCACAGGTGGGAGCGTATTTACAAGAAACTTGCCCCATGAAGAACGCTTTCCATTTAAAAAGGGAAAAATAACATCATAGACACTCAAATGCCTTATAAATATGACCCAAACAACCTATGAAGCTCTAGCAGTACATATCCAGAAATGTAATTGATTTCAAAAAATCGTTTTTAAACACAGCATATAAATCAATTGTATACCTACATTCAAGAGGAAATGACTAAAAATGTCCTTAAGACACATGAAAGTGTTTTTTTGAATGCCCTTGCACCATTTTTGGGAAATTTTTAACATGGCTATGTAACTCCCATAATCAAAATCTAAATTTACCAAGCACAGGTGGGAGCGTATTTACAAGAAACTAGCCCCATGAAGTAAGCTCTTCAATTAAAATGGGAACAATAACATCAGAGACACTCAAATGCCTTATAAATATGGCCCAAACAACCTATGAAACTCTAGCAGAACATATCCAGAAATGTAATTGTTTTCAAAAATCGTTTTTAAACACAACATATCTGTTTCAGCTTACATGAGAGACCATGGAATGGGCTCCATGTACAACAATAACTTGTGTTACTGCATGCCAGAATGCTAAACCGAATATGCAATTACAATTTCTCAAAGAAACAAAATCTATTTGTATATCACTTGAGACAAAGCCACATTTTAAAAACACAGCTTTCTTCATCATTTTCTCCTTAAATCATACTATTCTCTATCTAAATTAAATAAATCTTTTCTCACCTTAGCAAATACTTTTTGAGTTTCAAAACAGTCTCAGAAATACTCCAAATTGTCTTCAGCAGAACAAAGAGGATGCACTCCAGAGGCTGCAGCTATAGAAAGCACAGAAATGCTGATATTCATTACACATATCTCTCATATTAGCCAATCATAACTCTTCACTCACTTTTTTCAAATCAAAACCCTTCCCCCCTCTGCCCTCTCTGCCTTTTTTGCTTAGCAACCACCTCCTGAAAGACCTCTCATGTTTGCAAGTTCACACAACAATGTTTCAATTGAACTCTGAACTCTCAGTGCACCTGCGTATCCAGTGCAATCTTTCATTAAATGTTTTTTCCTTGACCATTCAAATTACATCTTTCAAAGAACACATCCATGCACCCTAACTTTCTGTTTTCAGAAATGGAAATGCACCAATCACTGCTAATGAATCATTAGCACTGGAAATCCACAGTTTTTTTTTCTTTACAAACTCCTCCTGTTTCAACTGCCCTTTCATTACCACACTTCATCTGACTGCAGCCCAACCTTCTTTCACCATGTTTAATGTCTGGATTGTTGGACATAGTTACATCTACTGGGCTCAAAGGTATGCTGAGAACAGAAATTTACCTAACCTCAATTTACAAGATGTGGAAATTAAGTGGTTGGGCCAAAGAGGATTAAAATGTCACCAATTGATACCATTGATGAAAACCTTTATGCATTTGCCAAAACCTGACCTGTTAATTGTGCACTGTGGAGGTAATGATTTGGGCACTTTGACTGGGGTAGGTCTGGAAATGCTTTTAAAGGACACCTTTGAGCAATTAATGGCACTTTTTCCTCAAACTGCCTTGGTATATTCCAATATATGCCAAAGACAGAAATGGAGGTGGTCCAACCAATTTTGTCCACAAATTGAGAAGTCGCGGAAGCATGTAAACAAATCTGTTTCAGCTTACATGAGAGACCATGGAATGGGCTCCATGTACAACAATAACTTGCGTTACTACATGCAAGATATCTACAGAGGAGATGGAGTTCACTTCTCAGATGAGGGCAACAGAATTTTCATTTTGAATTTAAGACTGTGCATTGGTACCTACTTATAAGTACCAAAATGTACCATAAACCCAAAAGCTCTTCTCAGAGCTACCCTACATCTGATCACTCACAATTATTATTTTACTCTAACTTTTTTCTCTAAATTTCAACAAACTACGCTCCCCGGAGCGCTACCCGGTACTCGAACCGGAAGCTAACTGCGCAAAATTTCTAAAAAAAATGTTTTTTTCCCGCACATATGGGCCTCCTCAGCCACCCTCAGAAAACCTAGGGGGTCAAGATACTTGTACCGTGCCCCCTTCTACCCAATCTGAACATTATTTGCCCTCCATCTTGTATCTTAATTCGACCGAAACACAAAATGGTGGATTCCCGTAACGCTGCTGGTTCGCGAACCGGACCGCTTCCCGGGAAGCGGTCCAAAAAAAAGGTGGGAAAGTAATTTACAGAAAAACGACTAGAGACACTCTCACCAAATATAGATTAGCTCATACTACATAACAATCCCTTTCATTTTCACAAATGTAATTGAAATTCCATTCAGCCATTAAGCCTGTAGACCTCTCTAAATACCGTGAGGTAAATTACTTCACAAAACACATCTGAAGTGTTGGAATTGACAACCAATGAAAATGTTACTTTCATTTTCTACTTTTATTACCTGACATTTGATTGGTTATATACCTGAATATATATATAAAGGAAGAGAAGAAAACACAGCCATTTTGACTGCTACTTCTTGTTGTACATTACATTTGAATAGTTTCTAAACACTTCAACTTGTTTGTGAAGGTAATTTGTTATTTTTTAAACTGAAGTATATTGTGCACTATAACTTAATATGGTAAACTTTTTCTGATAGTTATATACTATCCCTCTGTAGTAGTTATAGATTTAGATAGACTTCTCTGTTATAGTTATGGATGGAGTTAGGCTTCTCTTGGTTAAATCACATACACTTTTTTATAGTCCTACTTCCACTCTGATACTATACACTGCCAAAAGATAAATTCACTGATAAAAACTGCCTATCTAAAATTAATCCCAACAGTGCCCTATCTCTACTAATATATATTTTTTTAATCCAAATTTCAGGCAAAATGGAAGGCGAGCAGCAAGTTCAATTTAAAATTGTACTGCAAGAGAGCAGCCAAGGAAACATTGATGAAAATCAAAATGAATTTATGGATGAAAGTAGGGACCAGGAACTACTGCAATGTGTGGAAGCAGTGGATAACCTGCTTAAAAATGAGGACATTTTACACCCTCATAGACTACAAAATATATTCAATGACAATTATGAAATTTCTGACAATGAAATGTTAGAAAGTTTAATAAATTATGAAACACAATCAAAATAAAAAAAAATGCTTAAAAAATAAAGAAAATAAAAAAAATCAATAAAAACAACAAACAATTAACATACAGTATTTGAAAAGTCTATCAATCTTTTTTCCTTATAGTACGCTGCCCAGAACGCTTTCCGGTTCGCGGACTGGGCGCTCACCACGCAAAAAAATTATTTTTTTTTTTTTTGCCCTGCTGGGCCCTTTTAAAACCTCCACATAAAACCTAGGGGGTCAACGAGGATCTACTATGCCCCCTTATGGTAATTTCCCCCTTTGTTTTGGCCTCCTCTTGTCTCTCGATCCTACCGAGAGACAAGATGGCGGCCGCTCCGGACTGTTTAGAATGTTGACAGACACCAGAGAGCCAATCAGCTTCGCATTGCAAAGTTCCGTTACGCGAAAAGTACGCGAACCGGAGCGCTACCCGGAGCACTGTTACAGCTATATATCTTTTTTTGAACGTTAATTTCTCAAAATCCACTGGAGCACATATATTGAGACCTAGCAAAGGCACATCGGGCTAACAGTCCCTACAATTTTGCCAAGTTTCGTGCAAATCCATTCAGCCGTTCGGGCTAAAAGTGAGGCCAACCGACCTATGGAAATTAACATAGGAAAAATGCGTTTTGGGACCCCCCTTTTTTCTCGGCCCCCCCCTTGACGAACCCCCCCCACATTTTCAGGGGCTGCTCAGAAACAAAATGTGCCATTTTCCTGAAAATTTCAGCCGATTCCGTCCACAAACGCCAAAGTCATTAGACATAGAATTTTCAAAAGTCCCATAGAGAAAAAATCCTAACTATATATACCTACTGGCGACCGCCAGTAGGTAATATATATATATATATATATTGGATTTGGTTGTCTGCGGCGGGGTGAAGGTGCAGGAGAGTCGCTTTTGCCTACATCAGGGTTAAGGTGGAGTGGAGAAGAAGCAGTCACAGCCCACTGGGGGAGCACAAGCGATGATTGACTGCTTGACTCGGAGTAGCGGGTCCTTGGACACACCTCCCTCTACCTGCTGTGACGCCTTGACCAATTGTAACAAGGCTGAAGGCTTCTATGTACTTAATGTGGACTCTTGGGAATCCAAATGTAAAAGCAGCATTTGAAAAAGTCACTTCGACAAAACGCGTCATGCCGACGCTTTGATTCACAATTAAAGGGATTCTCCTGATGCACCCACGTGTGGCTCGTTCTTTTCAAGGGAAGAGAGCATGGTCCTATGTAATAGTGTGCAGCCATAGCGCACATTGAGCCCCCACCCCAGAAGACGTTCGGCAGAATATGTGGCAAACGTGGTGGTATTCCTAACGGACTTGGGAACTGCCGAACCGCCACTCTTCAATTTGTCCTATTACTGGAATCGTGACTACACGAGTAAGCGTCACTTACCTAGGTGATGCCAGCAAAATTGGATTTGGTTGTCTGCGGCGGGGTGAAGGTGCAGGAGAGTCGCTTTTGCCTACATCAGGGTTAAGGTGGAGTGGAGAAGAAGCAGTCACAGCCCACTGGGGGAGCACAAGCGATGATTGACTGCTTGACTCGGAGTAGCGGGTCCTTGGACACACCTCCCTCTACCTGCTGTGACGCCTTGACCAATCGTAACAAGGCTTCTATGTACTTAATGTGGACTCTTGGAAATCCAAATGTAAAAGCGGCATTTGAAAAAGTCACTTCGACGAAACGCGTCATGCCGACGCTTTGATTCACAATTAAAGGGATTCTCCTGATGCACCCGCGTGTGGCTCGTTCTTTTGAAGGGAAGAGAGCATGGTCCTATATATATATATATATATATATATATATATATATATCTTCTGGCGGTCGCCAGTAGGTAGTTATAGTTAGGATTATTTTCAATGCAAAATCTCAACATTCTATTGTGAATAACTTTGGCGCCGGTTGAGGAATCTGCCTGAAAATTTCCTCAAATTTGCCTCGCGGCGCTCCGGTCCTTCCTTGAAAGTTTGGGGTGGATTTGTGAAGCGGGGGCCGAGATAAAAGGGGGGTCCCAAATGTGTTTTCCCCATGTTAATTTCCATAGGGCGGTCGACCTCACTTTTAGCCCGAACGGCTGAATGGATTTCCACCAAACTTGGCAAAATTGTAGGGACTGGTACCCCGATGTGCCTTTGCTATGTCTCATGATATATGCTCCAGTGGTTTTTACGAAAATTAACTTTGAAAAAATATATATTGGGCTACATTGGGCTATATATATATGTTAGAGCCCAAATGTAGCCCAATGTAGCCCAAAGATGGCCACCAGAGACAAAAAAAACAAATGTAGCCCAAATATCAGCCAGATGTAGCCCAACTGTAGCCCAATGACAGAATGTCCCAGAGTGTTCTAAAGAACAACTAGAGCGCTAACAGTCTTACTTATGACAAAAGTATGGCACACCTGAAGTCATCTTGATTGGAATAAAGTGTTAACACTTAAAACATTTAATTTGCAAAGGAACAAAATGAGGGGGTTCATTTTGCCATAGAAATTATGATTAGTGCTAAAGAAAGAAACATTAGGGCACATTTTGAGTGACTTCTCAAATCCTCTTATATTTCATTAAACAAATTCTGATATGCAGTCTCCCAAGATGGCCACCAGAGACAAAAGAGCCCAAATGTAGCCCAAATATCAGCCAGATGTAGCCCAACTATAGCCCAATGACAGAATGTCCCAGAGTGTTCTAAAGAACAACTAGAATGCTAACAGTCTTACTTATGACAAAAGTATGGCACACCTGAAGTCATCTTGATTGGAATAAAGTGGTAACACTTAATACATTTAATTCGAAAAGGAACAAAATGAGGGGTTTCATTTTGCCATAGAAATTTTATATATATATATATATATATATTCACTGAAAAAACCATAGGTTAAAGACCATATATAGTTAGGGATTAGCATTTACAAAACCTTAATTTACTCGCACAAAACCATTGAAATTCGCATATATAGTTAGTTGCACTAACTATATATTGCGCACCCGCAATCCACTGCTGATGATGTCACATATTACATCATTCATGACATGGTCAGTGACATCACTGATGACATCACTGATGACATCTCAAATGACATCACTGATGACATCACTGATGACATCTCATTTGACATTACTGATCACATCACTGATGATATCATTCATGTGATAATACGATGAACCTCTTCCGACTCTAATATAACCTTAGATACAATCAGTGTAAACAGACACTCACAGACTGCCACTTATCCATGGAGTTACTCACACACCTAGTCAGTCATGCAAAGAATCAATCACACCTCCATTTTCTCAACTATACAGTTATACACACCTTACTTATTCAAACATATACTAACACATATTTGCTCTCTTATACAATCTCTGATACATGTTCACAATGATCAATACAGCCACTCACACATTCACTGGCTCTTATGCACAGTTATTTATATATGTCAACTCTCACATGTACTGTGTTTTACATATGTACTTACTTTGACATGTAGTACTGAGAAATCCATTCATTCACCAATACACTCATGCAGACAGTCAACCGCCCATACAGCTGTTTCCACATGCACTTTTGAACCCATACATCTAGTGAATCAACTGCTCACACATCTATGCACAGAGTCATACACCTCCCAGCCACCCACACACACACTCAGTCTCCCATACAAATACTTGGGCAACCAATCAATAACCCATATAGTTACTCATATAGCTACTGATTAACACATGCAGCAGTTTACAGAACAACAGACATAATAATGCATAAATTAAGACAGTTTAGTCACTAACCCATGCACTCAGTGAGACACATTTAATCACTCACTCATACAGTCAGTCATGCACCTACTAAATCCTTCATCCAGACACTTATACATCCACTCATTCCTCAATATGTAAGACATATTTTAACTTTACAGAAACATACAGTCACTGGATGTTGTCATCAGTGATGTCATCAGTGATGTCATTTGAGATGTCATCAGTGATGTCATTTGAGATGTCATCAGTGATGTCATCAGTGATGTCACTGACCATGTCATGAATGATGTAATATGTGACATCATCAGCAGTGGATTGCGGGTGCGCGATATATAGTTAGTGCAACTAACTATATATGCGAATTTCAATGGTTTTGTGCGAGTAAATTAAGGTTTTGTAAATGCTAATCCCTAACTATATATGGTCTTTAACCTATGGTTTTTTCAGTGAATTTTCAAGGTTTTGTAAATGTTAATCTCTAGCTATATATGGTCTATAACCTATGGTTTTTTCAGTGAATTTCAATGGTTTTTTAAATAGCAAATATCAAAACCTGTAAAATGTCAAGTACGTGGTAGGTAAAAACATTTTCGTATTTATGCACGCTGATGTGCTTTGAACGCTGCCCCCCTCCCCCCTCCTCTTTTCTTTTAGGAGTATTCTCTCTTTGCAGATAGTGAAGAGTAGGTAACACAAGCCTTTGCCCCCGTTGTAAACCGTCGTGCCTGCTTCCCTCTCCATTTGATTGATTGTTATCCAAGCATTTGTTGTTTTGGAATTGGTTCTCTTTGTTTCATTCTCTATTTACAAACAAGCACAGAGTCGCAATACTCTGTTTAGTCTTTGCAGATAGTGAAAAATCGTTAAAAAAACAAAAGGAATCAAGCAAAATCAGTAGGCCACTAATGAGATCTCTTTTTGACCTCGCTAAAATAGAAACATTATGAACAACCCCTCATGACAAATACGAAACTAGTGAGAGGAACTGAGCTCGACACCATGATGGCTGCAAGACAGCTCGGCTCCGCCGCCCACCCCACCCAAAATAACGACAAACACTATGCAAATATTATAAATATATACAACACACCAGCAAAGTAACAGGGTAAAACGTTTTATTAAATAACTATTTACATGGCAGCCTGCTGCAACATCGATCCAAACAAGCCTTTGTATTTTGGGCTCAAAATAAACCATCAATAGTAAGATTTTCATAGGTGAGTGTAGGTTCATGGTTTTCCATCCACAGACTAAGGGCCCGATGTAGGTAGGCCGTTACCGATCGGTAACGGACGAAAATACCGATTTTGGGCCCTTACCGATCGGTATACAGCCATCGAGATGTAGGGCAAAGAAAAACGTCCAAATCGGTACAAATACCGAATAGGAATGACTACCGAATCGAAAATAATCTGATTCGGAAATACCCCGAATCGGAAATATAACGAATCGGTAACATACCGAATCGGATAAAAATACCGATTCGGTCCATGTACCGAATTGGTAGTGACACCGAATCGGAAAAAATTCGATTCGGACCATGTACCGAATCGGTAGTGACACCGAATCGGAAAAAGTCCGATTCGGTCCATGTATCGATTCGGTAGAGACAGCGAATCGGAAAAAAGCTGATTCGGATAACCTACCAAATCGGTAGAATCACCGAATCGGAAAATCCCCGATTCGGACAGATAGGGAGATGTAGGGAAGCACAGAAATACCGATTTTGGCTCTAAATCGGTATTTCTCAATCGGTACTTACCATGGATTACAATCAGGTGGTAACCAACTCCAACCCATAAAAATAGACCCAAAACGCATTGCAACTTGCAGGATGGCAGCTTTTTATGTCATTGCAAGGCGGCTACGGCTACAGCAGGAAGGACAGAGGGAATGGCAAAGAGAGGAACAGGTCTACAGACAGAGGATCACCCTGTTCATGCTCACAGAGGCAGAGATCCTACAGAGGTACACGCTGGACTCAGACACCATTCTGGAGCTCATCAGGGACCTCAAACCACTGTTGGACCACCCCACCCCAAGGGCACACGCCATCCCAGCGCACGTCCAGGTGCTATGCAGCCTACACCTGCTTGCGTCTGGCAGCTATCAAAGTGGAGTTGCAGCGGTAGGAGGGGTGACCCAGAGCAGCCTGTCAAGGTTCTTCCACACATTCCTTAACGCCATGATACACAGGATGGACCAATACATCTCTTTCCCTGCAACCCACGCAGAACTGGTACAAACTAAAGCTGACTTCTACCAGATGGCACAATTTCCCCAAATCATTGGCTGCATAGATGGCACGCACATTCCGATTTGCCCCCCAGCTAACACAGAATACATATACCGCAATCGGAAGTCTAAGCACACCATCAATATTCAGGTGATCTGCAATGCGAAGTGCACCATCACAGACCTGGTAGCAAAATTCCCAGGGAGTACCCACGACTCCTACATTTTTCAACAGAGCGGCATCTATGCACGGCTGATGGCTGGCGAATTTGGTGAAGGATACCTCCTAGGTGAGACACATCATCAGACCCCCATAACACAAAGTAGCTAAGTGTAATACATGTATGCATGTGAGTAATGTTACCCCTTTTCCTTCTAGGCGACAGTGCATATGCCCTCCGCTCATTCATACTCACCCCCTACCTCAACCCCTCCACACCCAGCCAAAGGAGGTATAACCGGGCCCACAAAAGCACAAGGAATGTAGTTGAACGGACCTTTGGCATCTGGAAAAGTAGATTCAGATGCCTGCACAAGAGTGGAGGTGCAAGGCAGTATACCCCCATCACCTGCTGCAAGATCATAGCTGTCTGTGCAATGTTGCACAACCTTGCGGTGAAGAAGGGCACTGAGGTGGAGTTGTCTGACTATGAGGACCATGACGACGACGTTGCTGTGCCACAAACACAACCTGCTGGGGTGTCTACGCCAAGTGATGGCAGATACAGACGTGAGGAGATTACAGAAAACTATTTCTGAGTGAGTACAGATGCACAGACAGGTAAATGGTTGTGAGGAAAAAAAAAATTTAATAATGTTGTAACACCGTTACTGCACTGATGTGCAACAAAAGAAAATGTTAATGTAAAGAAAATCAATGTCAAAGGTCCGGGTTGCCTCACCCGCCCTGGCAAGCCTACTTTTTGCTGCGCTTAGCAGCCCCACTGGGGTGTGCCTCTCCCCCTTCCGCATGTCCAGCAGCTTCAGCAGAGCTCCTGGTGCTCCGGCGCGGCTCCGACACAGCGCTGGCCGGGCTGCTGCAGCTGCTGCTGTCCCCAGCCTCCCCCAGGTCCAGGGCTGGATTGGCCACAGTGTTGGAAATAATCATTGCCTCCATGGCTGTTGTTATGCGGGCCATGCCCCTGGTGACCTCAGCGGTGTTCTGTGTCAAGCTTGCCTCCATATTAGCCCCACGTTGGCACAGTTGCGCGGTAGCAGCAGCAAGGCGGCTAATCGATCTGTTGTGCATGTGGGCATCCCGCCGGCGTGAGTGCTCGTGCTCGTCAAGTCTGGTGCATAGCTGTGTGATGGCTGTGGTCAGACGGCCAAGACCTGCAGCAACTTCCTTATTTGTGTCGACGAAAGCCTTAAACCCTTGCACCATCTCGCCCATTTGCAGGTTGTGCTGGCGGAGCAGGCGCTGGCAGGCCATGATGGATTTCGCCTGCATGCGCTGTATCTTGACCATGCTGCCCTCCAGCCCCTGAAAGACGCTGCCCTCCCGTGCCGGAAGTGCAGTGCTGGAAATGGTACGCCTCCGGGAACTGCTGCTGCCCTGCTGTGTGGGCTGGGGTGCCACTGGTGTTGTGGTGGTGGCTGGGGCCTGACCCGCTGCTCCCTGGATAGGGTTCAGTGGAGCCACAACCATACTCCTGGCAGGAGATGTGGTAGGTGCAGGGTGGGCCGTTGTTGGAGAGTTCTCAGGGGAGAACAGCAATGGGGGTGTGCCAGACATTTGTGGGGAGTGAAGAAATGTGAAGTCAAGTCCTAAGTCTCCTTCATTTCCCTGGCCAATGGTGTTGTCCTCCTCCTCCTCCTCCTCCAGGGCAGCCTGACTAGTGCTTGGCCCTGCCACCGCACTGGAAGTTGTTGCTGGTGCCTCAGTTGCTTCTGCTCCTCCGCCTGATGGTGCCCCTAGGTATAAAGAAGCATTTGTGAATTGAGTGCCGATGTATTACAGTCACTACAATTAAAGCATTGCACATGTCCTTGCATATACTTTGAATCTGTTCCACTGTTTTATATATTGTGGTTCTGCACTGCCATATTTTGCCTACTTCTGCTGACTACATTTACCATGATGCTTTTCTCTTGTATGTTGGTAACAGTACTGGGCTGGGGTTTGGCTGTGCATTGTGTCTAAAGGGGAGTTGTCTGGTAGGGTGTGTCATGATGCGCATGCTTCTTACCTTTAGCTGTAGCTCTGGCTGAGCTATCTAGGTTCCCGATTCCAGACACACTCTCCCTCTCTATGGTGCTGGACACCAGTTCCTCCAGCTCAGTGAGGGGTGGCGCCGGGTTCCTGCCTCCACCAGTCAGTCCAGCTTGCCTCTGCAGCTCTGCCATTTTGCGTTTAGTCAGGCTGCGGATATCATAAAATCATTTTTTTAGGTCATCAAGGGTCCTGGGGGTAACACCAACTGAGTTGACCTTCTCAGCAATCTCGCTCCAGAGCCTCCTCTTTGTGCTGTCCGGTACAGTGAGGGACAGCCTCCCAAAGAGCTTCCTGTGCACCCTCACCACCTCCTCCACCAACACCTGCAGCTCCATGGTACTAAATTTGGGTTTTCTCTTGTGGCCAGCCTTCTGGCTCTCACTGCTGCTAGCCATCTTTCTCTCACAGTGCTCTGGCTCCTGCTTCCACTGCTGCTCACTGTGAATGTTCAGCTCAGGCTGCCTCTCCAGAAAGTTCTTAATGAGCTGCACCTGCCTGGGTAGCCACTCCCTGCTTGGGTGGGGGAGGGTGGATCCACCTCATTGGCTGTTTCGGATTTTACCGAATCGGATTTTACCGAATCGGATTTTACCGAATCGGTTTTTGCCGATTCGGATTGTTCAATGCATTCCTATGGGCATTTTGGCCATGGGGGTGTATTTCGATCTCCGAATCGGTAATTGCCGATTCGGTATTTGCCGATTCGGCAATTTCCGATTCGGTGGTAGCCGATTCGGTACATTCCGAATCGGTCCATGCCGATTCGGTACGTATCGAATCAAAATACCGATGACGAACGAATCAGTATTTTTTCATTTTTTTTTCCTACATCTCGTTTTCCGATTTCTGAATACCGATTCGGTGCGCTTCGGTATTTTGAAATCGGAAAAAGCGATTTACCTACATCGGGCCCTAAAAGCCTAGAGTGGGAGTGAAAGAACAATAACTAGGTAAGAAGGAAGGCAGAGGT
Organism: Lissotriton vulgaris; assembly: GCF_964263255.1. NCBI lineage: Eukaryota > Metazoa > Chordata > Amphibia > Caudata > Salamandridae > Lissotriton > Lissotriton vulgaris. Next base: position 489,508,086 of record NC_141685.1, read on the forward strand.
TGTGGGAAGGACTCTGGATATGGTATGTTGCTTGGTCCCTGAGATGCTTCGATGTCACTGCCTTGCACAAATTGCATAAGTCCTGGATGTTGGGTGCCATAGTTGAGAGTTCGGAGCAGCGCTTGTAACACTGTCTGAAGCTTATTTGCACCTGCTGCAGCTTCACTATTCTCAAAGTAAGTGGGGGCTGTTTGTGGACCTGACTGCATTGGAAAACAATGTGATGCGGTGCCTCCCTGAACCGCTTGATGGAGACCCCCGAGATAATTGCGCCTGCTCCACACCTTGTCCCACAATCCGTTTGACCTGAAGACACGTCCTGCGGTGCCCTGGTCCGACCATCACATATACCTGCGCCAGGAGATGGCGTGGGGTGCAGTAGAAGGGAGAGGCGGCGCGAACGAGCCTCCCCCACCTCCCCAGGTGGAGGTTTCTCAGCTACACCCCAGCGCTTTACTGGACCAGCTGACTTGCGCCCGCTCTTCCGACACAGGGCCTCGCTCAGCCAGCTGAATTGCGCCTGCTCTTGCTATTACAACGTCTTACCCGCCATCCAACGGAATTGCACCCAATCTTGCGGTACAGTGACAGGCGGCTGCTACGGAGCTCACGAAATGGCAGTCGGCTCCACAGACTTGGGCCTGGCCTGCAAAGATGGCTCTGGGCAACCATGGAACTCGGACGCTTGACTGCTAGGGCATGGGCCCCATTCCCAAAAGAGTCCCCTCAGCCTTGAAGATTCTACAACAGTCACCGAGACCCCCGACTCCCGTAGACTTCCGGTGGGGAGCGACTGCCATGATTGCTCGCGGAATGGCCACGTCGTAGCCACGAGATGGTGGTGCTCTCATGCTGATGCCAGCTTCAGTCTGAAACATCCAGAAACACTGTAGACTACCAATTCGATCAGTTCCAGTGGAGCCCCAACGTGACCCGGTAGAGAAGAACTTGCCCTCCCCTCTTTGACTGATGGTTCTTGTTGCCTGTCCCTTCTCTTGTCATTTAACAGAACTTTTTGGACTGCTGCAAGGGGTTGTGTTCCGACCTCTGGTTGGTGGAGACATTTTGACTATATTCTGGACCTGCGTTGTCGCGTAATGCGTCATATGACGCGCCGCGTTAGCGCACCCGGAAGTGCTCCGGTGCGCGAGGCGCAGCTTCCCGGAAACGATCCAGAGCGCGGCGCGCATCGTGTAACGTAAGCATAACAGATCATGTGACTTGTTAATAAAACTTTTCATTGGTTTATTTTACTTTTGTTATTCTAATGATGAAAGGCTTGGTCATATGACCTACAAATAACACTTTTCATTGCTTTCGAACATTTTTTTTGCCCAAATGATGAAAGCCACACCTTTTTTTTTCTCACTCTGGCTTGTAAAGCAAAGGACCCAGATGTATTTACAGCTTATCACTAACAAAGTTCCAGGCTAATGTATTTTCCCGGGAAATTTACAACTGTCCTGCAAGTAAAATATTCCTATTTCGAGAAAAAGGGCGTTTCTTCGTCCCATGAGGGACCCGTTGAGCAAAAGAGGCTCAGCCTGCTGTCTTAGTCGCTGATAGGCATGAATATCGGATTCTTATCGATCACTTTATGTTGCAGGAGTGGAAAACACAACAGCCCTTGACCATTTATCTTTACTGCGTTCCTGCGTATTATACCTTTTAACCGTCATGTAATCGGGCTGCTTTATTTCACTTGCCTTTTACTCATTCGAAAACAGTGGCTTTTATTCAAAACTATACCAAAAAAGGTACTACTACCATGTTTTGTTTTAAAAACCTTTATTGTGAAAATGTCAGTATACAAATACGGGCCTATAACCACGTGGGCCGGCCACGGAGCAAACTGGAATCGTATATGATGAGGGGACATTTACACTGTAGAAGAACGTAACGGGCGGGCCATTAGGTTGCAAGAACTAAGGTGTCTAACAGTTGCGGAATCGGTGGACGTACATTTTATAATTAAAGTACGACAGGGCCAGTTACAATAAAATTATCTAGATATACATTTGCGGGCAAGTACCATGGGTGACGTTAATTCGAACTTTCAATAGTACAGAAATCAATAACACATCAGAGCTTAATATCAATAGGGATGTCCAAATGTTCAATCAGTACTCGTCCCCGCCCGCCATGTGCTTCAAAACTGCATACGTATCTCGTGATATCAAGGTTGGGCAGCCAGTACACAACAAGGAGTTGCGAGTCCCATTTATACCGGCGCCATTTTGTGCAAGGCCGGGCAGGTCCAGGATATAGTCAAAATGTCTCCACCAACCAGCGGTCGGACCAGAACCCCTTTCGGCAGTACAAAAAGGTTCTGTTAAATGACAACAGAATAAATAGGCAACAAGAACAATCAGTCAAAAGAGGGGACGCTTTTGTGAATGGGGCCCATGCCCTAGCAGGCAAGCGTCCGAGTTCCAAGGTGTCCCAGGGCCATTTTAGTGGACCAGGCCCAAATCCAAAGAGCTGGCCACCATTTTGAGAGTCCTGTTGCAGCCGGCTATCGCTGCACCACAAGAGTAACCGCAATTCAGCTAGATGGCGGGTGAGTCACTGTACCGCAAGAGCGGGCGGAACTCAGCTGGATGGGGGTGAGGCACTGTGCCGCAAGAGCGGGCGCAATGCAGCTGGACGGCGAGTGAAATGCTAAGAGGCGCCCCACTGCATATGAGGTGCCTCCACCTGGGGAGGCGAGAGAGGCCCGTTTGCGCTGCCTCCCCCCCCCCGGGCACCCCACGCCGTCTTTCGGTGCAGCATTGTAGGATGGCCACACCAGTGAAACTTGCTGGACACCACCTCGGTGCCATCCGGATCTCGGCGCGTTTGACTCACTGTACCGCAAGAGTAACCGCAATTCAGCTGGATGGCGGGTGAGTCACTGTACCGCAAGAGCGGGCAAAACTCAGCTAGATGGAGGGTGAGGCACAGTGCCGCAAGTGCGGGCGCAACTCTGCTGAACGGCGAGTGAAACGGTAAGGGGCGCCCCACTGCAGATGAGGTGCCTCCACCTGGGGAGGCGGGAGAGGGCCGTTTGCGCCGGCTCCCCCCCCCCCCCGGGCACCACACGCCGTCTTTCAGCGCAGCATTGTAGGATAGCCACACCAGTGCGGCAACTTGCTGGACACCATCTCGGTGCCATCCGGATCTCGACGCGTTGTGCTGCCTTCGGCCTATTCGCACATCGGTTCGCTACTGACGCCACCTCACAGGCCAACGGATTTTGTAGGCTTTTTATAGCCCAAAGCCACATAACAGGTCATGTGACTTGTTTATAAAACTTTTCATTGGTTCATTTTGCTTTTGGTTTCCTAATGATGAAATGCTCGATCATATGACCTAAAAATAACACTTTTCATTGGATTGAAACTTTTTTTTTTCCCAAACGATGAAAGCCCAACCTTTTTTTTTCTCACTCGGCAATCCAAAAAGGTTCTGTTACATGACAACAGAGGGGACAGGCAACAAGAACCATCAGTCAAAAAAGGGGAGGGCAAGTTCTTCCCTACCGGGTCACGTTGGGGCTCCACCGGAAGTCATCGAATTGATAGTCTACAGTGTTTCTGGATGTTTCAGACTGAAGCTGGCATCAGCATGAGAGCACCACCATCTCGTAGCTCCGTCGTGGCCATTCCGCAAGCAATCATGGCAGCCGCTCCCCACCGGAAGCCTGCGGGAGTCGGGGGCCCCGATGACTTTTGTAGAATCTTCAAGGCTGAGGGGACGCTTTCGAGAATGGGCCCTAAGCCCTAGCAGGCAAATGTCTGAGTTCAAATGTGTCCCAGGGACATTTTAGTGTACCAGGCCCAAATCCGAAGAGCCAGCCGCCATTTTAAGAGTCCTGTGGCAGCCGCCTATTTATTTATTTGCATACTTATAACGCGCTGGGAATCGACTCCCTGAGGAGTATCTCCACGCCTTTAGCAGCATCTGAGACCAGAGCAGGCTCTATCTTAAGGTTAAGTAATGCCTAAACAGAACTATCGCTGCACCGCAAGAGTGGGCGCAATTCAACTGGATGGTGGGCGAGACGCTGTAGCCGCAAGAGCGGGTGCAACTCAACTGGATGGTGGGCGAGACGCTGAAGCCGCAAGAGCGGGCGGTAAACAGCTGAATGGCGGATGAAGCACAGTGCAGCAAAAGCGGGCGGAAAACCGCTGAATGGAGACTGAAACGCTAAAGGGGCGCCCCACTACAGCAGACGAGCCTCCACCTGGGGAGGCCCGTTCACGCCGCCTCTCCCCCCTGCCCCCGGGGGCGCCCCACACCGTTTTTTGGAGCAGCATTGTAGGATGCCAAGACCAGTGCGGCAAGTAAAGGACATCACCATGGTGCCGTCCAGATCTCAGCGCGTTGTGCTGCCTTCGGACTATTCGCACAACAGACCGCAACTGACCATTGTTGCTTTTGTTTAAATTTTTATTTTTTAACGTGTTTACTGTTTTTGGTGCGTTGTATATATTTATAAGTTATTAAAGTGTTTAAATCCTACTACTTTGTTGGAGTGCTATATATTTTTAATGTGACACATAATTGTGAAGACTTTGATGTACAAAAAGGCATCCCTGGAATCTTCCGCTTCAGGCTCGGTCCCACACACCCTCACAGTGAGAATCCCCTCCCCAATCACAATACAGGATCGTTATCAGATAGTAGGAACGCGTGTGGTGTGACGGATCTCATGGGGTGGGGCCTTGATCTACTGTAAATCCTTTGAAGAGGGGTGATTCTTTACAGTTGAGGCCATAAACTACATCCGCAGGGCTAGGTGATAGCCTGGGACCGGCCTGGACAATCAGACACAAAGGAAGAGGAGTGTCAGAGGGTGCAGTAGTGAATAGGGTGAAAGGGAGGTGTCGGGCGGGCACAGGGTGTGATTCTCAGGGAAGAGCAGCGCAGATGGGGGGAGGTTTATGGCCCATGCATAGGAGAGAGAGCGGGGGTGACCAGTGCGTGGGGGAGATGCTTGGGAGGGTGGGGAGCCATGCTGAGGATCGGCGGCGTGCAGAGAGTGGGTCTGGTCAAGGCATCTAAAATGGCTGCCGTGCACGACAAAAGTGTGGCATTGGAAAAAAAGCAAGATGGCGCAGACAATGTTTATCAATACGGATTAATTTATAACAATTATTTTTAACAATATATTTACTCGCAGTGTCAAAATGGCGGTCAACACTTCCTGATTTCCTTCGAATCGAACGTGATCAGACGTCACGATCGGCGGCGTGCAGAGAGTGGGTCTGATCAAGTCATCTAAAATGGCTGCCGTGCACGACAAAAGTGTGGCATTGGAAAAAAAGCAAGATGGCGCAGACAATGTTTATCAATACGGATTAATTTATAACAATTATTTTTAACAATATATTTACTCGCAGTGTCAAAATGGCGGTCAACACTTCCTGATTTCCTTCTAATCAAACGTTAACAGACGTCACGCAGCAAAAAAAAAAAAAAACGCTCACGCGCAGCCGCTGGAAGACAAGTATCAACATATATGAGCATCCTCAGCCACCCTCAGAAAACATAGGGGGTCAGGATACGTCTCCCGTACCCCCTTATACCACTTTCTCACATTGTTTTTCCTCCATCTTGTAATTTAATTAAAACGAAACACAAAATGGCGAATTCCTGTTTCGCGTCCCGGTTCGCTACCCGGTTCGCGAACCGGAAAGCGCTTCTACCGCAAAAAAAAAAAAAATTATTTGCCCCACGGGACCCTTTAATAACCCCAACATCATTCCTAGGGGTCAAGAAGGGTCTATCTTGCCCCCTTTCATTAAATTCCCCCTTCATTTTTCTCCTCTTCTTGTCTCTCAATCCTACCGAGAGACAAGATGGCGGCCGCTCCGGACTGTTTAGAATGTTGACAGACACCGGAGAGCCAATCAGCTTCGCTTCGCAAAGCTCCGTTACGCGAAAAGTACGCGAACCGGAGCGCTACCCGGGACGCTGTCACAGATATATCTGTTTTTTTAAACGTTGATTTCTCAAAATACACTGGAGCACATATATTGAGACCCAGCAAAGGCACATCAGGCTAACAGTCCCTACAATTTTGCAAAGTTTCGTGCAAATCCATTCAGCCGTTCGAGCTAAAAGTGAGGCCAAACCCCCTATGGAAAACTCAATGTTAAAAACGCGTTTTGGGACCCCCCTTTTTTCTCGGCCCCCCTTGACGAAACCCCGCCAAATTCTCAGGGGCTGCTCAGAAACAAAATGTGCCATTTTCCTGACAATTTCAGCCGATTCCGTCCACAAACGCCAAAGTTATTAGACATTGAATTTTCAAAAGTCCCATAGAGAAAAAATCCTAACTATATATACCTACTATATATATATATATATATATATATTCACTGAAAAAACCATAGGTTATAGACCATATATAGTTAGGGATTAGCATTTAAAAAACCTTATTTTATTTGCACAAAACCATTGAAATTCCATATATAGTTAGTTGCACTAACTATATATCGCGGACCCGCAATCCACTGCTAATGATGTCACATATTACATCATTCATGACATGGTCAGTGACATCACTGATGACATCACTGATGACATCTCAAATGACATCACTGATGACAACACCCAGTGACTGTATGTTTCTGTAAAGTTAAAATATGTCTTACATATTGAAGAATGAGTGTATAAGTGTCTGGATGAAGGATTTAGTAGGTGCATGACTGACTGTATGAGAGAATGATTAAATGTGTCTCACTGAGTGCATGGGTTAGTGATTAAAGTGTCTTAATTTGCTTTGCCGATTAGCTTCCCGGTAGCTGCCCGGTTAGCTGCCCAGTTCGCGTACCAAGACGCGTCTTTACGGCAAAAAAATCGGATTTTTTTGTTTGTTTTTTTTTGGCCCCACGTGGCTTTATAATATCCCCCTCATCAATCCTAGGGGGTCAGAAGGGGTCTACCTTGCCCTCTTTCCTTCATTTCCCCCTTTGTTTTGGCCTCCTCTTGTCTCTCGATCCTACCGAGAGACAAGATGGCGGCCGCTCCGGACTGTTTACAATATTGACAGCCAATCAGCTACTCCTCAGACTCCCGTTACACTGCCGGTTAGCTTCCCGGTTAGCTGCCCGGTTAGCTGCCCGGTTCGCGTACCAAATCGCGTCTCTACGGCGAAAAAATCGGATTATTTTTTTTTTTTTTGGTTACACTGCCGGTTAGCTTCCCGGTTAGCTGCCCGGTTAGCTGCCCGGTTCGCGAACCAAGACGCGTCTCTACGGCGAAAAAATCGGAATTTTTTTTTTTTTTTTTTGGGTTACACTGACGGTTAGCTTCCCGGTTAGCTGCCCGGTTAGCTGCCCGGTTCGCGAACCAAGACGCGTCTCTACGGCGAAAAAATCGGAATTTTTTTTTTTTTTTTTTGGGTTACACTGACGGTTAGCTTCCCGGTTAGCTGCCCGGTTAGCTGCCCGGTTCGCGAACCAAGACGCGTCTCTACGGCGAAAAAATCGGATTTTTTTTTTTTTTTTTTGGGCCCGGCGTGGCTCTATAATATCCCCCTCATCAATCCTAGGGGGTCAGAAGGGGTCTACCTTGCCCCCTTTCCTTCATTTCCCCCTTTGTTTTGGCCTCCTCTTGTCTCTCGATCCTACCGAGAGACAAGATGGCGGCCGCACCGGACTGTTTAGAATGTTGACAGACACCGGAGAGCCAATCAGCTTCGCTTCGCAAAGTTCCGATACGCGAAAAGTTCGCGAACCGGAGCGCTGCCCGGAGCGCTGTTACAGATATATATCTTGATTTAAACGTTAATTTCTCAAAATCCACTGAAGCACATATATTGAGACCTAGCAAAGGCACATCGGGCTAACAGTCCCTACAATTTTGCCAAGTTTCGTGCAAATCCATTCAGCCGTTCGAGCTAAAAGTGAGTCCAACCGCCCTATGGAAAACTCAATGTTAAAAACGCGTTTTGGGACCCCCCTTTTTTCTCAGCCCCCCCTTGACGAAACCCCCCCAAATTTCCAGGAGCTGCTCAGAAACAAAATGTGCCATTTTCCTGAAAATTTCAGCCGATTCCGTCCACAAACGCCAACGTTATTAGACATAGAATTTTCAGAAATCCCATAGGGAAAAAATCCTAACTATATATACCTACTGGCGACCGCCAGTAGGTAATATATATATATATATATATTACCTACTGGCGGTCGCCAGTAGGTATATATAGTTAGGATTTTTTCCCTATGGCTTTTTTGAAAATTCTATGTCTAATAACTTTGGCGTTTGTGGACGGAATCGGCTGAAATGTTCAGGAAAATGGCACATTTTGTTTCTGAGCAGCCCTTGAAAATTTGGGGGGGTTTTGTCAAGGGGGGGCCGAGAAAAAAGGGGGGTCCCAAAACGCGTTTTTCCCATGTTAATTTCCATAGGGCGGTTGGACTCACTTTTAGCTCGAACGGCTGAATGGATTTGCATGAAACTTGGCAAAATTGTAGGGACTGTTAGCCCGATGTGCCTTTGCTAGGTCTCAATATATGTGCTCCAGTAGTTTTTGAGAAATTAACGTTCAAAACAAGATATATATCTGTAACAGCGCTCTGGGCAGCGATCCGGTCCGCTTACTTTTCGCGAAACGGAACTTTGCGCGCAGAAAGCTGATTGGCTCTCCGGTGTCTGTCAACATTCTAAACAGTCCGGAGCGGCCGCCATCTTATCTCTCGGTAGGATCGAGAGAGAAGAAGAGGTGAAAAACAAAGGGGGAATTTATTGAAAGGGGGCAACGTATACCCCTCTTGACCCCCTAGGAATGTTGTTGGGGTTATTAAAGGGTCCCGTGGGGAAAATAAAAAAAAAAATGATTTTTCACGGTAGAAGCGCTTCACGGGCCGCGAACTGGGCCGCAAACTGGTAGCGAAACGGGAATTTGCCATTTTGTGCTTCGTTAATTAAATTACTAGGTATAAGGGGGTGCGGGAGACGTATCCTAATCCCCTATGTTTCCTGAGGGTGGCTGAGGAGGCTCATATATGTTGATACATCTCTTCCAGCGGCTGTGCGTGAGCTTTTTTTTTTTGTGCTGCGTGACAGTCCGGAGCGGCCGCCATCTTATCTCTCGGTAGGATCGAGAGAGAAGAAGAGGTGAAAAACGAAGGGGGAATTTAATGAAAGGGGGCAAGGTACCCCCCTCTTGACCCCCTAGGAATGTTGTTGGGGTTATTAAAGGGTCCCGTGGGGAAAATAAAAAAAAAATGATTTTTCACGGTAGAAGCGCTTCACGGGCCGCGAACTGGGCCGCAAACTGGTAGCGAAACGGGAATTCGCCATTTTGTGCTTCGTTAATTAAATTACTAGGTATAAGGGGGTGCGGGAGACGTATCCTAATCCCCTATGTTTCCTGAGGGTGGCTGAGGAGGCTCATATATGTTGATACATCTCTTCCAGCGGCTGCGTCATCTTGCCTTTTTTCCAATGCCACAATTTTGTCGTGCACGGCAGCCATTTTAGATGCCAGGCTGGTCCCAGGCTATCACCTACCCCTGCGGATGTAGTTTATGGCCCCAGCTGTAGAGAATCCAGACATGCCAACCCTCCCGATTCAGGCGTGAGACTACTGATTTCAGTGCTAGTCTCCCGCCTCCCGATTTCTGCAAGCAAAAACCCGGGGGCATATTACGAACAACTAGCGATAATTTTTGTCTCTAACTTGTTTAGAGACAAAAATTATCGCCGCACATCGGCGATTTTTATCGCAGATAAACTTTGCTATTATCGCAGAAAAGTCAGCGATATTCATGTATTATCGAGCAAATGCTCTTAGCCATGTTACCCACCTCCCATTGGATAACATGGCTAAGAACTGCTCAGGGCAGGTGTTAGCTTTTGGAGATATTCGCGTTTAGCGCGAATATCTCCAAAAGTTGGTAATAGGAGATAGCGATGTTAGCGACTGTTTCCAGTCGCTAACATCTTGGCACGCCCACTTTGCATGTCATTAGTGATAAGTATCACTGACATGCAAAGCGGGGCCCAAGATGGTCGCTATCTCCTTTTAGCTGTCACTAACTGGTGTTAGCGACAGCTTGGTAATAGGGAGATAATTTTATCTCCGCTTTCATGGCTTTTAAAGCCAAAAAAGCGGAGATAAACCCCCTTGATAATATGCCCCACGATTCCTCGGGGGTTTCAGCTGATAGGGCTTGGTATTGTGTTACGTGGTAATTTTTCCAGGAAACGTCAGAGGGTCGATGCAGGTGTTCTAGAAGAGGTGATAAACCATTTAAGCCTCATGAACAAGCGCATGGTCTTTTAAAGATTTGTGAAGTACTCGGGGCGGCGGTGTGTGTGTGCCCTCTTTCAGGAGCGGGCGGGGGGGCACTGCCAGCAACTTACCAGGTCAGGTAGTGTTCAACACGTGCATCACCCTTTCTCTGCCTGCTATTGCGCTCCATGCTTCGGAAAGGTAAGAAAAAGAACGTGCATTTGAGTTTGAAATGTCCGATCCTGTAGCAGTACACTTGCAAAGCCCACACATGACAATAACCCGATTCAAGGCCCCATTCACCCGATTTTAAAAGAATTTATAACACTCCAACAAAGTAACATTATAAAACTTTATTAACTTTTAAATATAATGAACGGAACAAAAACTGTAAAAACATTTAAACATTTTTCACCCAAAAAAGCAACAATGGTCAGAAGCTGTCTTTTGTGCGAATAGTCCCAAGGCAGCACAACGTGCAGAGTTCTGGACGGCACCCAGGTGATGTCGCCTGGGTGCCGCACTGGTTTTTGGGATCCTACAATGCTGCTCCGAAAATTGAGTGGGGCGTCCCGGGTGGTGCGGGGGGAGGCCTCGTCAGTAGCGGTCTGTTGTGCGAATAGTCCCAAGGCAGCAGAACGCGCTGAGATGTTGATGGCACCCAGGTGATGTCCAGTAAACTGCCGCACTGGTTTTGGTATCCTACAATGCTGCTCCGAAAATTGGCGTGCGGCGGCCCGGGGGGGGGGGGGGGGCGTGGGGAAGGCGGCGTGAACGGGCCTCCCCAGGTGGCGGCCATCCAGCTGAGTTGCGCCCGCTCTTGCGGCTACAGCGTCTCGCTCACCATGTTGTTGAGTTGCTCCCACTCTTGCAGTGCAGCGATAGGCGGCTGCAACATGACTCTTAAAATGGCGGACGGCTCTTCGGTTTTGGGCCTGGTCCACTGAAATGGCCCTGGGACACCTTGGAACTCGGACGCTTGCCTGCTAGGGCTTGGGCTCCATTCTCGAAAAGCGTCCCCTCAGCCGTGAAGATTCTACAAAAGTCTTGGGGGCCCCCGACTCCCGCAGGCTTCCGGTGGGGAGCGGCTGCCATGATTGCTCGTGGAATGACCACGACGGAGCCACGAGATGGTGGTGCTCTCATGCTGACGCCAGCTTCAGTCTGAATGATCCAGAAACAAGGTGGGGCTTTCATCGTTTGGGAAAAAAAAATGTTCTAAACCAATGAAAAGTGTTATTTTTAGGTCATATGACCAAACCTTCCATCTTTAGGAAACCAAAAGTAAAATGAACCAATGAAAAGTTTTATAAACAAGTCACATGACCTGTTCTGCGGCATAGGGCTACAAAAAGCGTAGAAAATCCGTTGGCACGTGAGGCGGCGTCAGTAGCGGACCGATGTGCGAATAGGCCGAAGGCAGCACAACGCGTCGAGATCCGGATGGCACCGAGGTGGTGTCCAGCAAATTGCCGCACTGGTGTGGCCATCCTACAATGCTGCGCCGAAAGACGGCGTGTCCAGCTGAGTTGCGGTCACTCTTGCGGTACAGTGACTCGAACGCGCCGAGATCCGGATGGCACCGAGGTGGTGTCCAGCAAATTGCCGCACTGGTGTGGCTATCCTACAATGCTGCGCCGAAAGACGGCGTGTCCAGCTGAGTTCCGGTCACTTTTGCGGTACAGTGACTCGAACGCGCCGAGATCCGGATGGCACCGAGGTGGTGTCCAGCAAATTGCCGCACTGGTGTGGCCATCCTACAATGCTGCGCCGAAAGACGGCGTGTCCAGCTGAGTTGCGGTCACTCTTGCGGTACAGTGAGTCGAACGTGCCGAGATCCGGATGGCACCGAGGTTGTGTCCAGCAAGTTGCCGCACTGGTGTGGCCATCCTACAATGCTGCGCCGAAAGTCAAATGAAATCAAGTGAGAGGCCTAATTTCACTTGTGTGTGTTGTCGACGCACTTATTATAAGAATCAGACTAAGTTGAAGACTGTCTGAAGCTTATTTGCACCTGCTGCAGGTTCACTATTGCCCTGGTGTGGCCAAAGGTCGCATATGACATAGGCGGCCGGCTCCCGAGGTCCGGCGGAACTTTTTTCCTTTTCCTTTCTGCTTCTTTTCCTACAATCCGTTTCATCTGAAGACACGACCAGGTCCCTGAATGTGTGCAGGGGGACGCTATTGATTGAATGAAAATGGCGGCTTGACACAAAGCTGACTCAAGCGTTGCTGTTGATGCTATACAGACAAAAATTGGTTTTCAGTTTGTACATTCTTCAGGATTTTTTTTTCTATCCAAGTCGGATTGAGAGTTTGTAGAAAAATGGCTTCAGATTTTCCACATACTACTCTTCAACATTGTTCCTAAATGTAACAATGTGAAACTCACTAGGAGAACGGCTGTTTCTGTTTCCTTTCAAAATGCTGCCAACAATATTTTCTGAATGGAAGACACCATCTTGTAGCATAAAGGGCCGAAAGGGGTTCTGGTCTGGCCGATGGTTGGTGGAGACATTTTGACTATATCTTGGACCTGCCCGGCCTCGCCCAAAATGGCGCCGGTATAAATGGGACTCGTAACTCCTTGCCCGCAAATGTATATCTAGAAAATGTTATTGTAAGTGGCCCTGTCGTATTTTAATTACAAAATGTACGTTCACCGATTCCGCAACTGTTAGACACCTTTGTTCTTGCAACCTAATGGCCCGCTCGTTACGTTCCTCTACAGTGTAAATGTCTCCTCATCATATACGATTTCAGTTTGCTCCGTGGCCGGCCCACGTGGTTATAGGCCCGTATTTGTATACTGACATTTTCACAATAAAGGTTTTTAAAACAAAACATGGTAGTAGTATTTACATTGGTAAAGTTTTTACTTTTAGTCACTGTTTTCGAATCAGTAAAAGGCAAGTGAAATAAAGCAGTCCAATTACATGACGGATAAAAGGTATAATACGTAGGAACGCAGTAAAGATAAATGGTCAAGGGCAGTTGTGTTTTCCACTCCTGCAACATAAAGTGATCGATAAGAATCTGATAATCAGACGTATCGGCGACTAAGACAGCAGGCCGAGTCTCTTTTACTCAACGGCTCCGTCATGGAACGAAGAAACGCCCTTTTTCTCGAAAAAGGAATATATTTTACTTGCAGGACAGTTGTAAATTTTCCGGGAAAGTACATTAGCCTGGAATATTATAACATATGTTTTAAAAAAAATAATGTTCGAAAACAATAAAAAGCGTAATTTTTAGGTCATATGACCAAGCTTTTCATCATTAAAATAACAAAAGTAAAATGAACCAATGAAAAGTTTTATTAACAAGTCACATGACCTGTTATGCTTACGTTACGCGATGCGCGCCGCGCCTCGGATCACTTCCGGGTGCGCTAACGCGGCGTGTCATATAACGCATTACGCGACAACGTAGGTCAAGAATATAGTCAAAATGTCTCCACCAACCAGCGTTCGGAACACAACCCCTTTCAGTAGTCCAAAAAGTTCTGTTAAATGACAACAGAGGGGACAGGCAACAAGAACCATCAGTCAAAGAGGGGAGGGCAAGTTCTTCTCTTCCGGGTCATGTTGGGGCGCTACCGGAACTGATCGAATTGGTAGTCTACAGTGTTTCTGGATGTTTCAGACTAAAGCTGGCGTCAGCATGAGAGCACTTCCATCTCGTAGCTCCGTCGTGGCCATTCCACGAGCAGACATGGCAGCCGCTCCCCACCAGAAGCCTGCGGGAGTCGGAGGCCCCCAAGACTTTTGTAGAATCTTCACGGCTGAGGGGACGCTTTCGAGAATGGGACCCAAGCCCTAGCAGACAAGCGTCCGAGTTCAAAGGTGTCCCAGGGCCATTTTAGTGGACCAGGCCCAAAACCGAAGAGCCGGCCGCCATTTTGAGAGTCCTGTGGCAGCCGCCTATCGCTGCACCGCAAGAGCGGGAGCAACTCAACTACATGATGAGCGAGACGCTGTAGTCGCAAGAGCGGGCAGTAAACAGCTGAATGGCGGAAGAGGCACAGTGTAGCAAAAGCGGGCGGAATGGCAACTGAAACGGTAAACTACAGCTTGTCTTCAGGTCAAACGGATTGTGGGACAAGGTCCAGAATTGAAGAGTCATCAAAAGGCAAAAAGTTCCGCCGGACCCCGGGAGCCGGCCGCCTATGTCGGGGGCGATCTCAGGCTATACCAATGCTATAAGACTTGGGGAGGGTGTCGGAGCCAAGCGTCTTCTCCGAGTCCGTGCCATCACACCGTCCCTCGGGGGCCTCCGTCAAGCGGTTTAGGGAGGTACCATATAACATTGTTTTCAAATGCAGTCAGGTCCACAAACGACCCTCACTTACTTTGAGAATAGTGAAGCTGCAGTAGGTGGAAATAAGCTTCAGACAGTCTTACAAGCACTGCTTTTGTAAACATTTGTTGTTTCTTTTGTATTTTTGCACAGTTTTATATATTTTTTTTGTTTTTGATGGAGGGGAAACAACAAAGCACAGGCATTGAAAAAGGCTCAAACTCAGAACTCTGAACTATGGCACCCAACATCCAGGAGCTTGCCATCCGGATCTTGGAGCCTTGTGCTGTTTTCGACCTATTCACACATCGGTCCACTACTGACATCATCTTATAAACCAACGTTATGTAAATAGTTTTTTAATAAAAATTTTTATCCTGTTTCTTTGCTGGTGTGTTGTCTATATTTTTAATATTTGCATAGGGTTTGTCGTTATTTTGTGCGGGATGGGTGATGGAGCCGAGCTGTCTTGCAGCCCTCATGGTGTGGAGTTCAGTTCATCTCACTATTTTCGTATTTCTCATGAAGGGTTGTTTATAATATTTCTATTTTAGCGAGGTCAAAAAAAGATCCAATTAGTGGCGTACTGATTTTGCTCGATTACTTTTATTTTTTTACACGATTTTTCCCGATCTGCAAAGACTAAACAGAGTATTGCGACTTTGTGCTTGTTTGTAAATAGAGAATGATCCAAAGAGAACCAATTCTAAAACAGTAAATGCTTGGATAACAATCAATCAAATGGAGAGACAAGCAGGCACGACGGATTACAACGGGGGCAAAGGCCTGCGTTAACTACCGTTCACTATCTGCAAAGAGAGAGTACTACTAAGAGAAAAGAGGGGAGGGGAGGGGGGGCAGCGTTCAAAGCACATCAGCGTGCATAAATACGAAAATGTTTTTATCTATCACGTACTTGACATTTTAAAGCTTTTCATATTTGCTATTAAAAAACCAATGAAATTCACAGAAAAAACCATAGGTTATAGTGGATATATAGTTAGGAATTTGCACTTACAAAACCTTGAAAATTCAATGAAAAAACCATTGGTTTTAGGCCATATATAGTTAGGGATTTGCATTTACAAAACCTTATTTTACTCGCATAAAACCATTGAAATTCCATATATAGTTATAAGCGCTAACTATATATTGCGCACCCGCAATCCACTGCTGATGATGTCACATATTACATCATTCATGACATGGTTAGTGACATCACTGATGACATCACTGATGACATCTCAAATGACATCACTGAAAACATCTCATTTGACATGACTGATAACATCACTGATGATATCATTCATGTGATAATACCATGAACCTCTTCAGACTCTAATATAACCTTAGATACAATCAGTGTAAACAGACAGTCACAGACTGTCACTCATCCATGGAGTTACTCACACACCTAGTCAGTTATGCCAAAAATCAATCACACCTCCATTTTCTCAACTATACAGTTATACACACCTTACTTATTCAAACATATACTAACACATATTTACTTTACTCTCTTATACAATCTCTGATACATGTTCTCAATGATCCATACAGCCACTCACACATTCACTGGCTCTTATGCACAGTTATTTATAGATGTCAACTCTCACATGTACTGTGTTTTACATATGTACTTAATTTGACATGTAGCACTGAGATATCCATTCACTCACTAATACACTCATGCACACAGTCGACCGCCCATACAGCTGTTTCCACATGCACTTTTGAAACCATACATCTAGTGAATCAACTGCTCACACATCTATGCACAGAGTCATACACCTCCCAGCCACCCACACACACACTCAGTATCCCATACAAATACTTGGGCAACCAATCAATAACCCATATAGTTACTCATATAGCTAATTATCAACACATTCAACAGTTTACAGAACAACAGACATAATGATGCACAAATTAAGACAGTTTAGTCACTAACCCATGCACTCAGTGAGACACATTTAATCACTCACTCATACAGTCAGTCATGCACCTACTAAATCCTTCATCCAGACACTTATACATCCACTCATTCTTCAATATGTAAGACATATTTTAACTTTACAGAAACATACAGTCACTGGATGTTGTCATCAGTGATGTCATCAGTGATGTCATTTGAGATGTCATCAGTGATGTCATCAGTGATGTCACTAACCATGTCATGAATGATGTAATATGTGACATCATCAGCAGTGGATTGCGGGTGCGCGATATATAGTTAGCGCTTATAACTATATATGGAATTTCAATGGTTTTATGCGAGTAAAATAAGGTTTTGTAAATGCAAATCCCTAACTATATATGGCCTAAAACCAATGGTTTTTTCATTGAATTTTCAAGGTTTTGTAAGTGCAAATTCCTAACTATATGTCCACTATAACCTATGTTTTTTTCTGTGAATATATATATATATATATATATATATTACCTACTGGCAGTCGCCAGTAGGTATATATAGTTAGGATTTTTTCTCTATGGAACTTTTGAAAAGTCTATGTCTAATAACTTTGGCGTTTGTGGACAGAATCGGCTGAAATTTTTAGGAAAATGGCACATTCTGTTTCTGAGCAGCCCCTGACAATTTGGGGGGGTTCCGTCAAGGGGGGGCCGAGAAAAAAGGGGGGTCCCAAAACGCGTTTTTCCCATTCATTTTTCCTCAGGGCCTTTGGCCTCACTTTTAGCTCGAACGGCTGAATGGATTTACACGAAACTTGGCAAAATTGTAGGGACTGTTAGCCCGATGTGCCTTTGCTGGGTCTCAATATATGTGCTCCAGTGGATTTTGAGAAATTAACGTTTTAAAAAACAGATATATCTGTGACAGCGTCCTAGATAGCGCTCAAGATCGCGTACTTTTCGCGTAACGGAGCTTTGCAAAGCGAAGCTGATTGGCTCTCCGGTGTCTGTTAACATTCTAAACAGTCCGGTGCGGCCGCCATCTTGTCTCTCAGTAGGATCGAGAGACAAGAGGAGGAGAAAAACGAAGGGGGAATTTAATGAAAGGGGGCACGGTAGACCCCTCTTGACCCCCTAGGAATGATGTTGGGGTTATTAAAGGGTCCCGTGGGGCAAATAAAAAAAAATTGATTTTTCGCGTAGAAGCGCTTCTTGGTTCGCGAACCGGGTCGCAAACTGGTAGCGAAACGTGAATTCGCCATTTTGTGTTTCGGTTTAATTAAATTACAGGGTATAAGGGGGTACGGGAGACGTATCCTGACCCCTTATGTTTTCTGAGGGTGGCTGAGGAGGCTCATATATGTTGATACATGTCTTCCAGTGGCTGTGCGTGAGCGTTTTTTTTTTTTTGCTGCGTGACGTCTGTTAACGTTCGATTCGATGGAAATCAGGAACTGTTGACCGCCATTTTGTCACTGCGAGTAAATATTTTGTTAAAAATAATTGTTATAAATTAATCCTTATTGATAAACATTGTCTGCGCCATCTTGCCTTTTTTGCAATGCCACTGTGGTATATGTCTTCTATTTCTATTGTAGTTTTCCCTTTCATTTAGTCTTGTAGTTCTGTTATCTATTTTAGATTCTTAGCTATGTAATTCAGAATTCTTTTGTTGTAACCTAGTGATCTAGATTCTACTTCAGTGAAGCGGTTGGAGCTGAACTGGAGAGATGCCTGGACTTTAGCACCAGTGGGTCTTAATACTACTTTAAGAATAAATAACTTTAAACCTAATTTCTGCCTCCTCCCGCTCTTTACAATGGCGATCTTAAACCCGGCCAAGAACGTTTCTTTGCCAAAATGGGAGATGGTGCCTTGTTTAATGATGTTGCTCTTTCTAATGACAATGACAATGCTTTTTCTGTTTCTGAATCTGCTCATTCCAGTGACAATGCTGAGAAATGTCTTTATCCTGTTCCTGACAGTGCCTGTTTGCCTCCTTCTGATCTTGCGGACACTGATCTTGGGAATGATACTTCTTTGGATTCCTCTGTTCTGGATGTTCCTATTTCATCTAAAAGAAATGTCAAATTGCCTAAGAAATTTTGTGATTATGTTTTAGATTAATTTTGTTTTTTTTGTTTTGTTTGTTTTATTTTATTGAGAAAGGAACATGTGGTATATGTCTTCTATTTCTATTGTAGTTTTCCCTTTCATTTAGTCTTGTAGTTCTGTTATCTATTTTAGATTCTTAGCTATGTAATTCAGAATTCTTTTGTTGTAACCTAGTGATCTAGATTCTACTTCAGTGAAGCGGTTGGAGCTGAACTGGAGAGATGCCTGGACTTTAGCATCAGTGGGTCTTAATACTACTTTAAGAATAAATAACTTTAAACCTAATTTCTGCCTCCTCCCGCTCTTTACAGCCACACTTTTGTTGAGCACGGCAGCCATTTTAGATGCCTTGACCAGACCCACTCTCTGCACGCCGCTGATCCTCAGCATGGCTCCCCACCCTCGCAAGCATCTCCCCCACGCACTGGTCACCCCCGCTCTCTCTCTCATGCATGGGCCAGAAACCTCCTCCCATCTGCGCTGTTCTTCTCTGAGAATCATACCCTGTGCCCGCCCGACACCTCCCTTTCACCCTATTCACCACCGCACCCTCTGACACTCCTCTTCCTCTGTGTCCGATTGTCCAGGCCGGTCCCAGGCTATCACCTTGCCCTGCAGATGTAGTTTATGGCCCCAGCTGCAAAGAATCACCCCTCTTCAAAGGAGTTACAGTAGATCAAGGCCCCCACCCAATGAGATCCGTCACACCACACGCGTTCCTACTATCTGATAACCATCCTGTATTGTGCTTGGGGAGGGGATTCTCACTGTGAGGGTGTGTGGGTCCGAGCCTGAAGCAGAAGATTCCAGGGATGCCTCTTTGTACATCAAAGTTTTTACAATTATGTGTCACATTAAAAATATATAGCACTCCAACAAAGTAGTAGGATTATAAAACTTTAATAACTTATAAATATATACAACGCAACAAAAACAGTAAATACATTTAAACATTTTTTTGAAAAAAGAAGCAACAATGGTCAGTAGCTGTGTTTTGTGCGAATAGTCCCAAGGCAGCACAACGTGCTGAGTTCTGGACGGCACCCAGGTGATGTTACCTGGGTGCCGCACTGGTTTTTGGTATCCTACAATGCAGCTCCGAAAAACGGCGTGGGGCGTCCCGGGGGGTGCGGGGGGAGGCCTCGTCAGTAGCGGTCTGTTGTGCGAATAGTCCCAAGGCAGCAGAACGCGCTGAGATGTGGATGGCACCCAGGTGATGTCCAGTAAGTTGCCGCACAGGTTTTGGTATCCTACAATGCTGCTCCGAAAAACGGCGTGGGGCGCCCCGGGGGGGGGGGGGGGTATTGAGGCGGCGTGAACGGGCCTCCCCAGGTGAAGGCTCGTCTGCTGTAGTGGGGTGCCCCTTTACCGTTTCAGTTGCCATTCCGCCCGCTTTTGGTACACTGTGCCAAAATCCGCCATTCAGCTGAGTTGCGCCCACTCTTGCGGTTCAGCGATAGGCGGCTGCTACAGGACTCTCAAAATGGCGGCAGGCTCTTTCCTTTTTGGGCCTGGTCCACTAAAAAGGCCCTGGGACACCTTGGAACTCGGACGCTTGTCTGCTCGGTCTTGGACCCCATTCTCAAAAGCGTCCCCTGAGCCTTGAAGATTCTACAAAAGTCTTGGGGGCCCCCGACTCCTGCAGGCTTCCGGTGGGGAGCGGCTGCCATGATTGCTCACGGAATGACCACGATGGAGCCACGAGATGGTGGTGCTTTCATGCTGACGCCAGCTTCAGTCTGAAACATCCAGAAACAAGGTGGGGCTTTCATCGTTTGGGGAAAAAAAAGGTTTTAATCCAATGAAAAGTGTTATTTTTAGGTCATATGATCAAGCCTTCCATCATTAGGAAACCAAAAGTAAAATGAACCAATGAAAAGTTTTATAAACAAGTCACATGACCTGTTATGCGGCATAGGGCTATAAAAAGCGTAGAAAATCCGTTGGCACGTGAGGCGGCGTCAGTAGCGGACCGATGTGCGAATAGGCCGAAGGCAGCACAACGCGCCAAGATCCGGATGGCACCGAGGTGGTGTCCAGAAAGTTGCCGCACTGGTGTGGCCATCCTACAATGCTGCGCTGAAAGTCGGCGTGGGGCGCCCCGTTGGCCTGTGAGGTCGCGTCAGTCAGTGGGGGCTGTTTGAGGATCTTACTGCATTGGAAAGCAATGTGATGCTGTGCGTCGCCCCCAAGATGGAGGCTCCTCGGCTGCAGTGGGGCGCCCCTTGGTGTTTCACTCGCTATCCAGCTGAGTTGTGTCCGCACTTGCGGCTACAGTAGGCCGAAGGCAGCACAACGCGCCGAGATCTGGATGGCACCGAGGTGGTGTCCAGCAAGTTGCCGCACTGGTGTGGCCATACTACAATGCTGCGCCGAAAGTCGGCGTGGGGTGCCCCGTTGGCCTGTGAGGTGGTGTCAGTAGCGGACCGATGTGTGAATAGGCCGGAACCAGCACAAGGCGCCAAGATCCGGATGGCACCGAGGTGGTGTCATAGTTGAGAGTTCTGAGCAGCGCTTGTAACACTGTCTGAAGCTTATTTGCACCTGCTGCAGCTTCACTATTGCCCTGGTGTGGCCAAAGATCGCCCATGACATAGGCGGCCGGCTCCCGGGGTCTGGCGGAACTTTTTTCTTTTTCCTTTCTGCATCTTGTCCCACAATCCGTTTGACCTGAAGACACGACCAGGTCCCTGAATGTGCAGGGGGACGCTATTGATTGAATCAAAATGGCGACTTCACACAAAGCTGACTCAAGCGTTGCTGCCGATGCTATACAGACAAAAACTGGTTTTCAGTTTGTACATTCTTCAGGATTTTTCCATCCAAGGCTGGTTGAGAGTTTGTAGAACAATGGCTTCAGATTTTCAACATACTACTCTTCAACATTCTTCCTAAATGTAACAATGTGAGACTCACTAGGAGAACGGCTGTTTATCTTTCCTTTCAAAATGCTGCCAACAATATTTTCTGAATGGAAGACACCACAAGGCGCTGAGATCCGGTTGGCACCGAGGTGGTGTCCAGCAAGTTGCCGCACTGCACAACAACAGACATATTGATGCACACTTTCAGACAGTTTTGTCACTAATCCATGCATTCAGTAAGACACATTTATTCACTCACTCAGTCAGTCACGCACCTACTAAATCCTTCATCCAGACACTTATACATCCACTTATTCTTCAATATGTAAGACATATTTTAATTTTACAGAAACATACAGTCACTGGATGTTGTCATCAGTGATGTCATCCGTGATGTCATTTGAGATGTCATCAGTGATGTCATCAGTGATGTCACTGACCATGTCATGAATGATGTAATATGTGACATAATCAGCAGTGGATTGCGGGTGCGCGATATATAGTTATTGCAACTAACTATATATGCGAATTTCTATGGTTTTGTGCGAGTAAAATAAGGTTTTGTAAATGCTAATTCCTAACTATATATGGTCTATAACCTATGGTTTTTTCATTGAATATATATATATATATATTTTAAGGGAAGGGCCCCATAGCTCTGGGCTTGTACAGACCAATTGCACTACTTAATAGTGCTATGAAAGTCTATTCTAAAAGTTTTGCCAACCGACTATCGGGCGTTATACATAGACAGGTGTCGGACCGGCAACACAGGTTCATCCCTGGCAAAGGGACTATGGATCACGTTTAGAGGGTGATTTCTCTAATTGATGCAACTGAAGTCTTGTAAAACTTATGGGGGTGGCCTTATTAGATGCTAAAAAGGCCTTTGATAGGGTGTTATGGGCCTTTTTGTGGCAGGCCCTGGAAGCAAATGGCTTGGGTGGTACTTCATGAAATTTGCATAATATGTAACAAACCTATAGCCTGTTTACAAATGGGGCATTAATCAGAGCCCTTCAAAATAGAAAGGGGCACAAGACAGGGCTGCCCCATCTCCCCCTTGTTATTCACGTTATTTATTGACCCTTTTCTCAGGAGGTTGGAATCTTCACCGGATATTTTGCTTACAGAGCTGGGATACAAAAATCCTGGCCTATGCTGATGATGTGGCCATAATTACTAGGCTTGGGTGGTAAATTCCGTTCCACTCGCGGAATTTGGGTAATTTTGCATTCCGCGGAGAACGCAAAATTGCCCAAAATTCTCTGTTTCGCATCTTCGTGAAATTCTTTGCTTGTTCCCGTTCTCAAAATGTGTGTTCATGAAATATTTCCACCCGAGCACGCAAACAGCGATTGCAAACAGGAAAAAAGCATTGCGAACAAGCAATATCGCGTGTTCGCGGAATTTCTGCGTGTTCGCTGAGATTTTTTACCGTTTTGAGATGTGCGTAATGCAATTATGCAAACTTCGCCCACCCCTAATAATTACCAGTGATCCGGACAGGGCTTTGCGTGCTGTGATGTCATTTGAGATGTCATCTGTGAAGTCCCTGACCATGTCATGAGTGATGTAATATGTGACGTCATCAGCAGTGCATTGCGGGGGCATGAGTTATATTGGCCGAATTTCTCTGGTTTTGTATGAGAGAAATGTCCAACTAACTATAACGTCCCTGAAATCTTTGTTTTTTTCAGTGAATTCCCAAGGTTTTTTAAATGTCAATTTCTAAATATCACATCCCTGAAACTTATGTTTTTTTCAGTGTATTTCTAAGGTTAGATAGTTGCTAATTTCTAACTATAACGTCCATGAATTCTAAGACATTTTCAGTGAATTTCTAATGTTTTTTAAATGCTAATTTATAACTATACTGTTCCTGAAACGTATGTTTTTTTCAGTGAATTTCTAAGGTTTTTTTAAATGCTAATTTCTAACTATAACGTAGTTGTCGTGTTTGCAGAGTGGTGCAGAAAGGGGCCTGGGCCTCTGACCAGCGCTCAGGAATTCCACAGCGGGAATAACCCCAGTAACCCCAGAATCATTTGAAAAAGCAATTAATAAAAGAATAGAACAACAAATCATCTATCACTGGTAAGGGATAAAGACATACTAGCAAAAAGAAAACACGTGTGACCAATAATGAATGGGTTTACAAAAAAGAAGGTACAAGCCTACTTAGGAACTCCATGGTCGTTGAGAAATAAACAAATCTTCACAAAAGCATGTTTTGGCACTTTACGGGGCCGATGTCATCTTCCACCGTGGAAAAAGTCAGAAGAAGATACGTTATGTAGGCTATGTAAATCAGGAGAGGAGAACATTATTCACCTACTGTATCTCTGTCCAGAACTGAAAATCGAAAGAAAAACCATACTCAAGAAAGTTTCCAATGCTCGAGGAGTAGGGACATGTAGGCATGCTTTGATAATATGCCTGCACTCCGACAATATACAAATGAATAAGCATGGGCGAATTTTGCAAATTCGCAATCCGCGAATTTGTGGATTTGCAAATTCGCAATCCGCAAAATTCGCGAATTCATGCAAATTTGCGGATTTTTTATTTTTGCGTGTTCGCGGGGGCTTTGAGTGTTCGCGGAGCGCTTTGCGTGTTCGCGGGTTTTTTTTGCCTGGTTAATCACTGCCACCCGCTCGTTTTTTATGCCAATCTTCCCTCTGTACCACTCGTTTCTGTGCCCTTCTGCCCTCTGCCCCACTCATTTTTTGTCCCCTTCTGCCCTCAGCCCCACTTAGAATGGTGGCGGCAAGCTGCCAGCGCCATTCTAAAATAGCTACAAATAGCTTCAACAGGAAGCACTAATAGATAAAGTAAAGCAGGTGCTCGAGTTGAAGGTCAAATTAAGTTACACAATCATTAATCACCCCAAGTTTGGGGTGATTAATGATTGTGTAACTGAATTTGAGCAGCACCTGCTTTACTTTATCTATTAGAGCTTCCTGTTGAAGCTGACTTTTGTAACTATTTTAGAATGGCTCTGGCAGCTTGCCGGCGCCATTCTAAAAGAGTTACAAAAGTCAGCTTGAACTTTTGACCCAACCCGTTCCGCTCGCGGATTTTGCGGGAAATTCACGAATCTCGCGAATTGCGAATTTACCGAAAATCCGCAAAATCCGCGAGTGGAACGGATTTTCCACCCATGCTTACAAATGAATTACGCTTTTGTAAAGTTTTTAGTAAGAATAGTATCAAAATTAGAAGAGCACAATTTAAGCTGTATAAGTACTATAGGATATATATTAAAATGTAAATAGCAATATGAAATGCACTTTATCAAACTTAACTCAGTTAAAAAGCACTGCACTTCTTTTTCTTGGTTTATCTGTTTTATATTTCTGAATTGAATTATTATAAGTATATTGCCTCATTATAAGATTTTAATTAATCAAACAATAAAGAATAATAATGATCCTCGGGCACCAGGGTATGATTGCACTTCTCAGGCTTCTGATATGCCTACTTGCAGAGTAGTGGCAGCTAGCTATTAGTGCAAACCCTTCTGATAAACTCTTCAAGCACTCGTAGCAGTACGAGGGTTATGTGAAGTTCAGAACAGTGTGACATGTGTGTAAAACAAGCAATTACAACGTCAATAGGTCTGGCTTGCATTTCAGGTCCTGCATAAAAAAAATTAAAAGCCAGCTACGTTAAAAATGAAGACATAAGAGTGCTTTAGTGTACACCAAATGCTTCTGAGACAAAGAACATAATGTGTAATGCTTCATTGTGTATATTTGAGATGTGAAATAGTCCCTTAATGCATCGCAATGCAGACTCCTCAGGAGGCAGAATTATACACCAACTGCCAGTAGCCTGTGGATAGAGAGCAATATTCTTGGGGGGATTTGCATCCATCCCCTTCTACCTGTCCCTATTTCTTCTTCTTCCACCCTCGACCCCATCCACTCCACATAAATCAACTCCATACGAAACACAATTACATTCCACGTAATTCAACTCCATATAATTCAACATAACACCACACAGTTAAGTGACACTTAAAACCACAAATTCACACCACATAAATCCACTACACACAACACATTTCAACATCACACAATTCCATGCCACACAATTCAGTTCCAAACAATTCCACTCCACATCATTCCTCTCCATGCCACATAATTACAGTCCAATATATTTAATTCCACATATTTCCACTCCATGGCATATAATTCCACTTCACACAACATAGTTCCACTCCACATATTTACAAACCAGACAATACAATTAAACTCCTAATAATTCCACTACACATAATTACACTCCATGCTACATAAATTCAATCCATATATTTCCATCCAGCTTCAAAACACATAATTATAATCATCAAAATTCAACTATACACCATGTCACATAATTCCACTCCATACCATCTCACATAATTCCACACAATTCCAGACCATGCACCGTAATTTCACTCCAGATAATTCAACTCCACATAATTTCACTCCCGTCCTTACCACATAATTAGACCACATAAATCCACTCCATGCCACATAGCACCACTCCACATAAATACACTCCACACAATGCCGCATAATTACACTCTACAGCACATAATTGCAGATCAAAAAATATATTTTCACAACCCATAGTTGCACTATACACCTCATGCATCTAGTCCACACCACATAGTTGCACATCATGCCAAATATTTCTACTCCACTCATGCCACTTCATCACACAATACCACCCCACATAATTCCACTCCATGACACACAATACCACTCCACATAATTCCACTACACTCAATACCACATAATTACAATCCACATAATTCCAGTACACCATGCCACATAGTTCCACTACACATAACTCCAATCAACTAATGCCACACAATTCCATGAAATGAAGTTTCACGAACCACAATGCCACCCTACCTCACATATTCCTACTCCACACCACATAATTGCAATCCACACAATTTTATTCACTATGATGCCACATAATGTAAGAATCTAGCCTTCAAGTTCGAGCTGGATAGTTCCCATGGGGAGAAGGGTCGACGGATTTGTGAATGGCTGGGCTTAAAGTGGAATGGCATGGGGAGCAAAAAAATATGGATTTAGGCCCAGATCTCTGTACAGTGGTGAATGTTTGACATTGTTGACCATTCTGTCCATCAATTGTTCTTTTTGCATAATTGCATGGCACTTCACATCACACACTATCGCTCCACGTACATCCACATATGTGCAGTATAATTATACTTCAAATAATTACAGTCCGCACCATGCCACATATTTACACACACATGTACACTACATACATTTCAACTCCACACCCCATACATCTACTCCATAACATTTTATTCCACTCACCTTCATACCACAGAACTCAACTCTTCATAATTCCATGCCACATAATTCCAACCAACATAGTTCCACACCACATAATTGCACTCCACAAAATTCAACTCTGCTCCATGACAAATAATCCCATTCAAAATAATTCCACTCAACACCATACAGTCCCACACCACACAATTCAACTCCACATAATTCCAATTCACACAACACAAATCTATACTACACAATTCCACACACACATACCACATAATTCCACCCACCCCATACAATATAATTCAACCCCACGAAACATAATTCAATTCCATGCCACTCCTCAATACCACTCCCCATCATTCTACTCCATGCAGTCCACATAATGTCACTCTTTATTATTCAAAATAACTCCATTCCACAAAATTCTACTTAATGCAACAATTACATGCCACACAATCACACCCCACAGCGCATAATTTCACTCCACACCAAATAATTCCAATCCTCAGGAA
Organism: Lissotriton vulgaris; assembly: GCF_964263255.1. NCBI lineage: Eukaryota > Metazoa > Chordata > Amphibia > Caudata > Salamandridae > Lissotriton > Lissotriton vulgaris. The sequence continues at coordinate 489,535,324 of NC_141685.1, forward strand.
CAAAAGGAAAAGCCAGGGGCAATAGTGTTGAAGGCGAGGCCTATTTGGGTTTGACAATGCTTGTTTGGAATAACCACTAAAATTAAGCACAAATTCTTGATAGCAATGTCATCCCGACAGCATGCGAATAAATGTGTACCTTTGGAAATAATATCAATACTAGATCGCCTGTAGGGAAATCAGAGTGACTAAATAGCACAATGTAATAATAGAAGGTCTGCAATTTCTAAAATACATACAAAAGAAAAACAGACAAGAAACGAGCAAAGACAACATGGATGAAGTGCATGGGATGTAGGCTGAAGAGATTAGGGGGATTTCTGATTCTAGACATACAGTTGACAGTCATTTGTAACTGTACACCTCTCATTAGAGTTCATTTCTCAGTGTGGTGACAACACTGCCACAAAACGAGGTAATGTGTGTTTTACAGTCATTGAATGGAACAGGTTTTCCGTCCGAAATAAAATGAGCTCTTTACTTTGATAAACAAACATTCAAATGTATTCTGGGGATATTGAAACACTCCTAGCAGCGAAAGTACACATTGCTTGCCATCAAACTTGAAAAAAAGCCAACATTTGTATTTTCTTTCGAAAAAACAGGCAACGAGATGCGGGGCATGCACATACAGCTAGTCTCATGCCCTCCTCGTGACAGAAGTGACTTTTGAGCAGGACAACTGTTTCCAAACCAGAAAACAGCACAACAATGCCAACACAATGCATAATTCACACATTAAAAGAAACTCGTCTGTAATTTCTTTTTACACATGGGAACACACACTCCAACACTTATTGGACAGTTGTGTTTCTTCTCAGGGTGGCATGTGAGGGCTCTTGCATAAGGGGTGCCACTGCTTCAAGGGTCTGACATCTACCATGTAGGTGGACCCTTGGGTAATATGCCTGCCAAGCTGCTCTCACTTCTCAACTATTTATGAAAACATGCAGGGTGTTCTTGCCCAATCAAATTCTACAGCTCAGCCAGACAGTCGCACAGTCCACACAGTCAATGAACACGTCGGTGACTTTAGATATCTTAACGAAGGTAACTAGCAGGTCCAATTAAAAGAAATCAGGTGAGTACCAGAAATATAGGGGGCATATTACCAAGCAATAGCGATAATTATCGCTATTACTTGGTTAGAGACAAAAATTTACCGCTGAGCTGCGGCGATTTTTACCCCAAATAAACCTTGGTATTACCAAGGTTTATCTCAAATGCGATAAAAATCGCCGCAAAGCATGAATGTCGCTGAAAAGTCAGCGATATTCATGCATTACCGAGCTAATGCTCTTAGCCATGTTATCCACCTCCCATTGGATAACATGGCTAAGAACTGCTCAGGGCAGGTGTTCGCTTTTGGAGATATTCCCGCTTAGCGCGAATATCTCCAAAAGTTGGTAATAGGAGATAGCGATGTTAGCAACTGTTTTCAGTCGCTAACATCTTGGCACGCCCACTTTGCATGTCATTAGTGATAAATATCACTGACATGCAAAGTGGGGCCCAAGATGGTTGCTATCTCCTACTAGCTGTCGCTAACTGGTGTTAGCGACAGCTAGGTAATAGGGAGATAATTTTATCTCCGCTTTCTTGGCTTTTAAAGCCAAAAAAGCGGAGATAAACCCCCTTGATAATATGCCCCATAGTGACTACAAGTGCAACTTGTACCAGAGGAATCTAGAAATGCACTATGTGAAAAGCTAACATGCGATCAACTTCATTCTCATAGTACAAATTAGATTTTACAACAGACCAACTGCCACAACCTGGGTCAAATGGTTTTACCCGTTCGGTGTCTACGTGGAAATATAAAAGGGTCCATATTCTGAGACAATATTATATTCTTAACACAATTGAAGGGGGCGTGCAGCAGACACGTGTGGTATGCCGCTTGCGTTTGAAGTAGAAGTAACTATGCTTGAGTAGTTAAATTCAAATGAAGTTTATTGAAGACAGAGGAAAACGACCCCATCCAACATCAGCTCCTGCAACCGTCAAGTGACTTTTGCCTACATTCTCGATCCATGTAAGTTATTTACATTCTTCATTCTTGGTTCCAAATACCAAGCAACTTTTAAGAAAACTACAACACTCTTCAACCCAATGCATCGACTCTGTGAGCCTGTCGCTACCAATAGTGTATGAGAGGAACATACATTGCAAGAAGAAGAGAAAGATGTCAGCATCATCTCCCGAAACAAAAGTGTGGGCTTGTGAGCTTTTGCTCTGGGAATATAAGGGATGTGCAAGCGGAAAGTCCAAGTAAATATGCAAACATTCCCTAACAATAATTAGTATTTCTTGCAGTGTCCTGGTCATGGCATATAATGGCAGCTTGTCTCGATTTATTTAAACACAAGCAACCTTTTCAGCGAAAGCAACAAGCTGCAACACTTGAATCACACAGAAAGTCTCTCCTTCGACGAAGTCGAGGCCCATCACAAACAGGTTACTGACCAGGTAGGTGTATTTTACAAACTGCACCATATGCATGCTGTGAGCATTCGTCCTTTTATCTATGCTCACGGCCTTCTACTGGAGGGTGCACACTAGTGTCTGAGCTGCTCAACCTTTTTACAACTGAAAAGCATCTGGGAGATTTGCAGAACCTGGAATGCCCTGGTCTGAAAGGACTTTTTTGCCCTTTGATGGATGCCCAATTGGGGGGGGGGGGGGGGGGGGGGTGGTGGGCTTGAGGTGGCGGGGGAGTTCAGTTTGTGGATTTGTGTGCCAGAGAAGCCATGAATTCCAGCGGCTGTCCCTAATGCAGGTAAAACCCACATTGAAGGAGGCAGGTAGTTTCCACATAAAACACACACTCTATGTGGACATGCAGCTAGCGGACGGGCGCTCGGACACCAATCTACCACTACTTTAACCTCTGGTGACATGTACATCTTCCTCAATATTTACATCTTGACAGGGATTGATACCCTCCATCTAACCATTTTTAGAGACATTAAACAGATGTTAACATTCGGAAATCAAACTTTTTTTGCTGTTGTGCACTCCCGATATCAATCAATCAAACAGGGATTTGGAAGCGTGAAGGTCTCAAGGTGCGAGGGGAGGGGGGGTTTGCAGATCCGTACAGCCGAAGAGCCTGGTCTTGAGAGTCATTACCTGAAAGTTTTTAGGGAGGGGGCGCATCTGATGTCTACTGGTAGCTCATTCCAGGTTTTGGCTGCGATGCGGGAGAACGCTCTTCTGCCGGCTCTGGCCCTGTGGATGCACGGGGTTTCAGCCAATGCGAGGTTGGAAGATTGGAGGTTTCTTTTGGGTACATGGAAGTTTCTTTTGTTGTTAAGGTATTTTGGTCCGTTGTTGTGTAGGCATGTGTAGGCGTGGTGAGGATTTTGATGGTGTCTCTCTTCTCTAAGGGGTGCGAGTAGAGTCTCCGCAGGTGTTGGCTTATGTGTTCGTGCCAGGGGTGCCTGGGATGAGTCTGGCTGCAGTGTTCTGTATTGTTTGGAGTTTTTGCGGAGTAGGTACTTGTTGATGCCGTAGAGAGCGTTTCCGTAGTCCAGTCTGCTGGTGATGAGTGCGTGAGGGGCTGTCTTTCTTGACTCGGGGGGGGGGGAATCCATTTGAAAGACTTGCGAAGCGTGCAGAGGATGTTGAAGCAGCTGCAGGTGACGAAGTTGACCTGTCTGGTTATGGCGAGTGTAGAGTCGAGTACGATGCCTAGGTTTTTGGCGTGGTCTGAGGGGGTAGGTGGGCTTTAAAGGGCAGTGAGCCACCAGGTGTTGTCCCATGCTGAAGGAGTGGTTCCAAGGATGAGGACTTCTGTCTTCTCGGCATTGAGTTTTAGGCAGATGATGGTCATCCAGACTGCCATGTCTTGCATTCCTCTCTCAAAGTTGAGTTTTGCGGTGGTGGGGTCTCTGGTGAGAGAGAGGATGAGCTGGGTGTCGTTGGCATAGGATACGATGTTGAGGCCGTGTTGTCGGACGATGGCTGTGAGGGGGCCATGTAGAAGTTGAACAGAGTAGGGCTCAAAGATTTTCACTGTGGGACTCCACAGGTGATATCCATGGGGGCGGAGAGGAAGGGCGGTCGCCTGATCCTTTGACTTCTACCGGTGAGGAACGATCGGATCAAGTCCAGAGAAGTACCCTGTATGCCGAAGTCATGTAGTCTGGCGATCAGTGTGCGTTGGGAGACGGTGTTGAAGGCTGCAGACAGGTCAAGGAGGATGAGAACTGCAGAGTGGCCTATGGATATCGGCTGTGGTGGCTAGTAGAGCTGTCTCTGTGCTGTGGTTGCTTCGGAATCTGGATTGGGACGGGTCGAGGATGTTGTTCTCTTTGATGAATCGTGTCAGTTCCCTGTTGACTGTTTTCTCTGCCACTTTGGCTGCGAAGGGGAGGAGCAAGATGTGTCGGTAGTTCTTGAGGTCAGTGGGGTCTGCCGTGGGCTTCTTGAGCAGAGGCCTGACTTCTGCACAGTTCCAGTTGTCTGGGAAGGTGCCTGTTGTGAAGGTGGTATTGATGATGTGTTGCAGTTCCGGTGCAATGGTATCTGCGGCTCTGTGGTAGATGTGCGGGGCACAGGGGTCGGTGGGGGCCCCCGAGGGGGTGCCCTTCATAGTTGAGGTGGTTCCCTCGGTCGTGAACGATGTCCAGTTGGAGATGGTGGGCTGTCTGGTGTCTCAGGTGGGTGGGGGCTGGCAGTGGCGTCTTGTGGGTGGTTGACAAAGTTGACAGGGTGAAGTCTGTGGCTTGGCTGCTTGGGTTGGTGAATTCCTGAATGACACTGAAGAGTTCCTTCGAGTTGGTGGAGTTGGCAAGGATTTTGTTGATGAAATAATTTTTTGAAGTGCTCATGAACGTTTTAAATAGTCACTCCTATTCTCCAGTAATCTTTAAAGAGTATATGACTTCCTGACGGAATCCTGCCCTGGCAAAAGGCAAATATTTCCCGGGAAACAGCAGAGAGACAGAGCCCTGTGCCCTGCAGCGGGAACTGCCCTGAAGCAAGCCACCATTTGTCTAGCTGCATCCCAGGGGGCCTCATTCCCCCTCGCCATATTTTTTCCAGAATCGGGGCTCAGGTACAGCTGTCCAGACTCACAAGTCAGGTTGCTAACAGCTAAGGTGCTTCAATAGTGTGGTTGGGGGTGGTGATTTGAGTTTCCCTATTCATCTTAAAATTTTGTGAAACCATCGTCGTGCTGATTCTTTTGTTGTGCCGTGCACAACAAAAGAATCGCACAGCTGTTATGTTTAAAGATAAACCTTTGCATGCCATGCTGTAATATTTGGAACAAAATGCTGCGCCTGTTTATGAGAGCCGCGCTGGGAGTGAAAGTATGTTTCAAAGTGAGCTGCGCCGTGCACAACATAGGAAACTCAGGAGCAGCAACATTGTCATGGTGTCACCAGGGCTTTAAGTGGAAGCTTTTTCAAACTTACATACAAGCCATAGTTGCTGCTTATTTATCTTATGCAACTAACAACCATTGACAAAGCCAATAGTCCTGACTTCTTGTAGGTATGATGTCACTTGTTGTATCATATATCTGGATGCAAAGACAGAAACAGCAAAATACAAGTCGGGCGGCACACTATGCTAAGCACAGATTTTTAACTTAGGCATTTTTAAGCCACAATCTTATTACACTTATTAAACCCTTTGACAGACCCCCCCCCCCCAGTCTTTTCATTCCACTTAAAGCCCTGCACACAACCATAAAGTGGAGATCAAAGCTAGAATGTAGGCTTGGTACAACGACCTCTACTGCTAGGTCCAAAGACTATGTCCAGGGCTTGTCCACTGTTGTGTGACGCAACTCAAACTCATTCCTGTTAGTGAATTACCCCTAGAAGTTGACAAACAAATTTTTTTGGGGTTAAACCGCCACATGACGGGCTTTAACTTTAATGTCGGACACACCCCTTTCTTTAGATCCGGCTCGTGTAAAGAAAGGTGCATGGCTGATATTAAAGTTAAAGCACTGGATGGGGCACTTAAAAAAATATAAAGCATTTGTTAAGCATCACAGCACGTGCAAAAGTGCAGAGCTGTGCAGGGAGCTTTTTTTTAAATAACGTGCAGCGTCCATGATCTGACGCTGCGCTGTCAGGAGACAGGGTGGGTTAGGATGAGCCTGTCATGGCCATATGCAAATCAGTCTGACCCTGTGCCTCATGGGAACAGTCCAGCCCAAACTGCCACGCCATGTCTTCCCTGTATCAGAAACAAGCATCCTGGGACCGGTTTCCGGCTAATCAGCCGTCATCAGCCAGGCTAGCTTGAATCCAGTGGTAAAGTGAGCAAGGGACCCAAGTCTGGGCATACCCTGCCAACTTAGGGCAAACAAAGCGATACCAAAGGATATGATGGACGGAGCGTATGAGCAAATTAAACACTCACCCCCATTCAACTGATCTGGGTTTAATCCATCATCATCCTTTAGCTCACTCCACCACCCCAGTTCAAACATGGCATATGCAAATCAGTCTGACCCTGTGCCTCATGGGAACAGTCCAGCCCGAACTGCCAAGCCATGTCTTCCCTGGACGGGAAACAAGCTTCCTAGGACCGGTTTCTGGCATTACAGACGGCTTCACCCATGCTTGCTTGAATCCAGTGACAAAGTGAGCAAGGGACTCACGTCTGGCATACCCTGCCAACTTATGGCAAACAAAGCGGTACAAAATGGACTAAACCCAGATCTGTTGACTGGGTGTGAGTGTGTGATTGGTTCAGATGCTCCATTCATCACCACCCCCTTTTGTACCGCTCTGTCTAGGGCAGGGTATTCGGTCACATGGAAGTGCAAAAACGCCATTGTTGCTGCTAGGTTAGAATCCAGTTCATCAAAGGAAGGGGTAAAAAGAAGTTCAAAGAAAAGGATTATTGGTCTCTCAGAATCCCATCCTTTTAGGACGGACGGCATTTTCAACATTATATTCAAGGAATTCATGGTTGCTGCTTTTTTCATTCTATGCAACTAACATCAATTGGCAAAGCCAATAGTTCTGGCTTGTAAATGTATCTTTACTTGTTCTAGGTGTAACGTTACTTGTTGTATTATATATCCGGATGCAAACAAAAATACCAGTCGGGCGGCACATTATACTTAGCACAGATTGTTAGCTTATGTGTTTTTAAGCCACGCTCTTAATTACATCGAATACCCTTTTGGAGACACCATCCTAGTTATTTCACATCACTTAAAGCTCTGGAAACAACACCATGTCACAGTCGCCCCATGTCCAGGCACTGTGCATCATGCATGAATCATGCCTTCCACTTTAACAGATTGCCCATGTGTAGAGGCACAGTGAACCCTCCCCCACCCCTTGCATTAGGAACTACAGCGAGGGTGGCGTTCTTGATGGCCCTCTTCTGTCTGCAACTCTGCAGACAAAGGCTCAGTTTATAATTAATGGGAAAATCTGAGTAAGTGAAGGGATGGGTGAATGGATGGCTGGATGGATGAGTGAAATGATGGATGGATGGATGGATGATTGAAAGGGCAGATTATGGGGGTAATGGGTGGATGGATGAGTGAAATGATGGATGGATTTATGAATTAATAAGTGAAAGGCTGGATTGATAAGTGAAAGGTTGAATGGATGGATGAGCGAAAGGGTGGATGTAAGGCTGGATGAGTGAGTGAAAGGGCTGGTAGATGGACAAAAGGATGGATAGATGAGTGAAGGAGTGAAAGGGTGGATGGATGAGAGAAAGGATGGATGGATGAGTGAAAGGATGGATGAATGATTGGTTCAATGGATGAATTTATGAGTAGATGAGTATATGGATGGGTGCGTTGGTGGAAGGATGGATGGGTCGCTAAGTGAACGGGGAATTGAGAGAGGAAGGGAGGATGGGTAAATGGATGACTGAACAGGTGAATGGATGGAAGGATGAGTGACTGGGCGGATGAATGAGTAAGTGAAAGGATGGCTGGATAGGTAAATGATTGGATGGATGAGTGAATGGATAGGTGGAAGAGTGGATGGATGAGTGCATGGATGGATAGGGTGAAATGGTGGATGGATGGATAATGGATGGATGAGTAAAAGGGTGGATGGAGGGATGGATGAGTGAAATGATGGATGGAAGGATACGTGAATGATAGGTTTGTAAATGGTTGAAGGTGGACATAGATGGGCCCACAGATGGAAGGACAGAATGAATGGTGAAAGACTGAATGATGGATGAAAGTATCATTGCACATTGTAAGCCCCATTATCTTAAGCAACATTTCCTATACATTGACTTTCACATTTATATGAGTGATTGTCTCTATATAATATGTGTGTGTTGTAACGCACTCCAACACTCTGCCCCACATACTTGGGATGAGTAGCACTATAGAAGAAATTAAATACACATGAGAGAGGGTCTATGTGAAGATGAGGGGCGCCATTGGAGGGTGGTAGCAAGGCCAGAGTTGCCGGACCGGGCTTCAGGCGTTTTCTCTGGGAGCTGGAAAGGTGGGGGCGGTTTTGTTACCACAAAAGACCTGCACATTTGCTTAAAGCTGTGCGCATTCTGAAAAACCATGAAGTGCACAATTATCTCAACCTCATATAAACGTATTTTCACTTGTACTTAAGTGGTTGTCTATTTACTTACTGATATAATATTGCACTACCTCCTTTGATGTGTCTGGAAAACTTACCTTTTGTCCTGAATTTTGACCTCCTGTCCTGAATTTTTGTCCTGAATTTTAACCATTTGTCCAGAATATTTACACTTATTGTCTTGAATTTGCACCCATGCCAGTTGGTCACCCTACCCCACACACCACTAGTATTGGTTGCCACGGCACATGCTGTAATAAGAATAGTTGAGCCTTGTTTAAGACAAATTATAACTAGTAAATGTTGTGAAAAGCACGCTGAATCATAATGTTAATAACTCAGTCAATCTACGTACGTCTTTAATGCAGCAGGAACTTCTTAACAGAAAATACCAGACACTGACAAAATGTCATAAATTCAGATTTAGAGAGAATGACTATCATCGGTATGTAATTTCTTTAGTATCACAGTGATGTGTGCTTCATGCCAGTCTCAGAGTTTCCCATGACTGAAATTGTTATAGTCAGGATTTTCCTGATCTTAGGAGTATATGAGTACTTATTTAAGGTTATAAAGATCATGTAGATTCTTTAAAGAGTTAAGAGTTTGGATACAGAGAATGATTTGCAAGAATAGTCTTTCTATGCATTATTGTTAAAGCAGCATCATTGGATGGAACCCTTTCTTTACCAACCACAGCTTATACTGGACCATGAATAGGCCTATGTTTAGAATACATAGGTCTAGAATCATTCCCGTCATGGTACAAGGTGGGAGGACTGAATTTAGTAACACATTTTAGACTTGAGAACCAGGGGAACTCAGTTCAAATCCTGGACTTGCCCTCTCCAACCAGAGTAACTGGTGCAATCACACGTAATCACTGTATCACTAAATTATCTTCATCTTACAATCAAAATTGATTCATTCATTCATTCTGAGAAGTTCCAGCTTATCATTAAATTGTAATTCTAAAAAAAATACTCCCACAGCATTTTGAAGTCTGACCCCAGATACTCCCAGTTGTCACCTAGTGATGGGCAGAGCACGTTGTTCTTTTTCCTAATAAACAAGTTTCAGTATTCCATGCAGCTCCACAGACAGCTACGAACACTGCATGTCCCTCTGAGCTGCAGCCATGCCATTAATCACAACAAGCCAGTACTTAATGGACATGAACAGGCATTTGTTTACACTAGGAGCAGCTGTGCTTCGCTCACTCCTGACATTCATCTGACCCGATCTGACAGAGGTCCTTTCATTACCACTTTCACAGCCCAGTGATAGACAACGCCGTGTATAAAAGTCCCTCGCCCACAGGATGTATGCAGTAAAGACCCTGGCACAGAGAACAAAATGCAAAAATGTACTACAGGGCCCCCTTTAGATGTGTATGAAAGGCATAGGCCCAGGGGGAAAAACAATATTTTTACAAGGGTCGTACCTACCTATATTCAGTGCTTTTAATGGGAAAAAAATAAGTGCAGGTACTCACCAAAAGGAACAGTGGGCGGAGTTTAGGGCGGGGCTATGGGGGAACAAGGGGCGGGGTTAGCTTTTTGACCGTGCCAAGGTTGTATGCACGAAATCTGCATGCATTTTATCAACCGCCTAAGGATTACATGCTGCTTCAGCCTGCCTTAAATCGAACCGGTGGCCTACAGCCCACTGAGCCATCTGTCCAGTACTGGTACTCTTTTGTAACATGCACACGTCACTTTTCTCTTGTAACATACTGTTTGCTACCTCTTACATTTTGTTTGCTTTAGATACTTGCGCAAGTGCCACCATTGCCTCATGTAACGTTTGTTCTTGTGCTGGAGTGTCTGCCATTTATTGCAGTACTATACCTCTAATTGTACTTTGTATGCTTTTGTAACCTGCACACATATCACTTTTTTCTCCTGTAATGTATCGTTTGCTACCTCTTGTATTTTGTTTGCTCACAATTGTCATTTTTGCCTCATGTTACTTAACGTTTGCTTTTGTAATTTGTTCACTTGTAATTTTCTCCTCATGTATCATTACTGTTCCTATTGTGAAGCGCTCTGACACCTTCGGGTAAAGTCCGCGCTATATAAAAACGCATACAATAAATAAACAAGTCTCTCCTGGAACATTTGTAAACCGGAGTAGGGCCAGAGCTGTCAACGTCTGTACTGGGGAACCAGGTGCCAATCTCCACATTTTTGATTGGTCTTAAGGTCTGTTCACGGTCGATGAAATAGGAATCAGCGAGTGTGGAAGTGGAAGTGTGCAAGAAAGCAATTCAGATGCGTGGCGACTGTAAAAGCCTTCCCATAAGTTCTTTTGTTATGTCCTGAATAGCGCCTCCCACGCCACCCATTAGATTTTACAGCCCCCTCTTAGCGCCCACTGTGAAAGATCTCTGGATAAGCAAATGACTCCGCAGACACACCCCTGCTCTGATTTACAAAGCAGCTCACGCTGGGTCCTGATGACGAGCTCCATTGATTGATTCCGTGCAGTGCTTGAAAGGTGCTGCCGTAGTATAACTTGAGGGATAAAGGGAGCGCGCTGCCTTGGTTAAAGTCAGATCCCCATGAGTACCTGTACTCTCTTTCTTCTAGAAAAAAGTGCCGGTACTCAAGGGGAGAAAATGAAGAAGTGCCGGTACTCAGTACCGGTGAGTACCGGCCCATTTAAAGCACTGCCTATATTACTTTCACCAGAGAATCAATCCAACAGAACTAGACCACACTATGTTTTTATAATAGCATGTTACTTTGCCATATATTATTTATTTATATATTTTTTGGGTAATATGTATTTTTTTAACTAAAAATCCATTACTCATTATTTATTACAAAACAGATGTATATTCATTTCTTAATTAAATACACTGAGTTGTACATTTTTTTATTGTAAAATTTTGCAAATTCATCAATAAATTTAAAGTGCTCAGACTGCAAACACCACTTCGCCTCCTATGTCACACACTCCACCAGCATACCACTCATACTACAAAACACTCATTCATCATACAGCAATCTGGAAAAATAAACACAGCGTCCTAAAGTACACCTTTGGGGTCTCTATATTTCTCTCTTTCTGGTGTAATGGCATCGGACTAGACACATAAATTGTCGACGCACGTTTCTTTCGGTGGTATATGAGATTTATAACCACCTTATATAGGACTGAATAGTGATTGGATATATTTGTACAACACAACAGGAGGACAAAGGAAGTTATCTGTATTTCATCAAAGTGTGATACCTTATCACTTCTATCAACAGTGACGGACAATTGTTTAGTTATTCCATGGGTCTTCTTAGTTTGGTTGTAAGAGAATCCTTCACTAAAAGGTTTCACTGCGGTATTACTCCAACTGGCAATAGAAGTTCGTAGTGTTAAAGATCTTTCTGGGTATACAGCTCACAAGTACAGCAAGAATGAGCGCTACACTGCAAAAAAACAGTCCTCTCTTCACTTTGCTCGGAGGTCTCCACCTACGAAGACATGTATTTTAGACACTCGAAAATACACTAGGCATATCGGTTTTGAGGTTGCATCAACCTTCACTCTTCTAGCAAATTTCTATCTCCTCTCTGATCCACCATTCGCTGCCCAAAAAAAACTGAGAACGAAGGGGCCCTCACACCATGTGATATACTTCAGTAACCTTGCATGCTACAGCAAAAGTGACTGCTGCGTGTCGCTGAGGTGTTCTGCGGGCGGTACAGGTAGCAGAAATGGAGGCGTCCGCCAGACTTGTGAATGAGGAGAAGGGATTTAATGTCCCAGAGCTGAGAAACTTTGTAGTACTGGCAAAATCTTCAACGGATAAAGGGACTCTGCTCCAGCCCCAAGAGGATAAACCAGCAGGAGGGGTTTGGTGCACGGGACAGGCACCCTCGGAAAGCATCTGACATTTCATCTCTGTCTTTGACTGCTGAGAAAATGTGTCAAGATAAGAGCTCGAGACAAGCAGGAAACAAAGAAAATTTGCCTTGACAATCAAGGGTAACGATGTTTGTAAATGAAAGATTTCATATATGTGTTAACTACAAATGTCAATAGTTTGTTCGAAATGCCGAAAACAAAAATATTATAACAAACAAAAGCAGAGGGAATCCAGGTGAAAGTGTGAGCTTGTAATCAAAAAGCGAGTGTGTTTGTAAACTAAAGCCACCCACTGAGCATTTTTTTCAGAAAGCTGCAAAAAACAACATTCCTACAATATAAGCCGAGGCAAACGACAAAAAGAGTGCGCCGAAAATAAATGAAATGATCAGAAGAGTAACATGACATTTAATAGGGCCAGTCTCCATGGGAGGGAAAAAAGCAACAAAAGGAGAGACAAATATAACCAAATCATCCCCTAGAAGCAAGGATTAGTGAATGGCACACAAAAGAACAAATGAAAAAGTTGGATGTACTTGAAGCCCACAGAGTAGATTAGTGAGACCTAAAAAGGGAATTCAAAGGAGAGAAAAACGAGCAGACCTCTCACACACATACTCAGACACTCATACCCCATCTGACAACCCACTCAAACTCTCTCACCCACTCACAGAACTTCTGAGACACTCATACTCTCACTCACACACGCAAAGTTTATTGGTTACCATTAAGAAACAACATAAAAACCAGTGAAATTCAGAAGTCAATCAATCAGGGTTTTGTATAGTGCGACTACTCACCTGTGGGGGTCTCAGGTGCAGGGGGGGGTGTGCTGCTGGTCGGACAGGGTGGAGGATCATTTATAGTGCAGCTACTCACCGTGAGGGTCTCAAGGTGCTGGGGGAGGGAGCTGCTGGTCAAACTGGTTAGAGGATCATTTAAAGAGCCAGGCCTTAAGGTCCTTCCTGAATTGGGTCAGTGACACAGATTGCCTGAGGTGGAGGAACAGGGTATTCCAGGACTTGGAGACGAGGTAGGAGAAAATCCATCCTCCAGTTCTGGTCTTGTGGATCCTGGGGATGGAGGCAAGGGCAAGTTGGAAGGATCAGAGTTGTCTGGCGGTTTCATTGAATGTAAGGCGCTGGTTCAGGTATGCTGGTCCTTTGTCGTGTAGAGTTTGACACTGATTCTCTTTTTGCCTGGGAGCCAGTGGAGTTGTCAGATGTGTTGCATGATGTGGCTGCGGTGGGGATGTCAAGTACCAGTCTGGCTCCAGTGTTTTGGAAGTTCTGTAGTTTCTTGAGCTGTTTCTGGGTGATGCCAGTGTACAGTGTGTTGCTGTAGTCAAGTGACTTTCTTTCTGGATTCTGTGGGGATCCATCTGAATGTCTTTTGAAGCAGGTGGAGCGTGTAGAAGCAGGCTGAGTAAACTGTGTTGATTTGGTGGTTCATGGTGAGCGATAAGTCCAGTATGATGGCATGGTTGTGTGAATGGTCCATCAGGGTGGGTGGAGGTCACAGAGCAGCTGGCCAACAGGAGTCGCCACAAGCTGAAGGGGTGGGTCCAAGGATGAGTACTTTGGTCTTGTATGAGTTAAGCTTGAGGCAGGTGTCTTTCATCCAGGTAGCAACGGCCTTCATTCCACTTTGGATGTTGGTTCTGGCAGTTGTGGGGTCGTTGCTGAGAGAGAGGATCAGCTTAGTGTCATCGGCGTATGAGACAATATTAGTCTGTGGATTCTGATGATTGCTGCGAGGGGGGCCATGTAGAGGTTGAAGAGGGTGGGGCTCAGAGACAAGCCCTGGGCATACCACAGCTGATCTCTGTGGGTTCTGAGCAGAACAGTGGCATACTGACTCGCTGGGTCTGGCCAGTGAGGCAGGAGTGGATCTATTCCAGAGCCTAGTCGCGGAAGCCAGCTTCATGGAGTCTCATGAATAGGGTGCAGTGGGAGATGGTGTTGAAGGTAGCTGAGAGGTCTAGTAGGTTAAGGGCTGCGATCTCGCCCCCATCGAGGAGGGAAAGGATGTCATTGCGAGGAGTGTGGTCTCCTTGTTGTGGTTGCCTTTGGAAGCCCGATTGGGAGGTGTCCAGGATGTGGTTCACTTTAGTGAACTTGGACAGTTGGGTGTTGATGGCCTTCTTGATGACCTTGATTGGGAAGAGGAGGAGGGAGATGGGTCTAAAGTTCTTGAAGTCTGTCTGGTCCGAGGAAGGTTTCTTCAGCAGGAGTTTGATCTCAGCGTATTTCCAGTCATTGGGGAAGGTGGCAGTTTCAATTGAGCAGTTGATGTTATGGCGAATCTGGGGGGGTGATGGTGGCGGCTGCTCTGTCGAAGATTTGGTATGGGCAAGGATCCGTTGTGCCTCCTGAGTGGACACTCCTCATATTCTTGAGCGTGTCCTTTGTTGTGAGCGGGATCCAGCAGAGCCCAGTCTGGTGGGGTACAGCTTGGTTGTGTGCTTGGTGGCGGACATAGTGGCTGGGTCTATGGTGCTGAAGCTGTCATAGATCTTTCCTGATATTGTGGTGGAAGAAGGTGTCATATTTGTTGCAGAGGTCTTGGCGAGAGGAATGTCTGTGGTCACTCTGTTGGGCCTGGTGAACTCCTTGAGATGGCGAAGAGTTTATTGCTGTTGTGTGTGTTGCCATTGATTCTGTCTTGGAGGGCAGTTTTTCTTTGTGGTTTTTTAGAGAGGTGTGTGCGTTGATAGTGGATTTTAAGGTTGCATGTGTTTCTGAGGTTTTGTTGTTCCTCCGTCTCTTCTCGAGTCGTCTGCAGGAGTGTCTGGACTTGTGGAGGGCAGGAGTGACCCAGCTTGCCTTCTAGGAGTGTTGCTTGCTTGGTCTTTTCTTGAGGGGTGCCAGGGTGTGGGTGCAGTTGGAGGTCCATCATTGGTGGTTGCGTGCTGCATAGTTGGCATCTCTTGTCATTGCCTGAGTGGTTGGGCTGAGGGAATTGATGAGAAGTTTTTTGGTAGCATTGATCCAGCTGCGACGGTGGGCTGATGATGATGGTGGTGTACAGTGGATGTGGCGAATGCGAGATCCATGCAGTAATGGTCGGTCCAGGAGAGTTCGGTGAAGTGGCTGTAGCTGATGTTCCCACTGGCTGAGAAGACGGGGTCTTGCGTGTGTCCAGCTGTGTGGCTAACTGCAGTGACTAGCAGCTTGAGTCCAATGTTGTTGAGTTTCTCCAGAAGGGAGGCAGTGTTTTGGTCACTGTGGTTGTCCATGTGGAAGCTGAGGTCTCCGAGTAGGATGAGTTGGTAGATGCAAGAGCCTGGGGTGTGATGAGGTCTTCAATGGCGTCAGTGTAGGGGGTCGGGGGTCGGAGGCCGGAGGGCTGTAGATGAGGGTGGTATTGGGGTTAGTCCAGATCTGGAAGTGGAGGTGTTCCATGGTCGCCGTTGGATTGTTGGAGTGCATGGCCAGTAAGAGTGTGCTTTTATGGATGACGGCGATGCCTCCTCCTGGGCAGTCGGGACGGTCCTTGTGGGTGATTTTGTAGCCGTAGGGGATGTGATGATCATGTCTGGTCTGGAGCAGGGGTTGGTCCAGGATTCCATTACGAAAGCGATGTCAGGAGAGGGGGCTTTGAGGAGGTCCCAGATTTCTGTTGCGTATTTGTGGAGGGATTGCACATTCAGAAGAGTTTGCCTTTGGTGTGCCTTTGGCATGCCAGCAGTGCACCCACTGCATGCAGCAGCATTAAGTAGTGCTGCAGGGGGCTGGACAGCAGGGAGGTGGGAAACGCGGGAGGGGACAATGCAGGGGCAGACCGCAGGGAACACAGCTGCTACAGAGGGGAAGGAGGGGAAAAGTAAAAGCCAAAAGGCAGAGACGGGAAACGTGGGAAGGGACAATAGAGGGTTTGGGCTGCGTGGTCTGCAGCAGCAAGGGAGAGGAAGAAGGGGAAACAAGCATTAGAAATGCAATAGGTCTCAGATTTATTTGAGTTAGAACAAATGGCATTGTAAATGGCAATGTCTTTTCGCCATGTGTTAAGGAGTGTATGTATGTGGTGTGTAGTGGAATTATGTGGGTTGGATTGGAATTGTAGCAATGGTGGCATGCTGCGCTTTAGATGACTATGTTGAAAAGCAAAGTGCGCAATACTGCGATTGCTACAATAGTTAATTGTAGATGCGTTAACAATTGATGTGTGTACTGATGGCTGGTGGTGTGTGTGCCTGTAGAAATTGTGCACTGATGGCTGGTGGTGTGTGTGCCTGGATTGAAGTGTACACTGCCGGATGGTGGTGTGTGTGTGCCTGGTGGAAGCGTGCACTGATGGCTGGTGGTATATGCCTGGTGAAAGCGTGCACCCTGCATACTCACACACTGCTCACCCTGCGCACACACACTGCTGGCCCTGGACACCCACATACTGATCACCCTGCATACTCACATACTAATTACTCTGCATACTTACACACTGCTCAACCTGCATAGTCACATACTGCTCACCCTGCATACTCACATACTGCTCACCCTGCATACTTACATACTGATCACCCTGCATACTCACATACTGATCACCGTGCATACTCAAACACTGCTCACCCTGCATATTCACACTGCTCACCCTGCATATTCACACTCTGCTCACCCTGCACACTCACACTCTGCTCACCCTTCACACTCACACTCTGCTCACCCTTCACACTCACACTCTGCTCACCCTGCACACTCACACACTGCTGGCCCCGGACACCCACACACTGATCACACTGCATACTCAAACACTGTTCACCCTGCATACTCAAACACTGCTCTCCCTGCATACTCGCATACTGATCACCCTGCATACTCAAACACTGCTCGCCATGCACAATCACACTCTGCTGGCCCTGCACACTCACACACTGCTGGCCCTGGACACCCACATACTGATCACCCTGCATACTCACATACTAATCACCCTGCATACTCACACTCTGCTCACCCTGCATAATCACACTCTGCTTTCCCTGCACACTCACACACTGCTGGCCCTGGACACCCACATACTGATCACCCTCCTGAGGGGGGATGGAGATGTGGTGACAGAGGGGAAAGGGTGGGTGAAGTAGCGGGAGCTAGTGCTGGAGAGAGTGGCAGGAGGGGGAACAGAGGTGTTGGAGATGTGGGAGAGAGAAAAAACAGTGAGCTACTCCTGGATGAGGGGCATGGGAGGGGGCGGTGCTGGAGGATGAGGGGGGGAGGTAATCGAAGAACATGGCGAGAGACAAATAATCAAAGTAAGTGCAAAAAAATTAGGAGAAAATACCATTACCAGACAAAGGAGAGGCTACAGTCCGAACCCGTGCTCAGGGGAGGGGGAAAGGGGGGGGGGGGCAGTGGTGGAGGAAAAAGGGAGATTGAAGTCGGTGCCGGGGAGGGTGAGAGATAGGCGGGAGAGAGAGCAACGGCGGAGTCGGGTTCAGAGTTACAGCTGGTTGTGGGCAGAGAATGGGGAGTGCGTCCGGGGAAGAGGAGAGAGGTAATGAGGGCTGAGGAGCAAGAGGGGTGAGAACCAGCTGTGAGGGGTAGAGTGATCCAGTGCTGGCAGATGAAAAAGGGTGTGGGAAGGTAGTGCTGACGTGATGGGGGAAAGGCTCATGATAAAAGGGAGAGCCCGTGCTGGGAGACGGGCGAGGCAAGGAAAGCAAACCACGGGGTAGGGCAGGTGAAGTGTGCCCGGGGGAGGAGGCTAGCCAGTGCGGTGGGTGGAGAGAGGAGTACTGTTTGATATAGCGCCAGCCTTCATCCAAATGTGAAAGAGCGCTTTACATATTATGATGATTGAGTACCAGGAAGGATGCAGCTACTAAATTGTGTTTTTTGTAGGACATTTATCACAACCTTCCACAGAGAAAACAGGACCGACACTGGAAAACTACGGCGAATGCTGCTTCAAGGGGGTGGGGAGTCAACTCCCCTACACTTGCCTCTTTGCCTTAGGCGGCTCAGTGATTCGGCCTTTCCGTACACGTTTCGCACACATCTCCCTGTTACCCCCAGGAGGAATGGCACTGTCACCACAGCGATTAAACTGCCATGAGAATAAACCACCACTGCCTACAACCAACTGTTCAAATAATCCGATCTCGCTGAGGAGACTCTTGGGAGCCCCAAGACTGACACCTCATCAGCTAGCTGCACCTGGAGCATACATGGGTCCCTTCATCTCCCTCATTCCCACAACCACTGCCACTGCTGTCTGCTCGGTGACACACTGCCCAGTCCGGCAGAGGCTTTGGCCTGCCCTCCCTCTTAACGACCCCCAAAGCGTGGGCACTCACTTGAGTCCCAGCCTGTTGAGGTGCTGCCTGATGAGGCGGATGACATCCTCGTCGGACTGAGACAGTCGCCTGTTCATCTTCAGGGCAGCCCCCAGCTCGGGCGACTGTGGAGGCGCTGCCCGAGGAAGAGGTGGCCAGGGTGACTCCATTGTTGTTGAGGTTCAGGTTGTTGCTGTTGTAGAGGCTCAGCAGCCCGTTGGCGTGCGCACGCTCCGGAGGAGCCTCGCCGTTCTGTGTCCCCGGCGTCCCCTGTCCCCCTGGCACCTGGGCCCCGTTGACCTGCATTGCGGCAGCGCTCTGTGGGCTGAGGCTGTGGGGGCTGCCCCGGGAGGGGGGGAGCGGGCCCGGGGCCAGCGGCCTGGGCTGCTGGGCCTGCTGCTGCTGCCGAAGCCCCGGTCTCTCCTGTGCCCTCCGCCGCCGAGGCACCCAGCTTCTTGTGCGGCGACGGGGAGGCACCGCCGGGGCTTCGAGGGAGCCGATGGGGGGGATCAGCTGCTACTGACTCTGCTGCCCGTACTCTACTGTGAGTCGGTTCTGCTCAGCTGCAGCCCTAATGGAGTCCAGGCGGCAACGTCACCGCAAATTCCTACACTGTCTTGCGCTCACTTCCAGTGGCAGGTAGTGCTTGCAGTAGGCACTATGTAAACACACCGGTGTCAGAGGGGGTCGTCTGTGAGCCATCACCCGGCCAATGACTGTCACGCGCTGTCACCATCCTCTGTCACTTGTGACCTCTCGCCTCAGCAATGCCTGGGTTACTACTTTGCACGCCAAACACAATTTTGATGTAATTTTTTTTAAACTATCATTGGGAATGGCAAACCTGAAATTCCACTGCACCATGTGGACCAAAATGATAATAAAATATCCAGAGCAGCAATTGGTATAAAAAAATTGACACTTGATTTGGCAAGACTAGGGGAAACCTCTCTCTTGGAAGAGGGTTTCCATCATAATATTTCAGCGCTCATTACAGACATCGCATATGTCTTCAATTACCGCGGCCATGATGGCCGCGATAATTGAAGATATATGGCCTCTGGTGCGCGTAACAGACACCAATAGGCCATGGCCTGTTAGAGCTCTCCCTAGAGGGAGGACTAGGGCTGCGAGCTACCAGGTGGTAAGCATCGAGTTCCTGCGACAGCTTTGCGAATTTTAGATCGTGTTTCTTTACTCTGTGAATTTTAAACCTTTGGGGGGCTTTTAATCTGAGAAGTTAAAGGGAATTGTTTTTTAGGCACACTGACACCTCTTGACACGCTACTTCCTGATACAGCCTCGCCCAGCCGATCTTTACTCCCGGTTTGAGGCGGCGGCGGGCGCCATCTTGGGTGTGGGCAGGGGCAGCGCTCTAGTCGCGCCGGCCTCCCGCCCTCCCAGACTATTTTAATCAGGGTGTCTTAGCTGCTCGCTGCCTGTTAGAGCTCTCCCTAGAGGGAGGACTAGGGCTGCGAGCTACCAGGTGGTCAGCATCGAGTTCCTGCGACAGCTTTGCGAATTTTAGATCGTGTTTCTTTACTCTGTGAATTTTAAACCTTTGGGGGGCTTTTAATCTGAGAAGTTAAAGGGAATTGTTTTTAGGCACACTGACACCTCTTGACACGCTACTTCCTGATACAGCCTCGCCCAGCCGATCTTTACTCCCGGTTTGAGGCGGCGGCGGGCACCATCTTGGGTGTGGGCAGGGGCAGCGCTCTAGTCGCGCCGGCCTCCCACCCTCCTCATCACCTATAAAATGTGCGTAGGGTTCAGACGGCGCATCGGGCTGGCGCAGCGGGCGCGCCGAAGCCGCGCCGAAGCCGCGCCTAAGCCAAGCCCGTCTGCGCCCGTCCGCGACCGACCGGGGCCAGGGGCCCAAACCCCTACATCTCGGGCGTGCTGCAGGCAATCCTACACAAGTAAGATGCTGAGAGACTTATGCCCCGTTTTACCTACCTACTGTCATCATACGATGGAGCCCTTGGACCTAGGTCCATGCCCTCACTGCTCATTTAGAGGAAGCTGCTTAGTGCCAGCTGTCTCTGACTCTAAATCGATGCTGGCCAAAGGGGGTCTCCTAAATTGCAGATCCATCAGCAAACACACTTTTCAGCTGTGGGATCTCATACTGGATGAGAATATACAGATATTGTTCCTAACTGAGACCTGGCTGGGAGAACATTCGGATCCAGATGTAGTGGACACCATTCCACCTGGTTACACCCTCCACAGACTTGATAGGTTAAAAGGAAGGGGAGGCGGTATTGCTATTATCGTCAAACACCCTTTCGAGTGTGTTCTAAAGGCAGTAAAAATTGATGACATTGAAGCAGGTGAATTTAGTATCAAATTGACTCCACATGACACTATCTCTGGCATCCTAATTTATAGACCTCCTGGGTCCCTGGGCAACTTCCGTAGTAGCCTACTTGAAGGGGTTGCTCAGACCGCAATTAAACACAATAAGGTTTTGGTGCTGGGTGACCTGCACCTACACCTAGAGGACCCCTTACAGAAGGAGGCAGAGGATGTTCGCCTTGTTTTACAAGAATTACAGCTCAACCTGTTAAGTGTCGCTGCTACACATCAGAGGGGTCACTGTTTAGACCCTATCTTCGCGAGCTGGGATATGATAAAAGTACTTACCCCTCGTCAGCTCCCTTGGACTGACCACTTTCTGGTCCCTTTTCAATGTTTTTACCAGACTGCTAGGACTATAGACAATGGAAAAGGAAATACTACAAAACGCAAATGGAGACAATACTCCAAAGAAAACTTTATAGGTGCCATCCAGAAAGCACAACCAATAAGTGCCCCGGATAGTGATCAGGCGAACAAGGAATTTAACCTACTTGTAACTGCCACTCTGGATGAGCTTGCCCCCATGTGCAAGGGTAAAGCCAGAGAAGGCAGACAACGTACTGCCCCATGGTTCACTACTGAACTCCAGCAAATTAAATCTAAATGCAAAAAGCTTGAAAGGAGCTGGAGAAGGAACCCGAGTGAGCTAGCAAAAAACAGTTATAGCTCAGCACACCGGAGCTATCAGTATGCGGTACGTAGAGCAAAAGCCAAACATTTTCAGACTCGTATTGAGGATGCCGAGAGCTCCTCGCGAGAACTGTTTAAAATATATAAAGAAATTTCTTTGGTCTCTAGTTCCAATACCCCTACAAAGACCTCCAAAGAGGGATGTAATAAAGTCGCTGACTTTTTCACTAGTAAAGTCAAAAAGATTTATGCGTCCTTCTCTCATCTACCAGATAAGGGCATAGATTTCAGAGCAGAAAGCTCACTGGCAGCCCCGGATTCCTCACTACTAACTTTTGAGGTTCCCGCAGCTGACAAGCTAATAAAGATCTGTCGAAGTGTGAAGTCCGGCTCCCCTAATGATCCGGCCCCAGCCTGGGTCATATCTGAGGGCCTGATAGCCTTGGAACCTCACATCAGACACGTCCTACAAACCTCCTTTTCCACCCAACAAGTCCCTATGGAGTGGAAAAAGGCCATAGTACTGCCAATAAGGAAAAAACCGAATGTCAGCTTGGAGGTGCTAGAAAACCTTAGACCCATTTCCTTATTGCCGTACGTGGCGAAGGTGGCCGAGAAGGTGGTCAACGCTCAGCTCACGGAGCACCTGGAAAAATGGAATTTACTCCATCCCTCCCAATCAGGATTTAGGGCGGGCTACTCCACGGAGACGGCCCTCCTAAGAGCCACTGAGACCTTAAGAGCAGGGGCAGATGCAGGTCACACAATGGCCCTGATTATGCTCGACCTAAGCGCGGCTTTTGACACCGTAGCGCATTCCATCCTGCTACGGTGTCTGAGCGAAGCTGGGGTCGTTGGTCCTGCGCTGGGCTGGCTGCAATCGTTTCTTACGGAAAGATGTTTCCAGGTACAGCAAGGGACCTGTCGCTCAGTGGAGATGCCACTAGACCAGGGAGTGCCTCAGGGCTCAGCCCTGAGCCCCACTCTTTTTAACCTATACATGGCCTCCCTGGCGAAAGTTGTACACTCTTTTGGGGTGGAATTAGTGTCGTACGCTGACGACACTCAGCTGCTGATCTCCCTATCGCAGAGCACCTCCAACACCCCTAACAACTTTAAATCCTGTATGCAGGCACTAGCAGAGTGGATGGACGCCCATTGCTTAAAACTCAATGGCTCTAAAACAGAGGTGCTGGTGGTAGGGGGAAAAAGCGAAAAATGGTCGGATGAGTGGTGGCCTTCATGTTTGGGCCCTACCCCCATACCATGTCAGGAGGCGAAGAATTTAGGAATTTGGATGAATCCCTCTCTCTCATATGATGGCCACATAAGGCGTCTTGTGGGCAAATGTTTTGGAGTACTAAAGACCCTTAACAAAACTTTAGACCTCCTCCCTTTATCGGCCAGAAGGACACTAAGGCAGGCACTGGTGACCTCGCGGTTAGATTATGGCAACATTCTGTTCCTTGGGGCAACCGAGGGCAGCATAGGACGCCTACAAGTCATACAGAATTCCGCCGCCAGACTGGTGTTAAGAAGACCCAGGAGAGCCAGCTCGAAAATGGCGCTGGATGCGCTTCATTGGCTGCCTGTGAAGGAGCCTGTGCTATATAAGTGCCTTCTCTTCTGTCACCGTATTGTCTGGGATAAGTCACCGACATACCTGAAGGATCTAGTCAGCCGATATGAACCTACTAGGACCCTCCGTTCAGAGGGTACCGGACTGTTGACAGTCCCCAGGATTAGGAAGGCTAGAATGGGTGGACGCTCCTTCGCGCTCCAAGCAGCCCAACAATGGAACAAACTCCCTCCTGTGATGAGATTGGAGAGCAATGAATTGCGGTTTAGGGCTTTGCTTAAAACACATCTATATTCTGCTTAGAGCCTGGGCTTTTATGCTGCTTCACAGGTAGCTTCAGCGCGGGGACACGCCGTGATGGCGTTACTGAGCGCTCTATAAGCTCTTGATTATTATTATGGGCGGAGCTATGCGACCGCCCATGGCCTATTGCGTGTTCTGTTTTAAAAACACACGCACTGAAAGTCCAATGAAAATGGACCTAGGAAATAACACGCACGAGCAGGGTGGAATTTCTAGGGTAATTTTGTAAACGCCTGGAAAAGGACTCTTGCTGCGCTGTAAAAGGGGTAGTAGACAACCAGTAACCAAAGACCCTTTTTGTGTTGCCCGGCGGTATCGCCTCTATGACCCACCAATATTTACTCAATGAAGAAGCAGGCGCTGGAGACTGAAAGGCAGGAAACGAGGGTTTATTCTCTCCGGAGGAGAACACATCAATTCAGACAGCAAGTATCGTCACGAGGTGCTCTACCTGCATCTCTGAGGCCTGGCCTCTTATACTCGGGTTTATGATCTTTATTGCACGTAACACATTCTTGCAACACTTTGATATATGAAAGAACATCCTCGTAATCTCCCCCTCAGGCCCGTTCCCACATACATTTGCAGTCGAATTCCCCACCCCGGTCACAACAGGTGATGATTATCGCGCAGCAGGACATTCCACCGATTCACGGAATGTGCGAAGTTTGATCGGATCTCGTAGGGTGGGGGCTTTGATCGGTTCGAGGGTCTTTTGATGGGGAGGGGAGGCTTCCTACAGTACGGGGTAATAAACAGTATCCGCAGGGCCAGGTGGTGGCTTGGGAACAAGGAAGACAGACGGGCACACAGGAAAGAGGGGGTTTGCATCAAAGGGCCTGAGACTATGAAAGGAATGAAGGGAGGTGTCGCGCTGGGAACAGGATGGGATTCTGAGGCAGATCTGCGCTGAAGAGGGGTTTATGACCCAAGGCATGTGAGAGCGAGGGGGTTGTCAGCGTGCGGGGGATGCCTGCGAGGTTAGGAGAGAGAGAGACGCGCTGGCTATCAGCGAGGGGTAGAAAGGTCATGGTGCCTAAAATGGCTGCCGCCTACGCGCACGAATGAGCTTGAAAGAGGGCAAGATGGCGCCGATAATGTTGACGTTTGCAGTCTAATCTTTAACAGTCCTCCCTTTTCAACATATCTTAGCCAATCTTGCTTACTCAATGTCAATCTTCATCAAATTCCTAACCTCGGCATCATATAGTGCTCTCATACGTTCGTTTCCAGAGTCCACAGTCTTAGGGCAAATATAATTTACGCATAATGTACACAGAGGTGGCAGACATTGAATTCCTAAGCATAAACCGCATATCACAACTACAGGAATCAGGATAATGGTGAATAGTCTCCAGCCCCAGTTCTTAACGGTGTTCCAGAACCACCCACCAAGCGACCATTCTTCTTGTTCTTGGTGGACTTCTGAAGAGAGTCTATGAAGATGTTCGATGGCTTTGTACACTGAGGGTGAGTTGTCCGGTATGTACGTACAGCAGCTGGACCCAATAATGCGGCATGCTCCACCACGGTCCGCAAGAACCACATCTAGGACAAGGCGGTTCTGGAGAGCCACCAAGCGGACCGCTTGAAGCTCGGCGGTGTTATTAGCAAGGATCCCAGCTGTGATGTTCATTGTTGTCTCGACTGCTTGGGTCAGATGTCGGATGGCACGGCTGTTTGCCATCGGGCCCCAGAGGGGGACAAGTCCCTTCATAGCATCGAGGAACTGTGCTCCCGTTGAGTCGGCTTGTTCAATGTCCTTGGCTCGTTTTTGTCTGTGATGATTTGCTGGTGCCACATATGTCGGAGGAAGGATGAAGGAAATGAAACAAGTGCCCCCCCAGCCTTTGGGGAGCCAGGTGTAAGCCTTCGTGCCGCAGACGAAATACATGTTTGGGGATGCCACAAAGGAGGGTGGGTCGGTGGAGTCCAGAGTTCTGGAAAACCGGCAAGCACTGTGGCCTACCAGCTGAGTCCCAAGCCCTTCTATGCACATGTGGCCGGTGACGTTGATAACTGACAGGGCCACAGTCAGAGTGGCAGCCGTTCGTTTTCGCAGGTAGGAGAAGGTGGTTCTAGTTGGATTATTGAACACCTGCATTTCATTTGCTCTTTAGCAGGAATGTCCAAGTGGATTGTGTTGTTGGTGGTCTGCGGGCAGAAGTGTGTCTTTGTTCTGTTCCGCCAGGCCCCATGGTAGAAATGCGTTACGGTTTTGCTAGAGGTGGCATTGTCCTTATAGCTTTCTTGCAGAAGGATCAGCCAAGCAAGACAAGAGCCGTGAACTGAGAAAGGTGAAGGGATGAATGGTATCGAGTGTCCAGTGGCGTGGGGTAGCAACCCACAGATCCAACAGTTGGTGGCATTGGTGGCAAGGTTGTGCTGGTGAAGTAGTTGTATGAAAGAGTTATTCCAAAATTCCTTTCGCCTCTCTCTGAGTTGGGGAGAGAGCGAAATCAAATAATGCTCCTTCATGGTGGTAGGCTGAGCAGTAGTCAGGAATGTTTCGTGAGCAGGTGTATTTTCTTCCACAATCCAGAGTGTGGTCATGAGGAGAAAGCAGAAAAGGATTGTGATGAAGAGTGCAATTGTCTTTGAGCTGAGGAGTCTGTCTGCTCTTGGGTTTCTGTAGTGGGTATTTCCTGTTGCTTCCATCATCTTCCTATTTGGCGCTTCCATCATCTTCTTATCTGGCGCTTCCATCATCTTCAAGGTGCTCGGTGGTGGGCAGAACCTCAGACTTCGTTTAGCTTCTCTCCCGGTAACCCTTGGTTGTGTTTAGGTCACCGTTCTGAGATTCAACTTAGTCCGTGGTCTGCTTAACCGGAGCTCCCTCCCTTCGGCGCAGGAAATACCCTTCTCTGGATGGTACAGTAGGATCAGAGAATTTTGAGAGTTCAAGTGCTTCGGTATCAGGATAGCAGGTCAGTGACGGTCGGTCCTTGTTCAGGAGCTCTTCTTGGTTGTCGATGTTTTCTGTCGTGGCCAGGGTCGAGGAGATCTTCTTACAGTGGTGCGCATGCACCCAGTTGCGTTTTCCCTCCACTCGAAGTGCTGTTCGGGTGGTGATGAGGACTTGCCAGGGGCCCGTCCACCTGGGTTCCAGACTCTTGGCACGCTGGAAGTTCCGGATCAGGACGAACTCCCCAGGTTGGATGGTGTGTCCGGGACCCCTGGAAGTGTCAGGGATGGCATGCAGCACCTGTTGATGGATAACAGACAGTGTTTTAGTCAGTTGGCATAAGTAATCAGACATTAGGACGTCCGGGACGTCATGAATGGAAGTTGGTTTCGGTGCAGACCAGACATTCATAGGTCGGCCGAATACAACTTCGTATGGTGTCAAGTGGTGTTTGGTAGGGGTGGAACACATTGAGAGTAATGCCAGTGGGAGTGCGTCCGGCCATTTCAGTCCTGTGGTAGCCACTATTTTGGCCAATTTTAGTTTCAGTGTGGCATTATGTCGTTCAACTAGACCAGCAGATTGGTGGTGGAAGACTGCGTGGAACTTTTGTTTTACACCCAACCCTTTCAAAATAAGTTGGATAACTTCGGCTACGAAGTGGGGGCCATTGTCGCTCCACAAAATTCGACAAAGGCCGTAACGGGGGAAAAACTCCTTCAACAGAACTTTTGCTGTGGCCATAGCAGTGTTGTCACGGGTTGGGTATGCCTCCACCCATTTGCTAAATGCGCATACCACAACAAGTACATATTTCAGGCCTTGACATCTGTCTAGTTGGATGTAGTCCATCTGCAGGAGTGGCAGAGAAGTAAGCGCACGGTCGTTGCTTTGGGCCAATGGATTGGGTCAGGACAGATAAAGCGCACCCTTCCCTTTCGTGAGTGTAAAGGGAGAAGGGCTTCGTGTAATCGGGAGTACCTAACACAGGGGCCGAACAAAGGGCGTCTGGTAGTTGCGTGAAGGAGGTCTGACACTCAGAGGTCCAAGGGAGAGGGAAAGGGACGTCTTTAGCTAGCAGTGCAAGCAGCGGTTTTACTGTGAGGCTAAAGTTGGGTAGCCACTGTCGGCAGAAGGAGGTGAGGCCAAGTAGGGAGCGAACCTGTTTTTGGGTCTTAGGGATAGGAGTTTCAAGAATGGTTTGGATCCGGTCGGGAGTGAGTTTCCTTCCGTCTTTGGACAAAAGGTGGCCTAGGTAGGTGACCTGGGGTTGGCAGAATTGCAACTTCTTCTTGGAGACCTTGTGGCCATTTTCTGCAAGGAAGTGTAGGAGTTGAATGGTGGCTGTGACAGCTAATGGAGTGGTATCGGCTGCCAAAAGGATGTCATCGACATATTGCACTAACACCACTCCGTCGGGTAACTGGGCTTGATCCAGTTGTCTCTTGAGGGCTTGGCTGTAGATGCTGGGGCTTTCTGTGTAGCCCTGGGGTGCTCGGCAGAACCTATATGAGCGGGTTTTGAGGGTAAAGCCGAAGAGATATCGGCTGTCTGGGTGGATGGGGATGGAAAAGAATGCGTTTTTAAGGTCAATGACAGTGAAGGCGGTGCAGTAGAGGGAATCAAAGTCAGGATGGTGGTGATGTCTGAGACCACGGGGTACTGGGGTACCATCACCTTGTTGATCTCTCGAAGGTCAATGATAAAGCGGTACGCTTTCTCATCTCCCTCTCCTTGCTTTTTGATGATGGGCAAGATTGGGCTGTTGCAAATGTTGCTAACCACTTCCTCTACCACTCCTGCGTCTATCAGTGACTGAATGATCTTTACCAATGCCTTCTCGCCCTCGGGCGATATCCGATATTGTGCAAGTCTTGGGAGTGTTGCATCTGGCCGGACAGTAATGTGCACTGGGTCAATCATCATGCGCCCTACATCTGAATCCGTTTTGGCCCACAGATACGGAGGCAGAGTATCAAGCAGGGATGTGTCAGCATCGGTGATGGAAAACATGCGTCTGGGAGGGCAATGTCTAAGCAGAACGGGGTTGTCGTAAAGGAAAACTCGAACTCCGTCTTGAGAACATCTAATTGTGGCTCGGAAGTGTTTCAATAAGTCGAGTCCCATAATTGCGTCAGGGCTATTGGAGGAAAGCAAAAACGTGGTGTCAGTAGTGTTGTTTTCTAAGTCGAAGAGGATCGGGGCGGACAAAGGGTTAGTGGAGGGCGTTCCATCGAAACCTGTCGATGTTATTAGTGAGCCAGACAAGGGTGCCCTTGGAATCAGTCGTTTAGATAACGCACTACGTGTTGCGCCAGTGTCTACCAGGAATGGTGACTTTGGACCCAAGACCTTAGCAGTGACGTAAGGGCCTTGCTGGTCAACATGGAGCTCGACTGGATCCCTCCCTTGCCCTAGGCAGTCCTATGCAAAGTCATGAACATCATCGTAGTCGGATTGTTGGCATTGGTTCTGTCTGGGTCGGTCAAATGTGTTTGGCCTGCCTGATCTATCGTTAGTTGCGTCGTTTGGGGGCCCTCGCTGTGGTCCCCTATTTCTCGGTCCATTTGTTATATCCCTAGGATCTCTATTTCTGATGATTTCCAAAAGAACTGGGCACTGAGATTTCCAGTGGCCCGTTCCTTTACAGAAAGCACACTGGTCCTCTCTAATGTCTGTACGCCCAATGTGGGGAGCCGAAGTGCGGTCCTTGGGAGGTGCAGTTTTAGGGACGTTCACCTGATAGTTTCCCCGGTATTGGTCTCGTCCTATAGTCACCCCTTGCAGTTGAGCAATCTTCACCCTCTCCTTTAAGTCTTTCTTCTTTCTCTCTGTTGCTCTATCGTTTTCGTTTTTCTGATTTTCATAATATTGGGCCATCTGGAGGATAGCCGTAGGTTTGGAGGCTGCCCAGCTACTCTCGCTGGCCTGCAGTTTCTGTGAGACCTCTGGTGATAGACCCTTAACGTAATTCTGGACAAACAGATGGTGTCCGGTTGCAGTGGTCAAGTCCTGGCCGCTGTAATCGGAGAACACCGTTTCAAACCGGGAGAAGTATTCCGATACATCCTCCTGAGGTTTCTGGCGACAGGCCGTTACTATCGACCAGTCCACTTTCTTTTCGGGGATCAGGGTTTTTAATTTCTGTACGATTTTATCCGGGAGGTCTAAAATGGCTTTCAAAGGCTTTTGTCCGGGTTCTCGTTGTTTATCTATGCCATCGAGTTGTGACCAGTTATGTCCAAACAGCTCAACGTGTTCGACTTTCCGGATTTGCTTCCACACATCAGCTGGTAGGCATAACCCGAAAAACAAGTCGATGTCATCCAGGGTCATAATCGTTGATCCTAGGGCTGTACCCAACTCAGTATAGAAGGCAGTGGGGTTTTTACGTAGGTCAGGCAGAGATTTCCGGAATGTCAGAATCTCTTGCCGGTCCCAGGGCTGGTAGACCCAGTTGTACACTACCCTCCCTCTTGCATCTTTGTTGTTTGCATCATCGTGAGTCCCTTCACCTCGTGGAGGGACCCAGTAAGGGGCAGCCTCTCGTATCGGCATCATGGCGTTAGATTGTTCAGTCTGAGGTTCGGTCACTACAGGCGCCGTAGGTTCAGTCGTCGGTTTTCGTTCAGTGAGGTGGCGGAAAACCTCAAGCGTACGCGTAAGGAGGTCCGTCACATCACACTTGCCCTCATCTCCGATATCGACCTTCCGGTACAGAGTCGT
Source organism: Lissotriton vulgaris (assembly GCF_964263255.1). Classification (NCBI taxonomy): domain Eukaryota; kingdom Metazoa; phylum Chordata; class Amphibia; order Caudata; family Salamandridae; genus Lissotriton; species Lissotriton vulgaris. The sequence continues at coordinate 489,565,515 of NC_141685.1, forward strand.
TAGGCTCTGGGGACCTTTGTCTCGATACCGGTCCTCGTACGCGTTCAAGACATGGTAGCACAGTTGTACAGTAAAGTGTCGCCTGTAACTCCCTGTATACGAGTTGAACACATCCGCGATGTATTCTTCATCTTCCCTCCTTTCCACCAGTGTCCTTGCTATCTTATTAACCCCTGCTCGCTCATCTTTGCTTAGTCTGTTTGTTCTTGCAGAACCAACCCTTTGGGCCTCGGGGTCGCCTAACGTTGTTGTTTGCGTAGTATCTAATGCAAGGGGTCCGGCCGGCACAGAGGCCCTGGGGGCCGAAGCTGTGGCGCTACTCTCGCTTGTACCTGGGGGTGGCGGGTGTTGAGCTAAGGGTTGGGAAGGGGCATATGGAGGGGGCATGTAGATGATCGGAGGACCTAGCAGCAGATCATCGTTGGCTCGTTGTTTCGAGGGTAATTCAGGGTAGAGTGTGGAGGAAGTTCTAACCGGACACTGGCTTGACATTTCTATTTCTAGTTTCAATTTGGCTTCCTCTCTTTCTTTTATCTCTTCTTCTAATTTCTGAGCCGCTAGGTGGGCTGCTTTCCGCAGTTCCTTTCCCAACCTACTCTCAGTTCTCTTTTTACGTTGTTCAGTTTCTTTGCGCCAAATGCCGAAACTATCAAGCATAGTGGGCGTCGTCTTGTTTTTACCAAGGGCTGTTTCTAGTGCGTTTAATTTATCATCATCGAAGGATCCTATCAGTGGCCACTGACTTTCTCGATCCTTTTTCGTATATTTATGCCATAGCTTGCTATAGGCTATAGCGATCAATCCATGCTTCATGAACATGTCCTTATTAGGGGTGACTTCCAGCGGAGCCGGATGGTTCATCTCTAATAAGCGGTCCGGGCTAAACAGGCTACTAACCAGTGGGGAGAAGACAGGCATGACGGATCGCAATGGGGATAATAGTCAGCACTACCTATCTTATCACTGCGTGCAAAGACTAGACAGAATATTTCTATTCTACGTTGTTTGCAGGCAGTGAATACCTCAAGAACCAATATCGGGCAATCAATGTTTGGTCAATAAATAAAATAAAAAATGGTCAATGGGGAGAATGAGTAGGCCCGCAAAGGTCTGCGTCACCTACCCTTTCACTATCTGCAAAGAGGGGGGGGCCTATTCTTTCCTGTTTGCAGACAGAGAATCTCCAGAAAACAATCCGTAACAGTTAATCAATGGGGAAGGGCAATTGATCAGTGGGGGAGAAAGATAGGTCCAACGGACGCGTACCTATCCTTCACTGTTTGTAAAGGGAGAGCCTGTTGTTTCTCCGTTTGCAGACAGCGAATCTCCAAATAAATTAACAAAAAGTAATACTAGTATTTTCCATCAATTATCAATTATTTCGCGATTTGTCGTGTTTACACGACCTTACCCGGACCGCATGGACAGTTTCTTGTCTTCCGAATCCAGCGCCCGATCGTCCTCTTCTCTTCGTACTCCTCGTGGCACTCCTGATGGTTCCCAGTCAGGACCGTAGATCACTCAAGAGAGGTCCGTTCGGAACCAGTGAAGTTCGGATGATCGGCTGTCAGACGAGGGTCTATCGGACAGGGTACCTTCCGATCGTTGCAGTCGTTCACTCTGTCGTCAGGACCTCTCCCACTGGATCCACGAGTCGCTGATGGGCCCCACGCTTGGGACGCCAATTGTAAAAGGGGTAGTAGACAACCAGTAACCAAAGACCCTTTTTGTGTTGCCCGGCGGTATCGCCTCTATGACCCACCAATATTTACTCAATGAAGAAGCAGGCGCTGGAGACTGAAAGGCAGGAAACGAGGGTTTATTCTCTCCGGAGGAGAACACATCAATTCAGACAGCAAGTATCGTCACGAGGTGCTCTACCTGCATCTCTGAGGCCTGGCCTCTTATACTCGGGTTTATGATCTTTATTGCACGTAACACATTCTTGCAACACTTTGATATATGAAAGAACATCCTCGTAATCTCCCCCTCAGGCCCGTTCCCACATACATTTGCAGTCGAATTCCCCACCCCGGTCACAACAGGTGATGATTATCGCGCAGCAGGACATTCCGCCGATTCACGGAATGTGCGAAGTTTGATCGGATCTCGTAGGGTGGGGGCTTTGATCGGTTCGAGGGTCTTTTGATGGGGAGGGAAGGCTTCCTACAGTACGGGGTAATAAACAGTATCCGCAGGGCCAGGTGGTGGCTTGGGAACAAGGAAGACAGACGGGCACACAGGAAAGAGGGGGTTTGCATCAAAGGGCCTGAGACTATGAAAGGAATGAAGGGAGGTGTCGCGCTGGGAACAGGATGGGATTCTGAGGCAGATCTGCGCTGAAGAGGGGTTTATGACCCAAGGCATGTGAGAGCGAGGGGGTTGTTAGCGTGCGGGGGATGCCTGCGAGGTTAGGAGAGAGAGAGACGCGCTGGCTATCAGCGAGGGGTAGAAAGGTCATGGTGCCTAAAATGGCTGCCGCCTACGCGCACGAATGAGCTTGAAAGGGGCAAGATGGCACCGATAATGTTGACGTTTGCAGTCTAATCTTTAACAGCGCGACAAAGCATGCGCAGTGCACGCTAGGCCCGAGCCCTAAAAAGGAAATACCATAAGGCAGAAAAACTAAGAGAAAAGCAAAAGGAGGGACAGAAACAGCAGCAAAAGAGACAGAAGGACAGTCAAGCCGCAAAGCAGCAAGGCTCTACCACTGGACCACCAGAGATGAGGCACAGGAAGGAGCCTGCGGGTGAAGGAGGGCAGCAGCTACTGACCTTCGGGTCAGTAGCAGCAACAGCAGATGGGACAGCAGCAGCAGCTGCCAGACAGCACTGTACTGTGGAAGGAGCAAGTCCACTAAAGGATAGTGAGCTAACAATAACTTATGCCCCAGCAATTTACTTCTAATGACCTCACATCACTCATGACATGGTCAGTGACATATATATGTAATATATACTTAAATATTGTGTATTACCAGGATTCCAACGTAAGTTAAAATCTTTAAATATATGCTGCAAACAAAGAGAATTAAGAAGGGGAATGTGTCTTACCACACTTAAGTTTATAACCTGGCAGAGCAGAATCCAAATTCACTTCAGACAATAATAGTTGAATTAAGGAGTCAGAATTCAACAAATATGAAAGAATTAATGAAATTAAATCGAGCTCGAATTTAGGGGAAACACATGTGAGAAATGTGATCTGAAATGAATAGAAAGACTGTCTTTTCCAAGAGCTTTTTGTTTTTAAAAGAGATGATTTAGCAGTACTGGCCTCGTGATATTATACTCCAAATCAAAAATGTTCAAGGGAAGACCTTCTTAGCTAGGAATATTGTTGAAATAGTGACAATGACAGGTTATGTCTGATAAACCTCTTCTGTGCAAAGGGATTCATAATATTGTTCAAATGTTTCACAAATACCCTTCTGACACCAGCACCAAATAATCTACTTGATTAATAATAGATTTAGTTAATTTGCCTTTCTTTGATTTTTAAATGATTTGTCAACATTTTGCAGCTGTATTCTTTCAAACGTTATACTTTACCTTCAATGTAAGATAAATATTATTAATATTTGATATAGCAATCATGTTAAATTCAATTTTGGCATTATCTAAACCAGGTAAAAGTTGAAATAGCTACATGTACAGTTTTGAAACTCTAAGACTTTAATCTGTTTTGTAAGTGGAATATAAGAGGCATTACACAAAGTAGCAAAATAGGTCATACCAAACACTCATTACGTAACTTAATAACTCCTAGTTATTGATATTAAGATATCATTGGGGAAAATACATTTGAAATAAAAAAAAATTCTGAAGATATCGAACATATCTAGTTATTGAAACTTCATGTACCACTGGATTTGCTTGAAAATTAAGGGTATGATTTAGAGTGTGTCAGACGGGTAACTTCTTCACCATTGTGCTGGATTTCCTGTCCGTCATATTGCAAGTGCCATAGGATACAATGCACATGTAATGAGGCATTCAGAATATCCATCACATCAGTAACAGAGTTACCTCTCCGTCAATATTTAAATCACGCGCAAAGATCTCTAGTAGCCATCACTGGAATATGAGTAGAAATAAAAATCTATATAACTTCAGATTTTATTAGATGAGATTTTATCAAATTTTATTTTATTTAGTAGGCAAAAATGTATTCAATTGTATTAAGAAACATGAGGATGAAAATAAAATAAATTCTTTTGAGACTGAATTAGGTGTTATGTATGTATTCGCCAGGTGTTAGATAAATGGCTGGCTTGAAGACAAATCTTGAAAGAGTATGTGAAGGAGTATGTATTTTTTTGGGAAACAATCTACTTTGATTACCTATCAAGAAATAGATCAAACATTTGGTTGCAAATTCGAGCAGCAAACACATTACTAGAACAAAAGGCAAATATTTATTCAATATAATTCCACAAATATATGTTACATATATATTTCAAATGTATATATGAATTTTGTTAAAGCGGATATTTAACAAAACTCAACTACATTCACAATCTGACATTTATTGATTGATGGCATGATACCACTTTATCAATAAAATTCAGTTTCATTAGAATGGTGTTAGACCTGGCATCTTTGGTTTGGTTTCCCCTGACTTTTTTGCCTCTACCTCCTGTATTTTTGATGCTGTGCTGGATTTCCGTTTTGCTGGTTTAGATGCTTTGGGTACTTTGCCACTGCTGATCAGTGTTAAAGTGCAAGTGCTCCCTAAGTAAATTATTATTGTGATTGGTTATCCATGATTGGCATATTTGTTTTACCAGTACGTCCCAAGTAAAGTGCACTGAGTGTGCCGGGGCTGATGATTTAAATGCTACTAGTGGGCCTGCAGCACTGATTGTGCCACCCACAGGAGTAGCCCTAAAATGGGGTCTCAGGCCTGCCACCGCAGTGCCTGTGTGCAGTTGCTAACTGCCATGCTGACCTGACCAGTGTCCACACTGGCCAGGACTAACCATTCCCTTTCTATACACATTGGACACCCCTATGGAAGGCCTTCGGTACCCTCCTTGGGCAGTGTGCAGTGTCTGTGAAAGGTAGAGCATGTACTAGTGTGGGTGACATGCTCTGGTAGTGAATAACAGCCATTTTCGTTTTTCACTATGAAAGGCTATCTTGCCCATAGGCTATAATGTGAAATGCTGTGTATAATGTTTACCTGCATATCTTCCAATAGGAGCAAGATAGAAAATGAAAGTCTGGTATCCCTGAACTCAGAATTTGATAACACATCTTTTAGGAAGGATGGTTTTTAAATCCTGTGTTCGAAAACAGCACTTTTAGAAAGTGGCTGTTTTCCTGTCTGACCTTTCTGTGTCCCTTGGCCTGTTTGTGAATTGACTGTCTGGTTTGTGAGTGACAGGGGCTGGGGTGGCCCCCAGAGGCTGAGTGAGTCATCCCTAGGCTGAATAGCCCCATCTACATCTTGAGTTTTGGGAGGGCATAGCACCTGGGCCTGATAATGGCTGTGCCTGCCTCCCACAATGCTGGCTCCATCTCCTGCTGGGCAGCTGACGACCCTGCCCCTCTCTCTCAAAAAAAAGAAGAAGTCAAGTAAACAAAGTACTCCAGGACTGACCAGAACTCTGCCCTCAGAGAACAAAGGTAATATTGGTATAAAAAGGGCTCCCCAGACTTCAGAAAATTAGATCATCCTGGAATCAAGAAGGAACCTCTGTCAAGGAGAAAGGTGGAAGACTGAAGAGAAAGCACTGTACTGCTGTGTGTTTGTGGGCTGACCTGCAGTTGCTTTTCTGCCAAGGAGAGGGGAAAGACTTTGCTGCTACTTTGTCCCCTTGCTTGACGTGATCTCCAAGGGCCTGAGAAGAAATGTCGTCCTGTTAAGAAGTCCCAAGAACAAAAGAACTTCACGCCCAGCTTCCCCCCTGAACTCTGTTGAGTGAGTTCTGCCATTCCTAGAGTGTTTGATCCACTTTCGGGGTCTCTGGAAGTTGTTGCCTGCTGTTTGGGAAGTTGGACAAAAAGAAAAGAAGAAGATCTACAATTTGCATGCCTCGCTCGCTTGCGGAGCACATCGTCGACAGTGCGAGAAAATTCCTGTTGCCGCGAAGATCGTTGCAGTGCCTGTTGCCGCTGCAAGAACCAACGCATCGTTCGCTTGCGGAGTGCATCGCACCGGTGCGGGAAGATTCCTGTTGCTGCGAGCATCATCACAGAGTCTGTTGTTGCTATGAGAACCCGTTGCACCGCTTGCTTGCGGATCGCATCCCGTGGCTTCGAACATCATCTCAGGACCAATACATCGAAGGGTCGCGGGAGAAGAAGATCAACGTTTTGCCGCGCATCATCGCCGTCCCGAAGATTGTGGCATCAGGCCTGTGCGAGACGCTTCCTACCAAACCTGCGCACTGGAATCCATACAAGGTATTGCATCTCTCCCCATACAGACCGGATTCGTCCCAGAACGCCCGCTGGGTGCAGCAGGGTTGTCGCATCGCCTCCCCAGGGTCTCAGGAGTGACGATTTGCTTGTTTTCCAACGCTGCAGCTTCCACTTGGAACTTTTGTCGCATCTACAGGTTCTTTGGGCTTACAGTGATGCAACTGTGGATTATTTTGACAGAAACCCTTGAACTCTTTTTAAAGATTTATTCTTGAACTGTGTATGTTGAATGTTTGTTGTTTGGGTCTTGTGTAGTTTAGATAAAGATACGTTATTTTTCTAAACTGGTGTGGAGTCCATTTGTGGTGTTTTCACTGTGTTACTGTGAGTGTTGGTACAAATACTTTACACATTACCTTTGATAAGCCTGTCTGCTCGTGCCAAGCTACCAAGGGGGTGAGCAGGGGTTATCCAAAGAGTGTATCCCCCTTACCCTGACTAGAAGCAAGAGTCCCTATTTGGACATTGGTACCTACCTCTGCCAACTAGAGACCCCGTTCTAGCAAATGGGATTCTTGTAATAAGACTATTGAAATGTTGTGCTTAGACAAACTAGTTAACATGTGATTTCTTTTAATGAAATGACTAACTTTATGCATTCAAGGACAGTTTTATGCTATATAATATATATGACTAGTGTAACACAAAACATGTGTAATACAAAAGTAAATGCTAATTATATAGACAACATGAAAAACAAGGCAAAGGGACTCGGGTTACCGAAGGTTTCAGAAAGCTAAGATATCATTCCTTTCTGCTCCCTAAATAAGGCCCTAGAGTCTGAAGTTAAGGCACCACTTGTCGTTTTCTGTGTTTTCTACTTCCTTGTTTTTATCAATGCAACTTCTGGTTCCACTTCAGTGGCCCTGCCTAAGGTATCACTATTCCCTCACTAAATGTCAACATTATGCTTCTCCATGGCTACCTATCTGTCAACTCTCTGTTGTTGTTTGTAATTTGTTGCATCCTTGAATGGGTTCAAACCCTTGACTCCATTAAGGATTTTATCTAGCACTGGGTTAGTTGACATTTCAATGGATGGAGGAAGATCATTTTAACCTTTTGGAACTGAACACCAGAGTAGCTAGCATTCTCTACAGAAATATAGATGCACCTTGGAGATAAATTATTGTTTTTATTTTTAATTCTTTTTTCCTTTTTCTAGATTCATTTGAAGCCCCTTTGTTTTGTCTGTAAGATTGTGTTTGACAGCTCGAGATAGTAAGTAGCTATATAAGTAAGTACAAGTTAGTAACTATGCATATTTGTTGTACTGATAAGTCACTTGTAAAGTGGTATACCATATACCCTGTACTTCAAATGCTACGAGTGGGCTGCAGCACTTATTGTGCCACCCACAGAAGCAGCCTTTTAAACGTGTGTCAGGCCTGCGCTGCAGTGTCAATGTGTACAGTGTACTGCCACTTTGACTTGGCATTTAAAACCACTTGCCAAGCTTCCACCTTCCCCTACGTCACGCCTAGGGTTGGCCAAAGAAACCCTAATGGCAGGGTCCATGTAAGTAATAGGAAAGACTTGCACTTGTACGTATTGCACACCCTTGACCCTGTGACCAGGCAGGTCGCTCCCTCTGCCACCTCGCAGAGCCCCTGTGTGCCTCTGCTGCTCTCCAGTGTCGTCTGCTGCCTCCATGCAGACTGGACAACTATGTGCTGATCACTTCCCTGGTGACTGTTTTCTCCGTGTTTTTGCCTCCGTGTTTTGCCTCCTAATCTACTGTTACTGTGCCCCTTGTTGTTTACTGTGACACTTGGTTCATTCTCTGTGCCCGCTGTGCCTGTCTCCCCCCAGCCCCCTCTTTCCTTCTGTGCCACTTGTTTCCCGCCACTTGCATCCTACGTGGCCCTGCCCCCTCGCTACGCATTGGCCGCCCCGCTCCCGCCTCCCAGCTGCTCCTCCCTCCCTCTCCCCCTCATATGGAGGTCGCGCGGTGGTGAGAGGAGCGACCCTTGACCCTATGACCAGGTAGGTCGCTGCCTCTGCCACCGCGCAGACCCCTGTGTGCCTCTGCTGCTGCCCCGTGTCGTCTGCTGCCTCCCTGCAGACTGGTCAACTACATGCTGACCCTTTCCCTGGTGACTGTTTTCTCTGTGTTTTTGCCTCCGTGTTTTGCCTCCTAATCAACTGTTACTGTGTCCCTTGTTGTTTACTGTGACCCTTGGTTCATTTTCTGTGCCCGCTGTGCCTGTCTCTCCCCCCCTGCCCCCTCTTGCCTTCTGTGCCATTTGTTTCCCGCCGCTCGCATCCCACACGGCCCCGCCCCCTTGCTACCCATTGGCCGCCCGCTCCCGCCTCCCAGCTGCTCCTCCCTCCCTCTCCCCCTCATATGGAGGCCGCACAGCAGCCGCGCCGGCACGCCAAAGGCAAGCCCCTCTGCACCCTTCCGCGCCTGGACCGCGCCCAGTGCCAGGACCCCTGGCCCTCGACGATGCCAGCCCACCCGTCTGAGTTACGACGCAGCCACTCTCCACGCACTCAAAACCGACTGGACCCCCCCGCTTGCCACCGAGCCACCCCGAAACGCAACCACGGACCCTTTACCTGCCAAACCTGCAAATTCACCTGACCCGGACCTGCACCACACCCGCCAGACCAAACACCAGCAACAACCACCTCAAGTGTATCCTGCTCAACACCCGCTCCATCCACAAGCACGCTGTCGAACTCTGAACCTCCTCGAGACAACAGCGCCGGACGTCGCCTTCCTCACAGAAACCTGGATGAACGCCTCCTCAGCCCCCGATCACCCGGAGGGACCGCGTGAACCAAACCAGAGAAGGCATCGCCATCGTCCACAGAAACACCATCCGCATCACGACCAACTCCCAAGACACCCTCACCGCCGCCGAGCACCTTCACTTCCAGATAAACACCGACCCCAAGACCACCCTCAGAGGTTCTCTCATCTACAGACCCCAGGACCACGCACACAATTCAGCGAAGCCATCGCCGACTTCATCAGCCCACTTGCCCTCACATCCTCAGACTACTTCCTTCTAGGGGACCTCAGCTTCCACCTGGAAAACAACAATGACAACAACACCACCACTCTGCTGGACAACCTCGCCAAGCTCCGACTCAAGCAACTGAGGAACACCCCCACTCAGTACGCCGGACACACACTTGACCCCGTCTTCTCCTCCAGCAACCACGTCTCCTTCAGCCACTCCACCGGACTACACTGGACAGACCACTGCTGCGTCCACTTCAACTTTATGAAAACCACGACCCACCACGACCCGCAACAGGCTCCCCGAAGATGCTGGAGCAAGATCACCACCAACCAGCTCACCACTTCCCTGAGCTAAAACCCTCCCACCAACACTACAGACACCAACGAAGCAGCCCGCAACCTCACACAGTGGATCACCAACTGCGCCGATTCCCTGGCACCACTGAAGAATCCTCCCAGCAGACCCCGCAGCAAGAAAGCCTTGTGGTTCACCAACGACCTCACAGACTCCAAGAAATCCTGCCGTACCCTCGAGAAAACCTGGCGCCACGATCAGTCACCAGAGAACATGACAGCCCTCAAAAACGCCATCCGCAAACAACACCAGCTGATCCACACCACCAAAAGGACAGCATTCAAAACACGACTAGACAACAGCACCCACAACAGTAAGGAACTCTTCAGCATCATTAAAGAGCTCTCCAACCCCAGTGCCAGCAACAACGATATCACGCCCTCGGAAGACCTCTGCGACGCACTTGCCTCGTTCTTCCACCACAAGATCGCCAACATACACAACAGCTTCGGCGCCAGACCACGCACCCAACCACCAAACCTACACCCCCCACCACCACCCCCTGCGCCTGGACCCCCGTCAGCACTGAAGACACCACCCATGTGATGAACACCATCCACTCCGGCTCCCCATCCGACCCCTGTCCACACCACATCTTTAACAAAGCTGCCTCCATCATCGCACCCCAACTCCGGAGCTGGAAGCATGCAGAGATCAGCGCCCTCCTGAAGAAACCCACCGCGGACCCCAAGGACTGCAAGAACTTCTGCTCCATCTCGCTCCTCACTTTCCCCGCCAAAGTCATCGAGAAGACTGTCAACAAACAGCTAACCACCTTCCTCGAGACAAACAGCTCCCTCGACCCGTCGCAGTCCGGATTCCAAGCAAACCACAGCACCGAGACCGCCCTCATAGCAGCCACCGACGACATTAGGTCCCTGCTCGACAATGGAGAAACTTCTGCCCTCATCCTCCTTGACCTATCGGCCGCATTCCACACAGTCTGCCACCGCACCCTAACAAACCGCCTCCACCGCGCCGGAATCCAAGGAAAGGCCCTTGAATGTATCACCTCCTTCCTCTCCGACAGAACTCAGAGAGTACGCCTCCCTCCCTTACGCTCAGAGGCCACAAAGATCATCTGCGGCGTACCCCAAGGCTCCTCACTCAGCCCCACCCTCTTCGACGTCTACATGAGCCCCCTCGCAGCCACCGCACGCCAACAAACCTAAACATCATCTTCTACGCTGACGACACCCAGCTGATCCTCTTCCTCACCAACGACCCCGCCACCGCAAGAGCCAGCCTCCAGGAAGGAATGAAAGACGTAGCGGAATGGATGAAGCTCAGCCGTCTGAAACTCAACTCAGACAAGACGGAAGTCCTCATCCTCGGACCATTCCCTTCAGCCTAGGACGACTCCTGGTGCCCCCCTGCACTGGGCACCACCCCCAAGCCCACGGACCACGCACACAACCTGGGTTTCATCCTGGACTCCTCCCTCACGATGACCAAGCAACTCAACACCGTCTCGTCATCGTGCTTCAACACCCTGCGTATGCTCCAAAAGATCTTCAGGTGGATCCCCACCGAAACCAGAAAGACGGTCACCCAGGCCCTCTTCACCAGCCGACTGGACTACAGGAACGCCCTTTACGCTGGTACCACAGCCAAACTACAGAAAAGACTCCAGCGCATACAGAATGCTTCTGCACGACTCATCCTGGACATCCCCCGACACAGCCACATCTCTGCCCACCTGCGAGACCTGCACTGGCTCCCCGTCAGCAAAAGGATCACGTTCAGGCTCCTCACCCACGCTCACAAGGCCCTCCATGACATGGGCCCCAAATACCTCAACAACCGCCTCACGTTCTACACACCCACCGACAACTCTGATCCGCCAGCCTCACCCTCGCCACGTCCCACAGATTCACAGAACCCCCACCGAGGAAGATATTTCTCCTACCTGGCGGCCAAGACGGGGAACTCCCTCCCCACCCACCTTCGACTGACCCAGGACCATCTCTCCTTCAGGAAGCAACTCAAGACCTGGCACTTCGAGCAGTAGCAGTACCCCCCCCCCTCACCCCCCCACAGCACCTTGGGGTCCTTGCGGGTGAGTAGCGCGCTTTATAAAATATGTTGATTGACATCCTGGTAGTGACAAACAGCCTATTTCATTTTTCACTACTGTGAGATCTACCCCTCTCATTGGCCAGCATTGGGAATTCATTAATACACTTTAAGCTATACCTCCTGATCAGAGAGGAGTAGCTTTTTCATGCTTCAATTGTTTGGAATGGTAAAGATAAATCCTCCTTACTGGTGAAGTTAGATTTAACATTACTGTTTTTAGGAATGCCACTTTTAGAAAACAGACACTTCTCTGTACTTACTGCTCTTGGTGCCTTACAGCCTGTCTCCAATACATGTGTGGGTTGGGTGAAAGTTATACTTTGCGCATTCCCTCTAGACAGCCACAAACACAGGATGGTGGGATTCATCTTTCATTGTGATGGATCTTCCTGGGTAGGGAGAAACGGGAGGGGCTGGGACTTACACTTCAATGGACAGTGTCCTGTCCACACACAAAGCACTGATTTACCTCCCACAGGTAGCCTGGCAGACAAGACTAGGTTGACAGGGATCCTTGTGCACTTCAGAGAGTTGTTTTGAAGGCACCCTACATTAAAAGCACTTTTGGGTATAAGTACTGGGTCTCTGACCCTCTGAAATCCGATGCTTCTGGATCTTGAACTGAACCTCTGTATGAAGGATTGCTGTGCTGCTTAAAGGACTCAACTGGACTGCTTTTCTGGAAGGACTGCATTTCTGCGTGTTGCCCTGCTCCCTCTCTTTGCCGAAAGAGAAATGGACTCTGCCTTCCCTCCAAGAGATCTGTAAGGGCTTCCTAGCTTGGCTCCTGTTTTGTGACGTCTCTGGGATACAAAACACTTCCTGTAATTTTGCTGGTGTTGCTGGACTATGCCTTCTATAATTCTTAGCTTTGCCTGAGGTGCCCTCTCCAAGTTCTGGATCTCAGAAGTGGGTTCTGCAGCAGCTTTCTTCAAAACCAACAGCTGTTCTATAGCCTGCACGGCCCGGTGATGATGGTCTGCGCAACACATTACCTTCACTTCAGCGAAGCTTGACGACTACACAGCGACCCAACTACATGGAGAAGATTGAAGCATCGAGCCCTCAGTGTCGATGCTTTGATCTATCCAAGGTACTTTCTCAGTGGGCCCTGTACGGGTCTTGTTGCCTGTCTGCCCTCCCTCGTCATCAGCATGACTTTTGGGGTCCCACCGGTCCCTCGTGACCTCAAGTAACCTTTTGACAGCTAGTGACTTCCAAGTCACATTTTTGCATTTAATCTTTAAAGATTCATATCTCGGCGTCTACTGATTGGAGTTTTGTCATATTGGTCTTCTTTTGCTCAGATAAATATTCTTTATTTTTTTAACTGATATGGAGTCTTTTTGTGGTGTATTCATTGTGTTACTCTGGGTGTTGCGCAAACATTGCCTCTTTAGATAAGCCTGAATGCTCTGTGCAGAGGGTGAACACGGGTTATTTTTTAGTGTGTATCTAGCTTACCCTGACTAGATTGGTGGTTCCTTCGTGGCCTGGGTGCAAGCTTCTGCCAACCAGGAATTACATTTCTAACAGCAACAGCATCTTTGGAAAGCATCAATCCTTACAATTATACTTTGAGAATGATCTGGGTGTCAGGCATATAGGTCTCATGTCATGATCTCATTTCATTGTACATTGCTCCAAAGTATGAAGGTTTACCCTACATTTAACAGACCCTCCAGGATATCGCGATTTCGCGATTTGCAAAAAAATCGCGAAATCGGCCGAACGCCGCAAATCCCGCGATATTTGCCCAAACGCCCGCGAAATCCGCCGTTTTGCCAGCCATTAGTACTTCAGAGATGAGATCTAAATATGTGTAAGTCTTATTTAAGGTCCCCGAATGCTTTGAGACGGCGCTTCGGAAAGGCTGTAATGTGCCCGTCCTTTCCGAGTTTGCTCTATATAAATCTGCGGAAAAATAAATAAAATAGGACGGGACGAGTGCTGTGGTAGGTCGACAAGACTGCTCATTGTTGCTCTGAAGGCAGGTAGGCTATACTGCCTGGTATTGCCCTTACACATAATGCAACCCGCTTCGCTTCTAGCAGAAACACCAGCTGCACCTCTCCCCCTGGTTTAGGTCTGACGCCATTGGTAAAGTTTTAATGCTTTAATCCTTAAATAGAGTGATGCGAGTCAAACAAAGCCCTGGCTGACACGTCCTTCCCCAGGAACGGAAATAGTGTTTCTTCCTCTCCAATGTCACCACCGGTAAATAATACTCCCTTTTAGCGGGGACATGCTGGCTTCAGTGCGACGCTCGCTTGTGAATGGCTGCATCAGGACAAGTCGTTCGCTCTCCCAGCATCGATGGGGTTAAGAGAGGGTCATCTTGCGGGATACATTCTGCCATCCCATGTGATACAACATAGCTCACCACCGTTGATCAGTTACTTAGGAGACTCGTATTCCATGCGGCTGACTCAGCCTTTCATCCTTCTTGAGCCAGTACCATAGATAAGGTTAATAATAGCGGCTGCTATAGACAAGTGTTGCAATGCTCCTTCTGGGACGCCCGAAGATTTTACATGAACTTTTTGTAGAGTTCCGCATTTAAGTGCTTGAGGAGAACTACAGAGACAGAGAGCGCTATCGCCAAGGTGTGGAGAAGGAAAGAGGGTTTAACTGGGATTAGGATGACGAACGGCGGCCATGAGGCTGGCTGGATAGCTGCATGCAGACCTATCAGAGAGAAGGAGGGAGGGAGGGAGAGAGAGAGGGAGGGAGAGGGACATAGAGAGGGAGGGACATAGGGAGGGAGGGACATCGAGAGAGAGGGAGGGACATCGAGAGAGAGGGTGGGACACCGAGAGAGGGACACAGAGGGCGAGACAGAGGGAGGGAGACGGAGGGGGAGGGAGAGGGAGGGAGGGAGAGGGAGACAGAGGGAGGGAGAGGGAGACAGAGGGAGGGATAGGGGGACAGAGAGAGGAACAGACACGGAGGGACGGAGAGAGGGACAGACTGAGGGACGGAGAGAGGGACAGAGACTGAGGGACGGAGAGAGGGACAGAGAGTGAGAGGGACGGCGTGAGAGACGGTGAGAGAGAGGGACGGCGTGAGAGATGGTGAGAGAGAGAGGGACAACGTGAGAGACGGTGAGAGAGAGGGACAGCGTGAGAGACGGTGAGAGAGGGACGGCGAGAGAGAGAGAGGGACGGCGTGATTTTTTTGCTCTCCTTGTGTTTTCTGTGTGGATGTTCACAATGTGCTTACTTTTTTGAGTACATCTGTATGTTTCAATGACTAGAACGTAAGCTACTTGGAATATCTGAAATCCGAGGGTTCCCTAGTAAGGAAATAAAATAGGCTAATACATGACCCCATGAAGTCTTGTTGCATAAAAGAGTTTGAAGGCGCTGCCAGCCTCCGGGGACAGGAGATGTACATGCGTATGGTGAGCACATCTCCAGTACTCTCGTGCCTTCTCTTGTCTCCCTTCGGGACAGAAAGCAGCAGCAATAGAGTCTCATAGATTCATGTTGCTAAATAACTCAAAAACAAAGATATCTGTGTTTGTTGTAGGAAAAATGGCCCAAAAAAATGCCGCAAAATTGCCGCTAAATTTCCATATTTGTGCCGCTAAATTTCCTTTTTTGTGCCGCTAAATTTGCTAATCCATGCCGCTATATCCTGGGGGGTCTGATTTAAGCTTTGCAAACTGGCATAGGCTATGGTAGCTCTGGAACACACACAGGTAGTATTTTGACACACAAGAAGCCAGATTTAAGAATTAAACTTGTGATATTGATGGGTGGTGACTTTCAGGTTAAGCCAGGTAGAGACATTATAAGTAGTAATCAATACAATATATCAGTGCCTGCCAATATCTCAGGGTTGTTTTGGATTGTCTACATTTCGATCTGGTTTGCACCCATTCCTGCACCGTTATTTTGTTTTCCTTCCAGTTCTCCTTGAGTTCTGCCTTTGCTCCAAAATAGAGTACTAACCTTTTATTCTCTTGCAGCTCCTGGTCATCATTGCTCAGAACTCAGCAAAACATAGAGGCATAGCCCTTACGAGGTCACCAGAAGTGAGGTTTCACAACATGGAAAATGTTATACACAAACTCCTCATCAACCACAGGCTGACTCTTACTAAAGACCACTGAACACCTATTTATTTGCATTGGGTTTATATCTTTTCAATTTGAAAGCTCCTCTTACCATCAGACATGAACTTCTTCAACAGTATATACCAAATAATTTACTGCCACAACCTTAATGTAGAGTGATATATTAAAGAAAATAAAGGGCCAGATGCATCAAAGGGTTTTGCCCATTCTGTGTCTATGTGAAAATGTGTTCATGGATATGGCCCTTAAATTAATATAGACAAACATATAGGTAATGTATCACAATAGGTTTGAATAACATATTATTTTTGGACAGCGATATGAATCAACATGAAACACATGTTCTGTCAGATAGTATTCTCTCTCATTCAAAAACTCCTCAGAACATTCTGCTGGTAAAAGGAAAACAGTACATTTAATGAAACACAATTTCCTTCTACCAAGACAAATTAATATGGCGATTTACTTGCATAAAGCAATTAAAGCCACAAAGTGTATCCATGCCAACAAAATTGCTGACCCTTTTAAATTATGTGATAGGGAATTTGTGGAGAGGTTTATCGCCACTGTGATGGATTACAAGTCATACTTCAAGTAACAGGACTCAGGATGAAGTAATTAATGGTCTTTAGAGCGCCTCTGAATGAAAGAGAGAGCACAGTGTTTAGAGTGAAAACCGCAGACCATTACACAGATTGGCAAATGTAAGGAAGTATACTATTATTTAGGGTGGGCAGCCGACAACTGCAAGGAATAAGAACAATAATTTGCCAGGGTGAACCCAAAAGTCAATAAATTAACCTGTGCTCAACCACCTATTCAGACAGCCACAAATGAAGGCATCCCAACTGAAAGCTTGTTCGTGGATCACAGAGCCCTGGTTGGAAAACGTTTATTTATTTAATTAATTATTCATTGGTGTAGTTGAACACGGACTAAGTTGTATGTAAGCAGCACGGAATCACGACCAAATAAATCAACAGATTTAAGTCCGAATTTTCGACCTTTTATAAAGGACATGAGTGAATGGTTTCCTGATCAGTGAAGTGGCCCACATTTTCTAAGTCTACTATCTTTATGTCTGAACTAGGGTCAGAGATCCGGCCTGACTACGGACATAAAAGATAGTCCTCGCAAATGGCCTTTGTGAATTCCCAAAGTTGTGAACTTAGACATTTGGTCTAAGTTTAGATGAGACATCTAAGTTTACCTTTGTGAATCGGGCCCTGTTTGCTAGTGAATTCTTGGTGACACCAGCACTATCAACCCCTTGCACTCAATGAAATGTCAGCGCTCTGACCCACTTGATCTCTGGTTTGTCAGGTTCATTGTCCAATATATTTTGCTCATCCATCAACAACCATTGGTAACTCAGAAAGCTTTAGGTCTCGTGCCTAGCGTTGCAGTGCGAGACCTTTTGTAAAGGGGTTCTGAAAGCTGCTCACACGCTTGTGCGTGTGAGCAGGCTTTCGCAGCCCGCTATTGACTTCCGCATGTTTTTTTTTATTTTTTTAAAGGCACGCGACTGAGCAAAGGCAGGCATGTGTCCCGCCTTTGCAACGCCCATTCCCGTTAATGGCCAGCACGCGCAGCAGCGCGCGTTCGCAATGCTGCCGCTGCAGCGCACACTCTCCCCGCTCCTCTGTGGTGCATGCGCACCACTACTTTCCATTCCCGGCCCTGCTCCTCTGTGGTCCGTGCGGACCACTGTTTTTTTTTAAAGCCATTTACATAAGGGCAGATTTTGTCACCTCAAGTCTTTGAAAACGTCAGTCATCGGTGCAACGTTTGTTGTTTTCTGTGTGCGGAGCAGGAGTGTAGCTATCAGTTTTGCCCGGATGCTGGTGCACAAGGGCCAAGTACTTACGGGTCACACTGCTATTTGATTGTGGTTCCCTTCTAAAACCCATCTCAGAATCAGGAGGCAGGGATGTGGGAACTGACTGAAAAAGCTAGCATAACCCAGATGCGGTGTGCTGCATTTTAGCCAAATGAGTGCAGCGGAGGTCTCAATGGGCAGCAGGTACAGTGGCACCGGGACTGCACACTACTCCCTAATTGTGGCTTCCTTTTATTGCCCAATCCAGAGGTAGGGGTTCTTTTCAGTGCTTGTGTCACGACCCATGGCACCCTGCTCCACACAGTGCAATGCAAGCAAAAGGGCTGCAAGCTGGAAACCTTCCTGCCTCAGTCCACCTGAAGGTGTGCAATTGGAGCGGGAAACCAATCTCAGGGCAGCTCTTGTGTACCAACTGACTGGGAGCCCTAGCGCAGCCCACCTGAGGCGCGCAGTCTGGAAACCTATTGGGGAATTGTGCACAGTGGAACCAGATGGGAGGGAGTGTACTGTACGCTAAAGTGCGCGGCCTGGAGACCTATTGTGAGTTTGTACAACTGGGAAGCGAGGGAGAGGAATGCACCCTGGAACTATTACTGCCATTGGAGCTGGTTTAGATGTTTGCACTGGAGACCCAGTGTAGTCCAGCTGAGGTGTGTGTGCACGGACCAGGACATCTGGTATAGCTGGAAGTGTGTGCCCGCACTGACGAGCTATCTCAGCTGTTTTGTGCGCAACGGAAGCTAGGCACTGCCCAGCTGTGGTGGGTGGAATGAAAGGCAAATCTAGTGCAGACCAACTGCAAGCGTAAAGTGCACGCTGAGAGGCAAGCCTACAAGAATGCAGCTGACAGCGTGCACCGCTTGCCGACACTGGGAAAGTAGTAGTCCACTGATGTAGGGTAGCCAGGAAAATGTGGGCAAACATAGCGCGACCTAGCTGGGGGTGTGCTCACTGACAGAGCAGCCGAGTGCTATACAGCTGGGGCATGCAATCTGATTGCACATATAGTCAGGTTAACCGAGCTCAGCACTCTTGGGGGGGTACACAAACTGCCAGTGAGACCCAAAGGTGACCCGTTGGAGGTGTGCACACAAGCACAATAGTGCTGGGGTTGTGCAAACGAACAGGAAAACCAATCCGAGATCAACGCGTGATGTGTGCACTCGGAAATGCCTACCTAGCAGAAGAGTTGGTGATCATACGGTCTATGCAATTTAGTCAGGCCCAGTTGTAGGTGTACACACTGACTGTACAGCCAATCGCTATCCACCTGGAGGTGTGAAAACTATCTGGAAAACCTATTGCCGCAGCTAGAGTTGTGCACACTCGCCCATGCAATGCACGGATGGGCTGTGCACAAAACAGCGTATAATTTACACCACCGGCTGAGGGTATGCAATTAATAATTCAGTCAAGGCAACATGTGTAGGAGTACAGCACACACCTTACTGTGCAATCTTTATAACAGTAAAGCACCCTTCGGAGTATTGTGTGCAAAGACAGCGTATATTGTGCTTTGACCTAGTACAGACGAGCGGAAAGCATGCTTTCAGGCTACAGTTTGTGCTGACCTGGTCAGAGACCAGCTGAAGGCGTGACAACTGATGCATTATAACACAGCAGCCTCATTACCTCAGGCCCAGTGAATGTGTGCACACAGGCAGTGTGTTCTGATTTGATGCAGTTTGTTCACACATTCAGGATATTATATAGCGTTTCCTATCACAAACAAGCTGAATCTGTGCACAGATATAATGTACACTTACCTCAAACACTTCACACCAGCTATGTGCTAACCCACTAAATACAGCGCACTCTGTGCACGCAGACGGACTGCGGGCACAGATTGATTTCAAGGCAGGCAACTACTCTGTAACTGGGAAAGTTGCTTTGTCAAGAGTGCACCACCACAAACACCCGCCCTTGTGCTTGCCCACTGCAGTCTCGCACCTCCACGCCTGTGGACAGACATACACAGTCAATCGGACGCAGTATCGCTCCCCTACTCAACCCCTTTCAAACCCCTCTTTAATGATATGGGTAAACGATCTATTGCGATATAGTACGTCTCCGCCCTTTGCTATTTTGGGTGCGCCTGAGAAGGACACCTGAATTGGCAAAATATGCCCTGGTGTTGGACGAGTTGATTAAACTGAATGCCTCAAAAAAGATAAAGTGGCTCAATAAATTGAGGCAGTTGGTGGTGAGTTTAGGAATGGCTGAATCTTGGATTTCCAAGTCCCCACCCCATAAACAAATTGTTAAAAAGATATATTGGGAGTGGGTGGAGGCTGAGGATCTAAAAAGCACAAAGTGGGGGCCTTTGACTAACCAATTCCTGGAACACAAGCCAACTAGGAAGCTAGAGCCCTTTTTGGACTATATTAAAATCTCAAGAGATAGATCCCTCTTCTTGAAGATGAGATATGGTATACTCCCCCTTAAAAAGTTTACAGAGGGGTGGAAAGGAGCGAGGGATCATAATGTTACCTGTCCAGGCTGCCCATGCACGAAAGTATCTCTACCCCACTTTTTGTCTGCTTGTAAGGCTTACAAGTATCCTAGATCAAAATGGTTAAAACCTGTGTGCAGGGAGTTGGGTGTTAGAGATTTCAGAACTGCATTACGTACTCTCCTAACTGATACAACATCTTTGTATATTGTTTGTGGGGTTGCAAAGTATCTTGCTAGCGCTTGGTTCATACGGACCAGGCTGTTGGGTAACACTAAAATTAATCTCCCACTACCTCTAGATATATGAATATTACTGAGTATACACTACAGGCTTCTGTAATTACCTTTTTAATTGTATATGGATTTTAACCCTTTTTTAAGATGAAATGGTTGTAATATTTTGTACACTGGTTTTATGTATATGGATTTTAATTCCTTTTAAGATTAAATGAATGTAATACTTGTATATTGGTTTTATGTTTAGTTTTTGCAATATTTGTACTTTTATGATATGAATATATCGAATAAAGTATTACTTACTAATCAAGGCATGATATCCCCTGAGGCTGTCTTTGTACACTTTCCGAGCAGCCGGTAGATAGGCCCTTCTCCAGGCTCTTTCCATACATTTGCAAGCTGCCTTGGCCTCTTTTAGTCCAGCATTAAACCAGAGTGCCGATTTAATGCGTCGCGCTGGGCCATTACTAGACCAGGGGGCAGTCTGATCTAGAGCCATCTGAATGCGTTTATCCAGGGCCGCACAAGCTCCATCAATAGTAGTGCCCAGCCCATGAGGGGGACCCCCATGTAACAGGCTAGCACCAAAATTGTCTGAGGAAAATTTAGCCCATTTTCTCTGTTTCTTTTTGGTACCAATTCCTTTCCCCGGATTGCTTCCCACGGTATGTTTAACACAGAAAGGTACCAAAAAGTGGTCAGTCCAAACCATTGGACCAGGAGGATCAGACTTAACGCCTTCCCAATTACAAAAGATCGGGTCTAGATGGTGACCTAGACAGTGTGTAGGTAACACCGACTGCAGTGCCAATTGCATGGTTAGTAACTCCTGGCGAACCTCTTGAGCCGCAGTGTTAGAGACATAGTCAAAATGCAAATTAAGATCGCCTAATAAAAGAAATTTGTCATAGCGGATAACAGGGGATAGCAAGTTGTGTATCAGACAATCTACGAATTTGCTGCTCCCTCCCGGGGGTCTATACACCAGCAGACCTTTGATAATGATATTGCTGGACACCGTTATAGAGAACGCTCCCGTCTCACTGTAGCTCCTATAGATCACTGCAATCCCCCCACTACCATAGACTCTATCCTGCCTGCATATGTCATATCCCTGGGGGAGGACAACCAGTATTTCAGGGTCCGATTCCTCATCTAACCAGGTCTCTGTTGCAAAGAGAATGTCCAGTTTATTATCCAACAGTAGGTCACGTACATCCATATTGTGCTTCTTTATTGACCTGCAGTTTAACAGGGCACACCTAAGTTCCCTGTTGGTACCTTTAGGATGGGTGAAACTGTCAAACGTGAATCCAGAGTGTTTGCAGTCCCTTACTAAATCCCTCTTGTTCGGATCCAGTCCATGACTGCATTCGGACCTGACCTCAGTACATATATCGATCAGTTCTTGCCGAGTGTAACCTGTGTCTGTCCCAACTCCACCAGGGGTTCTGGCCCCAGGCCCCGGTTGGCCGCGGACGGGCGCAGACGGGCTTGCCTTAGGCGTGCCTTTGACGCGCACTCAGCGCGCCCGCTGCGCGTCCGGTGCATATGTGGCTAAATAACCTTCCTTCCGGTGGACGACTAGACCGCGTCCTGCCGGAAGTAGGGATTCTGTGTGGGATAATGGTTACCGCCCTCCACAACAAACGGCACAGCAGCCGCAGCGGAACGAGGTCGGTACCGGAAAAAGCAATGAATGAAGCAGTAAGTTAAAATGCCCCCAACAAAGTAGGTCCTGAACCCAAGTTCAATTGCAGCAAAGTGCACAGTTCAAGATGCCCCCAAGCTCACATAAATTAAAAGCAACAGGCTAAAATACACACAAGAGTTTACAAATGCTAAGCCCTCAAGAATTGCGGCGCCAACAGGGCTACTCGCAGTCATAACGTTAGGTAGTTGCTTTTAAGTATTTGAAAGAGAAGTTAAATTCAACCATCTAGTTTGGTTGTGAAATAATACTTTTTCTTACACAGTGCATCACAAGACAGTTTTATCATTCATAAGAGTCATACATTCCTAATGTAACGTGTTAGGCAAAAGGTATCAAACTGAGTCTCACTTGTACTCTCAATTTAGGATATTTCCCCCAAAATTCTGATTACAAATTGTGCAAAAAAATGCAGATGCCGTATTTATTCGTGCTCCTATTTCAGTTGAAAAGTTCGGGCATCAAGTTAATAGGGAAAATTGCTCAGTAAAAGACAAAACCTATTAATTGGAGTACAATACTGTGTTTCCATAGGTTATCCCGTGTACCAACAGAAACATTTGAAATAGAGAGGGAATGCCATAGCTGCCAAACACGGTGTTCTTTGGTTACACCAAGTGCAGAATTTCCTCACCAAAGACTAACCCTGGGCGGAGTTCGCGGAGTGGGGCTTCGCGGAGCTACGCGAAGTGGGCGAGAAACTACGCCCACCTCCGCACTCCGCGTAGCCCCACTCCGCAAAACCACTGGCCGCCAGCCCCGCCACCCGCCTCCCTCCCGCCCTCCCTAAATACTTTAAAATAAAGGAATGCAATAATTTTAAAAGCACTTACCTTGCCGCCGCTGCCCGTCGCGTCCCCGGGGCTCGCTATCTTCCGTCTTCTTCAATAATGCGCATGCGCGGGCGGCCGCGCATGCGCATTTTCTCGTGAAAATGCGCATGCGCGGCCGCCCGCGCATGCGCATTACTGAAAAAGACGAAGACGGAAGATAACGAGCCCCGGGGAACGCGGCGGCCAGCGGCGGCAAGGTAAGTGCTTTTAAAATTATTGCATTCCTTTATTTTAAAGTATTTAGGGAGGGAGGCGGGTGGCGGCCAGCTACGCTCCGTCTGCGGAGCGTGCATAGTGCCGCCTGGCTCCGCCAGCTCCGCAAAATGCGGAGTAGGCGGCACTACGCACACTCCGCAGACGGAGCGTAGCTGGCCGCCCACCGTTACCAAAGACCTCAGAACTTACAATAACTTCGGGAATTATGGTCAAAGGCTCTGATTCCCAAAATGTGAATACCTTTGCAAGTTGAAAATAGACTTTGGGTATGTCCAAAACCAAAATTATGATTCAGTAACTCATTACCGAATTGCAAGATAGGTTTTCAACTTTACTGTTTGCTTATGTGCTTTTGTGCTTTTTGAACTCTGCACACTGGACCACTACTGTCCAGGCCCGAGTGTATGTGCTATGAACCCTAAAATATGGTAACATTCAATTAATTTCCAATTGATGCATTTAACTTTATAGTAAAGCCACAGTAAGAGGTGCAGGAAAATACACACATGGCATGGAAAGATAAATGTCACCTGTGGAGTGAAGCACTTAATTTGCAATCCACTAGAGTGACAAAGAAAACATGTGTAGGCTGACTCCTGCAGTTGTTTTTAAACCTGCAGCCTTGGTGGCCTCCGCCTTTTTGCTGTGCTGGCTGGCGTTTTGCCCTCTGTCAGTTCTCCGGGGGCCTGTGCAGCGTTTTCTGTGTGCCCTGGTTTTTCTACGCTGGGCCGGGGGGGGGTTATTCGGGGGTTTGCGTCCCTGGGTTGCCTTCCCTTTTCTTGCATGCTTGTGTTGCATGGATCACTGGTGTGCCTTGTTCCTTTGCTGCATGTGCGATGTTTTTTTCACTGTTGCGGTGGAGGCTGTGCTGGGTTGTTGGTCCCCGCTCCGGCTGTTTTCACCAATGTATGGTGCCGGGGGGCTTGCGCTCGGGCTCTGTGCTGCCTCCCCTTTTTGGGGTTTCCTGCTGCTGCTGTCTCCTGGATCCGCGCTGCTTGCCTCGTGTGTGCCTATTTCTGGCCTCCGGCCGGCCCCGATTCTTACTGTTCTCCGGTGAAGGGCGTTCCATGGGTCTGTTCCCTTTGGTTCTCTTATTCGGGGGTGCCCCTGCTCTTGGCGTCTATGTGGGTGTTCACCCTTTCTGTTTGTGGCCTGCCTCTGTGGTGGCTGGTTCTTTTTTCGCTGGCTCTGCCTTTGCTTGCTCGTAGGTTTCCCTGGGTTGTTGGGATTTCCTGCCTGCTTGCTTGCGCCTTGCCCTCTGCTGTTCTTGTGTCAGCCTCGCTTCTCTTTTCTTCTGCGGCGGCCTGCTGGGTTGCCTTCTACTCCTTGTGCCGCTGCAGGGATTGGGGGGGGTCCTGTGGGCTCCTCTGTTTCCGGTTGACCTGCCGGGTTTTCTTCCTCGGTGGCCTTGCCTCCGCTGCGGGCTGGCTGTTGTGGCCTCTGCTCCGCTTGGGGTCCTGGTTCTTTCCTTCTTGGCCTCTTTGTGGTTGGTCGACGTTTAGGGCTCCTTGTTCCTGGCCCTGTTCCTCCCTTGCCTTAGGCTGCGCCTGGTTCCTCTCGTGGGTGCTTGCCTGTGTTCTGCCGGTGGTTCTTTGGGGTTTTCTGTCCCCTCTGCCTATGCTTGGGTGGCTTGTTCTGCCTTGGGTGCGGCTCTTCTGTTCTGTTCCTTCCTGCCTGCGCCTGTTGTCGGGCGTGGTGCGTGGTGGGGGCCTGCTTGGTCCTTCTGGTGCTGTGGCCTTCCCTTTGCTGGGTTCTGCTGTTTCCTGGCGTCCCCTCCTGTGTCTGCTGTGTTGACTGCCTGGGGTCTCCTGACGGCTGCCGGGTCCTGTCATGCCTCCTATTCTCGGGGTTGGTGTATTGTTCCCACGCTCCGCTGTCTGCTTGGTTGCTTGGTCTGGCCTGGTTGGTTTCTGCCTGGCCACCTGGAGCTGCGGGGTGCGGTTGGCTTCTTCCTTTGGTTTTCTTCCCTGCCTCTTCTGGTTTTGGTGGTGGTGCGGGGTGGCCGTTGTTGTTGCCTCTCCTGGGCCTGTGGGTTTTTATCTCGCAGGATGTCTACTGGGTCTGCCTCCCGGCCTGCCGGGCTTGCTGGGCGGCATGGCTTCCTCCTGGCCGGTGTTCCGGTTTCTCGGCCCTTTGGGGGCCTCCCCGTTTCTTCCGGGTCGCTCTTCGCGTCTCCCCGTTGCTTGGCCGTGTGGGAGGCGCCCTGCGCTGGTTGCTGTGGCCTGCGTTTGCTTCTGCTTGGCTTTCGGCCGTGGCTTTCTGTGGTGGCCTGTTGCCTTGGACTTCCTCCCTGTTGGCTCCTGTTCGGGGCTGGTCTGCCTTCTGTGTGTGCGTCCTGCTCTGGGTTGCCTGGTTGTGCTCTTTCTGCGGTCCTGGGCTGCCTGTTTGAGTCTCTTCTGCGAGTTATATGGGTGGCTTGGCACTTCTTTGCGGGTGCCCTGTCTGCCTGTGGGGTGGCTGGTCCCTGTGTCGTGGGGTTCCGGTTGCTTGTGGGTGTGGTGTGTTCCGGTCTGGTTCTTGTTTCTGGCCGTCACACTGTTGCTTTTTTGTTTTCCCTTCTTGCCTCTTCTGGGGTTCGTTGGGGCATCGGCGGGGCTGTTGGCTCTCGGGCCTGTGCTCTGTTGGGGTCTTGCCCTCTTTGTCCTTCCCTTGTTTCGGGTTGGTTCTGCGGGTTGCTTTGGCTTCGGCTTTGGCTTCCTGTCTGTATCCTTGGTTTCGGCTTTTCGCGGTGCGGGGTTCGTCCCCTGTGCGTGCCCTGCCTTGGGTCTTGCCGGGCTGTGGGGTGTGGTTTGCTTGTGCTTTCCTCCCTGGCTGCGGTTGCTTTTGTGAGGTCCTCTGGGGTGGTTTTGCCTCTGTCTCTCTGGCCTCTGGGTTTCTGCCCCGGTCCTTTGCTTGGGCTGTTTGGGGTCTTTGTGCCTGGCCTGTCTCTGGTTTGGCTTGGCTTGGCTGTTGTTGTTGTGTCCTTCGTGGTTCCCTTGCTGTTGTCTTGGGTCCTCCGGGTCATTGGCCCGTCCGGTGGCATTCTTGCTTTGGTGTTCAGGTTTGCCTTCTTCGGGCTGTTGATTCCTGCTCCCGTTTCCTCCGCTTTGGCTGGAGTTCTGTTTTGGGGTTCCTGGGGTTCCTTCGGTTCCCTTTCCTCTTTTTTCGGGTCTCTTTGTCCTGGTTGGTTGCCCTTGTTGGTTGTTCCTGCTCGGGTTTCCTGGAGGTGCTGGTTCCCTTTGCCTTGTGTCCTCGTCTTGCGGGACCTGGTGGCTGGCCTTCCTGGGGTTTGCTCTTCGTTCCCTGGTGTCTGGGTTTTCTCTCTTTCCCTGGCCTTGGGCTCGGTCTTGCCTTCCGGGTTGGGTTCTGGTGGGCTTCCGCTGTTCTTCTTTGTTGGGCCTTTGGTTCCTCTGGTCCTCTTGTCTCGTGCCTGTTCTGGCGTGGGTTGTCTTCTTCTGCCCGTTTCTTGCTTTTCGGCCTGGTGGCTCTTGGCCTTTCTCTTTGTTTGGCCTCTCTTCTACTGTTGTCCCCTTGCCTGTGGTGGCTTGGGTGTCTGTGCTCTCCCTGTCGCTGGTTGGCTGTCGGGTGTTCCTGCGGTGGGCTGGTTGGCCTCTGTGGTGGCCGGTCTGGTCATCTGGCTGTGCGCCCTTGCTCTTGTTGGGTGTCTGCTGGTCTGGTGGGGGTCCCTCTTGTCGGGGGCTCTGCCTGGGGTTTCCCCGGTTCTTCCTTTATCCTTTTGCGGTTGCTGCCTTGGTGTGGTTTCCTGGGTTGGCTTCTGTTGGGTTGGGAAGGCCGGCTTTTTCTGCTTTGGTATTTCTCCATAAGTTCTGAATGGGCCGAGGACATAAGGGACCTGGGGGTAATGCTCTATTACTTACTGGTAATCTTCATTACTCCTGGTCCCGTTGTCCTCGGCCCATTCATACGCCCCTCCCTCCCTCCCGGGCGGCCGGCCTTCCTGTCTGGGCTTGTTTGTACAGGAGGGCTGCTGGGTAGATCCTACCTTTGTACTCCCGGGGGGAGGGGCAGTAGGGATATCCCAGCATTCCTCTTGTTTTTATTTTCTGTCAGGAGATGGTTATCTCCATAAGTTCTGAATGGGCCGAGGACAACGGGACCAGGAGTAATGAAGATTACCGGTAAGTAATAGAGCATTTCTCATAAATGAGGGGCCTGGAACTTAGAACACTTTTGCACTTCAAAACCTTCAGAGGACTGGGACAAACCAGCCAAGTGGATCTATCCAATGTGCATTGCTGCTGGGCTGAAGAAACAGGTGTCCCCCAATCGGTGCTGCTCTGCAGCAGAAAATCCATTTCAGTTCAGAAATGAAGGATAAGTCCAAAGGTTAAAAACTTGACTGGTCAAAGCTGAGAAAAGTATCAAGCCACTGAGGGAACTTACCTGGATGAACGATTTGCATTTCTCCTGCTCTGACTTTTTCCCGCCAAAATCAGTGGCTTCAGCAGGATCCTGTCCAACACCTATCTGATGTTGTAGAGCCATTCAGTTCTACAGCCTGCTGTCTTGCACCACTGAACGATTTTGGCTTCCATAAAAAAAGTAAAACCTCAGACTGTGTTGAACCTGGTTGGTGTATCCGACCCGCACTCCATCACAGCCGGCATGAAATCATGCCTTTGTCTGGGTTTGCTGCAGCCATTGAATACAATCTGTGCTTTATGCTTTTTGGTGCTCTTTTTACTTACAACTTAACAAATATACACCTCCTGCTCCCCTCATTGTGTTAATGTCGTTTTGGTGTCCTTTTGATCATTAAATAATTCTATCTTTCTATAAATTGGAGTGTGATTTTTTTTATGTTGTGTTTTCAACTTTTTCACTGTTATGATAATATTTAATGCTTTGCATATTTCACAAAGGGGTTGAGCTCAAGTTTAAATTATGGTAACCATTAACTCAACCTACAAACATAGTGGCTTACCTAATTATGATGGACTACAATCCACCACAATTAATAATTCATATTCTATTATTAACAAAAAAACATTTTCTGGTAAACAATGCATGCAAGAGATAACACATTCAATGTGATATAAATTGTGATGAAGGAGTGCACTTTTCAGATTCAAAATAGTCCTTTGTGCATTTCAATGGAACCTCTTCCTAGAAGGCAAAATGGTACACTAACTATCCAGTGGGATGCTGTGAGAGTTGTATACTGCTGCCAGCTGATCTAAGGTATGATTGACGCTGCCTCAAAGCAATGGAAGATGACAGCTGATGAAAACAAACCAATGGTTGTAAGTGATGGCCTATAGCTAACTCTATGTGTATTGTAAGCAATAGTTTTTAAGACAGCTGCAGTCAAACCTTACTTGAAAAGGAAGGCACAAGGAGCAGTGAGGGAGGATAACTCTGTCCCAGCTTTGAAATGAGGGCAACAAAAAAAATCTGCAGCTATATGGACTATACCAATGAAGCCTAATTACCAGAAATATTCATACCTACTGAGGCCAGAGAAACACATTTAAATTTACCACGGTTACTGGTATGTAGCAAGGGTAAGGCTGTGAATGCATTTCCCCCGTGACAATGGTAGATCAGCCTACCTGCTGTAATTAAAAATAAGCCTACTATTTGGCACAATATAACAATATTTTTCATTAAATAGCCTCCTCTAGATGGATAGATGTTTTCCTTGGGTTGGTATCACGCATGAGTTGTCTTATTTCGTTCTTCAGAGGTTAGTCAACTATCCCGGAATTTGCTGCTTGATTGTTTGAAATCCTTCTACACACATCAAGTCATTCTGTATTTTTAAAATGTTGGAAACTGATCAATATAAAAGTATCTTATATATTCTTTCCAACCATTCACATTTTTCTCTTAAGTTATAAAAATTATATGGGCGTTTTTAAAAGTTTAGGAATTACTGAAAAAATAACCACTCTCATCTTTTACGTGGTTTGTGCTTCAGAGCCTATTTTGTAGCTTTTCGCACACAGCTGACGCGGCCAATCCATTTGGGCCGAGGGACCACGCCCCTCAGCCTTTTGCCCCTTGTGAACAGTGTCTGTCAGGCCGAGCAAATGTCGGCTTGACAGATACTGTTCATTTTCAGATTAGGCAGCCAGGAGCCAGCGCATGTCAGGCTCCTGGCTGCCTGAGCTGAACTTTGCTGGGCTGAGTAAGTCACAGTTCCTGTGGGCGTGACGTCCTCAGCGCAGGAAATGTCCATGAGGCCCTCCCCTCAGTGAAGAAGGGTAGTGTCACTGATTGCTTTGCACCTGTGCACTTCAGTTTTAAGCCCTGAAGCTCCCAGGGTCGAGTGTCAATCAGTGACACTTCACCATAGAGTGGGGTAGGGTCAGCAGTCTCCCTGACCCCATCCCACTCTGTGATGACTTTGGGACTCCTGCGTTCCCTCCTTGGTAAAGCAGCAGTCCCAACCCTCCTGGAACCTCCGAGGCAGAGTGGCTGCAGGTAAGGGTGTGCTGTTCTTTCTTTTAAATTAATGTTTGGTGCATGCGTGTATGTATGAATGTTCGGTGAAGAGTGTTGTGAATGGATGTGTTTGTGTGTGTGTGTGTGTGTGTGTGTCTGCGTGCATGTGTGTGAATGCATTGCTACGAGTGTAATGTATATGTCTGCGTGTGAGTGTGTCCCGTACGCCGCCTCCGTCCAAAAATTACCGGCCGCCACTGACAAACAGGTTAGAATCCAGGCAAAGACAAATTAGCCTTTCACCCATCTGAATTGGAAAATGAACCAAATTAAGGGGCCGATTATGATGGCGGACGGACCTGAGTCCGTCCGACACCATAGAGTAGGAGGGACCGTCCGCAGGGGCTGCGGAGGTCCCTCCGTGCAGATTAGGATGTGACCGCCAGGGTGGCGGTCACATCCTCAAACTTTAACATTGCTGCAGGTGCAGCTTCAAGCTGCATCCGCCGCAATGTTAAAAAAGCATGCATGGCATTTGCGTGCACAAAGCAGCAGGCACCATGCGGTGCCCACCGCTTTGTCCACGCAAATGCAGGCGGGTACCATAGGTACCCCCATGTGCACCCCCCACACCCCCCGTACCCAAGGGGGCCCGCAACAGGCCCCCGAAGGCAATCTCCGTATGTTTTTCGCTATACTAATATGGCCGGCGGTGTCTGACAGACACCGCCAGCCATGTTAGAGCTTTTCTGCCACGGTCGGAAGGCGACCGCGGCGGAAAAGCAGCGGACGGATTTTGAGACCCACCGCCATCCTAATTTGGCGGTGGGTCTTCTGTGCCTCCGCAGCGGTTTTCCCGCATCCTCCCGGCCGGCGGTGGCTTCCGCCGGCCCGGAGGATGATCCTAATCAAGCCCGATGTTTGGGAAAAATAATGTGCTTTATTTACCTGCAGGTCTGAAGAACTGAATTTGGACAGAAACAAAAGGAACTTTCATCCGCATACAGTCGATAAAATGAGCAGCAGTGAGCTGTAGAGCAGAAGTTTAAATCAGTCCACTACTTTTCTGAAGTGGATACACGTGTAGTTGCATTTAGTTGGGCGATAACTAGAAGTATTTTGAATCTGTGGTTCACAGGTTTCATTCCCTTCTTATCCAATCACCAGACCTGTGAAGCAGGTTTACCAAAAAGTAGAAACGCATATGTATATGATATGACAATTTAAGATCTGTTTAATAAAGAAAGACAGCCAGAGGCCATGAAGAGGCAGTTCATTTGTTTTGAGCGGCAGAGTACATAAATGTTTTATTGCTTTCTCCTCATGTAGCTCACCCGTAGGCACTGGAGATGCGTGTAAAACATCAGGCAAGAATAAAAATATAGTCAGCATAAATATTGTAGCGGCTTCCCCAGTCCTGGAGCATGAAAATGAAATATGCCACATGGAAGCTGAAGTAAAATACCTCTTTATTCCTCAGCATACACTCACACACTGCACTTTATCTCATACTCAACAATAACTACACCCTAACTCCTACCTGCATATGCTGCATTTCCTGTCTTTAGTCCCCCAGAACCAAGAGGGCCAGTGCATATAACATCAATATGCTACATCTCCCCCTATGTTAAATTAAAAGTAGTGTACATCACGAAAATCAGATTTCTTCATTCAGTTGGCGAGGTGCCCACTGGACTTGTCGGCCGGACCAGGTGAATCGAGATGTTCGAAGTCCACCCTGATTGGACAACGGTGACATAGGCTCAGGTGCTTAAGCCGGATCTACTGGAAGAGAGGTGCTTCACGTATGGTTTTAGGACAAGATAAGTAGTGATAGGTGTCTGAAATGTGACTTTTTCCAAGTGATGTATAGTCCAGGATGATGTGCTCTTATCATATGTCCCTTGCACACCACCACCTTTACAGGATCAGCAGTAAAAGGAATGTCTTTTTTTTTTTTTAACCATTGCCCAATCTCCTTTGTCAAATACTGTCTCCTTGGCATGATGACGCTTTTTGGCATGTGTTTCTATTTTCCTTTTCCAAGTCACATTGGTGGCTTGAACTTGGTCAGTATTCACTAATCGATCTGAAGTCCATTGAGGTAGTTTTGTTCTGATGGCCCAAATGCAATGTGGCTAGACACTCACCAGTTGGGGAGTGAGTAGTTGATTGATAGGTCCATAAGGCCTAGCGGTAGGCTTGGTTAAGATGAATTCCTTCAATGGATGCTCATTGGATGACAAGAAACTCTTTGAACTCTTTGCTGTTAAAGGTAGGGCCATGGTCAGAATTGAGGATTTCAGGAATGCCCCACATTGCAAAGATGTAATCAAGTAATTCTATTACCTTGTTATGGGTTGTCAAAGATAGGTCTTCCACCAAAGGAAAACGTGAAAATTTGTCTATGATTAACATGAAATTGTGTCCATTTCCTAAAGGCCCAAAGAAGTCAACTGCAACTCTCTCCCAAGCATGGGAAGAAAGGTCAAACATTGTCACTGGGTGTTGCGTCACATTAGGTGCCAAGCAATTGTAAATGTGGCAAATTTTTAGTTCCTTCTCAACTCACTCATCTAGACGAGGGAACCACACTAGATCTCGAAGGGCATTTTTGGTGGCTAAGATACCATGGTGTTGTTCATGGGCCAGCTCAATGAGCTGCTGTATTAGACTTTCAGGTATGACGATTCTCAAGCCTCTCAGCATTACGCCTTCTTGAATGATGGCTAACTCATTCTGCAAATTTTTTAACTTTTGGAATTCAGCATCATCAGCAAGAGGCTGGCTACTTTTCATCCATGATTTGGTAGCAACAAGTTAATTAACGATAATCATGCCTTTATCAGCATTGGTGGCAGCAATGATTTGTTCCACTGATAGTGCCACTGGTGTGCTGGATTTCACAATACAATTGAGATATGCTTCTGTCATTTTGGATGTCGAACTGTGACGATGTAGTAGCACTTGTGAAAAGTAATCCACTGGGTTTTGATCCTTCCCCGGTTTGTACAAAATCTCATAGTTGTACTCTGGCAGTCTTAAACCCAACCTGTTGAGGTGAGGGAGGGATCTTAGTCTTCGGTTTCCCAAATATTGTGAGTAACGCATGGTGATTTGTGATGATAGTGAATCATTTTCCATAGAGGGAAACATGAAAATGTTCGTAGGCCCAAACCACAGCCAGACTATCCTACTCTGGCTGAGAGTAGGCATGGTCTGTCTCATACAGGTTCCAACTGACATAGGTAACAATGTGTCTTTGAGCATTTGGATGGCTATTGTGTTGAAAAAAGGATAGCCCTAGACTTAGTGGGCTTGCATCAACCGTTATTTCAGTATGTCGTTTGGGAGGCAAAGTAAATGTAAATGTATGTGCCTTGTAAAGCGCACTGCTGCCCTGAGGCGTCGTGGCGCTGTAGACTGCTGGGGAACCCGTCCTGGCTATCCCTGTGAGAGAGCCCCTACCAGGGCCGGACTGGGAACCAGAACCGGCCCTGGCAAAGTGCTCGGCCGGCCCCCACCGGGAGGAGAGGGGAGGGGGGAGAGGTGCGACCGTGGTATGTGACAGGGCCGGTTTTCGGCCGTTTTTGTTACAGGGCCGTTTTTGCAGCATAACGGCCCTGTAACAAAAACGGCCCCCAGGGGCCCAAAACCGGCCCCCTACCATGCGGCCCACCGGGGGATTGCCCGGTGCCCTCAACGGCCAGTCCGGGCCTGGCCCCTACTGGGTATCTCCAAGGTGAAACCAGGCATCCCCGGCGAATGTGGGGGGCCGTTGTAGAGATGAGGCTAGCTAATGCCCAGAGTTGCCGAGTGTGATCCCTGGTTAGAGTAGGCACAGAGGCGAGAATTATCTAGTCCGCTGACCCTAGTCCACGACCCTGCCGCGTCGGGAATTGAACCCTGGTCCCGGGCCGTTCTCTTTCAGGCCATTTCAGTTGCCTTCTGCATTGCATGTTTAGTTTCTCAGAAATTGCTGTCACATTCTGGAGACCATTGATACGGTACATTTTGTTTTGTCAAGTCTCTTAATGGGACACTCCCTATACAAAAGTTGCAAATGCATCTTAAGCAATAACTGGCCATGCCTAGAAACGATAGTAGTATGGTAACATCTTGGGGAGGGGCAAGTGGATGATAGTTCTTGCTCCTTCTTTGGGTCTGAAATCATTCCCCCATCAGAGAATATGTGCCCAAAATAACGTGAGTTTGTTATTGTTAAACTTGCACCTTGCAGCATCCAGAGTAAGACTGCATCAACAAGTAACGGTACACTTTGTTTGATTCTTTATCATGTTTCTTCTTGTGTTCTCCTTAAAACCAGTATGTCATCACTGTAGTTTAAAGCAAGTGTAACAGGTTGGACAACTTGTCAAAAAACATCCTGAAATATCTCAGCAACCAAGGATACTCCAAAACTCAGTCTCTTATATCTGAACAGATCAACATGAGTCGAAAAGGTAGTTATGTACCTGCAGTTCTCCACCAGTTCAAGTTGAAAGTATCCTTTATTCAGGTCGAGAAGGAAAAAGACTTTGGCTCCATTCAATTGCATGATCATGTCCACTATGTATGGACCAGGATGTCTCTCTCTCTCTCTCTCTCTCTCAATGGGTTTGTTTGCCTGCCGCATATCAATGAAGATGCGCACTGCTCCACTTCTGTCCTTCTTTGATTGTACCACTCTGGGTGAAACCAATAGCGTGGGGCGTGTGGAATGCTCAGTGATGCCATGCTTCTTTGCTGGTACTCAGTGGTGATATTGAAGAGCCTTTCTACGATGAGCTTGATGATGACTGATTTTGTCCGGTTTCCATAGCTGACGTTGCTCTTTTGTTTTGTGGGCGCGTCCATCTTTTTTTTCCATCATGACACACTTTATTTTTCGTTAGCTCGGCACACAGCTATTAAATTATTATTTTTTCCACAACCTTTGCAGTCCTGCCCAATGGCTGGACATTGATCTTCACGGGGAAACGAAAATACACATCAGAAGGATAGCTTTGATTTTTTTGAAGATGTCCACTTACGCGCATCTTGCTTTCGCGTTGCTTGTGCTTGCTTTTCACCACCAAGGCCGATTCATTGTGGGCTGATCCTGCTTCCATGTGAGCAGTTTGTTTGTCTGTTTGTTCCTCTGCAGCCATCAGCATTTTTTCCAAGCTGTGGGTTTCTCTCAACAGGCACCTTCTAAACAAAGCTGAAAGGCAGCCATCAATGACTATGAAGCGCATGGCTTTTTCATCTGTAAAATCACAGAATTTGCAATGTTTACTGAGTGTATCAAGTCTTTCAACAAACTCGTCCCATTTCTCACCAACCTTTTGTTGTACTTGGTTGAAGATATACCTTTTATAGTCGACATTCAGCATTGGATTGATCTTAGCCTCCAAAGCTTCTTTTACCATCTGGTATGGTTTCGCATCAGCCTGTGAAACTTCCTTTAGCACTTCTTTCACTCCATCACCTGCCAGGTTTTTCAAGGTCTGATGATCTTTTTTTCATCTTCTTCTTCTAGTGCATCTATGAAGTAAATGAATGTTTCGATCCACACATCCCACCTGGCACAAATGTTCTTCTTCTTAGAAGTGTCTAAGGGTGGTGATGACTTCAGGAATTGGCTGCATTGTATTTCACGATCCCTTTTTCTGCCATTGAGACCATGTGCTGTTCAGACAGCTTTTGCTTTAACTGGCGGTCCAGGCAACTTCTGGAAGCAAAACTCTTGTGCTTGAGATTGAGTCACCACGCCCAATCTGAAGTCATAGTATGCTTCACTTGTCTTTAACAGTGAGTAAATTTACTTTTTCTCTTGCCTGGTTGTCACTGCCATTATCTGTGTGCTCCTTATGAGTAATTGCTCCGTATTTAAGTCATAGTTCCATGTTTACATCGACTGCTTCACCAGCAGTATTGGCTGGTGTTTTGAATGTGCTCCTTTGCAGGGCCTTCACATTTTTTCTGTGGCCGTTTATGGGCTGAAGCAGGGCTTTGACTCCACATGTATCACTTGCAGACTGCTTTGCATTGATTTGAGGCACATGTGGGACGTACAAGCAATTTGCTGTACTATTGCAAACTCTCAGGGAGAGCAGACTTGTTTTCTTCGGACCCTATATCCTCTACTCTTTGCCAGATGTAGCTTCTTCCCCTGCCCTGGAGCGTGTGAATGAAATATGCCATGCATCAGCTGCAGTCAAATACTTCTTTACTCTTCAGCATACTCTCACATACTGTGCATTATCTCATATTCAACATTAATCATGCCCTAATTATGCCCTAACATCCCCCAGCATATTATGTAGTTTCTGTTCAGAGTCTGCGCCAGAACCACAAGGTTCCTAGTGCAAATAAAATGAATATGCTACAAATATGAACAGGCACTGTGTAATATATAGGTGCTGTACAATATAATAACATTGCATATGACCTCAGAAACAAATAACCTAGGGAGCATAAAAGGTATTTAAAAACCACAAATGATTTATAAGAAGTACAGAGAAAGTTTAAAGAGGGAGCACAGAGAACAAAAAGAGGCACCAAGTTAAAGGGGATCTTGATTGGATTTCAGGAAGATTTGAATATGGATTGAAAAGAGGGAGGAGAGCCCAAGTTAGATAGG
Organism: Lissotriton vulgaris; assembly: GCF_964263255.1. Taxonomy (NCBI): domain Eukaryota; kingdom Metazoa; phylum Chordata; class Amphibia; order Caudata; family Salamandridae; genus Lissotriton; species Lissotriton vulgaris. The sequence continues at coordinate 489,601,735 of NC_141685.1, forward strand.
ATCATTGCATAAAAGTATGCAGTATAGGCAGGTGCCTAACAAGATAGGGTTATCCTTTCAGCAGTATTGTAGAGTCCACATAGAAAGTGATAATTAGATTTTAGAGACATAGGAGCAATGTGCTAGTATCATCCCGGGGGAACAGTAGAAGAAAGAGAAAGGGTGGAGAGAAGTTAGGTAAGATCAAATGAAACCACAGGGAAAGTAGCATCACAGGAGCATATAGTGAGAGGACAGAAGCAGAATTTTGAGTTAGATAGAGTCTGAAGAGATGGGTCTATAGGTGCTGCCGAAAGGACAGTGAGATGGGTTAGGTTCTAAGGTCCGCTGGGAAAGAGTCCAATAGTATCATCTCCTAGGAAGAATTTAAATTGTACACTGCTTGTTTCTACTATTCAGAGTCAAGGTGTAGTTCTGTTTACCCTAATTAGGTAATTGCTACCAACACATTAGTTTCGCCTTGCAACAAAACAGAAAAAAAAATCCTATGAAAATTACAGGTTTCATTGTTTTAATTGGTTTAAAAAACATTATTTTAAGGATGTAAGTATATGGCTGATAGTCAGGTCACTGGATTTATTTGGCATTGGAGGACCAAATTATAGACTAGAGTTTACTACAAGATGTAGCAATTAAAGGCAGGTTAAATGGCATAATGGCGTACGTTCAATAAGTGTGTGTCACTTTAGCACACATTAAAACAATCTGGGCAAAAGTTTCACCACGCTAGTAGCAGTTTAAACACACGAATACAGCAATCAGCAAGTGAAAAGAATTCAGGATACATATCCGAAGGGTTTTCAAAAGCGCAGTTTTTAAGTAACTTTTGACCGGCTTCAGGTAGGACCTAATTGTTTTGTGAGTATCTGCACATTATGTTTGTGAGGGTGAATCATGTGTCAAGTATGATATATTATCTATAATTATTTGAAAAATGCTACAGTCATGAAATCACATATCTCCAGCTGCCATTCTTATGGTGTTTCAGACCAGTTCAGTGAGAACGTTATCTTTGCCCATTTATTAGTGTTATTTCAGGGAGTTTAGGACACTACAATATCATGTCAAGGAGTTAAGGGCACGACCTTTGAATGAATATAAGTCTTATAGAGCGCCAACTTAGCTCGGAGGTATCAAGGCGCTGCTGACAGAGATCAGAGTGTCAGATGTTAATATATTCCAGAGCTAAAAGACTAGGGCAGGTGGAAGATTGGAACAGGTGAAAAGCCAGGTCTTCAAGGACTTAAGAAATGAAGAATAGGGGCCATATGTATCAAGCCGTTTTTGAATCGCAAAGGCCGAAATTCGCAGAATTTCGGCCTTTGCGAATCGCAAACGGCCTTTTTGCATTTTTTCCAATGTATCAAAAAATCCCAATTTAAGGAATCGCAATAATTTGCGATTCATTATTTTGCCATAGCATTTAAGGAATCGCAAATTTTGCGATTCCTTTAATGATATGTATGATACATTTTTGAAGTGCAAATTTGTGTTAAGGAATCGCAATTTACCACCAACTTGTAGTTGGTGGTAATTTGCGATTTCTTATAATAATGCCCTATTTGGCATTTGTGAGGGTGGTATGTGACACACATACATGCCCATAGGGCATGTATGTGTGCCACATGCACATACATGAATATAGCGATTTTGTACAAACATACCGTTTTGCGATTTCTAAATAGCGATTCGCAAAAAATCGCTATTTAGAAATCGCAAAACGATATCTTGATACATCCGGCCCTAAGTTTCCAGAGTGAAAATTGGGGGGGGAAGCAAATTCCACAGATTAGCCACTATGAACGAGAATGCCCCCCCCCTATAATGTCACTGTATACTAAAGTGCTGTGTCAGGGAGTTTGGGACAATGACAGAATACTGTAATATGCATGCAGAGGTGGCATAAAATAGAATACTGCGTACAAATGAGAAGAATTGTGATGGTGGTTTTATATTGTGATTAACAAAAAATATGGACCTAATAAAGTAGGGTTGTACATTGAAACAAAAATAGCACCAACAGTGAATTATGCTGCTTTCTCAAATACCACATAATGTAATCTTTCTTTATCGTAATATTTCCTGGCTTCTTATCAAACTTAATGTGAAGGGCATACGTGAGATTAGTTTATCAGAACAGACTCTACTAAGTTCTACTAAGGACAAAAAGCTATGGCCATGAGTTTGTAATTTTATTGAACCATATTAGGGAGCGCGGAGGCAGATTTGTCGCAAGCCCAACTACAATAAAACAATGCATTACAGTTATTGGCCGTCTGGAATCTTCTACTGATGTTGGGGTGCAGTGCATCTCTTTGTACTTTTATTTCATAATTAGCGTTATAAATGTACTTAAATGATGCTTCACATGTGTTCGCATTGTTCTATTCTATACCATCTTTGCATGCATGTTAGAGAATTCTGTGACTGTCCTAAACTCCCTAACATAGCACTGTTGTATACAGTGACGTGATAGGTTAGTGTAAATCTTGACACAATACCATAATGAACATAAAAAAGTGTCCTTAGCGACCTGACATACAACGTTAGTATACAGTGACACGATAGCTTAATGTACAGAGAACAGTGGTGCCCTAAATCTCTTGACACAATACCTTAGTACACATACGAAAGCGTCTTAAACCTCCTGACATAAAACTTTAGTAGACAGTAACACAATAGTTTAGACTACATAGAAAGGTGGTGCACTAAACTACTTGACACAGTACCATAGTGCACATGGGAAAGAATCCTTAACTCCCTGACATAGCACTTTAGAATACAGTGACATAATAGGTTAGTGTAAATCCTGACACAATACCTTGTGAACATGAAAAAGTGTCCTTGGCTCGCAAACATAAAACTTTAGTATACAGTGACACAATAGTTTAGACTACATAGAAAGGTGGTGCACTAAACTACTTGATACTGTACCATAGTGCCCATACGAAAGAATCCTTAACTCCCTGTCATAGCACTTTAGTATAGTGACATAATAGATTAGTGTAAATCCTTGACACAATACCTTGTGAACATGAAAAAGTGTCCTTGGCTCGCAAACATAAAACGTTAGTATACATAGCTTAGTGTACAAAGAAAGTGTGCTTAAACTCCTTTCAACAGTACCATAGTGCACATACGAAAGTGTGCTTAACTCACTGACATAACACCTCAGTATACAGTGACATGATAGCTTAGTGTACATAGAAAGGTTGTGCCCTCAACACCTTCACACGACGCCACAGAACACATATGAAAGTGTTCTAACCTCCCCGATATGACATTTTAGCAAATGCACAAAGAGAATGTAACCAGTGAACTAGCCTGCAACAGATCAACTGGAAATTTGAGACCGCAGCATATTTCACTGGTGCTATTGTCATGTCACCATACCTTCCTAATATATAGAGACATATTTAGTTTACACAGAGTTTTCCGATTGCATTTCATGTACTATTTTCATTCTTTTCTTGATAACGTATGTAAAGTGAATTGTATTCTTCCAATTTAATACAAGCATATTTACTTTAAACACAAATTACTCTGTTTCTAATGTGGTGATACAGTTATGCTGCCACGCTATTTTATTTCCAACTAGAATTAATGTTTTAGTGATATGTTGGTTCTGATTACACCCACAGGGCTAATTCTGTCTCCAGTGTACCTCCTGTTTACATCCAAAACAAAATTTCAACAGAAGGCAGTATCTACCCATAGGTTAATCACGCGCCCGTGTTGTGATGTCCACACGTTTTTGGAAGGTAAAACCTGTCAAAAATGTTGCCAAATTACTTGAAAATCCAAAGTGTGCTCCCTGGCACATTTTCCAGGGACACAGATAATAATTCTTAAGGAGCTCAAATCAGAATTTCAAGCTATCTGCCGAACAGATTCTCAGGAGGTTTAAGTACCAAATTCTTTTGGGTAAAATAATATAGACTGGGCAAATAACACGTGCAATTACTGCATGGGGAAAGGGGTTTGGTGAGAGGGGTTGGGGGGGGGGGCGGCAGACCATCGGGAGGCCTGCCACCCCCGGGGGGGGCTTTGGGGCCTGGAGGGTAGGGGGGGAAAGGATGAGGAGACCACGGGGGATTCTGGGACTGTTGGGCTGGTTGGGCTGTCTTCGGGGGGTTTGGGATCTTAATGGGCAATCTTTGGGCTGGTTGGGCTGGGGGTGTTTATGTACAGCATCTTGGGTCTCTAACCACCATTTTAGTGGCAGTGACTCAGCAGTTGGAGGGGAGCTCTGGTCTTGAGTTGTTTGAACCCTGGTCTCGAGTTGTTTAGTGCGTTAGCACGAGTCTGTGGTTGTGCTTCGCGTGGTTTTCAGCAGGCTTTGTGGATTGCCAGTGTATTGGTGTGCGGTATGGCGCGATTGCAGGGTCCCCGCGTGTTGGAGGAGGTGAGGCTGCTCGGCGATGCGGGGCGGCTGGACCTCCTGCGCCCGGAAGTTCAGGTAAGGCCGCCGCGGCACGCTGCCAACGGCGCTGCGGCAGCTGTGGTGGTGTGTGAGCCCCCGTGGTCTCGGCCGCGGAGGGCTCGCGGGGCCGATGGGAGGGTCGGGGCGTTATGGAGGGCGGGCGGCGGGGTCGGGAGCGGCAAGGACGGGGCGGGAACAGGAGGGGGCAGGCGAAAAGTCAGCGGAGAAGGCGCGGTCGGCAAGGAAAGGGAAGGCAGCGCTGGACGTTGTGGAGCGGGCTGGGGGCAAGGGGGGAGCGGGTGGGGAGGCTGTGGCGGTAATGCTCCAAGCAGGAGAGGCGGCGGTTGAAGTGGTGCAGCAAGGGCAGGGAGAGGGGCTAGACCTTGAAGGACGAGGAGCAGGGGGGAGGGCAGGGGAGGAGAGTGGGGTGCTGGGGGGGATGGGGGTGGGAGCTCACCCTTACTGATTGAAGAATTGGAAGAGGAGGGGGAGGGGCACGGGGGGGATGGCACAGCTTTGGACTGGGGTCTTCGTCCGGCGAGGACGGGGACATGGTGGGCCCAAGCAGGCCGCTGTCCCTGGTGGGGGGCGAGGTGAGAAGAGGAGGGGGTGGAGGAGGGGGCGAGGACGGGGACATGGTGGGCCCAAGCAGGCCGCCGTCCCTGGTGGGGGGCGAGGGGAGCAGAGGAGGGGGGGTGGGGGAGAGGGTTGTGGGGGGTGTTGGGGGAGGCCAGGAGTGATGTGGGGGAGGGCGTGGGGGTAGCCTGTGGGAGCGGTGGGAGGACGGGGGGCTTGGAGTGGCCGGAGCGCAATGGGGTGGGGTTGGGGGGCATGGGGTGGTGGGCCAAGTTGGGGGGGTCTGGGATGGGGGCCAGTGGGGGATCCGCGGCAGGCGCCATGGGGGGAGTGGGGTGGGTGGGGGATGGAGGGGCCCGGATGGTTGTGGCAGGACCGGCCGGCGGTGCGAGGAGGACAGGGTTGGAGGAGGGGGCCGCGGAGGAGATGGGGCGAAGGGGGAGACCTTCGGGGGTTTGGGCTCTTAATGGGCTATATTTGGGCTGGTTGGGCTGGGGGTGTTTATGTACAGCCATCTTGGGTCTCTAACCACCATTTTAGTGGCAGCGACCCAGCATTCGGAGGGGAGCTCTGGTCTCGAGTTGTTTCCCACCCACCCTCCCTGATTTTCTCGCTGGGCCTGTTTTTGCTCAGGGGTATCTGGTGTTTGTTATGGTCAGTATCCCTCTTTTTCTGCCGGGGGGGGGGGGGGGGTTGGAGGCGGCATCTGTTCCTTAAGAGGAGTTTTCGGGTGCTGCTGTGCAATTCAGGATGTGGGCGCTTTTCCTACAGATAAAAGGGGGTTAAGGGTAGGAGGCCTGGGCTTGTTTTGATAAGGGGTGGGGATCACTGAGGTCAAGGAATGTCCAATTTGGTAACGAGGCATGTTTCAGGTGGTATGCAGTGGATATGTTGTGGGTGTTGTGTTATGTTGAAATGGGGAAAATCATTTAGGGGAGGGGGTGGGGGTTGGTCAGGTAGTTCTTATTTAGTGAGGTGTTGTTTTTTTCAGCACAGGCCAGGTTTGTTTATTTAGGATGCACCTGCTTCCAATAAAGCAGCCTTTTTCACACTTTATCACTTGTCTGTGGTCGTTGCCTCCCACCCCTGCCCTCCTGGGTAGGTCCCAAATACTCTCTGACGTGGAATCCAATTTTGGGTGCAAGTAGTACTTCATACCAAAAACAGAATTATACCCATTTCTTTCAACAGGCCTCGTCCCAAATCAGCATCATGCGCCACTAATCAAGCCATCTCTGTATTCCGTGGTTGCTATGCTGCCATGCGCCTCCCTTTCATTGTCACCCTGTTTTATGTACATGTATAGTATAAAGTATTTATGTAGGTGGACTGTGACTTTACATACACACTTCAGTTTTCTTATCTATAAACATGTGTGGCTTTCTTCATTTGTAAATGTTTATTATTTTTCAGGTACATAAAGCTTTACAAGGCAATTATTTGGGGGTCTGGAATTATGTGGTGCTTAGAATCATGAAGGCTTTGAATATTATTAGGGCAACCTAAAATTGAGGAAATGACAAGCCACTCAGGGAAACAGGTTCAGCTAGTTACTTGTGATTTAGAACTATCCTAATATTTGTATTGACTTTACATACTCTGAAAAGGGGGGCTAACCTAGCAGTAACACAGACTGTTAATATTTTTAGAGGCAGTGGTTTAAAGTTATGCTGTGCCAGCTCTTCAATAATGACTCTTTCCTCTTACAACAATCCCCGCACTGCGTATCAACACTGTCTTCACCGTGACCCTGTACTCAACTGATCCTCAAGTGTACGATTACTTTCCCTGCCTCTATGATATATAATACGTTGAGTACTGCACTTCCCTCCTGGGTTCATTAGATGGTGTTACATATATTTCTGTGAACAATGAATCCTTCTGCTATGCACAACATTAAAAGTCCTTCTGGAGCAAGGTCTGCATCTCGAACATAATTATAAAACAAATATTAGCTGAGATTTCAAGCCACTCACTGAAACTATAAAGACTTGGGACAGGATGTCATGTATTCAGAGGCCACTACCAGTCACTCATTCCATTTCCCCATTCAGCAAGTCTAACATTAGCATCCGTAGGAACATCCCTTCAGACAAGTCTGCTTTCGCTATAATTTTACAAGCTATGCCACCTTCCCAAAGTATCACATCAGCTCTTCTTCCACTAAATCTAACACAAAAACAAACAGAGCCATGATTCAAGCCTCACGGGAAGAGAAGTTAGCCACTCCTTGCTCAGAATCACTCCCCTTGAAGGTAAAACACAGAAGAAAAATTCATCTTGGATGCAGACTTTGAGAGCAGAGTTGAGAGCAGCACCAATAGCAGTAGGGTCTTAAGAGTCTTTGCGTCGATGCATCGATGACACCATCAAGACAATGTATGGTGTGGGGTCAGTGGGTCACTGGTCCCATCCTTGTATGCACACTGTGGTTCCTCTATGAGTGATAGAGGTTTCAAAAGACTTTCAAACAATAATTGCAATTGTCGTTTTATTCGTAGGTTTCCTTATTATAAGTCATTGACATTCTTCATTTTTCATTTTTGATTTGCATAACATGATACCATCCTTATATACATCCAATGCATTTCGGGGTTATCATACACCCCTTCATCAGGGAAAGGACACTGTGAACAGAAAACATTCGAATCATAAATAATGTCTAAATAAGGCGTAGGTGCAAGCTAAATTTGCGCATGCACGGTAATGGGACCTGGATCGTGATCGATGTTAAAAATGGGAGTGAAGAAAGTGAGGGTGATTTATAGGGTACACCAATCTATGTTCCAGATATTCCCATGTGTAAGGGAATAGTGTACAGGTTCAGCGAAGGTATGCTTACGTGTATCATTCAGCAGGTATGCGTATGGTCCTGTGAATGAAAATATGGGGAGGTACGTTAGTTACCGTTTAATGGTGCGTCGGGTTTAGTGTTGCTAGCGTGGTTCGTGATGGGTTACGGGCTCGGACTGACCTGGTGTTGGTTAGTAGGGTCCTCCTTTCTTGGACGCTGGTACTGGCGGAACGCCATAGACCGCGTTTCGTATCCTTAAGGGAACACGGTCACGTGGATCGGCTAGAGGGAGTGTTCCTATCGATTTAAAGGAACAGTGTAATGTAATAGTACGTGCGAATGGAGATGAGAGCGCAGTGCAGTTTGGGCAAGGTAGTTATGTTACAGTGAACGGGTATGGCGAGGTTTACGTGCTTGATTAAAGCGAATGTGAGGTGGCCATTATATAGGATGGGTCAAGTTAGTGATATGGAGTGCTGTGACACTAATAGAGATGATAATAAAACGATAATAAAAAACATGATAATAAAAAACAAAAGGTTAACAAGAAAAATAACTAAAATGAAACCGGAAGTAAGCAAAAAATTAACAAGTGATCCTTAAGTCGTTCAGGAGTCACTAACTCGGTCCGTGAGCAACTTTACAAGTAGCAAGAGAGTTCAATTCTTTCATTAAGCCCCAGTGGCTTCTGTGTGGACAATTTTTGGATCCATGCATTTTCTCTTTGGAGGAGGAATTTGGTGTTGTCTCTACCCTCCTGTTTGACGATGGTTTCCAGTATCGTGAATTTCAGTTGAGAAATGTTATGTTTCTCTTCATGGAAATGTACTGCTAGTGTTGACTTAGTACTTTTTAGACGAATGTTAGATTTATGTTCTATGAGCCTGGTTTTGATTTTCCGTTCTGTCTTTCCGATGTATAGTTTACCACACGGGCATTTTAGAGCATAGATGACATTACTGGTGTCACATGTGGCATTGACTTGGAGCTTGATCTTATTACCCTTCATAGGGTGATTGATTATGTTGCCTCGAATGATAGAGTTACAGTTCCCACAGTTAAAGCATGGTTTGGTTCCTGAGTAGCTGACTGGTTTGGTTGGTTTATGTCGCACTAGTTCACCTAGGTTGCGTGATCTGGTGTATGCGAATAGTGGAGGTTCCTGGAAGATCTGGTTGAAGTCTGGTTCCAGGTTCAAAAGTGGCCAGTGTTGGTGAATAATCTTTTTGAATTTGTTGGTGGTGGTAGAAAACTTGGAAACGACCACTAGGCGTGTCTGTTGTTTTTTGGCACTAGGTTGTAGGAGTTTCTGTCTGTCTATATTGTTAATCCTCTGTATAGAGTCTTCAATGATGCTTTCAGGGTACCCTCTGTTACGGAATTTGCATGCAATTTCTTTAATCCGTTGTGTGGCATTATGAGGATTTGATGTGATCCGTTTTGCTCGTGCCATTTGTGAGAATGGTAGATGTGTTTTTAAATTGGATTCGTGGAAGCTGCTATAGTGTAGCATGTTATTCCTATCGGTGGGCTTGGTATAGAGATCTGTCTCAATTACTTGTCCTTTGATGGAAACCTTGACATCCAGAAAGTTGACGCAAACTTTTGACATTTCCCAGGTTAGTTGTATTCTTTGGTCGATGTTGTTGAATTCCAACAGTCTGTTTTGTAGTTCTTCTTGTGTACTTTTCCAAACGATAAAGATATCATCTATGTATCTTGTGAAGAGCATTAGGTGATCCGTCCATTTTTTGTTGTTGAGTATATGATTTTCTTCAAAATGTTCCATAAAGATGTTCGCATACGCGGGAGCCGCTGAATTGCCCATAGCCATTCCCACGAGTTGCTGGTACCATGTATCTTGATGTTTAAAATAGCTTTGGTACAACGTGAATAGCATGAGTTCCATTAGGAACGTTTGAAAGGGTCTTTCCATATCAGATTTGAGTAGAGACTGTTCTATTGCTTCAATCCCCAAGGAGTGGGGTATTGACGTGTACAGGGAGCGTACATCGGCTGTGCATAGGATCAGTTCCTGGTTGGTTTCTAGCTTAAGATTCATTAATTTCGAGATGAAGTGTGTGGTGTCTTTGGTATATGTATTCATCGCTTGTACCATTGGTTGAAGATATTTGTCCAATAGTTGCCCAATGGGTTCTTGTAGACTCCCGCATGTTGAGACAATTGGTCTCATGGGGGGGTCCCTTAGGTTTTTATGAATCTTGGGGACCATTCTCAAAATCGGGCTCCTGGGATTGGACTTAGTGAGAAAGTTCTTAGTTTTAGCATTGATTGTTCCCATTTCATGTGCTTTATCCAGTATGTTGGTTAAAGTTTTCATATATTCCGTTGTGGGATTCCCGTCCAGTTTCATATATGTTGTCGTGTCACTTATGTGTTCCAACGCTTTCGATTCGTACATGGCTGTGTTCATAATTATGAGGGCACCGCCCATGTCCGCCTTGACGCATGTGATCGTTTCATTGTTAGATATTTTCCTCAGTGTGGTTAAATCCTTTTGTGTGATGTTCTTGGACTTTGTGTGCTTGTGGTTGATTTTCATTAGATCCTGTTTAACTCTGTTTTCAAATAGGTCCAGGGTTTTGTGGCTTACTGGTGATTGGAATGTGCTATGTGGTCTCAGTCCGAGTAGCTGGTCTGGTTCCACTGAAGGATTAGGTGGTAGCACATTGTCAAAGAAGTGACGAAGTCGGAGTTTGCGCATGAGTTTAAAGAAACTGACTTCCAGTTCCAGGTTGTTTGAGTCGGTCGTAGGTACAAACGAAGTTCCCTTTTGTAGAAGTTGAATTTCGTGTTGGGTGAGTTGGTAATCGCTAATGTTAATAACTAGTTGTTCTGTGTTTTCTTGGTTTGTTTGTCCTTGATGGTTCCCGTTGTGCTCCTGGTCCCCGAAATGCATGTATATAAGGATGGTATCATGTTATGCAAATCAAAAATGAAAAATGAAGAATGTCAATGACTTATAATAAGGAAACCTACGAATAAAACGACAATTGCAATTATTGTTTGAAAGTCTTTTGAAACCTCTATCACTCATAGAGGAACCACAGTGTGCATACAAGGATGGGACCAGTGACCCACTGACCCCACACCATAGACTGTTAAAATGTGATGTTGAGGGACGCCTGACATCACTTGTATAGCACCTTAACATTAAGGAATAATCTCACACGAAAACCGCTGTGCGCCAGCCCTACTTACACTACCATCAAGACAATGCGCATAATCCACTCCGGCTCTCCGTCAGACCCATTCCCGCACCACGTCTTCAACAGAGCAAGCAGCTCCATCGCACCCCACCTGCGCAACATCATCAATCTCTCCCTCAAGACCGTGACCTTCCCAGAGACCTGGAAACATGCCGAGATCAGCACCCTACTCAAAAAACCTAAGGCAGACCCAAGAGACCTCAAAAACCTCCGGCCCATCTCTCTGCTCCCCTTCCTGGCCAACGTCATTGAGAAAACCGTCAACAGACAGCTAATCCGATACCTCGAAGAAAACAGAATCCTGGACCCTTCCCAGTCAGGGTTCCGCAGAAACCACAGCACTGAGACTGCCCTCATCGCCGCCACCGATGACACTAGGACCCTGCTGGACAATGGCGATACCGCAGCATTGATCCTCCTAGACCACTCTGCCGCCTTTGACACTGTCTACCACTGCACACTACGTGCACGCCTCCATGCCACAGGGATCCGAGACAAGGCTCTCGATTGGACCACCTCCTTCCTCTCTGGCAGAACCCGGAGCATCTGCCTTCCCCCCATTACATTCCAAAGCCTCTGAGATCATTTGTGGCGTACCCCAGGGATCCTCCGTCAGCCCGACACTGTTCAACATTTACATGGCTCCGCCCACACATGTAGCCCGACAGAACCACCTCCACATAATCTCATACGCCGACGACACTCAGCTGATCCTCTCCCTCACCAAGGACCCCATCACCGCCAAAGCCAACCTCCACGAAGGAATGAAGGCCGTCGCAGACTAGATGAAGACCAGCCGTCTAAAGTTGAACTCGGAAAAGACGGTGGTCCTCATCCTCGGCTCCAACCCTTCAGCCTGGGACCACTCCTGGTGGTCGACGGCACTGGGGGCAGCCCCGACACCCACCGACTACGCACGCAACCTGGGAATCATCCTTGACTCAATGCTCTCAATGAACAAGCAAGTCAACGCCGTCTCCTCCTCCTACTTCAACACCCTCCGCATGCTCCACAAGATCTTGCTCCACAAGATCTACAGATGGATCCCAAAGGATATAAGCAAGACAGTCACCCAGGCCCTCGTCAGCAGCAGACTCGACTACGGAAACACCCTCTATGCGGGAGCCCCGACCAAGCTCATCAAACGACTACAACACATCCAAAATGCCTCAGCATGACTGATCCTCAACATACCATGCCACGGCCACATCACCCCCCACCTGTGAATCCTGCACTGGCTCCCCGTCAACAACAGGATATCCTTCAAGCTCCTCACCCACGCACACAAGGCACTCCACAAGACCAGCCCAGCCTACCTCAACAGACGGCTCTCCTTCTACATCTCCAACCGCCAGCTAGGCTCGGCCGACCTCTCACTCGCCACCGTCCCGCGCATCCGAAGAACAACCACCGGTGGGAGATCCTTCTCCCACCTCGCCGCCAAAACTTGGAATACCCTCCCACTGAGCCTATGACAGACCCAAGACCTGTTGACCTTCAGGAGGATAGTCAAGACCTTGTTGTTTGATCAGTAGTGCCCCCCTCCCACAGCACCTTGAGACCCTCACGGGTATGTAGTGCGCTTTACAAATGATTGATTGATTGATTGGTTTGGCCGGTGCATATTTTTTGACAGTGTCCGTGGTGGGAGGTTGCCAATTAGGCCTGGAGTGGGTTTCACAGCAACTCTCTGTAGATCGGACAAGATGTGTCGAACAGGCCGTGAATGGAGGTCTTCTAGTTATTGCCTTTGTTATCACTTCTGTTGTGTCTTTCAATAGCATTTCCACCACCATATGTGTGTAAATAACACCAGCTTCTTCCATCCCCTCGCCAAAACCATTTTCTGCATGCCATGGTGGTGTCATGCCTTGTTCTACCATGTTTTGGCCAAAAATAAACAACTTCTAGAATCTACCCATCTTTCTTACCTGCCATATCAGTGTTATAAAAGTATCATCATTTTTCTGGAACAGTAGCACAGCTCAGTCTGCGCCTGTACGCAACTGTTCGTGATACAGCCTCGGTTGCATGAATGCTATCTAACAGTACCCTGCATCTGCTATGGGGCCCAAGCTGTAAGGAAGCCCTTAGAATCAGAGCCCTGTCAATGCCCTACATATTCTGTATTGTGAGCTTTTTCATCGTTGTGCCTTGTGGGTGCCAACAGCCTTGGCACTGTTGTACAGGGGAGAGAGAGAGAAAGAAAGAAAAAGAGAGAGAGGAAGAGAGTCCACCCAGTTGCTTCAAGCAACCCCCCTCTCCTTTATTTGAGAGAGAGCCTTGTTGATTTGTTAATATATTCCTGAAAATTATTGTACTTCAATTATTTTCTAAGCATCTGTATTTAAGTGCGATCCAGTGTCCAAAAGTATCACAATGTCAAGTTATTACCAGACAAAAACTTAAAACAAATAAAACACATGGACTATAGGTGAGATGATGTGTTATTCTGAAACCTACAAAATATAAATATACTGTTGTTCTTTCTCGCTCTCTGTTTTATATAAAAACATGTGTTAGCTGAGCAGAGCTGAACAGAACCCCAACAAGGTCAGGCATTTAGCAATTTACAGCAGGCCTACACCTACATAATACATCCGGGCCGTAAGCTAAATGTTGAAACCAGAGATCCTTCCCGTCACTCCCTGTGACCGGCGTTACGTCTAATGGACCTCTGCTAGCACTGTAGGAACCATAACGTGCTGGTGCTCAGTACCTCAAAACTTTGCTCACCTTCTCTTAGACATGAACACTGGACATGTCTTGAGACATTACGTCTCTGTGAATAAGATCGTGCAAGTCTCAATAACGTTTAACCTTTTGTAGAAGTTACACAGACGAATAAGAGTATTTTTTCTCCCATTCCCCATTCAAGCATGCGAACCTGTCCATGTGTTTCATCGGCTGGTGCCAGTGTGTGATTGCCACAGGCTGTCTGTTTGCATAGCTTTCAAAGGACATTGTCAATATGACTCAAATGACTCAATATATAAATAGTTGACTTAATAAAATGAAACAATGAGAGTAGATGGATTTCTAGCCATTCCTTCAATACGAATCATGTGAACAAACATTTTCAATCCTCTTTGCAATAAGCCTCCTCAACCTTTCATCTAACTCACTACACCACCAATCATCAAATTACACACATTTCAATGTGAATATTCATCAAATTAGAGTCATTCCCTTGATAGGAAAATTGCATCTAGATCCATATCTGCCAATAAAATAACCTTATGTCTAATTTATGCGCAACTTTGTAAGAAATGGCCCAATAGACTTTCTTCCATTTTCTTAACCATCTTAAACCTTCTAATAAGACGTAACATTAGGGAAACAAGCAGCATTTTCACTGCAATAGGTCTCGCATTTGCGAGCGTTTAAGCTAATGACATTGAAAATGACAATGACTTTTATTTATGAGTTTTTGAAAGGAACCCATATATAAAAGGCATTGTTGTTTTTAATGCCTAGAGCTTAAACTCTCGCAAATGCAAGACCACTATAATGGTGGCCACGCCCCTTTTTTTAGGCGCTACTCGCATGTTCAGGTTACCCTGAGCACCGTCTAAACAAAGGGAAGTTGCTACTATTATAGTGAAAGTGCTTATGGTGCTTTCACTTAAAGTTTATTTTAAAAAAAAGTATATTCAAAAACTTTGTGGCGCGGCCGCTAAAGTAAATGCGGCTGGCGCTGGTAAATAAATAAGCGTGGCCGCTATAAAGCGGACCGTGCTGTAATTTGAATAAAATAAATTACAATTTAAAATAAAGCAGGCGGGTGCTCTGATGCAATGGGTGGAATAGGGGGGAAGTGCATTAAAGAAAATAGTGTTCACCAACTTATAAAGTGTACCGTGTAACAACTGAAGTAAAAGGGCCAGTCCTCATGGGAGGTTACAAGGGAAGACAAGGTGTTAATATCAGAGAGCAGCCGGGTATGCATGATGACAGGACAGTTAGTAGAGAACATTTCTGCTTTGAGCTTCACCTCAATCACATGCACCTAGACCAGGGGTCTTCAAACTTTTGGATGCCGAGACCCCCCCCTGTCAACATTTTGGGGCGTAAGGACCCCCTCCTGACAAAAATTTCTAAACCTGTAAGCAGGGCTACTAGAATTATGAGGCAAGTGAGGACCAAATTACGTGACAGGCTTGACTAAATTCTGTGGGAAGAAAATGTAAGTGTTATGTGATGCTGCGTATTTTGGGATAGCATTGCTTCATTATTTAATTTTTTTTTACACACAGTAACATTGAGGAAAGATTTTACCCCATCAGTACCCGTTTATAACCAAAATACAGAAATTTACATCAGAAATATTTCTAGTCAATCTTTGAGAAGGGCCTTTCACTCCGCAGGAATACGTGCTGCCGCATTAGAAGCTCACCTGGCCCTGGCCAGGAGAGATAGGGGTCTCTTAAAAACCTGGCGGTTTTGTTCAGAGTTAAGCAGTTTGCCCATGCAGCTTTCGTCTCACCCCCTCCCTTCCATCCCTCTCTTCTCTCCTAACCCTGGATCCTTCTCTCATTTTGCAGGCCATTTTCTTTCACCCCTTTTTACAACATCTGAACTCTCCCCATTCAACCTCTCACTTTAACAATGCACCTCATCTCTCTATAGCACCTTTCTGACAAACATTTCATTTTTTATAGCACTACTCATAGCTTACTCACACTCAGTTCTGTGATCTGCATGGTACACGTTCTTTGTAGCAGGCACATTAACCCTCTGTACACTGTGGGTGAAAAGAGTGCCCATGTGAGTGCACGGTGAGCGATGCAACAGTGCGAGAGTAGGGTAAGAGAAGTGACTGCAGGGTGAGTGAGGTGGCGCATGAATTTGGGTGCGGTTGCAAGTTCAGAATGGGACGAACGAAAATTAACAGTGTGATACGACATCAACATCAGAAGGTATTTAGAATAATTTCTAATAATTCAGCGTGTCATATATAAGATACAATCAGAACATCACATGGTATGCTGTATTTCTCACAAAACAGATGATGTAGCACTCCATCTGGAAGAGAGTTAACATATGGTGCCTGGCTTAAAAGGAATGATTTCTCCACCACGTCTAACGAAACAAGGTAACCATGTTTGAGTGTACTTGTCCTTATATAAGTTAAAGGTTGTTCGAATAAACAGGGTAGTAAGGACTGCTGTTTTATCTTTTACAGGACTGATCCCTTATGGTTCTGAAGAGAACCCCCGGATTTGAGGGGTTTCGAAACGTGTCAACCCTTTGTTGTTAATGGCCAATCTTTATTGTTCTGCTTTCTTACAAAAATTGCAATATTGTTATAATTGTGGGATGGCCTGTTGTTTGAAGACTAATTCACTATTGTGTTAAATAATTTTTCTACAAAACAATACCCCACTTCTTACCATAATCCTAGGCCCCATATCTAGGTGAGATACCACATTCTTTCTTTTCACTTTTTTCATTTTTTTGTTTTCACTTCATGCGCGGATGTATGATTGAATACTGTATAAGTATTGTATGAACGATTTACAGAGCGAATGTAGGAAGACGATTATGTGTTGAACACTTGACACCCACCTCTAAAACTCCTTATGTTTTCTCTAGTTCACCATCCCCTTTTTCCGAGTCCATTGGGAAGGTTGCAAAAAAAACAATGCAATTGTGCCCTCTCCTTATTCTCCCACATTTTTACTGCTCCACAAAATAAATTTAAATAGTTCATGTTCTTAAATGAAATTTTCGAGTACAAAATAAAAATAAAAAGATTTATTCAGTAAAAATTTGGTTCATTGTGCACTCAAATGTGCGAAAGTCTGACGCAGCACTGGCATCTTTGTTTGTTTATACTACGTACGGCGTGGCCTTGCTGCGTTTTTGCCAAACCTCTTTCTGTTCCTTGCCTGGAGGAGCAGGCGGGGCTTCGGTGTCACCAGGAGAGAGAGCCCCGTAGCAACAGCAGCCGCCGCACCAGGAGAGCTGGTGAGTGAGGCCCCGTGATTAATGTCTGTTTGTTTTAGAGGAGAAGGGCGTCAGGGCACATTGCCGGTGCCCGCCCCCCCCCTCCTGCGGGTGCTAGCGTTGTGTGGGCCAGATCGACTTGGAGGGAGTCCCAGAGCAGGACTCCGACGTTTGGGGAGGCCAGTCCCTGCTCTCCACAGTGCCCACGATTGCTTCAGGGCCCGAGAGGTTCCAACAACGGGGGCAGGTCTTAAGAGCCCACAAGAGGCTCAGGGCACATTTGTTGATTTTGAGTCCCCAGAGGGGGGACTCCAACGGTGAGGCACATGGTTATTTAGAGCCCGAGAGGCTCTGTGGCATTTCCTTGGTTCGCGAGTCCCCAGAGAGGGGACTTCAACGTCGGGGGCATTATTTTGCTGTTTAGAGCCCGAGAGGCTCCCACCTATATCTGGCTCCAATCACAGGCGAGCACTCTCTACTTGTCATCAACAGCAGTTACAAACCAGTCCGGGGTGGCCGGCGCTCTTCATGGTAGGTGACAGAATGCAAACGAGGAGTTTCAGAGGCACAGTGTATAAAACATACAACTACCACCTTTTATTTTTCTCTCAGTATTTTATTTCTGTGGTGTGTTTCGAAAATGATTTTGTGGAATACTTTTGGCAACAATATAAATTTGAAAGACGCTCTGACTTCCGTTAGACATAAATACAGAAACAAAACGGCGGCTTATACACAATGTAAAGTGTTAAAAGTGTAACTGTCCCAAGTCAGAAATCGTTATTTATCAACACTGATAACTATTATTGGCATAGGGGATCAGGACAGATCTTTAGTTTCTTGTTGACTACTACAGGCGCTTAAAAAAAAAACAGGAATATTTAGTCCTCAACATTTAAGTGACATCAGTCCTCCATAGGATTTAAATCTAAACGTTTAAAATTTGCATACTGTAAAATAACTTGCCTCTTGGATGTAATGTGCATTTTTTTAAACGTATTTTTACACTTATGAAATTGCTTGAAGTCCTTGAGTATACAGCCTTAATTATTTCCTGTGAGATACTGTAGTCTTCCAATAATGTGTTGTTGTTCGTTGCCATTACTCAGTAGGATTTAATTATATTTATAATAGTAGATTACAATCTGCTCCTAGTAAGCCCAGTTGACTGAGCTGTCGTTGCATTTCTAGCCATCAGTTGGATCCTTTGTGTCTGCAAGATGTCTCTAGATGCGGATGGCAATTAAAAGCCATAACAAATCTATTTGTATGTATGTCGTAATATAGGAATGCAAATTTAGTTAAGTCTCCAGCTCTCCATTGCTAGACTTGAACGCCCCTCATTTTTTTAGAATAGCACTTTCACTCTCTAATAGCACATGGCAAAGGATTTGGCCACCGCCACACGCTGTGTATGGAAGTCTCAAAATCTAATATGTGGGTAGATTTTTTTGTAGAAGGGTCTGTGTGAGGGTGGCTTTTTGGTGTGTAGGTGGCTCTGTGTGGGTGGCTCTGCGTGTGTGTGGGTGGCTCTATTTGAATGGCTCTGTGTGGGTGGCTCTGTATGTGGGTGTGGGTGGCTCTGTGTGTGGGTGCAAATGCAATAGGTCTCGCATTTGCGAGAGATTAGGCTATTGGCATTGTAAATGACAATGCTATTTATTTAAAAACAAAAACATAAATAAAAATAATGTCATGAGCAATGCCAGTAGCTCTAACTTTAACAATGCCGAGACCATTGCATTGTAAATGCTTGTTTGTTCTTGGCATAGGGGGGCTGTTGCTCGACAAAGAGCCGTGCCTGGTTCACAGTTCACTGTCAATTAATAACATTCAGAAAATGGGGGACGGGGATGAAACAGAGATGCTGTATCATGTGTTTGTTTTGTGTGCAAGTGTAAGCTGCACACACACAGGTTAAAAGTCCTGCAGCCAGATTAATGAAGCTACCATTCTGCGATTAGCAAATAGCGAAAATTTGCGAATCGCATTTTGAGAATCGCAGAATGGTATTCATGAACAAATGCGAGGAAAAAAAGTGAATCGCAATCGATCGCAATTGGCGATTGCGATCTTGCCGCAATCGCAAAATAATCGCAGAATCGGAAATTTCCCATGCCGAAATTGCGATATCGCAAATAGTGATATCGCAAATTGCGCACTTGAAACACCCGACCCAGGCCTGGCCATCGAACGCCGCATGCAGGTGGTGCATCGAACGCAGGTGCGCCACATGGCAGCAATGCACGCACAGATGCAGGCAAACGGCCAACACATTGCCCAGATGACAGCAGCAGTGCGAGAAAACAACCAGCTGCTTGTATCCCAGCAGGACATGACCCGTCGACGCCACCGCCAACTACTGGCCCACCTATGGGCCTACACTAGGTCAAATCATGTGGTTGGCAATGCCACATCTCAGCTGGCACGACGGTCACTTGCCATGCAGGCCCAGATGGTGCAGTGTTGCCAGGATGTGGCCAGGTCACTAGACCTACTCACCGCAGCTGTGCTTGGCAGACAGGCCACTGCACAGGAAGAAGCAGAGGGGGCTGATGACGCAAGTGAGGCTGCGTCGACCAACAGCAGCGCTTCCTTACCACCGTTGCCTGCACGTCGCCGCAGCAGCAGGCCAACATCAGGAAGTAGGGCCAACACCGTCCCTCAGGATGCGGAGAGACGACTTGGGGCGTCTCGTCGTCACCGTCCGTGAGGACTGTAACACTCAGAGGGAGGCCATGCAGTCAACCCCTGCAAACCCCCTACCCCAGCATGGGGAGGTATGGAGCAATACTCTCTCCATCAGACAATTTAATACTTAAAGGCCAATTTATTGTGATTTAACATTAAAGAAGAATGGTCAAACTTGATACACACTCATGTCATTATTACATGCGTCATGGATGGGTGCAGTGTTGTGATAGTGGAATGTGTGCACTAGAAACAGTTCGTAGTGATGTGGTTACGGCGCCTGTGTCCTTCAGCAGGATATTGTCCGCGTGCATGACGTACATGTGGAGGTGGCCGGTTGTCACCTTCAGACTCACTGCCAGATATCTCCACTGGTATCCTGCGCTTGGTAGCAATGTTGTGGGGTATTGCACACACGGCCACGATGCTGCAGCAGACCTCAGGTGTGTATTTGATGGCCCCACCAGTCTTGTGCAGTATGCGGAAACGGCTCTTCAATAGGCCAAATGTCCTCTCTATGCAATTTCTTGTCCGCATGTGTGAAGCATTGTAACGCCGTTGCTGCGGTGTGGCTGGGTTGAGGTATGGGGTGAGGAGGTACTCACGTAGACCGTAGGCGCTGTCACCTGCGGGTAATGAGCACAGGGTGAGTGCCTATTCTGCGCATATACATGATGAAAGTATAGTATATGGGGACATGTGTACTTACCCAGTAGGTGTCCTTCGCCAAAGTCTCCCCTTGCCAGTCGTGTGTGAATGCCGCTGTGCCGGAAGATGAAGGAGTCATGTGTGCTGCCCGGATATTGTGTAACTATGTCCGTGATGATATTCTTGGCGTTGCACACCATCTGGATATTGAGGGAGTGGTAGGATTTGAGGTTGCGGTACATGTATTTCGTTTGTGCTGGTGGGCAGATGTGGATATGGGTACAGTCAATGCATCCAATTACATGCGGAAAATGTGCAATGTTGTAGAATTTCATCTTGGTGTTATTTAAGTCCTGCTGGGTGGTTGGGTATGAAATGTAGTGGTGTAGCATGGTCAGCATTGCATCCAGAAAACTACTGAGGCAGCGGGACATGGTGGGCTGGCATATGCCCCCAGCTACAGCAACTATCCCCTGGAAGCTTCCGGAAGCCAGTAGGTGCAGGCAGCACAATACCTGTACATGGGTGGGGACGGCATTGGTTCTCCTTGTTGGATGCTGCAGCAGGGGTCTAGGTCCTGGATCAGCTTAATGATCATTGGGCCACTTAGCCGGTACTTGGCATAGATTTGCTCCCTGGTTTGGCACAGAAGGGTGACCCGCTGCCGGAATATCCGCTCCTGGATCCTACGCCTGTTCTGTGCTACTCGCTGCAGCCTACGCCGCCTGACCACCATGTTGAGTCCTGGCATTGTGAGAGTCCACAGTCTCCAGCTGCATGTCCTTAAGTGTGTTTGGTCAGGCTGGTTACCACCTGGCTTGAGTTCTCCTTAAATTGCGCGTCGCTAATAGCGATTTTCGTGTTTTTCGCAAACTGCGATTATTCTTGAATGCCAATAGCGAATATTTAGCGACTTCGCAACTGTTTTCGCAGAATCATTGGTTTCTCGCTATTTCCGATTCGCAAATTGGCAGGTTTCAGGATTCTGCGATTTTATTTGCGATTTCGCTATTTTTATTTAGCGATTACGCACTTTTGCGATTTTCTCTTTCATGAATAGCTTTTACTCAATTTGCGATCGAAATTGCGAATTCGCAGCAATTGCAAATTAGCTTCATGAATCTATCTGCTGGTCTGCTGTCCCTCGGACCCCGCAGCTGGGCTTACGCAGCACGCGCGCGGCTTTTTGGACAGTTACTCGAGATTCTGGCAGACTGCTTTGCTGCGCACTGATTGCTATCTCTTTTATTATGTGGGCAGAGACGGGAGGCATGGAAGCGCTCCGATCCATCCAGGGTGTGTTAGCGCTATACATTTTATTTATTTTTTAAATTGCTCAGGGGGTATCTTGTTACTCCCCCTCTTCCCCCCCCCCGCCTCCATGGCGAATAAGGCTACTCAGGCGAGGGGGGCAATGTGCTGAGGTAGCCGAGGTAGAGTAGTGGGGCAAATGTTGCCACCAGCCGGAGATTGAGGTGTCATTGCCGACGGAAGCTGGGGTATCTGGCCCCACCAGCAGCCAACCGTCTATGGGGTAATGGCGCCTCTTATCCCAATTCTCAGACTATGATCAATCCCGCTTTTCTAGGCCCCGCTCAGGGCAGTTCACAAACCTGGCCCTCTGACTGGTTGGGCTGTCTCCGTGTCACGGTCCTGGGCCCCAGTGTACCACAGGGATCTGGTTACCTTGGTGGGTGAGGCTTTCGTGAGAGGGCATCGGAGGGGGGGGGCATTGAGCAGCACATGTTGGCTCCCCCCTCCTCTCCCGCTCCCATTGGTGTTGGGTCCGTGTTTTGGAGCTTAGGATCCACCATATGCAAGGCAAACACGGGGTCAGAGGGGGCCTGCGCCATATAAAACTTTGGACAAACAATGATTGCCCTGCCCACTTTCCCTCCCTTGTTGGTGTCGGGAGTATAATTTTCAGGCAGAGCAGGTGGCTACGTCCACCGGGGGATGGTCTGCTTTGTATGAAGCGGGGACATGGAGAGGGGTGCATGTGGAGGGACCGCGGCATGATCCCCGCTCCCCCTTGTAGCCCCAAGGCTGGCATTTTCCGCCAGTCCTGCAGTTGGTTGTGGCATTGATAATTCCTGCAGGCAGAACTCCCCATGGGCTGCAATATCTCTGGGTCGGGCCCAGGCATTAAGGGAGCTCTGGGCTGTGCAGTGCCAGGAAAGTTCAGGAGCTTTGGGAGACATAATGGGGCCCGAGGTCGATCTGACAGCTGCGGGGTAGTTTTCGTGTCTGACACAGTGGCAAGGGTCAGTAGGCATCGGCCAGACTATGCAGTAGCGACACAAATCATGCTTAGATGCTAAATACGCTGCCAACCGTAAGGCAAGAGCCTGGGTTCCAGGGCAGAGGTAGTAGGGAGAGATGTGGACTAAGGCAGGGCACAAGTCCTGAAAAAAGAAGTGGGGGGACGCTGTCACCGGAAGTGATGTCACGACAGGAAGTGACATCACGAAAGGTGCCGAGCTCCTCGTCCCAGAGAGGCCAAAGAGTTAAGTCCAGCTGTTTGTCAGGGGGGATGACGTCCCCCCGGTAAAATAAGTGGGGGGACGCCGTCCACCCGCGTGGTACCCCGACTCGAGCCCTGGACTAAGGGTGTGAGCAGCCAGCTTTGGCACTGGAGAACAAAGTGTCCCCCCATTAGCTCAACACCTAGTGACAATTCTTCGCGCTGCTTATGTTAGCACGTGCGTCGGGGTGCCTTGTACATTAATGGCGTACAGCACGCGGTCTTTGGTACTACTGACATCTTCTGATTATCCCATGCCTCTCCGGTAGCTTTGAGTATGCATTTAGCACATAGGTGCAGGATGCCTCTAACTAGGAAAGACTGTTGCATAACGCTGAGATGCAAGCTTCTTTGCCGTCTCTCATAAGGTGTTTTCACTACAGGAAGCACATGTTTTAAGAGCTGTCAGGTGAAAGAATGGTTCACTGTATCTGTATGAATTATCGTGGCTTTAATCAGTTTTGTAATGAGTCACTGCGATCCTTAACCAGCGCAACCCCAGTATTGCTAGCACCCCCTGCCGGTTTCTCGGGTTGTAAAGAGAATCCCCTTCCCTTCACCACTTTCATGCTGGTCCGGAGCGGTACTTACTGCATTCCCATATAAGTGGCCCATAGGCTTTTGTTCTCTACGCGGTGAAAATTATTACCAGGGAGAGGTCGATGAGAGGGTGTAGAAGCTGCACCTTAGTCTCTGTGTAGAGACAATTGTATGCATCATCATGGGGACCGCCACATGCCTAAGTGGGGCAGGCGGTAATTATGATATGCGCCCTGCTGCAAGTGTTTAGTCGGGTGAATCCCCAACGTTCAAAACACGAATGCGTCACAGTCTCAACATTTCAAAATGGATGCATTTTCCATATGTAATATTTCGGGGCAAGTTGGGCAGTTAGTCACTATACTTCTTTCACAGTGTCACCATTTCAGAAGGGTAGCATTTTCAGTATATTACTCCAACAAAGCCATATTGGAGCTTAGTGAGCTTAAGCATCCGAGAAGCATCGAGAAAGCCAAGAGTATTGGCTTGTAAGTGTAGTGTCCACTTGGTAGTATATATCTGATCAATATTCTTACAATCAATCAATCACAAAGCTTTATTCGATATAGAAATATCATAAGAGCACAGAACAATAAAAATACAATTCATGTTATTAGTTAAAACCCTTGATAAATAATTAAAAAGACAAGATAAAAGAGCATTAAACCATTTACAGCTTTGAGTTAGTTAAAAAAAAAAAAAAAGAAGAGAAGAGAATAAAAACAACAACGGAGGATCGCCTGAAAAAGAATTCATCACATAGCTTTAAATCTAATCACATACGCCCAGCTAAGAAATGTAGCTACCCCGCAGGCCAGTACTGTATTAGGATCGGATTGTAAAATTCTTAATGCTGGGGCATAACCTCTAGTCTCAAGTAGGCGACAGACTGGTTTTAGCCATTTGGATCTGGGCTGGTTATAGGCACTGCAAACAAAAGAGACATGTGGGATAGTTTCCAGTTCAACGATGCAGTGCGGGCAGGTGGCAAGCATCTGATGGGGGGTTTCCATTTGGAGGTGCAATCACGGACTGGTAGAGTTCCCATTCTAAACTGGATATATAAGGCCCTATCTTTAGGTTTTCTAATGAAATCCATATAGGGTTCAAGCAAGGGTACTGTCTTGTGCAGGCAAAACTCGTCTGTGAGTCTACCTAGATTATCCGCTCTAGATTCTTGGGCGTCGACCCACAACCAGTATGCCCGCTTAACCTCCAGTTTAGATATTGAAGCACCGGACTCCCATACAATCCACAGGCCAATGGCCATTAGGAGCTCCTTCACTTTAGAGAGCCAAGCAATTTTGTAAGACCCCTGCAAGTTCATAACTTCTTTAAGGCCGTCCTGATAGCTATCTAGCTCTGGTGTGCGCCACATATTCTTACAACAAGGTCACAGTTGTTGCTTATTTGCCATAGGGGCCCAAGATCAAATGCTGAGTCCGGCCACAGGTCCTGTGACATGACTTATTAATTATTGGCAATTTCGGACAGCCATTGGCAATGCAGCTTCAATAATTTTATCTTCCCTCTGCATAACATGAGTACAAAATAGTCTCAAGATAAGCCTGTCTTTTGTCTGTGAGTCAAGGTTGGGGATTGCGCCATGTTCATTATATGAAAGTGAATGTTGGTTGACAGATAAAGCGACTGCTGTAAGCTGGAGTTCTGCACAATTGCCACAGGTCCAACAGGTGGTGTAGAGAACAAGTTTCACCCAGCCGAAACAAAGCAGGACATTCTGGGTCTGATGCACAATAGACATACATTCACTAGCCAGAGTGACAGAGTGGAGGGTGATTCAATGGAGACGGGTGGTGCGGCAGCAACGCTAGACGGTCAGCCTATGCTAAGTAGGAGGTTCCGCATCACCAACCAGAAGGGTGCCAAATGGCAAAAACCAGTAAATAGGTTTCATATATGTGTGTGTCTCTGGCCTTACAGCTGTGTGTAGCAAGTCTCATTTAGAGTTACGCCCAGGTGAAAATTGTGTATTTCTTAAGGTTCTCATGACCAATGCGATTTGTGGTATCTCCCAGTGGATCCACTGAAGGTGTACTGCAGCTAAACATGAATTTTGGAATCTGGGATTCCGACACTTTTGCAGGTTTAAGCATCCAGGGTCAGGGATGGATAGCAGGTACTGTGCATCTGTGATCCGACGGCAGTTAAGAAAGCGGGGTGCGCTGTGTAAGTTGTCACTACATGAAAGGGTGAGGTTTCGCCAATAGTGGGCACAATACATATATTATTTCAAACCAGATTTGACTCCATTAAGGTGTTCACCAGGGTTTAGTAATCAAGGGGTTTGTGCAATTGTCTGGTCAACTGGCGAAGTAAGTGCTCCCCAGGACCAAAGGGAGGTGACATGTTCCTGCAGTTAAGCTCAAATGCCCTGCCCGGTTAGCTATATTAGCCACACTGGGTGGGGACGCTGTCAGCCAACAGTGTGCTGCTGTCCCAATAAATGGGGAAACAAGGTGTCAAGCACAAAAGGCTACTATGTAAAAAGAACATTTGGCATGTCCAGCATTCCTTAAAACATTTACGGAGCAGGTAATTTTCCACTGCTGGGGCTGCACGGGGTGGACAGTGTGAACCTCCCTCCCCCCCTATTTGGGAATATTCTAGGATGGGGGTGAAGTAGGACTTAGTCAATCCTAAATGTTAGGCACCATATTGCAGACAGTGCGCACTGTATTAAATCAGACAGATTCACTAAGCTGGTATGCCTAGGGGGTTTAACCACGGAGGGAGCTGAGCAGGCGAAATTCCCATAAGGAATAAGGGATGCCTAGCAAGTGCAGGAAGACACCCTTGCTCATTGTCATATACTTCTAGTTATGAACATTCCTGTGCGTCATGATTTAGCAATCAAAGGGACTGTGCAAATGTTAAGTATAAACCTTCTCTCCCTAATAGGTAAAGCAGGCAGATGGGTTGTGGGAGCGGTCACATAACAAGTGTGCTGCTGTCCCAGAGATGGGGGACACAGGTGTTCAGGCACACACGGTGCTAGAAGGACGGAAGCTAGGTGAGATCAGTAAATAGATTGGGCAATGTGAGCCATGGTGTCTGAAATCGTCCCGCCCAGAGTTGGCTCGGGGCTGAGTCATGTGAGGCAGTGGATCTTTCCCACAGGAATGTGAATAGTTCATTGCACAAGTTCACAGGCCAAAGGGGCCTATAAATCTAGAGGACCGTGAGGGTCTGCCTCCAGTCTTAAATGCTGTGTAGGTTCCCAGGACCACTATTCCCAATAAGGTGCAAGCGCACCTCTCTTCCCATGAGCGCGCACTCCAGTGTTTAGAGCACCCACACACAGGTCCTGTCGTCTGTGCCTCCGCAGCAGGCCGGCAGGACCACCCCCGCCAATCGTGGACGCCCCAAGACCCGCAGCATCAATGCAGCATCAATGCAAGACCAGCGGCATCAGCAGGGGATGCGATGGCAACATGAGAGGGCTTGTGTCGCGGCGACCATGTTATAAAGTTAAACCGTGAGTTATTCCTCGCTATTTCCACTCTCTATGGGTATACGGGGTCAGGCATGTGGTCGCCGCTCGCAGCAGTCCCAGCACATCTGTTCTGTGTGAGGTAGCGCACTGTTTGAGGCACTTAAAGGGCACATGGGGTACTTTTGGGCTCATAGAAAATGACACACAAATTTTATGTGATAGAAGTGAGACATGTTAGGTAGTGACTGTGGTCAGCTGGCAGCGCAAAAATTTTCAGAAGTTGATGGGGTGTGGGACAGAAGTGTGCATCCCTCCTATTTTTATTTTGTACAGGAGAAGTAGGTAATGGAGTTAGGCTTTGAAAAAAATATACACACACACATTCACACCATACCCACACACACATACACAAACCCTACCCCCCAAACACACATACACTCACACACATTCATCCACACACACCTCACTCCAACACACACACCCTACACACACACTCGCATATACTTTCACCCAAATGTAAACCTTTTCTTCAAAGAAGTACAGCCAAATGTTGGAAGTCGCTATTTTTTTTATTTTGGGAGAGCAAAGCGGTGGCCTTAGATACTTGATAAACTTGATAATTGCACACAAACTTCTGCATCTTACTTCCCAATGATATCTTTTTATCATACACCCTCTCCTCATGCTCTGTGTTTGGTAAAGTGTAAAATACGTCAAAAACTACTTTTTAAGCAGCGTTGGAAGTGCGTTATTGATCTAGTTGATCCGCTGCCAATCTTGTGCCTGCTGCATGGTTTAGAGTTTGTCACTGCTATCCTCCTAGCTCTGCAGTCACTGCTGTGATTACTCATTTTCTTCTCCTACTACTAACACCAATGTTATGTTACTGGTCTTAGTACTTTTTTACATATTATACTGTTACTACTAATGCACTAAAGCTGCTGTCACAAAGCTACTCACGCCCCTATTAATGCTCTCCTGCCGCTATTCTGTTCTCCTTTATTACGGTTACTGCTAATACTGCTGCGAGTGCCTACTGCTGTGTTTGCTATACCCTGCACTTATGTTACTGCTGTCCTACTCATACTTCTGTTACTGTTGTACTCCTCACACTACTATCACTGCTGTTTTACTAACACTACTATAAATGCTCTCTTGCTAACTTAACTGCTATCACTACTCTATTGCTCATGCTTACTGCTTTACTAGTAAAACTGCTGCATTACTATTCTGTTACTTCTGAACTCATTGCTAACCTGCTAACCTATTCATCTGATACTAAACACAGTATATTAATATATTTATAATAGCAACTATAACACTAAGCTCATTAATATGCTGAGACCAATTGGCATTGCCAATGCTTGTTTGTTGCTGTCTTTACTGGCAAGCGCATCTGTGATTGCTCTTCCTCCGCTGAGAGTGGATTTACTGTACACCCTCCTCGTCACCCCGTGCAGCCTGCCTTCCGCAATCCCCAGATGAGCTAACTCACTCTTCTCCACCCCTCCCTGTCACCCCAGTGCAGCCTGCCTTCCGCAATCCCCTGGTTTGGTAGTCAAAAAACACGCACAGTCACCATGTGTGTGCAGTGGGCCCTTCACCCTCTTGCGGTGCTGCCACTGCACTGCTGTGGTACTGGGAGCTAAACTCCAGACCAGTTCAGCTCCATCGTCATTCCATGGCAGCCGTTTCTCTCTACCCTCAGCTGGGTTTACCCCCCTCTCCCGGTCGAGCCCTGTCTCTTCCATTTTTTTGTAAGTTTTTATTTTATTTGTTAACACAAACACCACACAACCGTATTGGACAGCGTTACATAGCACCAGCTACATTACACAGTGACACATTCATTTTTGTTTTGTTTTTTAGGCTCGGGGAATTTACGTGATTTTCCCAGATTCATATGATGTTGAGCAGAGGCGCGAACCTGGTTCACCAATTTCCCCAGTCGGCAGCTGTGGCCATTAGGCCACATCTTTCCTGTGAAATGGTGCTAGAGAGCTGCTGTACATGGCATTCAGCCCATTGAACAGCCATAGACACATCAGCCCAGATTTGCTACGGCTTTGCACCAACGCAAAGTGATGCCATGGCACTGTTTAATTAGAACAAGGAGTACAGTAATTTCCAGCGCAACAGATGTTTTGTGCAAGAACACTACCCTATTCTTAGAGCAGAAAACGTGTACTGTACTGCTTTGTCTCTTTTAGTCAAGGGGTGTCACTTGAGTGAATCAGTCCTAATATCCATAGGTTTTAACACAAAGTTCAAACTACAAAGAAAGCCAGACCAAGCTTTCCTCAAAACCCTCCTCGAAGCAAGAGTTAACAAGGAGAAATGTTTTAATTTTTCAAAAAAACACATGAATTGCGTGTGTGCTGAACTGCAAAGCACACATTCAATGCATGGGTTCCTTCTACGTCTGTCCAGGTATAGAAATGTGCACTGGAAGGGAATGCTTGCAGTACTAAGTTCAAGTTCAGGAATTTGTATAGCGCACTACTCACCCAGAGGGTCTCAAGGCGCTTGAGGGAGGAAGGGTGCTTTACTTATCGAATAGCCAGGTTTTTAGCTGCTTTCTGAAGGAGAGGTGGTCCTGCAGAGCACATTCACTTCTTCACCACGGTGCTACGCTTGGTCTTGTGCAAGGCACCCGCATTAGCACACTACCATGTGGGATGGCAGCAGACAATCTTAGAAGATATAGTAGGCTTGTATTCTGCTTTGCTCCTTCCGCACGTTGCCTTGCATAAAAATCTCGGTAAATCTGCCCCTTAGTGAGTGTGATGCTGCTTTGAGCGTGGGAAGCCCTGTGTATTAACACATTAGCCACAAAGCGTGGTCTTTGGGGACAACGCAATGCTGTATCCCAAGTTGCTGAACTGCATTTCCCAAGGGGAAGAACTCAGCACATCGCCACGTGTACTGAAAATGCCAATATTCATTAATAAAAAAGCCTTCCTGTTGGTCTAATCCCCCGCCCTGGCACACAAACAGGCTGTCTAGCTACGTGCACAACGTTTTTAAATGGGACACAGGTGTTTGTGAAGTTTATAGGTGTTTCACTGGAAGGCAAAGTCCAAAGCTTATACACATTTTAAAACAATCTACACATTACATATGTGCTGTAAAATGCAGCACATACGCAATGTTTGGTAAAATAAAAGCATTTCTCCGAGTTAATTCCTGCTTCAAGGAGGCGCTATATTTCACACAAAGCCTTGTCTGTCTTCTTCAGTGTATTGGACTTTGAGTCAAAAGCTCTGGGTGCTTGCAATGTAATGCCCACATTTTGCCGAGTAAATGAACTCCTAGATACAAAGTGGTACAAACCAGCGCAAAGTTTTGATTGCGCTAAAAGGGGGGCCTTTCCCAGCACAAAATCTCTTATGTACTAGGACCACTCAGTGCATAGTGATACCAAAGGGGATGATGGACGGAGCGTTAGAGCAAATCAAGCACTCACCCCCAGTCAACTGCTCTGGGTTTAACCCAGTGGTCGAAGTGTGGAAAAAATAGTAGGGGAATTGTGGGCGGAGACTCAGAGGGCGGGATTAACCCGAGGACTGGGTCAGTGGGTGGAGTCAGAGGGGTGGCCTGAAAAAACAAAACATCCAAATGTTTAGTATTTGTTTGGCATTTCACTGACCAGTTACAGCTAACTGTGTCATTTGTCACTTGTTTATTTAAGGTTTAATATGAGTTATTGACATTAAAATACATTAACAAAGTGGGATTCCTTCTCTATCACAGAATGCCCCAAATTTGCTTAAAAGTGGAATCACAAGTCATTTGTCCCTGAACCGTGGAGTTTCTATCATCAGCACTTCTCCATTTTTCCACAAGAGCAGTTCAAACATGAATGGCAAAATATCCTAATTTGCAAAAGTTTTCCACATAATTATGGCTCTGCCATATAATACATCATCTGCTGCATAATCTGACAATTTTAACTAATAAATTGTTTAAAGCTCCAATGGATCAAAAGTTACTAAAAAAATGTGATTTGTTTTGCTTTGAAGCGGACGGCCCTTTGCAAAGGTTGAATGGAAACTTTTCTCACTGCTGCATTTCTATGTTAAACTGGTACTAATAAGGAAAAATCTTTGCTGAGACTGTTAGTATGTGTAAAAATGTCAAAATAATAAAGTATCATAAAATATACCACAATACGCTGCAGCCTTTTTTATGCTGCATAATTTAATCAACACTGCGGCACAATTTTGTCCCCCATTGCTGCATAATTTGGATGGCCTCAAAGCATGTAGAAAATGTGAAAGCTTAGTTGGGTGTGTGCGCAAATCCTGCATTGCCGATCCCTGGTGAGTACACTACTACTGTTAAAACAAGGCCAATGGAGGTAAGGCGGACCAGCCTCAATGGTATTGTGACCTTGACAGAGTCACTGATGCTCTGGGTTGTGCTACTTCGTAGGCCTTCCCCCAGGACTGCAGGTGCTCTTCAGTATGGATTGTGGTGGACTGGCCTTCAAGGTTAATCCACACTTGCCACCACTAGGGACTAGGACCCACCTGCTGGTGCTAAGACACCAGGGCTTCTAAAGCCTAGCAAGGCCTTTGAAGGTCTAGCATGGGAATGTGCTGTTTCAGGGGAGTGGTCTGATGGACTGGTCATGAAGGTTGAACCTGGATCCCCAGTTCCAAATTCGGCAGCTCTTGCCATAGTGCCACATCCTCTCCCACACTGAACACCTTACTGCCCCACTGAGAGAAAATTGCACTGCCTTCAGCTCAGCTACAACTCAAATGTGCCTGCTATAAAAACCTGGATGCAACTCAATTCCAATTATGAACTAGACAAGAGTAATATGCTGCCTAAAAAAAAAGCAACAACATCCTGAAAGAAGTAAATACTCATAGGCAATCTAAAATTAGGTAAAGTATCTGAAATGTAAGCAGGACCAACAAACAATATGGTTACCTTAAAGCTTTTACACTTATTCAGAGAAATCAATAAATGCTTTTGTGTGAAAAGTTAAGGACATCGCTACAAGGCCGAGAGGGGACCAGTTTCAATGTCCATTCCTTATATCCTTACAAAATGGAAGCAGTATGGTTGAAAAAGACCCCTTCTATGAACACAGAGGCAAAGTACACATTTTTTTTCCAATCCACCCATCAACCAGGTATTGCTGTACCTCCAGGAATGGTGTACTTCCCCACCCGAGGAAAACAATTTTGTTCTGGCCACTTTGTGAATACTCTGTCTTGCTTTATTTAGTTACGTTTCATATATTACACCTATTATTTCTCTTCGTCCCGAGGATGCACTTTATAATAGAAGGACATTTCAAGTAAAAGTATTTTTTCTGTTTTTGGATCCATTTCAAAGGGGAACAAATAGTCGATAGGAGAGGAAAAAGATGGTAAAAGAGTCTCTCCAAGTCACGGTTTTCAGCAAGTGAGGAGGAGCAAGACAGAAAGGGGGGAATAAGAGGAAGAAAGAGAGCAGGGGCAGATGCCAGCAGCAGAGCAGGAGAAGTGGACACTGTGCGTGTCTTCTTTGGTTAAGAAGGAAAAGACAGTCCCTTTCCTTCTCAGCGAACCCGCCCGTCCTCGAACGTCCACGATCGCCCTGAGATGCATTCTTAAAGATAAAAAGTAGGGGAGCAGATTCCGCTAAACTAAGGAAGTAGGGGCACGCCGATCCCTCCCACTTTGACCACTGATTTAATCCCTCATCATTCTTTAGCTCACTCCTCGGTGCATGGTGTCACTGACTCAGAATTGTCTCCAGTTTGCCACCCTGCCATAAAGCTTGCCCCCATTCAGTTCACACGCCCCACGGGTGCCAGCAACATTCAGCTCAGTTAAAAACAGGACCTGAGAGGACCCCTAGACTCCTTCTGGTGCCAGCAGGTGCTCCCGCCCTCCGGAGCGCGCCAGCGGATGGGACATTAAACTGTCGGGATGGTGAGGCGGACTATCTCTGGCGCGCTCACGCACGGATCTGTGAACACGTGCCCGGTTACTGACATATACACAGGCACCTCTACTACTCTAGTGACATCGTAACATCGTCGATAGAGCAGCTATGACAGCAAAGTGTTTAACCTGCTACGAATCCTTCGCTGAGAGACACGCCGCACTGGACAAGATCAGCCGTAGTTTGAATGACAATAGTAACATATTGCGAGCAATCTGACACCCCCTGCGCGTTCTGCAAAGTGCCCTGGTGACAAAGTTTGAACAAGTGAGAGACTCCGTCTTCCTGGGTGTTGGAGAATGAGGGAAGTCTTGCTGACAGGTGCAGAGCGACGCCCTATCGACGCACCGTACCAGGGACCTCTCACCAGCACAGGAGGCCACGGGCGTAGAGCACACGCATGATGCTTACATGAAGTCCAGCTGCCGGTTAGCAGGCAGCACACATACAAAGTGACAGACGCTCACACGCACGGTGCAAGGGGCCAGACTCCTTCATCGCCAGCAGTCGAAGGGCACACACGCGCGATGCCCAGCTGCAGGCAGCATCATATGAGACCTGAGGCGAAGAGCACCCACGATACATATATGATGCGCAGCTGCAGACTAGCACATACACATGTGTATGGAACATACACATGTAGAGTGGCACACACCAGTGGCACGGCGCCTGAGCCACCACCAGAGACCAGACCCAAGAGCGAGCACACGATACATACATGATGTCCTGCTGCTGGCTAGCAGAGACACACGTACAGAGAGGGGTACATGCTCAAACGCCCTTAGCCAGGGGCCCAGTGCCTGACGCACGAGCAGACAGCAGCAGAATAACTCACGCATGACACATACATGATGCCCAGCTACGAACTTGTAGAGTGACTCAAACACACCATGCCAGGGTCCCGGCTCCCGACTCACCAACAGAGGAGCCCAGCAGGCGAAGAGCACGCACATGATGCCCAGCAGCTGGATGAGGGTCTCCATTGTGATGCGCTCCCACTGCTTGCTGACCTGCGAGGTGGCGCTCTTGTTCCTGCAGCGGGCCACCAGCGCCCGGATCGTGACCAGGTTGCAGGAGAAAGTCACTATCAAGGCCAGGAGTCCCAGGGAGGCAAAGGCCGAGGCGAAGAACGTGTTCCCCGGAACGTGCGTGTCCCCCGTGCTGATGAAGCACCAGGTGCCCGGCCACTGCACGCTGTACTGCCCCACCCCGGCGATGGGCAGCATGGCGAAGGCCAGCGCGCCCAGCCAGATGCTGAGCAGCACCGTCTTGGTGGCCCGGGTCTTCATGTGGCTCGAGTACCAGTGCGGGGTCCGGATGGCCAGGGCTCTCTCAATGGCCATGGCGCTGGCGATGAAGAGGGGGCAGAGCCCGAACGTGGTCATGCTGAGCCCGAAGAAGGCGCACAGGTGGCCCGAGGGGTCCACGTGGCTCCACTGCCGGCCGGACAGGTAGACGGAGATGACGATGGGGCTGGTGAGCAGCTGCCCCGTCAGGTCGGTCAGAGCCAGGGAGCCGATGCACAGCAGGAAGGACCTCTTGCGCTTGTTCTCCTTTTTGCCGTAGGACCGGTAGACCAGCAGCATGGCCAGCGCGTTGCCCACCATGCCCGTTATCATCATGGTCAGGGGGAAGACCACGGACACGGAGCCGCAGTCCTCGGGCTTGGTGGCGTTGCTCCTCTCCTTGGGCATGTTGGAGGAGTTGGGCTCCCACATTCTCCTGCTGCTGGAGTTAGCCCGAACGCATGGGGGCTGAGCCTGGGTCATGCTCCTCGGGGGAGGGCGGCGCAAGGCTGTGGGGCTGCCGGTGCCGCGACAGGGAAGGGCGCATTCTGCTCCAGCAGAGCCCGTGCAGGAGCAGGCGAGGGCGCCCGCCCAGGGTATTTATCTGGAGTGGGCGGGTCCGGGAGTTGTGCTCAGGGCGGGGACAGGCACTCCCAGTTCATTGATCGGCTGCTTCAGTACTACAGGCACCTGGAGAGAGCATTGGGCAAGAAGTCCTGGAAGCAGCGGTGAAAACAAGTTACTCTTCTTTTCTGAAAACCCCGGGCATTATTTATTTTTCTACAGCGCTCTTCAGACATTCGCTAGGGTGCCAAACCCTTGTACATGATTAGAGAGGCCAGACCACGGCATACAACTAGTATAGGAGGAAGTACGCGAAGTGATAACATTTGCAGAGAAGACATTGATGAGCAGACGCAGAAGGTTGAAAGCTGACTTGACTTTTCAGAGTCGTACCTTCATCATCAGAGGCAATGGTCGACGTCGTAAAATATGTTTGGAGTAGTTTACCGGGAGACCACGTTTATAATGTTTCTTTTTTTGGATAATTTCCAGTTTAATAATGCGTGCCCCGAACGGTAATAGAAAGAGTTGCTACGTTTTGATTTGTCGTGTATGGTCAAATCAATATCATTGTCCACTTGGACTTAAAATGGAATCTGATGTGACAGCCGCACGAGGAGATCCTAATTGCACACATTCTAATTGCTAAAGTTACTACTTCCCATTTCAAGAATCCCGCTTCCAGCTTTGTACATTCTAGTTTTCATTCGACTACACACCACGAATCGAGATACAAGAAATCAACACAGGAATCGGGACGCTGCTGGTTTTCCACTGATATATAGGAGCAGAGAGCCATCTAGCTGCGAATCCGTGAAACAGAATCATGCAGCGAGCAAAGTAGACAGCAAACCTCGCATTGAACATTCTACCTGCATTATTTGTAAACCTCGCACACATTCCTGCCTTACGTTTCAGCTGTGACTGAGACGTCACCTAGCGCTTCATACGCCCGAAGAGGCGTCCAAGCGTACTAACAGCACGTTACACCAGTGCTTTAAATGGGCCGGTACTGTCCGGTATAGAGTACCGGCTTTTTTTATTATTTTGAGAGGGAGAGTAGTGGCACTTCTCACGAGAAATGCTATACTTTTAATTGGAGAGTTCCGGTACTTCTCAGACACAAGCAGGTACTCTGGTACAGAGTACCTGCACTTCTATTTTTCCATTTCAAGCACCGCGTTACACCACTGGGGAGTACTACACTGCTAGAGGCAGTTGTGCTGTAGTGGGGCCCTAAGCCACTATACATTAAGAATGACCACACAGGCACTGTGTTGTGCTGGGTAGAATTGGCCATGGGCACGTGCACCCGGTCCCTTTTATTATCAGGGTCACATGTCCTGTGACTCCTGTGTTGGATGGGTGTGGGGTCTAAGCCAGCCCTCGGGAGTGGCTGGCACAGACAACAACTAGAACAGTGACCAGCAGGTCACTACATCCCTCCCAAAGTTTATTCAAACTGAAAACAACAAAGTCCAACCTGTGGGAGAGAATACAACAATAACAGAAACTTCCACTGAGTCTGTTCAGCTGCTTGTAGACACAAGACAATGGTACAACTGCAGCTAGGATCACCAATTCTGCTTGGCACAGTTCAGTGTTGCCCTGCAGGTCCAGTCCCCCTCGGACTCAAGGCGTGGAAGTTGACACCAAAGCCTCTATCTGTACAGTTATCTGTGACGGTGCAGGTGGAGTGATAGTGAATCTGGTAGATGTCACATTTTCAATAACTAGTCCTGGCTGTTGTTGCATCTTCACAGAGGCAGCAGTGCTACTAGCTACAGAATGGCAAAGTAGTTACAAACATTCCTTTCTCACCAGGATGCTCCTCTCCTCGGTGATCCCCTCTCACGTAATCCCCAGAAGGCCCTCTTCATCAAGCTTCCACTGGAATGGGTGTACTTCGCCCTGTCACTCCAACGCCACCCTTTAGATAGGTGGAGAAAGCACTACAAGTCCCACCTTCAAGTCCTGGAGGGTAGTTGTTTCTTGATAGGATTACTCCGGCCCCCTAGCACAATATCTTTGTCTTCCTGGGACCTGCGGAGGAGCAGCTGTAGACTCATCTCTCGTGGTGGGACCTGCAGACACTGGCGACCCTGAGGCCTTTGCCCCTGGATGACCACAGTCTGGTGTGGAGCGGTAGGATCCTTTTCTTCGGGATGTCCAATCAGTCTCCTGTGTAACCCCAAAGGTGGATGCCACAAATGGCCCAGCTTGCTCACCTCGGCATTCACCAGGTTTGGTTGGCGTTACGAAGACTCCTGGACAGCTTGCTTCTCCTGGTGCCACTGATGTTACCAAGGTACTGTGCTCCAGTCCTGATGTTCTTGCACTCAGTCGTCTTTATCTTCTGTTGTGCGAGTTGTCTGATCACACACTCCTCTCTTCTTTTCTCTTCTTCTTGAAATTTCTTCTGAGGTGGCCTCATGCCACGCGATTTCCTCTTTCCGGTTCTTTCACTTTGCGATGCGGTCTAGTCCCATCAGGTCTTGCTCTTCTTCTCTTATCAGGCCTCTCCATATGACGTACACTTCACATGGGTCTTCTTGGCCCGGTCCTACCCCTAGGGAAATGCATTATCTACATTCCGTGACCAGACCTGTCATCGCGACCTTCTTCCTTTCACTACTTCTTAGGCTTTCATACTTTGACTACTGGTCAATCTTGTCAGACCACTCCTTGGTCAACTTCATTGACCACTCCTTGGTCCTTTTCACTGACCTCTCTTTGGTCCTCTTCCCTGACCTTTCT
Source organism: Lissotriton vulgaris (assembly GCF_964263255.1). Taxonomy (NCBI): domain Eukaryota; kingdom Metazoa; phylum Chordata; class Amphibia; order Caudata; family Salamandridae; genus Lissotriton; species Lissotriton vulgaris. Next base: position 489,639,120 of record NC_141685.1, read on the forward strand.
TGGGCCCTTCCTTCTCTGCCCTCTCTCAGATCACCTCTTCTCTTCTCAGGTCATCTTCTCCCTGACCTCTTGCAGATCATCCTTGCTGACCACTGGCAAGTCATCTTTGCTGACCTCTTGCAGGTCATCTTCTCTCTCTGACCTTGCTGGTCATCCTCAAAGACCTCTCGCCCTCAGGCTCCAGCTCGTACCATCAGTGTCTAGGGTATGATCTTCAGGTTGTGGGAAGACTTTCTATCCCCGCAGCACTCTCTTACTTCAGCAGGCTCTGCTCTACCCCTCAGTTTGTGCCACAGCAGCCATTCCTGTGCTGCTAAACATTTCACTTGTCCTGTTGTGTTTTCTTATCCTCTTTCTCTTCTATTAGACTGCACAGTGTATGCCTTGGCAACCTTTGCTGTGTCCACCAGTCAAGTGTTGTGCTTATTTGCTTTAGCGGCTGTGGTACGCTAAGTGGCCACTGGATGGCAGTGCTTTTGTATCTCAAGGCCCTGGCAGCTTCCCAATGCTGGGGGCCTCATGTACAGTTACTGAGACCAGTGCACCGGCTGGTCAGCGCATGCTGTGCTCCTCGTGCCTCCATTGGTGATGGGCTGCAGATGGCCACGGACATGAGCGCCTCTCGTCATGCCCTCGAAACCTGCAGGAACCTTGCTGCATTACTCCCCACAGGGTAGTCCTCCTCACCATGCATAACTCTGTCACTTGAGGGTCGGGGGGGGAGCAGTAGTTCGTGACGCGCTTCACTCAATGCCACTGGTCCTGACTGCATGCAGCCTGAGTTCATGTGGCGCCCCTCCCTAGTGAGTCATTTCTACTTTCTTTTTTTTCAGGCCGTGCACGTGGGCCCACCAGGCCTTACATTGTCTACATTGCTGAGCACCCAACTGCCGCTCTCGGTCTCTTCATTCGCTCATGTCCCTCCGCAGCAACTTCTCTGTTCACGAGTTGCACAGGGGCTGGAGCCACCAACCTCCTGCCTCGGGGCAGACCACGTTCCGAGACCCAGACCAACACCACCTCCTCTCGCTGAGGGTCCCCTCGCCAGGCCCTTGCTTGTAATTCTGGGGCAGTGTTACTCATCATGGGGATGGGAGGAAGTGGGCAGCTGCTCGCTCTACTTCCTCCTCACAGGCTGCTCTCGTTGCTCCACCGCTCGTGGCTCTTCTTAATTATGGCTCACCTTCCGCCCGATAGCTGATCGAGCCTATTCTTCCATCACCACCAGGTGTGACGCAGACCAGCACCTCGGAAGTACAGCGCCACTCGCTTTCCAGTTGGGGCTTCAGCAGGCCATGGGCGGGGGCAGGGGCGGCTCTATGCTCATGGTGGCCCTGGGCAGGGAGCATAGGTAGGGGGCCCTGGAAGAGGGGGTTCGGGCGGGGCGGAGCACGGAGGTCAGTAAAGAGGGGGGGTCAGGGTGTTTTGGAAGTGGAACAGAGCCGGAGGCCGCCAAATCCTTGCCAGGGGCCGCCACCAAATATGCATCCATCCTCAGAGGATTATTATATTAAGGATATATATTGGCGTGGTGGCCCCTGGGGTTTGGTGGCCCTGTGCAGGCGCACAGCTTGCACATGCCTAAGGCCGGCCCTGGCGGGGGTCAAGCCACAGGCTTCCTCACTTGCCCTTAAAAATGAGAGACAAGGGTGTCCCCACGTGAAGACAGTCTAAGACTGTGTTACACACCTAGTGCTTGAGCTCTAGGGTGAATGATCCATTATAAGGGGAACAAATTTGTAAAGCATGCCAATGATTTGGCGGGAAAGGTAAAGTTACAGAGGTTTGTACTTGGTCCCTATCCGTGTATGTTCAGAATAATATCTACTATTCTATTTTCTTAAACCCGTGAAGGTGCCAAAAAGATTATAGCCTCACTGTATCGTCAATTCCTACACACACATTGAAACAACAGTTTTTTAGTGATACCCACAATGAATCATAGAGGAGAAAAATATACAATATCAATATTCTTAAAAAAAGGAAGGAAAATTTACCACACCACGAGTTACTCTGTTACACATTTATTATACATACAAATTTTAAAATTTCATCATTACAAAATAAACAGTTAATTTAAAGTACAATGTTAATACATTTGCATAAAAGACATAACAGCAACTGTCATATATGTGTTTGGGAGTAATCAAGGGACTTTTCTAAAAACAATAATGCTTTTTAATAACAATAGGGTTTTTGTTAGAACCTTTTCTTCAGTGAGTACGTTAAAGTAAGAAAGTGACGTGAAATACTGAAAGGTAAAAAGAGCAATACTACCAAATAGGCGGGTTTTTTTTATATATATATTTTTTTTTAAAAACGGGAGGCACATTCTTCATGTCCCTCTCGTGAACCCCTTCCATTAGCCCTTAAATGAAAGGTATGAACATCATATCACAAGCATATCACTTGCATATATGGGAAATAAATGCGTTAGGTTACTCTCCTGCCCAACCGGTTAAACTTAGAAGAAGGGGTGGGGTTAATCGAGCGCACGTTCCATAACACGGCGATAAATATCCGGCTACCAAGGCAACCCGTTTGTGCTTGGCACAGCAAGAACCAGTCATAAGTGACGAACGTGACAAGCGTTCGGTTACTTAGTTACCCCTGGTCCAATCAGATAAGTTGTAAACAAAGAGGAAGGCGGAGTATACGCCGGCTCCGCTTTCAATCGGAAAAGTTATAGACGGAAAAGGAAGGCGGATTGTACACTTACTCCGCCTCACGGTAAAAAGCATTAGACAAGGGGAGATATTTATAATAAAGGAAAAGGTAAATCTAACGCCGGTTCCACAATATTGTGGTAATCAATCAGCGACCTAGGCAACCCAACTCTATTCGTCAAAGCACGAACCAATGAAGGGTGCAGTACGAGAAATGCGTTTGGTTACCAAGTAACACCCGGCCCAATCAGAAGGCTTGATTAACGAAGAGCAAGGCGAATTGAGCACCGGCCCCATATCACGGCGAAAAGCATTCGGTTACCAAGGTAACCGCACTCCAATTGGTCCATTAAGAACCAATCAGGAATGCAGATGCACTAACCCAATCAGTGCACGGTTAGTATAAGAACACCACAATGAGAACCATCACGCAGTTCACATGACGGATCGTGTTCAGACCGGTGAAGAGACGCTGTGAAAGGCTACCAGGATCCAGGAGCAGGGAGGCCGTTTGTAAATTAGAAGGTAAGACTACCAACAGAGAGGTTTTTGTATGACAGCTTAAAATGACCTCAGCAGGAATACCTAACGATCTCTTTATCTTTAATTTAAACAAATCTAACAGTTCTTGTAAGAATAGAGTTAAAGGCTGTAGTAAATAGGAAACATCTACTAGCACTCAGCTAAATACAGACAATATTTATTTCTATCACTTAACACAGCATAAACTTTAGATTTAATTTAAACAAATCTAAAAGTTCCTGTAAGAATAGAGTTAAAGGCTGTAGTAACTAGGAAACATCTACTAGTACTCAGCTAAATACAGACAATATTTATTTTTATCACTTAACACAGCATAAACCCTGATATCCACAACGGGGGACCTGGAATTCAGAATCCAACCCAAAAGAACTGAACCAAGCAGTAATTGTTAATGGTGAGTGATATTTGATTTACTGTGTTAAACAAATAGAGTCCTGAACCGACTATTTGGACATGGGGTAACAAGAAAAGAACCTATAATTAAACAATCATATATTCCCTAGGGCCATTGAAGAAACCCATAACTAATAACTCGGTGGCTCCTCCTGGTAGTCCAAGACCAAGCGCACGAAGTGTGATTATAAGGTATAAAATAATATTTATACACTGTCTTGGAGATTGGATTTATTTCTACCTCCCACCTAGTCTTTAAGAAACGTCCATTGCGACATAATTATATAAATTACCAATGTGCTATCCCTATATATTTTTATCCTATCCAGAGGTAACACACCAAACAGAAATTGAATATAAGTCAAAAACCAGATGACAACAAGGTCCTGAGCAGAGAGCACTGCTTGGTGGGGATGTCACTCCACCTATTTTAAGGTATGCAGAATATTTAGAATCAATCCGGTTGTTTTGTCAGGAGTCCTTTATTGGGGCTCGATAAGCATTGGACCATACTGTCCATGGGAAAGGTAAACATCACTAGTTTTGTTCGAAGTGTATAGTTAGCAAATATATGATCACTATGTTTTTCTTATAGTAATGGCTTCAAAACATATATGCATTAAAAAAAATTTTATAACATTTTTTTAAATTTGAGTGTGTGAAAAGTATTACCAGAATAGATCTGTGCCAAAAATGATGCCCTGTATACTTAAAATGCCAAAGAATGAAGTTCTAGCTACCACATTTGTACCTATCTATAGCTATAAATATAGAATAATCCACACCAATGCAATTTAGAGTAACTCTTTGTTTTTTAAATTTTATGTAGAATCTGTCCTGAAGAAGGTAGAAATACAAGAAACCGAAACGCCGCGTCGACCTGAGATTCTTTGTTTTTTAAAAAAAATGTCTTTTATGCAAATGTATTAACATTGTACTTTAAATTAACTGTTTATTTTGTAATGATGAAATTTTAAAATTTGTATGTATAATAAATGTGTAACAGAGTAACTCGTGGTGTGGTAAATTTTCCTTCCTTTTTTTAAGAATATTGATATTGTATATTTTTCTCCTCTATGATTCATTGTGGGTATCACTAAAAAACTGTTGTTTCAATGTGTGTGTATGAATTGACGATACAGTGAGGCTATAATCTTTTTGGCACCTTCACGGGTTTAAGAAAATAGAATAGTAGATATTATTCTGAACATACACGGATAGGGACCAAGTACAAACCTCTGTAACTTTACCTTTCCCGCCATATCATTGGCATGCTTTACAAATTTGTTCCCCTTATAATGGATCATTCACCCTAGAGCTCAAGCACTAGGTGTGTAACACAGTCTTAGACTGTCTTCACGTGGGGACACCCTTGTCTCTCATTTTTAAGATTCACTATCCCCCCAGTACCCTATTAGTCTGTGCGGGGTCCTCCTTTACTTTCTAAACATTCCTCACTTGCCCCACAGTCTCTCTGTTGGGTGCCACCATGCGCATGCAGGCACTCCAGGTGCGGGATAGGCTCTCAATCACCTCCTTCACCCCAGGGCTCTTCACATGCCCCATGGGCCATCAGGTGCTTCCTACGCCTGCTAGCAGGGAGTGCCCTCGATACAGGCTGCTCTCTCCCCATCCACCACCAATAAGGTGGCTACACACGAGGGTCCAACCTGCTTGTCACAAATGTAATGTAGTGGGGCCCAAGGCCCCCCGTGCATTAAGAATGAACACACAGACACTGGACTTTCTTGGGTAGAACTGGCCCAGGTAATGTAGTGGAGCCGTGGGCCCCACTACATTACATTGGTGGCAAGCGTGTTGGCCCCTTATATTATCAGGGTCACTTGTCCTGTGACGTCTGTGTTGGATTGGTGGGGTGTGATCTAGCCTTCGGGGAGTGGCTGGCACAGACAACAATTAGAACAGTGACCAGTAGGTCATTACAGCCATCTGCACGCACTCAAGGAGCAGAATCCAGAAAGGTTATCTGAATCCATTGCACACCCATTCTCGGCGCACTGGGAACAGAAAACTGTACCCGAAAACTCACCATTTGGTAGAGGTAAGTTTCTGAGGAGTCCTGTATGTGTGGGAGGGGGGGAATTGGAGGGGCACGGATATCCTTGGGAAACAAATGTCATGAACAAATATTATATAGACCACGGGTACTTAAAGTACGGCCCGCTGGCCTCCAGCGGCCCGGCAAGCCTGCCTTGGCGGCCCATGGACCCTGCAGACATCATACCTGTGTTCTTTTAATTTTTTTATATGTCAAAGGTGTTTTTATTGGTATTTAAAGACAAAAGAAAATATGCGACAGTCCCACACAACTTCCCACGCAGGGGGCAATAAGGAATCAAAGCAAAAAAAAAACACTCCCGTTATCCCAGAGCGGCGCCGTGAGTCCAGGACCCATAAGTCTGTAGCACTCGGGAAGCAACATTAGCTCGGCCAGGACCTCTCGCTAGCAAGTTAAACAGAGTTCTCATTGTGAAGAGGGATGAGGAGCGCTGTTAAGCATTGAGGCGATGGTTCACAGTTCAAAGCCCCCTTATGAGGGAAGGGCTCCGCTAAATCATAGTGACGGGACATCTCTCAAACAGATAACAGAAACCCCCCCTCCCCCTGTCCTCCCCACCCTCCCCCCTCCCCAGTGATGGTAGCGAGTTTTATAGGGTAAAACTGTTCTAGATAGGTGATGATTACAGCTGGAACAAGTGGAGAGCACGCACACTGGGCAGACAGACTGCCGAAGGGAGTCCCTTGGAAAGAAACCGAACTAGAGGGCCCCAGCGAAATTCAAAATTTTTAAAATTGTCTCGGAAGATGTCAGCCATTCTCTCCACACTCAACAACTTCCATAGTCTCGCATGCCAAAGGGAAATCGCAGGAGCTCCCTTCTGCTTCCAAGCTGCTGCCAGGGTGAGTTTAGCCGCCCTCACACATAGCCACAATATCCTCTTATCAACCTTGGTTTGATGTTCAAGCCCCGAGTTCCGAAGGCCCAGCAAAATGTGAGCCATGGAGTCCTCGATCGGGTAGCCCAGTATCTCTTTAATGTGGGATGAAATCTCTTCCCAATAAGGACGAATGACGGGGCAGTCCCACCAGATGTGGCGGAAGTCCCCCAGCAGCCCACAACCCCTCCAGCATCTATCCGAGGAGCTCTGGAAAATCTGCAGCAGCTTGGCTGGATAAAGATACCAGTCCGTCATCGTTTTGAGGTGTGCCTCTCGTAGTTATATCGAGTGGTCATGTTTCACCACATCGGACCACAGGTGGGACCACTCCGCCTCAGAGATTTTCCGGCCAAGCATACCTTCCCACATGGACATGTAGCAAGGTCTAGGGGACACAACAGTAGACAGAAGAAGGTTATAAATAAAGGAAATGACCCCCGCATGGCAGAGGTCCGTGAGAGGAAGGCCTCGAAGGGCGTTAGAGGCCTGGTGGCTGCATCTCTCACCGGGGAGGATAATACCTAATGTAAAAGCTGGGTGTGATGGTATCTCTCTGTTTGTTGGACACCGTAGTCCCACATACAGTTATCAAACGTGAGAGGTGCAAAGCTGTGGAATAGGTGCGTGAGTGCTAGGCATTCCCCTTCCCTCCAGCTATCAAAGGGGCCCTCAAGTGCCGCCGGCGGGAAGGCTGGGTTAAAGTGTATAGGAGTAAAGGGAGAAGGGAAAGTTGTCCATCGTTCATCACCAGAGATCGAGTCCCAGACCTTAAGGGTAGTGCTCGTGGGGGTGCTGACGTAAGCATTCTTGGGCCTGCCGCCTTTGGGTTTCCCCACAAGGTCCCAGATCGTTTCCCTGCTATACTTCTTCCATGTGTAACCAGTGTTTTTCAGACGGAAGTTGGGTGCATTCCACCAATACACGGAGTTGTGCTGCCTTGTAATACAGGTGCATGCCGGGAAGGCCGGTCCCCCCTTCTTTCCTCGGACGGCGCAAAGTAGCATAGGAGAACCGAGCTCGACCACCCTGCCAGATGAAGCAAAGCATCAGTGTTTTGATGCGCCAATAGAACTCCCAGTCTAGGGTAATGGGTAATGCTTGAAAGAGGTATAAGAGCTTAGGGAGAATGGACATCTTGATCGCATGTATTCGCCCTAGCCAGGATATGAACATCGATTTCCACCGAGCCAGGGTTTTCTGAATTGATGTGAGCAGTGGGGGAAAATTGGCAGAGTAGAGCTTCTCAACCTTGGGAGTCAGGTGAATCCCCAGGTATTGTATAGAGGAGAGAGTCCAAGGTAAAGCCGTGAGCGTTTGGAGGTGTGCAACGTCAGCTTGGGGCAGAGTGAGTTTGAGGACAAATGATTTCCCATAGTTGATCCTAAAGCCTGCCTCCCCTTCGAAGCGTAGTAATGCTTCCTGAACGTGGGGGAGTGAGTGGGCGGGGTCCGAGAGGGAAAGTAGAACATCGTCCGCGAACAGGGTGATCTTGTGTGACTCCCCAGTGAAGGGAAGACCCCGAATGTCCGGATCCTCTCTCACTGCCAAAGCCAGTGGCTCTATGCTCAGGGCAAAAAGCAGGGGGGAAGAGGGCAACCCTGACGAGTGCCACAGGAGTGCGGAAAGGGTGCCGACATGTGGCCGTTGACGACCACTCTAGATCGGGAACAGCTGAAGTTGGCCTTAAGCATCGTTAAGAATTTGGTCGAAAAGCTGAATGATGTCAAGGTCTGGAACAAGAAACCCCAGTCCACCCTATCAAAGGCCTTTTCGACGTCGAGGCCAATCAGGACAGCTGGGATCTTGAACTTGTTGGCTTTCTCGATCAGATGTACCACTCTCCTGGTGTTGTCATGGGTTTGGCGGCCCTTGATGAAACCGGACTGATCCGGATGAATAAGTGCCGGCATTAAGTCATTCAGCCCACCAGCAATTATAGACGAGTACAGTTTGGCATCCAGGTTGAGTAGGTCGATTGGCCTGTTCGAGGAGCACGTCGACGGGTCCTTTCTGGGCTTGGGAATGACCGAGATTACCGCTTCTGCCATGGATCCGGAAGTCACACCTTCTTCTGCCATGCTATTAAATAATTGTACCAGAAAGTCACCTAGTTCAGAGGCGAAAGTTTTGTAGAAAATCGCGGTAAATCCGTCCGACCCCGGGGCCTTATGAGCATTCAGGGCCTTGATGGCTTATAAGATCTCTTCTCTGGTGAAGGGGGCGGTGAGCAACTCGTTCCATTCCACAGATACCTGGGGAAGCAGGAGTGCCCTCAAGTATTCCCCTTGTGCCCTGGCATCAAGGGTTTCTCCGGTGTAAAGCGCTTCATAGAAGTCGCCGAAAAGACCTGCTTTGGAGCCATCATGATGTATGAGGGTCCCCGTGCGTCTTGTATACCCCCAATATATTCTTTCTCCCTCTTGTCTCGGAGTTGCCGGGCCAGATGTTTCCCCACCTTATTCCCCTGGGAGTATGAGAGGCGCAGCAATTTCAGCAACGTGAGCTCCACTCTGTTATTATAGTGAGTTCTGAGTTTACCCCTAACCGCCGTTAGCTGCCGCACCGCCCGCCTGGAGGGATTCTACTTGTGGGCTTGTTCAAGCTCAGAGAGTTCCTCTTCCAGTTGTTCCCGCTTTTTCCTTCTCAGCTTGTTAAGGGCCGCGTTAAGCGCTATACAGCTTCAGCGTATAGAAGCTTTGAAAGCGTCTCATGTATTAAATATCGAATTGTCACCCGTGGCGTTAAGGTCAAATAATTCACTGACAGCTTTCCGTAACGCTTTGCAGGAGGGTGTACCCCGAACCAGGAAGTTGGAAAATACCATTTGCGGTGGGAGTTATCGACCGCTTCCCTGTGGAGGCAGATAGCAAGCAGGCTATGATCTGAGACTGATAAAGGGAAGATCTTGGCCTCGCGTAGATCCCCCCGAAGAGATTGGCTAAGGAAGAAATGGTCCAGACGGGAGTAGGAGCAGTGGACATGAGAGAAAAAGGTATAATCTCTGGAGTGTGGGTATAGAGACCGCCATCCTTCAACTAATCCCATGTCTGCTATTATTTGCTGCGTTTCAGTGGAGAAGAAGCCGGTGTCAGATCTCTGGTGAAGAGTACTGTCCAAATCCCTCTGCCAAACTAGGTTAAAATCCCCCATCACAATTAAAGGCCCCTAGACGAAGTCTAGAACTGTCTTTAGTAGACTCTGTATGAAATTGTTCTGACCCACATTGGGAGCATAAAGGACCAGAAATGTGCATAGCCTACTACGCAGCACCCCCTTAACCACCAGCCAGCGCCCCTCCTTATCGCTAAGAACTCCCATAGGTTGAACGTGCAAACACGAGCGGAACATGAGGGCCACTCCCCTATGCTTTGTGAGGGCTTAGGATCTATATATGAGGGGGAATTGCTTGTGTTTCCTGAAGTCCCACCACATCTAAATGGTGGTCGAGTATGTACTTCCAGATCATTTGGCGCTTTTGGGGAGAGTTCAGCCCTTTCACATTCCACGTCCCCAAAGTGAGCGGCATTATAGTCGGGGTGACAGGTCGTGCTCTATATGGGGGACCTCTTGGCCCATCCAGTTCTCCACCTCCCAACCATGTTCCATCCCACTGTCACACATCCCATCCATCTGTGCACTTCAGAGCAGCACAGTCCATGTATATCAGATGTCCTCTCGACCTCCTCATTCAGCCTCTCCATGTCTCCACTCAGGCCATGTCTCAGCTGTAACGGAACTTTCTACAACCCCCCCCCTAGCTACCACCGCTGCCCCCCCTCCATCTCCCCCCCCCTTCCCCAACAGACCCCCCCACCCTCCCCTCCGAAGACACTCAGGCCTAGCCAAACAAAGCAGAATAAAATGATAAAAGGGCCTGAATAAAAAGTCCCTTAGAACGACCGCAAGGGTCGGGGTTCATAGAGGCGGTGGATGTTCCTCCTTAACCCACTAGGGAATCGTGTCTTCAGGGGTAGCATTAAGTACTCTCGGTACCTGATGAAGAGGTGTCCCTCCGACGCTCGCGGTGCCGCCTCACAGGTCTCACTCAGTGGAAGGGCCATCCTGCGATGCAGCGTCTGTCACCAGCGCCACAGAGGCCACCGCAGCCCCCCTCTCCTGGAGGCTGGTAGAGGTGTCTGGTCTCCCCGCAGCTGCAGCACAGCCCACTCTCTGCCATGCCGGGGAGCGTTGTCATCTCCTCGATGGGGATCCGTCGCTCTTGGGTGCCGTTGTAGATTCGTCAAGCCAAGGATTTCCATGGCGTTTGTAAGGGATCTGACCTGGACCAGCTTCTTCTGCCAGCGAAAGATAAGGCGGAAGAGGGGTGGCCCCAAGAATAGGCCACCTTCTGGTCCCAAAGAAAGTTGGTAACAGGGCGAAATTCCCGCCTTTTCTGCAGGGTCGAGGCCGCCAGGTCTTGGAACAACTGGGGGTGATGATCCCGAAACTGTAGGGGGTTGGTGTCTTGTGCTTTCCTTAGTATCCGTTCTTTCAATTGGAAGTCGTGGACACACACCAGAATGTCAGGGGGTGGTGCCTTCGGGTCCAGTGGCAGTCCAACTCGGTGGACCCTGTCCATGCGAATCACCTGGAGATCTTCCTCACCCAGGATAAACTTAAAGAGGGCGTTCACATATTCTCTTAGGTCCTTGCCTTCTCCCGCCCAGGGCACCGCTCGGATCCTGACGTAATTCCGGCGGGACCGGTTCTCTAAGTCTGGCATGAACCTGGAGATCTAGGTTCTGTTCCGTGAGCCGGACGACGTCCTGTTGGAGTTGATGTACGTCTTCTGCCAAACCCAGATCATGCTCTTCCAAGGTGGCCACTCATTCCCCTATGCCATCTACATCTCTCCTCACCTCGCGGAGGTCTGACGCCAACTGGGAGTGGAGCTCCGAAATGTCTTCCTTAATGGACTTCAAGAGTTCGACCATAAAGGCGTTTGTGGCTGGGGCCTCATCGTCATTCCGCTGGGGCGACTGGCTGGGTCCTGGCGACGATGAATATGGCGCTCCCTTGACCAATCCTTCTTTGTTAGGTTTGTCCTTACGAAGTCTGGCCGCCATGACTTGCCCCGGGGCCCACAGGATTATTGGTTGATCGACGTAGCCCAGACCCCAAGGATCTCCTCACAAGATTGTATATCAGGCTTCCACGACCTCTAGGTGGTTTGCTCTTCTGCCTGGGCCGCGTGGCGTCTGTTTTGCGGATCTCGGAGCCTCGCCTCTTGTTGCACCCCACGGGACACCACTCTATTATTATTTAGGTCATGACGGGATGGCAGAGCCAGACAAATCTTGCAAGGGTGGTCGCTCGAAGCGAATGGTCAATAGTACGCCGTCAGCCGCCCGCTTTAGTAGGCGCTGTGTAGAGGCCCAGCGTGCTAGTGCTGCAGCTACGATGGCTGAAGGTCTATTCTCAAGGTTACCCAGGTGTCAGCGCAGGCCTCGTTAGGCCTGAGTCCGTGCTGATTGCAGTTCGTGCCACCGGCGTAGTTCGCTTACTTCAGGGCCTCAGGTGAGGGTGAGCCTACCGTCCTGGATGTTAGGTGTTGGCCCCAGGAAGCTAGAATCCCGGGCGGCAAGAGAGGTGGGGGCTGCCGCGCTCCTCCACCGGATGGTCTTGGGTCGTTGTGCTTCGGCCTTCGCGGATCAGTGTAGTGGCCCCAGTGCTCCTTTTCAGCTTCACGGGCTTGGGGGCGGGTTTTCAGTGCCTCCGATGTTTGCCCTGGGATCGGAGGGGGGTGGAGGTATGCCACAGTGGCCTCCGTCGCTTTGCCCTCCAGCAGGCGTCACTTCTGGGCCTGCGGCAGTGGAGGCCCGCATAGGCCGGAGAGCCCCGGGCTCGATTTAAGCAGAGGCCCTGTCCCTGCAACAAGGCCCGGGCGTCATTGTCACCTTCGAGCCTGCGCCGCCGGTCCGGGTGCAACAGCGCCACTCACTGATGAGTGCTCTCGTCAAGCAGGGTTCCCGACAGTACCCTAAAATCGAACCCTCCAAGCTCTCTCTTCACCACTCTTCACCACTCTGGGGTAGCGCTCAACACGCAGGTGACTCGGCGGGCAGGTCCAGCGGGAGCCGCCAATTCAGACCAGGCAGGCCGCACCAGCGATCGCCGCTTCCCGAGGGCTCGGGCGACGATCCAGGACTCTCAGACGGCCCAGGCACTCTCCCGTTTGCATTTCGTGAAGGACGAGGGCGGCCGGTGTCCCGAGAGGGTGCTATTACAAAGCTTAAAGATTGCTTGGCGCCGGAGGGACACTAGGACACGTCTCACTACGCCGCCATCTTGGACACGCCCCCCTTTTTAATTTTTTTTAAAGTGCCAGCAAACACCACCGATTGCAGCAGCACGGACTCAGAGAGACTGCTCTATAGGGGCCAGGCGATTCCAGCGATATTCAGAGGAGAGCTGCAGGGGTACTAAGAAGAGGTGAACAAAGCCTCACTAACATATAACTGGTCTTTTAAAGACCTGTGAAGTACTGGGGTGCGGCTGTGTGTGCGCCTGGGAAGCTGCCTCAGCCCAGGCTGACACACACGTGGGATGAGATGACAGAGGGTGACAGAGGACAACAGGGACTGAGAGGGGGGAGGGATGGGAGGTTGGGGAGGTTTGCGCCCCTTTTGCTAAACATTGACATTAGCATAAGGAAATTGTGACCATGCTCAATGCCTTTGCAGGAACGTTTACTGATGGCTTTCATAGTTAATTAATCTCAACTTCAGAGCAGGAATTTTTGGGAAGCACGGGCAAAATAAGATTTTGCGTCTGGGTACTCCCTTTGCCATGCAATCTGGTGCCAACTTGCAGTTGCAAGCGGCCAGGCAGCTGCCTACAGTGGCTTAATGTATCCAAGGGCCTGGTTAATCTTTCAAGTATTGACATCTGAGATATCTCGTCTATGGTATGAGAACATTTTACATAATATTGCTACAATTTAAATAGCATTGCTTCTTCCGAATGGTGAACTTACTAGCCTTTTTTTCCATTCCATCAACTGGTCTGCCTTTTCTTCCCTTTTTTCCTCAGCTTCTTTCTAAATGTATGAGTGCCGAATGCAAATTGCTGCGGGCGAGACATAAAGACAATAAATCCTATTCCCTACATTGCCACTTTATGTGCTAAAAAGATGTAAAATATTCGGACATTTGCGGTGCGAGGTGACGAAGGGCAGCAGGGAGTGAGAGCCAGGTGAGATGTCAGAGGGCAGCAGGGACTAAGGGGGAGGGGAGGAGACTAAGGGCAGCAGGGAGTGAGACCTGGGTGAGATGACAGAGGGTGACAAAGGACAGCAGGGACTAAGGGGGGTGACAGAGGGCAGCAGGGAGTGAGAGCCAGGTGAGGTGAGACAGTTAGAGACAGAGACAGATAAAGACATATAGAGACAGATAGAGGCAGAGACAGATAGAGACAGGGGCAGATAGAGGATTGGGCAGATAGAGCTAGATAGAGGCAGAGACAGGGACAGACAGAGAAAGATGGAGGCAGAGACAGATAGAGGTAGAGACAGACAGAGACAGACAGTGATAGAGACAGAGAGAGAGAGACAGCGAGAGAGAGAGAGACAGAGATAGAGACAGAGATAGAGACAGAGATAGAGGCAGGGACAGATTGAGGCAGAGACATATTGAGGCAGAGACAGACAGAGGCAGAGACAGACACAGCGAGAGATAGAGACAGAGACAGGGACAGACAGATTCAGATAGAGGCAGAGACAGACCAACAAGAAAGACAGAGACAGAGAGACGGAGAGGGAGACAGAGGGAGGGAGACAGACCAGACAGAGACCGATAGAGGCAGAGACAGAGAGGCAGAGTGACAGAGAGATGGAGAGGAAGACGGAGGGAGGCAGAGGGAGACTGAGGGAGGGAGAGGGAGGGAAAGGGAGGCAGAGGGTGACAGAGGGAGGGAGATGGAGGGAGAAAGAGGGAGGGAGACAGAGGGAGAGAGAGAAGGATACGGAGGGAGTCAGGGGGAGAGGGAGTGAGGGAGAGGGAAACAGAGGGATGGAGACAGAGGGATGGAGACAGAGGGAGAGGGAGACAGAGAGAGAGGGAGACAGAGAAAGAGAGAGACAGAGAAAGAGGGAGACAGAGAAAGAGGGAGACGGAGAAAGAGGGAGACAGAGAAAGAGGGAGGGAGACAGAGAGAGGGAGGGAGACAGAGAGAGGGAGGGAGACAGAGAGAGGGAGGGAGACGGAGAGAGGGAGGGAGACAGAAAGAGGGAGGGAGACAGAAAGAGGGAGGGAGACAGACAGAGGGAGGGAGACAGAGGGAGGGAGACAGAGATACAGAGAGTGGGAGACAGAGAGAGGGAGACAGACAGAGGGATACAGACAGAGGTAGGCAGAGGGAGAGGGAGGCAGAGGGAGAGAGGGAGTCAGAGGGAGGGAGACCGAGGGAGGAAGGGAGATGGACAGAGGGAGACGAACAGAGGGAGGGAGACGGACATAGGGAGACAGACAGAGGGAGGGAGACAGAGAGAGGGAAGGAGACAGAGAGAGAAAGGGAGGGAGACAGAGACAGAAAGAGAGGGAGGGAGACAGAGGGAGGGAGATCGAGGGAGGGGGAGAGAGAGGGAGGGGGAGAGACAGAGAGAGGGAAGGGGAGAGACAGAGAGAGGGAAGGGGAGAGATAGAGAGAGGGAGGGGAAGAGATAGAGAGAGGGAGGGAGATAGAGAGATGGAGGGAGATCGAGAGAGGGAGGGAAATAGAGAGAGGGAGAGAGAGATGCGTGTATGCAGGGTCTGTTGGCTCAGTGGACAAACGCGTCCGTTGCAGGGGCCTGTGTTCAACCTCATGGTCACAGTTTTTTTTGCTGTAGCCCCACCCCCTCCTCCACTGACCCCGCCCCCACCGGTGGGGCACTCGGCCACAAACCACACTGTAAATTTGGCCACAGAGAGAAAGTTTGTGAGTACCCATGTTATACACTTTAAAATGGAAAGCTATATGTTGCAACATTTCCTAATGTCCCAAATAAGTGCATACGATAACATCACAGAATTTAGTGGCATTTATTGAAAGGAATACTTAAAAAAAACCATTGAAAAATACCCCCATGCCCTGAAAACTTTGCATCGAGTTACCCAAAACCTGTCAGTTTGTCTTGTTCTCTATTTACTTAGCCTATATTCTTATTAAATAAGAAGCAATATTATTTTATACTAACCATATATATGTGAGGTTTTTGTAGAGCATTGCATTACTTTAGTATGCTCTCACACTGGATCATCAAAGAAAATAATACAGAAGGAAAGCGATGGGCTGTGGGTTACGCACTTTGGTCGAGTGGGGGCGCTGGGATTTGAGCCCAGGACTGCATATTCTGCAGTTGAGAGACTCTTGGGTTATATCCTTCTTTCACTCTTCAATTTAACACCAAAGGTCAGTGCTTTGTGTTCAGTGATTCAATCAGTGCTTGTATATGGAGTTCAATAAATACACCTCGTAGCCTCAAATTAAACTAGCACTATAAACACAAATATACATGTGGGTAATTAGATGATTTAAAGGTCTGTCTTTTCTGTTTGGAATGTGTATACAGACAGCATCACACACAGTGACAGAACATGCCTGCCTGAAATCATGCTGCACTTCCCAAGCGTCTCCTTGAACAGCTGGCTTGACATACAGAACAATTTAAAGATGAAATCAACACCTCAATGACCACAGCTAAATAATTAACAAAACAAAGGGGTCATAGAACCGCCACAGAGGTCGCCCTTCCCTCTTATAGTTTTACAGCCTGGGGGCACTAGCAGAGACTGGACAGCCTTCACCAACCTTTTTGCAGGCGAGACTAGTAAGACTGGGAGAGTAAAGGTGCCCCATTCAATGATGAGCCTGAACAAGGGGTGGAAGAGTGGCATGGCTTATCAATGAAACTCTTTAATCCCCAGTTGCTGGATGGGCAAATGCCAGGTTGAATTTTTGTTTGGAGAAACATGTAAAAATACTAAATGTGATTATTGGCATGGTTAAGGCTGCCAGTGAGAAAAATACATGGTCAATAGTAATTCTCACATTTTTTTCTCACCATTTGCATCAAACACCACTTTTTAAAATAATTCATCCAGCATATTTTGTATACACGGTGAGTACTGGCATTTTCAAATATACCTGCTTAGCATTTACAAACCAATTTCAATGACTTATTCTAAGCTCAATTACTCTTTTGTATGTGAGGGAAATTTATACACAATAAGTTAAAATGAATCATGATATAATAAATTTCATTGCTTTCTATCGTAATATTTATTTTGCTGTATTTGTGACTTGCTTTCTGAAAGAATGGCAATTCTTGAATTAACATGCAGAGAGAATCTTGATTTCATTAAAGACTACGAAGGCTAGCAGTATGCATATGCCTTTAATTGCTGCCCCAACATGCAGCCAGTGTTGCTGGCGCATCCTAATTCGTTTTGTGGGACCGCAGCACCTATGGTGGGCCGTCCCTTTTCTAGCAGCGATGGCAGGCGGACTTTGATCGCCCACCATCATAATCGGGCCCATAAGTTCTATGTTGGTATCATGATAGGCTTCCCTCCTTTCATGACAGAGCCTCAACTTTCTAGCTGATCCCTTGTTCATCTAATGTACTTGTGCAGCTCTTCTCCTGAGACATGAACAATATGTTGTTAAAATAAATTATCAGAAAAACACTCCTTTCTCTCAAGAAGGCTGCTATTTGGAAGCAACCCCTTGGTAAAACACTAAGGAGCTGATGATAAACCACAAGAAATACACTAAAACTGGTAAACAAGACCACTCAACCCAAAACACAAATATTTCTGGGAAGCTATCTCCATAGGTATTGTGAATATGTGTTTTTTAGATCTAACTTTACTAGCCAATCCTTCTGTAAAATATTTTACAAAAGATGGATTCCCTCCAACTTGAAATGCCTGTACACAAAAAACTTGTTGAACTCCTTCAAATTTATTACAGGACACCATTTTTGTTTTTTTCTTGACCAAAAGTGCTCACAAAACCTCTTCCAAATCTGAATGCTTGAACTTGCCCCTTTGCTTAGCATTTGGGAAACCTCAGAGTCTGCCAAGAGCATCTGCTTCCTGCCCAAAACTAACTCCTTTGAATGGAATCTCTGAAAAGGGATTTCCCAAAAATCTATTTGGAAACCTCCTAAGGTTTCCAAAACCCATGGGTCTCTAGATAAATTTGCCCAATTGTAAATAAAAAAACTATAGTCTTCCTTTTAACTTTGTATGGGAAGAACCAACTAAAGAGTTCAGACTCACTCTAACCTCTGGAGCCTTGAGATCTGGATCTACTTCCATGGGATCGGGAAGATCTCCCCCTTTGCGGAAAGAAATCCATGTTGGAATGAAAGTCCTTCCGTAATCTCTTAAATCCTGAGAATAGCAATGGGACCTTTGAATGCCACAGCCCTCCTGTCAACCCTTTCAAAATCTCTTGAGCTGAAAACACATCTAATTCATTTGTACCTTGCTCAGGGCAGTACAGGTGGCAACATATTTGCCTAAAGATGTAACAGAGCTTTCACCACACTAGGCCGTTTGGATTGCACATGGCTTCCTTTATGGCTAAGTTTGCCAAATTGGTGTTTATCTGCATAAGGACAGCTTTCCTTCGCTCTGATATTAGGCCTGAGTTTTTATTTCCTAGCATGCAGATAGCACACTGGCTTCAACCCCTCAAGAGATCCATATTAACAATTATATTCTTATAATTTGCCTCTTTGGCCATATCTAAAATATGAGCCAAGGGGTCCAGAATACTCATCAAATTATCTTGCCACTGCTTTAAGCAGTGCTCAATCCCTTTTCTCGGGTCCTTTCATGTTTGAAAAAAAAAGGTTATCAGCCTTGAGTCACGATTTGGAGTATTGTATGTCTTGTTTCCTATAAATGGTCTTGTACATTCTGCTTTCATTATGTTACTAGTGTCCTTATCTAAGGGGTTCCCCAACCACATCACAATGAACTTCTCCACATGCTCCATGGGCCACCAGTCTGAGCTACAGGGTGCCTGATGGTATTGGATTGAACATATCCCCACCGAGAAGACATTTAATTGCTCTTGAGGTTGAAGGCCATCTAAAGCATCATCTAGACTTTCTGAAATCTTCAAGCCCTCCTGCGAGTCAAACACACATTCCTCAAATTCCATGTCCTGGTTACCATACAGCTCCTCATCTACACTAGAGGAGCCTTGCCTGCCTTTCATGACATTAAGACATTAAGCCTCTTCATGTTCATTCTGCTGTGGACACTACATTCAACTGTAGCCCTTTATTGGCCGCCTTTTTTTTTTGGCCCACTGTGGACACCACATTCTATTATAGCAAATAGGCTATTAGCCACCATGCGAGAAGATAGACCACCCTGTAAAGTTAACTTTTCCAACATCAACATCATTGTCACTCTTATTAAGATGTTTCTTTGCTCTTAGACAGCTTACCTCTCTGCCTGACTGTATCATTGGCATCATCCTCTGAAAGAGAATTATTTTCCTCCTCCTCTCTTTTCTGCTTAAATAAAGTGGGTTCTACTGCTTCCTTGATGGAAGAGCATAACTCTTGTTCAAAATAACTCCTAAACAAGTCCTTGTTAAATTCAATAGGAGGCGGACCCTAGGGTTCTGGTCTAGCTACCATTTCCTCTGTTTTATACCAACATTTCAATATGTCTCCCCTCATAGGAATTAGCCAAAAGACCATATCCCTGAAGGGGTGTCACACGACAAGTTGGCTAACTGTAAGAAAGCGAACCGTCATGGCAACGAACTCGCAAGTGAACCAAACATCCATGGGTAACTTCCCAATGTAGAAAGGACACCATTCTAACTAATCTTCAGTCCCTTTTCCATGGCCATTATAGATCACGCACTAGGACTGAAGACTGAAGAGTATCTGCTGAGAACAAAATAAGGTGTATGTCTCAGCATGAAGCCTGATTTACCTGCACTGTATCTGACAGTGCATCCACTTCAAATGGAAACAAGCAGTAAATTGCGCTAAACAGAACAGTGCAGACCGTTGTGCAGAAACTTGTTGGCAAGCGATTCAAGAAATTACCCAAACGTACACAGTAACCAATTTGAATACAGAGCAAATATGAAAGGGTTGATTAATGACCACAAATAGGCACACATCTTAAGAAACTGAGTAATGGCAACCACTAGGCGCAGATTTAAAAATAATCTGAATAAGGCAATTTTGTGAAAACTGTAAAAAGCAATGGCTAAGACTAATCCATGAATTGGAAAGAGTCAGAAGACCAAAGCTAAAGAAAATTTCACATTAATGAGAAGTGAAGAAAAAAACACACAATGGTGTACTTATGTGTCAGGAGCAGCCAATAAAGGAGGAATGTTTGGCAGGGATTCATATACTCTGCTTGAAGATTACAGAATGGAACAAGTGTTTTATGGTGTGTTATGGTTTATGTTCTAGAAAGGGCTGCATGCTGGGGCAGCAATAAAAGTTGTATGCATAATGATAGCGTCAAATCTTCTATTGAGTGTGCTTTTGAATTCATATGGTATTCCTGGTATCAATGTAGTAAGCTCTGACTATAAAGGAATATTTGTAATGTCATTTCATTTATAGAGCACTAACTACCTTTGGCGAGGCTTTGAGGTGCTTTCCGGTGAGTAACAACACAGCCTGAAACCAAAGGCTATGGATTATTGGTGGGTATTGGGATTAGACTTGAAATATCAAGGACTCATACAATGCATTTATACTAGTTTATGTGTGGTAAATTGGATTAATAGAAGTTAGCTGTGATCTTCAGTTGTGGAGTAAGAGTTCTGTCTAATGGCTGGTGGAATGAGTAGATAGGTGAGCGGAGATGAGATGAGGATATATTAGGTTGCAGGGAAATGATTTTAACAAAGAAAAAGTCGTTATCTATGAAATTAGGCATTTTGAAGAACTACACTATAAGAGATAAAGACAGCCTTGCAACAAGAAGTAGGCTATACTCAGGCCACTGCAATTATACAATTCAACAGCTTCAGAGTTTTCGTTCTAATTATGGATTTGCCACATAGTTCATAATTTGCTGCATAATTGCTGATTATAATAAAAATTGTTTATAGCTCAAACGGATCAAAAGTTAATAAAAACGTGGCAATTTATATTGATGTGTAGTGGAAGGCTCTTGCAAATGTTGACTGGTCACCTTTCTGTTGCTCATGTTGTATTTGGGTGTTAATCTGGTGCTAATGTAGAGAAACCTTTGTCCAGATAGTGTTAAAATCTGAAAAAATGTCAAAATAATTCAATAACACTATCACAAAATGTTCAGCATTATGCTACATATTGTGCCTTTTCTTGCCACATGATGTATTAAACTCTCCTGCATAATTTGGCCCTCTCCTACCACATAATTACAATGGCCCAGCTATGCTTTGAGAGAGGAGGTAAGACGGAAGGTAGGACGAAGGTCATTCAAAGTAAAGAAAGGAAAGGGATCAATTGAAAGTTTCAAGTGGAAAATCTGCTTTATTTACACAATGTTTTAGGAATATAGTGGAAGGATGTGTTTTAGGGGTAGCATGCGAGATAAGATTGCTTAGCTTATTAATACCGTCTCTGCATTCCTCGTGTTTTTTTCACAAGGCAGGGACACAACTTTGTCATTATTTTCTGTGCATATGATTGAATGCTAACATATGGATGCATTTTTTAAAATGTTGACATGCGTTGCTTCAAACGTTTACCTATTTGCATTCTCAGACAAACAAACATGAATGTGTGGTTAATAAATGAACACATACAATTTTCTTGCTGAGTTAAGGGTGCAAGTGGGTTTCCTGCAGCTTAGGTGGTCAAGAGCGTTCAATATTATGCTTTTGAAGGAAGCGACCCGCAAAGAGCCAACCTGGTCACCACCAACCACCTCTCAGCCTTCCGTACCAAATGAAGAGTCGAGGATTTAGTGGAGAATATACACCAATAACTGTTTAATCATATATGCTCAGAGCGGGGCCCTGTCTGCACAGTCTCGAGAGAGTGCTACAGAGAGAACTAAAGAACAGTAAACATAGAGATACATTATGTACATTTCATGGTTAGGTAAGAACACATCCACAGTGGAATTTTCCAGGCAGATGTAACTGGACAGTGAAAGACAAAAAAAAGGTTTTTGTTCTCGTATCTTAAACAACCCGGCACAGTCTAAGGTCATTTCACCCTGGGCTGCGATCAAACTGGCGAACAGGTCGGAGAGGACCTTTATCTAGTGGGTAAGCTATGTGTGGTATGCCATTACACTATGTCATTCCATTACACTATGTCATTTAGAACTTTTCTATGTCACTCAGTAGAGTGCTTGCTCTTGGAATGTTTCTCCTTGAGTTGTACTGGTCTGCTGAATGCTGGATGAGGATACCTGTTACTGGCTGTGGTTGTTAAGCTGTTCTTCCTCAATAAACCTACTTGAACCTACTCTTCGTGTAGTCCCAATTACTACACAATTATTGGCGGCGTCGGGAGCAGTGCAGTTTGGAAGACAGCGTTCACTCGTTTACTTTATTTCCTCTTTTATGCAAAATCGGATCTTTCCTACCGACAGTAACGCTTCTTCTATCTCTGAGAAGTATGGAGTTTCATCAGATGTAAGGAGTTCCTGTCATCAGTATCGACTAACAGAATCTATTTGTTTATCGTCATCATCAAATTTACCTACTTACATCTCAAACGTAAGTCATTCAAGATTTCATTACCTGCTTTGCATTTATACTTTCGACCGCATTATCGAGCGGTGCTGCCTTTCAAAGATTTGCATTTATACTTTCGACCGCATTATCGAGCGGTGCTGCTTTTCAAGGCATTACGAACCTAAAATTAATTACAAATACACTCTTCAATCAGAGCGCATTCCCCTGGTTGTTTACTTTTGAAAAGCTCACCTCGAGCCCTGTGGAATCAACCGTCACGAGGCATTTCTCGAGTCCCGTTGCTCACGAAGCATCTCTCGAGTCGCGCTGCCTCTGTTTACAAGGATTGCATTCTGGGTCACACGTCATCGCGCACGTCATTGCGCATTACAGACGTTTTTGGCGGCCATCTTAGTTAAGTCTGAAGTTTTATTTTCGTAATTTTTCAAAACGTTTTCAGACTAAAATCGTATACAACTTCTAGCGATTTTAAGCGATTCAAAGACAGGAAAACGCTAATTTTCAAAGAGTTTAACAGCGACTCAAAGAAAAAGGAATTACACTTATTTACAAGAAAAACGACATTGAAACATAACTTCAGCAAATCGTTTTCTACGGTAATTTGCACACCAATTACATTAATACTTCAATAAAATTAGTACTACTGTGATTTGCACAGCTATCACATTTTTCATCATAGTTTTATGCTCAGGTTGTTTATTTTAATTCTTATTTACAAATGTCTAACATTGCAGCACCACCTCATTTCCTTCAAGTTGCAGGTGATCCTCCTATTGAATGGGATCTTTGTTTTCCAATGTTCATTGCTTACGTTGATGTATTAGAAAAAGAGGATTGTTCAGCAAAAAGAAAACTTGCTCTTTTAAGACATTGTCTTGGTGGTGCAGGAATAAAAGAATTCGATAATTTACCACCTTTGGAAGATGCCGGTGACATGGATGTGTTTAGTAAGGCTTCTAAGCAAATGAAAATTCGTTTTGGCAGACGAATAAATACTGTGATGGAAAGATTCAAATTTTGTTCTCGTGAACAGAAACCTGATGAGACAATTGAAGACTACGTTGCAGCTTTACGTTCACTTGCTGGCACTTGTTCTTTCGAAACTATATCATACGAGCAAGTTCTCAGGGACCAAATCATGATGAAAACAAAAAGCAAAAAAATTCAAGAAAGGCTTTGGTTGGGCACTGAGACTACTCTTGCTGCAGTTGTGAATATAGCTAAGGGTATAGAACATTCTGAAATGTTTGTATCTGAAATAAGAAGTAGAAATGTGAAAGGTAATGTTCCTGAAGTTGAAGTGGCCATTGTTAAGACTCATACCAGCAATTCCTCTTCGAACACTTTCAATGCTAGACCTAGCTTTAAGAAGGAATATGTAAAGAATTCTAGTGACAATAAGAGTTTTACTAAGAAAAGCACAATAATTTGTTACAGATGTGGTAGCACCAACCATGTTGGCAATTACAAAGGTTGTCCTGCCTTGGATAAAATCTGCATCAAATGTAAAAAGAAGGGACATTTTGGCAATGTGTGCAGATCTGGTCTTAGAATTAATTATATTTCTCCTGAAGAAGAGGACGTTTTAAATAGTCTAAACTGTATACTTTCTGTTGATGAATGTATCCAAAATAATTTTCCTTCTTGTACACTTTACATTGATGACAAACCCATTGAGATTTTTGTTGATTCCTGTGCATGGTACACCATCATTGGTAAGGATATTTTTGAACAACTGTGGAGTAAGAGAGAACTCTTAAATCCAGACATATATCCCGGTGGGTACACAGGACGCAAAATAGCTTTAGAGGGTTTCTTTTGGGCTAAACTGTTTTTCAAGAACTGGGATATCAAAGCTAAGGTTTATGTTGCTACCAAGGGTGTTTCCATTCTTGGTTGGCCTCATCAACGCGCTTTAGGAATAAAGCTCGATCCAAATTCTGTTCCACCAGTCTATGTTAATGAGCCCCGGTTTGAGAAACATGTTACCGACTCATTAATCAACTTAACTTTGAACACATTTAGCAACACCGATTTCACCAAGAGTGTACTGAAGAACTTTCCTGAAATTTTTAATGACAAACTGGGAAAATATATTGGTTTCAAACATAAAATTGTTTTAAACGATAATGCTGTACCTGTCAGGCATAGGGTAAGGAATGTCCCTTTAGCCTATAGACCCAAATTAAAAGAAATTCTAGATGATTTAGTAAACAGGAATATAATAGAACCAATCGAATCCTCTCCTTGGGTTTCGCCTATTGTGATTTCTCTTAAGAGTTCTGGCGAACTCCGTTTATGTGCGGATTTGCGCAGTCTCAATAAAGAGATATGGATTGATAAACATCCTTTGCCAAACATTCATGAGTTAATTTCCGCACTGTCAGGCGCTACTGTATTTTCTTCAATTGATTTGGCTAGCGCATATCACCAAGTAGAATTAGAGGAAGACTCAAGGAAATTGACTGCTTTTGTTACCCCAGAGGGGATGTTTCAGTATTTACGCATGCCTTTTGGGTTGGCAAGTGCAGCCTCCGTCTTCCAGCGTCTCATGAAAGAATTATTGGCAGACTGCAAAGGGGCCATAGCCTTTCAAGACGATATTTTGATTTTTGGGAAAGACCATACTGAACATGATGAGAATCTTTCATGTGTTCTGGCTAGAGTCCGTTCTAAGGGTCTTACTCTGAAATATAATAAGTGCAAATTCAGACAAGACAAAGTTGAGTACCTTGGACATGAAATATCAAGTCATGGAATCAAACCTAAGATTAATCATGTTCAAAATATCGTGAATGCCCCCTCTCCCAGTTCAAAGGAACAGTTACTTTCCTTTTTAGGATTGACTGAATTCTACGGGAAATTTGTAAAAAATTATTCTGATATTGTGCATCCCTTAAGAATTCTTCTAAAGAAAAATGCAAAATTTGTTTGGGGGAAAGAGCAAGAGAATTCCTTTGGAATATTGAAAAAGAAAATTGTTGAAGCCCCGTTTTTGAAACCTTATTCTGTGGGTAAAGAATGTATCGTTTATGTTAATGCAAGCAATGTGGGTCTAGGGGCCGTTCTTATGCAAAAAGACAAATCTGTTGAGTTTGTTGTTTCTTCCGCTTCTCGAGCCCTACGTGACGCTGAGAAAAATTACTCTACTATAGAGAGAGAATTACTTGCTTGTACTTGGGCTTCTCAGCACTTCAGACAGTTTCTGTGGGGAACAAAGTTTTCCTTAAGAACTGACCATAAACCTCTGATCACCATGCTAGCTGCTGGTGGTGGGAGAGTTCTTACTGCTCGTTTAGCGAGACTTGCAGCCAAATTACAGGAATACCGCTGTGAAGTTGTTTATGTTCCAGGTCGTTTAAATGTTCACACAGACTGTATGTCGCGTTTTCCAGCCAGTGTAGAAGTTGGTGAGAGTATAGACTGTGATGTTGCGTACTCATTTGCAGATATCAACATAATTTCAGATCAAGAGAACTCTTTAATTCTTTCAGAAAAGAATTGGTCAGAAGCTATGGAGAATGACGTTGTCTTGAATCTAGTTAAGCAGTATTTGATTAAAGGTTGGCCTGAAGAAAGGAAGCTCTCTGGTGAGTTGGGATCGTTTTACAAAGTGAAGGATGATTTAATGCTATGTCAAGACATCATTATCAGATCAGATAAAATCATACCTCCCTCTAGTCTGAGAGAAAAGATTTGCAAATTGGCTCATGAAGGGCACATGGGAATGTCCACCACCAAGAGAAGGATCAGGGAACACTATTGGTGGCCTGGTATTGATGCCATGGTAGATAATTGGGTCAGGAATTGTTCCCCTTGCTCTTTAAGTGATAAATCTGTGAAGAGTTTGGCTGTCGACATCACTCCCATTGAGTATGCTAATGGTCCTTGGCGTAGGTTAGCAATTGATATTATTGGACCCTTCAGTTATCAGTCTGGTAAGGAAATGTATGGTTTAGTTTTAATTGACTACCTCTCTAAGTGGCCTGAATTAAAAATTGTTGAGAAAATTTCCTCAGAGCATGTAATTGATTTCCTTGATGAGATTTTTGCTAGAGAAGGTTTGCCAGAGGAACTTATCTCAGACAATGGGCCACAGTTCATCAGCAATGAGTTTGAGTGTTTTTTGAAAAAATGTGGGGTCATTCACAAAAGGACTTCTAATTATTTTCCACAAGCCAATGGCCAAGTTGAAAGGTTCAACAAAGTTATCAAAGAATCTTGTCAATTGGCCGTTAAGAGTGGTTTGAAGTGGAAGAAAGCACTCCAGGCTACTTTATTAACTTATCGGTTGTCTCCCAATTCTGTCACTGGTCTATCCCCTTTTGAATTATTGCGAGGGAGGAAACCAGGTTCTCGACTCTTTCCCTGGTGGTTAAAAAGTGATACTCCCTACGAGGTAGATTTCAAGGCATTAAAGAATAGAATTGGGAAATACCAAGAAAGTATGTCTCAGCACTCCGCCAAAAAGAAGTATAACACTTGTAGTGTAAAGGTGGGTGATCGAGTTTGTGTAAAAATGGGTGGTTTGTTTCACAAGAATGTCTCTAGATGGTCTGATCCCATCAAAGTAATTGAAATCTTTAGCAAAGCTGTCAGAGTTGAAGGAGGGAAAATATGGAATTTGAGAAGGATTTCCTTATGCAAACCCCTTTTTACCCCTCCTCAAAAGTCTACTCTTCCAGAGAAACTCGTTTCAGATAGTCAAAAGTCTACTTTCCCAGAGAAACTTGTTTCAGATGGTCCAGAAAAACTTGTTTCAGATAGTTCCTCTGGTATGCAGGAACTTCTCTCAGATCATGTCTCAGATGGTTTCTCTGGTATGCATGAAGTTTATGACAATTTGGAAAAGGAGATTGTTAGCAATTCTGATTTTGTGATCAATTCTGATTCTCGACCAATTCCTAATATTGCCATAGAAAATCAATCTGATGTTGTGTGTGAAGATATCTCATTAAGACGTAGCGAGCGTGTTAAGTTTGCTCCTTCAAAGTTTAAAGATTTCATTAGAACTTAAAATTCTTTTTGTACTTTATTTTTTTTTTGTCCTCTTATTTTGTTTTTTTTTGTTGTTGTTTTCTTTGTTTTTTTTTAAAGGGGGGGAGGTGTGTGGTATTCCATTACACTATGTTATTCCATTACACTATGTCATTTAGAACTTTTCTATGTCACTCAGTAGAGTGCTTGCTCTTGGAATGTTTCTCCTTGAGTTGTACTGGTCTGCTGAATGCTGGATGAGGATACCTGTTACTGGCTGTGGTTGTTAAGCTGTTCTTCCTCAATAAACCTACTTGAACCTACTCTTCGTGTAGTCCCAATTAATACACTATGCAGTGGCACTAACAGTTCTTTATTGCAGAAACAAAACTTAGCAGAGGGCATTTCTCAGAACAAACAAAGATTTGTTTCTATCAGCATGCAAAATGGAGTCTAAAAAGAAAATGGTGCAGCGAATGGCAAGTAAAACATGGGATTGTGTGAGCATCAACGGTCCTAATCTAACTCGATGTCCCGATAGGAGTGATGTGTACAAAGTTTTTTGGGCACAGTCTTTCTATATCATTGAATTGAAACATGCTATAAAACAAGACAACCTACTCTTTTTCAACATAAGAGGGATAAAGGGTTGTGCCCGTTTTGCTTGGATTCGAACCAGTAACCTACGGGTCTTAGACACAGCAATCAGCAGCAAGTGCCCAAATCACTGCTCCATCCCATTTGCCACTTCCTTCATGTAACAAAACAAGCTAAATACTGCACCTTTCCTAAACTATGAAGTCTGTGAGAACATAGGATGTGTGGCCCGCTGTCCTCTTCTGTACATATAGGGTGACCAGCCGTTCTAGCTGTCATTAATGATGACATTAAGCATGTCATGAGTGATGTAACATGTATGGTCATAAACAGTGCATTGTGATCCACAACTCATAGCTAGCTCAGTAAACTATAGCTGGGTGACTTTATTTTTGGGGTTTTAAGACAATAGCTTTATATTAACACAAGGCCTAACTATAAAATTACTTTTTTTTTAAGTTTGAAAAGCTTTATTGAGTTGAAGAAAACAATGTAAAACATCAGTACAATAGCACAAATAACGAGCAATAGGAATTTAAATAATTGATGGGAATAATGTGCCAATAAACAAGAAAGGCCCCAAAAGGGGAAAACGCTATACAAAGAAAAAATGCTTTTATAACTTTTCATTTTGTGGGGAAGGAAGAGAGAAAGAAAGAGGGAAGAAAAGGAAAAAAGGGGGGATGGAAGGGGAACAGCAATAAAAAAATTATGGTAAGAGAAATAAAGAGGTATGAAATACAGAGAAGTTCACAGTAACAATAATAACAGTAATACTAAATACAACAATAACATGTGATCAAGAGGCACTTTTAGATAAAAAGTCTGTTAAAGGATAACATTAATTTAATCTTTGGTCTTTCATAGAATATATACATATTCACACCTTGGTCATTACCTGCCTTTTAAAAATTAGTTAATTAATTATTAAATACATAACTGGCCTGTCATGGTTTTTGCTTCTCAAAATCTCGTCACCCTAGCACTTGGTCATTCATCTACCTAACACCGAGCACAGCCATCACTCTCCTCCCAATCAATCATGGGTTTGTTGAGCGCTACTAATCACCCATAAGGGTCTCAAGGCGCTGGGGACTGAGGAGGAGGCGCAGGGTCCTGTCCATCAAGGAGGAGGTCTATCGAAGAGCCATGTCTTGAGGTCCATCGTGCAGTTGGGGAGTGATGTCGTCTGTCTGAGGTGGAGCTGGAGGGTGTTCCAGGGTGTTCTATGAGGAAGGAGAAGTAGGGGCCTTCCAATCTGGACTTCCTGGTGCAAGGGACCACAGCGTGGGGTAGCTGGGCTCATCGTAGGGTCCTTTGGAGTGCGTGGAATGTGATTTGGCTATTAAGGTATGCAGGTCTGGTGTTGTGGAGGGCTTTGTGTGCATGGGTGAGAATCTTGAGGGTGATTCTTGCCTCGATGGGGAGCCAGTGTAGTGTCCACAGCTGCTGGGTGATGTGGCAGTGTTGTGGCAGGTTTAGGATTAGTCTGGCAGCTGTGTTTTGGATGTTTTGAAGTTTGCGAGTGAGGTTTTTGTTAATTCTGGCATAGAGTGAGTTGCCGTAGTCAAGTCTGCTGGTGACGAGGGTGTGTTTGACGGTCTCTCTGTGTTCACGGGGGATCCATTTGAAGGTCTTGCGTAGGAGGTGGAGGGTTTGGAAGCAGGAGGATGCGATGGAGTTGATCTGGTTGTCCATTTTGAGTTCGGAGTCCAGGATGATTCAGAGGTTGCATGTGTGGTCTGTGGTGGTGGGCGGGCTTCCAAGGGCAGGGTCCACCAGGTGTCGTTCCAGGCATCGGGGTGTGGGTCCATGATGAGTACTTCTGTTTTGTCCATGTTGAGTTATAGACATCTACTCTTCATCCATTTGGCGACTGCTTCCATGTCTTATTGAAAGTTATGTTTGGATGCGTTGGGTTCATTGGATAGGGAGAGTATGAGTTGGGTGTCGTCGGCGTATGAAACAATGTTTGGTCTATGGGTTCTGACGAAGGGGGTGAGCGGAGCCATGTAGATGTTGATCAATGTGGGGCTGAGGGAGGATCCTTGGGGGACTCCGCAGGTGGTCTGTGTTGGGTCCGAGAGGCAGGGAGGGAGTCTGACCTGCTGCCTTCTGCCGGAGAGGAAGGAGGGGATCCAGTCGAGGGCTTTGTCTCGGATCCCAGCGTCGAGAAGTCTATGTGTTAGGGTGCAGTGAGAAACTATGTCGAAGGCTGCTGAATGGTCCCAAGTCCAACACTAATTCTCCTACACTGGGACCTTCAACCTGCGAGGCTGGGTACCATACCCCCTCGCCTACATTATTGTCTCAAAAGCATACCCAAGTGTTCAAAACTCTCTGGCAAGCAGGTCAGAGGCTGCTAATGTACTGAGGAAAATGCAATTTTAAAAGAGAACATTTAATACGCAAAATTTTATTTAGCGAAAACAAATGGTGACACTATAAGTGATTTTTTGCCACAATTTCTTGGAGGACCTCACCTTTGCCCTTAAACCCCCTTAGCCTTGTGTCACTCCTTCCCAGCGTTTCCAATTGCATTTAATGGCTTGGTCGTGAGGGAAAAACCAACAAAGAACATGATTTTGTTTCTTAATAAGTCTGATCAAAGTCCCTTGAAATGTTTGACTCGGATGCACAGTTGTACACGATATATATATTTATTGCTAGTGATCAAAAAGCAGTATCAAGTAGCACTTCCTTGTCCGTAAATAACCACACCCTTTTCCAATTCCCACAGCAAAGTTTGTCGTGCCCCCTACATGTAACATTTAAACCTACTGTAACAAAATATTTGCTAATATGTCATTGGAGAGTGGGCCCAGAACTCGACAAAATTCATTTATTGGGGACCATGACATAAAAAATTTGTGCCAAATTTTCAAAGGTTGAGGCAACACAGGACAGCAACTTTGTTTGCGTCAAAGGGAGAGCATGAACAGCATTATATTTACGAAAACATGGTGCACTTTCTCTCGTCCCCATGGTATCGTACATTGGCTTCCTTGTGCCGCGAACACACTCTTGTCCCAAGCTAAAGACCTGAAACTTGTGTAAAAAGTACTTGCCCTTTCTGATGTCCTATGCACACATCTCCCAGTCCCTGAATCTGTTCCATGTGTACTTCTCCTTGTTCTTCCCTGTCTTGTTCCTATACCTCACATTTAGTCTCTGCTTCTTTGTGCACAGCTCCCTGTGCTACCTTGTGTTTTGTGCATACATCTTCCAGTCACTCGATAATCTTCCTGTGTGTAGTTTTGATAATGCCTTTAAATATGTTGGGTATAAGTAGTAGGCCACTGGGTGCTGATTGGCGGTGTCGGGGGTGCAGTTTTCTACAGGGGACGGTTCCTGAATGGATTGGATTGGAGCTGGACGTGTCTGGTGAATACAAATGCATTATCTGCTTCACTGGTAGCGAATCAGCGACTCCACAAATCCATGTGTCAAAAAGTACCACAGTGGTGTACTTCAAGATCCTGGAGAGCATGGAGCAAATTAGATTGGAGTAGGGTTGTGCGTCCCTGGCTACCACCCATCACTAAGAATCACTTGAAGAAGCTAAAGAACAAAGCTATTAAAGCTTGTAGTGGCAATAAAATCGGAGGAGAGTGAGGAAATAAATACTTTCAGGGCAGATTACAGGCAATTCATTAAAGTAGCTAAAGTATACTGGGATCGCAGAACATGGAAAGTGCTTCTTGATGCCACTAGGTATAATAATACAAGACCTTTTTTACAAATTGTACCCCATGTGTCCGCAACTCCACAATGAACCTCGAGGTTCCTGTCCAGGCAACCAAATGGGTTAAGCATTTTGATGCCCTTTATAATGACCCAGTAGTAATTGTGGCCTCTAACCCCCCATCTAAATCTTTTCCAAATAGGTGCTGTAGGAAAATGGTTCATTGGTTAGGTGGTTTGCACAATAAATGGGTCCACACTTGTCCACTACTGCCGTTGTACTGCCTAACTCTCACAGGGTAGCGTTGCAGAGCAGTCCAAGGCTTACTCAAGGGAGGGGGTGTGGGCTAAATCTCCATTCACAGATATACAATAACACTCAATAAGTGATTGTCCAGTCTGTGCATTTTCTTTTGAAAAAGTAAAAAGAACATTTATTACATACACACAGCTCAATACTATGCAATTTACAAATATACGCAAGGTGATGGAACTACTTTTGGATGACTTTGCGTAATCATTCTTACTCCTCCCAAAGGAAGGTCTAGGGCAACAAATCACATCAGAACGTTCACTTGTATTACAAATTCTATAATGGAATATTACTTCGAATGAGTGCGCACTTAATATTGGCAATAAAGCATGTTTACTTGGCCTATGAGTGGTTGTCAGCATCATTTCCTCATTAAAGCATTCCCAAGAGAAAACATCTCTGCATGTCTAGGTAATTTGTGTCATAAAAATTAGTGAAATACGCACTTACAAAATTGCCCCTGAAGGCAACACAATTATATTCAAACCATTTATGTAATTATAGCTATCTCACTCCTAGAGGGTGTTTGCAGCATCAACACTCATCAAAAATACTGCACTTTAGAAATAGTCCCTAGAGAATATCTCTATTGTAACTACAGAGGTGTGCATTTACCGTATTCCACCCCTTGTCATGATCCCTCAGACCCTCCAGAATTTCGCGATTTCGGGGTTTGCCGCGAAATCGGCACTTTTGTAAAAATGCAGCGATTTTTACAAAAGTGCCCGGGAAATTGGCACTTTTGTAAAAATACCGCCATTTTTACAAAAGTGCCCGTGAAATCACTTCTGTTTCAAGCAAACAAAGGTCCACTTTCCCTGGAAGCTTAATGTGATCCAGAGATTTTTAATGGATTCTCTTGTGGAGCCAATGTATTCTTGTCTATTCATCCTCTTAATATAAAAACTGTATTTTTGGTGGCTATTGTTAGCTTCCACATTCATCAAATTGCTTGCACTGTCGCCACAGAACTCCGTCCCACGCTTGTGTTGCTCCCAATGTGACTATCATTCTTTTGAAGGAGATTTTCGATTTGTATTCGTTACAGAAAGGTTATGCCCCCATCTTTTTATCATCCTCCTCAACAATAGTACTGTCTGCAGCTTTTAGACCACAGAATAGCTTGAGTTTGCTTGTTGACTATGTCAAGGAATGAGGAGTTGTTTGTCGGTTTCTCTGTGCTAAAAAGGATAAAGCAATTTCAAAGTAAACTATTTTTAGTAGTATTCCTCTTTGCATAATGTTTTGCTGTCAACTTGCATGAAAGGTTCATCTGGAAGGTGCGTGGGCTCATTCCACTAGGCTATCAAAGCCTCTACAGTTCTCCCCAGGGGACAGAATAAATGACTTTAAAGAGACGCACCATAGACTTACCCCAATGCACTACAACATATCACACCAATAAATTACCTTGTGCTTTTTCTTGCTTAGGAAAGATTGGAGTGAAACAGCCATCTGTTTGTGCATTGTGACCTCCATGTGCCTGAACTGGTCTCACCGTAACAGCCGGCGAGGGTGTGATCTTGAGCACAGAAAAGGCAACTCAGGCCACACTAGACTAACTGGGTTAGGGGCAAGCCACCAGCCTCTTGTAGGAGGCTTCTCTACAAGCCAAGACCCCTCAGGCTTCCCAGAGACCTGAACACTCAGAGAAACTAACACTTCTTCTAGCTGTCCTTCCTCTCCGCCTCCTGGTTGGTCGGCGATGAGCCTGTAGGTACATCTGTTAGTGTGAGGCTGCAAGGGATACTCTACCTAAAGACGTTACACAGAAGAAAGTTATGCTTGCTGTCCAGGACCTATATTAGGGCTGCCACATAATATCTTCTACACATTTATCTCTCTAGTAGGTCATGAATCAATCCTCTTGCATCCTTTCCCACACTTCTGGAGCCTTTCCTCTCCTGTTAGCTCCAGCCCTCCTCTGCTGTCTTTCCTCTTTAGCTCCTTACATCTCCTGGACCTTGTTTTCTATGCCAAGTACTTGTCATAGGCCCAGCCGTGACCAATTCATTGCAGCTACAATATAATATACACAGCTGCGGACAACACATACCTGGTACAGCCTCCTATCTAGACCCTCCAGGATTTCCCATTTTGCCATTTAGCGGTTTGCTGCAAAACTGCTGGCAGCGTCAACTGTAAAGCAGGCCTACTCACCCGTTAGGGTCTCAAGTTACCGATTGGGTGGAGTGGATCTGCGGTTCAGTCGAAGAGCAAGATCTTGAGATCCTTCCTGAATTGAGGCAGAGACGGTGATTGGCTGGGATGTAGAGTCAGGGAGTTCCAAGCCCTCACAGCAAGGTAGCAGAAGGATCTTCCTCCAGCTGTGGTCTTGTGGACCCGTGGG
The DNA here is from genome assembly GCF_964263255.1 of Lissotriton vulgaris. Taxonomy (NCBI): domain Eukaryota; kingdom Metazoa; phylum Chordata; class Amphibia; order Caudata; family Salamandridae; genus Lissotriton; species Lissotriton vulgaris. The sequence continues at coordinate 489,673,278 of NC_141685.1, forward strand.
GTGGGGGTCAGGGCCAGTTGGGCAAAGCGGAAATGCCTGGTGGGTGTGTGGAAGGGGAGGTGGTGGTTAAGGAGCCTTCACCTGTGAACTGCTTCCTCTGTTCCATATCCCAGATTGCCTATTCAACGTGGAAAACTCTGCTAAAACAGTTCCTATTGATTTAAGGCTGAAAATGAATGATTATGAGTAAAATAAAGGGCCGCAAAAATGCAGCTAAATTTCCATATTTCTGCCGCTAAATTTCCATATTTGTGCCGCTAAATTTGCTAATCCATGCCGCTATATCCTCAGGGGTCTGATCCCTAGTAGGATTCCTGCCAATAGTCCAAAAATAGCCAATATCGTAAGTGGTGGAACTTAAAGAAAATTCTTGAACACAACTTATAGCAAAAACTAGAGCTTAAGCTGGCAGTGCTGAAATCTCAAGATGCCTGCCAGTTCGCCCCCTTCTGCAGCGTACTAGTTGTTTAATTCCAAACACAATTGGAATGTGAAGTGCGCGCTGACTCACAAACGCACATTTCACCTGACAGAATTCCTGAGTAGGGAACTCTTCATCTGTTCTCTGTCGTGCTAGCTAGTAGTGGCGTGGGCCTACGTCGTAATTAGTTTCCTTCGGTCACCGCTGGTGAGGAAGGAATTTCTTTTGAGGTCTGTCACTTGCTGCACATGCTAATTGGTGTCAGGAAAGTAGTGTCTCACTTTCAGAACAAGTCGACATTTCTCTTAGAGAGACTTAGGGAGCCAGTGCCAAATAATAGTGTATCCTCTTAGGGCATGTCAAAGAAAAAGAACAGTCCATAATTGTTGCAAGCCAAACGCTTAGCAAGCGTTCGGGCTGGTTCTTGTGAGATTAAAATTCTACTAATTAAATACAGAATCAGTTGTACTTATACATTAAATTCACTAGTAGAACTTTTTTTAAGTGAGACAATCTTTTAAGAAAAGATAATTCTTTTAAGCACGCTACAATAAATATAGCAACGGTCATTAACTTACCTCTAGGTAGTTCTCAGCACTAGAGAAGAAAAGAAACAAGCATTTAAAATGTAAATGTTCTCGCATTTTCAAGAGTTTGAGCTATTGGCATTGTAAATGTCAATGCCTTTTATTTATGTGTTTTGAAAACCTCCAAGAGGTGCATAAACATGCACTTTGTACTTATAATTCTTGCTTACAAGAAGCAAAGCTATGTAATGTAATGTAAATTGATACTTGTATAGCACACTACTCACCCACAAGGGTCTCAAGGCACTTGTACGAATACCACTGTGGAACCCATCCTGGCTTTCCCTGTGAGGCGTCCACTCCTGGGAACCCCCATGGTGGAGGCCAGGCATCCTTAGCGTTGTGGGAGCCGTTGGGGAGATTAAGCAAGCTATTGCCCAGAGTTGCAGAGTGGGACTCCATGATTGGAATAGGCACCAAGGCGAGAATTATCAGGTCCGTGGAATTTTTTGAGCCCAAGTCCCACCGAGGTGGGGAATTGAACCCTGGTCCCAGGCTAGATCTCTGCATCAGGCTCTGCCATTCTAACCATTGAGCCACACTTCTCCACAAAAGCTGGCAGTAACTGCACCTCTTTTACTGCCAGTCTGTGGTGCTGAGTGATGTTGAGATGGTGCTGTGCTGAGGTAGTGGTGCACTGATGCTGAGATGGAGCTGCAATGGAGATAGTGTTATGCAGTGCTGATGTTAAGGTGGTGCTACTGAATCACTGACAGAATATCGACTCACAGAATATCGACCTACAGAAACATCGACGCTGGAATATCAAAGGCAAGTATATCGACATCCTATCTACAAAAAGGTAAGTACAAAAATATTGAAACCAAAATATCGATGTTAAAAATATCGTAATTAAAAATATCGTTTTTTTCTGTTATAAATAAATGTGTAAAATAAAGTAAATAATAATAATAAATAAAATAAACATAGTTACAAATATTTAAAATTAATAAAACATACATATTATTATAAAACATTAATTAAACATATACATAAAATATACATAAAATATATCATATATACTTTATTTTAATTACTTATATATCATTTATAAATACTATAAAATACAAATACATCTACATACATAAAATAATAACATAAAAAGTAAATCATTATTTTAATAAATTAAAAAAATTATATATATTTTAAAATATTTAAAATTAAATAATTACTACATTATCTAAAATAATACAAAAAAATTAAATAAATAAATAAAACTACTATTTAAAGTCCCAAAAAAACTACAGTGATGAAAACATTGGATAGCGTAGAACTTAAAATTACTATTCCCACTCCAGAAAATGCAACAGTAGGGAAAGCGTTGAATAGCCTAGGGGTAAACATTACTACTCCAACTCCAGAGAGTGAAACAGTAGGGAAAGGGTTGGATAGCGTAGGGGTAAAAATTACTATTCCCACTCCAGAGAATGCAACAGTAGGGAAAGCGTTGGATATCGGGTGTGAAAAAATTACTATTCCCACTCCACTGAGTGCAACAGTAGGGAAAGTGTTGGGTAGCGTAGGGGTAGAAATTACTATTCCCACTCCAAAGAGTGCAACAGTAGGGAAAGTGTTGGATAGCGGGAAGGTAAAAATTACTATTCCCACTCCAGAGAGTGCAACAGTAGGGAAAGCGTTGGAAAGCATAGGGGCACAAATTTCTATTCCAACTCCAGAGAGTGAAACAGTAGGGAAAGCGTTTGATAGCTTAGGTGTAAAAATTACTATTCCAGCTCCAGAGAGTGCAACAGTAGAGAACGCGTTGGATAGCGGGTGGGTAAATATTACTATTCCCACTCCAGTGAGTGCAGCAGTAGGAAAAGCGTTGGGTAGCATAGGGGTAAAAATTACTATTCCCACTCCAAAGAGTGCAACAGTAGGGAAAGCGTTGAATAGTGGGAAGGTAAAAATTACTATTCCCACTCGAGAGAGTGCAACAGTAGGGACAGCGTTGGATAGCGTAGGGGTAAAAATTACTACTCCCACTCCAGTGAGTGCAACAGTAGGGAAAGTGTTGGATAGTGAAGGGGTCAAAATTAATATTTACACTCCAGAGAGTGCAACAGTAGAGAAAGCGTTTGATAGCGTAGGGGTAAAAATTACTATTCCCGCTCCAGAGAGTGCAACAGTAGGGAAATAGTTGTATAGCGGGTGGGTAAAAATTACTATTCCCACTCCAGTGAGTGCAACAGTAGGGAAAGCATTGTATAGCGGGTGGGTAAAAATTACTATTCCAACTCCAGAGCGTGAAACAGTAGGGAAAGCGTCGGATAGCGTAGGGGTAAAAAATACTATTCCCACTCCAGTGAGTGCAAAAGTAGGGAAAGCGTTGGATAGCAGGTGGTGTAAATTACTATTCGCACTCCAGTGAGAGCAACAGTAGGGAAAGCGTTGGATAGCGTAGGGGTAAAAATTACTATTCCCACTCCAGTGAGTGCAACAGTAGGGAATGCGTTGTATAGCGGGTGGGTAAAAATTACTATTCCAACTCCAGAGCGTGAAACAGTAGGGAAAGCGTCGGATAGCGTAGGGGTAAAAAATACTATTCCCACTCCAGAGAGTGCAACAGTAGGGAAAGCGTTGGATAGCAGGTGGGGTAAAATTACTATTCCCACTCCAGTGAGTGCAACAGTAGGGAAAGCGTTGGATAGCGTAGGGGTAAAAATGACTATTCCCAATCCAGAGAGTGCAACAGTAGGGAAAGCGTTGGATAGCGCATGGGTAATAATTACTATTCCCACTCCAGTGAGTGCAACATTAGGGAAAGCGTTAGATAGCGGTTGGGTAATAATTACTATTCCAACTCCAGAGAGTGAAACAGTAGGGAAAACATTGGATAGCATAGGGGTCAAATTTACTATTCCCACTCCAGAGAGTGTAACAGTAGGGAAAGCGTTGGCTAGCATAGAAATTAAATATTGAAAAAAGAAAGGTAAGGAGGGTCTAAAGGGGTCAGTTTACCGACCCTGACATCTCAAAACCCCAACTCAAATGTAACAACAAAAGAAGAGATGTCCGGTCAAATAGATGTGTGTGCTGTACTAGAAACTAAAGACAAGGTGGGACCATATAGCAATCAAAAGAAATGACACAGGGCTAGAAACTGCCATCAGCCCACCCTTATGGCGGAATATCATCATGTGGGATACAGATAGTAAATCCAAACCTCACCCAACCCATCAATCGATGGTACAGAGATGGATTTCTGAGGTGGAACTCTAGCCACAGTGTTATTCAAATGGTGCTGATGATGTGCAGTGCTGTGAGGATGTGTGTGAACTATTAAAATTGGCTACTAGGGCAAAAAGTCAAGTTTAATAAGGATTGTCATAGTGTCAAAATTAAATTAACGCCTGATAGTCTGAAAGTATAACTATGTTCTGGCGCTGTGCAGTGAGGTCAACATGTTTCAGCCGAGCGGAACAAACTGTCCAGCTTTCTTCAGGACCAAGAATGGATAGCTACTGCAAAAGGTGAAAGTGAGAAAAATATGAAAAATATTACTGTGCAACAAATGTCAATTACTCCTACCTGGAACTTGGGTCCCCAATGTAATCTGGTGGGATTGAATTAGTTGTACTTTCCTAAAGGAAAAAAAGAAAAGCAGTGTACAAAGTATATGATAAGGTTGCATACATATATCCCAAAATGACATAAAGAGACAGTACAGACAACAAACATAAAAAAACGAAGAGAAACCTCTCTTCGTTAAACAGAAGGCTATAGTCCTTCTGTTTGTCAAATTCTATTCGATTAACAGTTTTGTTTGATATCTTACTCTCCCAGCATTATGTGGGAAATAACCTCACCTCGCCCGGCAACCGCTCGGGTAAATGAGGCCCGCTCTGTTATGTAAAAATGAGAAATGAAGACACAGTCAATGTCTTGTTTGTTGTGTCCAGCTAGATTGCTATATCATTTTTACTTTAAAAAGACCCAGTTGTTACTTAAAGACCTTCCCTCTATGAACAGAAAGGCTGAAACTTTGCAGTAAGATTGCTAGTGGCATGAGATGGTCTACCTCTTTAACACCTTCGCTGCGGCAGCTTTTCCCGCTGTGTGCGGGAAATTTTAAAAAGCTGCTTTACATGAAGAGCTCAGCTCGTCATCCGCACAGGACCACCGTGGATGATGACAAGCTGAGCTCGTCATCAGCAGCGAAGGGGTTAACGATCAACAATTCACTTATGGCAAAAGACATATAAGTGAAACAGAGAGGGTATAAGTTAAAGATGGTGAGAATCCCCAGGCCTCTGTGCTCTTAAAATGAGGGGAGGATTGTTCACAGAGTAGCTGGCTAGAAAGCTCGAAGCTCTCTTAGTGTAGATCAACATCCTCGAAGAAAAACCCGGGACCTACCTAACCGTCGGTACCCCTCTCTGGCGTCCGAAAGGAAGTGGAGGTACCGTAGGGCACGTCGTCGCTCTTTATAGCGCGCTTAATTGAAAGATGACTCCAATTAGGTTGTCAATTGCTGGCAAATGATCGCCGCACAGCTCTTGTTGCAGTCGCGTGGAAATAGGGCCACGGTTCTACTCGCGCATGCGCTATAGCAAAGTCCGATAGCGCATGTGCGAAAGTTATGTTGAATGTGCGCTCCTGTTGCGCTAATGCGCATGAACTTTAAATTATTAACACATGACGCTGTTTAAAAAGCACTTTATACAGCATTCAGTTGCTCAGGATCTACAAAATATAAAGCAAATTACTGTTCCTTTTATTTGCCAATCACTCGAGGAATGTAAGTACGAGTGTCTACAAAAGAGACACTATATTGGTATTTCAGTTGCCGGGGAACCACAGGAACACAGAAAAGCTATGATTTTATGTCTCATTGTTTCATTTATTAAGACGTGACCAAAAATCTGGTACTGGTGTTGGCATATATCGTAAGTTAAAGAGTGTAGCAGGGTTTCCGTTCTCCCACAGAACTGTGCATAGAGATCTAGAACCTCAGTGAGTTAGGATGATCCAAAACTCATCTCAGTGTCAGAAATCCCCTTACCTAGCTAGCTACAGTGTCTCATGGATCATTATGGAATGATCCATGTCTTAGACAAACCAGAACATGATCTTTAGAATACCTCAGGAATCGTGGAACACATGAACACTCTTTCGTTATATAATCATTTCAAACCAAAACTGAGAGTCAAAGAACACAAGTGCAAGTTTGAAATATTTATTATTCAATGCAAAGTTCTCAAACGCAGTATCTTGTATAATACCAAAATGCAGATTATAATAATCAGAGTCAGCAGCATAGTCACTAATCCATAGTAAGCAAAAGGTGCTAGCATGTTATAATGCAAAACCTATAGAAATCTATATCACCTATATTTCGCGCACCCTATCTAGCATATTATTTTATATCTAAGAAGGTCTCATTCGGGCTTTAGCAGGGCGGCCCCATACCTCTCAATGTCAGTAGGAGCAGTTCACATCAACAGCTACCAGCTCTCTTCATGCGCAGCACCAAGTGTGTACGTTCATTCCGTGTAACTCTATCTTAAACCCGCGTAGAGCCCAAAATGTTGGCATCAACATTATTTGTGTTATGTCTAATGTGGTGCGAGGATCAGGCCTCCCAGCAACCTTGTGTTAGGTTAATCTTAGAGTGTGCAGCTCTCAGTGTGCAGACAGTTGTACCAAGTGTACCAGGCAAAGCTGATAGCATAGAAATAACATATTATTCTCAAATAAACCACCTCACCGCTTCTAGGGTGAAAGCTACAACAACAAGTATGTGTCGTGTGCAAAACTGAAGCCGAAGGCAAACCGGCTGTTTAAACATGTAATACACTCATGCTAACTTAACGCAATATATGTAATGAAGTATCCATATGACACCCCCCCATTGGTCCGAGCACCGTCAAACATAAGGGAAAAGGCAATACTAAATCAGACACAACAATTGAAAGCAAAGTTCAATAATCTTGAGCTAAAATAAGCTAAAAATATGTATGAATGAATATGTATGAATGCCTACAGTGGCCTCAAATCTAAAAATAAAAACAAAACTTTTGAACCAAAAGTCTTCCGCCAGGTCTCAAAAATATGAAACGTAGGACCAGGTCACATCAATTCAAATGTTTGTAAGAGAAAAAACAAGGCACTTATCCGATTTCCAAAGTCATGTGCCACATTGACGTTATCCCCAGCGACATCACGTGATTGTACTCTCCATCAGCTGAACATAGTCCATCCCTCCAATTCAGCGAGGGGAAAGTCATATTTCACAACAAAGCATTCCTCCCAGGCATCTCACGATTGGAAAGTATATGCAAAGAAAGTTGCAACAGCCTCCAGCATGAAATCACTGCCATCATCCGAAAATAGTTCAGCAATCCAATTTAGCAATGGGAAAGAACATACGTGCTCCTCCAGCATCGGATCCTCCTGTAACGTCAGAGGACAACTCGGTGGGTTCACCAGATCGCTGTGTGTCAGAAAGGCATCCGCCGCTGCAGAGATCTCCCATTGGCCCAGAACTCCATTTATCGCTGCCAAGGCCATAACTCTCTCGCCAGAACAGATCAGCTCGTGAGCCACCACGGGACGCATTAGCTGATCAAAATCGACGTCAGGAGCAGTCCTCAAGCATAGGCACAAATCAATGGCCCAATCGAACTCGCAGTTCAGGCAGTGAAACACAGGTTGGCGAAATGACAATCTATAGGCCGTGCTTAATGCTGCAAGCGGCAATGTTCCATAGTAATTGAGCATCCGATTACGGCACAGTGTCAGGAGGCGTTGAATGGCGTCTTGCGCAGGATGGGCATCCATGTTTTATGAAGAAAAACACCAACAGAATGCCTGCTGCTACAGCCAGCAACACAGGTAGTCCACCAAACAGACTCGAAAAAATAGTGTGGAAAAACGTGGGAATGATACCAAAAACTTTTTCAAACGTAGTCACGAGGACACTGCTTACTAACTTAAAAAAATGTGCAAGCCCAGTCGTTGAAGAAGCATTAAAAATCTGGTGCACCAGCTCACAGAAATGAAACGGCAAATCAGTATTTAAAAGCGCCTGCACCTCTGTGCGGGTGTTAGCTATGTGAAGGACATAAGTTTCCCGGGCCGAACTCAGGGTCACTTGTTTTTGAGACAAAAGGGCCCTTATTCTGCTTAAACCATTGAATTTTGCTTCCAAGGTTGGAATCCGTGGCCAGATGGAGACATCTGAAGACCCATGCGTGGGTGGGTATAGAACATTCTTGCAGCACACCACACGCTCTGATACAGTTACCACATAAGCCACACCAATTAATAAACCACAACATAATTTGTTGTTTAAAAGTAAATAACTACCATTAGCTAACAATGTGAACGTGGGAACCACTGCTGGAACTGGCGTGCCTTTTAAAACACATGCTAAATTTGGGCGGTCCTGATTACAAGAACCGTGTAACTGAATGTGTCTGCATATCAATGACTGGTCAGGTGACTGTGTGCAATCCTCACCATTAAGATTCACTTCTTTTCCATCCTTCAGACATCTGTATGTGTATGGTAATGACCATGCCTCGTGTAAGAATGCATTGCCTAGTGGTTCATATCGTCCTATAGCAATATACCGCATACAGTTAGTAAATTTATATAAAGGAAATGGTAATGTAATTAAACTATGAATCAGCCACGTGACAGTAGTGGTTTCAGCAACAGAGAAAGGCAAGGATTCTAGCTTCTCAATATGTAACATAGAAAATGATGCATCACGCATTGAAAGCATGCGCTGTTTTTCAGTAAGATTAAAAGGGGCGAAAAGGGATGAAACGTTCAATGAGTTCCAGGGAACTCGACCTGCCTTAATTGTCTGTAGAGTCCAGGCAAACTGCATTACAGAACGCAATTGATTTTGACCATGGTATAACGTGGACACTTCATCATGTACAATATCAACAACAGAAGAAACAATATTATCCAATGTGTAAATCCTGGAAGAAAGCATGTTAATACTGTTATCTACTACTGCTAGCACTTTTTCCAAATTTGCTTGATCAATCGCTCTCAGGCGTTTAGCTGCCTCAACCTGTGAAAATTTCCAAATTTCATTGTATACAGCATAAATAAAGCGTTTAGATCTACCCCTAGTCGGGCCTTTTATAAAATCATTTAGCTCTATATTCTCATTCAACTGGGACAGATGCAGTTTAACTGCAGCCAAAGTGGAATGTTGTAACCAGTTCTGACACAATTTACCTACTGAATAAGTGGTAACAGTGTGATCTGTTTCAAACCTGGGATCTGGCCTGATGTGCGTAAAACCTTCAGATAAACCCAAAAACCTATGTTGGCAAGCATCAGTGCTTCTTTGCCACAAAAGCCACCCCTCCGGATCAAAACGGGAAATATTAAAGGAGGAATTCTGCAAAAGTGCTTGTATCCCACTGATGGATATTGTAGTGAAATTACTCCAACCTAAATATTCTTCCAAGTCAGGGATAGTAGGGGTATTTAATTTTTTAGATGTAGCCAATCCAAAACATGTTGTTTGAGAAACAGTAGAATTTAAAAACAACATGTGATTCGGGATGAGACATGCACGATGCAAAGCCTCAGTGCCTTGTACCTGCCAATCCTTGGTACCCCAAACCGATTTAAGGTCAATAGCATCCTTCCATAACTCATAGCCATCCACAGATAACCTTTCTAGAAAGGACTTTGAATACAGCAATTTTGTATCAGTAAGTCTAACTTTGGGCATGAATTTCTGGTTCACTTTAAAATAAAACGACTCAGGATTTGATTGATTAAAATCTGTAAAATAAGAGTATTTTCCCAGAAATGTACTTGAGCTCCCCTGTAAAGGAGTAGGGCAATGTTCCCACTGAGTGTAATTCACAGGAACCCTCCTGGAACTTGTCTTGTGTAAGAAATGATTCCCATAATGTTGGTAACAAAACAAATCACCATAATTGACAGAATCTAAGTACAAATCCTCAGCATCAAAGGCCGCATAATATTTCAAATCAGAGAACAATGCTTCTACGGCCTGAAGATCCCAATCATCAGAACGAACATTTTGCTTAATCACATCTCCCATGTTTACTCTAAGCACATTAGGAACATTAATAACTTCTGTGGGGCCATGTATCTGAAACCTAACCGCATCCCACACAATTCCATCAAGGACTGGCCAAGCAGTAATCTGTACTGAATGTAAGTCTCTCTTTAGTCTGTGTACTGAATGAGAGGAGGAAAGAGGGGCCAATGTTCCATTAAGGTACCGAATTCCTGTTCTTTCTTTCACATAATGGCCATCGATCAGTCTGAAAAAATAAAACACAAAACCAATTGACATAAAAAGATGAAATAAAAATAGTATCAGCCAAATGTATGTCCAAGGTGGAATTAAAAAATGTTTTTTAAACAACGTGGCATATTTTGCAATAGTCGATGGTTTCTTCGAAAGTTCCGAATCAGAGTCAAAAGAGAATCTGGATTGGTTAGCCAAACGAGCTTGTAAATCGGACATAGATAAATCAGCAGGATCTGCATAGGTCACCTCATCAATGTTAGTAACAGGAATAGTATTTAATAAAGGACTAGTTATGGCAGGCATCTCGAGGGACACCTCCTGATCTGCACCAGATGTAATAGCCAGCACAGAGTGCCTCACCATGGAAGGACAGGATACAGCCGGTGTCATGCTATGAAGAATCGGCCACCCTGTGTGTCTTGACATTGTCAATAGAAATAAATCTGTTTTCTTTACGACCTGGAAGTGGTGGTAAAATGACTGTTCTTGTGCCCTTCACTCCAAGAACCCGAACAGGTGCACGATATGAGGGACCAAACTCTTTCTTGTTATCGATCTTCTCTCGAACCAGTTCTCCAACTTGGGGTAGCCAGCCAACTACCGGGATCTGCAACGCATCATCCGACGTGGAGGGCAAGTGTTCCTTTGCAAGACTGTCTCTGGTCTTTTGTAGATCCTGTAAAACATTGCAATGTTCATCTACGTCAAAGGCCGCGGCCTGGGCCTGGCAGTCTGCACCATCAAGGTCAGGTACGTACATCTTGATACCAAAGAGCATTTCGTATGGGGTCCGCCCACCCAGAGACCTTCTAGGGAGATTATTAAGCGCACGCTGCACGCCATAGAGGTGGGTCAGCCAGTTTCTACCAGTGCCTATAACACGGGCTGTCAAAGATTGCTTTAAGTCGCGGTTCATTCTTTCAACTACAGAATTGCCCTCAGGCCTGTAGGGACTTGAAAACTTCACCTGTACTCCCAACGAAACCATAGCATCCTTGTACGCCTTAGAGGCGAAAGCCGGACCCTGGTCCGAATGGAAAGTACCACAAGCAAAGATTCCCACAAAGACACGCAAATCCTTAATGACAGTTCGCGAATCAGCGCTTCGATGCGGCCATACCCATACAAAGCGTGTGCATGAGTCAACTGCTACTAAGATGTATTTATACGCAGTATCAGAAGAAAAAGGACCGCAGTGATCCAAATAAACACATCCAAGTGGTTTATTAGAGATGTACAACTGTGTCTGAGGCGGACGCGCAGCAGTAGAAGGCTTGATCTGCTGACAAATGTCACACATAAGGACATAATCGCGCGTCTGTTTGTACAGTCCCCGCCACCAGAACCTCTGTTGTAGCTGAGATACAGTGGCTGAGACGCCCGCATGCGCAGACGCCACACCTTCATGAGCCGCTGTAATCAGAGAAGCTCTGCGATCCGAGTTGGGAACTAGACGCTCTCCAACTTCAGGAATTTTCACATAAGGAACCTTATCGGGACTTAAGTGGTATGTGTACTTCGAAGGGAACCCCGCAGGATATTTACCTCCCTTCTCCGTGGCAGCAACAGCCGCCAAGATGTCATCATCTATTTTGCTTTTGGACCTCGTGACTGCTGCAACTAAGTATTTTGATACCGCTGACTTCGCTGCTTCATCAGCAAGCGAGTTGCCAACAGCGTGGACCCCCACGCGCTGGTGGCCGAGAGTATGAATCACGAACACGAGCGGCAGTTTCTCTTTAAGTTCCGCCACTCGGACCCAGATCATTTTATGTTTTATTGTGCTACCCTTGGAATCACGAAAATCATTCTGAATCCAAAAGAACAAGTTCTCATTGTAAGACTGGACACAGTAGTAAGAATCACTTACGATTAAAGTCGTCACACAAGGATCAGCGTACTCCAATGCGAGCATAAGAGCACGAAGCTCTGCTAATTGTGCGGTGCAGTCCCCTAGCGTTTGCGTGTGCACAACACTGGACTTGAACTCATCGTTCACCATGGCACCGACTACAATGGCGCAAGCGGAAACGTAGGCGTGTTTAGAGCCATGCGCAACCTGCGCCGAACCATCCGTGTAAATGATACAATGGAAATCCTCCAACGGCCGCATTGCTAAAGGAGCAGGATGAACAAATTCATACTGTAAATACTCCTGCGACCGTAAAGCGGCGTCAAAAATAAACGTGACATCCTGAGATGTCAAGGATGTAGCCCATTGAATCCACCGAGGGTGCAAAGCTTTAGAATTTGGTACACTGGCGTTCGTGACCGCCTCCAAGGCTGGACACGGGGTGACAACCAACATGCGCTTTCCCTGCGACAGGGCACGTTCCTTAAGAATTGCCATCTGCACAGCCGTTAAAACTTTCTCCACAGTGGAAAAACGCAGTTCAGCCGAAGTGTACAAGTGTGACTTGTAAGCAATAGGTACAGTATCCCCTTCATTAAAAGTAAGGTACGTGAAACCCACCGTCCCAGGGATAATTCTTATCACCAGGTTGGTCTGGTTATCACGAGTCTGTAAGTAGTCAGAAGCGAGCATATCAGCCTGCAAGGACTGCAGAATGGCTGAATGCTCAGGCAGCCAGCATGATTTGGAAAAAGATGGTTGTACCAAGGCATATAAAGGCTTGATACGCTGGGCATATTCCGGAATGTATGTCCTCCCGAAATTTAAAAAACCCAGTAAAGACTGTAATTTTTTCAGCGTTGTCGGAGAGCGCAACTGCGCGCACTTCTCCAGGAACTGAGGAGCCAATCCCTTTCCTTCATGGTTAAGTTCATAACCTAGAAACAACACTGTGTACTCCGCAATGTGTGATTTTGCAAAGTTAAACTTGTAACCCATGTCTGCAAAGTTACAAATTATGCTGTTTACTCGACACAGATGCACCCAAAGTTCGTCGTCTGTGAGATAAATGTCATCCACATACGAACATGCAACTGGATCGAAACTCTCTAAAAGAGAGACTATGCGGGCGGAAAACACTCCAGGACTATTTTTATATCCCATTGGGAGTCGTTTAAACTTTTTTTGTACGCCGCCGCACGTAAAACTGGTCCATTGGGAACTTAGACCATCTAATCTATGTGCATAAAAACCATTGGAAATGTCAAGCGTGGTTTTGAACCGTTTACGCTCAAGACTATTCACTAGGGCAGAGCCGTGAGTATTCTGTACTGCACAGTTACGGCAATGCGAGTTCAAATGCCGGTAATCCAAAACCAGACGATATGAGCCGTCCGGCTTGTTAACAGTAAAAAGGGGATTATTCATTGGTGACACACACGTTTCAATTACACCTTGATATTCCAATTGTTCAAGGATAGCCGCGACCGAAGCTTTAGCTTCACGCCGTATGGGATACTGGGGTTGTGGCTGCGGCTGTGACCGTAATGGAATCTCATGGCTAGGGGACAATTTATCCCAGCCACACTGATTTCGGTACACAGCCGGCGCAAGCGCCAGAGCCCACTCTTCTGCAAAATGCAGCGCTTCCACTCTCGAAACAGTGTGCGCGAAACTGGGGAGGATTACCTCCTCCCCTCGCGGAGCTGCGAGAACAAAAGGTGGGGGCCAGTCAGCCTCCGAAAGCAAAATGTCATACGTATCCGAAAGATTCTCCCAAAATACCCCTTTTACAGTTCGCTGCATGTCATCTTCAATTAACAGGACAATTTCAAAAAGTCTTTCAGGGGGAGCAACATGTGTATCAGCTGTTTCAATCACAATAAAAGTCTCAGTCGCTGTCACCTTCAACAGTGGACGGAGGGCCTCTCTCACTATGGTAATCTCCGCCGCGCTGTCCAGCAAGGTCAGAGCCCACGTCAGATTCCGAAGCCGCGTTCTCACTATCTGGGGCATATCGATGCGCCGTTAAGGCTGCGACTTTCTTCTTGGCAAACTGCGGTCTCTTTGGCGTAGAGTCGTCCCGCTGATCCCCTTCACTTCGCGTGCGGGGCTGGCCACGTCCTTGCTGGCCACCCCTGCCCCTGCCGCCCCCTTCACCACCGGTTGACGGAGCCGATGAGTCCTGAAAGGAACGAGGAGAGCGTTGGTCAGATGCCTGATATCTGTCAGGCGATTTAATCGTAGCGCGATCGCGCAATTCATAAACTCGATCCGACTGCGCAGGTTGTGTAGGCGCCGGACTAGAAACCTGTGTCTGTTGTTGTTGTTGCTTACCCTGATTCTGCTTTTTAGGCCAATTTTGTTTTTTGGACTTGGGTTGTCCACCCGTTTCCGAAGACTGCCCCTGGGGCTGCTTCTTTTCTTTTTCAAGAAAAACCTTTACACCCTTAGAATTGCGGCCAACCGTTTTATAAGCCGCCACAATAATTCTTGCCAGCTGACGGGGTTTCTCGGCATCGGGAATTAACGCCAGACCATTGGCCACCTGAAAGTTCACTGCATCCCCTTTTACATTCGCAAGGATAATACCGCAAACTGTCTCAAATGAATCGCTCAGGCGCATACCCAACTCAACCGCCGACTCCGGTCCGTGATCATCCTGAACACGTTTTAGGACCGCAGACAGGTTCGACACAGACGGGGTGCCAAAGCACCTCGAGTAAACCGCTGCAAAAGTCTTACCCCATGTTTCACAGTCAGCAAGTTCAGGGGCTAAATCCTTCGGTAAACTAAGCGTAAGAATCCGGTGTTTTTCACCCGGAGTCGTATTAGGAAACACAGCCTCCAGCTGGTCGAATTTCTCGGCAAGCCAGTAAGGAAAATCATCCTTATTTTCTGGCTTTCTGCCCATTACGGAATTCACCAAGACAGGACTGATTTTCAAACCAGCCTGTTCCGCTCGAAGCTGCGCACCTGCGGGGGCTGCGCCATGTATATTACGACCAATGTAATGAACAAGCGCTCTAATCACGTCAACCGCGACATCATGCAGACGCCGCAGATCACCCACATTACAAGTGGCGCGATTAGGATGAGGAGTAAATCCACCCAAGGCGGGCCAGGCTGTGCCCGGAATGGACAACGGACCTAACCTCGGAGCCGTTAAAGAATGGGGTAGGACGCCACCAAACCAAACTCCGTGCTGCCAAACATCTATAGGTACTTCCAGTGCCCTGTATGGAGCATAAGCCGCCGGAACAGCCGAGGCAGTGTATGAATGGTAGACACCCGAATTAGCGTTTACTTCCGGAAACGTCACCCAGGAATAAAACAATTCGTACGGGTACGCATGTTCCGCACTCACCACTAGAACCACAGCCAAACCTTCCGCAGGGACATTATATGCCCGCAAGTGGTCGCGAACCGCGACGCGGCTATGCTGCGCTATGTCCACGGCCATGTTAGCACAGGAAGTGAAAAAAGACAAAGAACACTTTGTAGCACAACTGGGTAGTAATTCAAAGAAACCGTTTACAGAAGAATTCAAGCTTGAAAAGACCTATTCCAAAAATAGGTAGGTTTTCCGACACCACCGTTTACCGGAAACGGGAATGAAGGTGTCAAGGTATGAATGATATACTACTCGAGTGTCATGTTTTAAGGCCAACCAAACCGTTGGGCGCCATGTAGCAGGGTTTCCGTTCTCCCACAGAACTGTGCATAGAGATCTAGAACCTCAGTGAGTTAGGATGATCCAAAACTCATCTCAGTGTCAGAAATCCCGTTACCTAGCTAGCTACAGTGTCTCATGGATCATTATGGAATGATCCATGTCTTAGACAAACCAGAACATGATCTTTAGAATACCTCAGGAATCGTGGAACACATGAACACTCTTTCGTTATATAATCATTTCAAACCAAAACTGAGAGTCAAAGAACACAAGTGCAAGTTTGAAATATTTATTATTCAATGCAAAGTTCTCAAACGCAGTATCTTGTATAATACCAAAATGCAGATTATAATAATCAGAGTCAGCAGCATAGTCACTAATCCATAGTAAGCAAAAGGTGCTAGCATGTTATAATGCAAAACCTACAGAAATCTATATCACCTATATTTCGCGCACCCTATCTAGCATATTATTTTATATCTAAGAAGGTCTCATTCGGGCTTTAGCAGGGCGGCCCCATACCTCTCAATGTCAGTAGGAGCAGTTCACATCAACAGCTACCAGCTCTCTTCATGCGCAGCACCAAGTGTGTACGTTCATTCCGTGTAACTCTATCTTAAACCCGCGTAGAGCCCAAAATGTTGGCATCAACATTATTTGTGTTATGTCTAATGTGGTGCGAGGATCAGGCCTCCCAGCAACCTTGTGTTAGGTTAATCTTAGAGTGTGCAGCTCTCAGTGTGCAGACAGTTGTACCAAGTGTACCAGGCAAAGCTGATAGCATAGAAATAACATATTATTCTCAAATAAACCACCTCACCGCTTCTAGGGTGAAAGCTACAACAACAAGTATGTGTCGTGTGCAAAACTGAAGCCGAAGGCAAACCGGCTGTTTAAACATGTAATACACTCATGCTAACTTAACGCAATATATGTAATGAAGTATCCATATGACAAGAGAGATATGCTTAACAAAGTGAAACTTGCTAGTAATTCGAAGGTAGATACTCATTAAATAACAAGAAAACCTCAACTTGAAAAAACTACACTTTTTAATTCTTGTGGAAGTAATAATAGTACAGATAGTTGACCGTACATCAGGGGGCCAATGAGAAAGTCAATAGAAAGCCCTTTGATGTGAGATTATAAAAAAGATCTAATGTCTGGGCATGACTTGCACGCTGATATTTTGCAGCGTGATTCAGATACATGAGTATTTCAAAGGGGCTAGCAGATGCCATCATACCAGAGGGACAGGTCTAATTACATGACCCTAGAGTGTGTGTGGTGCGGTATTGGGGCAAACCTGTAGGTGAAATGTGACTATAATGATATCCACTGTATGTCATCATTCAGGCCTTTACTGTCACTCCTCAGCTTAAAAATCCATTTCTGCTCCTTAACAAACAGGAATCTAGACACGTCACGGATATGTGGTGGAATAAACGGGTGTTCAAGGATCACCCAACTCATATCTTCTGCCGTATGTTTGAGGGACAAAAAGTGTCTGATGAGAAGAAACTTCCAACTCCTCAGCCAGCAGCTGGGCACACATCCTAGAGGGGAGGAAAACACACATGCATATTAAAGTATAATTTCAAGCTGTTTTAAGTTTTGGTTGAACTTTTTACATGATTTAGAGCTAGAAAGCACGGCTGGCTGCTGCCGGCTTTGGACATGAAGGACAAGACATGAATGCTTCAATAAAATGTAAGCAGTTACGTCTGAGCACCCACAGTGTACAAAGAGGTTGAAAACATAATAAAATAGTCCCCTCTACAACAAGATCAACAGAACAAAGTGTAATTATATTGTACTAAGTCCATGCGCCTTGGAGGAAAAAGGAGGGACAAAGAGGCAGGACTGACCACTAGTAAGCAAGGATTTTTTAAAGGACATTGAAACAAACAATAGCGAAGCAAGTAATGCATTTGGCCCACAGAGATATATGTGTACTAAAGTATACAAGAGGTCATACGCATATACGCTCACCCTAAAAAAACCTTCAAAGAAAAGCACAAGCAACTTACCAGAACAACTGAACAGACAAATTCCTGAAGGAACAGCTGATCCAGTTCCTGATTGTTTTCATACACGCAAGTACTTCCTCTGGAAGAAAAAGCAAACAAAAAAAAAGATTGTTTATGCATGAAAATTATGTATGACAAAAGATTAACAACTAGAAGATAGAATGCACACACTCTTGTAATATAGAAGGGGCATAATAGCCAGAAATTGTTTGGGTACAAATTAAGTCAACAGTACCTTGCACTAGTATACATATGTATTAACATTAATAGAGGGTGGGACTATAAGAGTTAAACCTCTTGTATTCTTTTGAAGTTCCCAACACGCCACAAGAAGGTTCACACATATGCATATATATTTATATTTAGGGATTTATAAAGCGCGCAGCTACCCCCCAACGGAGGTGCCCTGGCACTAAGGCAGACGACTAAGACAGGCACGCAGGGTTTTAGGAGCTGTTGAAGAGGCAGGTTTTTAGAGCTCACTGGAAAGCCGATTCTGATTCAGTCAGGCAAACAGAGAGTGTTCCAGAGTTTCGCTTTCCTGACCGTAAATGCTCTGCTGCCTGTCCTCGCCTTGTGAAAGCTGGGAATGGCAAAGATCCACTGGTGGTTGGATCTTGAGGCCTGGTCAGGATGGTAATGCGGGAGTTTGACTCTCAGTTAAGCCGGGCCTCGGCCCCTACTGGCTCTGTACGCCAAGGTGAGTGCCTTGAATTTCATGCTCCTGATGACAGGCAGCCAATGAAGGTTTCTCAGGTGGGGAGTGATGGAGTGGCGGAATGGTACCTTGCAAATAAATACAGCTGCAGCGTTCTAATTCATCTTCAGTCTGCGGGTCAGATAGGCGGGGAGCCCCATATAGAGACCATTAGCGTAGTCCAAGTGAAATGCAATTAGGGCGTTGACTATCGTCCTTCTGCACTCCGATGGGATTTAGTGGAGGAATTTCCTCAAAGTTCGTAGCTTCCCAAAATAGGAGGAGGAGACTTGCCTAATCTGAGATTTACAAGAGAGCTCATTGTCAATTCTGAATCCCAGGTTTCTCACCAAGTCTACAGGCTCAGGAGGGGGATTCCGTTCTTGGGTCACCCGAGCGCTGCAAGTGGCAGGCCTGCTGGTTGAAGAAGAGCACCTCAGTTTTATCCGAGTTCAGCTTGAGGCAATTTTGGGTTATCCAAGCCAAGATGTTACTCAGGCACCTTCTAAAGTTCACAAATGCAGCCTCTGACTGTTTCATAAAGGAGAACACAAGTTGGGGGTCATCCACATAGGAGATCACCTTCACCCCGCAGGATTCAACTAGTGCTGCAAGCGGCGAGAGGTAGGCATTGAAAAGGAGAGGACTCAATGCGGATCCGGGGGGAACCCCACATACCAGGGGTTTTTGGGAAGAGATGAAGGGACGTAGAAAAACTTGCTGTGACCTGTTCTCCAAGAAGGACCGGATCCAGGACAGGATCGTGCTCTGAATTCCTAGGCACTTTAATCTCTCCAGGTGAATCGAGTGGGCCACCACGTTGAATGCCGCGGACAGATCCAGTAGCACAAGCATAGCTATATTGCCCTGGTCAATAGTCTCACGAACACTCTCTGACACTCCTAGGAGAGCGGTTTCCATGCTATAGCCTGCTAAAAAGCCGGATTGGGAGTCATGGAATTGATTTTTAGATTCCAGATATTCCGAAAGTTGACTCTGGATTAATTGTTCAATAATTTTCACCGGTGTTGGCAGAAGGGAGATAGGTCTGAAGTTTTTATATGCAGCAGGGTCAGCATCGGTTTCTTGGGGATTAAGGAAGCATCGAGAGAGAGAGGACGGAAATTGGTCAGCGCCTCATTGTTGTCCGAAGAAGCAGTATGCTCGGACGAAGTAAGGTTGAACGGGAAAGTGGCATAGATAGATTGGATTTTGTCCTGGAAAAAGTCAGATAATCCAGCAGAGAGGGAGAAGGTGGGAAGTACTGTACTGACAAGGGCAGTAGGTTTGGTAAAGTCTCAAATAATTTTATATTTGAAAGTAGCCAGAAGAAAAAGGAGACCTTCTTGGAGTGGAAACACAATTGTTTGGCTGTCTCTTTTCTCCCAATCCCCATTCCCCTTGGTAAACACCTGTATGAGGAATATTTTAAAACCTGGCAGAGGTGTTCCAGTATGGGCATTGGGAACTAGCGTTGTTTTGTGACTGTGCAAATCTGTAATTCCCTAAAGTGCCCCGACACCTGTAGGGGGTGTCCAGACCCCCCAGGATATACCGGCATGGATTAGCAAATTTAGTGGCACAAAAATGGAAATTTAGCGGCACAAATATGGAAATTCAGCGGCATTTTTGCGGCACTTTTTTTTACTTACTCATAATCATTCATTCTCGTGAACTCCTGGAGGATCTGACATCAACTTCAGCCCCTGGGAGGTGTTTTAGCCACAGCGACCTCACTCAGCTACAGTTCGTCCCTGGTTGTACTCAGTGTTGCTGCTCTCCCACCATTCTATATCCGAGTTAGACAAACTTCTTAAGGGAATGGTGTAATTGACTATGTCTGAAAAGAAGGACTTGGGGATGACAATCATCAGAGTCATGGACAGGTAAGTAGCACATTCACTTTGAGGTTTCATCATTTTAATCAACACTTAGTCAATTTGCCCCACCTATTCAGAACCCTTCAGAAATGGTTAGATGAAAAATATTATTATTATAAAATGCAGACAAGTATAATAGAGAAAAGACACCCACATATTTGAAGGAAGTAGTCTGAAGATTGATGTCCTTCATTTTGGAAGAAAGCAAACACAAGTAGATGGATGGAGCACTGAACCTTTTCAGACACTTACCCTCAGACACAGATCTGTGTTGAATCTACCATCATTCTTTAGCTCACTTCACGACCCCAGTTCAGAAACAGTTATATGCAAATCAGTCTTGACCCTGTGCCTCAGGGGAACAGTCCAGCCCAAGCTGCCAAGCCATGTCTTCCCTGGACCGGAAACGAGCATCCTGGGACTGGTTTCTGGGTAACACCCTTCATCAGCCAGGCTAGCTTAAATCCAGTCGCAAAGTGAGGAAGGGTTTGCATGAATGTAGACCAGTGAAAGGATACATAGCTTCTTCACCTATTGATAATGGACATCAATGCTGTGAACTGCCAAGCAAGGCTTACACATGCGGCCATACTCTACCCACAAGGGATCAGAACTGTAGGTGTTGTGCACTGGGGCGTGCCACATTCAAAGGCCTCTCAATAGACTTAGTCACATAGGGTGCAGTCTTATAAAATACCACACATTCCTTCTAGTGCCAGCTTGTAATCAAATGAACTGCTCCAGATCACGGATGCAGATATATATATGAGACTGGTATATCTACAACAAGCGAGATCAGTGACGATAATATTAATCCAACTCAAGGCTCAACACCCGCAGGTACAGACTCCTTAGACCCCAAGAAATTCAGTGCCGCAGATCAAGGTTATACTCCACGGGGAAAAAAACTAGAGAAAAGAAGAACAAGGAGCCAACGGCTCAACAAGTCAAACTTCGAAGAAAGTTCAGATCAAGGAAGCATCACTGAGCAAGTCAGCGAAAGTAGGAACAAATCTAATGATTCTGATGAAGCTGTACCGTCCCAGCACAGGGAAGAGGATTCAAACGGGAGCAACAACCTACTACAAAATGGATCGGCAGTAAGAAAAGGGAAACTGGCTGAGCCCTCTTTAAAAGATATTTTGACGACTATTAGGGACCTCCACAAGGATATAAAGAAAGACAGTGAAAGGAATCATGCTGCAACTCAGAAGCTAGAAGGGGTGGTAGTACCTGTTCCGAGATATCAGAAAGGATGACATCCCTAGAAACTCGTACTGAGTATTTAGAGAAAGATGTTGCCTGCCTCCAAAAGCAAGAAAAATCTCAGGAAGGGATCATTAGAGACTTAATGTTCAAGGTTGAAGACCAGGAGAACCGCTCCAGAAGAAACAACCTTCATTTTCTTGGCATCCCGGAAGCCGTGGAGAGGAATGATCCTAGGGGATATATAAGCAATCTTTTGAAAAAAACTTTCCCGGAATTAGAATCCTGGGACATGGACAAAGAAATTCAGCGAGCCCATCGTTTTCCCCTCACACATAAACAAAATGAGAAACCTTCTAAATACCCCAGGGCAATGCTAGTCTATTTTGGTAATTTTCTTTTACAGGAAGCCATCTACGACCTAGCGCGTCCTACCAGTAAGCGTGAATACAACGGGTTCTTCTTTTTTGTTAGACCCGACTTTGCACATCCAACAGTCGAAAGAAGATGGAGAATGCGGCAGCTCTTCACTCCTTTTGAAAAAGCTGGTGCTACTGTTTACTTACAAAACCCTTCCCGCCTGAAAGTAATCTTCAAAGGTACCACCCGATTTTTTAATAGTGAAATTCAAGCGGAAGGATACCTGCAAGAAATATCGGACTATGCAAGGAAGGACAACTGATAAATACTATGAATCAAAAACATTTTTAATTCTATCGGGGATAAATTAAATTAATTGTTGGAGCTTCGTATTAACTACTGCTATGATACAGGCTCAAGCTTTTATTTCTTTTTGGTCAGTTTTCTTTCCTCTTCTTCTTTTTTGGCTTTGGTGCTCTTTTGTTATTTTCTAATGGCGGGGCCGGAGGCTCTGAGAGGGATCGTCGGCGCACGGATCACATAGACGCCCACACCTGGATCCGGCCGGATCCAGGATGCCTCAATGGGTGGCGGGGGTGGGGTGGGAGGGACGGGGTGGTGGAAGGGGGGGAGGGAGGCTTGGGATGGTGCTGGGGGGTGCAAAACTAAAAAAGAGAATTCATGATATTATCGTAATTATAATTAGGCTGAAATTTAAAGCTGTAACAAGGTATGTAGTCAAATGCGCTTTTATTATGGTAAATGGAAGGTTGAATAGAAGGAAAGATTTAAGACAGAAATATGTCAAAGCTTAGGATCTGCTCTATGAACACAGGGGGCCTAAATGATTGGAAAAAAGGGGAAGACTAGAGGAATTTGTTAAATCTACACGAATGGATATCATGTGTATGCAGGAGACCCATTTGCCATGGGGAAAGAGGCATTGGTTAAACCTAAAGGGATTCGAAATTCTTTCTTGCTCCTCCCAAACGTCTACTATCGGGGGGTCGCTATTATTGGTAAGGTGGGTTTGGGGGGAGCCAAGCGTTCCAAGGCTGACACTATGGGGCGCTGGGCACTATGTGAAATGAATCTGGGCATCACTATTTGCTGCATCTATGGGGCTAATAGCGATGATCCTGATACCTTTGATCGTTTGGAGAAGGAGCTAGCAGCTTGGCCAACACCCATAGTGGTATGCGGGGATTTCAACATCTCTGCAGATTTCGAAGGGGGAACCGGGTACACCGGATGCAAACCCCGGGTGTATCGGGCAGTACGCTCAATGATGGATTCACATAGCTTGAGAGATGTTTGGGGTAGTATTGAAACAGGGAACCCAGGTTTTACATATTTTTCTCATCCATTTAAGAAATACTCCAAGCTAGATTATTTTATGATCTCCACCACAGAGATCAGTACAGCAGGAATCAGTAAATTACCTATTATAATTTCAGACCACAATCCATTATTATTAACAATACCTCTTAACATACCAGTTAAACCAATGAGACCATGGACTTTTGATAAAAAACTTTTAAAAGATAGCACTTATATAACACATATGAAGAATTGGTAACAGGCCTTTTTTGATGCAAATAGATACAGCGCAAAACGAAACTCTGTTTGGGACAGTTATAAAGCTGCCTTAAGGGGAGAAACCAGCAGTTATACCTCTCGAAATTGGAAATGACTCAACTCAGAAAGAGAGCAATTAATGAATACATTAACAGCGGCCGAGGAACAGCTCAGGAAAGATATATCCCAGGGAAGGCAGGATACCATAAGTTTTGAAAGGGTGAGCACAATCAAAGCCGAGATACAAAAGCAATTCGCTAAAAAAGCAGCTGCTGAATACCAAGCACAAAGAAGAAACATGTACGAGACGGGGGAACAAGCCGGGAAAGCATTGGCATTACGAATTAGACAAGCGACTTCGAAAAATATTATCACACGTATAGAAGAGCAGGGCAGGACCTATGAGGAGCCAATGGACATTATAAACGTCTTCAAAAGATACTATCAAACACTGTATCAGGAAGATCCGGTCATTGAAGAACCAAGGAGTGAGTGGACAGGACTGGGGACCAAAGTGGCTCAGGGGGACAGAGAAATTTTAGAACAATCCATTACTATGGATGAACTCTCGGAGGCCATACAGGAATTAGCAGCAGGGAAGGCTGCAGGCCCCGACGGTCTACCAATGGAGCTTTATAAATACTTATTTGAAGAAACATCTACACTTTTGTTAGACCTTTTCAACAGGATTATAAATACAGGCGTAATCCCTGAGTCATGGATGAACACCAATATAGTGGTGTTTCACAAAAAGGGCAAGCCCATGGAAAATCCGGGATCATATAGACCCATATCCCTAATAAACACGGACAACAAATTATACGCGAAGATCCTGACAACCGACTTGGGACGGATCATTGGGACCCTGGTCTCTCCCTGGCAGCATGGTTTTATCCCTGGTAGGGGAACTACCGATCATATTAGACGAGCTATCACATTGTTTGATATACATGCTGCCGGGGAGGGAGGGGTCGCAATGATCCTCCTAGACGCGGAGAAAGCCTTTGATCGCGTCAGATGGGAATTTCTTTGGAGCACGCTCTCTGAAAGGGGGTTTGGACCGAGGTTCATGAAGGCTATTCAGGCTATGTATGTTACCCCAGTCGCGAAAATTCAAATGATGGGCGAGAGTTCGGATAAGATCTTTATTACGAGGGGGACAAGGCAGGGATGCCCTTGCTCACCCATTCTATTTGCATTGTATATTGATCCTCTAATACGCCAAATAATTAATAACAGAGCAATCACACCAGTAGTCACGAAGGGGTTTCAAACAAAAATCTTGGCGTATGCCAATGATTTGGCCGTTATTACTACTGATCCCGACGTGGCTATGCGTGAAGTGGTGAGCATTACGAGCACATTTGGTGGTCAATCGGGTTATCGCTTAAATGTGGGCAAGACTCAGGTCCTCTGTTCTAAGAATGTAAATAAATCAGATTCCAGATTCGTTGATTTCGTGGTTTATCTGGGGATAACGATCAATGCACAGCCGGAATTGATAATTAGAGATAACTTCATTCCTCTTATGAACTCCATGAGGCAAAATCTAAAAAGAATGGATACATTACAACTCTCAATAATAGGTCGTGCCAATGTCATCAAAATGACTATGTTCCCCAAGGTCCTATATAAATTCCGGTCAATCCCATATAAAATAGAGGGGAAAATTATAAAAGAAATAGAATCCATCTTCATGAATTTCCTATGGCAGTATGGAAAGGTTAGAAGATCTATGAAATATATGTCTTTGCCTCAGGAAAGGGGCGGCTTGGGAATTCCAAATCTTAGATATTACCATTGGTCGTGTCTTCTTACGCAGATGGCTATATTATTTGATCCAGGGGGAAACAGTAAGAACCCCCCAATCAGACAAGATGTGATCCCATCTATCTTTGAATTACTGCTCGGTAGCGAGGCTATTGTGGTATTATTAAGGAGACCAGAAAGAAGATATTATAACAAGTCTAGATTCAAGACACTTAAAGGGATATGGGGGGTCTGGGTAGCAGTTCAGAAAGTATTGGCAATCTCTAAATACAATCACCACACCCCTCTCTGGAACTCGGGCCTCTTTCTTAACCTAAGTAAAGATGGGTTCTGGAGACACTGGGAGCGACAGGGTATCTTGACACTTGGGCAAGTCATGGTCAGGGATGAGTGTAGAACTCTGGAAGAATTAAGACAAAGGCACTCCCTCCAGGGTAGTCAAGATCATAAATATGCTCAGGTGGTCAGCACAATTAGATCAATAAGGCCCCGTATCATCTTGAGGGAGAGGTGTAAGATACTGGATTATCTGAAGGGGGTGAACCTAGAATCAACGGACTGTATAGGCTCTTCTTGGAGGAATCTCAGGACGACTTGGACAAAACTGAGGCAGCCTGGGCTTTAAAATTAGAGGACCTGGACATTGACCTAGACAGAGCCCTTCTAATGGACAAACGATTCCTACGCTCCTCCAATCTAAGAGCTCAGCCCTTCAAAACACTATTTAATCTTTATTACACCCCCTCCAAGCTCTATGATTGGGGTAAGAGGGAGAACAGCTACTGCCCTAGATGCGGCAAAGGACCAGCCAATATTACCCATATGTTCTATGAGTGTGAGAAACTTGAAGCAATTAAAATAGAGATTGAATCATTTTGGGCGAGGCTGTTGGATGCTCAGATAACCCGGTCTCCTACACTCATGATTATAGGATGCCAAAGCAAATTGAAATTAAATATTGAGACTGAAGCTTTAATTTTTATCTCCACAACCACACTTAGAATTTTAATTTCAGCAGCTTGGAAAGACACTGAGGCCCCAACCTTTCAAATGTGGCTGTCTAGACTATTGGGAATATACAATATAGAGGCGGCTATGTATGAACTTAAGGGTAAAAAATTAAGAGAAGTGTGGCTGAAGACCTGGGCACCAGTTGCTGCCTGGCGTGATAGCAGATTGTAGCAAATTCATTGATTTTTTTTTTTTGTTTGTTTTTTTTGGGGTTTTTTTGTTTTCTGGATTATGGCTACGCTAATGTTCTTATTTGCTATATTCTCTTCTCATTTCCTCTCTGTGTACATTTGCCCTCACAATGTATACTACATTCATATTAATAACACTAATTATTCTTTGATTTACAAGTATAAATTCAATTAGACACTAAGCTATCTAATTCGACAACCGACCTCTACATTACCTTCGTAATGTTAATTTAGGTGGTTTGCTTATGTCGTATATTGTCTTTGTATTTTTAATCATGTACATTGATTTCTTATTGTGCCTCATGGATTCTCAATAAAAAAAAAAAAAATTAAAAAAAAAAAAAAAAAAAAAGAACTACTCCAGATCACCCGGTGTTGTCCTCTTAACACTGCACAGAAAGTGCCATCTCCTTCTTCACTCTTGTTTGACCAAAAGTACTTTGGTTGTTGCGGTTCCTAGCACTGTTTATTTGGTGTTATAAAGATTCCACTGCTTTAGAGCTATATTTTGGACATTGCCTACAGATGTCTGAAAATGAAGGACTTAAAACTTCATCCGTTTGAGGCAGAGGTCAATGTTCTGTGTCAAATGAATCACCTCACATCTGTCCTGGTAGGTATCCGGCTCGAACCTGTGATATGGTCTGAAGAGCCCTTGCTTATCAACAAACCGGTCTTGTACCCAGTGTTTGTGCTCACAAGCAGCTCTGGTTTATCAGGCCTTCTACCTCATGGACACTGACAGTCCCAGAAGCCTAGCAGTGATATTGGCTGAAGAGCCCTTGTTTATCACCAAATTTGTCTTGTTTCTGCTGTCGATGCTCCGAAGCAACCCTGGCTTATCAGGCCTCGTACCCCGTGACAGTACCTGGAACCTGGCTGTTATAGTGTCTGAAGAGCTCTCGTTTGAGGTCTCATATTCACCGGCATGATCCCTTAAAAACTTTGGCGAGGGTGGCATTCTCCAATCTCACACTGGCTCCGGACAGGACCAGAAACAGCAAATCTGCTTCTGTTTGCCATTTGTCTTTTCGATATTCATCGGGTGCAGCTCTACAAAAAAGCATTTCCAATCGAGTTGTTGTCTACTCCCTTCGGGGAAATCATGTTTATTTAACCTTTCCATCTAGAAATATCTTTTTTGTAATCAAACTCATTGCTAATTAGTTGTTCCATTAGATGAATACAATGCTCCTCCTTTGAACATGGAAATCTTGAGAGCTCCAATGATTCAGCAGTGGGCTATGAACACTGGTATTGGCCCAGTCCTGTCACGCTTGCAATGCCCGCAGTTACTGCGAGTCGCACTCTCCGCTGCCTCTTGCAGACAAGTGCAAGTGAGGGCTGAAGATATGGCAGCACATCTGATGTTTGTGCTTTTGAGGCCATACAAGCATACTTTTTGGAGTCGATGGGTGTCTCCTCAGATCAAGAGATGTGCCCACAGTGCACCCTCACCAATCAAACCTGGTCCAGTAAAAAAAAAAATGCCCTTTTGTAAAAATCGCACAATTTTTACAAAAGTGCTGATTTCGCTGGCACTTTTGTAAAAATCGCTGCATTTTTACAAAAGTGCTGATTTTGTGGCAAACGCGAATTAGCGAAATCCTGGAGGGTCTGTCTAATCATGAACAACCTCACATCGTACATATTCAAGTCACAATTGGTTCCAGCCAACTGCCCTCCAGAGGGCACATCAGTGCCATGCTGAAATAAAGATGTCCCAGCAGAGAACTGCTTTGAAATACAAAAAAATCCTTTGAGGGGCTATCTTCTTAGTATAATCGTATTTTTGGGGGGTAATCTTCATTGCTCCTGCAGCTCCCCCTGCACTTTGCCAGCATTCTGGTGGGGGGCCGCTCTTCTGGGTTCCCTACGAGCCACAATTGTGTGGTTTGCATTTTTTCTGCTAGGCAAAATAGCCACACCCCGCAGGGCATTTCTTAAGCAGCGGTTAGTCCGCGGCATTGGGGAGAGCCGCATAGGTTTCCCTTTAAGGCGCCTCTGCGCCGCCCTTTCTTCTATGGATGCACGGTTCTACCCAGGCACCCTGCATGCTCTTTATATTTTGGAGAGCAGCTCGGGAAGCCCACCTCCGGCTGCTTCCAGCAGCTTCCCATGTGGCCAGCACACTCGAGTGTTGCTGTGGGAGCCTGCACTTACCTTCTGGTCTGCCCACTCCTGCGGGCAGACCTGCTCAGTGCGTCTGGGCCAGGGGCTTCATGGGAAAATGCAGTGGCGCTCCCCCTCTTCTTCACCTCTCAGTACTCAGGGATAGGGCCCTGGGCACGCCTTGGATTTTTCGCAGGTAGCACAATGGCGCTACCTGGCTTTTCTTCAGTGCCGGGCCCAGGGATGGGATCCTGGTCCCACCTTGGTCTTAGCGGGGAGCACAAAGGCGCTCTGAGCCTCCCTCTTCTTCTCAGAAAGGCCCAGGGATGGGGGTCCTAGGCCCCCTTGTAGCTAAAGACAGTGCACCCTGTCTTTATTTCCTCACAGGGGCCCAGGGATGGGGTAATGGGCCCCTTCTTCACATTGCAAGGGGGTATGACAGTGTTCCCTGAATCATTTCCTTCTCAAGTCCAGGGATGGGGTCCTAGGCCCTTTTCTCCTCCTACGGGAGAAGTGCAAAGGTGCATCCTGCATTTCTTGTGCTGGGGCAGCCTCTGGGCCCTGGCCCACCTGGAGGTACAGCTGAGTATAGAGGCAAAGCCCATGTGCTTCATTGCCAGCTACTGACAAAAGGTCGGAGGTCACCAGCTTCACGAAGGCTTATCTCTGGCCCCTTTGGGAAGATTTTGACACTTGTGGTGTTGTTTTGTTCCTGTTGGCAAGCCCTTGACACCTGGAGCACTTTTGTCAGGCCTCATGACCTGCCAGGGTGACCGACTTTGCAGGGAGCTGGTTTCATTGGCTCTTTGCACCAAACGTTCGCTTTGTCGTCTCTGGGGCTCTTTCGCCTTGCGCAGAGCCCAGTCTTTCCCCCAACTGGTCCCCAGGGGTCTAAGGGGACCAGATTGCCTGGTCCCGGGGAGTACCCTACTGGTCCTGGGGTCAATCAGATTCACAGTCCTGGGACCTGATGGCAGTCAGGGGGTTCCTCCTTCCAATTGTCCATGCCTTTTACCAAGTCCAATGTCCAGCACAAAAGTACAACCAAGAGAGCTCTCTCCCCTATGCAGGACCTCTTAAGTTGGGTCAGAGTGTCCAGAAGGGCTGCGTCTCTGGCCCATCCTGATGTGCCATATCATCACTCCATCCCTGCCCCAACCTCCCTGCATAGTCTTCTAGGATAGCTCAAATTGGCATCACCCAGGAGTCACTTGCCACATTGGCTCTAGGGGTCTTGGCTCCACCTATCACTGACATCACTGCCACAGCCTTCCCCCAGCAAATCTTCAAACAAACCCCCCACCCACTTTGGTTTGACTCCAGAGGTCTGTACTCCCTCCTTTGATGAGTAGCCTGGGGCAGGCCTTCTTCTTGGCACAGGATGACAGCTGGCTGATTGATGCAGGGCAGCCCACATCACCTCCTCCTTCTGAGGAGCTGACCTAATCAAGGGGAATTGCTCCTTTTATGGGGTGAGACCTCTGTTCCTGCTGCAGGAGATGAAAGTATTTAGCCCAGCCCAGCAGGGTGACAAAAGGCCGAGCTCTGATCCTGAGCTGAGTCAGAGAAATGTGGCATTCCTGGATGACCCATAAGCTGTACAGATATGCTTTGGAACTTAACAGAATAGTTTTTTTTACACAGGTTCCACTGTACGTAGGTGCGACTCTGGAGACTCTACCCCAAAGAAAAATGGAGCTACACCCTAAGGCAGCCTTTCCCATAGAAGTCTAAGGAGTATCCCTACAGTCAAAGAATAAAGCACACTGACTGTCCATTACCTGTGTTCACCCACATTATAAGGTCTATTCCATGTCAATACCCAATTCTGCATGGTCCCTTCTGTGCCTGTTGACTTGGGCACAGCTCTTGGGCTCCGCATAACAGAGTCTCACTTGTGCACACATGTGTGCACACATGTTCACGTGTAATCAGCCAAGTAGCCCTTACCTGGCTGCATCGCAGCAGCCTTATCTCACAAGGTGGACATTGGCAATAAACACTCACAGTCCATTTTACCATGGGTTTACCAAGGGTGAGTCACAGGTTATAAGGCTCCAATACAGTAAAAGATCAAAAACCAGATGGTAAAAAAGCAGACAAATCTGGACGGATAAGATGGTCAGGACCACCATTTCACATATGCAACCTTCAATCAGTAAATCCAGCTCCAACCCCCCCCCCCCCTTTGCAGGATACGATGACAGCTATCAAACCACAGAAAAGACTAAAGCTAGAGGTTTGGATAAAATACCCATGGATTTTTACCTTTCTGAACTGGACATCTAGGCCCCTCATATAAACACCATTTCTTACGCAATTGTATTTGAGGTCCCAATTTCAGATACTTGGAGGGGAGCCAAAATAGTACCAATTTTTAAGAAGGGCAGCAGGGCAGATCCCAGACCATGTCAACCTATAAGTCTGCTCGATAACTTGCAGAAAATATTCTGCAAGCAGGTGTTGGACAAACTTACAATCTGAATGACTAATAACATCGTGTGTGAGCCCCAGGATGGGTTCAAGTCCAAGAAGAGTAGTATTGACCAGTCCTTTCTTTCTCTTTTGCTGAGGTAAAAGGCCTTTGACTTTGCCAGAGGTAGCTTATATGTCGGCGTTGTCAACCTTCGAGCTGCCTTTGACAAGGTCCCAAGAGAGAAGCTGTGCAAGGTTTGTTTGAAATCTGAACTGTTGTGTTCTGAGCACTCCTAAGTTTCCAAGTTTTATAAACCTTAACCTAATTTTTTTGATCTGTGTGCTGCAACTAATAGAGTATACCCAAATACTCTACAAAATAACATGAACATATGGCTGGTTAACAACTGTTAACGCAGGCTTAGCTGCGCACAACTCAAATGAAATCTATCGATCAAACTTTTGTTTTATACTTTTTGTACATATTATTTATTCATATTTATCTTGACATCAAATCAAACTTTTTCCAACAAAACATTCTATGTTGATTTATATACACATGATTCTTCCATTTGCAAAGCAATATAAAGCATTTTATACAAGCAAGAAAAACATTA
Organism: Lissotriton vulgaris; assembly: GCF_964263255.1. Lineage (NCBI taxonomy): Eukaryota > Metazoa > Chordata > Amphibia > Caudata > Salamandridae > Lissotriton > Lissotriton vulgaris. The sequence continues at coordinate 489,704,943 of NC_141685.1, forward strand.
CATTCTCTTGTGTGTGTTGTAGTTCGCCCAATGCATTTCGGGACAAAAGTAGGGTCCCTTCATCAGGGGCAATGCTGCAAAATAACATATACAGGCGCATAAGTCTGGTTATATAAATTACAAGGTCACATGATTCAATGAATTTCATTAAACACCTCCACCAAAAAATAAATAAATAACACCCTAAGTGCATGGACAGTGAGACAACCAAGACCACTAAGGACCATCTAAGTTCCACTCACATTTACACACGATGAATGAATCTTCTCTCTCTTCTGAGCACCTCTAGGGGGTAAACTCCTACAAAAAGTGAGGCATGGACAATCAAACTAACAACAAAAACATTTACAAAAAAGACACTAGCAACAATGAGATCTGACGGTGTCTCTATACAACTCAAGTGCATACCTTTTATTACTCCAGGTGTATGCAGCACGTAGACAATCTCCCGCTCGAGCGCGCTTCTATTTCAAGTGCCTATTCATAAAAAGGAACACTCTAATTATAATGTTGCCCATATGCGTAGCCGACCTAGGTTTACAAGATATTCGTATCATTCCATTGCCAGCTCTTACCGTTTCCTAAAGGACGTAGCTCGAAAACAAATCCACAAGGTATTCCTCAACCGAATGAAATAACCCGCGTTTGTCTAAACGACAACAATTCCTAGTTTAACTAGTTTATCGGCTCTTCCTATTGGAGAAATCAGCACACGTGCCTACCAATCAAAACCGATGTAACTACCGTTGACATCTACGCCACTAATCACTACGGACAACACCTATCTGTGTTTACTCCACTAGCTATCTCGACTAACAACCAGTGTCAATCGATCACGTGTTTCAACAAACGTAAAAATATTAATAGGCACAATCGAAAACCAAATCACTGGGTTTATACACTACAATATGCCGATGTAATTATCTGGTAAACTCTGCGTTTCACTAAAATAAAAAATGCTTGGCGCCTGTCTAAATAATTCAACAAACATCTCGACTGCCAGCTAGTGTTAATCACACCACGTGTTTCAACAAGCCTCAAAACTTTAATAGGCACGTTCTAAGAACAAATGGCAAAGTTTAGGCTCAGCATTAAGTCTATGTAGTCTGGTACACTAAGCGTTCGCTAGAGTAAAACACTCGGCGACTATCCCAAATAAGTGCATAAATAAAAGAGGAACAATAGTAAAAATAAAAATAAAATAAAAATAAACAAAGTGTGATCAAAAAGAAGTCATGAACGAACAGTAATCATACATTTTTGAAAAGTGCAACCTTGTGATGAGAAACAACCAATTATTTACTCTCTAAACAGCAAATTCAAATATTATGGTTACAGACACATTTATGGTAATATTTACAAGTAGCTACTCAATTCAATACGGTCATTCAATCCCCCTGGGGTCAGGGTACCAAGCATTTTAATCCAAAAAGATTCTCTCTGTAATAATTTTTTATTCTTGTCAATTCCCTCTGTTAGTAGCACTGTTTCTAGAATAGTAAACCTCAGTTGAGCTATGGAGTGTTTTTTTTCAAGCCAATGTGTGGCTAAAGGTGATGTCATGGATTTATTTCGTATTCTGCTTTTATGTTCTGAAATGCGAATTTAGAGTTTTCGCTCAGTTTTGCCAACATATAAAAGTCCGCAGGGACATTTGATTGTGTATATAACTTGATTGTTGTTACAGTCTCCTTCAAACTTTAGTTGAATAGTTCTCCCCGAATGAGGGTGGGTGATTACATTCCCTACGATTACATTATTACAATGCACACAGTTTGCACATCTCCTCATTCCTTTGTACTCCTTCTTTTTTGGGATCTCTGAATGTTTCAACAGTTCTTTCAAGTTCTTAGAACGGGTGTAAGCAAAGAGGGGTTTATCCTTGAAACTGAGAGTTTCCCATGATCTATTGTCTGTAAATGGATGCCTATATACAGATAATTGTGCCCAAGTGAGGTGGGGTCCAATTGGAGAGCTGACTGAAGCGATTACATTAGAAAGGGTGTACATCAAGGCTGTGTCTTGGGACCCACCTGTTTCCTTCTTTGTATAAATGACTGTACTGATTTCCCTGCCAATTGAGAGACTGACTCCTCTGATTTGGCAGGCAAAAAGGTGCTTGCCCTATTATTCGCAGATGAAACCTTACTTATCTCCAAAACTCAAAAAGGGTTGGAACCCTTACTTCAAGAGTTTTTCACCTTTTTTTCAATTTGCATGGATTGGAAATAAACACAAAAAACAACATTTATGGCATTCCACCCAGATAAAAACTTTAAGCGGAAAATAGAACTGGATAATAATGCCTTTGACATAATAACTGAGTTTGATTATTTGGTTGTTCGGTTGTCAGATTCTCACAAGTGGCATGAGCAGATTGTTAAAAGTACATAATTGTTAAAACACATAACAGGTGTGTTACTTAATTTCTTAATCATTGTAATACTTATCCAGTATTGCCAGTCCTTGAAATGTATAGAGCCCAGGCCACTACTGCAGTCCTTCTTGAATCTGAAATATGTTATATAATATACTTGAGAAAGCAGAAAATGTCTTCATAAGATCTCTGCTGAAGCTCCCGAAGAGTGCCTCTCAAGCTCCTATTAGATCAGATTAAGCCCAGAAATCAATTATTGGCCATGCTGACTTACACCCTTTTCTTTTTTGGATAGGAATATGGTCAATGGGTGAGCTTAGAACCTATATCTGATGTCATTTCTCACCCTGAGGAGTAAAAGATCCCATGGCTGAAAAATAAAAAAGACTTATTGACTAGTTTACGGGAGCACTGGTAAAACACCTTATGTACTTCTAGGCGCACCTATCTTTGTGATAAAGGAAAGGCATCAGTACTGCACAATTGAGAAACTGTTAACCACATACAAGATGGGGCATGTTAAAAGTAAATTCCTACTGATGAAGTGGGAATATGGGGGCATATTAGCAAAAACCTTGTTAAAATGATCCCCGTTTTAGCGGCAGGAAACTGACGCTAAAACGGTGATAATGGGCTTGCTAATATGCGCTAAAGAATTCCAATAGAAGCCCAACTTAGATGTCCTGCACATCTAACCTGGGCTTTTATTGGAATTCTATAACGCATATTAGCAAGCCCATTATCGCTGTTTTAGCGGCAGTTTTCTGGTGCTAAAACTGTGATAATTTTAACGAGGTGCTTGCTAATATGCCCCTTTGATTTTAAGGATCAATGGATATGATATTATCTCCCGGTGAACGAAGTTTATACATTAGTTTAAGCGGGGTACTACCGTCGACGATTTTTAAGAGCACGTGGTCAAAGACTGACCCCGAATGCAAGCAGATGGAGCAACCTGCTCTGCTTGCAAATCGGGATAAGGAAATACCATCCTGCTATGAGAATATGTAAGTCTGACACCAGCAACCGTGTTGGCTGTGTTATTTCTAAATACCTACACTGAGCTTGGCACATAAGGACTAAAAAACGTATGATTTAAAAGGTTAACTTTTCTAATGCAATTAATGGATCAACTTTTATGTGTTTTAAACTGAATTCTAACCTGTAATTATGTGAATTTTTGAAGCTGTGTCAATGTTTTGTATCCAAACTGACAGTAAAGTAAAGTGTTGAGGTATATATTTAACCCACAGACAGCTGCATTGCTACCGGGGAAAACTCAGCCCAAAGAGACGTAATATTTGCCAATGAGCCTCACACCTTCCTGGATGATCTGACCTTCCGCAAGCGTTGATCATTGATCTCTTGGAAGTGCAGTAGACTTTGGCTTACTTTAATTCTAAATACAGCTAAACACTTTTTGGGGCTTCAGTTTTAAAAATCCAGACCAGTGAGAATGATTTGTAGAGGTTAGTGTAGATCTACACCTTTGAGAGCAATCTGGAGGAAGCAAACAAAGCAATAGGTGAATTAAAGGAGTTCCTCAAGCAGACAAAGATCACAAAGCTACAAAAAACATAAATATGTTCACGCATGAGACAGTCTATCTGTACCTAAAATAAGAATTTTACATGTCTGAACAGAGTCAGGAGAACACACAGAAGAAACATAAAAGAAATAAGTGGTGATCCACATCTGACTAATTGAGTGGTGGTGATGAATATCAACAAGAGGATGTTTTGCTATTCAAAGAGCACCTATGATGGCTTAGCAACCACAAACTCCACCATCAGTTGGACCAAGATGGCCAAATAAATACCCACAACCTCCATAAGGGCTGCCATTATGCCCCAACACACGACCTTTTTTAGGCTGGGGATGGGGAAGAGGTAAAAGAAGTACAGTGTGCATAGTGGAAAGATACCAACCAATGGACAACAGGAAGTATTTCAAAGAAGCCACAACCAGGGACAAATAATTCATAGGTCTTGTGGTAAAAGTATTGAAGATCAAGTTTGCCACACAGCAAAAAAACATACTCAACAAAAGACATGCTTGTGACCCTGCACCTTGTGTTGATAAATTTAGTTCAAATTGCTAATTGACTAAGTTTCTCAGAATCATCAGGGTACGTGCTTTCTTCGGAAAAGAAAAAATTGGGAATGGAGGAGGACACAGATGCCCTCTGCTAACTTGGCACAAACCAGTCAGGCTTAACTTACAGGTGAGTGACCGCGGTGAGACCAGTTGGCTGGGAACGAAGACAAAACTTGCACACCATAAAATAAAAGCAAAGCTTTATCTCAATAATGATGGAATAATAGCCACCATTCTTATATTAGAGAATATTCAAATTCTCAGGACATATTTTATTACACTTCATAAACATGACATAAGTAAGTAAAAATTACTTTATTTGATTTGGTTTAAATCATAAAAAGAGCAGCTTAACCGCTCAAGCGCATAAACACGTAACACAAAATTTATGAGCAAAGTACAAATTAGTTAATAAATTCTCATTTAAATTCTGTGATAAAACTTTTTTTATTTTGGTTAAAAAAAGCAAATAAAAAAAAACAGTACAGTTGCTACCTTTGGTCTTGTAATAGTGAGTCTAGCTATGAGATATCTAATTCTTATGCTGGCTTTGGGTTAATTGTCTGAACTTTTTCACATTACTTGCTTTGCCAGTTCAAGTTCTCTATCTCTCTTTTCTAGTTTATTTGCAGCTAAGCTCAAAAACTTTAATGCTTTTCATGCCAATTGCACAGTTGACCCTCCTAAACATTTTATTACAGCGGCTCTACAAGTCTTTATCTGTTCTTTTTTTATTAACTGCTGCAAAAGTTCTTTCCGTTTGGATGATAAAGTCGGACAAATACAGAGTAAGTGGAGCAATGATTTGTCTCCTTGTCTGCAAAGGCGGGAGTCCGTTGAGGGCCAGGTGCGTTTCCATTTTGGGATTAGATCTTTAGTTGGGTACACTCCCTGTCTCAGTAAGATCAGTTGCTGCTTCATTCGATTTGCAAAATGTTCCAAAAGGTATAGCTTAGGCTTTAACATTTTATATGTTGGCAAAACAATCCATGCATTGGTTTTCATTGTCAATGAAGTTTTATCCTGTTCTTGAGACATTTGATTGATTGTTTTGTTGAGCATTTGTTTAAACTCAGGATAGGATGGTATTGTGTGCCAGGCTTCCTCTAACTTTAAGGCCTCAATCGATTGCTTTAAGAATGAATAAACTGAATTACTCAATTTGGATTGCTTTTCGACCTCTAGCCAACAATAATGTGCCTGAGAGTCTTCCTCTGCTGCCCACATTCTCCAATATTATTTAACCAGTACTCCTTGTCTTGACATGATCTGTTTTTTTTAACCCAAATTCTAGTCTGATCCAGGCTTGAGAACTATGGCACAGAATTTTAAATAGATTTTTAAAGAGACTGGTTTGGGCGATGTTCTGAGATGTTGTGTCCTTTGTATTTAGGAGTTCTGAACCGTAAGTAATTGAAGGTAAAAATGTTGCTGCCACGACCTTTAGTAAGTAGGTTGTTGAATAGTTACTGAGTTTTTTTTGCAAGGTTTTGAATGCAAATAATAGCTGATTGGCTTTTGTTTTCCGCTGTTCTTGATGTTGATTGTAAATAAGGTGGCAATACAAAATGAATCCCAGATATTTATATGTTCCCTCCTGGTCCAGGCGGTTGCTGTTGATCGTCCAAGTGAATTTTGGTATTTGTTTATGTGGACTTGAAAAACACATGACCTTTGTTTTTTTAAAGTTTTTGTATAGTTGGTTTGAGTCTGTGTATTCCACTAGTTTGTTTATCAGACGTTGGAGGTCATGAGGCGTTTGGGATAGCAGCACAATGTCATCTGCATATTGCAAACTTGCTATTCTCACATTCCCCAATTTTGGGGATCACCTAATGTCGAACGTGTAGTGTAGATCGGCTGTCTATATATTAAACAAACAGGGGGCTAGAATGCACCCCTGTTTTAAGCCATTGGTGGTGGTAATTTTGTTTGTTAGAGTTCGACCATCTCCTATTTTTATTTGAACCCATGTTTTTGAGTAGAGATTAATTATTGCATTCAGTAAGTTTGTGGGTGCTCCCCAGGATTCCATTTTTGGCCACAAGGCTCGTCTGGGAACCTTGTCGAAGGCTGCCTTGAGATCCACAAAACATGCATACAGAACTTTTGAATTGGCAATGAATTGATTGGCCAAAAGTGTAACGGCGGAATTGTTTGTTAAAGTGCCCATTCCGGCTCGGAAGTCTGTCTGTGTGTTGGGGATCAAATTGATGTTGTCTACCCAATCCTCTAGGTCTTTCAGCAAGTTTGCGTCATAGATTTCTTGCCTCAACATCTATGAGGGATATAAGCCTATAATTTGAGGGATTTGCACGAGCCCCTGATTTGAATATTGGATGCAATATGCTTCCTCGCCAAGAATTTGGGATAGTGTGAGATTCCAAAATATTAGCAAACAGTGTTGCTAGGTGGTTAGACCAAAATGCGAAGTCTTTTTTATATAGGGTGTTAGGCAAGCCGTTTGGTCCCAGCCCCCCATCGGATCTCTGTTTTTTATAACATTCAGTACTTGTTTTTGTGTGATCTGAATGTTGGCGATTGATTGACTTGGCCCTGGTGTTTCAGGAGGGTCTCGCTGAGATTTGCCTTCTGTTTGTTTGAATGTGGATTACTGTGATGTTTCAGATTCAGTTTGCATGTTGTGTGATCTGGCGGCCTGTGAGGTTAGTTTTGGTGTCTCAGCTGTCCTTGCTTTCCTCAAGCGTTTTCGTTCCCGTTTTGAGAGGGGTGTTTTCAAACTTTTTTGTTCCTTGCTTTGTGCAACTTCCTTCGGTAAGTTACTTTGATTAAGAATTGGCGATGAGCCTTCTAAATACGGCTGTTCCTCTGGTCGTTCAGACTCTTTCTCGAAGACTGGTAAGTTTCTGCATTCACCTTCTTGAAAGTTAATGTACTCTTTTAATGGTTTAGTATGAATGTTAGGGTTATCCCCGTTAATTCTATCTGCTTCCTTGGGGTCTCTTTCCGTGGGTGTTGTGGAATTGAATTGTGTTTCCCTAACTGCCCCCAACAGCTCTGACATTATGGTTGGACAGTTGCAAGGTTATCGATTACTTGGTAGCAATGGCACGTGTGGTAAGCGATATCCTGCACTTGTTGTACCTTTGTTATCATAGCGTTTACATTTTTCAATATTTGGTCTATTCCCTGCACATATAAAGCTAATAAATTTAATAGCTTGACTTGAGTATCCAACTTGTCGGCATGGTAGGTTGTGGCTCATCCAATCGTTTTCATAGTGCCTAGTAGCTGATCCCAAAATGGTCCTGTTGATGGGCCTTCTTGTTGTTCCGTGAAGTGTTGTCCCTCTTCTTTCTTCATGCTTCATCGTTGTGCGGCTGATTTTTGAGCTTCTAAGTGGCTAACTGGACTGAGTTGTTCAGTCTCATAGGAGGTTTTGGACGGGGGTCCATTTCTCTTTTGTTGCGATGGCACCTGCTTCAACTGATGTGTGATTTGAAGTTGCTTAATTGGAGATTTCAGATTAATGGAGAGTTGTTCTTGTACATAGGTTGTTTGCCCCACAAACTGGTCAAGAGGTTGGTCAAGTTGTGGGTCTGCTGATGTGTTTAGTATTGCACAGGAGCTATCGATACTATCCTGCCTGAGCACCAGGATATCCTCCGGGCTCTGCTCTTCATAATACTGCTCAGCGGTTTGTTGGGCTGTTTGGTGTTGCTGGTTTTGTTGACTTAGTTGGTTTGCCCACGCTGCCCCCTTTGTACTTGTACTTCTTGGCTTCTTTTGCCTCCTTTGCTTTCTTGGCTGCTTTATGGGCCTTTTGCTTCCCTGGGGATAAACTGCGACATACTTTTAAAAAGCCAGTAATGAGAGCCCGCTTGTTGGTTTTGGTGTTAATTTTGGCGGGGGAGCAAGTGGCGATAGTAAGGGTGTAGTTGTCTTCTTGGATGTTGTCCATTTCTGTTTTGCTCTCCCGGTCTTTCTCTTGATCATGGTCTGGGTCTGAAACCAGTTCCTGCTCCATATCCCATAGCTCACTGAAGTTTCCCAATTCTGTTTGGTCCTCTCCCTTTTTGTTGCTGGTCGCCTGGTGCTCACCTAATTCTCCCTGATCTCATGGTGGATTAATTGCGCCGATCGGCACAAATTTTGTTCAGTTTTTTTTTTATTCCCCATAGGCAGAGCGACTTGCTTTGATGTAATTGCCTTGCTCATGTTGCTCCTATTGAGTTACTTTGTCCAAGCATCCAAGCACCTAGGCAACTCTGAGTCCCAGGTATTATTGGGGTGCTGGGGTGGTGCTGTTGTTGTTTACTTTAAGTACTTTGAAAACTTAAATACTTCCAAGTGCTTCTAGTTTTGGTCCTTTGTACACTCCCAGGGTAAAGACCGGTGTACTTTGACTACACACTTGATTTTTTCTATGTATTTGCTTGCGCTCTTGCCGAATAGAAGAGCTACAGAGGAGTGGGGGTGAAAGTAGAGGAATAGAGGAATTACTGGAGTTGTAGCGTAGTTGTAGCGTAGTTCCTATTTTCCCAATAGGCCCTGCGCATTGGAATAACATAAACAGTAGTATTGACGTAGAAGTGTGGATCTTCCAGGCCTCTACTGACTATGCTAAACTTAATTGGGTTTGTTACCAACTAGCTCAGAGGTCACTGGAAACTTTCTTGACTGAAAATAGGAAGTGATCAGCTTCCCTGGCACAGACACGAAGGGATTCAGTTTTCCAACAACCGTGCAACATGACAACTTTGCTCCTCAGATCAAGAGTCAATCTCTAGGGTCGTGTGAAACAATAGACATTTATTTTACTCAGTCAGGTTGGTGCAGATTACTTTCACAATATGTAGAGAATAGAGAGACGGGCGTTGTCAATAAAAGGTTAACATTTATTGAACAGTCTTTCTTCTCATACAAGAGAAATGAATTGCCACAATTGCAAGACTTGTTATTATAAAAAGTACGTACAGTAAGATAAGTATTGCGAAATAATACTGTAAAAGCATTGATATGGTTTCTTAGCCATACAATGGTTTAAAAGGAATAAAACATATATACATTCATATATACATTAGGCTAAAATACTCAACTGGTGCTTCTAACTACGCCTACCCCAGTGTACCTGACCTAAGCCTAATACTTGGGAGGGGAGTAAGTAAGTAGCTTTAGTTTAAGTTGGTTTTGCCAAGGTTTGCTTCAAGAATTCTCTCTCAAGGGTTTAGTCAACACCATACCTCTGGAATAGAATGATGGAGGTCTAGTATCTCCCTCAGGGCTCGATATCCCAGTCACCCGCAAGGGTAGACTAGAAACGCCGGAGCTGGATTTCTCTGCAGGAGAAAAGCAGCGTCTCTTCTTCAGCGCGTCGAGGAGGAGGAGGGGCAGCGTCCGCGGGCAGCTTGCATCTGCTGGGCTCTTGCAGGGGACGGCTGTTCAGCTCCTAGGTTCACCACACCATCGTTCGCTAGTTAGCAGCGATAGCAGTAGCGATAGCAGCTATGGTATCATCAGCATGACAGCTTCTTCAGCAGCAGCGAAGATAGCAGCGATGGCATTGAGGCAGCTAGCGTTTGCTTAAGGCAACGTTGGTAATATTTATACCTGAAAGGTGCCTTGTTTGACGTAAGTTTGCTGGACATAAGACGTCAATAAAGATGTCACTAGGAAGTGATCGTCTATCAGTGCTCATTAGAGTTCTATTACTAATCAAAACACAGCAAGCGGGGATTTCCAGGTTTGCTGAGTTTTTATCTTGTTGAAGAACTCAGAGTGTTAATCTAGGAATCTCAGATAGTAACTTCTGCTCTGTCATTGCACTAATTGGTTGCAAAGGAAGTGGCAGAGAAAGCTATTCTGGAATGTGGCTCTGTTCGTGTGAGGCCAGAGATGAGTTTCTGAATATTGCACTTGAACGGTTATGCCAATATACGGAATAAATGGATTTATAGCCGAATAGGGGCATAAGGTCACAGTATCGATCAGGATCCAAGATTAGAACGCCACACCCACTCCACGAATTCATGTCCATCAAATTACTAAAACTAGAGCAATAAGATGCATGCGTAATATTGCCCACCCCAAAATACATATATGCATTTGAAATAGGCGTATATTGTAATACGTGAAATTTTAGGTACTGTACGTTTTTGAAGCATAGAAATCATTAAAAAATTATAGCATATGAAATCAATGAACGATTATGCAAAAAGAATTACACATGAAATATCTCTGAAACAGAAGAAGGGCGTGATAATTTCATCACATATAAATGCATTGCAATAAAATGTGCTAGAGGCTGGTGTAAAGTTATTATGTCTCTAGATGTATTTAAAAATAGAAGTTGAAGCTTCTGTTCTCTATGAATAGTTTTTACCTTAAGCAAAGAATTTTTCATGCCAGAAAAAGGGTGAATATTAAAAAGTGTTCAATTCAAAAGAATTATTGCTTGAACGGGGAAAATAGAGTTCCAACGCTTTTAGCAGTTTTTGTTGTTCAAAACTGAAGGCCGAATCAGAGTTCATGGGAACGCTGTGTGTCGGAATGCATCTCCAAAGTTATTATTTCTGTTCGGTTGAGAACATCATATCAGACAGGCTCTCAAAGAATTGGTCTACAAAATCAGGTGACAGTTCGACCAAATTCGATAGTGCTGTAACTTGGCAAGTGTGAGAAGGATTGCTGTCATCATAGTCGGGATCAGCAATGCTCACAGATGGTCGTACCTGGGTGATGCTGCTTTTGTCACTCGCTCCACTGTTACCACCTAGTCGTAGCACAGGAGTCTCAACGAATGCCGTCATCAGGACTGGTAGCCGCTGGGGACAACACAATGCGTGAGCCGTTATCGGACTGAGCAAAGTATCGATATCCATTGGTACTGCTGATGGAAGTGAAAGACAGATGTCCAACACGCACTCATCTCCGCATAGCATACATCGTAGTACATCGTAGTACAGGTAAGATGCAGGATTGCCATATCGGTCTGAATGAAAGGAACCAGGTCATGTTTAGATCTCTCAGCCTGGCCAATCCAAGTTATTCTGTCCCGGTAGCGAATTGCTAGGATTGTCGCCTCCATTCCCATAGGAGTCATGTCTGAGCTGTGGCTTGCCATAACGAAGCAGGAGGGTCAAAAATAAAATCCCTTCTACAAGTCCCAAAAATAGGGGTATGCCGCCAAAAACAGAGTGGACAAAATTTGGAACAATTCCCAGAATTGCTTGAAATAGTGTTAGCAGTCCCGTAAAAATCGTCTTAAATATGCCTGGGATGCCTGTGGCACTAGACATGTTAAGGAGTTGGCTAAGCATTTCTAGGAAATGCACGGGGCAATTTATTGATAAAAGGTCATGAACCTCCGTAGCTGTCCTTGCAACTAGAAGATCATACGTCTCTTTTGATGACGTTATGGGCACTGTTGTCTGTAAAAGCACAGATTTCATTTTGCTTAAAGTATCAATTCGTATAGAATAGAGATTCAGACGAGGTCAGATGGGAGTCTCTGTGTCTACAGGCCCGCTCGGGAACAATGCTTGCATACAGCATTTGAGCATGGATGTTACGCTTACGAGATAACTTTTCCCTGGAACAAGGCCACAACATCTGTGATCCGTTCTTGGAATGTAACTCCCATTCGAAAGTTGCATAAAGAAGGGCTCTATCTGCGTTGCAGGTGTGACAAGCTGGTGGCATGAAAGGTTGTTAGAATTACCTTCACAGGCTCCGTGTAAATTAATACCCTGACACAAAAGTATACCGCTTAGTGAATGTTTACAGTTTTCACCACTAAGAAATACATTTTTGTCGCTGTCACTATAGCATGAATGTGTGTATGGTAATTTCCATTCTGATTTTACATATCCTTTACCCAATCGTTCATACTGGCCAGTAGGTATGTATTCAAGGCACTTTTTAAATCGGAAAGTTGTTATCTCAATAGTGATAATTCCGTGTATTATCCATTCAATGACAGGACTTTCTGACATTGTCAATGGTAATCTTTCAAGTTTTTCGATGCTCAGGATTGTATGGTCTGCTCCTTTCTGTGCCAAACTGATTTGTTTATCAGTAAGGTTAAAAATAGAAAATAATGATGTGTTGATTAAACGCCAAGGCACATAGCCTGAACGAAGATTTTGCAGCGTCCAGCCTAATTGTACAATAGAACGTAATTGAGATTGGCCATGCTGTAACATTAGCAAGTCTCTGTCTACTATGTCAAAGGCAGAAGATACAATATTGTCCAACGAATATATTCTGGAGGACAGAGTCATTAACCCATTGTCCACTACAGAAAGTGATTTTTCCAAATTAATACAATCAATTTCTCGTATTTTTTCTGCTGTTTCAATTTGTGTGACTTTCCAAGCCTCGTTGTACGCAGCATAGATGCTGGCCGCTATGAAACGTTTTTGACGCTGTTTGCGTGGTCCAAGAATGAAATCGCGCAAATCAGCACCATCTTTTAGTAAAGACAAGTGTTGCTTAATTTCAGCCAGTGTGGATGTTCCTAGCCATTCGAGGCAGAGTTTCCCTACACTGTATGTTGTTACTATCCCTGGATGTTGTCTCTGGGAGTATCTAGGGTCTTGTCTGGTCATTTTTAACCCCTGTGTTTTGTTCAGGAATCTATCTTGACAGCTGTTTGTGTCTGTAGGCCAGATTAACCACTTTTTCCGATCAGGATGTGTTCTGTTAAAATGTAAAATTTTAGTTACGTCTATCTCAATTTCTGTTGTTGCATTATCAGGTATTGGCTTCGGAATAGACGGTTTGTTTAGGTCTTTGATCCTAGCTAGGCCAAGACAAGATGTTTGGTGAATTGTGTCATTTAAAAACATCATTTGGTCTGGTATCATGCAGGTTCTGAATAGTGCTTCAAGGCCTTGTACCTGCCAATCTTTTGTACCCCAAATGGTTTTTGTTTCAATGTTATTTTTCCAATAATCAAAACCAAATGTCATCATTTTTTCATAAAATATTTCTGAATATATTAATTTAGTGTTTGTCAGCATTGTTTTCATTCCTGTTTTATCTAACAGTTTGTAATAAAACATTTCTGCATCACTGGTGTTAAACCCTGAGAAGTACTTGACTTTCTCAAAAAATGTCTTAGAACTGCTTTTAGGTGGTGTAGCACAATGTTCCTATTGATTATACTTAAAAACATTTCTAGGCTGTGCAGATTTATGCAAATAATGATCGCCATAATGTGTGTAGCAGAATAACTGTTCATAACTAGACGAACCTTGTAAGTAATCATGTTCTGTGAATCTAGCTGACATTACTAAATCAGACATCATGTCATTAATACTGTTAAAGTCCCAATCATCAGAGAATGTACTAGCTTTTACAAAGTCACTTAAGGAAACCTTCAGTTGATGAGGATACTTCAGGATCTCGACCGGACCATAGATCTCATAGTCAGTTTTCTCCCATACTACCCCACCAGGTATTGGAATGGCTGTGACATTTACTGTTGACAGTTCTCTTTTCTTCACGTGTGATGATCTGTGTGGTTTGAGGACTAGGTTGATGTTCTGACTTGCTGTGTCCATTCAATTGTAATAAACTTTCCTAAAATTAAAACTAAAATTAGGCATAGTAGGAGTATGAGTACCCCTGAAATAATCCAATGCTCAATCAACGGTGTATCCAGATATAATTCTTTGATTTGTTGAAGGAGTCCTGTTGTATTTTCTTTAGAATACTTTTTTGTTTCTGGCATCACTTCGGGGTCGTTTTGATCTTCAGAGAAGTTGTCGAAGTTGATGAAATAACCAGAGGCAGTTCTGTCAATTGTTGGGATTGTTCTTTCAATCTGTCTCTCGGTAGCACTTTCTGATGCCACATTATTGTAGACTGGTGTTTCTTGACGAACTGTTTCAATCTGTGTCTCAAGAGGCACGAGTTCCATGGCGTTATTGCATAGTCCTTCTCTGTGCACTGTAGGCTGATCGAATGTGATTAGTCTTTTAGTTTGAACCTCTTGGATTGTTGCAAGTTTGGGTATTCTGTTGTTTCTCAGGAGTCCACTGGGCCTACTGTTGATTATAGGCCACATGATTGTGGTTTTACCAGGTCGATAGACACAACTCTGTTCTCCTTTTTACCTGCAAGTGGCGGTAGTACTACTGATCTTGTTCCGGTGACTGCCAAGACAGGTACTGCTTTTCTGTAAGAAGGCCCAAATTCCTTCTTCACCGCAATTTTTTCTCTGACTAGATCCCCAATCTTTGGAATCCAGACAGGCCTTGCTGGGGCTGTTGCTTGTGGTGCCTCATCAGTGGTATCTGGCTGTTGCTTTAACTTTATGTTGCTTAAGGATTTTCTTGTTTCATTCAGTTCCTGTAAAACAGCCAAACGATCTTTGATGTCAAAGTCTGTTTTCTTATCTTGTACCACTGATACCTGACTATCTAAGTCCTGAATTCTCATTCTAATTCCGAACAATAGTTCGTATGGGCTGAAACCTTTTAGAGATTTTCTTGGCAAATTGTTAAGACTGATCTGGACACTTATTAAATGTTTGACCCACCCAGCGCCTGAACCTAATACCTTCGCTGTTATAGATCGCTTTATGTCCCGGTTTTTTCTTTCAACCACACTATTCCCTTCGGGGTGCGACGGACAAGAATACCGCAACCCAATTCCCATGCTGGCCATGGCCTCCTTATAAGCTCGAGAGCTGAAAGCAGGACCCTGGTCAGAATGGAACGTGGTAATTGCGTATGTGCCGATAAAGACTCACAGATCTTTTATAACCGTTCTAGCGTCAGCCGAGCGCTGGAGGCCATTTTTTTTAAGTGTGTTTAGCCTTAACGATGTACAATGGGACGCGTTTCTCTTTTTTGATAGCGCAGATAGACTGCTTAATGCTTTCTATTAGGCCTTCTGACACTACACTGGCCGGTTCTCCACTGCGATCTCTGTTGCAGCCTTCACAGTTTTTTGCAAACTCATGAATGCCTTCACTCATTTCCGGCCACCAGTACTCTGATTCCAATTCTCTCAGAGAGTCCCTGATTGTTTGGTGTCTCAGACCCAACCCCATATGTGCTTCCTGTAATAGGAAGCCCCTCCGGTCCCTGTTTGGAATTACCCTAACCCCCACTCCAGGGATTCGAGCAAAAGGAACGGAGTTTGCATCGATTACGTATGCATAATTGAGTGGATAGTTCACGAGTAGTGCTGCACAGTCGCATTTTACGGTCGTTTTTACTGCCAGCATGGTTTCCCCGTCTATGTATTTTTCTGTACGCTTTTTTGTGGCTACGGAAGCCGGTTTAGTTGCTTCCGCTGTGGCTGTATTAGCCAATGAATTCCCTGCAACGTGAACGCCATCACGTTGAAGACTCTGTGCGTGTATCACGTGAGTCTTTTGTAGTTCTTTCTGAAAAAGAGCTACCTGTTTCCAGAGCAATTTATGCTTTATTGTGGCACCTGTGTCATCTTTGTAATCGTTTTCACTCCAACTCTGCAGTTTATTATTGTAAGAGTTGACGCATAAATAAGAATCGCACACGATAAGTGTAGGGAATTCACATTCTGCATTCTCGAGCGCCATCTTTAAACATCTGATTTCAGCTCTCTGAGCGGAACAGTTTCTTACTGATTCAGTTTTTGTTACTTTCGGTCTGAATTTACCGCACAGCCAACGACCTTTAACAATCGCACAGGCTGCATCGTAGGATTTGCTCTCTACGTTGAAATGCTGTACAAACCTATCTGTATAGATTATACAGGTGTATTGTGGGAGAGGCAGAATTTCGATTGGCAGAGGATATTCTTCTTCATATTCTAAATCATTCAGTTCTTCGAATTGCGGGGCGAAATAGTATTTCACATCTTCCGCTCCTAGAGAATCTATACACTGTATCCATTTCGGATCCAGTGACACTGTAGGCAGGTATACTGGGCTGAGTAGTGCCTCGAAGGCGGATTCCGCTGTGAGGATATTAATCCTTTTGCCGTGTGCTAGTTCTCTTTCATTTGCTAATGCAATTTGCACTGCTTTCACAGTTCTTTCTGTGTGACTAAATGTTTTTTCTACTTGTGTGTACAAGTGAGATTTAATTGAAATTAGTACCTTTTCTCCCTCATTAGAGGTCAGGTACGTGAATCCGCATCCTCCTGGGATGACTCGGATTACAAGATCGCGTGTGTTGTCAAGTGTATCTAATTTTGTTTTAGCTAACATGGCTGTTTGCAGTGATCTCAAAATTTCGGTGTGTTTTTGAGTCCAATTGATTTGCTTAAAATCAGGTTTAATTAGTTTGTAGAGAGGTTTAACCCTCTCTGCGTAATTTAGAATGTATGTTATTCCGAAATTCAGAAAACCTAGTATGGATTGTAAATTCTTCAGCGTTTTTGGAGCTTGGAGTACAGCGCACTTCTCTAAGAAGTTGTCCGCTAGGCTTTTTCCTTCACTTGATAATTCATACCCTAAAAATAGTACTGTCAGATGGGCAATTCGAGACTTTTTAAAGTTGAATTTGTAACCCTCTGCTGCGAACCCAAGTATAATGGTGTTCACTCTTTTCAAATGAGTATCCAAGTCGTCGTCTGTGAGATAAATATCATCTACGTAAGATAATGCCTCATCATCATATATTTGTAGTAACTCTGTTACTCTAGCTGAGAATAGTCCTGGGCTGTTCTTGAACCCCTGTGGGAGTCGACAGAATTTTTTCTGCGACCCAAATGCTGAGAAAGCGGTCAAATATCTGCTTTCTGGTGCAATGTTTTGACAAAAGAAACCATTAGATATGTCTAATGTCGTTTTATTTTTTTTCCTAACTATGTTATTCATTAGGGCTGCACTATGCGAGTTTTGTACTGCAAATGTTTTGCAACATGCATTAAGGTGTCTGTAGTCCAAAACTAGACAATATGAGTCGTCTGGCTTGGAGACAGGAAACAAAGGATTGTTCATTTGAGAGGTGCATGTTTCAATCACCCCCTGGTATTCAAGTTGATCTAAGATCTCCCTGACTTGTTTTTTAGCTTCTTGCTTAATGGGATACTGCCGTTGGGCAGTTGGTTCACTTTTTAACTGGATTTTGTGAGGAGGAGAGTCCTCATCCCATCCTACATGATTTTTATATAATGCTGGTGCCTGGGCTACTGCCCATTTCCTTGCATAAGTATATTTTTTGTGAATCGGAATGTGATTCGAGAAGGCAGGCATAATCATTTCTTCGCCACGAGGGCACTCCCTGACAAACTCTGGGGGCCAATCTTTTTCAGCTAACAGAATATCATAGCCTTTTGAGAGTTTATCCCAAAATAGACCCCTTATTTTCCTAGTCTTATCACACTCTATACGCAATGTTATTTCGTATATTTTATGGGGCTCGCTAAGTCTGGTGTCGGCAGTTTCAACCTGAATGTATTCATTCGTGTCCACTGTCTCCAGATGACTCATC
This sequence comes from Lissotriton vulgaris, assembly GCF_964263255.1. Lineage (NCBI taxonomy): Eukaryota > Metazoa > Chordata > Amphibia > Caudata > Salamandridae > Lissotriton > Lissotriton vulgaris. The sequence continues at coordinate 489,722,814 of NC_141685.1, forward strand.
AGGATTTTGCGGGCTATACTGATTTCTGCTGCACTGTCCAACATTGTCAATGCCCACTCCCCGTTTTTCAACTGTGTCCTCAGTATTCTCGGCATGGTTGATTACTCTAATACTGGCTACCTTCTTTTTTGAAAATTGAGATTTTTTACTCTGAGCAGGTTTCTTGTCTTTGGACTTGGTGTGCTCTCCTGGGTCTGACCGTCCTCTTCTTTCCAATTTCTGTGGAAAAGATCGAGAGGGACGTGTATCAATACTTTGATATCTATCAGGTTTTTTCAGATTATCCCTATTTCTAAGGTTATATCTTTTCTCAGAGGGCTCCCTCTGGGGAGACTGGTGTTCTCGAGACGGAGTTCTTTCCCTCCGTCGAGGAGACCTTCCTCTGGACTGGAAAACTTTTTTCTTGGGAGTGGATTGTTTATTTCCATCCCAGCTCTTTTAAGGAGTGTTTGAATTATTTTTAATAAATAATTTTACTAACTCTCTAAATGCTTTTGTTAATTCTCTTATGTTAACTAAGAGTTCTTCACTTGACATTTTTTCAATGTCTGGGTGTGGTGTGTAGCTGGCTAGAACCGGCCACGTTGCTCCTGGTCTACCTAGTGGACCGAGCCTGGTAATATGATCATTATGTTTTAGGGCGCCATTAAACCAGAGCAGGTGCTCTTGGAATTTTTGTGGGATTTCAGTCTCCTCGAAAGGAGCGTACTCATCCGGTGGTTTCTCTATTTTGTAATAGTGAAACTCTTTTCTTCTAGCGTTTGCCGCTGGAAAGTTTATCCATGAATAGAATACCTCTGTTTGCCGATATTCGTGTGCCTCTATCACAAAAATTACTGTACCACCGTGTGGTGTCAGTCCGTTTTCTATAAGTTTTAACGTTATAGACTTTCTTAAATGTACCGGGATGATAATTGCATCCGGGTTTGTATCTTCGGGACCCTGCTGAGTCGCATCTGCTGCGGCCCCAGTGGTTCCGTTTTCTCCTGGCATTGTATAAATGCAAGGTTTGCAGAGTAGGTCTCCAAGGAGACAAAGATTAGGTGCACAATATTTTGGAACACTGTATCCTTCAACGTTGAATAAACCAGAGCTTTACATAGGAATCTCTTCCTACTGAGTTCGGGCGGATTTTAACCTTTCACCCACTCCAGACGTCTATTGGAGTATTTACGGGAGAAAGGGGTCTGTGTGAAATATGCACGACTGAGTTACTCTAACGTCTTGCGTTAGTTTATCGCCTTACCAAACGTTGGGCGCCATGTAGCGTAGTTCCTATTTTCCCAATAGGCCCTGCGCATTGGAATAACACAAACAGTAGTATCGACGTAGAAGTGCGGATCTTCCAGGCCTCTACTGACTATGCTAAACTTAATTGGGTTTGTTACCAACTAGCTCAGAGGTCACTGGAAACTTTCTTGACTGAAAATAGGAAGTGATCAGCTTCCCTGGCACAGACAAGAAGGGATTCAGTTTTCCAACAACCGTGCAACATGACAACTTTGCTCCTCAGATCAAGAGTCAATCTCTAGGGTCGTGTGAAACAATAGACAGTTATTTTACTCAGTCAGGTTGGTGCAGATTACTTTCACAATATGTAGAGAATAGAGAGACGGGCGTTGTCAATAAAAGGTTAACATTTATTGAACAGTCTTTCTTCTCATACAAGAGAAATGAATTGCCACAATTGCAAGACTTGTTATTATAAAAAGTACGTACAGTAAGATAAGTATTGCGAAATAATACTGTAAAAGCATTGATATGGTTTCTTAGCCATACAATGGTTTAAAAGGAATAAAACATATATACATTCATATATACATCAGGCTAAAATACTCAACTGGTGCTTCTAACTACGCCTACCCCAGTGTACCTGACCTAAGCCTAATACTTGGGAGGGGAGTAAGTAAGTAGCTTTAGTTTAAGTTGGTTTTGCCAAGGTTTGCTTCAAGAATTCTCTCTCAAGGGTTTAGTCAACACCATACCTCTGGAATAGAATGATGGAGGTCTGGTATCTCCCTCAGGGCTCGATATCCCAGTCACCCGCAAGCGTAGACTAATAACGCCGGAGCTGGATTTCTCTGCAGGAGAAAAGCAGCGTCTTTTCTTCAGCGCGTCGAGGAGGAGGGGCAGCGTTGCGGGCAGCTTGCATCTGCTGGGCTCTTGCAGGGGACGGCTGTTCAGCTCCTAGGTTCACCACACCATCGTTCGCTAGTTAGCAGCGATAGCAGCAGCGATAGCAGTAGCGATAGCAGCTATGATATCATCAGCATGACAGCTTCTTCAGCAGCAGCGAAGATAGCAGCGATGGCATTGAGGCAGCTAGCGTTTGCTTAAGGCAACGTTGGTAATATTTATACCTGAAAGGTGCCTTGTTTGACGTAAGTTTGCTGGACATAAGACGTCAATAAAGATGTCACTAGGAAGTGATCGTCTATCAGTGCTCATTAGAGTTCTATTACTAATCAAAACACAGCAAGCGGGGATTTCCAGGTTTGCTGAGTTTTTATCTTGTTGAAGAACTCAGAGTGTTAATCTAAGAATCTCAGATAGTAACTTCTGCTCTGTCATTGCACTAATTGGTTGCAAAGGAAGTGGCAGAGAAAGCTATTCTGGAATGTGGCTCTGTTCGTGTGAGGCCAGAGATGAGTTTCTGAATATTGCACTTGAACGGTTATGCCAATATAGGGAATAAATGGATTTATAGCCGAATAGGGGCATAAGGTCACAGTATCGATCAGGATCCTAGATTAGAACGCCACGGAGTGGCACGGGTGAAAGGAGCAAAAGCGAAGGCAAGCGAGGGCACACGGGATGAGGTGGGGGTTAATCGTGTCTCCACCTCTACCGTGAGCTCACACTTACTGGGGTGCCTACTGTGGCGGCTGCACTTGCTACTTACAGCTGACACCCCCCACAAAGCACTCCTGTACTTCGCCTCCGTCCTCCTTCATCACAACTTCCTCCCGGCTTCCTGGCTGGCGATCTCTTTGAACTGCATAGCCACGGGGAGAAAAGGACGAGGTGTCGTTCTGTGGCGGCGGCAGCTGATGCTGCAGGTACGGCAGCTGGTATGGCAAGGCAATCTTTCTGTGCTCCCGTGCTCCCCGCGCTCGATAAAACAGACTCTGGCCCGCTGTATCGAGATCTGCGAGGGGAGCGTGGTAGCTGTGGAGGAGCTGCAAGGCAGCTGATGGCTGGCGTCTTCCTAGCTTGCTCGCTGCAATCAACGAACTGGACTAGAGCTGACACAGACTAAAACATGACATCAAAATTCAACTGTTATCTTCATTGAAAATCATTTTACAGTGTATGCAAATTTTTGGGGGGGACTAATTAAAAAAATCTCTTACCATCATATTCTCGCATTCCATTAACAGTCATGGTTGACCACCCCTCACTTCCTTGTGGCATCACTTAATTCAATTAACTTGGGCATGGGGAGTTTTTGCAGGCTCCTCCACAAATTGCCGTGTAGAAGGCAAACTCTCTGCTGACTTAGAATAGAGCAAGCTAGATCCAGCAAAGCAACTGCCCCCCCAAAAGAACAATGCAAGAGAAACCCAATAGAGGGAAACCCCCTGGCACCCAATTGGGGGATAAGCCTGGGCAGTCAAGCCATGACTTGGTCCCCTGGTGCAGCCACCGTTCCCCAACATCCCAAGGGCCATTTAAATAAGTACCCTATAAGACTATGGACAATCGCAGTTGCAGATGTCACCAGCCCTTTACTAGTGACCGTGGCACCCCAGCCCCGGGTTATTCGAAAAAACTTAAAGAACTAATAGTCTCTCAAATCCGCCTGCACTTAGATATGTGATGTTCAAAGCTATCAACCTGTTTTGTGGTCAAACATGACTCCTTAACTGCCACAGGAATGGTTAGTTTTCCGACCAACCATTACTCCCCCAAGGTGCGCCACCTAAAGATGTGAGAAATGTTGCCTTGCGTACACCACCAAGATTTACATGAAAAGTTTGTTACGCTGAGGGAATAGATGGACTCCTTCTCTGTGGAAGAGGGACTCGCCCGAAAGCAATTATGAAAAAATGTATTTAGCCATGCTGTGTTGAGCAATCGTTTTAGCCTGCTGTTCAATACCTGACTGATTCGGTCAGGTCCTTCATGTCTGTTCAAGCCTCCCGACTCTCCTGGGATGATATGAGACAAAGCTCTGACTGTGCCTGTACATCTTTTAGCCAACCATGCAATTTCAACAAACAATGCCTTGAATAGGGTCCTTCTGCTCCCTGTACCAAAGTCATTGCCGCCGATATGAAGAATGATATGTGTCAGTGGCGGTAGCCCCCTGGTTGCAACTTCCTCTATGAGCTGGCATAGGCCATCCAACTGAAGACCTGTGTCCTCTGCACGTCTTCATCAACAATTCTGTTTGAAAGTTGACTTTGCGCTACGCACAAAGGAAAGACTAAGGACCCATACACTGGCGGTAGCCATGATCCCTAATGTAAAGAAATAGGGGATCAAAAATTGTCATTACTTAACAAGTCTCATGAGAGCCCCTGTTTATATATCATAATGAGACACATATAGCGTTTGTTGCAATCTCTCTTCCACCTACCAATCCTCTCCACCGCTTCTGCAATAGGCCCTGCTCCTACCGCGGATGTAGCTAAAGCTATCCTAAAGGAATGTGAGTTGAATGTACCCTGGATGCCTGCTGCAATAAGAGCTTTGTGCAGAATATGAGCAAACTGGTACTTTGCCAATTAGATGCCTGTATTATGGACCTATAATGAGGCCGATGCCACTCTAGGATGTATCTGCAAGAATGCATACACTGCCACAACTGGACACCCCAAAAAACTAACTGCCCTTCTCAGAATTACTTGATCCCCTTTTCCCAGTTGGTCTGTTTTAGAGAACGGTATGGTGGGGAAACAGCCACTACAACGCGGCTGTTACTACGCATGCCATTACGTCGCATGCGACGTAACAATGAGTACACATTACGACGCGGGCCATTACATCGAATGCGCTTTTAAAACGCATGTGATGTAATGGCGTTGGAGCACAGACGGCGATGCTGGGAACAGGACCGGAACACAGGAAACAGGAGCAGAGACAACCAAGAGGAGAGAGAAGTAACGTGGATTAGGGTTTAGGGTAGTCTCAGGTGGTAGTAGTGTAGGTTTTAGGGCTTAGGGTAGTTTCAGGGGGTTGTAGTGTAATCTAGTGCGTTAGGCTATAGGGCTTAGGATAGTGTCATGGGGTTGTAGTGTATGCAAGTATTTTAGGCTTTAGGGCTTAGTGTAGTGTCAGGGGTTGTACTGTATTGTTTTTGGATTTGGGGTATAGGGTAGTCTCAGGGGGTTGTAGTGTAATTTAGTGTTTTAGGATTTAGGGATTAGGGTAGTGTCAGGGGGTTGTAGTGTATGCAAGTATTTTAGGCTTTAGGCGTAGGGCTTCTTGTAGTGTCAGGGGGTTGTAGTATATGCTAATGTTTTAGGATTTAGGGTAGTCTCAGGGGGTAGTAGTGTAATCTAGTGTTTAAGGCTTTAGGACTTAGGGTAGTGTCAGGGGGTTGTAGTGTATGGTAACGGTTTAGGGTTGTGTAAGCAGGTCCGGTATGGTAGTGTTTCATGTAAAGGGGACAGACTGTGCATAGGGGTAGGGTCGTGTTTTGAGTGGTGTACTGTTTTGTACTGTAGGGTATTACTGTGGACTGTGTGTTATCTAGGGTAGTGTGTTAGTGTTTGGGAGCTATATTGCGTTTTAAATACATGCTGGAAAACTTGGGTGCGTTGTAAAGGCATTTAGTATGCATTTCAAAGGAGGTGCGAACTAATGCCATGCGATGTAAAGACATGCGTTGTGACGGTACATGCGAACTAAAAACCACGTTGTAAAAGCATGTGTTGTTTTAGTTTGCGATGAATCGTCATACATCCGTATGGTGACCACCAAATTGTCCCCTAGCCATGATATATGGCTGAGTAAAATACCACAGTGAATGTCCTGCTTAGATGTAGCTACAAGTTCAAAGATCCTAAAGGCCCCCTAGAATGAGAGGGAAAAGGCTGCTGTAAACAAATATATCTCATACCCAGACCCACATACCTTGTCCAGGACCTCTAAGATACTTTTCAGATTTTTGACGTCTATGGGGCACCTTTGGTTTAGAATGCACCCTTTCATCCTTTCCCATCTTTTAAAATCTTGCTTAATCAAAAAGGATAGTAAATGGTCCAAATATCCCTCTGGTTTTGCAAAGAAAGTGACTGCCACTAAATGCTGCCTAGCAGAAGCCACAGAACCACCTTGTCCCCATATATGCTCCAAAACCCCCAGCCAGTTGCTGATCCTGAGGATTAAGTGCGATGTATGCAATGTAGTGACAAAACACCCTTTTGTAGGTTCTCATTGTCTTAGGCGCGAGGCTGGTTGTAATTAGATCAGGGATAGTTGTGTTCCAAGGTCTTAAAGACGTGCTGGGAAGTGTGTGGGTTCCGCCTCTACCTGAAGATGGAAGCACCAAAATTCCTGCAACTTTAAACAAGATAATGCATTGGCAGCATTATTCATAACACCGAGAGCATGCTTTGCCTCAAACAAAATGTTATTTTTTAGATAAATTAAGACTTACTCTTTTAACAATATGAGCACTTTTTTTGCATTTTGCGTGCTAAGAGTTAATACTTTCTACTACAGCCATATTAACAGACCACAATGTTACAGATTTGTTGCAGAATTGGTCGGTCCAGATGTGCAATGCCACCAAGATGGGAAAAAGTTCTAAAAAGTGATGTTCCTTACCAACCCTGACTCAAACCAAGCCTAATGCCAGGGCTGTACACGCAACCTGTTGCCCAATATTGACCCAAAACCAATGTACCTGCTGCATCTGTGAGCAACCCAAAATAATGACCTGACTGCAAAGGAGCTGGCCACAACTTGGCACCTTCAAAACGTTTGAGAAATGACTACCAGATCATTAAATCCTGTTTCTAGTCTGCTGACAGGTATGTCCTATGATGCGTCTCCTTCAAACCGGATATAAGAAGGGGCAACCCATTGATATTATACTTAGAGAAAAATTGAGCTGCCCCACCAGTACCTGTCACTGGTGTAAGGTGACCATCCACCCCCCCCCCCCCAGACAGAACTTAGTGAAGCTCTGAAGGCCTGCACTTTCTCCTATGACAGCCTGCATTCCCCTTTAATAGAATCAATCTCTATCCCTAGGAAAACCAATGTAAACGCTGCCCTTGCATTTTTGTCATGGGCCAGAGGTACACCAAAATCAGACATCAAATCCTTGTAGGTTACTGGGGATTTGCCACAATGGTCAGAACCACCAGGTGCTAGGAATAGGAAGTCATCCAAATAATGAATTACAAAGGCGGATCCTGATGCCTGAATGAAGACCCATTCAAGAAGGTGCTTAATTGCTTAAAATAGGCGCAAGAAACTGGGTAGCCCCTGGGCATTCATCTGTCATAGTAGAACTTTTCTTGGAACTGAAAATCCAATAAATGATAGTCATCAGGGTGGACTGGCAACAAATGAAAAGCTGCCTCAATATCAGCTTTTGCCAACAGGGATCCTGAACCTAGCTTTCTTAGCAGTTCAAGGGCATTGCCCAGGGATGTACATGTAAGAGATCATGTGTAAGGTTTGATGGCATCATTTGTAAACAATGGGATTCTATCAATGTGAGTGGTGACTAATTTTATATGATTTTGTATATTTCTATAAACTCGTGAATACACTGCAATGTGAAAATTAGGCCTCTCTGCGGGTGGCAGAATGAGGGCACTGTGTGTTTTTAAAATACCCCTCAAACACTATGAATCCCATAGTGTCATTCTCCCATCATTGGGGTCTTCCCGTCCCTCTACGGGGCGGGGCGTGCTTCGACCTACGAGTGACGCGGGAGCACTTATATTTTTGACAATAGGCTATGTGATGTGATGAGGATAGTGATATGTGTTAGGGAGTGTAGGGACCTATTTACGTGAATGGTAGTGTAAAAAAAGGGTTAAAAATTCCCTGGCTAGTCGAACAAATTAACTTTAATGGTTTTGCAAGCTGGGAACATTAAAAGGGGGTTAGTAAGTAGAATTACAAGTGTGGTCTACTTTTCATAGGCAGACCCCTCCTGCCTACTCCTCAGGACCCTACACTCCCTAACACGCGGTAAAGTGTGGTCATAGACATACACAGTGTGTAGATTCACAAATCAATTAAAAATATTATGTGGTCCCAGGATACGGGAATCCCTAGTTACACGAGGTTCTAATCTCCGTGCATTCCATTATGGCTGATGGTCAAAAGCGTCCGTGTGTTAAAATATGGTCCTCGTAGCGGCAACATCATGCAACACAACCAGGCATTGACATCTGTTTGATCCCAGAACATCCCTGGATTAGTAGCTTTCTTCAACCTGAACTTTTTATTGTATTCTGTCCTGCAGGACCCACCAAACTCCCTATACGCACCCACAATTTTATATATATAGTTGGAGGTCTGCGTGCCACACTCAGGGAATTCCTCAATGAGTACCGACTGATAAATGGTAAAGCCATTTATCCAATTCATTATTGTTTTCTCAACTTTTGGCATCCTCGATTTATGTGAATAGTCTTTGGATTCCTTGGTGTCCTCATTCGGTGCTTTAACAGTGAATTCAAACACATCAACATAAGCCCCTTTCTTTATTTTTGCCTTTGTGTCTTCAGATAGATGCAAGCCTAACTGAGCCCTAGGAGAAAGCACTTGATCATGGGCTGCACCAGCATTTAGTGTCTCCTGACCTTTAGTCTCTGCTGCAAACCCAACACTTGTGGTGGATGTCCCAGGCAAAGGTGTGGTGAGGGTGGGGCGGGGGCGACCCGGTCAGCCAAGTTTAAGAAATCAGTGGCCTTAATTTCTGAGTAGAAGTGCTGGGTGTGCTCTGGGTACCCGACTCACCCACAGGCAAAACAGGCAAGTTTTCTCCCTGTAGGCTTTTTGCTACTGCCAACGCCGCCCCGTCCCCAACTGGGATCACTGGGCCTTGATTTTCCAGTTGTGAAAGCCATGGTATTACCCTAGCTAAACTACTCACCAGCTCACTACCCGAACTTCCTGAACTCCCATCCTTCTGCCCCATGTCAATCATCCTCTGACCCCCTACCACCATGCCCTCAGTTGGACCCTGACTAGGTGTGAGTGATACCCTTGTGGGTGTCTGGTCTGCCCGGGGAACGTCGTTTACAACGCGGTGTTTACACCGCACGACCTTTTCCCTGCAGCTGTTACAACGCAAGTCGTTACTACGACTTGCGCTGGATGGCGCTGTGGGATAAGGAATGTTTTAATTTTATAGTCCAACACCTTCCCTACTGTTACGGGGACTGGTGTTGGAATATAAAATTAAAAAATTCCGAAATCCGCGCCCTCCAACGCAAGTCGTTGTAATGACTTGCGTTGTAAAACCTGCGATGTCAAGTACCACGATCTAAAAGATCGCGTTGTACTGACATACATCCGGCCTGCCCCCACTTCCTCCGTGCCCTTCGTTGTTCCCTTCCGTGCTCACTTTGCAACTGCTGGGAATGCCGCTTTCAAAAGGGCCACCACCCGACTGAGGTGCTTCTTACCTGGGCCACCTTTGGCTTAGGTGGGGCTCGCGATCTTGCGCGGGGGTGGAACGCGCGGCAACAATACCACTCAGACCGACACTGGTTTTCATGGTCGGAAGTGACGTGCACGAGCGCCCGTCCTCCTTTTATTTAACACCGCAGGCCACGCCTGGCCTGCGGATGTAGGGGTGCGTGTGGCAAATAGACCGCTACCAGCATTACATTACCCACTGGTATGGTAACAGGGGGTACTTCTGCAATAGGCCCTGGTTGTGGACTGGTTTCTTTCTAGACTAGAGTGATTAACGCCGGTTGAAGTAGGGTTGGTCCCTGGTCAATGGCTTCTAACTTCCTTATGACTACAGCCATGTTTGATTTCCTTTTCACCTGTTTCGGGCGCCTTTTCCACCATGATGGGGAGACACGAATATTCAGATATAGCCCCAACCGAAATTTATATGCAATGAAGTCACTCTACTAGATTTCAAACACGTAATAGCAACAGACTAGGATTTCCAAAATGGGTAAGTGCCTGGCTATTACTGCTCCTTAATTAAAACGCCCCAACAAAAACCCTCCAACTGGTAAGAGTCCGAGCATTTGAAGCGCAGCCTAACGATCGTTCTGGAAAATTAGCCCCAGCACCGCAACATATCCTGCAAGATCATAGAAATTCAACAAAACATTGATTCCTCAAAATTGGATGCACAGTGCCACCTGCTGCATAACACACGAACCACCTCCTACAATAGCAACAATTACAGCAATTATTCCGACAAAACTTCCTGTGCAAGTAATGGGCAAATAACTAATAAACAACAATTCCACCTGAAACAGAAGGCGCTGCCCACTTCCCTCCCACCCAAGAGTACAATTACTGGACTAAGTGAGCGCCGCACCTACTCCCCCAGGCCCGTCTCAACTTACCTCACATGCTTGCGACAGCAGCATGTAACTGGGGAATCCAACGATGGGACCAGCTGACCACAACCCGACCTAACCCCCCCCCCCCCCCCTTTACCCGCCTTCCACCTAGGTCCTAGGCCCTCCGCCCGACCGGTTCAAGGCAAGCAGGTCCAATTTTCTTTCTTTAGAGAGCAGCGTCGGCCTTCTTTTGAATCTTCTCATGTAAATGAATTCTGACTGGAGGTTCTGCAGATATCACTTTTATACCCAGTTCCAGCCTGTGGGTGGGATTCAGCCATTTCTCTAACTTTCAAACTGATTCCTGGATTTGACTCTAGTTGCTCTAGTGAAACATAGGGGCAGCCAGGCCAGGTGGGAGCTGACAGGGTAGGTAGCTTGTTACGTCAGGAGCGGGCTGGGTAAAGACTTCAGGATTTCCTATGAAGCTCTGGAAGGAGCTGGATAAAACACCCAATACCATCCTGCTCAGAAGAGGAGCACCCTCTCCCACACCCAGAGTCCTTTTGTAGACTGTCTGGGAGGAATACATGTCTCACCACAGGAAAGCCATAAACAGTCATGTGAGCCTGTGTACTGGCAAAGGACACATTGGTTTTGTTGCAGGGATTCTGCTCCTACACACAACTTTGCACAGAGACCCAGAGCCTCAGTGAATTGTGGTTTACCCAAAAACTTACATCAGTACCTAGAAACCCTAACTGACTAGCATCAGTGTCACATTAGCTCTTCGTCCTATAGCAAAGAAACCAATGAGTAGACAACCCAGAACATATGACTTAAGTTATACTCAGGAATGGTGGGAATCAAGAACACTCTTTTGTTTGTTATTCTCATACCAGTCCACAACAGGAGTAAAAAGAGACACAGGAAAGGGTAAAATATATATTTTAACGATGTACTATAAGATGCAGTATCTTTGCTAACACAAGCAGACATATGATTAGAAATAATATGATCAGCATTGTTACAATTCCTAAAAACACAAAAGGAGAAATCATATTACAATGATGGTGAAAACAGGTCCTATAGCGCCTAGTATAGCACCCTCCCTAGGTAGGAACTATCAGGTAGATTCATCATCAGCATGTTTTGCGAGTCTATAATAGCGATTATTAAGGAATCAATATTACAGACTCGCAAAACGGGATTCATGTAGAAATCGCAATATTTATTGCGATTCCTACAGCTTCCTTATTTGCGATTAGCTAATTGCTAATCGCAAATAAGGAATAACTCCCCATTCATTCCTATGGGCCTAAAGGCCCATAGGCAGGAATGGGAAGACATATCAATGTGCGAATCGCTATTAGCGATTTGTATTTTGATTCTGCGATTTCAAGGGTGCTGGGGTGTCCAAAGGACACCCTGTTGCACCCCTGAAATGATATGGGTTACTTGTGTTACGCACACACATGTCCCAAGGACATGTGTGTGTGTAACATAGAACTTAGAAAATGCACTTAAGTGCATTTTTCTAAGTTTTCGCTATTTACCACGAGTTTTGACTTCGTGGTAAATAGCGGTCCCGGATTGCGAAATCGCAATTTTAAAATGGTTCTTGCATTGCATATAAGGAATCGCAAATTGCGATTCCTTATATGCTATCGCAATATGAGAATTCTCAATTATTTGCGAATTCTTCTATTGCGAGAGTATGAACCATTGATGAATCCCAAATGCAATTTTTGCGGGTGAAAAAGGCCGATTTTTGCAATTCGCACCGTTTGCGCTCGCAAAAATGCTTGATGAATCTACCTGTAGGTTTTGTAAAATATAGAAGGTCTCTTAGGTTTATGTGGGGGACCCCATACTTCCAAGATCAGCAGGAGTGTATCACATCAGGATCTGCATAAGCTCTCTGTCTCTCTGGAAACGGAATTATTCCAAGTGCCAGAAATCATGCCTACAGTGCAATATTAAAGGCGCCAAAATCTCCTTTGGCTTGCAGCTGCATGTATGTTATGTCTAAAACGTGAGCCAATCAGCCTGAACAACAGCTACCTTATGATAACCTTGGAGGCTTTAGCACTCACTGTGCAGACTAGGGTCGCAATGTTAGTCTTGGGATGCCGAAAACAAGCCTTTCTCATGTGAAGTAATTCACGCAACCTAACTTACAACCACAGCTATATGCAGTGTTGTATGCAAAAAGCAGCAAAAGGTAAAATGGCATTTAAACTTCTAATAAGCCTATGCTAACATAGCAATGTGCGCAACAAGGCCCAGCCCTCACTACAGTTTAGCCAGTAAAATGCTAACTTTTTTTTTGGAGTTTAAAGGAAAGTTTACTAGTTACAAGACAACATGACAACAAATTACACACATGCATAGAATAACATTGTAAAAATAGGAGGGGAAAGGAAAAGAAGAGGGAAGGGGAAGAACATCCATTTAATGCATGATATAAAAAAAAAATTATATATACAAATTCCTACATACTTTTAAATATTGTGTGACCATAAGATACATCTTAGGTAAAACAGTAGTAAGTGTAAATTCAAGGGGGTTTGGGAACTTCTTTGATGCAGGGGCTATGCGTTGATAGTTTTTTTAGCTGAAGCATTTAAGAATTCAGTAACAGGCATCCAAAGAGTTTCTCTTTTAATAGCATGCGAGATTGGGTGTACATAAGCTCAATCTAATCTATGATTATAGCAAACGCCATACCACCAAGCTTGAAAAGATACCACAGAGGTGTCTTTCCATGATTTGGTGATTTATTGAAATGCAGCAGCTATGAGCAAATCAATATTATAAAAAGAAGGGGACCAAACTTCAGAGACGCTACCCAGGAAAATATAAGAAAAGGAAATAGGAATATGGGAGTGACAAATGACGTTAATCTGCCGCCAGACTTGAATCCAGTAAGAATGGATTGCTGGACAGTCAAAAAGCATATGTTTGAGATCTGCTGAGGGAGTGTTACATGACCAACAGGAAGAGGAGATGTTAGGGTCAATCTTATGTATTTTAGCTAGAGTGATGAGAAGTCTATTGTAAATAAAACATAAAGTTTGAGAGGTATTAGCTGCTCTAGAAGAATTCCTCACTTTGGCCCATTTTTTATTCCACATTGAAATAGGGAAAGATTCACCCAAATCAGATTCCCAACTGCACTCTACATCCGATTTATTGTGAGAAATAGGAATATCCATACATTTTTTATATGTTAGAGAAGCCGATGGAGAGTTACGTAAAAGTGATGTGGTAATAGGAGTTAAAGGAGTTGGAGTATGAGAGGTGAAGAAAGAATTGTAAGAGGTCTGAGCAACTGCTTTTAAAGATACATAGTTAGAATGAAATGAAGAAGGAAGGGAAAAGTGAGCTTGTAATACCGAAAATGGAATACAAATGCCATCTTGCAAAAGTTGATGAGTCCATTTGAAACCATAGGATAACCACTCTTTCCAGAAAACATATTTATTGTGGAGTTTAATATGTTTATTATACCAAATTGATGAATTCCTAAATTGCACACGGTCATCTAGAGCAGATGAAAAAAGTGGTTGGAAAGTTATTCTAAGTATAGGCGGAGTAAGATGGCAGGTTGACGCTATCCATGAGCTACGGTGCACAGAGGAGTCCCCCGAGGCTTTTTTGAGAAAGCGGAGTAGCAAGCTGTAAGAAACAGAATCTTTGTGCTGGGAACTGGGGAAAGGATCAACTGAACTGTGGAAGCTAAGGAGAGGGGAAAAAGACAAAAAAAGGGAAAGAAAATTTTCAGGTGTGTCAGAGAAGCTTACCCAGATACACTCTCTGGAAAGCTGGAACGGCACCTCTGCTGGATGTAGGATTGGTTCCAGGCGCCTGCCTGCTACGAGGACTGTAGTTGCTCTATCTGTTTGGTGTTTACTGTTTAGAACAATCCCACATACCCGGATTTTCGGATACCTTCAGATCTGTGTGCATTTACGCCAAAGCATGGCCCCGCCGAAGGGAACTGTGAGGAGCATCCATGCAACTAGCAAACAGCCGGTAAGCGCAGTGGGGTTTACGGACGAGGGCCAAGGTGTGGGGCTGCAGAAAGGGGAGGTGGTTACCTCTACGAAGCTGGGGAGGCCAGTGCTACAGCTTCTACAATCAGAACATTCGGCGGAGCTCTCTGTAAACAAGTCTGGGGTAGAGATACGTGACGGGAGTGAATTGGCAGCAATTGTAACACAAGTGATACATGTGAAACATTGTAGCAACAATCTAGCTACAGAGCCTCAAACTAACAGTCATGTTAACTCTTGCTCTGCACAGCAGGATAAAACTAAGGGCAATATCACTGGTAAAGACTTGGAGATTAAACCTGTAAAAAGTCTGAGGCTTGAAGGAGAGCAGCAGGAGGTACTTTTGGTTAATCCAGGAGCAAACGGTATATTGGGAGATGGTGAAGAGATATGAACCAATGTGGTGGGAGTGGAAAGTTGTGTGGCAAAGGCTATTTTAAGGCAGAGCGCTCATGGGACCCTAGATGCCGGAGGGGGAGATAAGGTGGAAGAAGATACTCCGGGGCAGGACTCCATGGTGGGGGAGGATACCATGGTACTTACAAAAGCCCTAAGCACACATTCCGGATAAGGGGGCCTGATCGAGTCTCAAGTGGGGATAAATGGCGCAGGCAACATCAACATTATTACCCCAATAGGGGCAAAGCAGGAGCAAAAGCAAACGCAAAAGCAGAAGCAACCTCCAAGGTCAACAGAAAAGGCAAAAACCCCTAGATCTACAACACCTAAGGAAAAATATGAAAACAAGAGAGAATCTACAATGAGCTGTTTGACCGGAAAACAAGGATTAAAGCAGGTGAAAAGTACAGAAGTTGTAAGCCCATACGGAAATGGGTTCAGTCAAAGGGAGGGGTCAAAACTTTGATATCTAGACTTTCAGACGGGGATTATCAGATGATATCTGTGGGGCATTAACGTTGCCGTCGGGAGAGACCCCTGAGGAGTCACTTAGGGCAGCTTGTTTCCAGGATGCTGGCGCCATTTTTGTTGAAGAAAGAGAAGAGGAAGAAGTGGGCGCCCAAAAGAGCTCTCCGGGTAAAGGTACCCCAATGCAATCTTCGTTACTTTCTCTCATCCTACAGTCCCTTAAAGATCAGCGAGAAGAAACAAGGGAGCTTTTTGCTCAAGTTAGAGCGGATAACCATGACATTCAGCAGTCACTAAAAGAAGGAAACTCGAAGGTTGTGACTATTACTAATGACATGGTGGAGCTTCAATTGAGGGTTGCTTGTACGGAGGAGGTAACAGCGCAGATGACCACTACGGTCTAACAACATCTCGACTCGCTAATTTCAATGCAGCTGAAAATCGAAGACTTGGAAAATCACCAGCGACGGAACAATATGAAATTATTTGGAGTTCCGGAAGGGCAAGAAGGGGCTGACCCAAGGGGGTTCGTAGTGCAAGTAATGCAGAAGAATTTTCCGGACCAGAGAGACTGGGACTCGGATTGCCAGATACAGAGGGCACAAAGATTACTGTTAGTACAGCGTAGGCAGGATGCTAGATACCTGCGCCCTTTTCTTATTAATTTTGGCAATTTTTCGCTTAGACAAGCAGTCTCACTGAAAGTAAAACCAAAAATCGCCTATTACAGTTGAAACCTATTCTATTTTTTTAGGTCAGATTTTTGTAAAGAGACTATGGAAAGGCGCTGGGAACTAAGGTCATTGATTGACCCACTAAAGGCAACGGGGGTACAGGCGTACTTACAAGAACCGGCACGTCTGAAAGTAATACGGGAAGGGCAGTCATATGTTTAATTTGTCTGAATCTGAGGCAAAGGATGCACTGTGTAGACGGCAGAAAGGGGGACGGGACAAGAAAAAAAGATTATGATTAGAGAAGATTAATACTTGGGAGGTGTTACTAGGAGTAAATTCTTGGTGACATAACTTTGTGTAGCATCTCTGAAATGTCCTTTTCCCTTGCCCCCTTTATTTTTTCTCTCTCATTTTTTTGTCTTAGGGGTTTTCTATTTTTCCTTTCCCCCTAATAGCTGTAAAATGGATTAGGTTCCATCTGATACTAGATAAACGATGTATAGATTACAGGGAAAAAGGTCTCGGGGGCCACTGTGGGGACCGGAGTCTCATTTAGCTGCCAAAACCAGCAGCAGCTTAAAAAAGGGGATGATTGCTCCTTTCAGGAGTTGGGGGGTGGGGCTCACTTTTTTGGGGGTGGGGTGTTGGGGGGGAAAGGGAGCGGGCAAAAATAGGGGAAAATAAAGGCAGGGAAACAAAGAATCAGAAGGCTAGGGAAATAATCGAATACAGCAAGAAAACAAAATTAATAATAATGGAGGGCACGAGTGGTAGTGTTGATCATATTATTTTTTTGAATGGCTCAATTTAAATTTAAGTGTTTAGCAAGGAACGTGGCTGGATTGAACAGTAGGATTAAAAGGCAACTGGTAGCAGAGGAATTGAAAATGTATAAACCCCATGTTGTTATGTTGACGGAAACACATTTATCGTATAAGGATCGCGGATTACTGATGCAATTAGGATACAAGGTGATAGTGTGTACTACGCAAAGCGCCTCTATTCGGAGGGTTGCTATATTGAGACATAAACTGATGGAAGGAGACATCGGTAACACAATGGCAAACAAAGGTGGTAGGTGGGCAATGGCTCAGATAAAGATGAAGGCAAGAAAATATATATTCTGCACAGTATATGGCCCAAATACGGATGACCCTACAATTTTTGGCGTAGTAAATGCAGAATTGTTAAATTGGGAGGGGGAGAGGGTTGTGATGAGGGAATTTAAATGTATCATGGATTATAACATCAAAACAACACAACAGGGGGCTTTTAAAAGAATGAGGAGGACAAGAGCTGCAATAAGGGAATTAGGGCGGTTACAGGGGGTTAGGGATGTGTGGAGAAATGTATATCCTAAGACACCGGGTTATACATATTTTTCAGCTCCACACAAACTATACTCTCGAATAGATATGACTTGGGCCACTGACTCTATTGTATGGTCATCGGATATTGAAATCTGTCCAAAGGTGACTTCTGACCATAACCCCATACTCCTTACTATTAAAATCATAGAAGAGAATAAGGTAGTCAGACTCTTTTCATTCCCTAGACATCTGCTGAGTGATGAGGAATATGTGGCTAGGGTTAGGGGTCAACTAGAGATGTTTTTTAAGGAAAATGTAGGAAAAGCTTCCCCTATAATTGTGTGGGACACATGCAAAGCGGTTGTTAGAGGGTACACTCAGCAATATATCTGGCGAAAAAACAGGTAACGAATAAATGTGACTGACACAACGATATTAGAGATCCGTACGGTGGAGGATCTACATACAGAGGCTATTATAAAAGGATCGGAGGATATTGAGCGACTTAGCTTTAGGCTAATTGAACTACGCTCAGTCCTAAAGAAGACATGGAGAGAGAAGAACGTGGCAAGCTATAATAAATATTGCCTTTCCCAGTATGAATTTGGGTAGAGTATAGGTAAAGTACTTGCTTATAAGATGGCAGATGATGGGGCAAGGCTCCTATTACAACAATAAAAGGGATAGATGATAAAATATATGAACAACCACAGCAGATACTAGAACAGTTTGCGTGTTACTATAAAAAACGATATACTCCAACGATACAGCCTAAACAAGATGATATTTACAGGTATCTTCAAAATACCTCTATAAAAGAAAAGGGGGGTGGAGGAATCTGATTCTCTTGAGGAAAGCATCTCAAAAAACAAGATAGAATTAGCAATAGGGTATTACAATCAGGGAAGGCAGCGGGAGAAGATACCATTCCTCTAGAATTCTATAAAATATTTAAGGAGATTATGTTAGAACCATTTAGTCAGGTAATTAAGGAAATGGGTAGTAAGGGGAGAACTCCCGAATCATGGCATATGACAAAGATTTTTTTTTATTAAAGAAAAATAAACCGGCAGAGGAAAGTGGGCCTTACAGATCAATTTCATTGATGAATGCAGATACCAAAATCTATGCTAAAATTTTAGCTAACAGCTTGGCACCTATAATCCCTAAATTAGTACCTCCTCACCAACATGGGTTCATGCAAGGGAGGGATACTACTGCTCATGTAAACATGGCAGTAAGTGCATACAATCTGGCAAATATTAGACCCCCACTTGGTATGATTTGATTAGACGCAGAGAAAGTGTTTGACCGAGTCTGGTGGGAATTTCTGTGGGCTACAATAGCAACCTTCAGGATAAAGGGACACTTTTAAAAAAAAATTACAAGCATTATATGACAAACCATGTGCTAAATTGGCTTACCTGGTGCTTCAGTCATCTACTTTCCCCGTATTGTGTGGTACCAGTCAGGGATGCCCTCTTTCACCTTTATTATTTTCTCTTTATATAGAGCCATTTATCTCAGTTTTGCAAAATGATGTTTGAATAAGGGATTTTAAATCGGGTGTGAATTCTTTAAAGGTCATGGCTTATGCAGACGATGTAGTGGTTTTCTCAACAAAACTGGGAGTAGCACAGAAAATTATAACGGAAGTGGCGGGACAGTTTGGCTTAATTTGAGCCTATAAATTAAATGCTAATAAGACACCAGTTCTCCTTAATTATAAATCTGTGACACCAGTACCTGGAACGAGTCAAACGGTTATTTATTTAGTTGTCAAGTTAACAGCACACGTTGATCGTATACTGTTGTTGAATTATGATGCATTATTAGAAGAGACGAATAGGACTCTAAAAAGATGGCACAAGCTTCCGAATGGGATTATTGGCAGAGTCAATAATATCAAAATGAAAATTCTGCCTAAGTTCCTGTATCTTTTTCGCTCCATCCCATTACGCGTTCCAAATACATTCTTTAAAAAATGAATGGAATATTAGGCAGTTTCATATGGGGATATAAGAAGGCACGAAGAGGAACAGATCGCTCAAAACTTCCCTTTAGTCAAGGGGGTCTAGAGTTCCCGGATTTCAAAACATATTTTTGGGCAGCGTGTTTTATCAGATTACGTAGCCTTATCAATCCAACCAGCACTAATTTTAGCCATAAGTTTCTTTTGGGGGGTGAGAGCAATATGTTTTTATACAGACGTAATGATCCTAACTATTTTAGGAGGGTTAAATTTAAGACTGTAAGAGACGATGTAAGCGTCTGGCGTTTAATTCAATTAAGTAAGAATATTTCTTGCTATCACAGCCAGCTACCTCTTTGGCAGAATCCTGTATTACCCGAGATATTCCATGACTCTGTAGGCAGGAAGTGAGCCAGATATGGAGTCAATTATATGGGAGATATGTATGACTATAATAGCTTTGTCTCATTTGAGAGCTTACAGAAAAAATATAAGCTACTGGGTTCTATGCTTCTAAAGTATTATCGACTTCTTTCTGAGAAGTCTAAAAATTGAAAATACTAATGATTCAGAGATATGGGGTTTCCTTAATACAAATGAATCAAAATCTATGATAAGTAGAGATTATAAATGGCTTAGTATTGGGAGACCCGACGATTGTGGGAGATTGGCGAAACGGTAGAGTGGAATATTGGGGGATCCAGTAGCGGTTGGTACTATTTCACAGGTGTTTAGTGTTATAGATAAGGCCGTACACTCGATCAATTCAAGTTTGCAACAGCACCGTATGATCTGTCTTTTATATTATACTCCACATAGAATTGTAAAATGGTCCTCGGATAGTCATGCTAATAATGCTAATAGTGAACGTACAAGATGTTTAAAATGTGATCTATATGCAGCAGACATTAAACATATGTTCCTAACCTGCCCAGAACGAAAAACATTTTAGCTGAATGTCGGAAATGTTTTTGACCAAAAGCTAGGGATAGAACCACCGCTGTTGATATCTGAGGTTATGCTGGGATACAGCTCTAGGAATATAAATTGTAATAGTTTGCTCTCTATTCTATTAGTTGCAGCAGGATTAGTGATAGCCAGGGCGTGGATATCACCGAAACCTCCAACCGTGATGGATTGGTGGCTGTTAGTAAAACAAAGTTATGATATGGAATCATTATTGGCTGGTTCGAGAGGAACTCGTTCTATGCTAAATTGTACTGCAATTTGGGGACGTATTTTTGAATGAAACTGTAAATTGTTATACTTTTTACCCCCATTAATTTTTCTTTTCAGGAATATATCAAATGATTGGTTCTTTGTTTCTATTTCCATATAACATGTACTGTATTGATTTTACTTGATGCTTTCTCTTGGTTAATAAAAAATATAAA
Organism: Lissotriton vulgaris; assembly: GCF_964263255.1. Lineage (NCBI taxonomy): Eukaryota > Metazoa > Chordata > Amphibia > Caudata > Salamandridae > Lissotriton > Lissotriton vulgaris. Next base: position 489,743,543 of record NC_141685.1, read on the forward strand.
ATAAAAAAAGGAAAGTTTTTCAAGCATTTTTAAGAATAGGGAGAGAAAATGGTACGGGTACATGGGAAAGAGAAATAAATTATTTGAAGGAGAAAGGATTTAAAAAGGCTCTCTCGATGTCTACCCACAATGGGGAAAGATAAGAGTCAGTCTTACTCTCAGACAATAAGAAGGAGGAATGTCTAAGAAAAAATTTGGTGTGATAAGAGAAAAAATCTGGAAAATTAACACCACCCATGTGTTTAAGCTTTTTAAGTTTGCTAAGAGACAACCTAGGAGGTTTAGTATGCCATAAAATATTTTAAATAATGCTTTATAGAGTTTTATAAAAAGATTTAGGAATATTAATGGGAATATTTGATAGGTAGAACAACATCACTGGAACCAGCATCATTTTTATAGAATCTAATCTATCCCACCAGGATAAAAATAAGGGGTGCTAACGTGAAGTAGACGAGCGTAAAATAGTTTGCAATTCTTTTAGGTTTAAAGCGACAGTATCTTTAATAGAAGAAGTAAACCAAATTCTAAGGTATTTTATTTTAACTGGGTTCCAATGAAAAGAAGAAGGTAAGAAATCAGCGTGCAAACAGAGCTTGTTCAGAGGGAGGATCTCACATTTGCCAGCATAGAGTTTATAATCTGAAACAAGGGCAAAGCCAGTTGCTTCCGATGAAAAAAGCTGGTAAGGAGGATTATGGATTTGAAATGAATAATAAAATGTCATCTGCGTAAGCTGAGAGCTTCAACTGATTAACTCTGTAAGAGAAACCAGTAATGTTTGTGTTCGACCAAATTTTTATTAAAAAAGGCTCTAAAGACAGGATAAATAAAAGTGGAGATAAAGGACATCCTTGCCGAACTCCTCGGAGTAGGGGAAACGAGGGGGGAACAAGACCATTAGCTAAAATAAAGAACCTGGGAGAGAAATAAAGTAAAGAGACATAATTAATGAATTTTGGGCCTAAACCAAATCAAGCAAGGGTTGAAAAAATGAAGTACTAATTGACCCTATCAAAGGAGGCTTTTTTGGTATCTAATGAAATTGCTGCTAACAATTCTTTTTTTTTTTAGTCCTCATTGCCCAGGTACAAAGGAGTTTACTCCTTCATCACTTCCAAAATGGCACCTCTAGTGATCTTATAGAGTCCTGGTATGGCACACTCTACACCTTGCCATCTGTACTCAACCATCGGTGCCTATTCCGCCCTGTCATCCGTCGGCAACCGCCAGAGTATTTTAGCAATGTGGTATAGAGGCCTAATCATTGGACTCATTGATTGATACCTGTGCCCAATTCTCATAGGGAAGCCCAAAAGCATTATGCATTTATGTTCTCTATCCAATGTATTAGAATACTTTATTGAGGCCCACCATTCTAGTTTACTAGGGGGAGTAACTTTGACCCATTTTTTACAGATTTCCCTGCGAGCAAGTAGTATTAGGTAAAATATCAATTTTTTAGTATTTTTTAACAGAGAATCATAGTTTTTTGGGAGCCCAAAAAAGCCCAACAATTCGCTTACTTGGAGCGCTTCACCAAGTATTTAGAAGATTGTGTAACTCACATCAGACCAAAAACCTTAAATCACAGGACAATCTATAAACATGCGAGTATTATTGCCTTTCTCCTTATCGCATTTGGGGCATCTTGGTACTGCTCCATTTCCCAGCTTAGATAATTTATATGGAGTCCAATATACCCCATGGAGTAACAAGAAGTGGTTCCGTCTTAAATTTGCGGGTCGTACTGTGGAGTATAACATGTTGCAAGATACTTGCCATAAATCCTGGATCTGCTCTCCTGGCAGGTTCTTCTCCCACAGTACCGATGGCAAGTTGAAATCCCCATTTGCATCTCCAATAACAACCAATATCCGTATGCCACCTCTTTTTTATAAGTTACACTAGCTACCAGGCTTTCTTCCAGTTTATTAGGCAGTCCTGCTCCAAGGCCATCTGTGAGACTCCAACTCATCATTTGAAGATACTTAAATCTCAACAGGTGGCCATTAAACAATAATTGGCACTCTTCCCAATGTACTAAGGCTCCGTTTATTATCAATTGACTCCAGATAGTAATTCCTGCATCTTTTAATGGACACACCAGACAGTCCTTCGACCATTCCGGAGGGTCAAAGATTGGTGCCATCCCACTATAGTAGTTGATTTTTAACTCGCTCCTGATTTTGCACCATGTTATTGCTAAGTTCTGCAGAGTTTTCAGACTTATTTTTTTTTAAACGAGGGTCTCAGTATTTATGAATAAAACCATACTCTTCCCCCTTTTATACCTTTTAGCATTGCTATATACATCTATCCTATTTCTGAGTCATCTGGCATCTTAACAGACCTTTCCCTCCTTTTAATAGAAACACCCAGGCATAATAAATAAGGTCTGGCAGCCTTAAGCCCCCTTTCTCATATTGCCGTCTCAATTGTTTCCACGAAATACGCACCCCTTTAGAGGCCCAAATAAAACTGAGTTTTTTTAAACCACTCATCCTTAAATGCCATTGAAATATTTTGGAGTAGGAATGTAATTTTTGGGAGAATTGTCATTTTGATGATATTGACTCTCCCATAGATGGATAATGGCAAGTGAGACCACCCCAACAACAATTTCCTTATTGGTCTTCTGAAAATTGGTTTCGGGAATTTGTTCTATTTTCTCAGTGATTTTGATACCCAGGAACCTCATTTCCTTTTTAACACAACTCTCTTGTGTAATAATATTCCAAACCATTATGACTATTTTTCTTTGGTTTATTTTGTATCCTGGGATCTTCCTAAAACCTGCCACCAGCTCAAAAAGTATTGTTGGTGCTCGGCTGAGATTTAATGTATACACCACCAAATCATCCGCATACAGTCCCACTTTCTTTTGCAAACCCCTGGCTTAAAAGAGAAGTATCACCCCATGTTTCCTAATTTTTTCTGCCACGGGTTCAATGCAGAGATTAAAAAGTAGTGGGGACAATGGGCACCCCGGTCTCGTCCCTCTAAAGATGTTAAACTTTTCAGATAACCTCCCATTTATTAGTAGTTTTGAAGTGGGCTTTTTATATATCTGCTTTATTGCCCTATAAAAATTTCCTCCCAAGTTTGATAGTCTCAATACTTCTTGTTAATAAGACCAGTTTACTCGGTCAAACGCTTTAGTCGCGTCAACTGTGATGACGGTAAATGGCTCCTTATCCACAGAGGCTAGGTCAATAGCACCAATAAGGCTACAAGTTAGATCCTTAATACTCCTTCCGAGCACAAACCCTTTTTGATCTTCATGAAGGAGTGCTCCCACCACCCCATTCAACCTGTCTGCTAATATCTTCGAATAGATCTTATTATTCCAATTTAGCAGAGATAGGTCTGTATGAATCGCAGCAATCCGGTTGTTTATCGGGTTTAAGAATCAGGGTCACAATAGCTTCATTCCATGAAGGAGGGATCTCTTCTCCATTTTCAAAAATAGCTGTAAATAGCATACTGATAGCTGGCATTACATATTTACCCAACTTTTTATAAGCCTCCATTGGAAGACAATCGGGGCCTGCTGCCTTACCGGATTTCCCAGCTTTAATTGCATTTTCTATTTCTTGCTGAGTTATCGTGCTATTAATGATGACCTTATGGAGTTCGGATACTTTATGAGGTCATTCTTGATCTAGCCAATCTAAAACTTCCTTCCTTGTCGTATATAGGTCCTCCGTATATACTTCCCAATAATATTTTAACAAAGTATCCTTTATGCTAGCCCCCACTGTAGTTGGACATCCAGCATTACCATAATTAAGTTTCTTTATAAAACTCCTAGCCTGATCACTCTTTATCTTCCATGCAAGTAACTTGCCACAACCTTCCCCATAGTTAAAGTGGGCCAATTTGCTAGCTTGCCATCTTTCTTGCAACCGCCTTTCTACTACCGCCAAAAAATCTGTCTTAAGAGTTTTAATCGATAATTGCTCCACCTCACACTTCCTTCATTGCATTGTATTTTATGTTCCAAACTCTGAATTTTATTTTCTATGCTTAGAATTTCTGCCTTCCGCTGTGTAGGAGAGTAGGGTCTGCTATCCTATGGTCACCCCAAATTTTTGCTTTTTGCTTCACTGGTTTCTGACTTAATGTGGCTGTGGGCCTGCTAATCAGACCCACAGCCTGCTGTTCTCTCTCTAAATTACTGCCAATGCACTCTAGGTGCATTACGAATTGGAACTGGTTCACCTTATGAGCCCCTGTATAAGTGCACCCTAGGTGCCCAGGGCATAGGTGTATCCAAGGCCTACCAGGGGCTGCAGCATGTATTATGCCACCCCTGGCCTGGCCTCCATATTTGACACAACTGGCTGATCACTCAGCTGGGGTAAGTCGGTGTAACCACCTCTTACTTAGGTACAGTATGTCTGTGCCTAACCCTAAACTGGACACATATGCTCCTATCAGCCACTCCTATGGAAGGCCTCATCAATCCTGGAGGCAGAGTGCTTGGAAATATGTGAGATGGCGCTCTGGCATGAGCTGAGCCTGTCTGCAGCTGTCGGGAACCACTCCCTAAGCTGTTCCGGGATATTGCCATACCATATACTCTTAAGTGCATTATAATCCTCGCGGTTAAATGCTATCTTTGGTTTGGCTTTATCAAAACATGTCGAGTAAGGTGTCATACGAATTGGAATACTATCCCCTCGCCAATTCTGGCGACGGGGATAGCATTCCACCCTTCTAGAGGGACACGACATGTGTGTAGCCTTAACCCCGGTTAAAGTTAAACAGAGCCTCAGCTTCACAAAATGGACGCTGCCACCACAGACACAAGTCTGGCCTCCTGCTGCTGACCGAAACTCGGCAGATGGCGGCCTGGACAAAGGGTTTCCTGCCTTGGGAGGTGCGAGCACCACCCCAGACAGGATTTTGTGTATTGGGTAGGACAGGGCTGAATAGAATCAGACATGCCCGGGGCACACAAGGTGTCCCCGTGCATAGGCCAGCCCAAACCGGTTCTGGGGCCTTCCAGCCCCAGTCCTGGCGCGGAGCTGGACAAAGGAAAGGGGGTGTAACCGCCCCCCTTCCTGGTTCCTCCCAGAGGAGGGACCTAGTAGGTGATCCACCCCCTAGATTGGGAATAAGAGGGGGAGCAGTGCCATTGCACAGCAGATCATCCCGAAATCAACTTAAAACTAAGAAGAAGACTGGACTTCGACATTCTGCTGCACAGAAGACTGAAGAGAATCTCCCTTGTGGCCAAGGAGTGACCACCCTGTGAACACAGGTACCAACCAGCAACTCGACGTCTGCTTTGCCGCCGCCTCCCGCCGGAGCCCGAGCCCAGAGCCCGACAAGAACCAGATTCCCAGACCTCTCAGAGCCCGATCCACAGTCCCTGCAAAGAAGGGACCCGTGGAGGCACCGAGTGACGTGGGACCGGACCTCTTGAAAGACACCCGAACAGCTGACTGCGCAGCTTCTGAGGCATCCTCGACGTTGTGCTTTGGGGATTGAGAACCCCCACCACCGAGCAGCCCTTGCACCGAAGATCAGCCCTCCAGCATCTCCACGATCTGCGTGGGGCCCTTTTGCATTGTGCCACTCGACGCGCCATCCCGGCCACTAGCCACGCGGCCAGCGGCCATCTTGGCGACGAACCCGAAGATTTAAACAGCAGGTCTGGTTGCTCCAGACCTACCCAAGCTCCTGTGAAAAGGAGCACCCGCTCTGACCTTGCTGGTCCGAGTGAACAGCATCTTTCAACTCCTGCGTGGCTTGCATTTGCCAAGGCCTGTTTGCTCCGATCAGGTCGCCGACACCGCCAACAGCGAGAAGCCTACGTGGGACAGCTCGTGACCGACTCCTGGACGTCCTCGACCCCGGGTATCCACGTGGCTGCAGAAAGAAGCTACCCGACAACGCCTGTTTGCACCCGACATCACCTGGTTCCACTCTGGTTCCACGGCAGTCACTGGCTAGTGACTTTGAACACTGTCCCCTCTGCTTTCAGGTCTTCACATCTTCAGATCCACCCTTGGATCCACCGGAACTCTTCTCATCGAGCCGCCTGCAGCATCTCCTGCTCCAAGCACCATCGACCAGCGTGACGAAACCCGACACATCTTCGACCCTGTGCACCCGCTTCCTGTGGGTGAGGTAACTCAGCTCCGCCGGTGCTCCTGCACTGGTACACATCCCAAGGGCCTGTGTTTTAAGTTTCAGCTCCGTAGGTCACTCGGAAGGTTCCTAACTTTCTAACTTTGTGCTTTTTACGCACCATAGACTTTGTATTGAGAAGTGCGTGCACTTTGGACACTGCACCCGAGTCCCGTGGGCCTTTCCCGACTTAGTTAACTCCAGTCTCGAATAGCTCCAGCGATTCCCAAGGCCCTAGGCCTCTTCACTTTCCTCCTGGTATCCCTTATACCACTTATTTAGTATATGGTTTAGGTGGCCCCTAGGGCTCATCCATATTGTGCAACTTTTGTGTATTTTAAACTGTCTTGTGATTTAACGCTTGTGCTTCTGTGCTCATAAAGAGTCCAGGGGATTTTATAGTTAATAAATCAATATATATTTTCAATATATATCTGTGTGGTGTCCCTTTCATTTGGTATTCAAGGGGGTTGTGTATGGTATAACAGCTGGCTTCACATGCCTTTCAGAGTTTAGCCTAAGACTGCTTTGTCCACGTTACCACTAGGATAACTGGTCTACAAGGTTGAATTACAACCATCATCATAAGGGTTGCTTGGCATGGTACAAAGTGATCACTAGAACTAGTGAGCATTATATACCAGGCCAACTTCTCACACGCTGTTTATTTTTATACAGCTGAAATGATGTGATTTTACCCCTCAAGAGGCCTTGTAAGTGTCCAGACAATCCCTATCGAGGCGTTGCCCAGATTATTGCAAAAAAAATCCTGAAACTCTAAGTCTAGTTTGGTCATCTCATTGCCGTCTGACAATATGGAACGATCCATAGTCCATCTCCGTTGTGTTGCTGAGGTCAAAGGGGCCAAGGTCAACGTTATCGCAGAGTGGTCGGACAAGTGTGCTCCTACATGATTTACATCACAAACCTGGTTTTTTATATTTTGGTCAATTAAAAACAAATCTATTCTGGATGGGTGCCCATATTTTTATTATTAAAAGTAAAACTCTTTAGGGATCCCTTGTTCTCTCTCCATATATAGCACCATCCTAAATTTGTAGCGAATTTTTTATCAATGATCTTGACTTATTGTGTATTATACTCCTGCTTTTAGTAGGACGGTCAAGATTGCCGTCAAGAACCACATTGAAGTCACCTGCCATTATGACAGGGTCAGGAAAATCCAACAATTCAGAAAGCAAATTTCTAAATGGCATGGGGCCGTCAATATTAGGCCCATAATAGCCAACTACTGCATATAATTGATCATAATATTACATTTTCACAATTACCCATCTTCCAGTCTTATCCACCCGACTCTCCATTACTACCAACCGAGAGCTGACTTTTAATAGAATTGCCACCCCCTTATAGTGAGTTGCTGCTCTGTAAATACCATGTTCTGTACCCATCTCCTGCTTTTAAACAACTCTCTCATCTCATCACCAGTTAGATGTGTCTCTTGAAGTGGAATGATTTGAGCAGAAGTGTCTTTTAGATATTGTGTAAAAACAACAATTGAAGGACAGAATGCACCCCAGTACAGAGATCTTGGCCTAAATTCGTTTTTTTGCACTCCACACCACCCCAGTTCAGACATGGCCATATGCAAATCAGCCTTGACCCTGTGCCTCATGGGAACAGTCCAGCCCGAACTGCCAAGCCATGTCTTTCCTGCATCAGAATCAAGCATCCTAGGACCGGTTTATGGCTATCAGTCGTCTTCAGCCAGGACAGCTTGACTCCAGTGGTGTGGAGAGCATGAGACTCACGTCGGAGCATACCCATCCCACTCGGGGTGACAAATGCAAAAGCAACAATTGATGGACAGAACGCAGAACAATGTCATACATTTACCCCAGTACAGAGATCTGGGCCTAAATGAATCGTTTTTTTTGCACTCCACACACCCCAGTTCAGACATGGCCATATGCAAATCAGCCTGGACCCTGTGCCTCATGGGAACAGTCCACCCCGAACTGCCAAGCCATGTCTTTCCTGGACCGGAATCAAGCATCCTAGGTCCGGTTTCTGGCTATCAGCCGTCTTCAGCCAGGATAGCTTGACTCAAGTGGTGTGGAGAGCATGGGACTCACGTCGGAGCATACCCATCCCTCTTGGGGTGACAAATGCAAAAACAACAATTGATGGACAGAATGCAGAACAATGTCATACATTCAACCCAGTGCATAGATCTGGGCCTAAATGAATCTTTTTTTTGCACTCCACACCACCCCAGTTCAGAAATGGCCATATGCAAATCAGCCTTGACCCTGTGCCTCATGGGAACAGTCCAGCCCGAACTGCCAAGCCATGTCTTTCCTGGACCGGAATCAAGCATCCTAGGACCGGTTTCCGGCTATCAGCCGTCTTCAGCCAGGATAGCTTCCTTCCAGTGGTGTGTAGAGCATGGTACTCACGTCTGAGTATACCCATCCCATCATGGGAACAGTTGAGCCCGAACTGTCAAGCCATGTTTTTCCTGGACCGGAATTAGGCATTCTAGGACCGGTTTCTGGCTATCAGCCGTCTTCAGCCAGGATAGCTGGACTCCAGTGGTGTGGAGAGCATGGGACTCACGTCTGTGCATACCCATCCCACTCGGGGTGACAAATGCAAAAACAACAATTGATGGACAGAATGCAGAATATTGTCATACATTCACCCCAGTACATAGATCTGGGCCTAAATGAATCTTTTTTTTGCACTCCACACCACCCCAGTTCAGACATGGCCATATGCAAATCAGCCTTGACCCTGTGCCTCATGGGAACAGTCCAGTACGAACTGCCAAGCCATGTCTTTCCTGGACCGGAATCAAGCATCCTAGGACCGGAATCAAGCATCCTAGGACCGGTTTCTGGCTATCAGCGGTCTTCAGCCAGGATAGCTTCATTCCAGTGGTGTGTATAGCATGGTACTCACGTCTGAGCATACCCATCCCATTAGGGGTGACAAATGCAAAAACAACAATTGATGGACAGAAAGCAGAACAATATCATACATTCACCCGAGTACAGAGATCTCCGCCTAAATCCATAGTTTTTTGCACTCCACACCACCCCAGTTCAGACATGGCCATATGCAAATCAGCCTTGACCCTGTGCCTCATGGGAACAGTCCAGTACGAACTGCCAAGCCATGTCTTTCCTGGACCGGAATCAAGCATCCTAGGTCCGGAATCAAGCATCCTAGGACCGGTTTCTGTCTATCAGCCGTCTTCAGCCAGGATAGCTTCATTCCAGTGGTGTGTATAGCATGGTACTCACGTCTGAGCATACCCATCCCATTAGGGGTGACAAATGCAAAAACAACAATTGATGGACAGAAAGCAGAACAATATCATGCATTCACCCGAGTACAGAGATCTCCGCCTAAATCCATAGTTTTTTGCACTCCACACCACCCCAGTTCAGACATGGCCATATGCAAATCAGCCTTGACCCTGTGCCTCATGGGAACTGTCCAGCCCGAGGTGCCATACTATGTCTTTCCTGGACCGGAATCAAGCATCCTAGGACCGGTTTCTGGCTATCAGCCGTCTTCAGCCAGGATAGCTTGACTCCAGTGGTGTGGAGAGCATGCGACTCACGTCTGAGCATACTCATCCCACTCGGGGTGACACGTGCAAAAATAACAATTGATCGAAAGAATGCAGAACAATGTCATACATTCACCCCAGTACAGAGATCTGGGCCTAAATCCATCGTTTTTTTGCACTCCACACCACCCCAGTTCAGCCAATGCCATATGCAAATCAGCCTTTACCCTGTGCCTCATGGGAACAGTCCAGCCCAAACTGCCGAGCCATGTCTTTCCTGGACCGGAATCAAGCATCCTAGAACCGGTTTCTGGCTATCAGCCGTCTTCAACCAGGATAGCTTGACTCCAGTGATGCATAGAGCATGGGACTCACGTCTGAGCATACTCATCCCACTCGGGATGACAAATGCAAAAACAACAATTGATGGACAGAATGCAGAATATTGTCATACATTCACCCCAGTACAGAGATCCGGCCTAAATCCATCGTTTCTTCGCACTCCACACCACCCCAGTTCAGACATGGCCATATGCAAATCAGCCTTGACCCTTTGCCTCATGGTAACAGTCCAGCCCAAACTGCCAAGCCGTGTCTTTCCTGGACCGGAATCAAGAATCCTAGGACCTGTTTCTGGCTATCAGCCGTCTTCAGCCAGGATACCTTGACTCCAGTGGTATGGAGAGCATGGGACCCAAGTCTGAGCATACCCCTCCCACTCAGGGTGACAAATGCAAAAACAACAATTGATGGACAGAATGCAGAACAATGTCATACATTCACCCCAGTACAGGGCTCTGGGCCTAAATCAATTATTTTTTGCACTCGACACCATCCCAGTTCAGACATGGCCATATGCAAATCAGCCTTGACACTGTGCCTCATGGGAACAGTCCAGCCGAACTGCCAATCCATATCTTTCCTGGAACGGAACCAAGCATCCTAGGACCGGTTTCTGGTTATAACCCGTCTTCAGCCAGGATAGCTTGACTCCAGTGGTATGGAGAGCATGGTACTCATGTCTGAGCATACTCATCCCACTCGGGATGACAAATGCAAAAACAACAATTGGACAGAATGCAGAACAAAGTCATACATTCACCCCAGTACAGAGATCTGGGCCTAAATCCATAATGTTTTTGCACTCCACACCACCCCAGTTCAGACATGGCCATTTGCAAATCAGCCTTGACCCTTTGCCTCATGGCAACAGTCCAGCCCGAACTGCCAAGCCATGTCTTTCCTGGACCGGAATCAAGCATCCTAGGACTGGTTTCTGGCTATCAGCCGTCTTCAGCCAGGATAGCTTGACTCCAGTGGTGTGGAGAGCATGGGACTCACGTCTGAGCATACCCATCCCACTCGGGTGACAAATGCAAAAACAACAATTGATGGACAGAATGCAGAACAATGTCATACATTCAACCGAGTACATGGATCTGGGCCTAAATGAATTGTTTTTTTGTACTCCACACCCCCCCAGTTCAGACATGGCCATATGCAAATCAGCCTTGACCCTGTGCCTCATGGGAACAGTCCAGCCGAACTGCCAATCCATGTCTTTCCTGGAACGGAACCAAGCATCCTAGGACCGGTTTCTGGTTATAACCCGTCTTCAGCCAGGATAGCTTGACTCCAGTGGTATGGAGAGCATGGTACTCATGTCTGAGCATACTCATCCCACTCGGGATGACAAATGCAAAAACAACAATTGGACAGAATGCAGAACAAAGTCATACATTCACCCCAGTACAGAGATCTGGGCCTAAATCCATATTTTTTTTGCACTCCACACCACCCCAGTTCAGACATGGCCATTTGCAAATCAGCCTTGACCCTTTGCCTCATGGCAACAGTCCAGCCCAAACTGCCAAGCCATGTCTTTCCTGGACCGGAATCAAGCATCCTAGGACTGGTTTCTGGCTATCAGCCGTCTTCAGCCAGGATAGCTTAATTCCAGTGGTGTGGAGAGCATGGGACTCACGTCTGAGCATACCCATCCCACTCGGGTGACAAATGCAAAAACAACAATTGATGGACAGAATGCAGAACAATGTCATACATTCAACCCAGTACATGGATCTGGGCCTAAATGAATTGTTTTTTTGTACTCCACACCCCCCCAGTTCAGACATGGCCATATGCAAATCAGCCTTGACCCTTTGCCTCATGGGAACAGTCCAGCCCAAACTGCCAAGCCGTGTCTTTCCTGGACTGGAAACAAGAATCCTAGAACCTGTTTCTGGCTATCAGCTGTCTTCAGCCAGGATAGCTTGACTCTAGTGGTGTGGAGAGCATGGGACTCAAGTCTGAGCATACCCCTCCCACTCGGGGTGACAAATGCAAAAACAACAATTGATGGACAGAATGCAGAACAATGTCATACATTCACCCCAGTACAGAGATCTGGGCCTAAATCTACTGTTTTTTGCACTCCACACCATCCCAGTTCAGACATGGCTATATGCAAATCAGCCTTGACCCTGTGCCTCATGGGAACAATCCAGCCCGAACTGCAAAGCCATGTCTTTCCTGGACCGGAATCAAGCATCCTAGGACCGGTTACTGGCTATCAGCCGTCTTTAGCCAGGAAGTCATGACTACAGTGGTGTGGAGAGCATGGGACTCATGTCTGAGCATACCCATCCTACTAGGGGTGACACATACAAAAACAATAATTGATGGACAGAATGCAGAACAATGTCATACATTCACCCCAGTACATATATCTGGGCCTAAATTAATCTTTTTTTTGCACTCCACACCACCCCAGTTCAGACATGGCCATATGCAAATCAGCCTTGACCCTGTGCCTCATGGGAACAGTCCAGCCCGAACTGCCAAGCCATGTCTTTCCTGGACCAGAATCAAGCATCCGAGGACCGGTCTCTGGCTATCAGCCGTCTTCGGCCAGGATAGCTTGACTCCAGTGGTGTGGAGAGCATGGGACTCACGTCTGAGCATACCCATCCTACTCGGGGTGACACATACAAAAACAACAATTGATGGACAGAATGCAAAACAATGTCATACATTCACACCAGTACAGAGATCTGGGCCTAAATCCATTGCTTTTTGCACTCCACACCACCCCAGTTCAGAAATGACCATATGCAAATCATGCTTGACCCTGTCCAGCCCGAACTGCCAAGCCACGTCTTTCCTGGACCAGAATCAAGCATCCTAGGACCGGTTTCTGGCTATCAGCCATCTTCAGCCAGGATAGCTTAATTCCAGTGGTGTGGAGAGCATGGGACTCACGTCTGAGCATACCCATCCCACTCGGGGTGACACATGCAAAAACAACAATTGATGGAGAGAATGCAGAACAATGTCATACATTCACCCCAGTACAGATATCTGGGCCTAAATCCATTGCTTTTGTGCACTCCACACCACCCCAGTTCAGAAATGGCCATATGCAAATCAGCCTTGACCCTGTCCAGCCCGGACTCCCAAGCCATGTCTTTCCTGGACTGGAATCAAGCATCCTAGGACCGGTTTCTGGCTATCAGCCATCTTCAGCCAGGATAGCTTAATTCCAGTGGTGTGGAGAGCATAGGACTCACGTCTGAGCATACCCATCCCATTCGGGGTGACACATGCAAAAACAACAATTGATGGAGAGAATGCAGAACAATGTCATACATTCACCCCAGTACGGAGATCTGGGCCTAAAACCATTGTTTCTTTTGCACTCCATACCACCCCAGTTCAGACATGGCCATATGCAAATCAGCCTTGACCATGTGCTTCATGGGAACAGTCCAGCCCGAACTGCCAAGCCATGTCTTTCCTGGACCGTAATCAAGCTTCCTAGGACCAGTTTCGGGCTAATCAGCTGTCTTCAGCCAGGATAGCTTGATTTCAGTGCTGTGGATAGCATGGGACTCACGTCTGAGCATACTCATCCCACTCGGGATGACAAATGCAAAAACAACAATTGATGGACAGAATGCATAACAATGTCGTACATTCACCCGAGTACAGAGATCTCCGCCTAAATCCATCGTTTTTTGCACTCCACACCACCCCAGTTCAGACATGGCCAGATAAATTTGGAGCAAAAACATGGCACTGCAAGTGGCTTCTGTGAGAAGAGAATAGGGGAAAGTAGGTAGGGGAGGAAAGGAAAGAGTTAACTAGAAAGAAAGAGATTAGAAGGGATAGAGAGAAAAGGACTACTGGAGTATACCTCACGCCCCTCCCCGATGAGTCGACGAACATATACACTTGCCTGGGTGGAAGGATTAGGGTGAGGTATCTTGGGGGTTGGATTTCCCAAGGGTACTTGTCTTACGCATCCAAGAGTCGTCTGGGGCCAGTAGAGGTGTACATTCTACTATACAATATGTTGTCTGCACCTCGGAGTGAACACAGTTGGTTCCACCATTTGTCAAAGGAGCTTGGAGCCCTCCAGTTGTAGCTTTCCAGTCAGTGAGTATGGATTGTGTACCCAGAGTAATGAGGAGGTCCAATGGTGATGCCATAGTAGCAATAATGTCCGCTGAGAGGGAATTAGAATGGAATCCTAAGGCTGTCATTAAGAAGTTAATTTCTGTGTTTAATCCTGAGATATTCCTCCGAAATGATTGCTTTTTCAACCATAGTGAGTGGCCCATTTTGCAATTGAAAAACATGTATTGTAGGTCACCTATGCCCTCCTCACATTTCCAACAAAGATCCAAGTCTCTGAGTCTAAATTTGTGCAATCTGGACGGAGTCCAGTAGGTTTTGTGGATGGACCAGAATCTGGATTGTGCAAGTGCTTGTTTGATTTTGCCACTGAATAGGGATTGCCAAATGTTACTCCATCTCGTGTCAGTGAAATCTAGAAAGCATGTAGACTGTAGGTGCGGGCTCCACTTTCACATAAAGAGACGCAAGGAGTAGGTATTGGGTGTATCCATGAGCTTGTATAAATGTATGTCAGTGTGTCCCTCCTTTTTAAGTTTAGTCTGAAGACCGGGTAAATCTGATTCATGAGGAGACCACAACCTACTCAAAATTACTTTTAGTTTCATAAATGTGTAAAGGGCTATTTAAGGTAGATCGAAGCTCTGCTGCAAGAAAGAAAATTGGGTGGGGTTAATTTGAAACCCTAGTTCTTTTGTCGCATTAATGCCTTTCTTGGCCCATGTCTCCCAGTATAATGTTTTCCCATCTAATTTGATTGCTCAAATATATTCCACAAGGCAATGCTAGAGCACAATTTTACTTTTAATTAAAGCATGCGCAAAATGAAAAACAAATGGTAGTGCTTAACCCTGCTTGAGTATTGAGGGCTTGCATGTAAATCAAGTGCTGGACTAAGGTAGCCTAACTGTTGATGTCATTTTAAGTGAAAAATAATGTACTAACACAGAAAGGTCTGTTTTTCACATTGAATAGTTGCTTGTGCAAGATGTTGGTTTTTCTTTTTCTTCTCTTTGCTGCAGATGTTGCAACTTCAGAAGCCTACTTATAGTTAAATAATGGACACTTGTTTTGTATTAGAATTCTGATAGAGAGGTTCTCATCAAGAAGAGAAAATAAGTCAGAAAGAATGATTCATGAGAAGAATTTTGTACCAAAAGAAAACTGTTAGAACTGGGGGTCACTAGTCGGCAGGGGTAGGTACCACTGTCCAAATAGGGACCCTTGCTTCTACTCAGGGTAAGGAGGAAACACTCTTTAGATAACCTCAGCTTACCCACTTGGAAGCTTGGCACAAGCAGTCAGGCTTATCCAAAAGCAATGTGTAAAGTATTTGTACCAACACTCACAGTAACACAGTGAAAACACCACAAACTGACTCCACAAGAGTTTATAAAAATAAAGGTATTTAATCTAAGCTACACAAAACCAAAACGACAAAAATCCAACATACACAGTTCAAGAATATGGTTGTGAAAGTTCTTAAAGTTGCGTTAAAAATAATCCACAGTTGCGTGAAAAGTTCACAGGTGCGTCACGTTTAGCCAACAGTACTTTCTTACTGTTTTCTACCTTTGTGCGGTGGAAAACAAGCGATCAATCAATCAATCAATCATCGCATTTGTATAGCGCGCTACTCACCAGGACGGGTCTCAAGGCGCTGGGGGGGGGGGGTCTGCTACTGCTCGAAGAGCCAGGTCTTGAGTTGCTTCCTGATGGACAGGTGGTCCTGGGTCCGTCGGAGGTGTATGGGGAGGAAGTTCCATGTCTTGGCTGCCAGGTAGGAGAAGGATCTTCCTCCCGTAATGGCTCTGCGGATGCGTGGAATGGCAGCGAGGGCGAGGCTGGTGGATCGTAGCTGGCGGGCGGGAGTGTAGAAGGACAGGCGGGTGTTGAGGTACCTGGGGCCCAGGTCGTGGAGAGCCTTGTGTGCGTGGGTGAGGAGTCTGAACGTGATCCTCTTGCTGACAGGGAGCCAGTGCAGGTCTCTCAGGTGTCCGGAGATGTGCCTGTGTCGGGGGATGTCCAGGATGAGTCGTGCGGAAGCGTTTTGAATACGTTGGAGTCTTGTCTGAAGTTTGGCTGTGGTTCTGACGTAGATGGTGTTTCCGTAATCCAGTTGGCTGGTGACAAGTGCCTGGGTGACCGTCTTCCTGGTGTCGGTGGGGATCCACTAAAAGATCTTCAGGAGCATACGCAGGGTGTTGATGCACGACGACGAGACGGCGTTGACTTGTCTGGTCATTGAGAGGGAGGAGTCCAGGATGACTTGGGAGCGGTGCCCAGGGCAGGGGGCCACCAGGAGTCGTCCCAGGCAAAGGGCGATGATCCCAGGATGAGGACTTCCATCTTGTCTGAGTTCGGTTTCAGGCGGCTGTTCTTCATCCATTCGGCGACGTCTTTCCTCCCTTCGTGTAGGCGGGTTCTGGCGGCGGTGGGGTCTGTGGTGAGGGAGAGGATCAGCTGGGTGTCGTCGGCGTAGGAGATGATGTTGAGGTTGTGTTGGCGTGCGATGGCTGCGAGGGGGCTCATGTAGACATTGAAGAGGGTGGGGCTGAGTGATGATCCATGTGGTACGCCGCAGATGACTTCGGTGGCCTCGGATCTAAACGGGGGGATGCGGACCATCTGGGTTCTTCCGGTGAGGAACGAGGTGATCCATTCCAGTGCCTTGTCTTGGATTCCGATGTTGTTGAGGCGCTGCACTAGGGTGCGGTGGCAGACTGTGTCGAACGCTGTGGAGAGGTCAGGAGGATGAGGGCCCCTGTTTCCCCAGTTGTCGAGCAGGGATGTCGTCTGTGGCTGCAATGAGGGCGGTTTCGGTGCTGTGCTTGGCTCGGAAGCCGGACTGCGACTGGTCGAGGGATCCGTTTGTCTCGAGGAAGGCGGCAAGCTGACTGTTGACGGTCTTCTCGATGACCTTGGCAGGAAAAGGGAGGAGCGAGATGGGACGGTAGTTCTTGAGGTCAGTGGCATCGGCTGTAGGTTTATTCAGGAGGGCGCTGAGCTCGGCGTGCTTTCAGCTCTCCGGGAAGGTGGCGGTGTTGAAGGAGGTGTTCATGATGTTCCGGAGTTGGGGTGCGATGATGGAGTCGGCTTTGTTGAAGACGGGGTGGGGGCAGGGGTCGGTTGGTGATCCGGAGTGGATGGTATTCATCACGCGGGTGGTGTCTTCGGTGCTGACCGGAGTCCAGGTGCGGAGGGTGGTGGTGGCGGTCGTTGGCTCGGTGGTTGGGTGCGTGTTCTGTGCGCTGAAGCTGTTGTGTATGTCGGCGATCTTGCTGTGAAAGAACGAGGCAAGTGAGTCGCAGAGGTCTTGTGAGGGAGTGATGTTGTTGTTTCCGGCGCTGGGGTTGGAGAGCTCTTTGACGATGCTGAAGAGTTCCTTGCAGCTGTGGGCGTTTTTGTCCAGTTGTTCCTTGAATGCTGTCTTCTTGGTGGTGCGGATCAGCTGGTGGTGTTTGCGGGTGGCGTGCTTGAGGGCAGTCATGTTGTCTGTGGTCTGGTTGTTGCTCCAGGGTTTCTTGAGGGTGCGTCAGTTCTTCTTTGAGTTCTTGAGTTCCTCCGTGAACCAGGAGACTTTCTTGCTGCCGGGTCTGCTGGGAGGGGTCTTCAGTGGTGCAAGGTTGTCTGCGCAGCTGGTGATCCACTGTGTGAGGTCAATGGCTGCTTCGTTGGGGTCCGTTGCGCTAGCGGGAGGGTCCTGGCTGAGGGGGGTGGTGAGCTGGTCGGTGGTGATCTTGTTCCAGCTCCTGCGAGGAACCTGTTGTGGGTGGTGGCTTGTGGTTCTTCTGAAGCTGAAGTGGACGCAGCTGTGATCAGTCCAGTGGAGTCCGGTGGAGTGGCTGAAGGAGATGTGCTTGCTGGAAGAGAAGACGGGGTCAAGCGTGTGGCCGGCGTAGTGGGTGGGGGTGTTTACCAGTTGCTTGAGTCCGAGGTTGGCGAGGTTGTCTAGCAGGGTGGTGGTGTTGGTGTTGGTGTTGTTTTCCAGGTGGAAGTTGAAGTCCCCTAGGAGGATGTAGTCAGCGGAGGGTAGGGCGTGCGGGCTGATGAAGTCTGCAATGTCTTCGCTGAATTGTGTGCGTGGTCCCAGAGGGCTGTAGATGAGAGTTCCTCTGAGGGTGGTCTTGGGATCGGTGTGTATCTGGAAGTGGAGGTGTTCCGCGGCGGTGAGGATATCGTCGGAGTTGGTCGTGATGTGGATAGTGTTCTTGTGTACGATGGCGATGCCTCCTCCAGTCTGGTTGACGCGGTCCCTCCTGGTGTTCTTGTACCCGTCCGGGATGGCGATGGCGACGTCGGGGGCTGAGGAGGCATTCATCCAGGTTTCCGTGAGGGAGACGACATCTGGTGAGGTTGTGTCGAGCAGGTTCCAGAGATCCACGGCGTGTCTGTGGACGGAGCGGGTGTTGAGCAGGATGCACTTGTGGTGGTTGTTGCCGGTGCTCGGCTTGGCGGGTGCGGTTCAGGTTCGGAGGCAGGTGAACTTGCAGGCTTGGCAGCTGAAGGGTCCGTGGGTGCGTTTCGGGGTGGTTCAGTAGCAGGCAGGGTTCCAGTTGGCGTTGAGTGCGTTGAGGGTGGCGTCGTTGTAGGTCCGTCGGGTGGTCTTGCATTGGCGGGTCCAGGGGTCCTGGCGCTGGGCGCGGGCCGGGCGCGGGCAGGTGCAGACGGGCTTGATTTTGGCACACAATCGGCGTGAACGCTGCGCGTGAATGTTGCGCGTACACGTGGGCATCATAAGAAGGAGCCGAGAGGGAGGGTCAGCTGGGTGGCGGGAGCGGGCGGCGAATAGGCTGGAGGGGTGCGGGGCCGCAGGGAGGCAGTGGCGGGAAGAGTCTGGGGCGGGCGGGCGGCTCAGCGGCGGCTGGGTTGCCCGAAGCAGGAACAGAAAGGCAGCAAAAACTGGAAGTGTGGAGGCTACCTGGAGGTAGCAGGCAGCAGGCAGCAGGCAGCAGAGGAGCGTGGGCGCGACCTAGTCTGGGAACAGGCTCAGAGGTCGCTCCATCGCAGGTGAGCGCAGTCCCCTTAAGAAGGAGCCGGGAGGGAGGGTCAGCTGGGTGGCGGGAGCCGGGCGGCGAATGGGCTGGCGGTGGGCGGGCCGCAGGGAGGCAGCGGCGGGATGAGTCTGGGGTGGGCGGGCGGCTCAGCGGCGGCTGGGTCACCCGAAGCAGGAACAGAAAGGCGGCATAAACTGGAAGCGTGGAGGCAACCTAGAGGTAGCAGGCAGCAGGCAGCAGAGGAGCGTGGAGGCGACCTAGCCTGGAAACAGGCTCAGCGGTCGCTCCCTCGCAGGTGAGCGCGGTCCCCTTAAGAAGGAGCCGGGAGGGAGGGTCAGCTGGGTGGCGGGAGCGGGCGGTGAATGGGCTGGGGGGGCGCAGGGAGGCAGCGGCGGGAAGAGTCTGGGGCGGGCGGGGGGCTCAGCGGCGGCTGGGTCGCCCGAAGCAGGAACAGAAAGGCGGCAAAAACTGGAAGCGTGGAGGCTACCTAGAGGTAGCAGGCAGCAGGCAGCAGAGGAGCGTGGGGGCGACCTAGCCTGGGAACAGGCTCAGCGGTCGCTCCTGGGACCATGGGGAGGCGTTTGAGACAGTCCTGCTGCAGCAGCGGCGTGTTGCGACAAATCCGGTCTTTATGGGGAGGAAGGCGATGAATTGTATGGATTCCGGTGTGTAGTTTCCATAGGAAGTTTGTTCTTGCAAAGGCACGAAGCGATTATCTGTAGGGGCTGCGACGATCTCCGGGGCGACGATGCGTGATCCAGCAGCGATCTTCCTCTCGCAGCTCCTTGATGCGATGGCTCTGCAACGATGTTCGCAGCGACGTGATGCGGTCCGCAAGCAGGTGGTGCAGCGATTTCACCCAGCGATGACAGGCTCTGCGACGATGCTCGCAGTGATGGTGATCTTCCCGCAAACGAAGGATGCAACGTCTCCAGCAGCGGCAACAGGCGCTATGATGATCTCGGCCTTCGTAGCAGTGGGAATTTCCTCGCGCTGTCGGGGATGCGCTCCGCAAGCGAGCGATGCAATAACTTTTCTGTAGCAAAGTCTCTCAAATCTTGGTTTCCAGCTTCCCAGCACAAGTACAACTTCCAGAGGCACCACAACTGGCCCAAGCACTCTAGGAAGGACAGAGCTCTCTCAGCAGAGCTCAGGGAGGCTGGGGGTGAAGTCCTTTTGTTCCTGGGACTTCAAAACAGGGAGCCAGCTCACAACAGGCCCTTGGAGATTCCTTCAAGTAATGGGACAAAGCAACAACAAAGTCCATCCCCTCTCCTAGGCAGCAAAGCAACTGTCGGTCAGCCCAGCATCACACAGCAGGGCAGTCCTTCTTCTTCAGTCTTCCAGCTTTCTCCTTGGCAGAGGTTCCTTCTTGTTTCCAGGATGATCTACTCTTCTGTAGACAGGGGTCCTGTATTTATATCCCTAAAAGTATTTGATCCCTTTGCGCAGTAGGGCTCTGAGCGCGGTCTGAACCAGTTCTGGATGTTTCTTGAGCACTTTGTTTTCCTGGCCTCTCCTTTCCTTTCAGAGAGAGGGGCAGGGTCATCAGCTGCCTAGCAGGAGGTGGAGCCAGCATTGTGGAAGGCAGGCACAGCCCTATTCATGCCCAGGTGCTACCCCCTCCCACCACTCTAGATGCAGATGGAGCTATTCAGCCCAGGGATGGCCCACTCAGACTCTGGGAGCCACCCAGCCCCTGTCACTCACAAACCAGACAGTCAATTCACAAGCAGGCCAAGGCACACAGAAAGGTCAGACAAGAGAACAGCAACTTTCTAAATGTGCTGTTCTCAAACACAGGATTTAAAAACAACCTTTCCTAAAAGATGTGTTATTAAATTCTGAGTTCAGGGATACCAAACTTTTATGTCCTTCTCGCTTCTATGGGAATATATGCTGGTAGCCACTGTAGCCAGCATTCCCCAGGATAGCCTATGGGGCAAGATAGCCTTACAATAGTGAAAAACGAAAATGGCTGTAATTCACTACCAGAGTATGTCACCTGCACACGTACATGCTCTACCTTTCACATACACTGCACCTTGCCCAAGGGGGTACCTTGGGCCTTCCATAGGGGTAACCAATGTGTACAGAAAGGGAAGGGTTAGGCCTGGCCAGTGTGGACACTGACCAGGAGGACATGGCAGTTCACAGACTGCACACAGGCACTTCGGTGGCAGGCCTGGGACACCATTTTAGGGCTTCTCCTGTGGGCTGCACATTCACTGCTGCAGGCCCACTAGTAGCATTTGTTATCACCAGCCCTGGCACACTCAGTGCACTTTACTAGGGACTTCTTGGTACACAAATATGTCAATCATGGGTAACCAATCATAATAACAATTTACGCAGGGAGCGCTTGCACTTTGACACTGAACAGCAGTGGCAAAGTGCCCAAAGCATCTAAACCAGCAAAAACCAAATCCAGCACAGCATCAAAATTATAGGAGGTAGCGGCAAAAAGATAGGGAAAAACCAAGCCAAAGATGCCAGGTCTAACAAAAAATTTATTATAACCTTTCCTAGAACTGATGTCTGGAAGTCTATTATGCTCTGGTGAGACCATCAGGATTAAACCTGTTCCCAAGAGTTCATTGACGTTGGGGGGATGAGAAGATGAAAGAAACTAATGTTGCAACATGGAATATGTGTCTTTCTATTAGTGCGAGTACCTAGAGAGTGGAGAAAGTGCAGTGCATAGACTTCAGACCCCAAGATGCAGATCCTATGAATTCCTTCCCAGACTCTGACTAGAGACTCACTTTTTGAATCTCAAATTACCTTCTTCATTTGAGGCTGCTTACTAGATTATTCCTTAAATTGTCTGCTGTTATTTTGAGCTGAGAATACTTTCCAGCTATATGCAAAGGTTTTATGCTGCCGCATTAAACTTTCTGAACTGACACTTTTCTTCGCATAATCCAAATATTATTTAAAATAGGGAGTTTCTCCTTTATGGGACATGCTTGTTGTATAATTACAGTTTTGACTATGCCAGGGACCAAAATCCCAGGTGACTCCCTCTCAAAACCAAGTCTTTTTGTGATCGATAATTATGAAGCCTCCACAGTACGTTTTGGGCCATTTTCTGTCATGGGCACTAGGCCTAACCACACAAGTTGGAGCTCTGGACTTTTTTGGTTCCGTCCAGAGGTGTCAGGGATAACACCCGAAGACCCCGGAGTTCTACCTGTCTCGGTGCACAAATAAACAGAAACACGGGCTTCTCGATGGTGGCATCAAAGACCAAAGGTTTATTACTGCAGGGACACAGAAGTCACAGAAACTACACACGGGCAGAATCTAGGAGCCTGTTCGATTTGTACAAAGAGGGTTGCTCCTTATATACTAAATATTAGGCTTCGGGCAAATTCTTTACATGATAGTACATTCCTAAACCTTTGCGTTCTAAACAATAAATATTTGGCGTTGCACAGGAATCGTCGACAAAATCTGATGTCACAACATTACGAACGATGGGTTCCCACTATTCCATCATAATCCCATGTCAACTTCTCATTCAGGAGCCGGACCGCCTCATCGTAAATTTTGTTACCTCCCCCTAATAAAGGCCCAGAAGGAAAGGAGCAGAGCCAGGTGCAGAAGATAGAAAAGCAGGATAAGAGATGTTTGTGGGTCGTAAATGGGCAAGGCTACCAGCTTCGGCCGCCTAATCATGATCAGGCCAACGAACACGAGAACCAGTATAGCAGGACTGGCCTCAGGCAGAGGAGGCAGTTTCTGTCGAGTCATGCAGCCACAGCGTTGTCTATCCTAAGGTGCACGTGTCACTAGCAAGGTGAATCTCCGGCTAAAGCTTACGTGTCCTTAAGTGAAAGAGGTCACTGCGTGTCCATTGACTATGTGAGGGCAAGAAATACAAAATGGCTGCCATAATCTAAGATGGATGCCATGGGTAGAACAGAAATGTGTTTGTAACAGGAGTACTCTTGCTCGTAGCATAGCGAAAACACCGGGATATGCTAAATGGATCATTTGCGGTTCATTGATACCAAAATTATGTATTTACGACAATGTTGAAAACACGGGTTCAAATCGTCACGGAACTTCAGACCCTCCTTTTGCCCTTACATAGGCAATTACTCAGTCTATGTCAGAATCTAATTCTATACTCATCAGGTCAGTGACATGTTGCTGTATCATCATCCTTTCTCGCGCCTTTTCTCCAAACGCAGGTGGTTTTCTGAAACAGGTTGCAGCACAGAGACTACACAAAGCGGGACCACACTGGATAATCAGGCAGCACGAGAACAGGAATACTAGGATGACACCAATGACCATCAGAACCTTCCATCCCCACGCTGATAGCAGAGTCCAAAACCACTCCATTAAGGACCAGTTTCCCTTGTCTACGTGTATAGAGTCGGAAATCTTGTGTAGCTTAGAGATCGCCTCATAGACAGTAGGAGCGTTATTGGGAATAAAAACACAGCAGCTCGATTGGATCATTCTGCATACCCCACCTCGATCTGCAAGTATTACGTCTAGAACCATACAGTTCTGCAACGTCATGAGACGATCCGCCTGAAGCTCAGCTGTCAAGTTGCTAAGGGCACCAGCAGTTTCGGTAATAGTAGATTCAACTACCCGTGTTAGCTGACGTATATTTCTACTATTGGCCATAGGCCCCCAGAACGGAAGGAAACCTTTGAAGAAGTCTCCAGCTTCCTGACCAGCGGTATCTTCCTCGCTGAAGACACCTCTTGCTACTCTGGTCTTGTGATAATCTGAAGAAGCAGTGTACGTTGGAGGCAACAGTCGAGCAATATAACATGAACCTGAAAAGTCAGCAGGCAACCATGTATACGCTCTGTCCTGACAGATGAAGTAGGTACCCCTAGCAGTAAGAAAGGCAGGGGAAGAGTTAGACGGAAACACGTAAGTCTCAACGCACTCACTCTTCCCTAGCTGAGCTTTCGGATTCCTCCCATTCCCCTGCAAACAGACTTGACCTCGGTGAGGTACGACCCAGACTGGAGTGGAGCTTTTACGCTTGCTTTCTCCCAAACTAAGACGATACTCTGTAGAGTTCCAACTCAAAAATACCCGTAATTCATCTCTAGGGTAAGATGGAGTATTATTGACGTCTTTAATCATGTCAATAATTCCCTGGACTAAAGCTTTGTTGACAGAGTTGTATTTAGTGGAACGTGGTGGACGCGGAGGATAGGTCTCGAGGGCATAGGCAAAAATGGTCTGAAAGGCCTGAAATGATCCATTATAGCTAAAAGGCAAAACTAGATAGGGAATGCCTTTATCCATAGTGTGGGGTATCAAGCCACACACCCAGCAGTCTGTAGTGTTAACTACCAATTGGTGTTGATGCAAGAGCTGTACGAAAGTGTTATTAATGAATTCTGAGCGTCGAGCTTGCTCGTGTTCAGGAAACGAGTGAAAAGAATGTACAGAAGCAACAGTAGAAGAAACAGGATCAAGGGGAGGTACTGTAGATGTTACCGGGGAATTAAATGAACGCCTAAGACGATTCCACCCACCAACATTATCAAAACAATCAAAAATGTAATGGCACATTGCATTAGAAAACATTTGCTATGAAGAATTTTGTAAAGTCTGTTTCTGCGAACATGAATTACATTTTCTCGTTGCAGCTCAGGAAGCTCCATCTTCTACAATCCGCTCGCGACCACTGATGATGTGTACGTAGATGAAAATGCCTCTATCAGCCCTGGGAGTTCCCAGAACTAACAGAAAGATCGACCTAGTGTCTGACCCCTGCAGATTCAACTAGGCACACAGCCACGACCCTACGGCTACCCAGACGGCAAGGCAATTTTAAAACAACAAAACAATACAAAGTATTAGCAAACTTCCTGGCTGGAGTCAATGTGTTAAAATTCAAATGTATAACATAGGCAGTTTCCCTGCTTTATTTGTCCATATTACGAGATCGTAAATTGTATCTCAGTTTTGCAGGAGCTGTTTGATCTGGAAACAGTGTATTTTCAGCAGGGGTTGCAATGTTCAAGTTTGCAGATGGCAAATGTTCTTTTGTTGCAGGTGTCAAATGTTCAGAGTTCAAAAGAGCAGTTTCAGGAGGAGAGCCAGAGTTCGATGCGTCAGTGATTAGTTCGGCATCGCTGAAAGGGATAAACCTGGGTATTTGTTCAAACTCAGAGGCACCGATTCCCGTTTTCACCCAGTTGTCGTAAGGAAGTGGCAAGGGCACACGTTTGACGTGTGTATCCAATTCTTTCGTCCGGCCACACGAATAGCAGTTCTCGTTGCTAGCAGCACCTGGTATGGGCCGACGAATCTGGGTTGAAGATTTTTCGTCCTTGCAAAGTTGCGAACGATGACTTGATCTCCAGGTTTCAGCTGATGACCTGGACTCTCCGGTGGCTTTGGCAATGCGTCGAAAACCTGTTGGTGAATAAGACTCAATTTAGCAGTCAAGTCGTAAAGGTAATCAATCAACATTGGATATTCCAGAGAACAGAATTCTTTTGGCCTTGGCACTCCCCAAACATTAGCGGGACGACCAAAAACTATTTCATATGGACTAAGACCTACTCTAGAATGTACAGTCGCTCTCGTAGATAACAAAGCCAAGGGTAGTGCATCTGGCCAGGACAAACCCGTGGATGCTTGTATTTTAGCAAGTTTTAGTTTGAGGGTGCCATTGTAACCCTCAACTAAACCAGCAGACTGGGGATGGTTCGCACTGTGAAACTTCTGTTTGATCCCTAAACCGGCACACACACTCTGCATAACTTTCCCTACAAACTCACTTCCATTATCTGACCATACAATCCGTGGCACGCCATACCTAGGGAAGTATTCTTTGAGAAGAATTTTGGCAGTTGACAGGGCAGTGTTGTCCTTCAGTGGATATGCTTCGATCCATCTGGAGAAAGCACAAACTACCACTAGGACGTACTTTAGGTTTTTGCAACGATCCATGTGAATGAAGTCTACCTGAATCACTTCAAAGGGGCAAGAAGGAGGAGCGAAGTGACCAGCGGGTGTGGGGATTCCCTTGCCAGGATTATGCATCAGGCATACCATACAATTTCTCACCACTCTCTCTGCACACTTACTGATCCCATCATTCTTCCAGACTGGAGCCAACATCTTACAAATCCCTTTAGAACTGATATGCGCTGCTCCATGCGCCATCGTTACTACTGCAAGCACGTACGCATCAGGCAACATCCAACGCTGTTGTTCCGACAAATCAATCCAACACCCACTCGAGTCCAATTTACCCGTACTCTCTTTCCATGCAAGCTTTTCTTCCTCAGTCGCCTCTTTCTGAATTTCTTTCACACTTTCCACTGTATCCTCACACATTCCAGACTCCGAAATCCATCTTGCAGACGTAGCAACATACATTCTACTCATCATATTTCTAGCTGTCTGTTTAGCGGTCTCATCAGCAAAAGCATTCCCACGACCAACATCATCCGTGATTGCTTTATGAGCACTGCATTTCACAATCGCAACTTCAGTCGGCAAGGTCAGAGATTCCAACAAGTCGTTAACTAGCTGACCATGTTGAATCTTAGTCCCATGGGACGTAATGAAACCTCTTTCTTTCCACAAACGGCCAAAACTATGGGCCACGCCAAACGCGTACTGACTATCTGTGAACACATTCACTCTTTTTCCCTTAGCTAAAACACACGCTCTCGTTAGTGCTATCAATTCTGCAGCTTGGGCAGAATTCTGACTCACTCTCGCAGTCTCCACAATCGTACTCAAAGTCGTTACTGCGTAAGCGGCAGTCACATCACCATTCTCTAATTTAAAGCATGACCCATCAACATACAACGTGCCATCTGGATCTGACAACGGAGTGTCTTTTAAATCAATTCGTCCTTTCGTCTCTTCCTCGGTTCTGAAACAGCAATCATGGGGTTCAGAATCACTCGACTCCTGATTAGTCGGCAACAATGTTGCTGGATTCAATACATTGCATCTTTTGATCTGAATATGACTCGCTAACAGTGTCAGCTCATAGCCTGATAATCTAGCACTGGTAAGGTGCTGTGTCTTGGTTCGGTTCATGAGTGTATCCACGGCATGAGGAACCATAACCACTAGCATGTTGTTCATCACCAAACCAGCAGATTGTCGAATGGAAGCTGCAGCTGCCGCTGTAGCTCTCAAACAACTAGGCAACGCTCTAGCTACCGGATCTAATGTTGATGAAAAATACGCACAAGGGCATTGTTTATCACCAAATCTCTGTGTCAGAACACTCAACGCGCAACCTTCTCTTTCGTGAACATAGAGCGTGAATAGCTTACTGTAATCGGGTGTACCCAACACTGGAGCTGAACACAGTGCATTTCGTAACTCAGAAAAACTCTCCTGACATTCAGCAGACCATGGCACCGGGCTCGGAACACCTTTCCCAGTCAAGGCTACCAATGGTTTTGCCAAAAGAGAAAAATTTGGGATCCACTGCCTACAGTATGAGGTAATACCTAAAAAGGCACGTACTTCTCTCTGTGTGCTGGGAACATTCATCTGCGTAATTGCTTTTATTCTCTCTGGGGTCAACTTTCTTCCCTCCTTTGACAAGAGATGACCTAGGTAGGTCACTTCTTGGCAGCAGTATTGCATTTTCGAAGGTGACACCTTATGGTTCAAACTAGATAAATGATGCAATAAGGAAATTGTAGCTGCTTTGCAAGTTTCCTTGTCATCGGCAGCCACTAGAAGATCATCTACATATTGCACTAGAGCAGAACCAGGAGGAAGTACAAAGGAATCTAACTGACTTTTTAATGCCTGACTGTAAATGGACGGACTCTCACAATAGCCTTGTGGAGCACGTTTAAACCTGAAGCTTCGACCTCCTAGAGAGAAGCCGAAAATATCTCTACTTTCTTCGGCTATTGGAATGCTGAAAAAGGCATTCTTCAAGTCGATGACTGAAAACCATGTGGCTGTAGCAGGAATCAACGTTAACAATGCAGTAATGTCTGGAACCACAGGAAACTGCGGAACCACAATTTTATTAACCTCTCTGAGATCGATAACAAACCTATACACTGGAGGCTTGGAAGGATCAGTACGCTTCAAAATTGGCAATACAGGACTGTTACAGACATTTCCTCTAGTTTCCTCAACCACGCCTTTCTTAATCAAATCTTGCACGATCAATAAAAGTGCACGTTCACCTTCACTAGAAATCTTGTATTGAGGAATTCGTGGAAATTTGACATTTGCTTTCAAAGTGACTACATATGGTGGAATTTCTAAAAGGCCTACATCATTAGGACCAGTCGCCCAAAGAGTATCAGGGAGTGAACGCAGCTCTGGCGGGAGTGCATCCATTGATAAGTACATCGGAGAGATGATTCTTTTACCCAATGTAAGCTGTACTCCTGACGGAGAACAGTACAATGTCGCATATAGGCGTTTTAACAAGTCTAAACCAAGCAGATTTTCATTACAACCGGTCGTCAAAATCAAAGGTGCTTTCAATTGACACGGTCCAACAGAAATAGACAAAGGACCAGATACAGGGTTGTAAACAGGGGCGCCTGAAAAACCTACTGAAACATTTGTTAAGCCGGACAAAGGTGCGCCAGGGAGTTTCGCATGAATGATAGAACTTTTTGCGGCACCAGTATCCAACAGAAACGGTTCGACTACACCTGATGTTGCTACTGCGACATAAGGCCCACTCTGATCCACTGGAACTGATACTACTCCCTCTCTCTGTCCATGGCTGTCCTAGTACTCAGTTTGCTGAAATCCCTCATCAACCTCACAATAGTTTTCAACATGATACTGTTGAGATCTATTTTGTTGGGCAGACTGTCCATTCCGCTGATCAAAATGATTAGAAGGACGATCATTAGTTTGTGGAGGCATAGCACCTCGTCCTCGACCTCTAGAATTCTGCATAGAACCACCACGACTTCTCTGAGCTGCTGCAGCATTATTTTGCGCTAAGACTGGACAGTCATTCTTATAATGACCTTCTTTCTTACAGTACGCACACTGATTCCACTGGTATTGTGGCCTCAGTGAACTATAATCTGTTCTTTGATATGACCCTTGCTGTGTATTAGTCTGATTCGTGTGAGGCGGATATGCTTGCTGTAAAAGAACTTTAGTTTTTAAATCTTTTGTTTTCTTTTCTGACTTTTCCTTCTCCTCTTTATCCCTATTTTCATAATACTGTGCAGTTGCAAGTATTTGCGCAGTTGTAGAGACAGCCCACGCACTCTCGGAATCTTTTAATTTATTACTGAGCTCTGGCAGCAGATTATGGACAAATTTATCGACAAATAGTCTCTGTCCTCCTTCTGTGCTCATATCCTGACCACTGTGATCTACAAAAGTCTCTTTGAACCTTGTGAAGAAGTCGGAGACACTTTCGTCTTTCTTCTGTCTGCATGCGGACAACTTGTCCCAGTTAACGCGCAATGCTGGCATCAGAGTCTTCATTAAGTCAATTATTCTACCTGGAAGGTTAGCAATTAGAGGTTCGGGTTTGGAACCACCTATTTGCTGACCATCTGCCGCAATGATAGCTGCCCAATCACCACCTAGGGCAACGGGATGATTCTCTTTACGAATTTTAGCCCAAATTGGTTGCGGAACTACATTCCCAAATAACATGTCAATGTCCGCTAAATTCATCACACAAGCCTCAACTGTCTGTGCTAACTCTTTATAGTATCCGGCGGGATTCTTACGTGGATCAGGCAAGGCCTGTTTCACTGCTAATACTTCAGCTCGCTTCCATGGAATGTGTATCCACACTCTCTGGAATTGTGCCGGAGCGGCAGCAATACCACGATTCACATCAGCTGGCACAGCTTCGCGCCAAATTGGAGGAACCTCCCTCATTGGATATTGGCGATTCTGCTTCGTACTATGTTTCTCTAAGTCTCTCGGTGAACGAAGGGATGGGTCATTCCTATAGCTTAAAATTAGTTCCATCGCTTGCTTTATATCCTGACCAACTATCATACCTGCAGCAAATTCTTTCTGAACATTAATTAATTCTTCTAGATTTGATTCAGAGTCATCTTCTTCTAATTCGTCACGTAAAAGGGAGCACATCTCGTCGAACACATATCGTTGTGTCGGTTCTTGCCATTGCATAAATGTATCTAATACATCTCTAGTACTATATCTTCTACTTTTTGAAATCCATCTAAGAGCGGTGGAATCTAATATTCCCCGTTCTTCAGTACTGGGAAGCTGACTACGTCTCTGTACAGAGTCAGAGGCAGGAGTCTTAATTAAAGTTTTATAGAAGGGAGACAGAATATTAGAGACAGAATCAGTGATTCTCCGACGAACAGAAAGTGGAGTCATAATACTAGCAGATGTAGAAAACACAGTAGCAGTTGGAACAGATAGAACAGGAATAGTAGGAGTATCAGGCAAAGTAGCTTGTGAGACAACAGGTGTAAGTGGTGCAGGTATAGGCAAAGAAGTCGGCAACCCTGGAAGAGGGGGTGCCGAAGGAACATTAACATTGACCACAGGAGGCACAGGAGCTTGATTCAGGGGAGCAGGAGCAGGAATACCAGGTTGTCCAGCAACCGGTAATTGAACATTCGGTAAAGGTGGAGCCGTAGCACCCTGTGCATACGGTGGGGGTGACCTTAACAAATAAGACAACAGAGGATCATTTTCGGGGTCCTCTACCGTCTTAGCTGTACTCGATGGCAAGGCAGGGTAGCACTTGTCTATCGTTAAATTACGCTCTCTAACAGCCACCTCTATTGCTTTCTCAGACTCATTGAGTTGCAGCTGCTTAGCAGCCTGTTCTAAAGTCAACTCTTGCTCTTTCTGTTCTTTCTTCAACCTTTTAATTTCTCTCTGTTTAGATTCTTTTCGCCAGTAACGGAAAGAATCAAATATTGCCGGCCGGGCTTTCTTCTTAAACAATTTCACTTCCAAATTATCTAGGACTTCAGGTTCAAAACTACCATGCAGTGGCCAACTAAGGACACCGTCTTTTTCGGTATATCGGATCCATACCTCATTATAAGATATTGGACCCACACCAAACTTACAATACAGATCATAAAGAGGAGTTCCAATCGGAGGAACCAGACATGAGTCCTCCAACCGGGAATCACTGTTGCAACCAAAACACGACAACATACAATTTTTCCGACTTACCCTTTTATAATCCGGAACACAGAACGAACAAAAACACAAACAGGAATGTGCACTCGAACCAAGAACTTAGGCCTACCAAAAGCGAACGAATGTATTGATACCCAAACCAAACCAATAGATTATCGTAACTAGAACAACCAGTGATAATCTTACGAAACCAAACCAAACCAAGAACTAAAAAGGATTATCCAAACAGGAGCAACCCTTACGAAATAACCAACTAGCAATCACTTAATACTTAACTGAGGCACTGAAGACGTCACCAAGGAGAAACCCGTCTACGTCTCGCCGTACTAAGGACTGCACCTCGGGTCCAAGACAGGGCGACGGTCAAGGCAACGGACCACTGCAGCCGTCCTGAACGGGAACCCTCGTGGAAGAGAACGTCGGGCCACTTTTGCGATATGCCGGGATCGATGAAGTGGGGCGCCTCCCTCAGGAATCTTCACACGAAGCTTCTCGAACTCTTCAGGCTTTTGGACCGTTACCGAATGACGTCGCCCAACGTGGGCGCCAATTGGAGTTCTGGACTTTTTTGGTTCCGTCCAGAGGTGTCAGGGATAACACCCGAAGACCCCGGAGTTCTACCTGTCTCGGTGCACAAATAAACAGAAACACTGGCTTCTCAATGGTGGCGTCAAAGACCAAAGGTTTATTACTGCAGGGACACAGAAGTCACAGAAACTACACACGGGCAGAATCTAGGAGCCTGTTCGATTTGTACAAAGAGGGTTGCTCCTTATATACTAAATATTAGGCTTCGGGCAAATTCTTTACATGATAGTACATTCCTAAACCTTTGCGTTCTATACAATAAATATTTGGCGTTGCACAGGAATCGTCGACAAAATCTGATGTCACAACATTACGAACGAGGGGTTCCCACTATTCCATCATAATCCCATGTCAACTTCTCATTCAGGAGCCGGACCGCCTCATCGTAAATTTCGTTACCTCCCCCTAATAAAGGCCCAGAAGGAAAGGAGCAGAGCCAGGTGTAGAAGATAGAAAAGCAGGATAAGAGATGTTTGTGGGTCGTAAATGGGCAAGGCTACCAGCTTCGGCCGCCTAATCATGATCAGGCCAACGAACACGAGAACCAGTATAGCAGGACTGGCCTCAGGCAGAGGAGGCAGTTTCTGTCGAGTCATGCAGCCACAGCGTGTTCTATCCTAAGGTGCACGTGTCACTAGCAAGGTGAATCTCCGGCTAAAGCTTACGTGTCCTTAAGTGAAAGAGGTCACTGCGTGTCCATTGACTATGTGAGGGCAAGAAATACAAAATGGCTGCCATAATCTAAGATGGATGCCATGGGTAGAACAGAAATGTGTTTGTAACAGGAGTACTCTTGCTCGTAGCATAGCGAAAACACTGGGATATGCTAAATGGATCATTTGCGGTTCATTGATACCAAAATTATGTATTTACGACAATGTTGAAAACACGGGTTCAAATCGTCACGGAACCTCAAAGTGAGGTACCATTTTTATCAAAAGACTGGGAGGGGGGGGGGGTGCTGGATAGGTAGACATGTGTGGCTCCCCCAGATTCTAAAACTTTCCATTACAGAAATGTGAGGAAAATGTATCTGTTTACAAATGTTTAGGTTGCAAAGAATTCTGGGTATAAGAACCGGGTGAGAGCCACACAAGTCACCCCATCCTGGCTTCCACTGGGTACCTAGTTTGCAAAAATGTACAGGTTTAATAGGTTTCCCTACGTGCTGGCTGAGCTAGGGTACAAAATCCACAGCTAGGCACATTGTGAAAAAGGGGTCAGTTTTCAGTGGAAAAATGATGTGTCCACATTGCATTTGGGCCATTGCCTACCACAGACACTAGGCCTACCCAAACAAGTGAGATACCATTTTTATCAGGAGACTTGAGGGAATGCAGGGTGGGTGGAAGTGTGTCAGTCCCTTCAGATTCCAGAACTTTCTATCACACAAATGTGAGTACAAGTTTTTCCTTTACAAAGTTTATAGCTTGCAAGGGATTGTGGAAAACAGAACCTGGTGAAAGGCATACGAGTCACCCTGTCATGGATTTCCCTGGGCGTCTAGTTTTAAAAAATTTACAAGTTTGCTAGGTTTCCTTCGGTGCTGGCAGAGCTAGGGTCCACATGTGAAAAATGAGTCTGTTTTCACTAGAAAAATGTGATGTGTCCATGTTGCGTTTTGTGCCGTTTTCGGTCAAGGGCACTAGGATAACTCACACAAGTGATGTACCATTTTTATTGGGAGACTTTGGAGAATACTGGACGGGTGGACGTTTGTGGCTCTCCACAGATTCCAGAACTTCCCATCACAGACATATGAGGATAATGTGTTTGCCCCCTCTCCCTCCCAGGGGGCAGAAAAACGGGTTCACATGACAGAACCATTCCATCATGAGCACCAAAGGGTTTAAGCTCAAAGACTGAATTTGAAGACTGAAGGAGTTGTGGTTTCACAGATGATGGCAGAGATGGATGTGGGAGATTCAAAAGGGTCATGCTTCTCCATTTTCTTTTAGTGTTTATGGGTCCGATTCACAGAATGAATTTAAGACTCAATCCTAAACTTACTACTATTTTGGTATTCACAGAATGCACTTACTACTTTTGGCATTCACAGAATGAACTTACTACTTTTGGTATTCACAGAAGTTAGGATTTTGTCTTAAGTCTGTCTTAAGTCTGTCTTAAGTCTGTCTTAAGACAAATTTAAGACAAAATCCTAACTTCTGTGAATACCAAAAGTAGTAAGTTCATTCTGTGAATACCAAAACAGTAATAAGTTTAGGATTGAGTCTTAAGTTCATTCTGTGAATCGGGCCCTATGTTTTTATGTTGAGATTATGTGTTTTGTGAAGTAATGGTTCTTAATCAGATGTTGAGCAGTTGTAGTTGTTATTAGACTAAAAGTAGTCAAAGATCCTGGAAAGAGTTAAAATTGTGATGTCATTTGTTTGCTAACGTTTTGTGGCACAGATCTGCTGGGTATCCTCGACTGCACAATTCAGATAGGGATTTTAATGAGTTGTTGCGCTTGTACTAATATTGATTGCTGTCAGTGAACCTATTGCACAAAGGAGAAGCTTCGTCAGTCAGGGTGATTTACCGTTGGTTGAGATTTCATTCATGTGTGAGTGTGTGTAAGGAATTGGAGGGTGTTAAACCCTTATTTCTGATCATATCTTGTATTGGTGAACAACTTTAAATTCATTTACTAGAGTGGACAAAAGTTGTTTGTTTATTATGCTTCTATAGAATTTGCATATGAGAAAATTGTAATGAAGAGGGAACTGCTGTCAGTAGTAAAGAGTTCATTCATAAAGTGTCACGCTGGGATAGGTCAGTTGCTGTGGAATGCCGAGATGTGTTGACGAGTCAAGTATTAAACTGTGATAGGATTGTGAAAGAGAGGTTGTGACAGGATTGAAGGAAGGAATTGACATATACAGAATTAAAAACAGATTCAAAACATTGACATTTAAAATTTGATGACCATTCATTTGTTGTTGAATTATTGCAAAGACAAAATGTTGTAAAGCTCTTAGACATTTGATAAGGGGAGATGTGAGGGCCCCAGTTCAGGAGGGAAAGGAGGCACAACGATAAAATAGTCATAATATATGAGGTGGATTTTTCAAAGCATGTTCCCTTACAGAAAAGCTTTAAGGTACAAGTAGATGATGAAGCTGTTGAGATAATAAGGTAATCAGGAATGATATTACACATTGTGGAAATAGTAAAATGCATCTGCCAATGGAGTGATTTTGACAGATTAGAGAGTACATGAGTGAAGAAATAGAGAAGGAGACAGAACCAACCAGATACCACAGAAACAAATGAAAAGTCCCCCAGAGAAGATCAGGCTTTTAACCTTTCAGATGAGAGAAATACCAGTTGGAGGGTATGTTCATGAACTGTGGAATAGAGGTGATCTTGCAACTTTACAAACAATTTTCCAAATTTGAGAGAGAATCCTGCACAGAGGTATATACAAGTTGACAGATTTGTGAAAATATCAAAGGTTTTGTGGACAGACTAGAATCCTTTCTTTGATATAGTGGTTCTGAGTGGTCTGTGGGTTGGATACAGGATAGCTGTGTGATGGTCATGTTCTGAGCCTCCACAGAGGCACATACTCATGCATCTTCTCCTTTGGTAGTGACTAAATAGGATGAGGTGATTACTTGTTTGATAGGAAAAGTTCCAGCAAAAAATATTGGTTAAAGATGAAGAGAACTACTCAGGAAACCAAAGAATCAGTGCATGCTTATTTTGAACGATAGTTGCAGGTGTTTAAAAAATACAGCAAACAAGAAAATCCCTAAAAGGGAGATATTAGGAGTTTTGAGTCAGAATTCATTTTTAGGTTGCGACCAGAGATCAGTATGCCCATATAGTCGTCTAGTTCCTATATAACCTATACAGGATCTGTGCGTATGGATAACATAAACATTGGGATTGGTGGCAGACTGGTTCCGTGCACCCCCACCGGGTATGTTAGCCTGCCTGTATCAACAAGCTCACAGTGCCACTAGAATTTCCGCTTATCGGGGAGAATAGTTTTTGAAACCTCCGAACATGACAACCTTGATCCCTCAGAATCGTGGAAACAATATACTACCTTTCGCTCATTCACTCGTGCTCACTTAGCTTGTCTCAGAGATACACAGAATAAACATGCTGGGCATTTGTCAATAAGAATTTATTGAACAGTTGTTATTCTAGTGTAAAATAGATGAGCTGGAACAACCATTAGACAGTAGCAGAGATATATGATTAGAAGTACTATGAAAAAAGTGTGCACTCTTACGATGCCGCCCTAACTAGATGTACCTAAATGTACATAGCATCTGTGTAGGTGTTATGCCAAGAATTTCTCTAGGATCTAGTCAACCGCATTACCAGGGAATGAGAGAATATGGGACTCCGTCCTGGTCTTGAGAGCTGGAGTGTCTGCATGCAGGAACCTCAGCGTCTCTGGTCAGTGTGTCAGCCTGGAAGTATCGATCTCTTCTGGTCTTCTAAGCAAGATGTGAAGCATATATATCCATAGGTCACCCCAGGGGCCCTACCTTGCTGTGTTACTGTGTTGGCCTAAAGGATGACATTGGACCTGAACTTTACACAGAGATATTATACAGGAGATGGGAGTCCTGCTGTGCTTCTAAGAAACCTCATGCATAATGTATGAGAATCGAACTAGGGAAAAACCAGCGTTCTGAATGCAGTGTCGTATCTACGTAAAAGGTCAGTCCCTAAGAACAGTTATGTATGAAATGTAGGGAAGGATATAGGTGAAAGGTTGCAATGTAACCTGCGTCTATACAGGGTACCTATATGGAATATAACAATATAGCAAAATGTGATTTGTTGACAGACAAAACATTTAGATGAGATCCTGAGGAAGAAAAATAATGTAGTAATCAGCATGAAATGAAGCAGAAAAGAGTAAAGGAGAAGTTTATGCTTGCGCAGACAAAGCTGGCTCAAAAGTGGTTTCAGAAACAATCGCATGGAGGAAATGTTGGTGGTATGCAAGGTGTTGGATTTCCGGTTGGAAGTCAAATGCCGCAAGGCAGAGTTGGTCTTTAACCAGGTAGAGCTTAGAGTGTTTCGATTGATCTAAATTTGGTAATAGATATTGCAACATTGAAAAAAACAAGCATTTACAATGCAATGGTTTCGCCTTTTGAAAAGTTTGAGCTATTGGCATTGTAAATGACAAAATTTGTATTTATGTGTTGGTTTTGAAAACAGATAAATAAATGGCATTGTCATTTACAATGCCAATAGTTTAATCTCTGGCAAATGCCACACAAAAAAACACACAGACCCACACACACACACAGACCCTGCCACTTTGCTCAACTCCTCACCAAGAACCCGATTTTCCAGGGGGTAGCCGCTGGGATTGCAGCCCAATCTACACG
Organism: Lissotriton vulgaris; assembly: GCF_964263255.1. Classification (NCBI taxonomy): domain Eukaryota; kingdom Metazoa; phylum Chordata; class Amphibia; order Caudata; family Salamandridae; genus Lissotriton; species Lissotriton vulgaris. The sequence continues at coordinate 489,780,709 of NC_141685.1, forward strand.
TTACACCTGCAGGGTGTTGCTCAGTTCAGCTGAGTTCTTTTTGAGCAACACAAGAACAAGCAGAGATTTGAGTCAACTATTTCAGGGTCCTCACAGAGTAAAGTGCAGGTCTAAACCTACTCACCAAAACATAACCACTTGCATGCCTTGTCCATGTAAAGCAAAACAAGGCTGAATTCCAGTCTAAGGCACATCAAGTAAACGTCTATAAGATTCCATTTGGCCGGTCAGGCGTAGGAGAGTGGGTAGAGGCTTGACACAATTAAGCAGTGTTGTCACAACAGCCAACTCTTGAGGGTCCAAGGCACAGGCAGGTAGACAGTGCCCATGAGGTATGCTTCTGGCTTGTCAATGGGCGCACCAGCAGAACCCAAAAGGAGTAACTCTGCCAGCAAGGCTGAGTAATGCAGTAATCAACAGGTAATCAGATTAAAATATACAGAAATGGCTCGGGAATCTTTTATCTCTTTACAAAAGGATTATAGTATGATTTCTGGTCTCAAGATTGTGTACATGTAGACGTCCACCATTCCCAAACCTAATGATTATGCAGACATATGCAAAAGATATTTTGAATCTGCTAGAGTCTGAGATACCACCTCATTATTTTTCAATTTTTTTTAAAGGACACTGACGTCTTAAATTGTAATATTTTCTTATCAGACACCTGGGCAATTTGTATGGTTGGTATATGTCAACCCACAAATACCAAAAGTAAATTTGAGGAAGAGCTGGTGGAAATTGTGGTTTTGATGCAAGTAACCAATGGAAAAAAGCATTATAACTGGACATTTTAGGTGTTGGTCGGTGCATAGAGAGGCTGGTATGGCTCAATTTCTAGTCATTTGGAAGACTTGATGTATCCCAGATGGTGGTTGACCTCACACATGACAAATGGCATGCAGGAGAAAATCGTTTAAAATCTCTGAATTGGAGAAGAGTACGTGCACCTGATGTCTGCACATTACAGGTATGCTCACCAAATGGTGGCAGGTGTGTGTGCTCGGAATATCAGAGCTCTAGGGGTATGCTCACCACATGGTGACAGGTGTGTGCCCTCGGAATATCTGCGCACTACAGGTATACTCACCACATGTTGGCTGGTGTGTGTGCTTTGAATATCTGCACATTACAGGTATGCTCACCACATGGTGGCTTGTGTGTGTGCTTGGAATATCAGTGCTCTAGAGATATGTTCACCACATGGTGATAGGTGTGTGCCCTCTAAATATCTGTGCACTACAGGTATGCTCACCACATGGTGACAGGTGTGTGCCCTCAGAATATCTGCGCACTACAGGTAGGTTTACCATACGGTGACATGTGTGTGCCCTCAGAATATCTGCACACTACAGGTATGCTCACCACATGATGGCAGGGCCCGGGTGTGTGTGCTCAAAAAGGCTGCACACTACATATATGCTCACCACATCGGGGCAGGTGCGTGTGCTCGGAATATACAGGTAGGTTCACAACACAGAGACAGGTATGTGCCCTCGGAATATCTGTGCACTACAGGTATGCTCACCACACAGTGACAGGTGTGTGCCCTCAGAATATCTGCGCACTACAGGTGTGCTCACCACATGGTGGCCGGTGTGTGCCCCCTGAATATCTGTGCACTACAGGTATGCTCACCACACCGTGGCGGAAATAAGGCCGAGCAGTCGAAAGCACGGAGATTAGTCCATCCGACAATCTTTTTTTCAGAACAAGGAAATATTCACGCATTTTGTGAAGTTAAAGGGCGCGATGCAACCCGTTTTGTTGAAGGTTATTTTGGGGGAAGATCTCGCAGAACCTTCACGTAATTTTCCTGCTAACGAAACATTCTCCTGCCTCCCACACACTCCTGTTTATTCCCTTTGTTTGTCATCGGACGCCGTCTAGCCGCTATCTCGAAAAAACAGCTTTCTGACGGATAGGTTTTCAATAAGCCCCTCATTAATCTTGTTTTTCGTTCCCACAGAGATGCGCATTTTCCGTGCCGATAAGGATGAATAATCCCAGGCGGGGTGCTGCGCAGCGTCAGATATACTTCACCACGCTATCTGCGAGCCACACACCTCACAGGTTCCTGCTGCCCGTCATGCGCTATCGGCACCTGTACAATTCGGGCAACTCCCCAGCCCCCACCACAACACACACATCCCACAGACAGTCCTAGCACCAGATCCACACGACATCTGCACAAGAGAACTAGGGACCAGGATACAGGCCATGACAATACTACAGCTGGAGCTGTGTGTTTGTGTGTGCTTACAAACATATATATATATATATATATATATATATATATATATATATATATATATATACACTCACACACACTTTAGAGGTAGTGTATCAGTACACAGGGCACACATACATACATATATATATATATACACACACACTTTAGAGGTAGTTTATCAGCACACAGGGTACACATTTTGAAACCACCCTATGGCCTCCAAGTGCACACCCTTTCTGTACATAGCAAGGGGGGGGAACACAGCCAGCCACCCACTCAGCACTGCGTGTGTGTACAAATACTAATGACACGAGGAGGATAGTGGTGTAGATTCCCAACGTCCCTATATGTGTACACGGGTAACATGTGCAGGGGGCAGTCTGCAGACTGGAAGAAATCTGTTCTGGAGACCGAGCTCTGTGCACACGAACCCTAGACCCAGGGGCAGGGTGTCAGCAGACAACATACCAGATTCTTCAGTCACACTCCACCCTCCGAGCGCACACCCCTCCTCCAGCCCACCACCACCCCCTCTGTAAACAGGAAGATGAACCCCTGCGCGTGTGATAAGCACAAAGCATGCAATCCGGGAAAATGCACAATAAATGTTCCTTTGCCATTCCATCCCAGACAAAGTCTGGACCAGCAGCCAGCACTAGGGACCCCAGAAGCAAAACACCTTAACCTCGGGCTGGGAACATATTTGACCACGAGCATCAGAAACAATGTGCCACAGCAACACCTGTTTTTATGACGCCTTTCGATTTAGTCAGAATCTAAATATGTTGCGCGGTGCTGAAAATATAAACACCCCGCCCTGTACGAACTGGAAGACACTAGGAAGACACGAGGACTGCCGGCTCGGCGCCGACACTTTTAATTTCCATAGAAACGCTTCGAAATGGATTGAATAATCTATAGATCAATTGGAATGGGCAGATGGGGACACTGCTAAGTAACGCTATCAGCAAGGCAGAGTTTATTTCAAGTGCATCTTGCGACAAACCTTTATCAATGGAACACTGAAATGCACATTTTTTACAGACAAGCTACCGTAATGTAGATGCGCCAACACCCCTCCGCCCGCAAGACGGTATTAATAGCGTGCATCAAAGTAACACATCTTAGGGGGTACGTTTGGCAACATTCACAAACACTGGTAACAAAATTTGGTATTTATTGTGCCACATATTGTATATTTTTTTAGCCGAGCACTGCCTCGTGAAATGAATGCACAGCCTGATGTGATGAAGTTTAAAATTATTAGACAGTTTGGGTTGATGTAAACGTACTAAAAATCCCTCAGGCTGATGATTACTACCATAAGGACCCTAAAATAACAAGTCAGGTCCCAGGCCGTCAGCCAATCACTGCGCGGCCCGGGGAATGACTTCACAGAGGTGTCCCGGGCCGGCAGCCAATCACAGCGTGGCCTGGGGCACACAGCAACAAGGGGCGGGACTTAAAAAAAGACCAAGAAACGCCCCCGAATCGCGTTCCGACGGGGAAATAGGGATTGACAGCCAATCTCTTCCAATGGCTAGCCTCCATTTATGGAGCTAGCCAATGGAAGACAGAGGCGGGACAAAGCCCCATACTGTAGGATCATAAGATTTCGCCTGGGCGGAGCACTGCTTCGCAGTGCTATGGCCAGGGCGAAACCTAACAACTCCGGTCATTACTGTAACAGGCTCGGTCATTGGAAGAGAGAGTGTAGGCAGAATCCAAATTGAGTAAGTGACGAGGGTCAAATACATGGTGTGAATCAAGCACAATTGTGAAATGTTCTAGTTCAATACCTGCCCAACTGTAGATGCCAGTACAATCACAAAGTCCTATGATGAAAATTCCATAAGCTCTGATGGCCCCATAAAATATTGTAAATATCAGATTCAATATGAATTAAGTGCTGAGAGCAAATACAAATCCATTTCAAAATCAGAACCCATTTCAACAATTTCCCATGTTGGAAAATCAGTTTTGATTCCGACAATTCCCAAAAACGGTGCCCGCGGGGAGAAAGATTGCCTTCTTGGCGCAGTCTTAGAGGTAGTGCAGAGAGGACCATTTCTAGAAGGAGAGGTTAAAGGCCACCAAGTGTCATTCCATATTGGCACAGTAGTAACCCGTTATACTGCAGGAAAAGCAGAAGTCATAGATCTACCCCTCTCGGGAAAGAAGATCCAAGTTCTAGGTGTCACAAATAAGCAAATTACAAATCCTGTTTCAAAGAAAGTGCCTGTAAATATAGGTTTATTTGAGGAAGCCCATCAGTTTGTGGTATGAGAGTCAAGTCCAGTAAATCTGTTAGGAAGGGAATAATTGTGTAAGTTAAATTGCACCATTTCTTGTACATCAGATGATGTTGAATTTCAAACATATGATGAGGATGTTGAATTTCAAATGGCCAGACAAGAAACAGCTGTATGGTTATATCCTGTGTAAACAGTGAAGGATGTATCTCCCGATTTAAGCGAGACAGTGAAAACATAAGTATGGGATTTGTTCCGAAAAGACATTGGACTAATTAAAGCTGTAGTACCATTCTGAATCATAATTAAACCAAATACAGTTTTCCCAGAACACCCCCATATAATCTAATATCAGAGATGGTAGCTAAAATAACGTCAGAGATTGAAAATATGTGAATGCAAGGGATTTTGAGGGAAATTGGTAGACGTCCTTGCAATTTGCCTATTAGAGGTCTACAGAAACCCAATGGGAAATACCAGATTGAACAAGACTTTCGAAAGATTAACAACATAGTTATTCCCTGTTGTCCGGTGGTACCAAATCCAGCAACAATATTGTTTCAGATAACATGCACTGCAGAATGGTTTACCATTGTGGATCTTTGTCAGGACTTCATTCCTACTACTTTGAGCAATGGCAACCAGTTTCTGTTCTCATTTTTATTCAGAGAAAGAGTTTTGGCATGGGACTAAGTTTCACAAGGGTTTACAGAAAGTACAGTGATCTTTAATCAGATCTTGAAAAAGAATCTTGAGACTCTGCAAATGCCATGTGTTAGACCTGACAGCCTTGGTGTGGGTTTCCCCTGCATTTTTGCTTTTGCCTCCTATATTTTTACCATGTGATGGATTTCGTTTTTTTGGTCTAAATGCTTTGGGCACTTTGCCACTGCTTTGTACACATCAATTCCTCTCAAAGAAGGAATTAAAGCAGTAGAGTTAGCTTTATTGAGAATGCAGAACATTGGAGCACACAGAGTTTTTTTACTGGAACTATTGATGTTTTGCCTGCAGCACAGCTACTTTCGCTGGGAAGAAGAATTCTATCTACAAATAAGTGGAACTAGCATGGGATGTGAGGGGCGCCCACCTATGCCAATATCTTCATGGCTGCTTTTGAAGACGAACATATTTTCAAAAAAACTGAATGGAATAAACATCTAATAATATATCGACGATTCATTGATGACATATTACTAATATATGAAACCCAGATCAGTTGACTGGGGGTGAGTTTTGATTTGCTCAAACGCTCCGTTCATCATCCCCTTTTGTATAGCTGTGTTCGCCCTAAGTTGGCAGGGTATGCTCAGACGTGAGTCCCTTGCTCACTTGGCCACTGGATTAAAGATAGCCTGGCTGATGAGGATTATGAATCCGAAACCGGTCCCAGGATGCTTGTTTCCGGTCCAGGGAAGACATGGCTTGGCGGTTCGGGCTGGACTGTTCCCATGAGGCACAGGGTCAGACTGATTTGCATATGGCCATGTCTGAGCTGGGATGGCTGAGTGAGCTAAAGAATGGTGATGGATTAAACCCAGTTCAGTTGACTAGGGGTGAGTGTTTGATTTGCTCAAACGCTCCGTTCATCATCCCCTTTTGTATCGCATATTTCTAATATGGTCTAACACTATGGAAACATAGGAAGCAAATATTAGAGAATTGAATACGAGAAACGCCAGGATCAAATTCACTCATCACATCTGCATTAAAGAATTGTAATTTTTAGATGTATTAGTATCCATAGGCAATGGAACTATTGAGACACAGATGTCAAACCTACGCGTTGCTGTACCACAGTTTTTATTCACCCCAACTGATACAAAATCTGCCATTTTCTCAAATGCTTTGTATCGAGAGGCTTTCTTCCAAACCTGAAGCATTTAATCGGGATATGGATCGCATGGAAAATAGATTCCTAGGCAAAGGGTATCCTAAGGAATGTATATCTAAAGCTGAAGCACGAGTGTCATTAATTCAACGCAAAGAGCTACTTTCCAGCAAACAAAAAAACCTTCTTCTAATCGCATCGCGTTTGTTTCCAACTTCTTCACAAGATCGATAAAAATCAAGAAGATCATTTTGAAAAGATGGGAACTCTTACAGAAAGAAAATTCCAATAACATCTTCAAAGATCAACCCATTTTCACGTATACTCGCAGTCTGAATCTTAAAGAATTACTGTCATTTGAGAAAATGAGCGATATTTCCCGTAACCTAGGAATGAGAAAGTGCAATAACTGCACGCATTGCAACAATGTGATGCAGCAAAACTTCGTCAACCATCCCAGAACGGGTGAAAAGAGTTTGCTACACTTCACTACAGATTGTAATTCTAGTCATGTGGTGTACAGTATTAAATGTTCATGTGGACTAATGTACATAGGCAAAACCAAAAGAAAGATCAAAATAAGAATTGGAGAACACAAAAATGTAATACACAAAAGGAACACTAACTCCAACCTTGTAGTACATTGGCTTCAACAACAACAAAACATATCCCAAGTGCGATTTTTGGTACTTAGTTGGAAAAAATCCAAAACAAAAAGGGCAGTGACAACAGCCAGTACTTATCTCAATGAGAAGTTATGCTTATAAAGAAATGTAAAATTATGGAACCGTAAGGACTGAATGATAAAGTGGACCTTCGCTGCTTTCTTTAACTGTAGGAGTCAAACAACTACATTCATGCATCTTGCATTTCTCACAGCTGTTTTTAACTTCACTTATGACTACACTTATTCAGGCAGTTCATTCTCCTACAACCCATATATTTACCAGAATAGACAGGAACGCAACCACTACGTGATGTGATTTATGTAACCATGAAGGAGTATGTACCTCTTGCTGTTCATTAACTCTTCTGTAGATGTTGTTCACACAATATGTATCCACAATGACTTATGTAGAGAATTACTAAGAATAAATTAGTTCCATTGACTTATATCAGAGTGATTATCACTCACTTCAACTTATGTATATGTATAGTCATATATATATGCACTTATTTTCCTGCATCTGTTCTATTCACCCTTTTTACCATGGTGCACTTTTTTGGAATTCCGTTCTCACAATTCCCTGGTATCTCAGGGTTCACTCCTGAGTATGTTTGCAGTGTTTTTACACCCCCAATATGACCGCCACTCTGTTGTGAGAGTTCAGCGCTCAAGTGACTTTGTCCGTCTTTAATTTCAGACAGCGAACTTTTGCTCGAGTTTTGTATGTAGCAGCGTTCCTGACTGTGTATAGTAGGAACTACAATTTGACTAAGGTCAGTTTAGTAACGAGATTTTGTTCCATTTTTGTCGCACTTCTCGTGTTCAGATGGGTTTCAGCCTTTTACATTTCTGTTGCTTTACAGGTGACTGAAGGCTTCTCTCATTTAGCGGTTTTCTCTACTTAAGAAGGTACCGCACATTCGTATACTATGAGCGCCATTTTAACGAGTCTGCACTTCCTTTCACACTTTCACGTTGTGTATGTTTTGCTTTCGGATTTTTTGCAGAATATTTTTACTCTTTCCTCATTTCCAACCCCCTACTTACTCACTGCGTTGGTTTCCAACCACCCGACAGGTCAGTTTTCTTTCTGTTCCCTGTGTGTGTCATAATCTCCAATACACTTTATGAGCATGTTTCCTACTATTTTTTATATTATTCACCTGCACAGAACTTGTTCTCTCGGAAGACAGCGCAATCTCATCTGTGCTGTTTATATAAGACGAGCACGCTTTAGTGTTTAAGCATGACCATAAGCTCCGGGCAGCGTGGTATTGTACTTCCACCTATCCTAGTTTTCCACAGTAACAGCACCAATGGTATTGGCATCACGTAATATTCCATATTTATCGCCTCACTCACAGGATCGCTCCAGACTGTCCACTTGTAGGACACATTTAACTATCAGTATACTAGGCACTTGATGGATTCAACCAACATTGTTGGCTTTCAATGTATGTGCATTAACTCAGCATATATTTAGTATTGTTGTCCAAGAGGAAAGGACTGCTTCACGTTTAATGTTGTTATTTTTGATTTCTAGTGGCCCCTGAGGAAGGGGCAGGAGGTCCCGAAATGCATCGGGTCGACCTGCATCAATCATCATTGACATAATTATCATGTCACTATTACGAACCAATGTTATGTATACTGTAAATATTACAAATACCGTGTAATTCAATTGTGTCATGAAGTAATGACCTGAGTAGTTAATTAGATTCAACAACCTGTAAATCAATCAATGAAGTTTTGTTTAAACAAAAAATGTCAGGTGTACTAGTGTCTGTTCTAACATTGAATGAAGTTGCATTCATGTATGTGAATATTTTGATCTAGGACGGTACATTTCACATAGCTGTGCGCCTGGCTTTTTTCAAGACTCTTTGTCTTTAATCATCAATTTTCAAGTGCACTCACTTGCCAGGCCCTAACCTTCCCTTTTCTTATATGCAAGTCACCCTAAGGTAGGCCCAAGGTACCCCTGTGGGCAGGGTGCAGTGTATGTAAAGGGAAGGACATGCCCTAATTTGTTTGGCATGTCCTGATAGTGAAATACTGCCAATTATGTTGTTTCACTATTGTAAGGCTATCTGTTCCATAAGATAGAATGGGGAGTTTACTCATAACATCTTATGAGTATTACTGCCCATGGAAACAAGATATTTAAATCAAGTTTGATGTGCCTGAATTCAGAATGTTAAGAGGCATCATTTAGGGTAATTATTAAATTCTCTGTTTGCACATACCATTTTTAGAAAGTAGGTATTTTGTTGCCTAACCATCCAGTGTGCCTCTGCTAGGTTGTGTATTGACTGTCTGGCTTTGGAGTGACAGTGGCTGGGACTATACATTCTGTTCAGACAGCCACTTGGGGGCGGGGGTGGTGAGGCGTGTCCTGCCTTTCCAGGGGGAGTCAGTGCTGGGCTGAATAGACCTGGGCTGCATTCAGAGGAGTGGGGAGGAGATTTCTTCATCTCCTGCCAGGAAGCTGCACTGGAGAGGACAAAACTGGTTCTGGCACGGCAAAGACATTCTCTGCCTCCAGAGAACAAAGGATTTTGTATTATAAAAAGAGGAGCCAAGACTTTTAGATCACTTCTGGTAATCAAGAGGAACGTTTTCCAAGGAGAAGAACTGTAGAAACTGAGGAGGAGTACTCACCCTTTGCTGCTTGCTGTGTGGGGTTGGCCTGCAGTTGCTGTCTCTGCCCAGAAAAGGACAAGAACTTTGCTGTGTGTTGTGCCCCCTGCTTGAAAAAGATCTCCAAGGGCTTGAAATAGAGCTGTTCTGAAGTCTCAATGGCACAAAGACGTCACCATCAGCTCCCCTGAATGTCCTTGCTGGGAGTTCTGACATGCTAAGAGGTGCCTGCTGCAGCTTTGGGCCTCTAGAGGCTGTTTGTCGCTGGGAGCTGGAAAAGTAATGCAACTTCAATAATCGGAATGCATCCACACCTGTCTCTGACGCATCGTCGAAGAAATTGTCGCAGTGCCTTCCCCTGGCTCGAGAAATCGTTGCACGCCGCATTGAGTGCAATGATCTATGAAGCCCGAGACCATCGCACCATTTCCGAAACAGGCCCTGCTGTGCGGCTGCAAGAACCAATGCATCATGGGACCGAGGCTGGAGAGAACAATGCAGTACCATCGCTACATTGTGAACCGAATCATCCCTGATCCTCACGCATCGCAACAGGGCGCGTCGCTGGCAAGGACACTAGTGTTGCAGTAAGAAACCAACGCATCACCTCCCCTTCAGTAAGGAACCAATGCATCACCTCCCCTGCATGGCAGTAATGCACCATCGCACCAGCTCCCCTGAAGTAAGGAACCAACGCATCACCTTCCCTGGGCATGAGGAACTGACGCATCACCCTCCCTGCAACAGTTTTTTTGTGTGCGCGACACATCCAAGGTACTTTGTTTGAAGTGTCGCATCTGCAATTTTTTTTTTAAATAACTATTTTTACCTTTTTAAAGTAATATTCTGATTACTGTATAGTATATTTGTGTCATTTTGGTCTTGTTTGGTTTAGATAAAGATTACTTATGTTTCTAAACTGGTGTGGTGTCCATTTGTAGTGTTTTCATTGTATTACTGTATGTGTTCACCAATGCATTACACACTGCCTCTGAGATAAGCCTGTCTGCTCGTGCCAAGCTACCAAGAGGGTGAGCAGGGGTTATTTTTGAAGTGTATCCCACTTACCCTGACTAGGAAGAAGGGTCCCTACTTGGACAAAGGTGTAAACCATTGCCAACTAGAGACGGTCATTTCTAACACCATGCAATTCGGGTCTTGTGCAGTACACGGATGACTTCTTGTGGCATCAAGTACACCAGAAGTCTGTAAACAGGACAAAATGGCTCATTTAAATCACATAGCTGAGAACAGACACAAAAGACCATATTTTTATGTGGTCTGAAAAAAGACTGACCAGCGGTCGAAGCTTTTCCAACTGCATCGTAATATACAGGTCAGATTCCTTTCCGACCACCTCATTGCGATGGAGGTGGTCTGAAATGAACCCGAATGGCTTCCGAAGGCTCTTAATCCCAAGGGCAGCTCTTTCCGCACTTAAGATTACAATGTCGAGTTAAGTCAGCCTTTCTGTGCCAGCCTTTCAGTAAGGATGTCGAGACTCAACTTTGGGGGGCCCCAGCAGGGCCCCCTTGAGTGCACAGCCTCTGGTTGGAGACAGGGGGCATATCCCTGTACCCTGTGGCAGGCACCTTGAGGTGCCTGCCACGGGTGCAGAGATGAACTGCATTTCCTATTTAAAAATGGGAGCATGTATTCTGCCGGGTTTACGGCCAGAATACATGCTCCCATTGTAAAGTATAGGAATGAGACTGAACAGTGTTCGGTCACATCCGGATTATTCGTCCGGGACTGCTGTCAGTCGGTTCCATGACCGAAACAAAGTTGGGCGGAGGAAACTCTGCCCGACATCGTAATAGGGCCCAAGGTGTCACTGAGCAAATTGCAATACTGTAACAAGCATTTACAATGCAACGGTTTCGCCTTTGTAAAAGTTAGAGCTATTGGCATTGTAAATGACGATTTTTTTATTTATGTGTTGGTTTTGAAATCAGATAAATAAATGGCATTGCCATTTAAAATGCCAATAGCTTAGTCTCTCGCAAACAGTAACAAGAATTCCCAAAACAAATACGCAACTCCACGCAAAGTACAAACACTTTTTCAATGACTGCAGTGGGTTATAAACAGCAACAAAGTCCCTGCCTTTCAAAAGTTGGATTTCAGTTTGCATCTGCCATCAAGTAAGCAGACCAGGCAGAGAGGTATGCAACATGTGATTTATACAGTATATCAGAAGCACGCCGGATCCTAGGCATTTGTGTAACTTTGAAGGATCAAGTGTTCCGAGTCCTGCATTGAAGTGAATGACACTTCAAATTTTCACTGAGGAGGGCTGTGACATTCACTGTTTCATCCAAACAATGTCATGCCTAGCAGAAATAGCAATGCAAATTGGGGAGGGGGGTCTCTCATACAGTATCCGCTATGCATCACCTTCTCTTGACCTGTACCACCAAGACTAATATTCCCTTCCGCACCCCAATCTTGAGCCACACCAAGGTAAGTGTATGTCCCCCCCATCCTTGATTTTTCCTCCAGGGTGATGTCCAGCAACTCGCACTCCCTGTCACAGGATCCTCCATCCAGGGATTCCAGCCTACAGAGGTATTCTCGAGGATGCTGCATCGAACACCCTTCCTTCCCTTGTGCCACTGACAGTGATATGACTAATATCCCCCTCACCACACACGTATATTTCTAGATTATAAAGCCCTCCTCCAATCCAGACTTCCACGATGACGTGCCGAATAATACGGCCGCCTTCTCTTCATGGTGCACCACTCACGGTCCTGTGTTGCAGTCCACCCCTCTGTCTATGATGGCAGGGTAGTACTGTTCGCCACCTCCCCCTCCCCCCTTGTGGTGTCGATATGTACACTGGGACCTCTGTTCCGGTATGCCTGATACCCTCTTCCCTCAAGGAAGGCGGGGCCTTCTCGCCCACAGGGAGTGGGAGCTGGTAACCCTCCCTCCCAGCACCGGGCTCCTCTTTAGCGCCCTGCGCTCTTTCGCACTCACCGTGGTGTGTCTGAACGGCGGCGGTAGCACAGGCTCACCCGGGCCTCTCTGCACGGGCTGTCAGGAACCCGGCGGCAAAGATAGGGCTGCCCGCAGCTGCGCCTGATTCGAAGAAGCACAAAGGAGGGGTCACGGAAGGAGGCGGGGGGGGATAAATCTAAAGAAAAAAGAACCGGGGCCACAGTTATACACATAAAACGAAGGGGGAGGGATAAACAAATTAGGGATATTAACGGGATGGTGGTCCCAAGGGAGGTAGCAAGGGGGAGGAGTCGGAGGGTATGGGAGGAAATGTTGACTATAGAGTGCATCGAAGCAACACTAGTGGAAGGGAGGAGCAAGTACGTAAGGGAAGAGTCTTTGAGAGCAATACTAAAAGGAAGGCAGAGAGAACAGAGCACACAGACTGAAGCCAAATAATCGGTCAACAAGCACTCACCTGGGCTTCCTCTGGCGGCCGTGGTGGGCAGGCATGGAATGACAAAAACAAACAGAAAAAAAAAACGAAACTCCGACCACTGCCGCGATGACGACATCGGAGAGGGAAAAAATTCGAGGGAACGCCCCCGAATCTGGTCCGGCCTTGACGGACAGATCCGGCTCCCAATGGCTAGCCTCCATTTATGGAGCTAGCCAATGGGAGCCGGGGGACGTTCCTTTAGCCCATATAGTAAACATTAGATTTCGCCTGCGCGAACTGCTTGCGCAGTAACGCCAGGCGAAACCTAAAAAAGGAGTCCTTTGTTTGGTACTAAGTTTAGGACTACAGCCCATGTGGGAAGAGCCAAACAGGGCCTGTGGCAGGATCTCACAGAAAATGTTCACCAAAATTTACAAAGGGCAAAAGCTCGAACTTTTATCTACAGCCCCTAATGCAGGCACCCTCACTAATTCCTTCTTTGAATTCAAAAATTCTTATCATTTCGAGGACTTCATGGATGTTGTCTTCCCGATTTTAGCTCTGAAACTTTTTATCCAATGGCGACATTGCACTTTACCCCTTAAGGCCATTACATCCAAGTGGATGGCCTCTTCTAACAAGTCTTGCCCGGGCTGCAGCTGGGACTTAGAAGATGCACTCCATGTTCTCTTCTTTAGTCCAGCATACACAAAATCAAGAAAATATTGGCTGATACCATTGTGCAGAAACTTGGGTTTTAAACATTGCTTGGATGCTTTTAGAATTTTTAAAACCAGTACACTGATCCCTATTGTTTTTGAACTCTTTAAATTTCTGCTAGCTATGTGGTGTAAGAGGCGTAAATTAGTAGTTATTGATTGCTAGCCTTAAAGCTTAGAAACAAGTGTGCTGAATTTGATGCTATTTTTAATTAATTTTAATGTGGCATAGTTGAGTGGGTATTTTTGCCTGTTGAAAATATTGTCATGTGTATATAAATGAATTTTAAATGTTACCTACCCTCCCTTCCCCCTTTCTTCCCTTTTTCCTTCTACTGTGTACTCTTTTATGGCCAAATTGGCCGAAATAAAGAATTTGTAAATTGAATTGAATTAAACATATAATTGAGAAAGGAATGAGAAAGGGGTCGCAGGAAAGAATTAAAACAATTCTAAAAATGTATCCGCTCAGAACCCAGAAAGAGGTCAGGATGTTCCAGGGGATGGTTGGCTACCGTAGAAAGTGGATACCTAACTTTTCCCTAGTGGACAAACCTTTACTGAAGCGGACCACAAGTGCTTGGTCTGCTTCCATACAACAAAGATTCCTTGAAAGTTTTCCTATAACTGAGAGAAAGTCTCGGTCATGCTCCGGGTCTAGGAATGCCTAATTACAATAAGATGTTCACATTGTTTTGCAGTGAGAGCGAGGTGCCATGTCTCAGTGCTTACTCAGATGCATGGAGAATCTCAAAGACTTGTGGCATATTTGTCGACAGCACTTGACCCTATTCCCACTGGACTGCCTGGCTGACAAAGCAGTTGTGGCATATGGTGTCAGTATTGAGAGATGTGAGAGCATAGTCATGGTCCCTCAATCAGGTGAAATTTTGCTCACCCATAAAAAACAGCAGACTTAAAGTATGACTAACAAATACTTTTTTCAGAGAATATTGTGTTAAAACGTTGTCAGACACTAAATCCAGCAACATTATTACCAATGAATGAAAATTAAATTGATGGGGATAAAATTAAACATAACTGTCTAGATGTTACGAATGTATGCACCAAATCAAGGCCAGATATTAAAGATGAACCTCTTGAAGAGCATTCGTGGACAGTTCATGTTTAAGAGAAAATGAAATGAAGGAACTTTGAGACCAGCTTCTGCAGTCTGCACAATCCAAGAAGAGGTAGAAGCCTCCTGGCTTCGATGTGTTGCTTCTGCACAGGTGGCAGAATTGATTGCTCTTGCAAGAGCTTGCTGTCTTTCCGCTCAATTGAGAGTGTTTATATTTACAGATAATCAATATGGCTTGGATAAGGTCTATGGCTGTGGACAGTTATGGTCACAAAGAGGATTTATGAGATCATCAGGTTCCCCAGTAAGGAATGGAGGGTATACAATGGGACTACTAGAAGCTTTGGAGCTACCCCAAGAAATGTCAGTAATTAACTGTGCAGGTGACAGGTGTGGCAATGATTAGGTCTCTGTTGAAATTCGCTATGCTGATCAAGTTGTACAATATTACAAATTAGTTGTACAAATTAGTTGCCCCAACTTAGAATAGCCCCTGGCCTTTAAGTCTAAAGCCTGAATTTGAAGAATGAAGGAGTTGTAGTTTAAAAGATGGTTGCAGTTGAGCAGGTGCGAGTGTCAATAGGATTACGTGTCGCCAGTGTATTTAACACCTTAGCTGCGTGTAAACATTTCTCCCCAGTGCTGCGCTGTCCATTAGAACTAGTGCTGAATGGACGTTCAATGGTCGTGCGCAGCATTGGGGAGGTAGCGCTGCTGACGACCATTGGCCGTCAGCAGCACTTAAGGGGTTAAGTGATTACGTTTTTATTGTGGGATTATGTGTTTTGTTCAGTAATGGTTCTTACCTAGATGTTGACCAGTTGAAGTTATTATTGGACTCAAAGTAGTCTAAGATGCCAGGATAAACAGTTGAAATTGTGGTGGTGTTTGTCTGCTAATGTGTTGTGATGCATATCCGGGAGGTGCCATTAAATGCACAATAAAGATAGGCATTTTAATAAGTTGTTGTGACTGTACTAATATTGATTGGTGTTAGTGGAACCTATTGTGCAAATGAAAAACTGCATCAGTCAGGGCAATTTCCCACTGGTCGAGATTTCATTCATGTGTGAGTGTGTGTAAGGAAGTTGGAGGGTGTTAAAACCTTATTTCCGATTGTTTCTAGTATAATTAAACTACTTAGAATTTCTTTAGTGGAGCAGACAAAAGTTGTTGCCTTTATGCTTGTTTAGAGTTCTACAATTAGTGTATGAGATAACTGTAAATGAAGATGACCCGCTGCCAGGAGTGAAGGTTTACGTCATAAAGTGCTGCACTGGGATAGGTCAGTTGTAGTTGACTTGCCTCACTGAAACTGGTTGGTGAATCATCAATTATTAAACCGCGATAGGGTTGTGAAAGAAAGGTTCTGACAGGATTAGAGGAAGGGATGGACATAGAATTAAAAACAGAACCAAAACATTGACATTTCTAATTTGATCACTGTTAATTTTTTGTTGAATTTTTACAAAGATGAAGGGCCTGATTACAATGTTAGTCAGAAAGCCTCCAGCCGCTGGTCAATGTTTTCCGACCAACATTGAAGGGTTGGAGTTTAATCCTGCCCGGGAATCTGACTCTGTTCCGATGGGCTCAAGGAGTCCATAGGCCAGTCGGAATGGCCTCATAAGCCATTAAGGAGGATGTCTGTTTCCAACAGACTTTACACGTCAGCCTTTTGGACCTGGAAAGGCTGTCTGAAAGCGACTTAGGGTGCCCCTTGCAAGGCCCACTTCCCCCCTGGCCCTCTGCATAATGCCCTGGGGGCACCATGAGGTGCCTGCTACAAAGTGCACCATGCAAATCACAAAGTGAATATATCATAAATAGGGCGCCAGTTTGCTTCTTTATATTGTTTTTTAAAGCACACACTGCCACGTTCCTGGCCTCTGGCAATTTTAATCCAATAATAAAAATTTCAAGTTAACTCCGGTGATTAATGTTCTTCCTGGAGAGAGACTAGTTTTGTCTAGTAGAAGCTTTGACTGCTGGAATCCTCATAAGGTAGTGCAGGGATTTTCACAAACTCCCATTTCTCAGTGGGAGCTTGTGATGCAGGCAGTTTCTGCCTGCCATACAAGATCCCATAGAGGAAGGGGAGTTTCGTGACCGCACCATGTGCGGTCGCATCGTAATGAGATGTGAAGAACTGCCGACCTATGGTAGGGCGGTTAATACACAGAAACAGTGTCAGCAGAAGGCAACTTCAACTGACATCGAAATTAGGCCCAAAATGTTATAAAGCTCTTTAAGATTTGTTGAGGGTTGATGTGAGAGTCCCAGTTTGGGAAGGTGAGGAAGCACCACCGCAAGGTACTCCAGCTCAGTATATGGCAGCAAATGTAGGACCCCACACGTTTGTGGCTTTGTCAATAGTGTCAGATCACTAACAATGAAGGACCATATAAATTTCAACAATATGGCACTTTTGCTTTAAAAATCATTGAACATGTACGGGAAAACTTATATAAAATTAAGCCACCTCCCAGACCCATGTAATTGAAAGCATTAAAGGCATGAGAGAGAGTGGCTCATGTTATGGAGAAAGAAAGGTATAGAAATAACAAAGATGCTTAATGGGATGAAGGGCAGTAGAGGAACTGTATAGTCAAGAGAGCTAGAATGTATCCAGCTATAACTAAAGAAGAGACTAAACAGAAACAGATAGAAACCGGGGAAATGATGCTAAGGAAGCTGCAAAGAAAACAGACACTAATAGTGCTGTGATTTGGACTACCATTCTGTTCTATTTTAGAATCAAATGTCGATCAATGGATATTAACTTCTAATGCTGAAGATTGTCTTGTAAATAAATAGATGAAAACTGAAAATATCTGAAAATAAACCCTTTAACTCGCATTAAATCTTATTAACTTAAAATAAATGTAACAATATATTATTTATGCAGACAGTTGCTCCTTATTTCTTTTCTTTGACCATTAAACATCCACACGACCAGTGACGGGGCTAATGATTATACCTGGAGATTAAAATACAGACAACACTGCTCGGTCAGATGTATACCACAAGCCAACAGATAGGAAAACACCTATTATATTTTGAAAGCATCCATCCTCAGTCACTAAGAGAGACCTAGCCATTTGATAAATGTTTCCTGTAACAGAAGAGTACTTTTGTGAAACCCGCTAAAATGCTGGCAGGGAAGTTATATTAGATTACACAACCACCTCTATTTTTGTGGCATCCAGGTAAACCAACCCTGAAGTGGCTTCAATGATTTTTACTGTTCTTAGCGATTGATGTTGGCAACTATAGCCCTGAATGTAAATTTGCATTGCCGTTTGGCAGTCTAGGCCAGACTGCTCAGCAAATCTTTGATAATTTGCCACCAATCAAGATAATCAATGGAATATTTATGTTGAAGCAGCATAAAGACTCTGGAACCCTACACTCACAAACAGTGCTTAATTTGTATCTACTCTGAAACAATCTACTCTATGCCACTGGACTCAGTGCCAATTTACTCAAAACCATTGAAATCTACACTACACTCTACTCCACTATACTATATGCCATTGCATTCTACGTCATGGTACTCTGCATCGCTGCACTCTACACTACTCTATTCCACTCTGCGTCACTGCATTCTATGCCACTCCATTGGTGGTAATACTGCTGTCTGTGTGATCTATGCCAATGATCCCCATGCCACTCTACAATACACTACTGTACTTTGACAGAATACTCTAGAAAACTGCGCTCTGCACCACTGCACTCTATGCCATTTAACTCTACTCTTAAATAATTTTCTCTCAGCCAC
This sequence comes from Lissotriton vulgaris, assembly GCF_964263255.1. Classification (NCBI taxonomy): domain Eukaryota; kingdom Metazoa; phylum Chordata; class Amphibia; order Caudata; family Salamandridae; genus Lissotriton; species Lissotriton vulgaris. Next base: position 489,799,295 of record NC_141685.1, read on the forward strand.
TGCACAATACTCCACTCTGCGCAACTGCAATCAATGCTGTGCCACTCTACTCTATGCCTGTGATCTGCCATGCACCACAATACTCAGAGACAATCTATTCCACGCCACTGCACTACATGCTCCATCACTCTATGCCTCTGCAGTCTAAGCTATTCTATTATACTCTATACCACTGCACTCTACACTCCTTTGCTCAAACCAATGCACCTTATGCCACTGCACCTATGCCAACTACTTTGCACCACTGCACTTTATGCCACTATATTACACAACATTCTACTCTCTGCCACTGCGCTCTATACAACAGCACGCTACATCACTCAACAATTGCACTCTACGTCACCCTACTCTACTGGACTGCCACTGCTCTCTTCACCTCTCTGCCTCTCACCACCCTTAACCCTGCGCGCTATTCTGCATGACTGCGCTCTACTCTACACCACTCAACTCTACGCCACTGTACTGTACTCTACTTCATCACATGCTATGCGACTGCACTCTACTCTGCACTGGTTAACTATGCCACTGCACTCTACACCAGTGCCCTTTACACCAGTATACTAAAAGAAACAATGCACTCTATGCTAACTTACTCTAGCCACTCCATTAAACTGTTCTCCACTGACACTCTATGCCACTCCAGTCTACAGTCCGTTACTCCATTCTATGACACTACTCCACACTATGACACTCTACTCCCTCCAAAACACTGTACACTACTCCTTGACACCCCACATCACTCCTCTCAACTGTACTGCATACCCTTCCACACCAATCTTTAACACTCTACTCTTAACGACACTTCACTCCACACCACTCTACTTTACCCCACTAACTTTTAGCCATGCTGAACAGCAGCTATTCTGGAGTACAACATTACTAAAAACATATTGGCAAAGCCTAACGCTCTTGCATAGGCGCAAACCCATTTGCTTTGCCAATGCTTGTTATCCTAGTTGGCCTCTACGTAAGGCAGGATTTGGACTGGAGTCATTGTGAATTTTTGAAGTCTGCATGAAGGCCTAAACACTATTTGTAATCCTGTGGAACTTACTTAGGTTAACTTTTATTAGCCAATCGTTGACATGGTTAAACAATAAAATATCTGCTTGCAGACAATAGCCCCATACAGATTTCAGGCTAAAGGGAAGTACGCTGTACTTAAAGAACTGCTCACTGTGAACCTCATGCTTGTCCTATGTTCCTTAGCCACTGGTGTGAAGCTGCATGCAATGTGTAGGTCCAATGTGCACAACAAGTCCCACTTCTTGAGCTGGGAAAATATCTGATGAGAGCCAACATTTGTCCAAAGTGATATCTTGCTACTATTTACAAAGGAATCAATCAATTAAAGACATTTCTATTGCACACTACTCACCCGGGGGGTCTCAAGGCGCTTGGGGGGGGGGTCCGCTACTGCTCGAACAGCCAGGTCTTGAGCTGCTTCCTGAAGGCGAGGTGGTCTTGGGTCAGGCGGCGGTGGGTCGGGAGGGAGTTCCAGGTCTTGGCGGCCAGGTGGGAGAATGACCTCCCTCCTGTTGTGGCTCTTCGGATGCGGGGGACGGCAGCGAGGGCGTGGCTGGTCGATCGGAGCTGGCGTGTGGGAGCGTAGAAGTTGAGGCGGCTGTTGAGGTAACTCGGGCCTTGGTTGTGAAGGGCTTTGTGTGCGTGGGTGGGGAGGCGGAAGGTGATTCTCTTGTTGACCGGGAGCCAGTGCAGGTCTCTCAGGTGTCCGGAGATGTGGCTGTGTCGGGGGAGGTCGAGGATGAGTTTCGCTGAGGTGTTCTAGATTCGCTGGAGTCTCTTCTGGAGCTTGGCGGTTGTTCCGGCGTAGAGGGTGTTGCCGTAGACGTGAAGGCTGGTGACGAGGGCCTGGGTGACCGTCTTCCTGGTCTCGGTGGGGATCCACCGGAAGATCTTACGTAGCATGCGCAGGATGTTGAAACAAGACAAGGAGACGGCGTTGACTTGTCTGGTCATGGAGAGGGAGGAGTCCAGGATGAAGCCCAGGTTGCGTGCGTGGTCTGTCCGTTTGGGTGCGGTGCCCAGGGCGGGGGGCCACCAGGAGTCGTCCCAGGCGGAGGCTGAGGAGCCCAGGATGAGGACTTCCGTCTTGTCTGAGTTCAGTTTCAGGCAGCTGGTCATCATCCACTCGGCTACGTCTTTCATCCCTTCATGTAGGTTGGCTCTGGTGGTGAGGGAGAGGATCAGCTGTGTGTCGTCGGCGTAGGAGATGATGTTGAGGTTGTTTTGGCGTGCGATGGCCGCGAGGGGGCTCATGTAGACATTGAAGAGGGTGTGGCTGAGGGAGGAGCCCTGAGGAACGCCGCAGATGACTTCGGTGGCTTCTGACCTGAACGGGGGTAGGCGGACTCTCTGTGTCCTTCCAGCGAGGAAGGAGATGATCCACTCCAGTGCCTTCTCCTGGACTCCGACGTTACTGAGGCGGTGCGGTGGCAGACAGTGTCGAATGCTGAGGAGAGGTCTAGGAGGATGAGGGCCGCTGTTTCTCCGTTGTCGAGCAGGGCTCAGATGTCATCCGTGGCAGCGATGAGGGTGGTCTCGGTGCTGTGGTTGGCCCTGAAGCCAGACTGTGAGGGGTCGAGGGATCCATTCGTCTCGAGGAAGGCGGCCAGTTGCTTGTTGACTGTCTTCTCGATGACTTTGGCTGGAAACGGGAGGAGCGAGATGGGACGGTAGTTTTTGAGTTCGGTGGGGTCCCCTGTTGGTTTCTTTAGTAGAGCGCTGAGTTCGGCGTGCTTCCAGCTCTCAGGGAAGGTGGCGGTGTCGAAGGAGGTGTTGATGATGTCCCGCAGGTGGGGTGCGATGACGGCGTCGGCCTTGTTGAAGACGTGGTGAGGGCAGGGGTCGGTCGGAGATCCGGAGTGAATAGAGTTCATCGTGTGGATGGTGTCTTCGGAGCTGATTGGGGTCCAGGCGCTGAGGGTGGTGGTGGGGGGCGTTGGTGCGGTCGTGGGGAGCGTTGGTTGTGTGCTGAAGCTGTTGTGTATGTCCGCGATCTTGTTGTGGAAGTAGGAGTCGAGGGAGTTGCAGAGGTCTTGTGATGGTGTGATGTCGTTGTTTCCGGCGTTGGGGTTGGAGAGCTCTTCAACGATGTTGAAGAGTTCCTTGCTGTTGTGTGCGTTGTTGTCCAGCCGCTCCTTGAATGCTGTTTTCTTGGTGGCGTGGATCAGTTGATGGTGCTTTCGGGTGGCGAGCTTGAGGGTGGACATGTTGTCTGGTGTTGGGTCTCTTCTCCACGCTTTCTCAAGGGTTCGGCAGTTCTTCTTGGAACTCTTGAGTTAGTCGGTGAACCATGGGACCTTCTTGCTGCCGGGTCTGCTGGGCGGGGTCCTCAGAGGGGCGAGGTGGTCTGCACAGCTGCTGATCCACTTCGTGAGGTTGTCGGCGGCCTGGCTGGGGTTCGCTGAGCTGGCGGGAGGGTGCTGGCTCAGGGATGCGGCAAGCTGGTCGGCTGTGATCTTGTTCCAGCTTCTTCGTGCAACCTGTTGCTGGTGGTGGTGGATCGTGGTTCTTCTGAAGCTGAAGTGGATGCAGCTGTGGTCCGTCCAGTGGAGTCCGGTGGCGTGGCTGAAGACGATGTCCTTGCTGGATGAGAAGACGGCGTCGAGTGTGTGTCCGGCGAGGTGGGTGGGGGTGGTCACCAGCTGCTTGAGACCGAGGTTGGCGAGGTTGTCCAGCAGGGTGGTGGTGTTGCGGTCGTTGTTGTTCTCCAGGTGGAAGTTGAGGTCCCTGAGGAGGATGTAGTCAGCGGAGGGGAGCGCGTGCGGGCTGATGAAGTCGGCGATGTCTTCGCTGAATTGTGTGCGTGGTCCCGGGGGTCTGCAGATGAGGGTGCCTCTGAGGGTGGTCTTGGGGTCGGTGTGGATCTGGAAGTGCAGGTGTTCGGCGGTTGTGAGGGTGTCGTCGGTGTTGGTTGTGATGCGGATGGTGGTCCTGTGGATGATGGCGATGCCTCCTCCGGTATGGTTGGCACGGTCTCTCCGGGTGATCTTGTAGCCCTCCGGGATGGCGATGTCGGGCGCTGAGGAGGCGTTCATCCATGTTTCAGTGAGGAAGGCAACGTCTGGAGATGTGATGTCGAGGAGGTTCCAGAGTTGGATGGCGTGTCTGTGGACGGAGCGAGTGTTGAGCAGGATGCACTTGAGGTGGTTGCTGCTGGTGTTCGGCTTGGTGGGTGCGGGTGCATTGCAGGTCCGGATGCAGGTGAACTTGCAGGAGAGGCAGCTGAAGGGTCCGTGGGTGCGTCTCGGCGTGGCTCGGTAGCATCCCGGGATTCGGCCGGTGTTGAGGGTGGCGGCGGCGTACATCCCGTGGGGGGCTGGGGTCTGCGGGGGCCAGGGGGTCTGGCACTGGGCGCGGTCAAGGCACAGACGGGCTTACCTTTGGCGCACCTTCAGCGCTCATTCGGTGCGTCCGCTGCGCGGTCGCTTATGGGGGCGTCGTAAGTGAGGAGCCGGGAGGGCGGCGGAAGCGGGCGGCTAATGGGCAGGAGGGGGGCGGTGACGCCGGAAGCAGTGGCGGGAAAGGAGGGACGAGGGCGGCTCAGTATTGGCTGGGTCGTCCGGCGGCTGGGGTGGTACAGAAGGCAAAGGGTAGAGGGGCACACAGGGGAACACAAGGACAGCACAAAATACGGCAATTACACACCACCTCCCACCAGAGCAGCACACAAAGAGAAAGTGGGCCATCTCATGTGAAAATGCATCTTCCCAGATGATGAAAAGAATTGCTGATGCTGTCTACCTCTAAAATCTTCAGTGGTACGAGGGCGGTTGATTTTGCAGTTAGCCTTGGATTTCACAACTTACCTGACCACAAAAGGGCTGTAACCCTCTGCCCAGAAGGGGTTTGTTATCATGGCACCTGCATTAGGTTCTGAAAAAAGTTTTTTTTTTTACTCAATCCGACTGATAGAGTACCTCTGTCTCATTCTTCATAGGATACATTTTGTCTGTGTGTGAGCTGCACAGAATAGCAAGGGAAGGTTCAGCATCTATATTTGGCCAATAATAACTTAGATGTGGCTAGATCTGCCAACTTTGCAAGGCACTGATGGACTGACCAGAGCCTTGAAGCTTCCCTTGCAGTCTCCAAGAAAGCCTACCTTTGTTAAAGGTTGCCATCAAAGCCATGCCGTTTCCTGAAATACCCAGCAATGATGTCCTAGAAGTGTGGGAGAACTAGCAATCTTGAAGGCTGTCGCAGCCTTACTGGAGAATTCTATCAATTTGCTGTCTATCAGGAGGAACAGATGTGTTGGACTCCGCAACATGTTTCTTCCTTTCTAAAACTAAAGGTAAGTTCAACCTCAGCTGTTGGAGGAGGGTGCAGGGCTGCAACTTTTCTGCAAATTATATATATATATATATATATATATATATATATACACACTGAAAAACCCATAGGTTTCACACACGTTATAGTTAGGAATTAGCATTTAAAAAGCCTTGTAAATTCATTGAAAAAACTATAGGTTTCACACTTTATAGTTAGCTGAACATTTCTGTCATACAAAACCTTTGAAATTCCTCCGTTACAGTTAGCTCAGCTAACTATAAATTGCGCGCCCGAAATGCACTGCTGATGACGTCACATATTACATCCCTCATGACATGGTCAGTGACATCACTCATGACATCACTGATGACATCCCAAATGACATCATCCAGTGAATGTGTGTCTTTCGGAAAAATATTTTTTTTGTATATATGTATATCTAAAGGTCGATTGAAGAATATATGGGTAAATAAGTGTCTAAATGGATGTTTTTTTGTAAAATTGATTGTATAACTGACTTATTAAGTATATCATACTGAATAGGTGTACTAGTGAGTAATCTTTAAATATTTAAATATCTGTATCAGTGTCTCACTTTGTATATAAGTGGCTGCATGGGTTGGTGAGTAGCTACATGAGTGTGTATATGGGTGATTAGTTGTTTTTTTGAGTACCAAAATGAGTGTTTGTACGGTTCGGTTGGGAGTATTACTTAGCGCACAGATGCATGACTGACTGACTGACTGTTTGTATGTGTTCTGAAGACAGCATGTGTGCAGGACTGTATGGGTGGATGAGTGTGTATGGGTGTGTTAGTGAGTGAATGACTGTCTCAATAGTATCTTTATGAGTAACTACATGTTTTAAACTAGTATATGTGAGTATTGATGTATATAAGTGAGTATATCTGAGAGCGACAGATTCTAAGACTTCCTGTATAAATAAGTATGTGTTTCTATAAGTGATTGTTTAAGAGAGTAAGTCTATGATTCTGTAGAAGTTAGTGTAGTGGTGGGTGTATAGCTGTATATGCAAGTAAATGTATAGTTGATAGTTTATTTGCATGTGTGAGTATGTGTGTGTGACTCTATAGATGAGTGTCGGTGTATAACAGGATATATAGGTGTATGAGTAGATATGATGAGTCAGTACATGTATGAGTGACAATATAGAACTGTTGGTGAATGAGTGGATGTGTATGTGGATTTTGGGATTACTCAATAGGTTGTTCTAACTGGAATTGGTAGCTCTATTTTTTGAAAATTTTTGTTTCTATTTTTGATTGTGTGTATCAAAGGTTATATTACAGTAAGAGGAGGTGTGCCACAAGGATGATGTCATGAGTGATGTCACGGACCATGTCATGAGTGATGTAATATGTGACGTCATCAGCAGTGCATTGCAGGCGCGCAAGTTATAGTTAGCTGAGCTAACTATAATGGAGGAATTTCAAAGGTTTTGTATGATAGCCGAGCTAACTATAACGTGTGAAACCTATAGTTTTTTCAATTAATTTGCAAGGTTTTTAAATGCTAATTCCTAACTATAACGTGTGTGAAACCTATGGTTTCTTCAGTGAATTTCATAGGTTTTGTAAATGATAATTTATAAATGTATTAATTATGTCTTTCTTTTTATACTAATTTTTTATATTTTTCATATAAATATGTATATATATTTTATTTTTTTAGATTATATTTCATATTCTTATTATAAAATAATAAAACTAAATTGCAAAGTAATTTTTGGATGAATTTTTGCTTGACGTCGGTTGCTGCACCCCCTTCTGCACAAGAAAGCCTCTTCTGGCGCAGCGCTTTACAATGTAATACACCCTCCAGATGCTTCACATTGTTAATACCACACACCATGGCACACCTTTTCCACCACCACTGTGTCACAAAAGTGACACAACGGCTGTGTAAAAGAGGCACAAGGGGATTGTAGATCCACCCCTAAGACATACAAATTCACCCAGGCACTTTCTCCAGCAGCACAAATTGAAACATCGACTTGTAACATATTTATGTACATATGATACATTCAAGTGCTTCGGACATACTACAGTATACTATAAACACCTTATAGATTTATGCTGTAGCAGTTCCTTATACTTCTGCACTTTCACATTCTCCATATACTAGTAACATTCATTCATTCATTTATGAACTACACATTCATTCTGACAAACTTTTACACACTAACATAGAAATATAGTTCTTTCTGTGACCAGTGAAGGTAGTTCTAAAAAGAACTTATTTTTGTTTTGTATTTTTTTTGTGTTTCCTCAACAAATTCCAAGCGGAACAAAAGAACGAAAAAAAAGAACTAATGTCGAGGACAGCAATGATCCTGCATTTCATCAAGTCTATAGACTGTTCCCCATAACATAAAAGTTTATCGCAATAAATGCATAGAATTTTAACTTTAGCAAAGTCAGAATCATTATGGGGGTGTGGACTGCTTGCTGAAAATGCTGCTGACGCAGTTGATGTGCTAGGTGTAGCAGCAGGTGGGTTCTCGTGCAACCTCCGTCTTGCAGCTCGAGCAAAGTTCTTGGGGTGCAAATTCTTCTTGTGTCACACGATATTTGCTGTGCCAAACGAGTATTTTTTACATGGATCACCCCTTGAAAGAGTTGTTTCGCAAATTTTACAAGTTACTTTTGGAGCATGAACCTTTTTTTGACCTTCTGGAAGAGTGAAAAAATTCCAAATTAGAGCCTCTTTCCTCTTCTTTGGAGGTTCTTCAGGAATGAAATCTCCCTCTGAAGAACTGCTGGAATATGACTCCATTGCTCTTATTATTGTGATCTTCCTTCTATTTGAGAAGATTCTCAGAACAAATGCTTCTTAGAAAGTCAAAGTCGAATAATTATAATGGGACAGAACTTTCAACAGTTGCAATAGGAAAAGTTATGAACCAATCAAATCTCTACTTTAAGTCACATGGCTTTACATACGCTTATGATGTGCTTGCGCAACTCTTTCAATACGAGTTCGCATGATGTCCTGCCACGATTTGTATAATTCTTCTTAAAAGTAATATATGATTATTACAAGTATTAAAAAAAATTCAGTTATCCCAAATGCCTTCCCTTAGTATGTACATTAAATACATACGTTTTAAACCAAGTAAAAACATTGCCCCATACGCATACAGAACGCCGTACATGACTTCACACCGAAGCTTTAATGCAACGCGTAACGTCAAAGCATATTCATACTGTATGCACGGGTACACGCTGAGTATGATAAGCAGTACAAAGTATGGTGCGATCACCCTCTCAGTGACAAATCAGAACTCAGGGCGCGCTAAGGAGAATGATTAGAAGTGCTGACTCATTGCAGATCCGATTCTGGGCCTGCCTCTGCGCACACGATAACAGCGCCCCCATCTCTCTCTGTTGTTAATTGTTGGTGCACACACTCACACTTGCACATACGCGGTGCAGCCCACCCACACCACACACATGCCACCACCAAGCATGCTTGCTATCATTTAGCCTGGAAACCAAAACATTAGCCAATGGGATGTCCCATTGAAACATTAGCCAATGGGATGTCCCATTAAAACATTAGCCAATGGGATGTCCCATTAAAACATTAGCCAATGGGATGTCCCATTAAAACATTAGCCAATGGGATGTCCCATTAAAACATTAGCCAATGGGATGTCCCATTACAACATTAGCCAATGGGATGTCCCATTACAACATTAGCCAATGGGATGTCCCATTAAAATATTAGCCAATGGGATGTCCCATTAAAATATTAGCCAATGGGATGTCCCATTAAAACATTAGCCAATGGGCTTGGTTTGGTCAGCCCCCGCGGTTCCCATGTAATGCGGGCAGTGACGTGAGCACACTCTCTTGCCTGCCTCTGCTGCAATGACACACAGACTGTCGAAAACACCCCAGACTCAGCAAAACCACAGCCTTTCAAGACATGACAAAAGACGACAGAAGCAAAGGTAAGAGAAGACGTCACAACATCAGCCTTCACTGTAAATTGTATATGCATAATACTATTTTTTTTATTCTTCATATGGCTTTCCTACCCCTCAATGGTTTTAAATTGTACTTGCATAATTGAAATATTTCTTTATAAGTCACGAGGTCCTATACACCTCTAATCTTAAAAATTGTGAGAGCATAAATTTGTCGCATTTCTGTACTACGCCACGTGCTTAGCCCTCTATTATTAATTGTGCGTCCATGATAGTATTTTTTTTCTGCGTCACGAGGCCGTCCCAAGCCTCTATTAACTTATTGATCTTCCTTTGTTTGCTGGAGCTGCAAGTCTTAACTACGGTATATTAAGAACTCACATTAAAATTCACTTTCGATAGTAGTTACGCAACTCAGTTTACGAGGACTAATCAAAATGTCCTTTTGTTTCTTTCAGCAAACATTGTTCAGAAGCAACTACGGCTATCGAGCAATGGAATTCTCTGCAACTTATTGAATATACTTGGACGTATAGAAGCAGAGGTAAACTCAAGTTGTGATCTCCGGTGTCCGCACTGTCTATACAAGGTAAGCACAAAGGCCTATATCTACAAATCCTTCATGGGAATGCTTTAGAAATAATTCTGCATAACGGGCGTTGGTAACACAGTAGGCACTTCTATCTAGACACCACTTGAACGCGGCACTATAACAAGTAAAATGTACCAGGTACACTGCACTTGTAAAACTGTAGTGTTAGCTTTATTTGTGAAATGAGAGAGGGCCATAATATCAAGCCTTGGTGACAAAATTATCGCTACTTTATCGGCAGCAAACTGCCGCTAAAGTGGCTATAATGGGTTTGATCTATAGTTACCTCCGAGCATAGACAACAGATCGGTTACAACAGTCTGACAAACAGATCCACAACCTTATTACGCCACTTTTGAGTCACTTTAACATGAGTAAAGTGACGCAAGGAAAAAATTTCAACTACAGACTCGACAGTTTTAATGTTGTTTTCTCTTTCTCTCTCTGACATTATTTCTCTTTCTCTCTTAAACACGGCTGTCTTCGACGTGTAGAAGAATTGATCAGAATAAATTGTGACACCAACTGCCTAAAATGTTTACCCGCAAGGTTTATACAACGGTAAGCACAAAGGCCTAGATCTACAAAGCCTTCACAGGAATGCATTAGAAATAAGTCACCATAACAGGCATCAGTAACGCACTAGGCACTTCCATATAGACACCACTTGAACGCAGCACTATCACAGAACTGGAATGTACGAGTCACACTGCACACGTAAAACCGTAGAGTTACCAAAACTTGTAGGGGCATAGTATCAAGAACGGCGATAAAATTATTGCCGTTTCAGCGGCAAGAAACTGCCGCTAAAGCGGCGATACTGAGCTTGATAATATGCCCTTGTAAATTCCCATAGTAGCCCAGGTTAACACCACAACCAGCGCTGCTATGGGAATTCACAACTGCATATTATCAAGCCCATTATCGCCACTTTAGCTGCAGTTTCCTGTCGCTGAAACGGCGATAATTTTATCGCCGTTCTTGATAATATGCCCCGTAATGCTTATGCTCATTTACTCACATCTACATAATTCAAAACTCTAATTTTCTTTTTCATTTGCAGGTTAACAATCGGACACCTTTTGTAATCCATTTCACAATTTGCTTATAACATTGTTTAAGTTACTTTTCCAGTTCTAATATAGTTATAATTGAGTTTCGTTTATATTTATTGTTTAATAAAAGTTAATAAAAAAAACTACATACTTTCATTTTGTGGGGGAGAAGTATGACGGCCCACAATAAAAATAATGTTGAAATACTAAAGTAAGATAGTCAAGACTAGGATTGAAAACTACTGAGTTCTACTAAAATGGCGGGGGACGAAGTACGTAATCAACGTTTGACTCCTCAGCACTACCTTTCAAATAAATATATAAAAAATATAACTATTAATACTGTACAAAAGTACAGCACCGGATGACACGAAACGGGAACAGAAAGCAACAGATTTACTAACTGATATAAAGAAAGGTTTGCTTGTTAAACTTGAAGAAAAAGAAAACGTGGGCTTCGAAACAACGCTGAGAATGCAGCCATTACAACTACTACACCAAAAAAAAAAGGAAAGCTTTTCATTCTATCATAGAAATGAAGGAGCATATTATCAACAAAAGGCAATACATTATTGTCGCTTTTATCGACAGGAAACTGCTGATAAATCGGCGATAATGGGCTTGATAATAGGCCCTTGTAACTTCCCATAGCACCCCAGGTTCTGGTGTTAACCTGGGCTCCTATGGTTATTCACAAGGGCATATTATCAAGCCCATTATCGCTGCTTTATCTGCAGTTTCCTGCCAATAAGAGACGATACTGTATCGCCTTTTGTTGATATGGCTCATTGCTCTTTTTAACCAGTAACCTTAGGTGCATATTATCACGGACCGGTGTTACAAATATCACCATTTTATTGGCAAGAAATGGCAGATAAAACAGCGATAATGACCATGATAATACAGCCTTATTTCCCATAGAAGCCCATGTTAACATCAGAACATAGGCTTCTATGGCAATTAACAAGAATGTATTATCAAGCCCACCCTCCCAACATTAATAAAAAACATAGGCCCTTGTAAATTCCCATAGCAGCCCAGGTTCTGATGTTAACCTGGGCTGCTATGGTTATTCACAAGGGCATATTATCAAGCCACTTTATCGGCAGTTTCCTGCCAATAAAAGCGACAATAATGTATCGCCTTTTGTTGATAATAAGGCCAATTGCTCGTTTACCACTAAACTTAGGTGCATATTATCAAGGACCGGTGTTAAAATTATCAGTTTTATTGGCAAGAAACTGCCGATAAAATAAACTACCTTTCTCCTTTCTTCACAAAGGTAATTTTTTACTACAACGTGGTGTATTTTATCCCCATCCACCTTTTCGTGTGAAAATCGGGAGCAGAGAGAGGTGGTCGTCGTAAAAAGAATAAATGAAGGACTAGAACAATAGAAAAACGCATCTGTCAAACTCATAAGACACTACGCATCTGTCGAACTCATAAGACACTACATGATTGCTTGCTCCGCAACAGACACGCTGTAACGATTTGTATAGAAATAAGAGACTCCAGTGAATGGGGATATAATACTCCACGCTGTAGTAAAAAATTACCTTTACGAAGAAAGGAGAAAGGTAGTTCCATCTTCTTGTAAGACAGGTACACCAAATTGATTTGTGGAACATCACCCCTAGTAGGTTTTAACAGAAATATCATGCCGTAAAAAAAAGGACATTTCTTTACAGCTTATAGAAACAACCCCACAAGAAATTTTGGCCTGAATTTGGTGGTCCCACATCTATTGGTCCAAATCACCGAAGCGTGTCGACACCCAATATTGGATAGATAATCCAAATAGAGCCTGGGAAGCCTCAAATACAAGGGAACTTCTGTAATGAGGGCCCCATACAAAACAGAGAGGGCTATTGAATCAGACCAAGGTTTAGGAAAAGCATTAGTTCTGCTTAGTAAGGGGGATACTAGTATGATCTAGGATTGGTGTTTTCTTGCAGATGTATGATTTTAAGATGATATTCAATGTGTAAACTGTACTTACATTTGTTTTTAAAGAATTTGTTTTGTATTCATGTATGCTTTTCAGAAATATTTCAGAAATTTTAAAGACAGATCTAAAAACTTTAATAAAAAAAACACTGTAAGCACTAAATTTTAGTCTGAAAATATGCTTGGCACTAGAAGAGTGTGGTATGTAAGAGTTGAGAGGGTGTTGTGATCAGGATAAGATTACAGGTATTATTGAGTTCGAGTTTTAAAAGTTTTATATAGCGCTCTTTCACCAGCGGTTTCATGGCGCTGTAACTGGCAGATCTCCACAAGGGATGGAGGACAGGGGAAAGGGAACTACATAAAGATTTTACTGAAAAAATAAGCTTTAAGTTTCTTACGAAACTGGGAATATGAGGTAAGGGATCTGAGCTCCAAGGGTAATGCATTCCAGAGAGCTGGGGCAAGGGTCGCAAATTTTGACCCCCCCCCACTTTTTCCGACAAAACCGGGGAACTGTCAGCAGAAATTTGGAAGAGGATCGGAGCTCCCTGGCTGGAAGGTAGGGGACAATCTCCAAGGAAATGAAGGCAGGGGCCGTGCCCAGTCGAGCCTGGTAGGTGATGGTCGCAAGCTTGAACTGGACACGTTCCCGAACCGGGAGCCAGTGTAAGGGTTTCAGGAGGGGAGTGACATGTGAGGATTTGGGAAGGTTAAAGACCAACCGAGCCGCCTGGTTTTGAATCATCTGCAACCGCCTGAGACTATATGCAGGTATGCCTGCATATAGGGCGTTGCCATAATCCAGGCGGGAGATGACCATCGCCAGGACGATCAGCTTCAAGGCCTCGAAGGTGAAAAATCGAGAGACCTTGCGGATGGTACAGAGAGAAAGAAAGGAAGAAGAAACCACAGAGCTAACCTGGGAGTGAAGGGTGAGGTGAGAGTTGAGTTTGATGCCTAAAGTTTTGACCAAGGTAGAGGGGACCGGAGGGAGACCAAAGGAAGGGGGCCAAAAAAGTGAAGACCAGGGACTGGAGCAACCACCCGTCAACACCAACTCGGTCTTGTCGGGGTTGAGTTTCAGGTGGTTGAAATCCATCCAGTCCCGGATAAAAATCATAGTAGACTGGAAATTAGAAATAGCGGCAGAAGATGAAGAGAGGTTGAAAACAAGTTGGAGATCATCCGCATAGTTATATACGGTGACCTCCATTTGTTCTAAAGAAAAAATAAGGGGAGAAATGTAAAGGTTGAACAGAAGAGGTGAGAGGGAGGAACCTTGGGGGACCCCGCACTGAACCTTCCGGAAGTCCGCAGAGAAGTCACCCAGGCGAAGCGCCTGGGTGCGGTCCCTCAGGAAGGAGGACAACCATACCAGGGCCGTACCCCCGATCCCCGGCGCCCCGACACAGGAGAGTAAGATGGTGTGATCCACCGTGTCAAAGGCGGCAGAGAGATCGAGGAGGACTAATGCCTGGAATTGATTGGTGTCCCTCCCCTCCCTGAGGTTGTCGAGGACCGAAAGGACTACAGACTCCGTAGAGTGTGCGGGGCGAAAGCCAGCCTGACTGGAAGCCAATACCCCATTCTCTTCCACGAAGGTGCTCAGAGACCTGGCGCTCGAGCACCTTAGCCAAGAATGGTAGGAGAGAGATGGGGCGATAATTGGCAGGGATCGAGGGGTCCGCGCCAGGCTTCTTTAAGATAGGTAAAATAATAGCAGATTTCAAAGGGTTGGGAACAACTCCCTGAGAAAGGGAGCTGTTAAGAAAGTGAAGGGGGGGGGGGGGGGGGGGGGGATCAGGGCAGGTGGTGTAAATGTGACGAAGTATGTGAGCGGGACAAGTATCAAGAGGAGAGCCAGATTTTACAAGGGGGATTAGTGATGTAAAGGTTTCCTTAGTCAGGGGGGGGGGAAGAGTATTTAATTGTCCTTGCAGGGAGGGCACTGAGGGTCAACAAAAGACGGGGAAGGTGGCAGGATGTTGGCTTTGATGGTGGCGATCTTATCAATAAAAAAGCTGTTCAACGAGTGACAAAGGGCCTGGGAGGGGGAGGGCTTACAGGAGGTGCGATCTGAGAAGGCTAGGTTCTGAACAATCGAGAAGATTTCCCTAGATTGGTTCTCGGCTGTGAGGATCTTGGAGGATCTTATTGTCTTCCAGGGATCTTCCTTTGTGGCTTTATATGTCTTAAGTACCCTGTTCCCTACTCAGAATGTTTCTACCCTACCCAGTTTCCTTATTTGTCAACTTTGTTTTACTGCTGACTCTGCTCTCCCGACAAACATGGCTGCCAACACTTCCTTTTTTGGAGCATTAACCCTTTAAGTGCTGCGAACGTCCAACGGTCATCGCCTGCACTACCTCGCTAGTGCTGCGCACGACCGTTGGACGTCCGAATCGTGTTAGCGCGATCGAACGTCCGCACTGGGGCGGAATGTTCGACGCGCTAAACGGGTTAACAACCAATCAGCATGCAACTCCTGCTCGTAATTGTACGTATTTCCATACGCGTACGCCGTGATTTTTCTTTAATAAAAAAATATGGAGCCTAAACATCCATGTACAACCCCCCTGAGCAAGCCTAGTGTGTCAGAATGTCTCTACCTTCCCTTATTTCTCAACTTTGTTTTACTGTTTTCTTGTGCCTCGCTTCTAGAGAGGCACACGTGGTTTAGAGTGTTGACAGACAGTTCACAGTCAATGCATGCAGCTCGCTCTCGTAATTGAACAGATTTCAGTACGCCTGCTGAACTCAGTCTCTAGATATCGCTATGATTTTACTTACAATTTTCTCAGAAACTACTGAACAGATTGACACCATTTAACAAAAAGCACAATCTGCAAACAGAACTCTACCTCTCTGCCAAATTTCGTGTAATTCCGTTCAGCCCGTAACCCTGGCTAAAGGTCCCTATGAAAGACTGCATGGGGAAAACATGTTTTGGGACCCCCAAACTTTCAGGGAAGGAGCGGAACCGAGCAGGCCATTTTCTTGGAGAAATTTACAAAGATTCGTCCACCAGCGCCAAAGTTACTCCTAATAGAATGTTGTGGATTTCCTATGGAAACTAGGTCCTAACTATAACTACCTACTGGCGACCGCCAGTAGATAGTGTGTGTGTATATATATATATATATATATATATATACACACACACACACACAAACACACACGCAGTACTTACAAATTAGGGTATAAAAACAGAACTGTTCTGCGATTCTGACATGCTAATAAATGGTCGGTGCTGACACTTTTAAAGGAGCAATAGATACTTTCAATTTTCTGTGCATCAAGCTCAGATTTATTTCTCTTTCATATACTTTATTCCAGGGTGCACAGCTTTGATTCTTCATTGCAGCACAATCAATTGCCCATATTGAAATGTTGCTTTATGTATTGAGGTTTAATAAAGAATTCTGGAAAATAAGAAGCCTGACCTATAAAGGTTTGAGGTTTTAGTCTGCATTTGATGAACAGCTTCTCACCTATGAATTAGCATGATGTGTTGAGACCCAAGTGTGTACAGTACCTGAACACTTGTGTGAATATTCATTTCTCATTGGTGAAGATACTATGATGTAAAAGCATGGAACCACATCGTAAGACTACATGTGACATGACAGAAGAGTTAACAAGAAGATGAAGGCCAAGATTACAATCAATTAATGCCTCATCTAAAGCATACATACAAATTGAAGTAAAGGCCTTAGCTACAATGACAGCCCAGCAGTAAGAAATAACAAACTTCAGTTTACAGAGAACAAATGAATTAAAGTGGTGGCCTAGTGGAAAAATTGGGCTGGATATCAGACAAATAAGTGGTTAAAGAGAACAATTCTACTGAAATGTGAAATTGATCTTAGTTGGACTAGCATGCCACAAAAAGTAGGTATTATACAGAGCATGCTCACTCCTCCCCTTTTCTTGGGTTCACATAATAGTAACTAGATTATTATACTTTTATGGTTGCGTTTAAAAGGGTCATTCCTTGTTTTCTTTAGGGTGGAACAGTTAGAGTCAGTTAATTTAAGAACAGAACTGTTTTCGAAGAACCATGTGGAACTGCCATTCAAAGGTGCTAACAAGAGGCGACATGTGAAGCTGCACTATAAGGTAGCCAGCAAAAAGGAGCAACGTTAATAAACAGGAAGCGATAAAAGTTCCTGAGTTGGAGCATTAGAAAAAAAAAGTATGGGATTGGATGTAAAACGTATCACCACTCATAGAAACATATAGCACTAACTTTTCCTTAAGGAAACTCAACTGGACAAAAAGAACGGAGAGAAGTTGAATGAAAGATGGAGATCAAACTATTGGATTGCTAGGAGTGTTACAACCAGCGATTCCTTTGGAAGTTATGGTGGTAGCTAACAAAGAAGCAAAAGAGGGGAGAGTGGACCAAAAGGATGCATACTTAACGTGTACATATGTAGAAAACACCAACCAACTATGCTTTATAGAAGAACTTGCTGGTCTTCTTTCATATGAACTGCATTAACCAATTATTTGGGAGTAGGACCTAACATATTTAGCATTTCTTCCCCGTATGTCTGCAGAGCTTGTGTATCATGGTATCCCTTGTGTAGATAGAATGTTTTGCTATCTAGGGACTGAGATTAAGCACACTGTTCAAGAGGTTAGTGTACTTTATATATGCTTGTCCACCCATGTCTTATGAAAACTACTGCATTTGAGTTCACGTCTAGTTGGGGGGGGGGGGGCCCTTCCAAAACAATGGTACTCCCAAGACTGCTAGATTACTTTGTAAATTGTTTCAATAATCTAACAAGCTACAATATTTAAAGCATCAAGTTTCAACATCTAGAATTCCTTTTTAATTCTAGACGTTGTAGAGTAGCAATGAGTAAACTCAAGACTAACAACTTGACGTAGGGATTTAGATGTACTAGCATTATACTCCATGCCCAATTCCAGAAATTGACTAGATTGAGGTCAGACAAACCTAAAGTGGAGGCAATAATGTTAGAACAATTGGGCACTGAAGATCAGCTCGCCGCAATGTTGGGAAGACCAACAACTTGACAAGCTCAGGTAATGCCAACTGCCACTTCTAGCAAATATGCCTGAAAAGAAAACCGGCAAGGGAGGTGTGTCCTCAAGATACCTTTTAGGTGCGTTCAAAAGCCGAGCAGTAAATCTTTGATGGCATTGACATGAGAATCCTTTGGATCGTTCCAGTGCAGATTGAAGTCGCCAAGGAAAATGGTTTTATATTTGGAGAAAACCTTGGCTGTGATAATTTCCATGACGTTGTCAGGAATGGAATCATTAGTGCCTGGGGAGTGGTAAAAGATGTGCAGATTACACAGTTGGGTGGTGTTGCTGCATATGGAAAGTATGAGGTATTCACAGGAGTCTGTGGTATCTGCCAGGAGTTCCATGACTAGGTTAAAGCAGTAAATGCAGGAAATGCGCCCCCCGCCCCCTTTTTGCTAGATTGCCTATCCAGCCTTGCAATGTTGTAGTTGGGAAGGACTAGGAGGAACCACATTTTTTTCACCCATAATACCTAGTTTCCTCAATTACCCATGAACAAAAGTAAAAAATCAGCCTCTTTAAATGAATCTTCTATGGGAAATTTAGAGGGTCCATACAGAAGGAACTAAGATGATAAAGATTTAATAGCATTGAAAGCAAGTCATTACTGTAATATATTCCTTCTATTCTACCAATTATATGGCTTCTGAGAAATTATAGGTAGGGTAAGAATTTATTTTCAATACATTTAACATCCTATCCACTTACATGAGTAATGATAACTTAAAGACTGTGCCAAGGGACTTAACCTACAGATATAGCAAGTTGAGTTATGCATAAGTTTACACTTAACCTCTTCCAGGCTCATGACGAGCTGAGCTCGTCATGAGGCAAAGTTGAGCTGCACTCATGACGAGCTGAGCTCGTCATGACCACACCCGTTTCCATTGACCTTCAGCACAGGAGGGGAACTCTCAAGCAGCGATGGTGTTAACTACACCTTGCCCATTAACTTATTTTGGGTTTTCAACAGATCACTAGTAATTAGAATGGTTATATTCCCATCCCTAAATATTTAGCAATCCGTTTCTGTGTACCTACTAGGAAGAATGTTTACTATGGTCCAGTAGATTCACCATCAAGCCCATAATCTTACCCACTACATGAAAGTGGATCACTTTTTTTAAAATGTCCTAATTCACCATGGAACCAAAACTCTGCCGCCCCCCCCCACCCCCCCCCCCCCTCCCTTGAACCACCACCTACCAGTGTTATACTTTACCTCCCTCTGTTATCTGCCCTGGACGAATGGACGAACTGCAGATCCCACCAGAGAAAGAGAAGCACTTGTTGAGCCTTCCTTCTTATAGTCATCCTTTTACATTCCTTGTAAACCCTCCTCTGAATTACTTTTTACCCGTAGTTTGAATTTTAAAAAAATCAAAACTGGAAATGTAGGTAGATTACTCATGTTGCTCACTGGCATTCTTAGTTTTTAAGTTCTGTGCTTACATTTTCCAGTCCCCTTTTGAAAGATAGGTCCTTTTTGTATTGAATTAGGGGTGGTAGTTGAAGTGTCTAGACTCTAAAGTACCTTGAAATTTCTTACTTTCTTTTCTATTCACAAACCTATTTCACAATCTTCCTTTTTATGTTTGCCTATATACAAGGACATGGGCCAACTATATAAGAGTACACGCTAGGCCTACCTGAGCTGCATTTGCAGAGACACTACAGTCCTTAGGAATAGTAGTCTAATTTAGTTCACTAGAATCAACGCAATCGTTAAGAGCAATATGCTACTCATCCCAACATGGCTTGACTCCCTCACGTCCTTAACATTTGCCCAATTTTTAACCATCACGTCTTATACTTTGTGCATTCAGTCTATTGAGGATTTTTGTAACAGATTCAATCTCTCACTTCCACTGTACTAACCTACTTCTAGTATAGCAATTTAAACCATTCGTTTTCAATTGCTGCCACCAGCATTCAGTTACAATAGAGGTTATCAAAATAGTCCTAAATGAGAATAGTGGATATAAAGAGCTTTAATCATCAGACCCATGCTCTTTATTTAAATCTACAGAAATCTTATTTGAGAGCATGGACTGGTCATTAGCAAAACTAGCTCCATTTATCTAGATCAGACATACTCAAAAGTACAGCTGGGGTAACTCATTCTCCTGACCTTTATAAACAGCCCCCATTTACTCAAATGTGCATGAATATTAAAAACAAATTAAATAACCTGGCAAGCATTTAGTTGAAGTTTAATTGACATTAAACAAAAGTAGTCCTCCACCGCATAACTTTTGGAATACTTGCAGTTTTTAAAAACATAGTGCTGCAAAATGGTAACGTCTCTTCATAATTCAAATACGCAGGACTGTTTAACCTCAATACATCAGATATGCGTGGGTTGCATTGAGAAGTATTTTTTTAAGTGAAAGCTTTCAAGCAAGTAGAAACATTCATACACCCCCAACCATAGAAAACAAGGTCAATAGTACACGAAGAGAGAAGTCAGTTATGTGGACCCTTTGGGTTTATATTTAAAAATCAATGCCACTATAATCTATTAAATCAGGAGGTTTTATACAGTGCACATTCAGAAATCAATTTCGAGGTCTTATATGGGATAATAAAGAAAAAGGATGGGGAGTAAAATAAAGCTACTTCCTATGGTCCTGCTATTTGGTCAAGGGGGCAAGCAGGGACAAAGCCCAGGTTTTCTGATTTTGCATTGCACAATTTAGCCATTAGATATACAGATTATCTTCCACTACAATCAGCTCCCCATCAAACCGCCACGCTACTGCAATCATTGCAGCCCTCAATCACACCACAGACCAAACTTTGTGGCCTCTTGAAAAATGTTTGCGAGTATCCATGATCTAGATTAGCAATTGCAAATTTATAAGCCAAATTAGTTTACTCAGGAGGCTCATTGCATGAGTCTCAGTTGGCACCAATTGTAATGTTAAGACACTACTCAGCTGCTCCTTCTCAGGTCACTATTCTGAGTAACTGGAAGGGTCCTAACACTTCCTCTTAGGATCTTACATCAAACTGAACAGAGGGCACCAGTTCAGCAAGTGTAGACGCAAGAGTGCCTTTATCAGGCGCTGGCTAAGTGTTCAGCTTTTTAGCCTCTTCGGATCCTGGATCTAATTCACCAGAAAAGAAATCAGACTATGGTTGTCTGCTCTGCTAAATGCCAATCAATTTCAGGGCTGTCTCACGATATAGGAAGGTACTGGTGTGTTTTTTCTGTTCAAGATCAAAGTTTCTATAAGGCATTATCTTCCCCCACCTCCTTGATGTTCTTGTGACCTAAAGCAGATAACAGCAAGATATGCTGATGCTTTGTAAGTAAAGCTTCGATACTAGAGTATATCAGGGCCATGCTCTGGGGGTCCAGCTGATACTGTTTTCCCTCCTTCACATGCACAACTCGTTTGCTTTCATATTCTACATTTAACCCAGTCATCTTGTGAAGCCAAGAGTCTACAGAAAAAAAGAGTTATTCAGCAGTGGTATTTTCTTTTGGGCAATGAGGGAACTCTTAATATACAAAATCTTTTCATTTCTGGTACTAAACTCTATGTGATTAGAAAGGATAGCAGACGTATACACCAAAATATGGCCACTTTTGGGACCAATGTAGACAGTCGGCTGCACTACATCTTTCCTAAGTGGAAGAGTAGCCTGTGCATCTGGGGGACCTCTACTTACCATAAAGATTGTGTCCTGTGAACTACCCCCGGAATTCCTGAAATTGTGATTACATCCACATCTTTCACAATAATTGAATGCTTACTGTAAAAACATTTCTCTTGGAAAGCGCTCTGAGAAATTGGAAGTCTCTTCTTGGCCAATAGAACAAACACTGCTTAATTAATCACCTTTGAAAGACTAATATTTCCTTGTACTATAGAGCTTTATGCCACAGAACAAATAGGTCTTTACAAGGGTTGGGGAGCATTAAGGAGAGTCAAAATATACTTGCCATAACCCATCTCAAGCCCTCAGGTCACTCATACATCACAGTAAAATATATATATATATACATATATAAATAAAAGATGTTCAGATTGGTGCACCTTTTCATAAACGTCTTACTCTTCTGTAAGAAAGATTTTCGATAGTGGTTAACTTAATTCTCTGAGCATTCACAAACAGCTATGAACTTGTAGGTGGGGGAAAAAACGATTGGATGCCAGAGTGGTCTCTGTTTTAGCGAAAGTGATTAAGAGTTATTAGATAGGTGCTCAAAAGTTAAGGAAAAAGCATTCAACAAGAAAAGCAAGTCGTAATATTCCAAACTGGAAGGCAGGAGAGTAAAAAGATAGGAAAACATTTATGTGGCAAAAATCTTGGATTAGCTACCCTTTTGTTACACTCTTTCAGTAGGATAGTCTGTCTGACCAGACTTTCGCAAAAAGGTTACCACTACTATATGGCACCTTGACAAGCCTCTATAACCTTCAGATGTGAAAGCGGGAAAGCATACAGGTGCCACCCTAACATGTAATTTCCACATCCTCAAATGAGTGACCGACAAATTTAAGATGTTAACAGAATTAAAAGTTTACAGCCCATGAGAAGCCCACACCACAGAACAGGAAAATGGCAGGCCATAACGAATCTACATGAACAAAAGAAACCTAACCTTCAGACCCATGTAGTAGCTTGGCAACAAGTCAGAGCAGAATTCACTGCCTTCGTGGAATGAGCTCTAGGGTCCTCAGGCGACACCTTTCTGGCCAAAGCATACCAGCTCTCAATGATTAGAAGAGTCCATCTTGATAAAGTAGACTTCTCAGCAGTCAGTCACCAGTTCAAAAAAGGATAACGTTAATTGCACACCTGTTGCTCCTTAATACTAGCAATGTTAAACCAGGTGAACATTAAAGATTTAAACTGGTTAAGTATCTCTTCCCCTTAAGAGGGATGTGACAGAGTGCGCACAGGGAGCATCATGGGTTGTCACAGATGGGAAGGTGAGGACTTCCTTTTGAAGAGAGGATGCCACAGTCTGAAACACTAACTTGCCAGGGAAAGGGTGGTCTACAGTGGCAGATTAGATAATGCCTACAATTCACTAACAGGACATGCAAAAACTATGGACAAAACAGTTTACCAAAACTATACAAATGTGCATAGTTATACAACTATGAAAAGGCTCAAGCCGCACATCAAAAGGTTAAGAATCAAAATGAAGGTGCTAT
The DNA here is from genome assembly GCF_964263255.1 of Lissotriton vulgaris. NCBI lineage: Eukaryota > Metazoa > Chordata > Amphibia > Caudata > Salamandridae > Lissotriton > Lissotriton vulgaris. The sequence continues at coordinate 489,822,385 of NC_141685.1, forward strand.
TGTGCCATGATAAAAGGTGCATGGGGAAACAAATATAGGGTGACTTGATTAAAGAGGGCGCTGTGACCATGCTTTCCTTAAAGCGAGCAGTCTGCCTAATCTCCAAATAGATTGTTTCCGGCATTGACACATGGATGTCATTTGTGAAGCCTGTCGGGGCACCAGCCCTGTGTTAATGTAAAGGGTCTAACACACTGGCCTTTTGTACGTCTATAAAGAACTTATGCTGCGGGTAAAAAACATTCCATCACTAAAAGCAGGTTGGCTCCGATCAGTTTGCTCCAATTCAAAGAGTTGTTGAAGTACTGGAAGAGGCCTCTAGGCAAAGGAAAGGTCTTACGAGTCAGAAGGAAGGAACTGATATTGCTCAGTCAGAGGTGGGGATGGATTTACATCAGACAGAGCTATAACCTTGATGCCCTACTTTGTTGTCTGTGCCAAAGGCAACATGAGAGGAGCAGGTGTGAATGGGGTGTTAGTTGCAGAAAGGACTCCAGCGGCGGACCTGAAAAAGGTTCAGTAGGCATAACCTGACTGGAGGCATCTGTGGGGTCTGCAGGCACGCCTGAGGGACCCAGTAAAGTGCCAACAATGCTAAGCATAGGATGCCTCAATTTTTGAGTCAACGGTTCTCCAAACTAAAAAGCATCAGAATCAGCTCCTCAGCAAGGGACCCGGAGAAAGACAGCGAAGATCCTGGATGTTTGATAATTCAAGAGGAGAGCTGCGAGGCTGGGATGAGGCCCATTTGGATTTCTCATGTTTCTACGACTTCTACTTATTTGAAAACTTGGAATGAGATGGATAGACTGCAGGACCAGCCAAGAGAACGAGAAAGGTCCTGCACTTACAGGGGAGGGACTTTAAAGCGATTACCCTAAACACCAGAGGCACACCACGTAGGAATCAGTCACAGAATTCTTTAAAGCAATCCGTACAAGGTTTAAAGCCTGTGGTTTGAGATTACATTTCTGTTGCATTGGTAACATTTTGAAGAAAACATTTCTCGACCGACGAGAAAAATAAGGACATCACTCCGAATCAGCATTCGATGGAGCAAAAACAAACGAACTGATACAAGCATGTAGTGTTGGCAATAATATGCAATTCCGACATCACTTCCGGAGTAAAGATCGAGCCAAACTACACAACTGCCAGCACACAGCAGCAGTGCTGAGAAAGACCTTTGGATCCAGTCTGGCACTAGGGAGTACTCACGAGGTGGGGACGGACGGACACACACACACACACACACACACACACACACACACACACACACACATACAAACTGTTAAAGTTATCCTGTGCCCTGGGTGTGCCCCCCCCCCCCCCCCCCCTGCTGACTGGTACTGTTGATAACTAACTGTTTGACCCTGGGCTCGGTCCAACCAGGCCCAGTGCCCTGCTGAAAGCTTAAAATACAGTGAAAACACCTACATACACAAGCGGTTAAGGGCCCTAGTACATCAAGGTAGTTTCAAACTCCCTGCTCTATTAATTTCCTAGTATACATTAGGCAGGGCAGTTTAAAGGCTGCAACCTTTCTGCACTTTCATGTATGTACTGCTGAAGCATGGGGCCAGTTTAAAAGTAGACCGGTGTTGCAAGACTGCTTTTAAAAATGAAAATTATGCCTAAACTCTACTTTGGCGTTAGGGTAACTTAAAAATTAATAAGCTACAATGTTTGGGCATATTAGGTACCACAGGGTATCCCCTAGGTGACCCAGGGGTGGGGAGGGGAAAATCCGGTACCAATCCTTATATTATCCTGGGGTTAGTGAAATTTCACATTTCACTCCCCCCATTGTAGTAAAGTGCTTCCCAAAATCAACTTGTGCTAGGAGCACTTCGGAGTGAGGACTGCAATATTTTGACATTCAGAACCACTCACGTCTTCTCTAGGTGTTTTCAAGGGGTGGGTGGCCTGTAGATATAAGCAGGGTCCATAAGACCTGTTTTATAAGACCTGGTGTTGGAGAAATTGCCATGTTCATTTATTTCCATTACAGATCCCCAGCCCAATAGGTTAACATGGCAAGAAGTTATTGATTAATAACTGTAGACAGAGAAGCCATAAAAATCTTTCAGAATGGTATTGCTCAATCCAACAATATATTATTGTTGAATTAATCCTAAAATGTACAGGCAAGAAGTTAAGACTCTAAGCAACAACAAAAAAATCCCCCCTCCAGTGCATGGACCTGTTTGGCCAGAGTTAGAGAGATTAGCCAGGCTGCTGTGAAAAGGTGATGAATAATCCAGGGGGAGGGGGTCAGAGAGACCTACTCGTAGAAGGGTTCTGCTACATAGGAATGCTATGGCAGGAGTCCTAAAACATTCTCTTTAAAGAGAGGTCAGGACAGACAGTGTAAGTTAATCCAGTTACAGCCCTACCTTTTGAACCCAGGTAGATGCAATGGGGATTGAGCCTATGAAAATGAACTCTCCTGTGGGTTGGTTTAAATAGCTTTTGCTCTTCTGCTGAAAAACCTGACACTGAATTTTGGAGAAAAGGTGCTTTTTAGGAGACCATTGTGCTACACTTTGGAGGAAGTGGTCATGCTCTGGGGTGTGGCGCTGCACCTCATTGGACAGGAGTGACCTCCCGTTTATAAATTAGTGTTGGATTTTTGTGTTGTCTTAATTTACTGAATTTGCGTTTTTAAATGCTTTACATACCTGTCTCAGAAGTTAAGCCTGCATGCTTCGCAGCCAAACTACCAAGGGTTGAGCATGGGAATAACTTTGAGACCTATTATGAGCCCTAGTTTGGGGCCATACTGCCAGAGGTAGATGTACATTTACCCCCATCATTTATCAACTTTCCAACATATACAAACACATACATACATAGCTATACTGACCGGGATGAGACAGCGACTAGTGAAAAACCACCACCATGAAATGAGTTAACATGATCAGTACAGCATAGGGAAACAGTTGCAGTAACATGGTAATATCAGGCTTTGAAACAGAATAGGATTCTACTAGAACATGCAAAATAAAATAAAAATAGTACAAATGGTAAAAAAGGTAATAGAACTCAAATGCTTGCCTCCGGTTTTATTTACATTTGTCCACCGCACGAAAACAAAAAGCTACATTGGAACAAAAACAAATTTGAATTTGAAGTGATTAGTACTAAATTTGCTAGGCCTAAGCTATCTTATACATTACAATATTTTTAGTAGGTAATGTTCAACATTAGTAAACATGTAGCCTTTAATAAAGATCTCTACAATCCAAAGGAAGACTTTCAAGAAACTAGAGGCACAATTTCTAGAATTGTTTTTGCTGTGCAAGCTACACATTATCATGGACAGTTCAATACAGAATTACCAAGCGAGAATGGGTTTTAATTTCCATAGGTTTACTAAGTTTGACAAGGACACTGACAGCCAATCTGCAAAATGTAAAAGCTGTCCAAAATGATTGAAGTTATTTTAACCTTCACCATCTGTTACATAAGGACAGCAAGGAAACAAATGGTAAAAGCAAATGTAGCACATAAAGTGCTAACAATTAGACAATGTCCCTTTAACCTTCCCAACATACTTACCGTGTGCAATGTCGAAGGCTCCCTACATCTGCCATTAGAACTTCACGATTTAGCCAAATTAAGATTTAATAAAAATCATCAAAAGAGATCGCATGTTGCTCTTGTACATTAAATACATCTCCCTCCAAGCATTTTAAGCCATAAAAGCGGCTAGCGTTTGGGGGACGTTCTTGATTTGAATGAACATCGCCTTGAAGGAGATTTTAGGCAGCGTTAAATGATGGGACTCGTTAGAAGGAATATGGCGGTACAAGAAACAAACGCCTCTTTCTTTAGACAACACGCATTACTGACGAATTATTAAGAATGCCTCTCAGAAGCATTTTATGGCTTAAAAATGCTATTTGAAGGTCAATAACACAAAGCTGCAGATTCCAAGAAAACAGACAGACGCGCACCTCAACTACCAGATTTACCACTTTTGACCAAAATAAAACTATTTTAGAATGCATCATGCACTGAAAAGGTTAAATAGGAGTCATTTCTTTTTTGAACTTGAACTGGAACCAGAATGGGAAGATCCAGATGATCCGCGTCTGTAAAATACAAAAACGAATAAGGAATGAAAAGACACATTCAACTGTAAGAGCTGATCATTCAGTTCAAGAAGACAAAGCAATACGAGACTAGACCTTATCTATCTATCTACACACACACAGTAAATGGTAGTAAACATCTAAATTAAAATATTGGGGTCAGAAGAAAAGGAATACTTACAACTAAAACTTCCCATTGCGACAGTTAACAATTACTCTCACACCCAATTCTATAACATTTCCTTTCTAAACCTAGTCATCACTATAGCAAAAAGACTTCCCCCAGATAAACCCACATGAAGTTACCAAACTAATTTAAGCTTATTCCCAGTTGTTATGCCACAGAAACCAAACCTTTCTGTTGACCGTGATCTTGATCTGCGTTTTTTGTGATCCCCAGACGAAGCGGATCCAGAACGACTCCTTTTTCGGCCCCGCTCAGGGGACGATGACGAACGAGAACTTGAGTAAGATCTTTTCTTTGGAGACTTGGAGCTGGATCTTTAAGAGAAATTAAATTTAATGCAGGCATCAAAAAGGTGGAAAGCAAAGGCCAAAGCCATAATTGTGATGTTGGAAAAAATAAATTGAAACAATAAAATTGCCAACCACAAAAATAGTCCTCGTGTGATAATCAAATTAATGCCTTTCTATTTCTAAACAGTTTGAATGGATACTTTTGTTTTCTATGCTGTGCTACAATACTGCATTACATTTCAACATGCTAACGGGACAAACCCACTCCTTTCCAAATGATTTAACCCCACATCGTACCTTTTAACTGTAGTCACCTATCAATTTGATTTACACTAACAGTGTGTACACTTCAACCAACGAGGTTACGCCTATAGTTTCACCACTCAGAACACACCTCAACCTATGCCTATTTACATAAAGAGCATCAATATAGTTTGAAGGAGAGAAAGCATACAAGATGCACTTAATGTAAAAGGAATTACCTCCTTAAAGATGGTTGAGCAACAAAATATTAAAGAGCACAAAAACCCAGAGAAAGAACAGCTAAACAAACAAAACCCATCTTCTCAATCATGAAACCGCTTTCAAAGTTCCAACCAATAAAAAAGTAGTTCATTGTGTTCCAGCTACACACGTGGGCTAACTCACTAAGTCTGCTTTTAACAAGACAGGAAAAATATGAATTATTTTTAGCAGACTACAATACAGACAAAACTATCCAGCTATTCAAGACCATGGAGAATTCTCATACACAACAGACCCTGGCACAATAAAAAGATAATAAAAATATATATAAAATAAATATATATATATATATATAAAATAAATATATATATATATATATATATATATATATATATAAAAAAAAAAAAAAGCATGAAGTAAGGCTCTACAAACTAAGAAAAAAATTAAAATGCTAATAAGTTCCAAGTCACAAGTCATCTATTAATTACCCTACAAAAGACCAGGCCTAAAGATCTTGAACTGGTCTGTTTACATTAATACACTTAATTCAGATCTAAAAGCATGAAAAGCAGCTTGTGTACAGATTAAAAGTGCCTACTAGCAAACTTCTTCTACCAACTGTTCAAATATACACTTGATCGTACAAAAGACAGAGTAACACTATACCTAAAGAATGAACTAAGTCCTGTGATTTTTAAGAAAACTGGAAACGGACTGAAGGCAAGCCTCCAGCACACAGTTCCTCAAGAGCTAGCCTTCATTTGTGTAGGATGTTGCTCCCAGAAGTGCTGGAAAGGGTGTGAAGAAGTTGTAAACTACTAGGTTTAAAGGTTGGTGTTACTATCCCCGCAGTTTCATCTACTAATAAGCCAGAAAGGGCCCCTCTAAATAGCATACACTGCAAAACCTGTATTTGCCCTAAGACCTCGAGTCACTGTTCTCTCCTTTGGGTCTTGCACATGGTGCAAAAAAGTTAATTAGCTAAAATGGTTTTGGGAATTTAAATCTAGGCCACAAAAATATTCATAGTGACACCTCAATTTACTATGTGCCAAATTAGCAATTGACACAGCTGAATTGAAGGTGAGCACTTGCTTTGCTTATAGTCGACTGAGTAGCTAAACCAGCTCTGGCAAATCCAGTAGGTCTGGACTGACAACCAGCTTTTAGCTTTTCCAGCGCTTGTTCAGTTTTTTTGAGGCCGAATGAGGTTCCAGGCCTCAGTCAAGACTTAAAAAGAACATGCTAGCTAAAAGTAAAAATGTGTGAGCCAGTGTGCTTTCTGTGAAAAAGAAAAATACAGCCGCTGTGACTAAAGCAGGTTAACCCACTGTGTAGTAGGCATAAGAAATCTGTGTAAAACACGAACCAATAGAAAAGGGTTTGGGCATGTCTGTGTGCCACATGGCACAGGTGTACATGCACAGATGTGCATGTACACAGGAATTCGTTATTTACCATGCAACAGTATTACATGGTAAATAACAAATTCTTAGGGGCCTGTGACACTGCTACTGTGCCACCTACATCTGGATTTACCGAATTAGTAAATTTACCGATTCTGTATATCTCAAGCACCCAACATGTCAAACACCAAACACCGGTCGGTAACGTCCGCGTTTGGGCGTTAGCGACCAGTATTTGGTCTCCTACATCTGGCCCTAGGTGGCTAGAATTGGTTACGTTACCTTTACGAGGCAGCCTTCACCATACAGGCCATTTTCAGAAACTTTCCAATATGGGACTTAACCACAGTTACATTAATTAAAATCACAAAAGCACTAGTATAGAACATGTAAATATATTTATATTTAACGTAATATAATGCATGGTTGGTTTTCTTTTTCATTCTGGCGACCTATATCAATGGTGCATGGAGGGGCGAGGGGAAGTCAGATACCCATGCACAACACACCGTACAACTATTATGACATGTACTGACAATTCATTTAAATGGTTTAAGTTCCTAAACAGTGGAACAGTGACAGAGGACAATTACTTGGTTCCCCAGAGTAAGGACAGGAGTCTAAGGCATAAGTACGTCAAACTGAAGGCACTAAATATAGAAATCAAATGCCACCCAATAACAATGTCTCAGACTTCATAGAATTTCACATTCCGATTAAAAACAAGAGGAAAAGAAGCACTTCTTTGGTTGCAACTTTTTTTTTCTTTTTAAATCCCCTGCAAACATTGAAACACTTTCCACTGTAACCTTTGATACGTTGCTTAATGGACTGTCCTATATGTGCAAGTATACAGGGTCCCAAGAACAAGCTGCAAAAGCAAATGGGCAGTTTTTTGCCCATTTGTATTGTGCAAGCCTTCAAGATCAGGACAAAGGCCATGGCATTTTTGTCTGCCAGTAATACAATTCTTGAGCGTACGTAAAAGTCATACATACAGATATTGTTAAATGGGTGTTTTAATGTGAGTTATGGGTTGTTTATTTACGATGTTTAATTTAATAGCCATAAAGACAGTATTATATAAAATTAAACACGTAGTGTACAACTAGAACAAGTTGCATTACTGCGTTGTTAACTTTTAGAGGTAATTCTATTATATACATATAGTAAAAGAAAATGACAAGCAATATACATTAAGCATATTTTAATTTGTAGGTCAATATTAAAAAAAACACAATTCAATGTAATAAACTAAATTTGTAAATAAAGAAGTTAAGTAGATACTGACATTTTGCCTGGTGTTACCCTTGACCTGTACCCGTTTACCTGGACCTAGACCTTGAGCTTGAATGGGAGGATGAGTGTGACGAAGACTGAGAATGAGAAGATCTGGAATTAGATCTACTGTGCTGGGTGGTCTTTTTATTCTTATTTTCATCTTCCTCGTCACTGGCATCAAGATTATACTTTGACAGATCAGCATCATCTTCGTCCTCTTCGTCGTCCTCTTCATCCTGAGAAGATCCAAAACAATGTAGTTTATAAAGAATGATCAACTAAACAGACCTAGAGAAAACTTCCATTCGACCAATGAATACAGGAGACAGCCTTCAAAGTGAGGAAAGCAGAAAATAGAGGTCTCTTCAAAAATATCGGTCCCATTTTTAAATGGGTTGCCTTCGCTGTTCTCCCCAAGAACTACTGTTGCCCCCTCAATTTAAATGTAATTTTTTACTCACCAATCAACTTGTATACACTTTGATTATATAACAGCAGCATTCATGCAATTCAATACTCATCACACCGCTAGAAATCAATCATCTCGCATCGGGCATTTGTAATTTCACGAAAGTAACTGGAATGTGAAATAGCATGGAGTACTGTCATTTGCATGCAGAAAAACGTTTCAATGCATAGCATTCTGTGAGCGCTCCTAAATTCTACCCAATGTTGCCTCTCTCAATAATTAGGCGGATAGGAGAAAAGAAGCATGACTTTTGAGGTGTAAAGTTATCTGGCTTACTAAACAAATATAGCATGTGATGTAAACAAGCGAACTAAATGGCAAGGTTAGTTAACAAGCTGCCCATGTTCAGTAAAACATTAATTATTTTCTATATAATAAAGTGAGAAATTTTAAATGTATACATCTTCAAGTTTATATTTGGAGAGATCTGCATCTTCATCGTCCTCTTCTTCCCCATCAGTTTCTTTTTCTTCCACCTTTATGACTGTCTTGGGGGCAACTGGCTTGCCTCTATATTTTTTCTTTTTGCGACCAAACTAAGAAGAGAAAATAATTTTTTCAGCACCCACAAGAACACATTTAAATGGTCTTTAAATATATTAAAATGGATTCAACTTAAAAGGCTCAGAGCAGCAAAAATACAACACTGACAATTTAAACTAGAACAAGAACTTCCAGATTTTTACCAATAAATACGAACTTTGCAGTTAAACATAATATATATTACATAGGTAGAGGATTACATACTTTATTGCTTGGTGAGTCTTATAGTGGAGTATAAGCTAACCCTGGGCGAAGAACTACGCTCCGTTTGCGGAGTTTGCGGAGTTTTGGCAACTCCGCGTTCCGCGGAGTTCGCGTAGCTGCCGATAACTCCGCTATCCGGTGCGGAGCGTAGTTGTCGCGCGCTAAATAACATTGTCGCGCGCTAAATAACATTATCGCGTGCGCGGCAATGGCTTACCTTGGTTCTGCGTTCGCTTTTTCCCGGTCGCGTCTGCCACCATGTTTGTAAACCCTCCCGTGCGACTGTGCGCGCTAGCCATCCCGAGCATGCAGGCAACGCCCCGAACACGCGCACCGCGCTCCCGAAGACGAAAAACGGCGCGCGAACGGGCCCAGCAAGCAACTCCGCATGGTTGCGGAGCTACGCGTAGTTCGCGGAGTGCAACTACGTCTTCGCGTAGCTCCGCGGAGTCCGACTCCGCGAACTACGCCCAGGGTTAGTATAAGCCATATATTTGTATCAAAATATCATGTTCCCTTATTTTCACAGGATTAACTTTGCGGACCGAAAGTGATCAGTTACATTATGTGCCAGAATGGAAAAAGAGAACACAAGATGGTCTGAGTACTGAAACATTTCAACCACTCAGCCCCCTAGTCAAGAGATCTAGGTTTAATCCACTGTTCTTTTGCTCACTATACCACCCCAGTTTCGACCCAGCCGTGTGCAAATCAGTTGTGGGTCCCATGCTCCCTGTGCCACTGGATTCAAGCTAGCTTGCCTGACTGATGACGGGGTGATACCCCAAATATTGTCAAAGGATGCTTGTTTCTGGTGCAGCGAGGACCTGGCTTGGCAGTCTGGCTGGACTGTTCCCATGAGGAGATGGGTCAGGAAAGATTTACATACGGCTGATTCTCACAACTAGGGTGGCGTGGTGAGCAACAGAATGATGGATTTAAACCAGATCGCTTGACTGGGGGTGAATGATTCATTCAGCATTCCGTTCATCATTTGTTTGCGTGCCAGAATGGATAAAAGGAACTCAAATGGCAGTGTACCTTCTCATCATTTGCCACACATTAATACGATTCCATAAGGAAAATGCTACTTATCCAATATGCATCTGTTCTTGGCATATCGAGCTGTAGATTCATATGGTTCAGTGGAGTAGTGTGGCTCACTGGTTAGAGGCGGCAGACCCGGAAGCAGAGAACGGCCCGGGACCAGGGTTCAATTCCCGACGCGGCAGGGTCATGGACCAGGGTCAGCGACTCGATAATTCTCACCTCGGTGACTCCTCTAACCAGACACTCGGCAAATCTGGGCATTCGCTTGTCTCATCTCTACAACGGCCCCCCACATTCGCCGGGGATGTCTGGTTTCGCCTTGGAGATACCCAGTAGGGACCATCTCACAGGGATAGCCAGGACGGGTTCCCCAGCTGTCTACAGCGCCACAACGCCTCAGGGCAGCAGTGCGCTTTACAAGACACATACATACATACGTACATATATACATATGCTTTAGCATAGATGGCCACCTGGTGTTGGGTCTGGATGTTTGCACTTAGTTCGAAGAAGTCTTAGTCACGAGGTAGGTGACTCGTCATTTCGGTGACAGAGCAAATGGGCATCGGCTCCATCACCCAGATTGTTTTGTTTTAAGGGTGATGGAGTTAGTAGGAGTAGATGTACATGTATACTGTATCTAAGTAAGATGATACTCCAACAGAAAAGGTACCCAGGGAGGCGGGTGGGCGTATATGAATATACAGCTCTATATGCCCAGAACAGATGCATTCTGGGTAAGTAGCATTTTCCGTTCAAGGCATATGAGCTGTAGACCATATGCTTTAGCATAGACTATACAGCAGTTATCTCCCAAGCGATGACTGACCTGCGTCTGTGGCTTGAAATAGTGTTCTTAAAACAGCCTGACCCACACTAGCTTGTTTTGCTAACACATCTACACAATAGTAGTTTGTGAATGTGTGTGGCGTAGACCATGTTGCTGCTTTGCAGATGTCATCTAAGGGTATGTTCCCTAGAATGCCATAGAAGCCCCTAGTTTGTGTGTAGAGAGCGCCCTAGGGGAACTGTTTAACGATCCACCGTGCAATACCTGCTTTAGATATGGGATTGCTTTTATACGGTTGTGAAATAGCAACAAAGTTGTTTTGTTTTTACGAAAAGATTTAGTTCTTTCAATGTAATTTAGTATTTCTCTTTTTACATCTAATGTGTAAAGAGCTCGTTCTGCCACAGTCTCGTTGAGGAAAAAATACAGGTAGCTCAACAGACTAGCTGAGATGAAAGGCAGAAACTACTTTGGGTAGAAATTTGGGATTAGTCCTAAGAACCACTTTATTTTGATGAATTTGTAAAAATGGTTCTTGTACAGTTAATGCCTGGAGCTCACCAACTCTTCTGATGGCTACAAGGAAAGCTTCTTTCCAAATGAGAAATTGTAGCTCAAATTTGTGCAGAGGTTGAAATTGTGGGCCTATAAGTCTTGTAAGGACTACATTAAGATTCCACATTGGAGAAAGTAAAAGTCTAGGAGGGATGATTCGGTCCTTCCATAAATGCCTTGATAGCAGGCACGCAAAAACAAAGACAAATGTCTGTTTTATAGATAAAGGAGGGTTAGTACCCATGTCCTTTTTCAGAGGTATAGGATGATAGTCTGTGAGGTCCAGCTTCCATTTTTAGGAAGAATCACCTGGAGGTGTCCAGTTTTTAGGGTCAATGCAGAGTCTTGTTTGTGATCCAAAGGTGGCTGTTCGGGTAGAGGTTTCTTTGGATGGAGTTAATTTAGGTTGAGGATCTTTGGGCGCCAAGTGTTTTGAGTGAGTGCTTTTTGACAGGTTTCGGCTCCGAGCCTTTAGGTGTGGGGTGTTTCGGATTAGTCTTTAGGTGTGGATTTCAGCTCTGAGGCTTTAAGTGCGTGTTCCGGCCCCAAAGCTTTAGGCTTAGAAGCATTCGGCTCGGGGTATTTGTGTTTGGCGGGTTTCGGCTCAGAGGGCTTCTCGTGGAGACAGGCAAAGCCTTGTGTTTCAGTGAATTACGTGTTGGTACGGCACAAGAATGAGGCTGGCTCGAGCCCGAAGGCTTGTGTTTCGTAGACAAGCCAGAGGGCAGGGCGTCTGAAACTTTGTCTCGGTGTCAACCTGAGCCAGAGGGCGAAGATTATACCGGAGTCGCAGGTTTTGGTTGAGTGGGCACAGGGGAATCTGTACTCACGGTACGTTGACACGAAGTGAGGCTCGGTTCTTCTTCCATGTCGGAATCTGCTTCGGACACCAGTTCTTACTCTGCTTCTGGATGAGTTGGTGGGAATCAGAATAATCGCCGAAGATGTCTGGTACAGACCGCTGCTGCGGTACATCTCGTGGCATCGAGCCTGATGGTCACGAATGGCTTTCTTCGATCGGAATGATCAACATGCTACACTGTTCCGGGGATAGGCAGAGGTTGCAGACCTCATGCAAGTCGGTGCTTGGAAACTTCGCACAACACCCAGGACATAACGTGAATGGAGTCCATTCCATCACCTGCTGTCGTGGTTGGCACGTGCAGGCCAGATGGCCCGCCTCGAAGTTCCAGATCGAAAGTTTTCAGATTTTAGACTATGCGCGTCGAATGGAAACCGCGTAGATAAACAATACCGTTGAGGGTAGAGGACTGCGCGTCAAAGGCGTTTCCAAAAAGATACCGAACCGCAGCAATACACATCCAAACCAGATGGCGGATAAAAACAATATGGGGGATGGAGACGATGCCATGCGCAGTTACCGAAAGGAGGAGTCACCTACCTTGTGACTAAAAGACTTCTTCGAACAACAACAAAGTGCAAACATCAAGACCCAACACCAGATGGTGATCTATGCTAAAGCATACGATCTACAGCTCATATTTCAATGGATTCAGAAATCCAGAGGGCTCTCCAACACTAAACGTACCATTAAAAATCAGATTACTGGAAACTAGCCACCACATTGGCTACAGGTTGGATTAAATAATTTATATCAGCATGAACAAAAAACAGAAAGAGGGTTAGGAGCATGTCAAGAACACAAGCTGCATGTGTCTGTCCCAAGGTGAGACTGCTCTGGATGGCATGGCTACCGAAGCCACGCTAACGTGGAAGACCGAAGAAAACCTGGCACTAAGAGCCGCAGCAATGGTCTCTATTGGTTACCTGAAATCCCACAAAAACACAGTCCGGGCGTACCAGCATGAGGGACGACAACAATAGGGAAGCAGGCAGAACCACTTATTAACTTTTTAAGCAAATGTTGGCCTACTCATTCAGTACAAACCATCAATCAGCATTTGTAGAGGGAAGCACTGTCACCCCTGGGAGTATCTTGGGCTGGGGTATGAGGTCTCACTCAAAAAGCCAGGTCTTGAGGAAACAGGACGAGGGAAGAAATTAGCAGAAAAGGCAAAACTGAGGGCAGAAAACTAGCAGAAGGAAAAATATACAAGAAATGAGCAGGAGGAGGTATAAACAGAGGGCAGCAGGAAGACAGGCATCAGAGGTAGCGGACTTCGGGCAAGCTGGACAGGACAACTGTCGCAGTGCGAGCCGGCAAGAGGACATGCTCAATGGGGGTCACGCTGCAGCTCCATAAAACCTGGGCAAGGCAAGAAACTGGGTGGTGGGAGGAAAATAGCAGAAAAGGGCAAAACTGAGTAAGAAACAAGAGGAGGTGGCACAAATAGGGCAGCTTGCAGACAGGCAGCAGAGAGTACTGTACTGCTGGCTAGATGACAGGAGAACTGTCGCAGGGGTAGCTGGCACAAGGACCAGCACAAATATATGCAGGGGTAGCTGGCAATAGGACCAGCACATAAATATAAACTACACACAAATCTGAAATGAGACGAGAGATTATTATTGCAGAAATTAAAGAAAAGAAGAAAGGGAAGAAATACCTCATCATATTCACCGTCTGATTCTTCTCGCTCTATATATTCTACATTTTCCCTTTCGTTAAATCCTCCTCCGTACCCTACACAAGAAACAAAAATTCATGCCAAAGAGAAAACAAATACATTAATTTCAATGTCAGTGTACCCTATATCTTCACCGTTCGAAGCAACGAATCAGCAGCGTCTGTACAAGTTCATCTAAATGAAGGCAAGTTAAATGTCACATTTCAACTCAGTTTAAGTGGACAAGCTATAAAGCTCCTCGTTGATAAACCACAAATGAAATTCAGCTAGGTCAATGATGCATATCAGTGTTATCAGTGCTATGGTAGAATGTGCCATAATACCTCACTTAATATGAGTCAGGCTGTAGTCTTTGATAATCAAGCAGCGACTGAAAAATATTCAGATCTTATTACACGTTTTTGATAGAAATGGGTACCCATGCTTAGTAGCTTGAACACAAATGCCATTATACACCACATAGGAGCTTTGGACAAGGATGAAAAATCTTAATTTGAATCCCAATTCTGATCAAGCTGAGAGAAAAGCATGCAGAGCCTATTGTTTTTTCCCTCACACATATTGCTGAAGTTACAACTGAAATGGCACGTGTTCCCAACTCCAGCTAAATCAGTGGAAATATACACAAATAAATTTGAAAAAATATTCTATAAAAAAATATATACCCTAAAAACCTTGTAGTAACCAGTTGCTTCAAGGCAGAGTGCATGCACTAAATGCCACAAGAACTGTGGTTTCAAAGAAAATAAATTGTCAAACAGCCATCAGGGTAAATATCAAGATGCCTTAAATGAAAATGAATTAAACAAGTTTTGAACCCCTGCTTCCGCAGCGACTTGCCATCAAGGGCAATTCATGAGTTAAATCCTCAAGCCCCAGCATTAAACTTTGCCACTTATAAAATAAATGGTGTTGGGATGGAAAAGCCCCTTGCATGCTGATGGATGTGCAACCTGGCTCCTAGTGGCCTAACTGTAAGGATGTTTAGATCCCAAATACTGATTTGGGCGACCACAGACCATGCGTGTACGCCACAACATAGGTCTGTTTTACAGATTGCGATCTTTTTGGACCGAGAGGAATGCCCAAAGCACTATCCACAGAGGTGATAAGACTACTGCCTTTACCAGGGTCTATGCAGCTCAAGTGTAGTGATGGTACCATACCATACAGATATCATAAAGAGTGAACAGGTCCTTTTCACCTGTAGCACTGGAGTGAAGCCTGCAGGCTAGTTCATTTGAAGTTCCGCTGCTGTGCACGTAACTCATCCTAGGCATACATTGGGTTGGTGTGTAGTGCTGAACATTGCATGTGTGGCATACATTTGTTAGGTGTAGGTGGACATGTGCGTGGTACAATACATGATGATTCTGGGTTCCATCGTGGGAGACCTAAGGCAGACTGAAGCAATGCAAGAATGTAGAGTAATCTCCCCAGACTAATTTGTGGCTTGCTGCATTCCTCTAAGCTAGGTTAGGTACACTGAAGGAAGAGAAAGCCAGGCTTTTATGTGCACTTCAAAGGTTGCTCTTTGAGTCAAAGAGAAGCCACTGAGAAGGGGCCCGGACACCTCAGAAAGGAGATAAGGCTAATAAGAATAATTGAGGCTAGGGCTAACCTTTTGAGACACATTACTGTGGTGGACATTGTCCACCACGTGGAGAAGTATGGCTCAATGGTTAGAGGCGGCAGACCCGGAAGCTGAGATCAGCCCGGGACCAGCGTTTGATTCCCAACGCGGCAGGGTCTTGGGTCAAAATGTCCGCGGGCCTGATAATTCTTGCCTCGGAGCCTACTCTAACCTTGAGTCCCACTCTGCAACTCGGGGCAATAGCTTGCTTAATCTTCACAACGGCCCCTTCAACGCCGGGGATGCCTGGTCTCACCTTGGGGGTGCCCAGAAGGGACCATCTCACAGGGAAAGCCAGGACGGGTTCCCCAGCGGTATACAGCGCCGGGACGCTTTAAAAGTATACAACATTTACATTTTACATTCAGTTGTGAACCTTTGGTCAATTCCATGGCTATGAGATTTGGAGTTGCCCCTGCTGCGAGAGACTGGGCAGCCATAAACATTGTTGCTGCTCGGGGCAAAGCCAATGTACAGAAGCAGAATGGTGGCCCATCTGAAAGTGGCAGCCAAATTGACCATTGTAGGAGGATGCCATAGTGTCTTGGACCAGCACCAGGAGCATCACCCTCTAACCACAGAACAGGATCACAAGTAACTAATCAGCATCAGAGAACATAAAAACCCTACTGATGCAGGAGTTTGCGGGAGAAATTAAAGGCCACCCAACCGCAGCCCCTCACAGAACACATGTGAAAGATGCATCAGAGGCCGAAGCTTCAGCACCCGCAAAGGGGGCGTGTTGAGAGACTTCAGCTGCTCGGATCCTGCTAGTGTTAGACTGATTATGTGCCAGGAGCTGGGGGTAGCTTTCCTGTCACATAGCGATTAGACGCTGGAACACTTGACATTAATAGAGTCTGAGTAGGACTCCTGAGATAGACTAGTAGTGGAACTTAACCTGAACGCCTCCTTTAGTATTAATGGGAAATAACCACCACGGCTAGGGAGTGGGACACAGGGACCCACCTATGAACACTAAAGCGCTGACACCAGGAACTGTGTATTGCTTGTTAATGTAATTTTGTTGTATGTTTATACGAACTAATTTTTTCATAAAAGCTAGCATTTCAAAGGGCAGTCCTTTATTGTTATCAGTTATCAGTATATGTTTACCCACCTCTGTCTAACCTGCTCGTCCCCTGCAAAGTCTTGAACTGCTCGACCCTCTCTACCACGGAGTCAAGTGCTGGAGGGGTACTTGGCCCAGTTGCTCAGGATCCATATCTTGGTGGGCCCCCGCACACCAGGAGTAAAAGGCATTAACCCCAATGTTTGGGCCAACAAACTCGTGCTTGCCCGTGGGCCTTTTCTTAAACATGTGGTCTGCTCGGGAGACAATACTACCCCAATGTTATAGAGGGTATAAAAACAGACTAAGAAAGATATGTATCTAGCCAACTTTGCTCGTTACTGGAACCACTCACCAGAAGATGGTCTATTGCTGATAGGGGTGCAATGGAGTAAGCGCTCCTACGTGTTATGCTAAAAGGAGCTTGACCTTTCGAGGTATTAAGACCCTCAAACACAAGTTAAGAGTGTAATTATTTCAGTTGCTGAAGTATATTCTCTGGGGATAGGTCATGTAATTCCAATATACTGAGCAGTGGGGTTGCTTCTTAGGCAGCAAATGAAGACACCCTGAACGTAAACACATGTGAATGTCTAACGAGTTGCCCAAATGCAGGCGACCTTTAAGTAATGTGTGCAATAGCTTGAACTACACTGGCTCTTTGTGTACCAAGGATAGCAAGAAAAACGTTTTCAAAGTACAAGTTACTTGCAATCCCATGACAATTTGCACACTGAATGAGATCGAAAAATTGTTGCATCTAAAATCACATCTGCTTAAATTCTCCAATGTGGATATCTTCAGATGTCCAGAACATAAATACACGGAGGGAAAAACCTTGAAGGTGTTAAATTAACTAATTGCTTGGAATTGTTGGAACATTGATACCATCACATGGAAAAGCTTTGCAATTTATTGTTAAAATTCAGTTCCTAAAAGGCAAAAACGGTGCGCAAGCACGCGGTAGGACATGCAAATTAAGAAAGTAATGTTAGTTATTCACGCTAAAAATAGTCAGCCTTACCTGTCCTTTCTTCTAACTTTGCATACTTTGGAGTATTGCACATATTACACTCCGACCTCCTGGCCCAATTCACATTACCACAACTTGGAAAAACAAAAAGTAAACAAGATCAGATTTAATAATGCAGTTTAAACACTACTGCAAAATTCTATTGATATTCAATGTAATAAGAGTGCAGCAAATGCGTAATAACTTGCGTTAAATACATACGTTTTACATTGCCAATCATTGGCGCTGAAAAGACCGCGACTTTTTTCTGCTAAAGTTTTTCCTATCTCTGTCCCGCCGGCCTTCATCATCTTTGCATCGGTTGATTTCTCTGCATGAATGTTAAGAACAGAACTAGTGTAAAGAAGAAATCAGCACACCACAACCAATGTTAGCTACATAATAAAACGAACACATACCTCGGCCACACCTATTGCAATTAGCTCTCCTTGCAAAGTTAACATTGGCACACCTAAAAATGAAGAAAAGAAAAATGAATGCCCAATATCAAAGAAATGGACATTAATGATCATTTGTGACACGTCGTTTGCCTTGCATGTCATTCCTTCTTACCAATTAACGGGTGTAGCAAACAATGCAAGACAAAAAAATTAAAGAGGGACAAATGCATGGATAAGAAACACTTAAAACTAAAAGACTGGTAGTAATGTGATAAGAAAACGAATGTTACCCAACAATTACTTTAACGTATGGGAGCGAGCATCCAGTCTCATAATCCACTCCCCAAATTGTCGTGTACTTAGGAGTCATGAAACAAGAAGCCCTGCACGTTGGAGCTGGTAAATTGTTTGATTATATTTAATGCCTTCATATGCCTTTTTCCCCTTAACTACATTTATGCAGTACATGCGGGAGAGACACTTTATGCCCAAGTCAAACTTCCTGTCTGTGGCTCATCTCAAGGTTTCTCTTGGATCCCCGGCACAATATAAATAGTATTTGGTCTGCCACCCACACTCCAACATCATGACTCATGAGCCAAGAATTAAGGATGAAACATTAACTTTTTATGCAAAGTGAAAGGGGGGGGGGGGGGGGGGGGGGGGAGAAGAGATACTCATCTAGCACAATGTGAAACAAGAAAACCGGAGAATAATCATTGATTCCTCACCCAACCAAACTGAGTGATCCTCAATTGTTTTATTTCATTGTATCTCCTTTTTAGGTTTCGCCTAAGTGAAAGCTGCGCAAGCAGCTTTTCACGAAGGTGAAAACCTAATGAGAATAATATGTTGGTTGGGAATCCGCCCTTCTGTTCCATTGGCTAGCTCCATAAATGGAGGCTAGCCATTGGAACAGAGATCTGTCCGTCATGGCCGGACCAGATTCGTGGGGGTTCCTGCGATTTCTTACCTCTCCACCCTTTTAGCATAGTCATCGCGGCCGTGTGCGGGGTTTATTTTTTGTTGTTGTCCAGGTTTGTTTTGGCCATTCCGCGGCCGACCGCCAACGGAGGAAGCCTTCCCGCCCCCCCCCCCCTCCCGCTATCCGTTCCCGCCCCCCCCTCCCCTTCATGTTTTTCCTGCGGCCAGGAGGATCAATACAGACGGAGCCTGAAGGGCTCTCAGAGCGCACATTACCGTGTATTCTACTGGCCCTGGCCGCCTGCACCGAATGCCGCTGGCTGCAGTTTGCAAGGCCACTTGTCTGCACCGAAGAGGAACGTACATCACTCATACTTGCCCCCCCTCCCGCTGTTAGTGTCCCCGTTCCCGCCCCCCTCCCGCTGTCCGTGTGCCTGCCCGCCACCCATAGCTCTTAAAAGTCGTGCTTTTTTTAGGCGCTATATTTTTCTACGGACAAGCTCAATCAAAACAATGGGAGCAATCGGTGAAAATACTGGTTATGTTTGGTCTTTTTGTGGCATAGTTGTCAAAATCTAATCATACAACATTACCACTCGTTAGCTATGCTGTTTCCTGGCAAAAAGCGTAAATTGTGTATTTCTTTATCAGTTTCTGACTAGGTGTGTCCATCCTTCTCATCTTCCATAGACCCCGCCTGAACTGTTATTTATCTGTCTTTAAAACCCCGCAGCCTGCTCCCTGCAGAAACTGTTGGATGGGGTTTAATGGGAAGCCAAGTGTCTGGCTTGCCCCAATTAACACACCGTGATTAGCTGGCATTCCTCCGCAGCGTGTCAGACACCATCGAGGCTGGGTTTAAGGACATGAGCTGGTTTAATTTGAAGATTTATACAGTGCCGCTTAACCACAGTGAGGGCATCGAGGCGCGGTACATGATTCTCAGGCCGTTGCGAGATTCAAACCAGGACCCGGCTCCCGAGACGGCAGCTCTGGTCGCTGCGCCACACCCAGTGCCCGATCGTAATCAGTGCAAGCGTCATTACAGGGTTTGGAAAAGCCACTGCGCATATAATGCAGTATTTGCGGGTACCGTTTTGTTTATTTTTGTGTGATGGGTGGGGGGGTGTTACAAACTATCTCCTTTAAATCGACTGATATTTTTAATATGCACTATGCCTTTCCGTTTTTTTTTTTTTTACAGATATCGTGATATTAATGCTCTGCACTTGCCGGAATGAGTGCTCAGTGGAAAGGCTTTTTCAAACACTCAACTTCTTTTTTATCTGAAGGTTTTGCTTTTAGCAGAAATGCCAATATGACACTAAGTTATAGATATTTTCTATCGGCTGTGCAACGCCTTTCTTCAACCCTTAGAAGGATGAACGGCAGCATCGGCCCTGCTGGGCCACAATTCTGTGCTCTGAGGATTGCACACTGACCGCCGAAGCGCGCTCTCAACCCACCGAGCCTCTGCAAGGGAGCACTCTTGCTAGAAATTCGGGTCACATCGTCTTTATGTTGCTACCACTGGTTCTCCAGGGATTATACATGAGTTTGTGAAGTGCAATGAAAAGTAAACGATAATCAGTTACTTGATGGACTCAGAAGTAATGTTTAATTTACAGGCAGGGTGGAAAAATAAGATTAAATGACATTAAGTGTAATTTAAAAATGTTAACCTCGGACAGCCAGTTAGTGATATTGTGCAGAGTGAGTGTGCAGAGTGGTGAGTGCAGAGTGGTGAGTGCAGAGTGACTAGGGAGTGCAGAGTGACTAGGGAGTGCAGAGTGACTAGGGAGTGCAGAGTGACTAGGGAGTGCAGAGTGACTAGGGAGTGCAGAGTGACTAGGGAGTGCAGAGTGACTAGGGAGTGCAGAGTGACTAGGGAGTGCAGAGTGACTAGGGAGTGCAGAGTGACTAGGGAGTGCAGAGTGACTAGGGAGTGCAGAGTGACTAGGGAGTGCAGAGTGACTAGGGAGTGCAGAGTGACTAGGGAGTGCAGAGTGACTAGGGAGTGCAGAGTGACTAGGGAGTGCAGAGTGACTAGGGAGTGCAGAGTGACTAGGGAGTGCAGAGTGACTAGGGAGTGCAGAGTGACTAGGGAGTGCAGAGTGACTAGGGAGTGCAGAGTGACTAGGGAGTGCAGAGTGACTAGGGAGTGCAGAGTGACTAGGGAGTGCAGAGTGACTAGGGAGTGCAGAGTGACTAGGGAGTGCAGAGTGACTAGGGAGTGCAGAGTGACTAGGGAGTGCAGAGTGACTAGGGAGTGCAGAGTGACTAGGGAGTGCAGAGTGACTAGGGAGTGCAGAGTGACTAGGGAGTGCAGAGTGACTAGGGAGTGCAGAGTGACTAGGGAGTGCAGAGTGACTAGGGAGTGCAGAGTGACTAGGGAGTGCAGAGTGACTAGGGAGTGCAGAGTGACTAGGGAGTGCAGAGTGACTAGGGAGTGCAGAGTGACTAGGGAGTGCAGAGTGACTAGGGAGTGCAGAGTGACTAGGGAGTGCAGAGTGACTAGGGAGTGCAGAGTGACTAGGGAGTGCAGAGTGACTAGGGAGTGCAGAGTGACTAGGGAGTGCAGAGTGACTAGGGAGTGCAGAGTGACTAGGGAGTGCAGAGTGACTAGGGAGTGCAGAGTGACTAGGGAGTGCAGAGTGACTAGGGAGTGCAGAGTGACTAGGGAGTGCAGAGTGACTAGGGAGTGCAGAGTGACTAGGGAGTGCAGAGTGACTAGGGAGTGCAGAGTGACTAGGGAGTGCAGAGTGACTAGGGAGTGCAGAGTGACTAGGGAGTGCAGAGTGACTAGGGAGTGCAGAGTGACTGCAGAGTGCTAGGGAGTGTAGAATGACTGCAGAGTGCTAGGGAGTGCATAGGGAGGGCAGAGTGCAGAGGGAGGGGGGAGGGCAGAGGGAGGGGGCAAAGGGAGGGGAGAGGGCAGAGGGAGGGGGCAAAGGGAGGGGAGAGGGGAGAGGGAGGGCGCAAAGGGAGGGGAGAGGGCAGAGGGAGGGGGCAAAGGGAGGGGAGAGGGCAGAGGGAGGGGGCAAAGGGAGGGCAGAGGGAGGGGGCAAAGGGAGGGCAGAGGGCAGAGGGAGGGGGCAAAGGGAGGGCAGAGGGCAGAGGGAGGGCAGAGGGAGGGCAGAGTGCAGAGGGAGGGCAGAGCCACACACACACACACAGAGAGCCACACACACACACACACACACACACACACAGAGAGCCACACACACACACACACACACACACAGAGAGCCACACACACACACACAGAGAGCCACACACACACACACAGAGAGCCACACACACACACAGAGAGCCACACACACAGAGAGCCACACACACAGAGAGCCACACACACAGAGAGCCACACACACAGAGAGCCACACACACAGAGAGCCACACACACACAGAGAGCCACACACACACAGAGAGCCACACACACACACACACACAGAGAGCCACACACACACACACACACAGAGAGCCACACACACACACACACAGAGAGCCACACACACACACACAGAGAGCCACACACAGAGAGCCACACACAGAGAGCCACACACAGAGAGCCACACACAGAGAGCCACACACAGAGAGCCACACACAGAGAGCCACACACAGAGAGCCACACACAGAGAGCCACACACAGAGAGCCACACACAGAGAGCCACACACAGAGAGCCACACACAGAGAGCCACACACAGAGCCACACACAGAGAGCCACACACAGAGAGCCACACACAGAGAGCCACACACAGAGAGCCACACACAGAGAGCCACACACACACACACACAGAGAGCCACACACACACACACACAGAGAGCCACACACACACACACACAGAGAGCCACACACACACACACACAGAGAGCCACACACACACACACAGAGAGCCACACACACACACACACAGAGAGCCACACACACACACACAGAGAGCCACACACACACACACAGAGAGCCACACACACACACACAGAGAGCCACACACACACAGAGAGCCACATACACACAGAGAGCCACACACACACACACAGAGAGCCACACACACACACACAGAGAGCCACACACACACACACAGAGAGCCACACACACACACACAGAGAGCCACACACACACACACAGAGAGCCACACACACACACAGAGAGCCACACACACACAGAGAGCCACACACACACAGCGAGCCACACACACACACACAGAGAGCCACACACACACACACACACAGAGAGCCACACACACACACACACACACAGAGAGCCACACACACACACACACACACAGAGAGCCACACACACACACACACACAGAGAGCCACACACACACACACACAGAGAGCCCCACACACACACACAGAGAGCCCCACACACACAGAGAGCCACACACACACACAGAGAGCCACACACACACACAGAGAGCCACACACACACACAGAGAGCCACACACACACACAGAGAGCCACACACACACACAGAGAGCCACACACACACACAGAGAGCCACACACACACACAGAGAGCCACACACACACAGAGAGCCACACACACACACAGAGAGCCACACACACACACACAGAGAGCCACACACACACACACACAGAGAGCCACACACACACAGAGAGCCACACACACACAGAGAGCCACACACACACAGCGAGCCACACACACACAGCGAGCCACACACACACAGCGAGCCACACACACACAGCGAGCCACACACACACAGCCACACACACACACAGCCACACACACACACACAGAGAGCCACACACACACACACAGAGAGCCACACACACACACACAGAGAGCCACACACACACACACAGAGAGCCACACACACAGAGAGCCACACACACAGAGAGCCACACACACAGAGAGCCACACACACAGAGAGCCACACACACAGAGAGCCACACACACAGAGAGCCACACACACACACACACACAGAGCCACACACACACACACAGAGAGCCACACACACAGAGAGCCACACACACAGAGAGCCACACACACAGAGAGCCACACACACACACAGAGAGCCACACACACACACAGAGAGCCACACACACACACACAGAGAGCCACACACACACACAGAGAGCCACACACACACACAGAGAGCCACACACACACACAGAGCCACACACACACACACAGAGAGCCACACACACACACAGAGAGCCACACACACACACAGAGAGCCACACACACACACACAGAGAGCCACACACACACACAGAGAGCCACACACACACAGAGAGCCACACACACACACACAGAGAGCCACACACACACACACACAGAGAGCCACACACACACACAGAGAGCCACACACACACACAGAGAGCCACACACACACAGAGAGCCACACACACACACAGAGCCACACACACACACAGAGCCACACACACAGAGAGCCACACACACACACACACAGAGAGCCACACACACACACACAGAGAGCCACACACACACACAGAGAGCCACACACACACACAGAGCCACACACACACACACACAGAGCCACACACACACACACACAGAGCCACACACACACACAGAGAGCCACACACACACACACACACAGAGCCACACACACACACACACACAGAGCCACACACACACACAGAGCCACACACACACACAGAGAGCCACACACACACACAGAGAGCCACACACACACACAGAGAGCCACACACACACACACACAGAGAGCCACACACACACACACAGAGAGCCACACACAGAGAGCCACACACACAGAGAGCCACACACACACAGAGAGCCACACACACACAGAGAGCCACACACACACAGAGAGCCACACACACACAGAGAGCCACACACACACACAGAGAGCCCCACACACACACAGAGAGCCCCACACACACACAGAGAGCCACACACACACAGAGAGCCACACACACACAGAGAGCCACACACACACAGAGAGCCACACACACACAGAGCCACACACACACAGAGCCACACACACACAGAGCCACACACACACAGAGCCACACACACACACACAGAGCCACACACACACACACAGACACACACACACACACACACACACACACACACACAGAGACACACACACACACACAGAGACACACACACACACACAGAGCCACACACACACACACAGAGCCACACACACACACACACAGAGCCACACACACACACACAGAGCCACACACACACACACAGAGCCACACACACACACTCCAGCATACGGTCAAATATGTAATGTTATTTCAGATACTTGGCATTTGTTATATTGAATGAGAGGGTACTGCCATACGTTATTCAGGATAACAAGCAACATGTTTTCATCAAAGGAGTCTATCAAAGTAATTAGACTAAAAAAACGACTTGATCCAGGCACGGCGTTGGCACTAGACAGTCACCACCACAGATGCACAACAGCAATGCAGCTCAAGCCATGCATGACATTCAAACGCACACTGGAAGAAAAACCCTTGTGTGCAAAGTAAATGTAAATGTTTGTATTTATATAGCGCACTTCTACCTTGAGGTCTCGTAGCGCTGTATTCATACCGCTGTGGAACACTTGCTGGCTTTCCTGTGAAATGTCCACTCTTGGGCACCCCTAAGGTGAAGCCAGGCATCCAAGCGCTGCTGGGGCCGTTGTGGAGATTAAGCAAGCTATTGCCTAGAGCCACAGAGTGGGACCCATGATTAGACTAGGCACCGAGGCGAGAATTATCAGGTCTGGGGAGATTGAGTCCAAGAGCCGCCGAGGCGGGGATTGAACCCTGGTCCCGGGCCAGACCTCTGCATCAGGGTCTGCCGCTCCAACCTTGAGCCACGCTTCCCCAAAGTCGATCATTTTTTTGCCTGGACCCACAGTGAGAAGAAGTTCTCCTAACGCAAAAGGTGAATTGGTTTGCACAAACAACTTTCTTGCTAACTCACCCGGTTTTCCCAGTATTTGGACTCAGTATTTAGATTGTCAGCTTGTCCTTTCGCATGCAACTGGTGGGCTAATGTGGTAGTAGACACAGAAAAGTCCGCCCCAGAGACCACGACCTCCATCCCCATATTGCTTAGGAGAACTAGAGAAGCAGAACTAATGAAAGCCCACTAATTACAGAGCTACCTCGTAACCGTGGTGTGCATGATAATTGTAACTCACGACCCAAGGCAGCTCCAAACCCATCTCAAAGACCCAACACCAATGAGGATAATACATCTTCACCACCACTACTGTAAATCGTTCCCCAGCTGGTGTATGACGTCCAAGCAACATGCACCGTATAATGGTTTCTAACACTTCAGACACAGTGCAGTTGTTCACCACGGGTGTGACATTCTAGGGCCAGCCATGGTAGAACGGGTGGAAGGGCTTCAATCTCAGCCCCTGTTCACCAACCTCCCTTTGCCACCCTAGTTTCGACTTAAGCTGTCAGCAAAGGTTATCCTATACAACAGATGTACTCGCGCCAGAGCCCCAAGGATAAGACATCCCCACACTTGCTGTCTGACTGCAGGCCCAGGACTGGCGCTGTGGTCGCAGACAGAGCTACCCCTCCATCCCCGTCATTCCTCTCCTACTGCCCCCGCGCAGCACAGGCGCCTGCTCTGGACTCACCTCTCAGAGATCAGTCTCCGCCACCATCCTCCTTCCTACACCGCCTCTTCCCTTCTGGAGCTGGCAACACCCAACGCCGCCCTGGGCATGCCCCTCACTGCGCAGCCACAGCAATGTGCCGTCTCAGAGGCTTATGTAAACGCGGTGGCACTCTACGGTCCAACACAGATGGCCGGTAGACATAGAAAATTGTCAATTTTTCACAGGATTTAGACCCCCCCCTCCCTCTTAGCGAAAGACCTAGATGAAGGACTATCGGAAGAGCAACAACACGAAAGCAGGACGACTACAAGTAATTTCTCCTGGCATAACGGTCTATTAGAGAACTAGAGTGCTACCTAAAATCTAAGACTACGGTGGGCGCCATGCTGCTGTATGAACACGTCTGGTTTACTCTTCCAGCCATGGGCGCCATGCTGCTTTATGAACGTCTCTGGTTTATTCTTCCGGCCATTGTAGAATCAAAGAAGGGTTTAAGAAGACACTGAATGTGGATGCCCATAGGTACAGACTCCATGGATCCCGGAGGGTGACACTAACACTGCGGAACCCTGCCCTGAGCACCGGAGTGAGGCACCGGTGCAAGGAGCAGGGGATGCAACCATGTTTCTCTGAGGTCAAGCAGAAATGCCTCAGAGAAACGCTCCATCATTTTCGGATTCAGGGCGTGTTTTTCTTTCTCTCCTCCTCCCATTGGCTGGAATGTAAAATTCCAGCCAATGGGAAGAGGAGAAAAAAAAAAACTAAAAAAAAAAAACCCGAATCCCAAAAAGACTGGGCTTAAATGGACAGACGCCCCTCTCCTCCAATGGCTGGCCTCCGTTTAGGAAGCCAGCCAATGGAGAAGAGGGGCTGGTTCAAGCCCCCACTCTGAAAAACAGAAGATCTCACCGACGAGACTGCGCAAGCGCAGCCCGAGACCTAAAAAGACACGCTGGCGTGGCCGCCCAACTGACACGCGCTTCTGGCGCGCCAAAAGGCAAGCACTTCTGCACTCAGCGCCAGCCATACTGCCCGTTAGGGGAAGTATGAAGCAGCAAATAAGAGGTACTGCGACACAAACGAACAACTATGTGACATTGGGGAGACTGGAGGTACGATGGGCAGGTAAAGGTTGAGGAGACAGCAAGGCCAGAGTTGGATTTTGCTACAAGGGACAGCCTTAGATCTGGTCTGCTCAATGTTAGATCCCTGCCCAAGCACCACTTGGAAACACAACTGTTATTGGAAACCTATAAAACAAGATTCTGCCTAACCAGGATTTATATGGCAGCCTAGCAAACTTTTGAGGACAAGATCAGAAACATCATTGATGGACTTAAAATGGGTAACATGTCCGAGGAATAATTGCTAGTGAAGAAGAAGAGCTGGGCAGGGAGGACAAATTGAACTCCCTAGACCACTTTGAGATACTCTCAGCAGAGGACTTCAATAAAGTGGCTCTGGGTGACTCCTCAGTATCCCCTATGGACCCACTATCGCACAAAATCTGAAAAGAATTGGCCCCAGAACTCTTTCCGATACTTCTGCAGATCTGTACTCAATCTTTGACCAGTGGATCAATGCTGACTTGCTGAAAACAAGCATTGGTAACAACTCTTCTGAAAAAAGCAACGCTTGATCCAGCTTGTCCTAAAAACTATAGACCCATCTCTCTCCTACCCTATCCGGTTAAAATCCTTGAACGTCTAGTTTGTAAGTCACTCCCAGTTCCTAGGAACCAATTACATACTGGAAGACGTGCAATTTGGTTTCCGCCCTTGACACTGAATGGAGAGCACTCTGGTGACCATGATGGACTATATGCAAATGCGAGCAGACAAGGGACAATCAGCTTTACTGATTTTTCACAAGGGACAATGAGCTTTATTGATTTTGCTTGACCTGTCTGCCTGTTCGACACGGTTAACCATGAGGTCCTTCTGGCCAGACTCGAAGAGGTTAGGGTGGTGGGCACTGCCATTAAGTGGTTTCAATTGTAACAGGCAGTGGCCCTCCCCTATCAATCAGTTCACCAACATTTTGCACAATTTCCCTCAGGTCCTGCGATTAGTCCAATATTGTTAAACATCTATGTGAGCCCTTTAATTACTGACATAAGGGCTCATAATAATCTTGTGAACTACGCAGATGACCGCTTATCCTGTCCCTAGAGGGAGACCAGTCCATATCTCTGGAAGACAGCCATGCCAGTATGCAGGACACTGCACATTGGCTGAGAGAAAATGCTCTTCAATTTAATGCTGATAAGACAGAGGTCCTGCACTGTGCAGGTGGGAGGATTCCCCCCATACTCCCTACTGACTTTTGGCCCATTCCCACAGCCACCCCACTTGTTTCTTCTGAGATGGTGCGTAACCTGGGAGTTATGTTTGATAGTACACGGACTCTTGAAACTCAGGTGAATAAAACAGTTGGGAGCTGTTTTTCCCATTATTAGAGTACTCCGGAAGATTCTTCTGTTGCTATCAACACAGGCCAGAGTATTGATTGTAAGAAGTACTATCATGAGTAGGCTGGATAACTGTAATGCCTTGCTGCAGGAGTCTCCAAGATGTTTGACTTTGAGACTCCAGAGTATACAGACTATGGTGGCTAAGTTGGCACTGAGGCCACGGCGTTATTCTGCCTCTCAGGAACTTTCAGAAGCTGCACTAGCTTCCAGTATTGCAAAGGATACAATTTAGGTCGATTTGCTTAGTGTTTAAAGCTCTGAATGGTGCTGGACCCAAACCAATGCAGAACAAATTTGGATGATGTGCCTCCACTCGAAGTATACGTTCTTCTTCCGCCAAACTGGTGAAGGTGCCCAGAGTTAGAAGAACTAAGTCAGGAGACAGGGCCTTCAGCACCGCAACTTTGGAACAAACTCCCACTTGAGATTAAACAGGTGGATGATCTTTACCAGTTCAGAAAAAGGATAAATACATGGCTATATCCTAGAGCCTGTCTTCTACCACTACCCTAATCTCTTCTGCCAATTTTGCTCCACTTCACCTGCGATTAGCTGGGCACACATAGCGTTGATAATAATGCTCTTATGCAATTGCGAATAAAGAACCAGCCACATGACTGCCAAATTAGAACCTGGCATATCGATAGAATGAGCAGCTCACCTCTAAACTAAGTCGTACGCACAGAAAATTAAAAATAAAATAGCCACTAACAAGTGTGTATGGCTTTGTCAGGTAAATAGAACAGTTAACGTAGATAAGGAATGTGGCTCAAGCATTACAAAGTGAAAAATGCACCTTATAAATAGTGTTTTCAGTAACCTAAAAAGAACTGCCAAGTCCGTGGAAGGCATAATCTTAGTGTGCCCAGTACACAATCACTTGCACTGCGTGGATATCCCCTACTTGAAACGCAGCTCAAAAGAACCCTAAATCTGCCTGCTAACAAACAAAATATAACTTCCTCTATGGGACCAAGAGCTAATGATGGAAGTCTAACAGCACTGACTGGCTCTTTGCTCTAAGATGAATAGGTTCTAAAACCACCTGCATCACGCATAGGAGATAACGTTCTGGGGTTACCAAACTGCTCACGAGCCAACCATGGCATGATACAGGAAATCTGCACGTGCTCCATCCCATAACATGTTCGATGCATTGTTGAAGCTTTGCAACCGAAAGAATTCGCTGGATGCAGATAATGTAACAGACTATCATGTACATTAGTATTTCACCTTAATAAGGAAATCATTTAATAAAAATGTTTTACATTTGTTTAAATATATTATGTCGTTGGGGAGTAGTAATATGTGCGGTAGAGAAAAAGGTACAGAGAAAACGGTATATTAGGAAACCCTATAATGGGGCCATTTATTATTTAGTCTGAGCGGGAATTGAATATTACACGTATTTAAAGTTGTCCCGAGAGGACCAGCTGCTTTGCTGAGACAGACCGCATTAACGCTTTAGTAGAACACCAAATAGCCGGGTCTTAGAAAAGGCCACAAGTCACCCTCCACTTAGAACAGACCAAAAGACAGAAGCATCAATTGCTAAAGAGCGCTTGGTAGTGCAAGCGAGTAATGTCAAAATGGTTTGGACGGCAGTGACCAGGAAACCACTCATCTTGCTTTAATTAACAAGTAAATGTTTACTTTTTCATGAACATGATCAAACGGACACTATCTTTATATAAAAAAAGACAGACAAAAACAGGCGCTTGATAGTTGACAACTCAATGAGATTACGATCCCGGGGTACCGGTAGGATTCAGGCCCCTGGGCCTAAACTTCGGCAACAGTAAATGTGAGATGGATCAGTAGAGGGAGGTTTGCAGCTCCATCGTACTCACTTTTTATCCGGGCAGATCCAGTCCCCGTCGCTAACTCTAAAGTTCTTCGTCGATGTCTTTTCGGCTTCGCTGGCCAATAGTCCCCCGTCGACAGGCTGTTCCGCCATATTTCTGTTCTTCGACGATCCTCTATCTCGCGAGGTCAAAGCGCGTCAAGAACTGCCGTGCGAGCTCGGCCTAGACTTACAGTGGACTCCACGGGCCGCTTAGGAAGCAGAGAAGGATACTAAACGCCCTACTAAACCTGCTTTACGCAAGCACATGTATAGACAACTCGCTCTTTGGTGTGTACCGGTCGACTATTGCGCAGCAGCAAGCAGCCGAGGCCCTGCTCTCTCACCATAGGAAGCAGCGATAACAACAGAAGAAGGACTTATTGGCCTAGTTGGCGGATCCGCCTTCTACAGGGCTCCCGTATTGAGGCCATCTTAAAAGAGAAAGCTCGCGCAAAAATCATGTTTAGCAATTTCAAAGTAACAATAAATAGGCATTCACTGGTAACAGATATCAACCTTGCATACATATTGTTCACGTGATAACATTTAGAATATCGGTTTAATAATAGTATATTTTTGCACGAATCGTCACGAAATCTCTGGAAATCCAAAATTTCGTTACGGTTTTTGATAAACACCCTCAACATCTTAAAAGGTTTAATCACGTTTGGTGAGCAAGGCCATTTTGCTCTATAAACCTGCTAAAAGGGGGGTTGAACGGCCACTTTAATGCTTGTTCAGTTTCTAATTCTAGAGTGACGGCTCGTTGGTGAAATTAGACCATAGTTCGGAAACCTAAACGCCACGAGTGTGGCGGCCATTTTAGGAAAGGAAAGCGTGATCTCGTACATTGAAACGAGAACACGCTTGGTGTTTTTTCTTTCAGTTTGTCAATGACAACTGCTTTTCTATTTTTGGATAGAACGCTTAAATGGTCAGTGTTCGACAAACCCAATACCTAAACTACCGGACCTTACCTTTACTGAATTCGGTGGTACTTTTAATTTCATTGACATTGGAGTGTGTGCATTGCAAACATAATTCGTGCACATTCAGTTTTGTTTCCTTATCTGGAGACGTGATGGTGTTAACGTTTCAAGCACGGCTGACGTGTAAGCATTGGTACATATTGATTGTGCGAAGATGTTTAGAAAAGTTAACGATTTTAATTAAGGTGCGTATTCTTTTCATTCGTGAAGTCATATCGCCATCAAGCGGCAATAGTATAGATTGCCTTCCAAACTTTTGCAGAAAAAAGGCATAGCTGTGTGAAACTGATTAGTGGAAGATTTAGAAACAAGCATTGGCAAAAGTGTAGTGAGAAATAACTCGCAGCGAAAGCTGAAACATAAATGGTAGCTTTATTTCCTCAGTAATGTTACCCACATCCTAAACTGACTGGTCAGCTCAGGGTCTCAATTGCAACTCGCCAAAGTTACCGTTGAGTCCTCAGCCACCCACTCCGCATAGCTACCAAGTTTTCAAAATGCTTATGTGCGACATTTTCATGGTTTCAGTGTACTTATGAATGACACTCAACTACAAAATGAGTGACACCTAAAGTAAAACCAAGCAATGACGTGCATAAAAAGAGATATATAATTACGTTATCTTCAGTAATTACAAGCTCAAACAAGGTCTTGAAACGGCTGCAACATGGCTGAAAATGAAGAGTATGAACTCTGTGTGATATCTCCATGAATACTACCTAATCCCTTTCAGGGGTGGCTCCTCCATTAGGGTGAAGGAGCACCGCCCTACTGCTTTTTCGAAGTGGTAGAAGCACAAACATAAAATGTTATTTTAAATACCATTTCATGTTTCTGCTTCTCGTGCTGCGAGAAAGCAAAAGATAGGGGTAGGCCTGGAGGATATGCCTGGTTAGGGGCGGGCGGGGAGCATCACTCTGAGTACCCTGACTGTCTGTTTGGTCGGCCCTGGGGCTGACCAAAGCAGTCATGTGCACTCTACATGGCCTCCCTAAAGGTGCTAGGCTGGGCGCTGTCTGCGACTCCGCACCAATCACAACGCTGCCATTGCAGCGTTGTGATTGGCTTACAGGAGGGGAGGGAGCATGACTGTTCCTGTTTCTGTTGAGGAGCACGAAAAAACGGGACCCGGCCCAGGAGCAAAGGCGGTGTTATGTTCCTGAAGGTCCGCCCCCGATGTCCCGAGGGACGGACATGTTGGTCATGTGACTGCCCTATAATAAAAAGAGGTCGAGCACGTGCGAGGGCGTTCAGAGAGAGACGCGCCGACCGAGCAAGCAAACTTATTCCCAGTGTCCGGCTGAGTTCATTCTAGGGCCACGTGTTAGGCCTAGTCAGAATTAGATGCCCCTGAGTGTAGGTCCCAGAAAGATCTCCCTAGGGCCATCCTGTCCCCATCACCCGACACAACAATTGGCGACGAGAGTGGTTGTCGATCCCTCGCTCGGGGTGCGGGTGTGTGTCCCTCTTGGGGGTGAGGCGGCTGCGGGCACTCCCACGTGCCTGCGGTGCTCGTGCCTTGCCACCACACACCCCCCCGCTCTGCTCGCCTGGAGGAACGACTCTGACCCCCGGCTCTCAACAGGTGAGCGGCGCTGGCTTGCACCTTCCTGCGGCGCACAGGAGTCTGATTGGTCGCGCGAGGTGCTCCCCCTGCGGACCCTCCATGCCCGGTGCCGCACCGTGCTGGGCTGCACGTGCGTGAACTGCACCGAGGTGCGCCTGGCCAGGCGCTCCGGTCGGTGCCCGATCCTGCTGCACTGATCGGGGTGCCTCCTCGGATCATCTCCGGGCTGCCCACGGACACCCTCCTGAGCGTCCAAGGCGATGGCTAACATTCCGCCCATTGAACCGTTTGTGGTGGAGGGTGCGCCTTCCACTCTCGCACCGAAGTGGAAGGAATGGGTGGACCGGCTCTTCATATTCTTCGAGGCCACCAAGGTCCATAAGGAACAGAAGCGTGCCATGATTCTCCATCTTGGTGGCAAGGACATCCACTCCATTGCCCGCACCCTCACGGAGGCAACTCCCAAAACCCACCACACACTAATAAATGCTCTCAACGCGCACTTCGAACCAATGGCCAACCAAGACTATGAACGATTCATTTTCAGACAAGCGCGGCAACTGCCAGATGAATCGCTGGACGCCTACCACTCCCGGCTAAAGAAACTAGCACTAACGTGTGGATTTCAGGATGTCACGGAAGAGATCAGAGGCCAGATAATACAGGGATGCGCCTCGGCCAAACTACGCGAGAGAATACTGGAGGAGTCGGGGAAACCCCTCCCAGACATTCTCACGCTGGGCCGCACAAAGGAGCTGTCCAAGGCCAGGGCAGCCCACATGGAAGCAGCTCTACAGGCCAACATGAAAGTGGAGCCGGTTAATAGACTACAAGTCCGCCCACAGCCCAAATGGGCGAAGCGAACAACAACTCCGCAGGGCGGAGCTTCAGCGCAGTCATGTGGTTACTGTGGAGGCCCGAGACACCCGGCGCCAGAATGCCCAGCACGGGGCAAGATATGCTCCGGTTGCGGAAAAATGAATCACTTTGAAAAAGTGTGCCGGTCCAAAAAGTTCAGCAAGCCCCGCCAGACAATACATACGGTGGCTGAGCCCGAAGGCGCGGAAGGAGGACCCAGCAACAGTGATATGGACGACGACGAGGAGGAGCGATCCGTACACAAGGTGCACATGATCGGCACTGCCACCAGACGCACCAGGACACTACCACAGTGCGCTATACAAGTGGCTGATCAGGACATCATGGCAACCGTGGACACGGGCGCCTCGATAAATCTCATGAGCGCATTCCTCTACGGAAACATGGCTACTCCTCCCAGCCTCCGCTCCACTCCGATCACCGTTTTTGCCTACGGTCAGGATGTTCCCCTCCGCATCCGGGGAAAGTTTAAAGCAGCGGTCCGACACGGAGACAAAATCACGCAAGCCAACATCTTCGTGTCGGAAGAAGGTCAAGGCATGCTCCTGAGTTGCCGGACGGCAGAGGACTTGGGGGTGGTCTCATTTGCGTTTGGGGTGCATGAGGAATCGGTGCAGCAACTGATCGCAGAATTTTCTGACCTGTTTGAAGGGATTGGCTGTTTCAAGGGTCGGGAAATACACCTGCATGTGGACCCCACTGTTCAACCGGTGGCCCTGCGACACCGTCGTGTTGCGTTCCATTTGAGACCACTGGTTGAGGAAGAACTACAGAAGCTGGAAGCAGCGGGGATAATTGAGAAGGTGTCCGGCCCCACCCCCTGGGTATCACCCATCGTGGTCACAAGGAAACCAAAGCAGCCTGGAGCGGTCCGGATTTGCGTGGACATGCGCCTACCCAATGCGGCCATCAAAAGGGAACGACATATCACCCCCACGATCGACGACCTGATCGGAGAGATGGCCGGGGCCAGGTGGTTCTCCAAGTTGGATCTCCGGGCGGGGTACCATCAACTTGTACTGGACAAAGAGTCCCGGAACATTACGACGTTCTCCACCCACATCGGACTGCGCAGGTACACCAGGTTGAGTTTTGGAATATCCAGCGCTGCCGAGGTGTTCCAGAATGTGATCCAAGAACTAATCACTGGCATACCGGGGGTGATCAATGTCAGTGATGACATCATGGTGCACGCAAGAACAATTCCTGAACACAACCAACGCTTGGCGCAGGTGTTCCGCAGGCTCCGCAGCGCTGGACTCACTCTGCACCGAGACAAATGTGAGTTTCTGCAGACCAAACTAGGGTTCTTCGGATATGTGTTCTCAGCCGATGGCGTCAACCCTAATCCTGACAAGGTTAAAGACATCAAGGACGCACCTCCACCTACCACTGTCACGGAGGTCCGAAGCTTTCTCGGGATGGTAAATTACTGTGGCCGCTTCATAAGGGACTTAGCCAACCTGACCCTCCCTCTGCGCGAATTAACCAAAGATTCCACCCCATGGAACTGGGGACCTGAGCAGGAAAGGGCATTTCAAGACATTAAGAGCGCACTTTCCAGCAACACTACATTGGCATTCTTTGACCCAAAACACTCCACTCTCATTGCAGTAGATGCCGGACCAGCGGGATTGGGGGCCGTTCTGATGCAGAGAGCCCGAGATGAGATAGACTGGGCCCCTGTTGCTTTTGCCAGCCGGTCCCTTACGGACACAGAACAAAGATATTCCCAAATCGAGAAGGAGGCCATTGCAATACATTGGGGATGTCGGCACTTCCACTTGTACGTATATGGCAAGCCTTTCACAGTAGTGACGGACCACAAGCCGCTGCTGGCTCTGTTCTCAGGCACCTCCTCCAAGCCACCCCCTAGGATTGAAAAGTGGATCTTGCAACTGCAAGAATATAACTGCGCCATCGAGTACCAGCCAGGGGCAAGGAATCCTGCGGACTATCTGTCACGACACCCCAGGCCGGCAACCCCGGAGGAGATGGATGAGGCAGAAGAGACGGAGGCCTATGTTCAGTGGGTTGTGGCCAGATCATGCCCGCGCCCCATATCCTTGGAAGAGGTCGTGAGCATCACGGCTCAGGATGCCTGCATACAGCGGGCCAAGGATCTACTCCGAACGGCCAACTGGCAGAAAGCCAAGGAGAGCTGGAAGGTACTCACACCAGAGGCCCAGAAAATCATGGACAGTCTGTACCACGTGAGGGCTGAACTGAATGAGGACGC
This sequence comes from Lissotriton vulgaris, assembly GCF_964263255.1. Classification (NCBI taxonomy): domain Eukaryota; kingdom Metazoa; phylum Chordata; class Amphibia; order Caudata; family Salamandridae; genus Lissotriton; species Lissotriton vulgaris. The sequence goes on from NC_141685.1 coordinate 489,858,908, forward strand.
GGCAGGGTGTCTTCTGCGAGGGCATCGCCTGGTAATCCCGACGGCTTTGACAGGACGAGTGGTTCAACTGGCACACGTGGGGCACCAGGGGATGGTCAAGACGAAGGCCCGGCTGCGGACCAAGGTGTGGTTCCCGCTCATGGACGACATGGTGGAGAACGTGGTGCGAACGTGCACGGCCTGTCAAGTCACGGGCGACAGCCCCCGTGAGGCCCCCATCATTGTGGAACCCAGGCCCCGAGGTCCCTGGGAAAGAGTCAGCATGGATTTTGGCAGCCTTCCGGATGGAAGACACACGCTGGTAATGATAGACGACCACTCAAAATATCCTGAGGTCGAAATTGTCACCAGCACCAGTGCAGACTGTGTTATCCCCAAAATAGAAAAAATCATTGCCACCCATGGGGCCATGAGGGAACTCAGAACGGACAATGGACCGCCATTCCAGGGTCAAGACTTTGCTGAATATCTCTCGTCTCTGGGAACGCGTCACAGGCGCATCACACCGAGGTGGCCTCAAGCCAACGGGGAGGCCGAGAGATTCATGAGGACTTTGAACAAGGTCATCCGCATTGCGCATGACAAGGGGCAGTCAGTGGAAATGGCCATTTTCACGTTCCTCCGAAGTTACCGCCAGACCCGCACTCCACAACTGGGGTAGCTCCCGCACATCTCCTCCTAGGAAGGGTAATAACTGACTCCATTCCCCATCACCCCCAGTGGACACCTGAAATGATAGATGAACACACAGTGGAGAAGAAAAGAAATTCTGCATGTGACAAGATCAGTAAGAAACGCCGGGCGGTGGCCCACCACTTCAAAAGAGGCGACCTGGTGCTTATCAGGAATCGTGCAATTGGTGGCAAATTCAAACTCAACTACGAAAAACGACCATGGCGAGTCAGTGGGGTGAGAGGCACCCGCATCACAGTCACTCGAGGACGAGACAGGGTGACTTGCAATGTGTCTTATTTCAAACTGTATCACCCTTCAAGCAGCGAGCCAAGGCGCCAGCAAGGCGGCGAACAAACCGAAACTGCAACTACGTTGCCGACTGGTGAATCAACATCTCGGCACGAGGTCAGGCCACGTGACGAGCATCAGGTTTCTAGCGAAGAAGTGGGCGGTGACACGGAGGCCCTGGATGATGCCCCAGATCCGGAGGGGGCCGACAGAGAGGCGCCAAGACACGAAGGGGAGGTTGGAACGGAACTGATGACTCATCGGGGGTCCCAACGCCAGCTACGTGACAACCCCACCCCCTCCGGCTGGCTGAGAGATTACTTTACGTAAGACTGTTCCCATTTACATATATGCACGTACTGTTTGAACTGAATGCACTGGCATTTGAAGGACGCTGAAGGCTTCGGTCCCAGTATTCCTGAGTGAGAAAAGTTATGGTTGAATTATGTTTTAATGCTTGCAGTTGTTTTGGTTTTTCCTTATTTTAGGAGGAATGTTATGTTCCTGAAGGTCCGCCCCCGATGTCCCGAGGGACGGACATGTTGGTCATGTGACTGCCCTATAATAAAAAGAGGTCGAGCACGTGCGAGGGCGTTCAGAGAGAGACGCGCCGACCGAGCAAGCAAACTTATTCCCAGTGTCCGGCTGAGTTCATTCTAGGGCCACGTGTTAGGCCTAGTCAGAATTAGATGCCCCTGAGTGTAGGTCCCAGAAAGATCTCCCTAGGGCCATCCTGTCCCCATCACCCGACACAACAGGCGGTGTGGGACCCGGTCAGGTAAGTTTTATTTTTATTTTAATCCCCACTGCGGTAACCCCACCCCCCATCCTCGAGCATTGCGAGCCACAACTGATCCCTTTGTGGAGAAAATTTGCTCTGCATTTACTACAGTTTACTACTCAACCATCCACTCCCATCAGGTACACAGAAAGAAGGAAAGTGACACATCTACCACCCAGTCACTAAGTTTACCACCTGGCTGTTATTTTTAAGTCATTACGTACAATAACAAGGAAACTATCAGAATTAAATATTTCTTACTACTTGAACTATAATCTCAGAACAGGTACAAATGGCTAATATGTGCCTCTAAGAAAGGTGGCAGGTAGTCATCGCTGATTGCCAGACATACCTCGGGCAGGTGTATGTGGCTCCCTGCGTGGTAAAGAGACTGAACTGCCCTACAGTCAATGGTGCTGTGCTCTCAAGTCAGCAGAGGTAGGTGAGCCAACAAATTAAGAGAGGCAGCTGAGCCATGGCCAGCTCTGGGCCAAGTGCCTATGTACGAGCTGAGGTCTGACAATATTTGGCATGTAAATCAACCTACAAACCTCATGTAAACTTTTGAAAAAAACAGTTTTTAACATTCTAAAAAGTGTACTTCTTGTAGATGCATGCTGAAACATTTCACCTTAGTACACCTAGTAAGTGGTCATTTGCACCCAACATCTGGCCAAAAATCTTATTATATAAATGGTGCAACATTACAGGCTATCAAATCAAACACAAGAGAGCATTTTGTGCAGCACGCATCTGAAATTACACGTTTGAAGGTGCTCTCATAAGTGATCATGAACATGAAAAGGTAGCTCAGTTAAATAAAACAATTTGGTCAAGCAGGAAAGCCTTGAAAAATCCCAGTTTTTCTTGTTTCATACTGTACAATCAGTCACTTCCTCGCATCAAAGTTGAATGCTTTCACTGTAATCTCATTGACGTTTGAAATTTGCACCGGATTCTACTCATATGCTGGAGAATGCGTGTTTTCACCTTTTGCGTGGTTTGTTCTACATAGGGTGTATTGCACGGACATATAAAGATATACACTACATTGATGCTGTTGCAGTTAGGGAACACTGGCAGCTTATGTACTCGATCATTGTGTGTGTGAAAGTGCCCCCTTCAACAGTGAGTGGACAAGCTTTGCAAGAGCCACATTTGTGGTGTCCAATTATCGGTGGAAGTCCCAGTTGGCTCCTCAAATCAGGTGGCTTTGGAGGTTCAAGGTAGGCCTTGACCTCATTGTCTCTAATATTTCCGCCCCTTTTGAAGGCAAAAAGGGGATACTCAGTGGTTTTGAGGTCATTTGCCACCAGATCCCAGTACTCCTTGATGATCTTTATTATGTCATTGCTCTTTGAGTTGAACGTGGTGACACAGACAATGTTCTCTGTTCCAGTCTTTTCCTTCTTGGGCTGTAAAAGTAGCTCCCTGGGACATTACAATGCTCGCTTCCTTGCTCGCTTGAGCAGTCCTGTTGGGTATCCACGCTCTCTTAGTCGTTTGGTAAGGTTGTCTGTTTCCTTGAAGAAGTCCTCCCTGCGTGAACAATTCCTCCTCAGTCGCAGGTATTGCCCATATGGCAAATTATCTCTCAGATTGCGGGGATGATGTGACTCATATTTGAGGAGTGTATTCCTTTCTGCCAGTTTGCGATATAGTTCACAGTACAGTAGACCTTCATCCACTCGGAATATGAGGTCCAGGAAGTCAATGGCTTCACTGTTGAAGTTCATGGTGAACTGGATATCTCGTTTTCTGCAATTGAGCCATTGCTCAAAGTTTCTGAGTTCTTCTTCTGTACCAGTCCAAATAATCACCACATCATCTATGTAGCGTTTCCATACTGCTATAGAGTCGATGAATGGGTTGCTGTCACTGTAAAGGTCTTCCTCCTCATAATTGTCCATAAAGATGTTAGCCAGGCTTGGAGCATAAGTGGCACCCATTGCCACACCTTTGCATTGGAAATAGTACTGGTTTCTAAATATGAAATAGTTTTTCTTCATGGCAACTTCTGGCATGGTAATCAAGAAGTCTTATATTATCTTATCTTTCTTATACAGTTAATAAAAACCGTAATGTACAAGCAGAGCAATGCATGTTAGAGTAAAATTTTAAAATATGTAAAAACATGATCAGGTTCTTAATGCTGGGCGTTTATGCAGTGCAGTTAAAATGATATTGACAAACTCAAGAACTCTGTTGGAATCCAGTGTGGTCTTGGGCGTTTATCCATGGTAGATCTTACTACATCCAGTGCCTTGGTCAGACGTATATAGAAAGAAAACGTCAAGTGTCACGAGTAGTTGGGTTTTGGAGTCAAAAGCTTGGCTCTCCAGAAGTTGAATAATGTGCATCGTGTCTCTCACGTACGATTTAGTCTCTGTCACCCAGAGTAGAGTGGGTTGCAAAAAATGATTAATGAATTTGTTGAGGAGTTCTAGAACAGAACCACAGCAAAAACGATCGGCCTCTCAAGTGGTTTCTCCAAGCGTTTGTGCACCTTGGGGAGGATATATATTGTGGGAATTCTTGGTTCTTTGTTATTCAAGAAATCTTTCTCTGGTATACTCAAAAAACCTTCTTTGAGTCCCTCCTCAGTCAGCTTCTCTATCAATAATCTGATCTCACCAGTGGGATCTCTAGGCGTGGGAAGATAGCTTTCTCTCACTCCCAGTTGTTTAATTACGTCCACATAGTCAACAGTATTCTGAACACCACCGCTCCACCCTTGTCGGCAGCTTTGATAATGATGGTAATGCTCTGGCGTAGGGTGTTCAATGCCAGCTTCTCTTCTTTACTGATATTATATCTTATGTACTTCTGCTCCTCCAACAGCTCCATTGTTTCTTGGAGAACGATATGTTCGAAGGACAATATCCTTTGGCTCATTAGGTACGCTCCAGCTGTAAAGGTGGATGTCGGTCTGAAAGGCGTCGCAGTGAGCAGAGGGTTGTACACATTTTTACTGAAGTAGTATTTCAGTCTGATCTTAGGGAAGAATTTCTGTATCTCCAGTTTGATGGTGAAGGAGTCCGGTTTAGTAGTAGGGACAAAAGACCAGCCTTTGCCCAACACCTTCCTTTCTGCCAATGTCATGTCATAATCCAATAGCTTAATGATCGGGTCCAGCACTGAGACGACCTGCTCGTGTTCATGTATTGCAACAGTTAATTGGTTCGCTGTGGTAACCACCTGCGGGAGCTCTTTGGTAAAGGGGAGACCATGCATGTGACCAGGTTTGGCTATAGTCAACTGATTACAAGGGGTCCATGAGATGTCTTCTAGTGCAGTTTGCCTGGGTGTAGGTGGCAAGATATATTTCCAAGATGGCTGCTAAATGCAGTCACGAGTGAACATGCAAGATAATTGGATCCGATTATTGCACATACAAAATGGCCGCAAACGTGATGATGATCCAACATAGATATGTCACTGGACTTTGAATTTTAGACAGATGTTTTGCTGACATAGTCCGTCTCACAGAATGTGAACGTGTCAGGAGCCTCCAAGGAGGGGCTTAACGTACAGCTCGTGTAATCCAGCTGGAGCTCGAATGGAGCCCTAGAAACAGGCGCACCCTGTAACCCCAAATTTATTGATAAAGGGGCACCCCAGGCAACATCAGGCTGAGGAGGCCACCAGCCTCTTTTCAATCCGAAGTATGTCAGGGCAGCCGGAGACACCGAACCAAGAATCCCAGGGTCGCAGATGCCACAAATGGAGAAGAGTGGCAAAATCTCCCTGTCAGTGGGCAACAACATGAGCTTGGTGTCTCTTCATCAATATGTAATGAGGAAGAACATCCAGACGAAGCTGAATGTTAAATTGTAGCTTTGTTTTCTCAGTAATGTTGCCCACGACCTAGACGGGTTGGTCAGCTCTGGTTCTCAACTGCAACTCGCTAAAGTTACAGTTGAGTCCTCAGCCACTACTCCATTCCAGAACATGAATTCAATACAAAAATAAACATGGCACTAGAACATCTAGAAAAGAATGCAAAGAACAAACATAGAATGAAAATGTACCATGCCGTGCTGTTCCATTTGCATAACTACTCAAGGCTTATAGGTCCCGCTTATGTGAATCGTATTGGCTTTGCCAAAGTCTTTTAGCCACATTGTACAGTAGCGAGTGGCTGCTGTTCAGAAAAAGTTAGCGGTGTGATGCAGAGTAGAGTGGTGTAGAGGAGAGTGGAGGGTAGAGTGTCTTAGACAGGAGTGGCGTAAAGTAAAATGGAGTCGCGTAAAGTAAAGTTGCTTAAATTGGAGTGGTGTACAGTACTGTAGAGTGGCATTCTTTGGAATAGAGTTGGGTAGAGTGGAGTGGCATAGATTGGCTTAGAGTTTAGTGGCATAGAGTATATTGGTTTAGAGTAGAGGGGTTGAGTAGTGTAGAGTACAGAGGCTTAGAGTGGAGTGGCGTACAGTGGCATTATATCAGTGCAGTGGCATAGAGTATGAGTAGCACAGAGTAGAGTGGAGTGGCATAGAGTAGATTGGCATGCCATAGACTGGAGTTGCCTAGAGTGAGTGGTGGAGAGTAGTACTGTCATGGGTGTAAGTAATTAAAGCATCAATAGAGACAACAGCTAGAGTAAAAATCAATATAAATATATAAATAAGGACCTGTCTTAAAAGTAGGAAAGCACAGTGTTTGCAGGAATAATACCAAAATGCTTATAACATAAAAAAATATATAGGGCATTGCAAGAATATATATTTTTAGCTTCACAATTATTTATTAAAAGCTGGGGACAAAACGGGATAGGAGAGTGGGGTGTGGAACAATACTTTACACAGGAAATGTGCACAGTGCAAAATTAGATACAGCACTAAATGCATAGCATTTGGTGGCCCCATAAAGCAGCGTCTCTTGGAAATCAAGGAATTGTAATACCAAGGATGATGCGTGGGTCCACATTTGTGCACTTGATGATTGGCAGGTGTTAGATTTGGGGGTCTCTAGTTGGCACAGGTAGGTACTTGTGACACATAGGGACCCTTGCCTCTAGTCAGGATAAGGGGATTACACTCCTAAAATAACCCCTGCTCACCCCCTTGGTAGCTTGGCACAAGCAGACAGGCTTATCTCAGAGGTGGTGTGTTAAGCATTTGTGACCACATACAGTAACCCAGTGACAACACTACAGATGGACACCACACAAGGTTTTATATAAAAAATAAGTATACTTTATATAGAGTTACCACAAGACCATAAACGACAAAAATACACAATACTGTTACATTAAGATGGTAGATTTTAGCTTAGTTCAGTTCAATTCTTAGGTGCGAAACTTCACAAGTTGAAAGTAAAGTACATAAAGTTCCTTTCTGCTTCCTTTGGCAGTAAGGTAACCACTGCAGGCCAATACTAGAGCGATGTTCCACTGTAAAGTCCATACCCTGTAGGGAAATAGACCACATCAACAGCTCAGGATTGTCACCACTCATTTGCATCAACCAACTGAGGGGCCTGTGGTCTGTCTGAACCCGGAAGTAAGTCCCATACAGGTATGGTCTCAGCTTCTTCAGTGCCCAGACCACAGCAAATGCCTCACGCTCAATAGCACTCCACCTCTGTTCCTGTGGAAGTAACCTTCTACTGATAAAGGCTACAGGTTGATCTAGGCCCTACTCATTCATCTGTGACAGAACAGCCCCCCACACCGTGCTCTGAACCATCTGTTTGAACGATAAACTCTCTTGAGAAGTTTGGTGCCAGGAGCACAGGCGCCGTGCACATGGCAGCTTTCAGGGCCTCAAAAGCTTTCTGACAGGTGTCAGTCCAGATCACCTTCTTGGGCTGCTTCCTGGTAGTCAGCTCTGTCAAGGGTGCAGCAATGTTGCCATACCCCTTGACAAACCTCCTGTAATACCCTGTGAGACCTAAAAAATCTCTCACCTCTGTCTGGGTTTTGGGTGCCTCCCAAGCCAGGATGGTTTCGATCTTGGGTTGTAGGGGCGCCACCTGGCCACTCTCAACTTGGTGTTCCAAGTACGCCACAGAACCCTGCCTGATCTGGCACTTACTCGGCTTGATCATGAGGCCTGCCTTCCGCAGCACCATCAACACTTCCCAGAGGTGGCGCAGATGTTCCTCCCAACTGGCACTAAACACTGCGATGTCATCCAGGTAGGCGGCACTGAACTCATTCAGTCCAACCAACACCTGGTTGACCAATCTCTGAATGGTGGCAGGGGCATTCTTCATCCCAAAGGGCATAACACAGAACTGGAAATGCCCATCTGGTGTGGATAATGCTGACCTCTCCTTTGCCCCATCAGTCAAGGCGATCTGCCAATACCCAGACGTTAAGTCAAACGTGCTGAGGTACCGGGCAGCCCCTAGCCGATCAATGAACTCATCAGCTCTGGGGATGGGGTGCGCGTCACTCTTCGTGACTGAATTGAGCCCTCTGTAGTCCACACAGAACCGGAGTTCGGGTGTGGCACCCGGCGCTGCAGTCTTCGGGACCAAGAACACTGGGCTGGCCCAAGGACTGCTGGAGGACTCAATCACCCATAGCATAAGCATATTTGTGACCTCCTCTTTGATGCAAGCCCTCACCCTGTCAGTTACCCTGTAAGTTTTATGCTTCACAGGTAAGCTGTCTCCTGTGTCCACCTCATGGATGCACCAATCTGTGACACCAGGAACCAGGGAGAACAGGTCAGAAAATTGTCCCAGCAACTGGCGGCAGTCATTCTGTTGCTCATGGGTCAGGGTGGAAGAGAGGTTAACACTGTCCACTGACCCATCTTGCTCTGAGGCTGACAGGAGGTCAGGAAGAGGCTCAGTCTCCTCCTCCATCCCAGCATCTGTTGCCAAGAGCATGCCCACTTCAGACCTCTCCAAGTGGGGCTTAAGGCGGTTGACATGTAGGACCCTCAAGGGGTTCCTAGGAGACCGCAAGTACACCAAGTAGCTAACTTGACTCTTGTGCTCCACAATCTCAAATGGTCCGGCCCACTTATCCTGGAGCGCACAGGGCTCCACAGGGTCCATGACCCCCACTTTCTGGCCAGGTTGAAGCTCTACCAGAGTGGCTTTCTGGTCATACCATCGCTCCATCTCCTCCTGGCTGACTTCCAGATTCATCTCAGCGAGTTGCCTGAAACCCCTAGTTTGGTTCCTGAAGGCCAGCATGTAGCTATATACATCCTGGGGAGGTTTCCTGTGAGATTGCTCCCAGCCTTCTTTGACCAGATTTAGAGGTCCTCTGACTGGGTGTCCATAGAGAAGGTCAAAGGGACTGAACCCTAGAGATTTCTGTGGCACCTCACCGTATGCAAACAACAGGCATGGTAAGAGGACGTCCCACTTATGCCTCATAGGTTCCTCAAGACCCATAATCATGCTCTTTAGGGTTCGGTTGAACCTTTTAACCAACCCATTTCCTTGGGGGTGGTAAGGAGTGGTAAACTTGTAGGTTACACCACACTCCTACCACAGGGACTTCATATACTTGGAAATGAAGTTGGTTCCCCGGTCAGACACTACCTCTCGATGGAATCCCACTCGGGAGAAAATTCCCATCAGTGCTCGGCCCACCCTCTGTGTTGTCGGCGGGAACAACTCAGCAAAATGCATGTAGGATAATCTGCTCTTGAGACACCAGGCGACACCTGACAGCTGCCACACTGGCTCCTGTATCTCTGAGAGCCTCCACCCTTTGACCATTGATGGTCACTCGCTGCCCATATTTCTTAGTGTTCTTGGGCAGCTGAGCTTCCGAGACCATCTCACAGTCTCCTAAAGAGACTAAGGTCATCTGTGCGGGACCCCACCCACCTTCAAGTCAAGTCAAGTCATGGATATTTATATGGCGCACAAATCACTTCCAGGAAGTCTCATGGTGCCTGCGGCAGATTCTGACATCAGAAGCAGTGTTAATTTGCAAATAACCAGGTCTTTAATTCTTTGCGAAAACGACCATGGTCAGGGGAGTTACGGAGATACGTACTCCCAGAGGTATTAATAGAAATTCATTCTTGGACCTGAGATTTCTTGATGGCTGATACCATCTGAGTTTATTGGACCAGTATTTAGGACCCTTTCCATATAATTGTCTATGTACCAGACATAGTGTTTTGAAAAGGATATGTTTTTTACTGGCAACCAATGTAGGTTCTTTAAGCAGGCAGTGGAAGATGTTTTTCTCGGGAGGTTAAGAACCAGCCGGGCTGCTGTGTTCTGGAGAACCTGGAGCTTCTTCAGATGGTATTCATTTATAGAGAGCAGAAGAGCATTCATGTAATCCATTCTGCTTATTATAAGGCCTTGGACCAAGGGTTTCGGGCCTGAATGGGGATCCACTTAAAGATTTTTCTCAGGCTCCGCATTAGTCCAAAACAGGTGCCAACTATGCTGTTTATATGGCTATTCATGGACTGTTTGTTATCTAACAAGAAGCCCAAATTACGGTTGTGATCCTTTGGCACTGGGCATGTGCCCAACTTAGTTGGCCACCAATCATCTGTCCAATGTTCCGCCGCTTTGCCGAAGAGCATAATCTCTGACTTGCTGCCATTTAGTTGAAGGTTATTGATGGTCATCCACTCTTCAACTTGTACCAGGCAGTTTTTGAAATGTTGTTTGGTTTCATTATGGTCAGAATCTAGCGTGACAAGAATCTGCGTATCATCGGCATACGACAGGACATCAAACCCATAATCTCTGATAATATTGGCCAAGGGGGTCATATTGATATTAAAGAGCGTTGGGCTCAATATAGAGCCCTGAGAAACGCCCATTTTGACTGGTCTTTCATGTGCACTATATTCTCCAATTTGGACCATCGTAGTGCGGTTAGATAGATAACTAACAAACCAGTTCAGGGCACTTCCTCTGACACCAATCGCCCACAGCCGATGAATTAGAATACGGTGGGAGATGGTGTCAAATGCTGCTGATAAATCCAGCAGCACAAGGATGGCTGATCGGCGCTTATCCAGTGCTAGTCTGACGTTATCGACCACTTCAATCAATGCGGTTTCAGTACTATGCTGTGTCCTAAAACCGGATTGCGAAGGATCCAAGAGTGCATGGCTTTCAAGGTGGTTCACAAGCTGCTTGTTCACAAGTGACTCAAGCATTTCCCCAAAATATGGGAGCAAGGATATGGGCCTATCGTTCATCAGGATGTTGGGGTCAGCTGTGGGTTTTTTCAAAATAGGCCTGACTTTAGCGGCTTTCCATATTGCCGGAAAATCAGCGTCTGTAAAAGACTTATTAAAAAGGTCTGTAAGATGTCCAACCCGCACCGGTGCAAGAATAGAAAAAAGTTTAGGGGGAATGAGATCCGTAGGGGTCCCGGACTTAATTTTTTGACCGGCTGACAACACCATCTCATGGTCACATTTAATGAACTCCTTCAAGACGTAGGGGGAATCTAGATAAGATGTGACCGGAGCAAACAGCTGTGGTTGGTCGTAATGATCAGAAAAGGAAAGATGAATAGTGGTAATTTTATCTTCAAAGAACTGAGACACTGCATTTGTCCATTCCAAGGAATCAGGGATTTCTGACGCAGCACTGGGGGCAGTGAATTCCTTCACTATTTGGAAGAGTTCCTTGGAGGAATTTTGGGCTCTATCTATTCGCTCCGTAAGGAATGCTCTTTTCCTTAGTTTTATTTTCAGCATGTAGCTAGAGTGCAGAAGTTTAAATGCTTTCCTATCTTTCTGGTCTTTACTCCTCCGCCATTTCTTTTCTGCGGTTCTACATTCTAATTTTACAGTTCTTAGTTCCTCTGTGAACCAAGGCGCCGTTCTAATTTTGTGTTTAATTCTGCTCATAGGAGCGATTTTATTCAGTGTTGTTTCTATTGCTAAATCAAATTGCGTTGCTATAGTACTAGCACTCAAAGAGGGAGTGTGCGGGGGGAACTGAAAATTTTTGTGAAAGAGGGGTAGAGTGATCTTTTTCATTGATCTCTGCAACCTTAAACCATTTACTAGTGCTATTTTTGTTTTAGCCATTGGAAAGGAGAAATGCACCAGATAGTGGTCAGTCCAAAGTAGTGGAATGGTAGGGGCTACTTCCAGGTCCGAGGAGTTAGTGAAAAGAAGATCAAGTGTGTGGCCAGCTTGGTGTGTGGGGCCCATAATCTTCTGATCTAGTCCTATAGTGCTCATTCTAGACATCATTTTACCTGTAGCTAAATCAGTTAGTATGTCAGCATGATGGTTGAAGTCCCCTACTACAAAAAATGTATCTGATGCAAGGACGTGAGGCGCAATAGTTTAAAGCAAAATATTTGAAAAATCTCCTTTCGTGCCAGGAGGGCGATATATTAAGGCTCCTTTCCAGATATTGTTTAATTTGTCTTCGATCTGGAATATAATGATTTCTAGATGGCTAGTTATGGAGCCTTCCAGATAGAGCATAGTCAGGTTATTTTTAATGGCGATCAGTAGTCCCCCTCCTTTATTTCCTTTCCTATCAAGGTGAATTAATTTATATTCTGAGGGGAAGGCAATATGTAGGTCGGGGTGGTATGCTCTTGTAGCCAGGTCTCAGTGATAAAACATATGTCAGGTGCTTCGGAGTCAAGTAAGGCCCAAATTTCAACAACATGTTTGGGAATTGAACGGGCATTGAAATATATGGCCTTAAGTATATTAGCAGATTCATCAGTGCCATGGAGACGGGAATCAAAAAGGGAAGGAGTCTCTGTCCGGTCAGTGGAATGTCTGCCCCTGGCAATTTGTGGACAGCTAGCTAGATTGGCTATTAGGGTATCAGTAGGTTTGAGTTGTATATTATTCAAATCTCTTAGTTGCCTACTTGAGTACCTAAATAGGGACATGGTTACCAAAGTCAGGATCAGAATAATAAAGGCCATATCAGATTGGACATCAATCTCCTCCCCCAAGGCTATACTAGCCATCTGCCTTTGCGTTGCACCAGTGGTTGCTGGTTTACCAAACAGGCGGTACCTGGGGTCACTAGCCTTATGACCCAGGTGGCCACACTTGTAGCATTTCAGGGGCCCCTGGGGAACAGGAACATCTGTCGGGCCCCTTGCTTCTTTTCAGGGAGAGGCTGGGAACCTTTCCATTGGTTCCCTTAGGAATTACTTTGGGGCCTTTTGTGGAACTCCTTCTGTTTACCCTTGTCCCCCCCACTCTTCTGCAGGGGACCCTGCCCACCTTTGCTGAGTCTCCCATGTGACCCTTGTGGACCCGGGTGCTCACCCAGCAGTCCGCCTCCTCAGGAAGCTTCCTAGGGTTAGTCAGCTTGCTATCTATTAGATGCTGGCGCAGCTCTGGAAAACAATTATTAGACAAGTGCTCCCATGCAATCAAATCAAAGAGACCTTGAACATCATTAATCTTGCTGCCCTCTACCCAACCATCCAATGCTGTTCAAAAGAAAGTGACATATTCAACCCAAGTACTGTTTTCTAACTTTTTGCTTTTCCTGAACCTCTACCTATAGAGCTCATGTGTCAAACCATATCTAGACATCAATGCATCTTTAATGTGGCTGTATGAATTGTGGACTTCAGAAGGCAAGTCTAACCATGTGTCGTGCCCCTCACTAAGGAACCTTCCCCACTACCCCGCTCCCCAATCTCTCTCAGGAACCCGGTGGGAAGACATGGCTACCTCATACCTCTGAACCACTGACCAATATCATAATTTTTGTAAAACTCTTTCACCACATCCTTGGGAATATACACTCTACTTTCTGCATGTACTGATGGTATGCTGCCACCAGAGGGAGTAACCTCCAAACTTTTGGTTTAACCCGTTGGCTGCTTCCATTTTTTTGCGGCAGTGCGGCCGTTTTAAAAAACGGGCGCAGTTGCGTCGGCCATTGGGCCGACGGCAGCACCAGCGAGGTAGTGCTGCCGTTGGCCAATGGCCGACGGCTGCAGCCAACGGGTTAAACTCCAACTCCCTCAAAACGTTTTCATGCTCAAACTGCATTTTCTTTTCCTCAATATCTAACCTTCTATTTTCTAATTCAAGTTGCCTATTCACCTTGAACTTGGTCATCTCCATTTCATGCCTTTTTGATCTCTCTCTGTCCTCCAACTCCTCTGGAGACAGACTTTTATCAGATCCAATGCTACCTGTGGGGGAAGGTATTCTGCCCTCTCTACTACAACGGAATCAGGCATCTTTCAAAAATAGAACAAAAATCCAAAAAGGAATCTACCAAAAAGTATTTGGCTGCGTTATGGTCTGCCCTCACTAAGTAGTGTTCACCAGTCACTGTACATGAGTCACAAATGCAAATCCAAAATCCTTTCCGCCGACCAACAATGTTAGATTTGGGGGTCTCTAGTTGGCACAGGTAGGTACGTGTGACAAATAGGGACCCTTGCCTCTAGTCAGGATAAAGGGATTAAACTCCTAGAAATAACCCCTGCTCACCCCCTTGGTAGCTTGGCATGAGCAGACACGCTTATCTCAGAGGCGGTGCGTTGAGCATTTGTGACCACATACAGTAACCCAGTGACAACACTACAGATGGACACCACACAAGGTTTTATATAAAAAAAGTATACTTTATATAGAGTTACCACAAGACCATAAACGACAAAAACACACAATTCTGTTACTTTAAGATCGTAGATTTGGGCTTAGTTCAGTTCAGTTCTTGCAACACTTTGCGTCAATGTACTTTAGGTTGCGTTGCGCTTCTATGTCAAGCAATGTCGCAGCGAGGGAAATGCGGCAAAGTTCAGGTGCAAAGAAATAAAGACGTGAAGATCTTCCAGGTGCGGCACGCTTCTCGGGGATGCGAGAAGTTCTCGGTTTGATGCATGGACTGCAGCGCGATACCCTGACGATGCAGCTCCAGCAGCGACACTCTTCTCCCACGATGCGTGAAGCTTCCTCTCGATGTGACAACTACAGCGGCGACATCCACGAAGCGACGGCAGCAGCTCCGACGGCGGCGCGCTTCTCGGGCATGCGAGGTGCTCTTCTTCGATGCAGTGCAGTGCGACAGTTTGACAGTTCCAGCGGTGACACCCTCCCTTGGAGTTGCGACGGCAGGCTCATCGATGGCGGCACGCTCCGACCTCGTTGCGAGATTCTTCTCTTGATGCTGTGCACTGCGACAGCTACAGAGGCGACACCCTCCTTTGGAGTTGCGACAGCAGCAACAGCGATGGTGACACGCTTCCTCTTCGTTGCGGCACGCTTCTCTCCGATGCGGTGCAGTGCGACAGTTCCAGCGGCGACACCCTCATTCGGAGTTGGGCCGGCAGGCACAGCAACGGCAACACATTTCTTCTCGTTGAGTTGCGCTTCCAGCTCCTTGCGACAGGCAGTTCCTCCGAAGGCCCAAAACAGCAGCAGGCACTTCCAAAAGAAATCTGGGGAGCTTGGGGGTGGGGGAGGGGGTGAAGTCTGAGATTTCACCAGGAATCAAGCTCTTTTCCAAGCCCTTGGAGATCCTTCACAAGTTGAAAGTAAAGAACACAAAGTTCCTTTCTCATTCCTTTGGCAGTAAGGAAACCACTGCAGGCCAATCCCCCAAGCAGCACTTCAGCTTGGGAATAGTCTCTCCTCAGTTTGTTCAGGTTCCTCTCCTCAGTAAAGGTTTCTTCTTGTAGTCCAAACGTGATCAAATTTCATGGGATCAGGGTCCCAATATTTATACCCCAAAATCCTTTGTTCTCTGAGGGAATAGGGGCCTTTTCCCAGTACAAACCAGTTCTGAAGCACTCTGTTTACCAGACTTCTCCTTTCCTTTCACAGTGCAGGGCAGACACATCAGACGCCCCACAGGAGGCGGAATCAGCATTGTGGAAGGCAAGTACAGTCCTGGAGCACTTTGTTTGTTTTTCAGTGTGCAGGGCAGAGACATCAGCCGCTCACCAGGAGGTGGAGCCAGCATTGTAGAAGGCAGGCACAGCCCTATTCAAGGTTCAGGTGCAACTCCTCCCTCCCATCTAGATGCAGACCTCTCTAACCACCACTGGGTGACTCATCCTGTCCCCTGGAATCCCCCAGCCCTGTCACTCACAAAACCAGACAAAGGAATACATAACCTAGCAGAGGCAGGTCAGAATGGTTAAACAAGCAAATACCTACTTTCTAAAAGTGGTATTTGCAAACCCAGAATGTTAAAATCAACTTCACTAAAATATGCATTACATCATTCTGAGTTCAGGCAAGCTAAACTCGAATTTCTACCATGTTCTGTGAGACAGTTAGGATTATAAACATATAATAATCTAACAGCCTATTCTGGCCTATGGGGAACAGGTAGCCTTGCAATAGTAAAAAACGAAAATGGCTGTAATTCACTATTAGGACATGCCACACACATCAGGGATTGTCCTACCTTATACTTACAAAGCACCCTGCCTTTGGGCCTACCATAGGGGTGACTGATATGAAGAAAAGGGAAGGTTTAGGGACTGGCAAGTGGGTGCACTTGCCCAGTCAGTGTGACAGTACCAGACTGCACAAAGGCTCTGCAATGGCAGACCTTAAACACATTTTACAAGGCTGCTTCTGTGGGTGGCACAACCAGTGCTGCATGCCCACCAGCAGCATTAGGATTTACATGCCCTGGGCACACTCAGTGCACTAGACTAGGGTCTGACAAGTAAACCAAATATTCAGACATGCAACCACTGATTAATACAGATCTTTGCTGTGGAGAGCACCATATGCAGTAGGTGGCTTTGAAGGCAGGAAGGGGCTGGAGAGAGCATGAGGTCATGTAGAAGAATAAGGGGACCGGGCAAGGGGGTCATGACTGGTAGGATCTCACTCAGTGCCAACCGCCTCCCAAAAAGATCCTATAGTGGGGCGATTACAGATGATATCAACCAGGTCGTTAAGGTTGTTTGCGCAACACCAGCCATCTACATGAGCTAGCATGCCTGCTGCCTGTAGTTTTACAGGAGTCCAGTGCCGGTCATGTAATGACTTAAGGAAACAAAACTTAAACCATATCTCCCGGGTCGCACAGGTCAGCGCCTCCAATTGGACCACCCAGTCCTTTATTTCGGAAGTCTGGTTTGCCATTTGATACTGAGGTTGTTCAGGAGGGGCACTGAGTAGAGATGTAAACTCAAGAGGCTATAGAATCCAGATATCTCCTCCCAGAAGCGACTCCACGCTCTAAGCTAGGAGACTACAGGAGAGGGTTAGAGAACCCGGCGCTGCTTGCCTAGGCGATGGGTGAGGCAATACCGTAACTGCAAATACCGCCAAGCCTAATGAGATGGGAGACTGAATTCTTTGTGTAGCGCCATGAAGGATTTAAAGGCACCTTACTCGAGGGCTTATTGGAGGCTGTGGACGCCCACAGAACTCACCAATTTGGGAGAGGTACCCTTCTAATCAAAAGGGCTAGGATCAAAAATAGATTAAAACGAAAAAAGAATCCCTTTTGTTTCACTCACACTTTGCCATTCATACCATCCACCTCTATGTATCTTGTATAGGATAAACCAAAAATCCACCCTGCTATTTGTGTATACTCCACTATCTTAACACCGAAAACTGTTTTATGCAAACCATATTTAAAATATACTATATATAATATTTCATTACAATAATTAAAACATTGTATTTAAAAACAATATTCATATCATACCCAATACATCATCCCAAAGGTTTGTAAATTTTAGTAAAACCACATTTATATGCTCTGTAAAACAATGGCTTCTGATTTGGAAACTCACAGTTAACTATAACCATAATTTCAGAAACAAAGTTAATCTTAGGCTAGGATGAGATTTAGATAAATTGTGTTATCTTGTATAGAGGTTAAGTCCCTGTGGGATGCCCAACAGGGTGCGCTCCATCAGCACCCACAGCGTCAGATCTGGAGCCTCTGGGAGCATGTATGCAAATTGCACCAAGTGCAGGGCCAGGGCGTAGAGCTCAACCGAGGGGAAACCCAGACCCTCACAAGATCGGTGAGCAAAGAGTTTTCTACTGGCTAATCGGGGATGGGAAGACCCCCAGATGAAATACGGTATGCTCCGGTCCATGTACCATAGCAAAGAGAGAGGTACAAGTGAGCAATATGCAGAGGACATTAGTGATTTTTGGCAATGTCACTATCCTGACTTGTACCCTGGCCCTTGACATGAGGCCGAGGTGGACCCACTTCTCGTAGTTTAGCTTCCTGTTTACTAACAGGGGATTGAGGTTGGCTGACACTATGTAGTCCAGCCCACGGTTTATGCCAATCGCTAGGTATTTAACTTGGTAGGACTTCCACTGGAAGGGGTATGCATACACCACCCCTCTGCGACATGGGTAGTGCCTCACTTTTGTCACAATTAACCTGGTAACCTGAGAGTGCCATGAAGCAAGAGAGGACTTCCAAGCAGACTGGGAGGGAGTGAGGGAAGTCCGAGAGGGTAAGCAAGATGTCATCGGCCTAAAGGTAGATGGTTGACATTTCCCTGGGGATGGGAAATACTAGTTTGACACGAGGACTTACGAAGAGAGGCCACAAGGGGTCTAATGCAAGGTGGAACACCAGGGGTGATAGCAGACAGTCTGTACATACACAGAGCAAACAAGCATCCACCCGCCAAGCTAAAGTTTAATAAAGTCATAATGATCATATGGGTCTATCTATGTCTTGAGGATGGTTATAGACAGGGTTCTGCTCTAAAGAATCACAACACCACTTTTGCTAGGCTGCCCAAGGTCATCGGCTGGCACTGCCGGACAGCTGCTGTGGACCACCCTTTCCACCCAATCGTGATGCAATTGTTTGTACTTCGCATGGTGAGGTGGGTTTCCTGTAATAAAGCCTCGTCAACCTTTTTAGACTGCAGATAGGACCGCATTTTGTTATGCTTGATAAAGTGTGTCAGGCCATTAACGTTCCAGGAAACAGCATGCAGGGGCAAGAGGAGCGGTGGGGCACCAGCGGCCATCGTGCAGAGGTAACGACTGGGAGGGTGCAGAGAGCAGAAAGAAAGGACAATAGATGAGGTAGGTAGGGATAAAAGAGAAGAGAGAGGAGGGAAGAAAATAAGGAGGGAAATGAAAATGGAGACAAGAAGTAAAAACCAAAAAGGAAGGACTTTTCAAGCATGGGGGGCAGACAACTTGAAGTAGGGTCTAGTGGCAAGCAGGAATATTAGGGGTAAAAAGAGAATCAGGAAAGGTGGGGGGGGGGGCAAAAGAAAGGAGAGGAAAGAAAAAAGGGAAATCATTTTCACAGTACCAAGTACGGAAGCCTCAGGGGAAGCCTGTGTATGTGTACCATGGGCTGAGCCTGGGAGTCCAGGCGCACTGGGTGTCCCGCAGAGAAGGGCAGAGAGGGAAAGGAATAATAAACCAGGTCAGAGATAAAACTGTGGGGCCGAAAAGATGCAGCGCCGAAAGCCAATAAGTCCAAAGGACCTCTGAAGGAGTGAAGTGGGGGAAGAAGGAAAAGATGGCATGGACAGCACCGACAAGTTGGTGAATGAGGGCGGGGTAGATGGGTGTGAGGGAAAGTTTGGGGGGGGGCTGCAGTGGGAGGGAAGAGGCTACAGAGGGGGCTTGAATAAAATGCAGGGGGCAACACTGTAAGCATGGTGGAGGGGCAACAACATCAGTAATTTAAATGGCAAAAGCTGCTGAGCAAGGCAAGACATCGTAATGCATAATACAACATAGCAACACCTAGCAAAAAACTGCATAAAACTGCAACACTTAACTTTACATGAAAATGCACAATATGGCACCAGCAATACAGTTAAGGAGAGAGGCATGTTTACGATAATCGTATATTCAGCCGTCAGGCCTGAAGGTGCTGAATACCTTGTTGTGCAGGGGCTGGGGCAGGGGAATAGCAGTCATGTCAAGAGAGATAGCACCTCAGTCATCGGGCTGGTCAGATTTCAATGGAGAACAAGATTTGTCACAGCCCCAGTCCTGAGTAAGAGTAGCCATTGCTTTGAGGGCCATGCCCTTGCCGTCCTGGGATCAAGCAAGGTGGCCTAGCTCCCCACCTTGGTTGCAGCCCTCTCTGGAGCCCCAGCAACCACTAGATGTAGTAGAGGTAGGGTGGATTTGCCTGAAGAGCACGGTCCGGCAGATGAGTCCAAGGGTACAAAGTCCATCTCATGTTCGGAGAGGCCACCCAGGAAGGAGTGTAATTCCCCTACGTCAAAAATCCATGGACCTGCCATCCTTTATGATCCGCATGCAGGGAGGTTTGAGCAGTTTGAATTTAATGTTTAATGTCCAGGTTCGGCAGTTGGGGATGCAAGGCCAGAAAGGCCTTGCTCTTGTCATTGGTCTCTTGGGAGAAGTCGGCGCTACGCGGATCTCACGCCCATCATAGACATAGGAGCTGCCTGCAGTCTGGAGTTGTACCTGCTCATGAACGAGGAAGCAGGCAATGAGAGGGCAATACCCTCTCCAATGATGCGGCTGAGCAAGGGTGACCACACAGTGGGCCTGCTGTATCTCCAGGGGAGAAATAAGGTCAGTCCCATAAGCTTGGGAAGAAGGTCCCTGAGGAAGCCCTTGATATCCAAGACCATGGCACATTCTGGGAATCCCAAAAAATTAACATTGTCTCTGCATCGCCTATCTTCTAGAACCATGAGCCTATTGCACATGTGCCTGAGCTCTAGGTTCCTATCTGGTATGCTGTTGAGACGCTCCTTCCTGGTCATGTTGCAGCTCTCCACTCTCTGCGCTCTGTTCTGGAAGCCTGCAATGTCAGCCCCAATGGATTTTCAGGTACGTGTATCAAAATCAGAAATAACGATTCCTAAATTGTGAATAATAAGGAATCGCAATTTAGAAATCGCTATCTGCAATGCATGAACCCGCCAGTGCAAATTTACTGATTCGCTAAAAGTCGCAAATGTGAATAGCGATTAGCCCAAAGAGACTCGTAAAATCCCCCAAACTTTGTTTGCGATTTAAATCGCAAATAGCGAAATCGCGAAATGCGTGTTGCATTGGAAGCATGCTGATGACCTCACAACCAGGAAGTCATCTAGCCCATGCTTCATTCAGTGCCCATAGAAAGTGAGAGGAGAAAGCAGAGTGCTGGAGCTGAGCTGAACATCACCCAAGTCTGCTTGCTGTTACTTCCTGTGCACAGGAATGGAGAAGCCAATATCAGGGGAAAGTGCCACCACAGAAAGAGGAAACTGAAATTTAGCAAAAGAGAACTTGAAAACCTCATTGAGGAGGTGACCAAGAGCCATAACAAGCTCTTTGGAAAACTTTCACTCAAAGTGCCAGAGGCAGAAAAACTCTGGATATGGCTGCGTATAAAGTTCAAGGTAATGCTGTGGGTGTCACACACCGCAGCATAGATGATCTCAAGAAAAAGTGTTCCGACCTGTGTAGCCGTGCCAAGGAGCGTATCGCAGAAAGGCTGAAGGAGGCAAGGAGCACAGGAGAGGGTCCATCTACAGTCCCTGAAAACATAGCCCTGGAGGACCTGGTGGAGGCAACAATCCAGCCTGAGGCAGTGGTGGGAGTGACCCAGCTGGACACATCTGGCGCGGCTAGTACCACACAAGGTAAAATGCATGTAACCATACACTACTAAGTACTGTCCAATTGTGCACATACCCCCAGGCCAACTTCAGTGTACAAGTCAGATTCCAGTCCACATTTTCCCTCATACACCCAATGCATTATGGGAGTTGTAGGCATGTCAGATAAGTGGGTATACCAACACAACAATGGTAAGTAAAACACGCCAACACTGCATGGCAGTCAGTGATTGCAGTGAGTGATTTAATGTGAGCCAAGTATGCTTAACGTAACACTACATAAAGAGTAACACAAATTAATATTGCACTGTTTCACAGATGCAGCTGAGGTGGACTCGGTGGACAGTGAGTGCCTACACATCTCGGAGACTCCTGCTGAGACTGATGTGGAGACTCCAGTTGCCACAGCGAGCACACACCCTGCAACTACCAAACGCAGGGCCCAAGTCCCTTCACTGCAGCCCATGGAATCAGAGCTGGCACGTGCACCCACTCCAGCAACCAGCCAGCCTCATGTCAACACAACACCTACACCACAGGCACAGGCACAGGT
Organism: Lissotriton vulgaris; assembly: GCF_964263255.1. Classification (NCBI taxonomy): domain Eukaryota; kingdom Metazoa; phylum Chordata; class Amphibia; order Caudata; family Salamandridae; genus Lissotriton; species Lissotriton vulgaris. The sequence goes on from NC_141685.1 coordinate 489,880,667, forward strand.
CCAACGTGGACAGAGGCGCAGTCCTAGGACCCGCATTGCTGCCCAGGAAGACCAGGCACCAAATGTGTTTGGGGGTGTCGAGTCCCAGATGTTGCGTGTGCAGCGCCTGCAAGCAAGACAGATGGGTTTAATCCAGCTCCAAAATTTCCAAATTGTCACAGAACATCATCTTCATGACAGACAGTGTGCGGGAGCTAACCACAGCGGTCGTGGAAGGGAATAGGCAGACCAACTCAAGCCTGCAGGACCTCACCAGGGCGATGCTAGCGGGCCAAAGCACAAAGAGGAGAATGCATTGCCAGAGCACGTTGCACATGGCTGCCTACACCAGGTCTAACAACAAGCTCTGCAACACCACTGCGCTGCTGGCACGGTGCTTCGTGGCCATACAAATTGATTTGGGCCATAATTGTGGGGATGTGGCCAGGGCTCTAAGACAAGTGATCATTGTCGTGGAACAGATCCAAGTCGGTACTGTTTGTGGCAGCAACTTAACAGGGGAGGAGGGAAGTGAGGAGGCATCCAGTCTTAGCAGCCTGTTGGTGCCAGTGACCACTGCCAGGAGGCGCAGTTCACACACCACAACACCTTCAGTTGCAATCAGGATGATGTAGCCGATGCAGGAGAAAGGCGTTTGGGTGTGCGTGGCAGGAAGCTCTAGCCAGACATGTCCTCCTTTCTTTTGCCATGATCATGTAAACATGGTCAAATCCATGCTAGAGATTAATATTCAGGGCGTGGAACTGTTAAAAAAACCCACAATTTTCCGTTATTCTACTATGCAATCACGGTTCTATTTAGCAAACATCTCTGTCTGGCTACACATTACTACATGGGCTCATGTTAATAAATACTTTTATGTTCGACATTTAGGTGTCAGATCTCATTATTACCTACCTCAGAAATAATATTGTTTGATGTCTGCACGTCTCTTTTGTCCTTCTGCTGAGTTTGCCCCATGCACTTGTCGGAGTTGTGCGGGTGGTTGGTTGTCCCCCTCAGACTCACTGTTGGACACATCGATGTGTATACCGCTCCTGGTGGCAATGTTGTACAACATGGCACATACAGCCACAATCCGGCAGCAGGTCTCTGGACGGTACTGCAATGCTCCACTCCTTTTGTTTAGTATGCGAAAGCGGCTTTTCAGTAGTCCAAACATGCTTTCAATCACATTCTGTGTGCTGATGTGTGCTGCATTGTACCTCTGCTCATGTGGTGTGGCTTGGTTGCGGTAAGGCGTCAATATGTAGTTACGCACAGTGTATGTGCTGCCACCTACAGGGTGGAAAGCAAAGGGTTAGCCACAGCTATACATTGACATTCATTAGATTTATTTAGGGAATAAGTATATGTGTGTACCAAGTAGATGTACTTCACCAAATTCAACCATGAGCAGACGCGTGTAGATGCCACTGTGACTGAATACATAGAAGTCATGGGTGCTTCCAGTGAATTGCACCACAATGTCTGTTATGATATGTTTTGCATTGCACACTACTTGCACATTGATTGAGTGATAGGATTTCCTGTTTCTGGAGATGTATTCATACACTGCTGGGGGACAAATAGGGACATGCGTACAATCTATGCATCCGATCACATTAGGGAACTGTGCTACCCGGTAGAAGTCCAGTTTTGTCTTGTTCAAATCCTGTTGGGTTGTGGGGAAGGTGATGTGGGTGTGGATCCTTGTTATCATTGCGTCAAGGAAGGTTTGAAGAAACATGAGAGGGAGCTTTGTGATAACCCTCCAGCTACAGCTACTACCCCCTGGAAACTGCCTCAGGCAAGTAGTTGCAGGCAACATAGGACCTGTACAAGTGTGGGGATAGAATGGGTCCTACGGGTCTGGCGCTGCATTAGGGGTTCCAATTCTGCTATTAGTTCAGACATGGCCATATGCAAATCAGTCTGACCCTGTGCCTCATGGGAACAGTCCAGCCCGAACTGCCAAGCCATGCCTTCCCTGGACTGGAAACAAGCTTCCTAGGACCGGTTTCAGGCATTACAGCAGTCTTCAGTCAGGCTTGCTTGAATCCAGTGGCAAAGTGAGCAAGGGACTCACGTCTGAGCGTACCCTGCCAACCTATGGTGAACAAAGCGGTACAAAAGGGGGTGTTGATGGACGGAGCATCTGAACCAATCAAACACTCACACCCAGTCAACAGATCTGGGTTTGATCCATCACCGTTCTTTAGCCCACTCTGCCACCCCTGATCAGACATGGCCATATGCAAATCAGTCTGACCCTGTGCCTCATGGGAAAAGTCCAGCCCGAACTGCCAAGCCATGCCTTCCCTGGACCGGAAAAAAGCTTCCTAGGACCGTTTTTTGGCATTACAGCCGTCTTCAGCCAGGCTTGCTTGAATCCAGTGGCAAAGCGAGCAAGAGACTCATGTTGGAACATACCCTGCCAACCTATGGCGAACAAAGCGGTACAAAAGGGGGTGGTGATGGACGGAGCATCTGAACCAATCAAACACTCACACCCAGTCAACAGATCTGGGTTTAATCCATCACCATTCTTTAGCCCACTCTGCCACCCCAGTTCAGACATGGCCATATGCAAATCAGTCTGACCCTGTGCCTCATGGGAACAGTCCAGCCCGAACTGCCAAGCCATGCCTTCCCTGGACTGGAAATATGCTTTCTAGGACCGGTTTCTGGTATTACAGCCATCTTCAGCCAGGCTTGCTTGAATCCAATGGCAAAGTGAGCAATCAATCAATCAATCAATCAATAGCATTTCTATAGCGCACTACTCACCCGGAGGGTCTCAAGGCGCTGGGGAGGGGGGTCCGCTACTGCTCGAACAGCCAGGTCTTGAGCTGCTTCCTGAAGGCGAGGTGGTCTTGGGTCAGGCAGTTGTGGGTCGGGAGGGAGTTCCAAGTCTTGGCGCCAGGTAGGAGAAGGACCTTCCTCCTGTTGTGGCTCTTCGGGTGCGGGGGACGGCGGCGAGGGCGTGGCTGGTCGATCGAAGCTGGCGGGTGGGAGTGTAGAAGTTGAGGCGGCTGTTGAGGTATCTTGGGCCTTGGTTGTGTAGGGCTTTGTGAGCGAGGGTGAGGAGACGGAAGGTGATTCTCTTGTTGACCGGGAGCCAGTGCAGGTCTCTCAGGTGTCCGGAGATGTGGCTGTGTGGGGGGATGTCGAGGATGAGTCTTGCTGAGGCGTTCTGGATCCGCTGGAGTCTCTTCTGGAGCTTGGCGGTGGTTCCGGCGTAGAGGGCGTTGCCGTAATCCAGTGGGCTGGTGACGAGGGCCTGGGTGACCGTCTTCCTGGTCTCGGTGGGGATCCACCGGAAGATCTTACGTAGCATGCGCAGGATATTGAACCGAGGAGATGGCGTTGACTTGTCTGGTCATGGAGAGGGAGGAGTCCAGGATGAAGCCCAGGTAGCGTGCGTGGTCTGTCAGTCTGACCCTGTGCCTCATAGGAACAGTCCAGCCCGAACTGCCAAGCCATGCCATCCCTGGACCGGAAACAAGCTTCCTAGGACCGGTTTCTGGCATTACAGCCGTCTTCACCCAGGCCTGCTTGAATCCAGTGGCAAAGTGAGGAAGGGACTCACGTCTGAGCATACCCTACCAACTTATGGCGAACAAAGTGGTACAAAATGGGGTGGTGATGGACGGAACATCTGAACCAATCAAACACTCACACCCAGTCAACAGATCTGGGTTTAATCCATCACCTTTCTGTAGCCCACTCTGCCCCCCCAGTTCAGACATGGCAATATGAAAATCAGTCTGGCCCTGTGCCTCATGGGAACAGTCCAGCCCGAACTGCCAAGCCATGCCTTCCCTGGACGGGAAACAAGCTTCCGAGGACTGGTTTCTGGCATTACAGCCGTCTTCAGCCAGGCTTGCTTGAATCCAGTGGCAAAGTGAGCAAGGGACTCACGTCTGAGCATACCCTGCCAACTTATGGCAAACAAAGTGGTACAAAAGTTGGTGGAGATGGACGTAGCATCTCAACAAATCAAACACTCACACCCAGTCAACAGATCTGGGTTTAATCCATCACCGTTCTTTAGCTCACTCTACCACCCCATTTCAGACATGGCCTTATGCAAATCAGTCTGACCCTGTGCCTCATGGGAACAGTCCAGCCCGAACTGCCAAGGTATGCCTTCCCTGGACCAGAAACAAGCTTCCTAGTACCGCTTTCAGGCATTACGGCCGTTTTCAGCCAGGCTTGCTTGAATCCAGTGGCAAAGTAAGCAAGGGACTCACGTCTGAGCATACCCTGCCAACTTATGGCGAACAAAGCGATACCAAATGGGGTGGTGATGGACGGAGCATCTGAACCAAACATTCACACCCAGTCAACAGATCTGGGTTTAATCTATCGCCATTCTTTAGCCCACTCTGCCACTCCATTTCAGACATGGCCATATGCAAATCACTCTGCCCCTGTGCCTCATGGCAACATTTACTGCCTGAACTGCCGAGCCATGCCTTCCCTGGACCGGAAACAAGCTTACTAGGACCGGTTTCGGCATAACAGCTGTCTTCAGCAAGGCTTGCTTGAATCCAGTGGCAAGGTGAGCAAGGGACTCACGTCTGAGCATACCCTGCCAACTTATGGCAAACAAAGCGGTACAAAAGGGGGTGGTGATGGACGGAGAATCTGAACCAATACTCACACCCAGCCAACAGATCTGGGTTTAATCCATCACCGTTCTTTAGCCCACTCTGCTACCCCAGTTCAGACATGGCCATATGCAAATCAGTCTGATCCTGTGCCTCATGGGAACAGTCCAGCCCGAACTGCCAAACAGTGCCTTCCCTGGACCGGAAACACTCATGGGAACAGGCCAGAACGAACTGCCAACCCATGCCTTCCCTGGACAGGAAACAAGCTTCCTTGGGCCGGTTTCTGGCATTACAGCCGTCTTCAGCCAGGCTTGCTTGAATCCAGTGGCAAAGTGAGCAAGGGACTCACGTCTGAGCATACCCTGCCAACTAATGGCGAACAAAGCGGTACAAAAGGGGGTGGTGATGGACGGAGCATCTGAACCAATCAAAGACTCACACCCAGTCAACAGATCTGGGTTTAATCCATCACCGTTCTTTAGCCCACTCTGCCACCCCAGTTCAGACATGGCCATATGCAAATCAGTCTGACCCTGTGCCTCATGGGAACAGTCCAGCCCGAACTGCCAAGCCATGCGTTCCCTGGACCGGAAATAAGCTGCCTAGGACTGGTTTCTGGCATTACAGCCGTTTCAGCCAGACTTGCTTGAATCCAGTGGCAAAGTGAGCAAGGGACTCACGTCTTTGCATACCCTGCAAACTTATGGCGAACAAAGCGTTACAAAAGGGGGTGGTGATGGACAGAGCATCTGAACCAATCAAAGACTCACACCCAGTCAACAGATCGGGGTTTAATCCATCACCGTTCTTTAGCCCACTCTGCCACCCCAGTTCAGACATGGCCATATGCAAATCAGTCTGACCCTGTGCCTCATGGGAACAGTCCAGCCCGAACTGCCAAGCAATGCGTTCCCTGGACCGGAAACAAGCTGCCTAGGACTGGTTTCTGGCATTACAGCCGTTTCAGCCAGACTTGCTCGAATCCAGTGGCAAAGTGAGCAAGGGACTCACGTCTTTGCATACCCTGCAAACTTATGGCGAACAAAGCGTTACAAAAGGGGGTGGTGATGGACAGAGCATCTGAACCAATCAAAGACTCACACCCAGTCAACAGATCTGGGTTTAATCCATCACCGTTCTTTAGCCCACTCTGCCACCCCAGTTCAGACATGGCCATATGGCAGGACATTGCTTGGATTGAAATTGTTTCTGACCATCCCAATTTAGTGTGGAACAAAGCTCTACCACTCATCTGGTTAGACCATAGAGCAATAACATTTACAATCTGTCTACCCTCTAAAAGGTCTACCCATGTATTCAAGAATGTCCTTGAATCACAACCCTGGCGCAAGATAGAGGGTGAGGAGCTTACCAAGACACCCCTAGGCTCCTGCAAACACCTGAGAGAGAATCTGGACAAGGCAGTGAGGAGCTATAATGCCTGGATCCATCTTGTGGGGCAGCAGCTTGCCCCTCCTACTATGCGGCAACATTCTAGACTCTCTGAACCCCGGTTCAATGAATCTTTGAAAATGCAAAAACAGAATTGCAGAAAACTCAAAAGGAAATGGAGGCTAGCTAATGATGACCAAACTAAATTAGAATATAGGCAAGCCATGCAAACCTCTAAACAACTTTTTTTGAAAGCCAAATCGGACTACATTAAGGGGAAAATTAAAGCATCCAATGTAATGGGTTTGAATTAGGTGCAGGAACAATTGGCGCTCTAGCGTGTACATTCATAAGTCAAAGAACACAGTTCGTAAATCCACAGTGCAGACAGGTCAGTGGAAACAAACCCAGAGGAGAAAACAACCCCTGCCAGAGTGTGGGTCAAAACCCATTCAACAAGTAATGCTCAAAGTCCTGTGCACACGTATATAGTGTAATGAGGGTTAATTGTCAAACCAAACGTATTGATCACTGTTCGTATTAGAAATGACGGAGGTCGACATCTATTGTTTCATGTGAGAAGCGATATATTTCAACTCGATCAGTACAACATAACATTAAATCAGCCGACACGTGTTTCGTCACACCATGTCAAGATGTGACTCTTCAGGGCTGGGAAGGACACAAATGGAAACTAACTAAAAAAAGAGAACGAAGTAAATGGCCAAAGAAGTACAAAACCATAAAAGACCATAACAAAACACATACATTTAGTGAATAAAGTGAAATAATACAGAACCACCAATGCTAATGTGGAGACCCTAAGTGTCGAAAGTACAAATCGATTTGACATATTTAGCATAGTAAAAACCATAAGAAACGTCTATGCGGATTGTGACATATGTCAAGATCACAAGTCGAAATAGTGAATGGCGCAATGTATATATGCAAATGGAAACACATGTAATTCTTACATGCGGGTTCTACACAGTCTAAACGAGTTTAGAGATGTATCATTATTGTAGCGAGGTAAATATAAAACAAACCCTTTCTGATACGAAATAATTGCTATGTAGAAAAACACTTAGAACACATTAGCGAGAAATCAAGCTGCAAAGCATTCCCTTAGAAACTAAAGATAATCATAGTCCTAAATGGCTAGTTTCCCAGACTAGCTGATTTAATTTTATGTTGTACTGATCGAGTTGAAATATATCGCTTCTCACATGAAAGAATGGATGTCGACTCCGTCATTTCTAATTCGAACAGTGATCAATACATTTGGATTGACAATTAACCCTCATTACACTATATACGTGTGCACAGGACTTTGAGCATTAAAGCATCCAATGGCTGTGCAAAAAAACTATTTGCAACAGTAAAAAAAATTTCCAAGCTTCCTGATATTCTTAATCAGGATATCAGCCAGCAATTTTGCAATAAAGTGGCTAATGCCGTCCAATTAATAGTGAATCAAGTCTATGACACGTTGTCAAAAGCCAAAACTACGTCGTCCCTTACCTTGAGTTGAGACTGAAGATCTTGGACAACGTAGAAGTTTTTGCAGAGACGCAAGGGACCAACTTCCCAGAAATCTAACTGTAAACTTGCTGTTATTAAATACACAGCAAAGAATAGACCTAGACTTTTGGGAGGAGGGCCGGTACTGGACGTGATGAGGAGAAGGAGGGGTTTTGCCGACGACCTGTAAAGCAACGAGTAAGCGATATTTTACTATAGGTTTTCTTGAGCTATCCAGGACCCTTGTTCCCTCCCCTAGCTCAGAAGCGCTTAACTCCCTTGAACCCTCTCGTTCTAGACTCCTACCTGCGATCTGCGCAAACTGTCCTTCGTCCAGTATTTCTTGTTGTGGATGGAAGGGGAAGTTGAGGAGTAGAGATGTGAAGTGGAGGAAGTCCCTTGAAGATACGTTGATGTCACGCTCCCAGGAACTAAATGGAACAAGAAGGAATATTACAAGTGATCTAAAACAGTCTTAATCTAAATTCCCTTTCTTGACTCTGACTTACTTGACTAATTGAATGACGGGAGTTGAAGAGGTGAATCTTTATCCTCCTGTGTTCAAACCTGTTGCAACACATAAAGAAGCACCTACACTCTTCCTACAAATCCCCCAGAATTTTGGAACATTCAAAACCATTGACTTATCATCAAAACATAGTCATAAAATCTCACATCACAATGTCTTCTTTTTGTAATGTATACAGACTGAAATCAGAATTAGCTTTTCTAATTAGCTTTTCTAAACTGAATGATTAAACAAGGAAAAGAATGAAAGTTGTCTTGCATTCATTGAAGTCTAACAGGAATTATCTCTGAAAATGGAATTGTCTTTGAAAACGGAATTGTCTCTGAAAACGATTTCCTAGAAGACAGATCAATCTGTGTTGGCTCAGTCTTTCTTGCGATGGGCGCCAAAAGAGTAAGGTTTTCAAAAGTACTTAACTTGTCTTTTCCTTTTCTCTTTTCCTTCAGGTGATGTCCCTCGGATTGCCAACAAGTGTCCACAGGGAGTGACAGACGTCGAAATCTCCGAAGATGCGATGAAACGCCCAGCGCGATCCTTCAGCTTCTCTGGCAGGAAGGCAAAGCGCTTCGGGAAACAAGGGTGCGGTTTAAATAGGGAACCGCACCCGAAATTGCGTGCGCACGCACGCGTTGCAACGCCGAAAGCCGAACGCGGCTTTCAGGAAACCCGAGTCTTTCCCCAAGTGCGCACACAAGCGGCTGCAGTTCTGAGAGCCGAACGCGGCTCTCGGAAACCTCTGTTCTATTCTTCCTCATTTGCAAACTAACGCGCTCTGGGTCTAAGGAAGGAAAATCAAATGTTGCAAACTAACGCGCTCAACGCGCTCTGGGTCTAAGGAAGGAAAATCAAATGAACAAAGGCTCCCTTTATCTAAGCAAAAACCATTATGTATCCAACAGTAAGCAAATAAGCAAAAAGCATTATGTACCACAAAGAATGTTCACAGCACATTAAACAATAAATGTGATCACACAACACTAACATACGAGGTGCAGGTGCACGGGACAGGGGTGGGTTTTTTGGCAACAAATAACCTCTGACATTCCTATTCCGGAGGTCGAGGAGAATCATGACAGTACTCCCTCCTCAAGATCCCCCCCAAAACGGGCAGGATGGGTTTTGGTTTATCTGGATGACGAGCATGGAAAGATTTTACAATTCTAGGAGCATTTTTCAGGTTCTCCAAAGGTTCCCATGATCTTTCCTCAGGACCGTATCCCCTCCAATCCACCAGATAAAACAATTTCCCTCGAATTCTCTTGGAATCTAAGATTGATTTTACCTCAAATTCTGAGTCTCCATCAATCGTTAAAGAAGATGGGGGCTGGAAAAATCGAGTGTTTGGATGAAAGGGTTTGATCAAGGACACATGAAACACAGGATGGATTCTGTATTTAGAGGGAAGAGTTAATTTGACACATACGGGATTTATAACCTTTTCAATCACAAAAGGACCAATAAATCTTGGGTTAAACTTACGATTTCCCTTAATCCTTAGATGTTTGGTGTTTAACCAAACCTTATCTCCAGAAGAGTAAGATGGTTGTAAGGTTCTGTGTTTATCTGCAGATCTTTTCTGAGTCTCTTTTGCTTGTGCAAGCTTGAATGCAGCTTGTTCTTGGATAGACGATAGATTAGAAACATAACTTGTAATAGCTGGTACAGTATCTAGCGTCTTTATCTCCTCAGGGAAATTTTTAGGATGGTATCCGTAATTACAGAAGAATGGGGACATCCCAAGAGAGGAATGATCTACGTTATTGTAGGCAAATTCTAATTGGCTGATTAGTTCTGACCATTCTTCCTCAGCACTTGTTAACATACAGCGAATGAACTGTTCAATGGTCTGATTGGTACGTTCAGTTAAACCATCCGTCTGAGGATGATAACTTGAAGATAGGCGGACTTCCATGTTTAAAAGAGTACACAAATTTTGCCAAACTCGGGAAATAAACTGAGACCCCCTATCGGAAATGACCACCGAAGGAATACCATGTAAACGAATCACATTCGTCATAACAAGATGAGCTAAGTCCAAAGCAGTAGGTAATTTCTTTAAGGGAACGAAATGTGCCATACGTGAAAACTGGTCAACTATAGTTAGGATAGTAGAAAAACCTTTTTTGGTAATAGGAAGCTCTACAATAAAATCCAAAGAAATTGTGTGCCAAGGTTGAGGCGGAATTGGGAGTGGAGTTAACAGACCACTTGGAGCTTGATGTAAGGGTTTGTTTTGAATACAAACACTACAAGTTTCTACAAAATCTTGTACATCCTTAAACATGGAAGGCCACCAGAAAGTTCTCTTGATTAATTCGTAAGTCTTCATCGCACTAGGATGAGCAGTTAAAGAAGTGTCATGATGGACGTGGAATATCTCTTCTTTGATCTTTTCAGTGGGTACAAAAATGAGATCTTGCATAAAAATCAAACCATCTCTTTGCTGGAGAAGAGGATACTGTTTTTTCCACTCATCCAGTCCCTTATAAGATAGTTCTTTTTTGATATCTGAAATCTCAGGACAACAGGATAAACCAGCTTGAAAGCGAGAGGTTGGAAGAACAGGTTGACTCTCATGAGAAGATTCAGATTGTTCGGTTAGATTGTAACCTATTCTAGATAGGGCATCGGCTTTCAAATTTTCTTTTCCAGGACGATACGTGATCACGAAGTCATAATCATTAAAGAACATTGACCACCTCAACTGTCTAGCAGACAAGGCCTTTACAGATCTTAATGCTTGAAGGTTTCTATGGTCTGTGTATATTGTGACAGGGTGTCGAGCACCGAGCAGGTAATGACGCCATTCTTCAAACACTGCTTTTATTGCTAATAGCTCTTTATCGGCTATGGCATAGTTCAATTCAGCTTCAGAGAGCTTCCTGGAGTAGAAGGCTATGGGATGCATTTGGCCAGTGTCAGTATTTCTCTGAGATAGGACCCCCCCAAGCGCCAACTGCGAGGCATCAGCTTCAACAATAAAAGGCTGGCTGGGGTCCGGGTGGCTTAAGATTGGGGCTGTGGTAAATCTTTTCTTCAATTCCAAGAAGGCCAATTCAGCTTGGTCTGTCCAGACGAATTTAGCTCCTTTACGTAACAATTTGGTAATGGGTGTAATAATCTGAGAGAAATCTTGGATAAAACGGCGGTAGAAATTTGCAAAACCCAAAAAACTCTGAACTTGTTTCACAGAAGAAGGGCTGGGCCAGGAATTTACAGCCTCCACCTTCTTTGGGTCCATTTCTATACCATTAGGGCTGATGATATACCCAAGAAAGTCCACTCTAGAAACGTGAAATAGACTTTTTTCCAGTTTTACAAATAAGCAATTGGAAAGCAATTTTTGAAGAATAGCCCGAACCTGCTGTACATGTTCTTCTACAGAGTTAGAAAAAATCAAGATGTCATCAATGTAGACAACACAACAAACATCTAAGAACTCATGTAAGACTTCATTTATAAAAAATTGGAAGGCAGCAGGGGCATTACAAAGTCCGAAAGGCATTACTTGATATTCAAAAAGGCCGAATTTGGTTCTGAATGCAGTTTTCCATTCATCACCTTTCCTGACTCTAACGAGATGATAGGCCCCGCGTAAGTCCAATTTAGTATAAATGGTTGCCTTTTTTACCTGGTCCAATAAAGTTGGAATCAGAGGCAAAGGGTACCTGTTCTTAATGGTCACGTTATTAAGAGCCCTATAATCGATGCACGTGCGCAATTCTCCCCCTTTCTTTGGAATAAAGAAGAGAGCTGATGACACGGGTGACTTGGAATGCCGGATGAACCCGTTAGCCAAGAATTCATCTAGGTACTCCCTAAGGTGTAGATTTTCTTTCTCTGTTAATGCGTAAATCCTGCTACAGGGCAAGGTTGCTCCGGGAACCAGGTCTATCCTGCAATCAAAATCCCTGTGAGGAGGAAGTGTGTTAGCTCTTTTTTTATCAAAGACGTCAGAGAGGTCGGCATAGACAGAAGGAACCCCTTCCAACATCAACACACTAGTAGATTCTGTACTAAAGTCATGTCCTTGAATAACATCCTCATTCTTCTCTAAAAGGAAACATTGCTCTAGGCAAAGAGAGGACTTGAAGGTCAAAGTCTTGGATTCCCAGTCTATCAGTGGGTTATGTGAAACCAACCAAGGAATACCCAAAATTAGTCTGAACTGAGGAGCATCGATTAAGTCAAAAGTTATTTTTTCCCTATGATTAGGTGAACAGTCCATTTCTAAAACCTCTGATTGCCTACAGATGGGCCCGGAGGTTAGCTCTTTCCCATCTACTGCTCTCACTATTTCCGGATTTTCCTTTAGGACTGATTCAAACCCTAACTGGGAGATGAAATGAGAGTCAATAAAATTTCCAGTGGCTCCCGAATCTATGACCGCCTCAACTCTTTTTCCAGGAGAGAGAGAAGACAAACTCTTTAATTCTACTAAGATACAGAAGTGTTTGCAACTGGACGGCGGAGCAATAGAGGCCAAATTAGAAACAGTACTCGACAAACTGACCTCAGCATTAGTCGAGCTTTCTAGTTTTCCGAAGGCTGTTGAACTGCCGCTATATCAGAGGCCCTTGTCTTATTTTTAATGGGACGAGTTGGGCAATCCTTAACAAAGTGGCCTGTTTTCCCACAGTACAGGCATTGATTCATCTTCCGCCTCTTGTCTTTTTCTTCCTTAGAAAGAGGGCCCCTAACTGTTCCTATTTGCATAGGTTCCACCGCCTCTACTCTAGAAGAGACCTCACGAGGCGTAGAACCTCTTTCCTTGATAAATAACAATTTGTTATCCCCCTTTCCTTTTTCTCCCTTTCTCTCGATTAAACGGTTATTCAGTTTTACCACTAAATCAATGAAATCAGTAATATCATCGGGAGGTTCCAGAATTTGCGTCACCATATCCTTTAGATCGTCCCTTAAGCCTCTGTAAAAGATAGAAACCCTTTTATCATAAGGCCATCTGGCCTCTAGAACTAAGCGATTAAACTGTGAAATATAATGGAGTAAATCCGAAGATCCCTGTTTCAGACCTAATAACTCGTTATCAGCTGATTGAACAAAAACATGTTTTGCGAAAATCTTCTTTAAAGCTCGCTCAAAATTGGCCAAATTATAGAGGATAGGGTCATCACTCTCAACCAAGGAACAGACCATAGGGCTGCATCTCCCCCAAAATAAGATAACATAAAAGCTACCTTGGAAGAATCATCTGGAAAGGCCGTTTTCTTTGCCATAAAATGTAAATGGCACTGTTGTAAAAATATCGAAAACTTATTACAATCTCCAGAAAACCTTTCTGGTGGTGCTAAAGGAGTGGGAACAGGGGTAACCACCTGAATTTGAGTAGAGGTTCCGGAGTCGGAAGTGGTGGTCTGAAAGGTTGCAGGTGATAAAAGGGGCTTCCGCTGAATTGTCTTGCAAAGTTATTTGGTCCATTGCGTCTGGGCGAAAATATTTTCGTGGGCTTTGCCTTCTGTCAAAAGCCAAAACTACGTCGTCCCTTACCTTGAGTTGAGACTGAAGATCTTGGACGACGTAGAAGTTTTCGCAGAGACGCAAGGGTCCAACTTCCCAGAAATCTAACTGTAAACTTGCTGTTATTAAATACACAGCAAAGAATAGACCTAGACTTTTGGGAGGAGGGCCGGTACTGGACGTGATGAGGAGAAGGAGGGGTTTTGCCGACGACCTGTAAAGCAACGAGTAAGCGATATTTTACTATAGGTTTTCTTGAGCTATCCAGGACCCTTGTTCCCTCCCCTAGCTCAGAAGCGCTTAACTCCCTTGAACCCTCTCGTTCTAGACTCCTACCTGCGATCTGCGCAAACTGTCCTTCGTCCAGTATTTCTTGTTGTGGATGGAAGGGGAAGTTGAGGAGTAGAGATGTGAAGTGGAGGAAGTCCCTTGAAGATACGTTGATGTCACGCTCCCAGGAACTAAATGGAACAAGAAGGAATATTACAAGTGATCTAAAACAGTCTTAATCTAAATTCCCTTTCTTGACTCTGACTTACTTGACTAATTGAATGACGGGAGTTGAAGAGGTGAATCTTTATCCTCCTGTGTTCAAACCTGTTGCAACACATAAAGAAGCACATACACTCTTCCTACAAATCCCCCAGAATTTTGGAACATTCAAAACCATTGACTTATCATCAAAACATAGTCATAAAATCTCACATCACAATGTCTTCTTTTTGTAATGTATACAGACTGAAATCAGAATTAGCTTTTCTAATTAGATTTTCTAAACTGAATGATTAAACAAGGAAAAGAATGAAAGTTGTCTTGCATTCATTGAAGTCTAACAGGAATTATCTCTGAAAATGGAATTGTCTTTGAAAACGGAATTGTCTCTGAAAACGATTTCCTAGAAGACAGATCAATCTGTGTTGGCTCAGTCTTTCTTGCGATGGGCGCCAAAAGAGTAAGGTTTTCAAAAGTACTTAACTTGTCTTTTCCTTTTCTCTTTTCCTTCAGGTGATGTCCCTCGGATTGCCAACAAGTGTCCACAGGGAGTGACAGACGTCGAAATCTCCGAAGATGCGATGAAACGCCCAGCGCGATCCTTCAGCTTCTCTGGCAGGAAGGCAAAGCGCTTCGGGAAACAAGGGTGCGGTTTAAATAGGGAACCGCACCCGAAATTGCGTGCGCACGCACGCGTTGCAACGCCGAAAGCCGAACGCGGCTTTCAGGAAACCCGAGTCTTTCCCCAAGTGCGCACACAAGCGGCTGCAGTTCTGAGAGCCGAACGCGGCTCTCGGAAACCTCTGTTCTATTCTTCCTCATTTGCAAACTAACGCGCTCTGGGTCTAAGGAAGGAAAATCAAATGTTGCAAACTAACGCGCTCAACGCGCTCTGGGTCTAAGGAAGGAAAATCAAATGAACAAAGGCTCCCTTTATCTAAGCAAAAACCATTATGTATCCAACAGTAAGCAAATAAGCAAAAAGCATTATGTACCACAAAGAATGTTCACAGCACATTAAACAATAAATGTGATCACACAACACTAACATACGAGGTGCAGGTGCACGGGACAGGGGTGGGTTTTTTGGCAACAAATAACCTCTGACATTCCTATTCCGGAGGTCGAGGAGAATCATGACACACGTTTGTTTCCCAAACCAACACATCTAGTCACATAGATATAAACCCTAGTGTTAGTCCAACTCCCTCAGTCAACAGGGACTGTCGTCCCACTGTCACACTGCCCATTTTCTCTCTGATCTCACTCGACCGGACGACCAAGCTAATTTCTTTGGTCAAGACAGGATCCCCCTCAGATCCTTGCTCTCCCAGAATCTTACCCACGGTCCATGGAATCGCGGCATCTGCTCTTTGGCCCATTTTTGACCCGATGATTCCATCAGGGACTTTTCCCATTGATTGGAAAAGAGCCTCTACACTGCCACTCCTCAAAAAGCCAAACCTGGACCCTGGGGATCCCTCCAGTTACAGACCGATCTCCAGGCTACCATTTTCTGCAAATTATTGAAAGATATCTAAATGAGGAATTATCTGCCTTTTTTGCTGAGGGTGACATTCTTGACTATCGCAATTTGGTTTCAGGGCACATCACAGTACAGAGTTGGCCCAAATCACAGCCACGGAGGAATTGAGACAAACCCTGGATAAAGGTGGTAGTGCTGCTCTTATCCTTCTGGATCTCTCAGCCGCATTCAACATGGTCAACCACTTGGTGGGGATGGTGGTGTTTCTTTTATTCAGCACGGTCATGACACCTCCAGCAGTCTCAATGCCCAAGGACAAGGGGGTGACATCGAGCAACAGCAGATCTTGAACATTTTCAGACTTGTCTCCAGAAAGGATGGCCGCCTGCACCGCTGCACCATAAGCCACAGCCTCGTCAGGATTTATGCTCTTGTTCAACTCTTTGCCATTGAAGAAATCCTGGAGCAACTTCTGGATCTTCGGAATTCGAGTGGATCCTCCGACCAGGACAATGTCATGAATCTGGCTCTTGTCGAGCTTGGCATCACGGAGGGACTTCTCAACGGGATCGAGGGTTCCCCTGAACAAATCAGCATTCAGCTCCTCAAAACGGGCTCTGGTGATGGAGGTGTAGAAGTCAATGCCCTCATATAGTGTATCGATTTCAATGCTGGCTTGGGTACTGGAAGAAAGAGTGCGCTTAGCACGTTCACAGGCTGTGCGCAAGCGTCGAACTGCTCGCTTGTTATCGAGGATGTCTTTCTTATGCTTGCGCTTGAACTCGGCCACAAAGTGGTTAACCATTCGGTTGTCGAAGTCTTCCCCTTCCAAATGAGTGTCACCTGCCGTAGACTTCACCTCAAAGATGCCATCTTCAATGGTCAGGATGGAGACATCAAAAGTACCGCCACCAAGGTCAAAGATCAACACGTTCCTTTCTGCGCCAACCTTTTTGTCTAGACCATAAGCAATAGCAGCAGCAGTAGGTTCATTGATGATTCGAAGGACATTGAGGCCTGCAATGGTGCCTGCATCTTTAGTAGCTTGACGCTGGGAGTCGTTGAAGTAAGCTGGAACTGTCACGACGGCATTGGAGACGGTCTTGCCTAAGTATGCCTCTGCAATTTCTTTCATCTTGGAGGAAACTTCTTCAGGGTAAAACGATTTTGCCTCCCCCTTGTAGTCCACCTGAACCTTGGGCCTCCCGCCATCACTTATTACAGTAAAAGGCCAGTGCTTCATGTCAGACTGGACAACATGATCTTCGAACCTGCGGCCAATCAACCGTTTAGCATCGAAAACTGCGTTGGTGGGGTTCATTGCAACTTGGTTCTTAGCCGCATCGCCAATTAGCCTCTCGGTATCTGTGAAGGCAACGTAGCTTGGAGTGGTTCTATTGCCCTGGTCATTGGCAATGATTTCAACTTTGCCATGCTGCTCCACCTACTCTGACAACCAACCTGGTGTACTGATTCAGGTGTACGAAGGCGAGAGGGCCATGACTAAAGATAACAACTTGTTGGGCAAGTTTGAGTTGACTGGTATCCCACCAGCTCCTCGAGGCGTTCCTCAGATCGAGGTGACATTCGACATTGATGCCAACGGTATCCTGAATGTATCTGCTGTGGATAAGAGCACCGGAAAGGAGAACAAGATTACCATCACAAACGACAAAGGTCGCCTCAGTAAGGAAGACATTGAGCGAATGGTCCAAGAGGCTGAGAAATACAAAGCGGAGGACGAAAAACAGCGCGACAAGGTGTCGTCCAAAAACTCTCTGGAATCCTATGCATTCAACTTGAAGGCAACGGTGGAAGACGAGAAACTGCAAGGGAAAATCAGTGACGAGGACAAACAGAAGATTATGGAGAAATGCAACGAAATAATTGCCTGGCTGGATAGGAATCAGACTGCTGAGAAGGAGGAGTTCGAGCATCAGCAGAAGGAGTTGGAGAAGGTGTGTAACCCGATCATCACCAAGCTGTACCAGGGTGCTGGTGGGATGCCCGGCGGCATGCCCGGAGGGTTCCCAGGCGCAGGCGGCGCTCCAGCTGGCAGCGGTGGCTCATCTGGACCCACTATCGAAGAAGTCGATTAAAAGAGTAATTTGTTCCGCAGGGTTTTGTCGTCAAATGTGATCCAAGGACACAAATTTGTAACAGTAGCTGTTTGAAAAGCAAACCCGATTTCACATTGAAGCTGCTGTGCACCTACTGGGCATTCAGAGTACTTGAACCTGGGGCGAGAGGAGAGAACAGCATTGCACTTTACTTATCTGTACTGAAACAAACTTTGAGTCCTGACGAATAAAATCTATTTATTGGCAAAAAAAAAAAAAATAAATAAAAAAATAAAAAAATAAAAACATGGTCAACCACAATGTGCTGGTTGAACATCTTGTGTCGCTGGGAATCGGGGAGAAAGCACTTTTGTTACTTAGATCTTTTCTGTCTAATAGGACACAATCAGTAGCACTTGACCTTTTTGTCTCCCCGGATTTCACACTCCCTTGTGGTGTGCCACAGGGCTCTTCGTTGAGCCACACTCTTTTTAACTTATATGTTACCGCACTGGCCAAACTGATTTGAACTTTTGGGTTCTCCCTGGTGTCTTATGCAGACGACATTCAAATTATTGTGTCTGTTAACGGTCCTTCCTCAGATACGGCGTCCCGGTTCAAAAATGTATGAGTCACAGAGGGAATTATATTCAAACAAACTGTCTTAAATTGAACACTTCAAAAACGGAAGTCATGCTTTTTGGTAATACTTCTATTGTCTGGTCTGACAGCTGGTGGCCTTGTCACATGGGCTTTCCCCCAACATCGACTGACAAGGTTAAGAACCTTGGAGTATTGTTTGACTCCAAGCTCTCCTTTGATTCCCAGATCAATAAAACTACATCAACCTGTTTTTTTTATCATCATAATCCTTTAAAAAAGTATCTTCTTTAATCCCTCTCGAGCTGAGGAAGACAGTGGTCACAGCTTTGATCGGTTCAAGACTGGACAACTTCAATGCCCTTCCTATCAGTGCACCCAAGCGCAGTCTCCATTGTAAGAAAGTGCCCTCTTTCTTGCATGGCATGCCCCCACTTTATGCTGAATTGCTGATGTTCTTTGACTGAGTGTGCCCTGGGCTCCTGCTAATCAGGTGCCCAGGGCCTATGTTCTTTCCCTAAAACTGCATTGAAGACTAAACCCAATTGGCATCCCTGGCTACATGTCAACCCCCAGTAAATGGTACCACAGGTACTCAGGGCACTGTGACCAGAGAAGGCCCTTAAGGGCTGCAGCACTTATTGTGCCACCATTAGAGACCTTGTACCCTGACACTCACACACTGCCATTGTAGGCTGCGTGTCTTGGTGCATGTAGGAAGGTGGATACCTGACTCGTTACCCCAGATTTGTTGCCTAGTGTTTAGCTGGTTTTGGACTTAGATGGCCTGGGATCCTGCTAATCAGGGCCCCAGGCTATCTGTTCTCACTGTAAAATGGACTCCATGAACTTTAGGTACATCTCCAATTGGATACTGGGTCACCTAATGAGCCCCTGTACAGTGTACTATAGGTACCCTGGGCATAGGTACATTCAAAGCCTACCAGGGGCTGCAGCATGTATTATGCCACCCCTGGCTGGCCATTCACATTGACACAACTGGCTGATCACTCAGCTGGGGCAAGGTCGTGTAATCACCCCTTGCTTAGGTATAGTATCCCTATACCTACCTTTACATATAGACACATATATACCTATAAGTCACTCCTATGGCAGGCCTTAACAATCCTGGAGGCATAGTGCTTGCTTTTATGTGAGATGAGGCTCTAGCATGAGCTGAGCCTGTCTGCAGCTTTCGGAACCATGTCCTTGTAGCTGTTCTATGATATAGCCATACCATATACTCTTAAGTGCATTATCATCCTCGCGGTTGAATGCTAACTTTGGTTTGGCTTTATCAAAACATGTTGTGTAAGGTGTCATACGCTTTGGAATACTACCCCCTCGCCAGTTCTGGCGACAGGGGTAGCATTCCACCCTTCTAGAGGGAGAAAACATGTTGTTCCTACTAAACCTTTTCAAAGTTAACCAGAGCCTAAGCATCACAAAATGGATGCTGCTGCCACAGACACAAGTCTGACCTCCTGCTGCTGGGAGTCCTTGCAGCGAGGGAGGCTTGGACAATAGGTTTCCTGTCTTGGGAGGTGCTAGCACCACCCCAGACAGGCCATAGTGTATTGGGGCAGGGAGGGCTGAATGAAATGAGACACTGCCTGGGGCACACAAGGTGTCCCATGCATAGTCCAGTTGAAACCAGTTGCTGGGTCACTCCAGCCCCAGCTCTGGCGTGAAACTGGACAAAGGGAAAGGGGTGTAACCACCCCCTTCCCTGGTCCCATCCATAGGAGGGACCTAGCAGGTAATCCAGCCCCTCAGATTAGTATATAGGTAGAAGCTGAGTCAAGAGACTTTAGATTTATCCTGACTGAAACTTGAAACGAAACTCTGGACCTTCGACGTTCTACTTGAAGATAGAAGACTGAAGAATCTCCCTTGTGGTCAATGAGTGACCACCCTGTGCAAGCAGGCACCATCAAGCAATCAACAGTTTGCTTTGTCGTCGCTCCCGTCGGAGCCCGAACACAGAGCTTGACAAGACCCGGACTTCCAGACTTCCTTCAGCCCGATCCACAGCCACAGCAAAGCTGAGACCTGTGGAGGTGATGCGAGACGTGGGGCCGGCCATCTTGGAAAGCCTGCAAATTGCTTTCCGTGCAACTTCTGAGGCACCCTCAAAGTTGTGCATTGGGGACTGAGAAGCCCCAGCCCCGAGCATCACCTGCACTGAAGATCAGCCCTCCACACTCCATGAGTGCCGCGTGGGGCCCTTCTGCATTTTCCTGCACAATGCGTCTGTCCGGTCACTTGCCCGTTGGCTAGTGGCCTCTGTGACGATGAACCTTTGAATTTCCACCACTGGCCTGGTTGCTCCAGGCTGGCCGTTGCTTCCCTGAAAAGGAGAAGCCCATCAGGCCTTGCTGGTCTGATCCAGAAGCCATCTTCGATTCCTGCGTGGGTTGCCTTAGCCAAGGCTTGTTGACTCCAATCCGGATGCCGACACAGCCGACAGCGAGATCCTTTGTGGGACAGTCCGTACCCAGCTCCTGTTTGTCGTCGACACCTCCTGGTCCATGTGGCTGCAGAGACAAGCTTCATGACATCACCTGATTGCTCTGCGACATCGCCTGGTTCCTTCCTGGTTCCTTCCTGGTCACTGGCTAGTGACCCAGACTCTGTCCCCTCTGCTTTCAGGTACTCTTCATCCTCGATCCACCCTTGGATCCAACCGGACACTTCTCTCCTGGTCGCCTGCAGCATCTTTCTTCAAGGCTCCATAGGATTCAGCGACGAAACCCGACACACTTTGACACCTATGCACCCGCTTCCTGTGGGTGAGGTAACGCGAGTACTCCGGTGCTCCTGTGGGTATTAATTATCCTAGTGTCCTAGTTTTCAGTAGCTTTCTCCTAGTCCATCCGGAAGTGACCTAAAAGAACTAGTTTCCATTTCTTTCGTTCCCATTCTAACTCTATGGTAACTCGCGTGTGTGTAAAGACACTGCACACGCCTCCTTTGGGCCTCCTACTTCCTATCCTTTGGTAGTACAGTGTAGCCCCAGCGATTCCCTAGGCCCTAGGCCTATCCTTTGTTCATGATGTGGTTCTTATACCACTATTTTAGTATATGGTTTGAAGTGCCTTTAGGGCTCTCCTGTATATTGTTTAACTTATTGTATGATAATTAAGTATCTTGTTATGTGCTAGTGCCTCTGACCTCATAAAGAGTTCAGAGGGGTTGTGTTAGAAAGAAAATACATATATATTTTATATATAACCTATGTGGTGTCCTTTCATTTGGTAATAAAGGGGTTACATATGGCAAAACAGCTGGCTTCACATGCCCTCTTGAGTTTAGCCTCGGACTGCTTTGTCCATGCTACCACTAGGATAACTGGTCTATAAGGTTGACTTTACAACCATCACCATAAGGGTTGTTTGGACTGGTACAGGGTGCACACTAAAATAGTGGACATCACATATAAGGCCAACTTCTCACAGTGCAGAACAAAGTGAAGAGTATACGTGGCACACATCCCTGTGTGCCGTGCCCACAAACCACTGCCCTGGCATACATCAGTCACCCCTCTAGCTTGGTGCCCTATGCCAGTGGTGAGAGTAGAGGTGCATGAGCCCTGTACCCCTACAGTACCCAGGTCCATTCCTGGGCACTGTAAGTGCAGTGCTGCCATTAAGAGTATATGGTGCTGGGAGTTTGCCATTACGAACTCCACAGCACCATAATGGCTCACTGAAGACTGGAAAGTTTGGTATCAAACTTCTCAGCACGTTAAACCCACACTGATGCCAGTGTGGGGTTTAATGTAAAATGCATAACAGAGGGCATCTTAGAGATGCCCCCTGAAACTCGACCAACCTCCAGTGACCTGACTGAGTGGCTGCCTAGGCTGCCACCACCAGACATGTTTCTGGACCACTGGGTCGAGAACTTGCTGCTCTCAGGGGTCTGAAACAATGCCCATCCTGGGGGACGAGGTGCCAAGCCTCCTCACCCAGGATGGGCAGGGTTCACGAAGGAAAGCTTCAAAGGCATCCCGCCTTTGTGAGCCTCTCCAGACCATTTGCTGCTTTCAGCAACTGGTCACCACTGGTTCTACCCCCACTTTGGGCCGGATAACCGGTGGGAAAAACAAGTGAGGAAGAGAGGGGTGCCCACCTCTGCCAACTCCAACACCTTAGGTGGGGGAGGCGAGGTGAAGTGCAACCTCGATTCCCTGCTATCTTGAGGCTGGGGGGACCCAGCCAACCAGGGACAGGCTCCTGCCCCCCTCCCACTGGAGAGTGGCAGAATATGGGGGGTACCCACCCCAGGGAAGGGACCCATTGGTCCCTACCCTTTACCTACTTGTAACGCCCCTAAATGTATTATTTATGGGCACCCTGAACCTTCCTTCCTCAGATCTAGCAACCACAAGAAAAAGAAGAGAACAAGAAGTACGAGAAGCCATGCAGAGCTAACAAGAGGACAACGACCACTGACTTAGCCCCAGCCCTACAGGCCTGTCTCCCCTCAAACCTGCTCCTGCAAAACCCCGGCGTGTCCAGCGGCCAGCAACCTCAAAAACCCTGGAGGACCTGCCTGCCTTCACTTTCCAAGCTGTTTCTCCTGTGAACACCGGACGTGTTTGAACTGCAGCTTCTGGTGCCAGCCAGGAACCGTGAATCCAGCCCACTCTCCACCTGCTGAACCCGGCCCCAGCTTCAGTAGAAAAATACCAGGAGGAGGTCCCCCCCGGCAATCCTGACCCAAGATCCGGTGACCCCCGACTTGCCTCAAGCCTCCAGACGACGCCTTCGGCCTCAATTCAGAGGACCCCCTACTGCGACCAGAGCGGGTAAGAAAATCCAACATCCCAAGGCACCCCTGTACCCGACGCCCCGCGGTCTTGTGTGCCCAACCCAGCGGTGCCTAACCAACCCTCAACATCCCTAATTACCCCTCAAAGTGGTGGTCGCTCCTGGAAGATCCTTGTACCCGAGCCTGCAGTGTTTCTTTGTCCTGGAGAATCTCCTTTGAAATCAACAGAGCACTCGACCTCAAAATAGCACCCTGCACCCAGCCGCCCTAGTGTCGCTGAGGGTGCCCCTTTTGTGCTAACTTGGCTTCAACTTGCCCTGAGCTTAACCCTAGGAGCTTGGCTCCCACAACCCCGTGGCCTGCTTGCCAGCAGCCACCAACCGGAGAACCCCTAACCTCCATAGGATAATATTGGGCCTCAACACTGCACCTGGCCGCCCGAGTGCTGCTGAGAGTGCCACAACAGTGCATCACTGACCCTGGGAGATCCCAGAGTCTAACCCCAGAACCCTAGCTTAAAAGACTGATTACTTACCTCAAAACCGATAACCTGTTTTTCCTTATAGAATAACGTTGTCAATTTTTCTCCCAAATGTTTGTGTCGATTTTTGAAAACTACGAATATTCCTTAAAAATTACACAAATAACCAAAAAAAGGAATTTTCTCAACTGTTTTCAGGAAATGTCCCAGTGCTGAATCTAGGTATCCAGCCCTGTGTAAGAAAAGTAATGTTAAAGTAACTTACTTGCGAGTTGAATTTCCTTCCGTAGGATAACATTGGCGATTCTTTGTGAAAAAGTTTCTAAGTGTCAACTTTTGAAATACAAGAATATTCTTTAAAAATCGTACAACTAACTAAAACGCATTTACTCAACTGTTTTCAGGAGATGCCCCAGTGCTGAATCTAGGATCCAGCACTGTGTTAGTAAAAGTAATCCGAAAAGTAATTTAATTGCATTTTACTGAAAAAGCCTATTGATTCCAATGTACTGAGTCTACTAAGTTTGTGCATTGCCTTGCAACCCCTGTAAACTCGAATTGGTACAAAGTTCTACTATATTTTGAAAGTATTCAACAACAGCATCTTGTAGCTGTAAAGTATTTATATGCTTACCTGTACCAGGCTTGCTTGGTTCTAGAAATAAAACAACAGTATATTTTTTATAGAAAAACTATTTGCCTAGAGTTCAGTTCTTGAGTGTGTGAATTAATTTGCTGACTGAGTGTGTACATCAAATGCTTAACACTGTCCTCTGATACTGCCTTACTGCTCGACCAAGCTACCACTTTAGAGAGTAAGGTTCTATCTAACTTTAACCTCTGCCAAACTTCTGGAGACCCTTGGACTCTATGCACGCTGTACCTCACTTTGGTGCAGTATATATAGAGCCAGTTTCTTACATCAATAAACTGCAAATCACCCAGAATGATGCCGCCAGAGCCCTGCTGGAGATCACTAGTTTCAACTCAGCTTCCAAGGCCCTCTCAGAACTGCACTGGCTGCCCATCATCAAGCGCATTCAATTCAAGGCCCTATGCATCGTATTCAAGGTCATCCATGGTAAGGGCCTACGGCAACTGTCTCGACTTTTTAAGTCCTATATCCCAGGCAGAAAACTCAGATCATCTAACAGTGGCAACCTAGCCATCTCCGGGTTATATAAAATAAAATGGGGAGGCAAAAGTTTCACCTCCACCACTGTCAAACTCTGGAACTCTCTGCCCACTGCTCTTAAAGGAGAACTCAACCTGCTTCAGTTCAGGAAACAGCTTAAAACTTGGCTTTACTAAGAATTTTCCTCTAACGACAACCTTCTAGTGTATCTAGCGCCTAGATACCTTCGGATCCTGTTGCGCTTTATAAATATTTAATTTCATTTCATCTAGTGTAGTGGAAGTGCGGGTACTGTAAAGGCAAGTGTAGAAATGCTTTAAGACAATGAGGATAGAAGGTGTGACAAAGTGCTTTTGGGTGCCTGTACCTACTATCTTTATATTATGTTCTGTGCTCCTTGGTGCCCTCAGCTTTTCAGCTAGACTGGGCTCAGGCCTTCCTCTCCCCATATGCACACACCATGTGACGCTTGGACAGAAACTGTGATTCTTGCGCCGCAAGGTTGTTAAATTCAGTTAGGTGCTTACGAATAGCCATCAGGTTTGATTGGCTGGGACGATATTCATAATCTTGCTCAAAGGAGTGTACAGTGTTTTCTGTTTTGTGTAGTTGAGTATGTATCACATTTAACACTCCTGCTTGAGTGCTCACACAGATCCCCCTAATTTTGACCTTGAATGCCTCTCATATGGTATTCTTTCCCGCCAAGGTCCTAACATTTTTCTTAATGTATTTGATAATTGCAGAATGTACCTCTACTCTGAACACAGCATCCAGCAATTAAGCATGGGCGGAAAATCAGTTTCGCTCGCGGATTTTGCGGATTTTCGGTAAATTCGCAATCCGCGAGATTTGCGAATCTCCCGCAAAATCCGCAAATCCGCGAGCAGCGGATTTTGCTCGCACTGTTCGCGTGAGTTCGCGGCTTCCCAGTACAACTTCGCGCCCCGCGAATAAGTGCAAAATTGCAGAAATACGATCTTAGCAAAACTGAAACTACTTACCAGGTTCAAAAGTTCAGGCTCATCATTAGTAGCCATTTCCTGTAGTGCTTCCTGAGGGGCCCCTCCAGAGTTCAGTTGCCAGTTGCAACTATTATGTGACCCTGCTCTGAACCTCAGAATAGTTACACATATGCCACAAAGGTCCTGAATTACAGCTAAGGGAGACAAGCAGGAGCCAGGCTGGAAGTTCAAATCCATTAATCAGCCCCTAATTCATTATTGTCAGTTGGGGCAGGGCAGGTGTTGTAACTAATTTTGCAACAATGAAAGCACTTAGCAAGTGCAAAAGATCACTAATCAGGAAGCACTAAGGAAGCAGGTGCCAGCTAAAAAAATATTCTGTGACACATTAATCAGCCCCAAATTAATTCAGGTCACTTGAGGCAGGGAAGGTGTGCTTGCGTTGCCACAATAATGTACACTGACTGGACAACCAGAGGGTGCTGTGATGAAACAGAGGGTGGCATGGGTGGGCCAGAGGGTTACATGAGTAGTCAGAGAGTGGCAGTGGTGACAGAGAGTGGCAGTGATGAAGAAGAGTGTCCCAAACAGGCTGGACACGTAGAAACAACAAGTTCGCGAAACTTGCGACCCGACAGGTAAGTTCGCAATTTGCGACATTGTACAAAACCCTCGCGAACTGGCAGAAACCCGCGCAAACACACAAAAAAAATCCGCAAATTCGCGAGAATTCGCGGATTTTGCGGATTGCAAGTTCGCAAATCCGCAAAATTCGCGAACGCGAGATTCGCAAAATTCGCCCATGCTTACCAGCAATGCCATTGTATGAAACTGCCCTGTAGATGGGGTAGGAGTGATGTTAGGTAGTGCTAAGTGCAACAGCACCGGCGAATGGTAGAAAAGTATTTTAGGCATGTGTTTTGCCTCTACCACTCGCAGTCATACCTCCTTAGATATCAACTAGTAGTCTAACCTAGACCATGAACTATGCACTGATGACACAAATGTGCCCTCTCTCTTTAGCAGGTGCCTTAAGTGCCAGCCATCAAGCAGGCCATTTTCCTCCAATCCTTCTAGTATGACACTTGCAGATTGTTTGCCATGCCAGTCCCTCATCGTACACCTGTCCATCATAGGATCTAAGTATGCGTTCAGTTCACCTCCCCATATTATATTGGCTGGCAACAGGGTTTGTAAGTGTCTCCATGTGGACGTGAAAAATCAGGGACATCCACATTGGGAGCGTGTGTGTTGTCCAGTGTGATAGGGTTGCTGTATAGAAACCCCCAAGCAATCACCAGACCTCCCTGGTCATCCACCAAGGAGTATGTAACTGTAAACAGTGCCCCAGCTTAACCAATATCAAGACCCCTCTAGCGTAGGAGGAGTACTGCCCATTGGGAGCCTATTGTCTTGTCTGGCGAACTTGTCAGATGTGTCTTCTGCTGGAGTGTGATCTAAATGTAATGACAGTTTAAATAGTTGAGTACCAGTTATGTTTTTTGGGGATTATTGAGCCCACGTATATTCCAAGATATTAGATTTACTTTACCCCCAGATCTGGCCATCATAGTGACTTATGCTAAATTTGTGTAAAGTATGGTTCACCAAGTTATCATGTGGTAACGTAAATGCAGGCAGTATGGGTGATGCTCAGATGATGTGCAGCCAATCTAACCAGTAACCCCCCCCCCATTTCACTTTTCGAAACCTACAAAAGACATTCTCAAGTTCAACAATAAGGAAAGGATAAAAACTGAACGTACAAAAAAGACATGACTAGTACAAATATACTTATCATACCCATTCGGGTGCACCCTCTTGAGGGTTTGCCAGACTTCCAGTCCCCCCTCCTTCCAGGTTAACTGGGGTGGCCGGGGAAAATCTGAGCCATGCCATCTCGCCAATAAAGTCATGAAGTGTACATGGGCTGCCACCTACATAGAGAGACATGTGCCTCTCTACCATAATGTTGGAGCAAAGTCTGTCTATTAGCGGGGCAAGCAATATAGGTTTATCAGATGGGGCGGCCTCTTCATGAATTTCTCCTGTGGGCCGATCGTGCTTCCATGGAGAGAGAGATTTATTTAAATCTTTGGCTGCCTTGGGAGATATGAAAATGCTCTGCTACCCTTTGTAGTCTATGCAAAGACACACTGGGTAAAGCATAGCATAGTACATTTCTGCCTTTTGTATCTGTATCTTGATGGCCAAAATCTCCTATCGGGCCTCCTGGACCTGCAATTTGAAGTCTGGATAAAGTGGGTTCTGATTGCCCTAGTTGTTAATGTCCTGTTTGTCACGTACCAACATGAGCACTGTCTCGGTCATGATAATTTAACAGTTTTGCTATGCTTGGGAATGGAGGACACCCGTTGGAGGTCACATGACTGATATATGTGTATATCAGTAGATCAGTAGATGTGACAGGTTTTTGGTGCCAAACACTATGGTTCAAATCATTTTCCCATAGGATTCCACCTTTCCAGTGTAGGTTGACTCAGTGACCCAAATATTCACAGGTTGTTACAACATGAGCGTACCTCAATAACCTCATATTGTGCTTGAATTACTGCTAAGACGTTCTCCATGTTGAGGCATTTCATGGTGACGGATTGCAGCATGTTAGAAATGGGGGTCTCTAGTTGGCAGAGGTAGGTACCTGTGTACAAATAAGGACCCTTGTTTTTAGTCAGGGTAAGGCGGATTCTCACTTTAGATAATCCCTGCTCACCCCATGGGTAGCTTGGCACATGCAAACAGACTTATCCTGAAGGCAATGTGTAAAGTATTTGTACTCAAAACACACAGTAACACAATGATAACACCACAAGCGGACACCACATCAGTTTAGAAAAATAAAGTATCTTTATCTAGACTCAACAAGAAAAAACTACAAAAATCCAAGATACATGTACTACGAATTTGATTTTAGAAAGGTTTCAAACAACTTGGTCCATAGAAAATTATGGATGCGTGATCCTTCTAAAGTACATGTAGAAGCATAAAAATTCACAAAGTCAAACAGTCACAGAGATGGGAAGCATCGACAAACAAAGAGATGCGTCAGTTCCTAAGACATGGGGAGGCGATACAACAGTTTTGCTGCACACAGGAGAAGTGATGCATTGAATCTAATCTGTAGGATGAAGGGATGCGTCGATTTTGAGACAGTTCTGGTCAGCGGATGATGCATCGGGAGAACTTGCCGCACAGGTATGATACATGGAAATCCGGGATACGTCGGCGATCGGTGAGGCATCTGTTTTTTTCAGCCGTGATCCCTCGATGTGTCAGTTGTTGCAGCAGTGACATGCGCTGCGTCGGTTTCGGCAGGGGTGCAGCGAGGCATGGAGATTCTTCTTGCACATCAGTGCTGCGTTGGGGAAACAGCCACAATAAGAGCATTGATTTCTTCAGTTCTTTGGGTTTCGTCTAGCTCCCAGTGGCACGCACAACCTCCAGAGGCCCAGAACTGGAACAGGTACCTCCTGGCAGGTTTAAACTCTCAGCGGAAGAGTTCGGGGGAGCTGGGGGTAAAGTATTTGTTCCATGCGACTTCAGAACAGGAGGCCAGCACACACAGGCCCTTGGAACTCTTCTTCAAGCAGGTTCAAAGCAAAGTTCCTGTCTTGACAGACTCTCCTTGTCAGAAACAGCAACTGCAAGCTAACCCCACACAGCACACAGCAAAGGGGCAGCACTCCTCTTCACAGCTCTTCAGCTCTTCTGTTTGGCTAAGGTTCCTCTTGAGTCCAAAAGTGATCTAAAGTTCTGGGATTTTAGGTCTAATACTTATACCCCAAAATGTATTTGTTCTCTTTGTGCAAGGATCTCTTAGCCCAGTCCAAATCTGTTCTGTTCTCATTTGTCTAGTATGATTACAGGGGATGAAGACAGCATTGTGAACGGGAGACAGGCCCTATTCAGGTGCAAGAAAATCTTTTTCCACTACTCTAAGTTCAGCCAATGTTTATTCAGCTCAGCTCTGTGTCATCTGGGAAGGGCCAGACATACCTCAAACCCCCCTCCCCATATGGCTGTCTATAGTGAATGCACATCCCCACCCCCTGTCAGTCCTAAACCAGACAATCAATACACAAACAGACAGAGGCACACAGAATGGTTAAACAAGAACATGCCTACTTTCTAAAAGTTTCAGAATCAGAGGGAAATTACTTGGCCACCAATTCACATTACTGCTTTCTTATTCAGCAGATTTTAGGATACAACACAATCTGTTATTGTACCATACTTTACTAATTGTATTTATCACCTTCAAGTACCATTTTTCTTTGATGCATTCAAAAGATACATAATCCATTTTTGCAGAAAATAATTCATCAACAAATTAAAACAAATTTGTGTTCAATATAAAAAACATTAAAACATGTCAATATATTGCAAGTCATGCACATTTTCACATGGTTACACCAGTCAAATTTTGTTAGCAAACAGCCTGCTTATACCAAAGTTATTTGCACTTTGCCTTTTTTATGAAAGCAGACTAACTACGGGGAAATGGTTATTTTTGTTCTCTCTATGGGTACATTTTTTTGTTGATAAACCCTCACAAGAGTCCAACACAATTTGATTCCCTCGTAGATTGGAAGGAAAAATGCCAATTCCAATGGCACAGTGGCGGTGTTCAGGCTACGGACGGATGCTTTGAGGCAATAGGGACTCACTACTGTGTCACTGTCCAGGGCAGGTAGGCTGCCCCTCCACCATGTTGTCTCGCCAGCCTCTTATCGGTCTCTGGATGCCATAGCTACTCTAGCTGCTCTCCGGTACCGCTGCTCTCATTGGGTACTGTTCCACTACCAGACCCCCTTAATGAACGTGACCCCTATTTTTTTAAACATTTTCTAAAAGTTGCATTTTCAAACACACAATTTAAAAACCATCTTTTTAAAAAGGATGTGTTATTAAATTCTGAGTTCAGAGAGCTTAAACTTTGTTTCTCTATCTTGTCCCAATGGGAAGCTATAATTTTAAGATGTTGCAAAGCATTTCCCATTCTATCCGGTGGGGCAGATAGCTTTTCAACAGTGAAAAACAAAATTGGCAGTATTTCACTATCAGGACATATCACACACACTAGTACATGTCCTACCTTTAACATACACTACATCCTGCCCATGAAGGTACCTAGGGCCTACCATAGGTGTGCCTTACAAGTACAAAAATGGAAGGTTATGGCCTGGCAAGTGGGTACACTTGCCAAGTCTACATGGCAGTTTACAAACTGCGCACAGACACTGCAGTGGCAGGTCTGAGATAACTTTTCAGGTCTACTCATGTGGGTGACACAATCAGTGCTGCAGGCCCCCTAGTAGCCTTTGATTTACATGCCCTTGCACACTTCAGTGCACTTTACTTGGGACTTACCAGTAAATCAAGTATGCCAATCAGGGAGAACCAATTGTAACAACAATTCACACAGGGAACACTTGCACTTATACACTGATCAGCAGTGGCAAAGTGCCAAAAGTATGTAAGCCAGCAAAAACAAATTCCAGCACATCATCATAAATACAGGAGGTAGAGGGAAAAGTTAGGGGAAATCACGCCAAAGATGCCAAGTCTAACACAGGACATATTCTGTTGTTTAGAGCCTCTGCATGAGTCATTTTGATTGCTTATCTAACTTGGCAGATATATGATACATACGTAAATGCAGAGTATCAATTTTCCCATTGATAGATTGAAGGCTGTTTTGCACTTCCAGCAGCGTAGATTCCAATGTAGGCGCACTCCAGGAGCCCGAGGTCTGCTCATGATCAGCCTGACTATCTTGTGCCGGCTTGGTGAAGCTCCTACTCTCAATATGAAGGCGTGTTTGACTTTTATCTGCCTTTCCTATGTTTATTCACTGGGCTGTCGCTATGTTTCCTAGCTATTCCTTACACAGCTGGCTCACCTGAACCGCGGTGAGCACTGCCTCATTATCGCTGTGTTATAATAACGTCCTCGCGATCGGTTTGTTGATTAGTACGCCCACCTCTAGATCGACCCAACGCCTAAAGTGCCGTAATGGCACAGAGCATTGGGAAGACCAAGTGAGGGGAAAAAGGAAATGATCAGGGAAGGAAAGGAAGGGGACAGCAGGGAGGGAGATCTGAAAGACATAAACAGAGCACACGCATAAGACTACGTTTGCGCTAATCAGAACTAACATTTACATATGAAACAACCTTCTATTAGTTATACCTGTAAAGGAAAAATAAACCTCGTAGATGTGCAGAGGTATCTGGTAGCGTTGGAGTTGTTGCGGTGTAACTACAGCAATACAAAAGGCATGTAACAGTAATGTGATAAATGTCAGAACTCTACAGGATATCACTTGAATCACATGTATCACACATATAAGAACCTACCTAAGTATACCTCTACAATGCTTCACAGGGGTAGAGTGTAAACCATACACCTCCAGAAGACCCCTGTTAATTGGAAGAGGTATAAACAATAGTTAACACCCATACAATTCAATGCACGCTGCCACCTTAGGATGTGAAATCCAGTTCAACGAAAACAAACATTTGAAGACCCCTGGAACTCTTAGTTCGTCCAACAACCCATATAATGCCTCTTAGATTGGTATAGGGTAGAATCCTTTGTATTTGCAAACAACAACCACTAGTGTTAATGTTGCACTCTAAAACACCACAAGCCAGTAGCAGTGTTTTCCTCCGTCGGCCGAAAATGCCAACCGAGCCAAAGCCTACTGTCCAAATAGTCAAGAAACCGGTACCACGGTAACAGTCGTTAACCGAGTAGCCCAAAACACACAGTCTTAAAGTAATCAGCGATCCCTCTGAAAATCACAGTGGTGCGAAGCACCCTTACCGCAACGGCGTCGATCCAAAACCCAAAGCAATCCAGTACTCTAGAGGAATTCCCGACACCGGTCCCCTGCCGCCGACTTCCTTAAGTGATCTCTCGTGAGATCGCGCTCCGTCGCGAAGGATCATGGGAACTGTAGTTCTGGCCCATGTCATGCCGGGAACTGTAGTCCTGTACTGCCGCGATCATGACACGCTGGTCACAGGCTTTGCCATGCTCGGAGGGAGCTATTAGGACTATCTCATGCACCCAACCTCCCGTCGTGACCGTGGGCACCAATGTCGCCATTCAGTTCCTATGCACACCTGCAGCCACGCCCAACAGGCCCCATCAGATGTTTTCTCAGGGGCGACGAGCACATGACCCACTTCGCATAGCGTCACACACAGAGAATTACATACACCTAGCAGCACTTTCAGGCTCAGGTCTGTCCTGGCACCCGCCCTTCACTTGGGATAATCCATATAGGTGCCAGTTTTAGCTGCTAAGCAGGTCACGCCATGCATTTCGTCTGCACATGGACCGGCCCACAACTCATCTCCACCAGGTGATGCATCCCCAAGCCAGGGCAGAGCCGCAGAAAATGAGGGCAGGTCCCCTAGTGAGATTGTTTGAGTGTAGTGGTGTAGGGCATTCAGGCCCACAGCGCGCCAAGCAGCATAGTCTTGTGAGACAGTCAGGTTTTTCTGCAGGTGAGACTGTCTTGTCCTCTCTGTCCTCCACCATTTCGTTTCCAGCCTCAGCAGTCTTGTATGGTCACCTCCCATCTCACTTCTCCTTGTACATCTCATTTAGTCCCTTGACATGTTCCATCACAATCCTTAGGAGTGTGTAGAGGGGCTAGCTGCAAGGATGCTTCTCGTGCAACAAAGGTCTCCCTGCCCTCTACTGTAGTGTTGGTTTCAGCAGACAGTGTTGTCCAGGCTGGCCCCCACACTCAGGTCCACCTGCATCTTAGAGCACACCCACTGGGTCTCCAGATTCCTAGGCATGGTGGCAGTGTTCAGGCCACAGACGGATGCTGTGGGGCAATAGGGACTCACTGCTGTGTCACTGTCCAGGGCAGGTAGGCTGCCCCTCCACCATGTTGTCTCACCAGCCTCCTATCGGTTTCTGGATGCCAAAGCTACTCTAGCTGCTCTCCGGTACCGCTTCTCTCATTGGGTACTGTTCCACTAGCGCGGGTCTCAGGGCACTCTCTTACTTTCCCCAGCTCTGCACTCGTGCCCTCCGTGTGGCTCCCAGCTACTCTCCTCGGCGCAGACCTCGGCCTCTCATTCCAACACTGCCCACACAGCCAGCGGCCACAGGCCAGCATCTTGACCGAGTGGGCTTCAAAAATTCTCTTTTTTGGGGACCCGCAGATTTTTTCAAATGCCCTGATGCAGAATCTGCACTGGTTCTGTTAAATTTGCAGCAGAAATGCCGTAA
Organism: Lissotriton vulgaris; assembly: GCF_964263255.1. NCBI lineage: Eukaryota > Metazoa > Chordata > Amphibia > Caudata > Salamandridae > Lissotriton > Lissotriton vulgaris. Next base: position 489,914,457 of record NC_141685.1, read on the forward strand.
CTCAGCCAGACTGTTAAACCTGGCTGGCAGAGCTGCACTACAGTGCGGCCATCTCTCGTGGGATCTCTGGCACCCCCCTTGGTACCTTTGACCTTACTTCAGGATGCTGGCAGATTACATTAACTGAAGTAGCCAAGGAGAGGTCATACTAATCCACTCAAGCAGACCACTACCAATTCAGGTTAATGCCCTCCTGATTAAAGAATGTCCCTGCCACCTTCCAGAGTTTATTGTCTGAGCCGTCAATTTCCCTCCTAGTTATTCCTTATACAACTGGCTCACCTAAGCCAAGGGGAGCACCGCCTCATTATCGCTAGTCAAGGGCTCTACCATGCCAGTGTGGGAGCTATTAGGATTATCTCTCGTGCCCAACCTCCCATTGCGACCGCGAGCACCAATGTTGCTAAACAACTCTTATGCACACCTGCAGCCATGCACAACAGGCCCCATTAGGTGCCAGCTTTTAGCTGCAAAGCAGGTGACGCCAGGCACTTTACCTGCACATGGACTGACCCACCACTAACCTCTACCAGGCAATGCATCCCCCAGCCAGGGAAGAGCCACACAAAAGGAATGCAGCCCCGAAGTGAGATTGTTTGAGCGTTGGTGTAGGGACTTCAGGCCCACAGTTGCCATGTAGCATAGTTTCATGAGGCAGTTAATTTTTGCTGCAGGTGAGATTGTCTTACCCTCTCTGTCAACCACTGTATTGTTACCGGCCTCAGGAGTCTTGTATGGTCATCTCACATGTCACTGCTCCCAGCACGTCGCAATGAGTCCCATGACGAGCCTTTGTGGGCAGCAAGGGTCTCCCCGCTTCTCTACCGCAGTGCTGGTTTCAGCTGACAGTGTTTTCCAGGTGGCCCCCACACTGAGGTCCCCCCAGCATCCTGTGGCACACCCACTGGGTCTCCAGATTCCCAGGCATGGCGGCTGTGTTCAGGCTGCACATCGACAATGTGCGGCATTGGGAACTCACCGCTGTGTCGCTGTCCAGGGCAGTCAAGCCACCCCTTCGCTTGGGGCCATGTTCTTTCACCACTGTCTTATGGGCCTCTGGATGCCTCAGCTAGCTGTAGCTGCTCCCCGATACCATAGCTCTTGTTTGGCACTGTTCCGCCGACGGGGGACTCAGGGCACTCTCCTCACTCTCCCTAGCGCCGCACTCGTGTCTGCCGTCTGGCTCCCAGCTTCTTGGCTTCGTGTGGCCCTCTCGTTCCCACACTGCTCATGCGGTCTGCAGCGGTAGGCCAGAATCTCCACCGAGCAGGGACGAAAACTCTCTTTATGGGTCTCCGCAGCTTCTTTCAAGTGCCCTGATTCAGATTCTGTGCTGGTTCTGTCAGATTAGGCTGCAGATGGCAGGATATCAGTCAGACTGTTAAACCTGCCTGGCAGAGCTGCACTACAGTGTGGCCATCTTGCTGTGGGCTCTCTTGCGCCCCCTCAGTGCTTTTGACCTTACTTCAGGATACTGGCAGATTGCCATAACTGATGGAGCCAAGGAGAGGTCATACTTCTCCACTCCAGAAGACCACTACCAATTAAGGGTAATGCTCTCTGGATTAAAGAATGCCCATGCCTCCTTCCAGAGTCTATTCACTGGACTGTCAATTTGCCTACTAGATCTTCCTTGAACAGCCGGCTCACCAGATCTGCGGGGAGCACCGCCTCGTTATCACTGGCCAAGGGCTGTACAGTGCCGGGAGGGAGCTATTAGGACTGGCTCTCGTGCCCAACCTTCCGTCATGACTGCGTGCACCAATGTCTCCAGTCAGCTCCTATACACATCTGCATCCACACCTGACAGGTCCCCCAAATGAGATTGTTTGAGTGTAGTAGTGTAGGGACTTCAGGCCCACAGTGGTCCTTTCAGCATAATCCTGTGAGGCAGTCAGATTTTTCCACAGGTGAGACTTTCCAGCTTTTTCCGGCCGTCACTATATGGTTCCCGGCCTCAGCAGTCTTGTATGTTTGCCTCACATGTCGTGGTCCCTCATGTACTGCAATGAGTCCTGGGGTCAGCCCAGTCACAATCCTGGGGAGTCCGACAAGGAGCTAGGCCGCAAGGATGCTTCGCAGACTGCAAAGGTCTCACAGCTCGTCTGCTGCAGTGCTGGTTTCAGTAGAGAGTGTTGTCCAGGGCAGCCTCCACACTCAAATCCCCCAGTATTCTGGGGCACACTCGCCAGGTCTCCAGCCTCCCAAGCACGATGACAGTGTTCATTCTGCAGATAGACTCCACGCAGCAATTGGGACTCACTGCTGGGTCGCTGTCCATGGCACCCGGGCCACCCCTCTGCTCGGAACTGTGTTCTCTTGACGGACTCATGTGGGTTTCCAGATACCGCAGCTACTTCTGGTGACTTGCCAGTCCTGTAGCTTTCATTGGGCACTGTTCTGCGGAGACTGGTGGGGGCTTAGGGTACTCCCCTTACTCTACCCAGCGACACACTTGTGTCCGCCATTAGACTCCCAGCATCTAGGCTCGGGCCTCTGCCTTTTGGCCCCCACCACCCACAAGGTCAGAAGCCCCAGACCAGCATCTCCACCAAGCGGGGATGAAAATACTCTTTAGGGGCCCTCCACAGCTCCTTTAAAGTGCCCTGATGCAGATTCTGTTCTGGTTCTGTCAAATTAGGCAGCAGATGGCAGGATATTAGTCAGACTATTGAATCCAGCCGGCAGAGCTGCTCTACAGTGCAGCCATTTTGCTGTGGGCTCTCTAGCGCCCGTTTACTTTTGACCTTACATCAGGATACTGGCAGATTGCCTTAAATGATGGAGCCAAGGAGAGGTCCGACAGGACCAGTACCAATTCAGGCTAATGTAATTTGGATTAAAGAATGCCCCTACCAACTTCCAGAGGCTGGTGAACCAGGTTTTAGCTGGTATGGAGGTCTTCAGTGCTGCTTTCTTGAATTATATAGCTGTCCACAGTAGCAGCTAGAAGGACCACCTTTTTCAGCTGCAGGAAGTGCTTCAAGTCCTTCAACAGGCAGGCCTGACTTTCAAGGCCAGTAAGTGACAGATAGGGTAAGGGTCTGTGGTGTACTTAGGACACCTGACGGCCCGGGGTAATGTACTGCCCCTCCAGGCCAAGATAGAAACTATCATGGTCTTTGATCCCCAAAAACCCAAACTGAGGTGAGAGCCTTCTTAGGCCTCACTGGGTTTTAAAGGAGGTTTATCAAGGGAAATGGCACCATTGTGCCCCCTTGACTGAGCTGACTTTGAAGAAGCAGCCCGGAAATGTGACTGAAGTATTCTGAAAAGCCTTTGGCTCAAAGCAGGCCATGTGCACAGCCCCTGTGCGCAAGGCCCCTGACTTCTCCACGGAATTCAATGTATAAATAGATGCCTCAGAAAAAGGAATGTGGCAGTTTTTTCTCTGCTAAATGATGAGGGCCTAGGCCAACTTGTAGCCTTCATCTCTAGGTGTTTACTTCCCAAGGCACAAAGGCGGAGTGCTATTGAAAGTGAAACCTTTGCTGAGGTCTGGGCACTGAAGAAGTTGAGATCATTCCTGTTTGGGACTCACTTTGTGATTCAGACCACATACCCCTTAGGTGGCTCATACAAATGAGGGATGAGAATCCAAAATTGTTGAGGTGGTTCATCTTCCTACAGGGAATAGACTTTACGGTGGAACACAGACCTGAGTTAGACAACACCAGTGCTGATGTTCTTTCCAGATTCTTCGCCTTTGTGGTGAGAGTTCCTAAGAAGTTGGGTAGTTCTCCCCACTTTCAGCTGTGGGGACATGTGTTAGACATTAGGGGGGCCTTTCCCCAAATGCTTTACGTGCTTGCCTCATGTTTCCTCATTCAATTTTATGGCCTTAGGACTCTGACCATTTCACCACTGCCAGCCAGGGTGAAAGTGCATGTGCCTCTTCCCTAAAATATAGTTTAATTGGCTTATCCACAAATGGCACATTTAATTTACCTGTAACTCCCTAAGCACAATCTACTACATGTGCACAGGGCCTATACATTAAATGCTACTAGTGGAATGGCAGCATTGCTTGTTCCCCCCCTGAAGTAGCCCTTAACCATGTCTCAGGCCTGCCACTGAAGATCCTGTGTGTGCAGTTTAAACTGCCATGCTAACTTGACATTTAAAACCAAGCCTGGTATGCCCTGGATAGCCGGAAGAGAGGACTGTGTGCACTTTAAATACCTTTCTTTGAAGTCACCACCGCTTCAAAGGCATAACTGGGAATAAGAAGAAGGACTGCTGTGCTAAAGACTGCCAAACGTCTGGGCTGCTGATCTGGTAGACTGTTGCCCTGCTCTCCCCTCTGCTCTCTCTGACTGGACCCTCATCATTTGACTCAGAGTGACTCCTGTTCTTCAAGGACTCAGGGACATCAAAGTCCTTAACCCTGCTCCTGTGCCTGGTTCTTTGGAAGTGGACCCAGGTGCTTGCTCCTGCAGAACCGACACATCCACTGCTTTGTGAGCAGGATCAGTGCATTGCTGCTGTTGTGGGGACAGAACCGGCCCCTTGCACATGGAACCAGCACATCACCATTAGATCACTGCATCAGACCCGCTGTATTGCCGCCACTACAAAGAAATGATTGACAATTCACCTAGACTGCAGGGATAAACCCGGTGCCTTTGATTTGGGACCAATGTGTCTCAGAACTAGTGCTTTGTCTTAGGAACTTACACATTACTTGCCAGCACCTCGCATCTCATATTTGTGTCCAGGATTAATGTACTTTGGCTTAGTATGGCCCTGCATGGGTCCTGTATCTGGCCTGCTCTCCATCGCGGTCAGCCAGAACTCTTGACTTGGTCCTGGTCCAGCACAAGCAAATAACCTCATAGACATGTATTACTTCCTGAGCACCATTTTTACTTTTAATCTTTAAAAATTTCTATCTTGAGTTCCATTTATTGGATATTTGTCGTTATGGTCTTGTTTTATCTATAAAAGCAATACAACAAAGGGAGAGGTAGGGAGATTCAAGGGCACTCTCTCAGTCCCCGGTTAAATCTACGTAAACAAAAACAGAGAGGTCAGGTCAGTCTCAGAACTGCCACAAAGACAGAGCAGGATAGTCACACACTCACTCTGGGTGAGTTGGAAGGCCCTCACACACCGACCTAGTCAGTGTCATGCTTCATCACTGGGCCCCACCAAAGAGGCCGAGTGCCTCTTTGGTGTGCTGCGACGCCAGAAAGACTGCGGAGCTGGTTGTATGAAAAGGGCGTGACGTGAGGGTAACTATAATTAAAAGTGCCTAAAAGGGTATCAGTAAAAAAATATTTTAATGAGTGATCCCTAAGACACGAGTGAAGAGTATTTATGTGTCTGAATTTTAATGCCAAGGTTTTAGGATTGGTTAAATTCAGAGAAATACTATAAGTCAGTCAACATGTTTCTGCCATATGGGTGGTTTAAATTTACCAAGGCATTCGTCAGGACTATACCCCGGGGGTATGGACTCTCTAATCGTCCACCCTGACCTGGGGACGTGAAAGTGAAAATAAAAATAGTGAAAAAGTGCTTGAAAAATTAGAAGAGCAAGTCGCTCATTCCAAAAAAATGCTCCAAAATCTGGAGTATCTCCGCACCTGTGAAGTGAGAATACACATACAAACACAAAGAGACATACATACAGTTAATATGCGCCATTGCGATTGATCATAGTGCTCCATAGTTTGTGGCAAACAATGGTGTACCCAAAGTAGACGCTATTGTTAGCACCATCCAAGTAGCCCTGTGGGGATGATAGCGTTAACTCTGGGAAGTGAAGTTCTAAAGGTGTTTAGTTAAAAACTACAACTGTAGATATGGGGGTTAAAAACACAATGTAAGTACTCCTTATGGAGGGATCAATGGACCAAAAGGTGTGACCCCCTAAGATGGTAACTTAGAATTATATCTCACTTTAAAACAGGGCGCTACTTGCACCATGGGTCTCGGGAGGGGGGTTGGAGCGTGCCTGGCACATCCTGTAAAGAAAGAGGGTTTTGATGTAAATGCTCATAAAGCAGGTTGTACTTAGCTCGTTTTTGTAGAATGCCAGTAGTCCTGTGTCCGGAGTGTACTCACGCCCTCAACACTCGCAGCCCACTCTGAACCTTCGTATCACCTCAAAACCGGACCCCGACGATGGTGTGCGGGGCCGGTAACTGAGTATAAGTGTGTTCATGCTGCCGATCGCGGTCTTCCTGTGGGCGTGTCCAGCCAAACCGAGGCTTGGAACGCACCCGCCCAGGCTGCAGGGGCGCGGCCAGTTTCCAAAGCGAGGTTTGGAGACAGAAGCCAATGGGGAACCTGACCGGTGTCTTTGTCGGTGAATAGCTATATGGAATATCATGCGCTTGCCATGCTTGGTAATATGAAAGATTAGCAAAGTAGTACAGACAAAGGGGCATTAGCAAGAAAATGCCGAAGATATTTCATGGCAAATAGGTACATAGTACGGGTACACAATACTGTATGCGCTGTATTTGTAAAATACAAACACAGCAGGGGTATTCCTGCTTATTTGCAGAGAGTGAAAAAGAGAGATTGGCAGTAAAATAATTACTAGAATGGGATATTGTTACAGAAGAGTACAAAGAAAGGATACGCACGTGCATTTAGATTGTTAGGGTCATGCTACTTGGATTATTTACGTTGTTTAGAGGTTCCAAGATATTTTGCTCAAGAAAGCACAGTGTTCCTTCTGAAAGAGTGCTACAATTCCTCCTTAGTCTCAGATACTGGCCGTAAGGAAGGTTCTCCTTCAGAGGGCGAGGGTGAAAGCTGCTAAATTGATATGGATTAATACCCTAGACCACAATCTAAGGTTCACTAACACCATAAGCAGAACAGATATTGTCGTTCTGGATGTGGTTATCTCTGTGAATGGGACTGGACTAACAACCAAAACTCATAACAAGCCTACAGCTAAAAACAACCTCCTTGAATTTAGCAGCTTTCACCCTCGCCCTCTGAAGGAGAACCTTCCTTACGGGCAGTATCTGAGACTAAGGAGGAATTGTAGCACTCTTTCAGATTTCAAAGATCAGTCCTCCAGCCTCACAGAAAAACTAAGAGATAGAGGCTACCCAGCACCTATCCTGAATAAGGGATTCAAAAGAGCAAGAAATCAGCCAAGAGAGGCACTCTTGGAAGAAAAGATGAACAACCCTGATTCAATACCTCTCACATGTGTTACCACATATAGTAGCCTTTCCAATCTGATGAAAAAAAGTATAAACAAACATTGGAGCATTTTGACATCTTGCAAGGAAAACTGGGAGAAACCCCTTTTTTCTTTTAAAAAGGGACTGAGTTTACGAGACGCACTGGTCCACACCCGCCCAAAGGAAAAACCACCAAACAACATACCTACAGTGACTGCAGCATGGGGTTTGCCAAAAATCACCGGGCATTACCCCTGCTCTGACTGCAGCGTTTGCCATTTAACAGAAGCAACAAAAACACTGTCACTGGAAGCAGGGAAGGTGTGGACTCAGAGAGAACACACTAATTGCAACTCAATGAATGTGGTCTATCTAATTACCTGTCCCTGCCAGCTCCTTTATGTTGGCATGACCACACGCAAGATTAAACAGCGCATTTGCGAACATCGGAGCAATGTAAGGTGTAAAAAAGCAACAACTAAGCTAAGCCGTCACTTCTTGGACAATAACCACACAACTAATGACATGAGGTGGACCGTAATTGAAGTAATCAACGGCACAAGAAATATAACAAACAGACTCTTCGAAAAAGAGCAGCGCTGGGTGTATCGTTTAGGCACTAACACAAACGGCCTCAACGACGACATCCCGTGGAACACTGTGCTTTCTTGAGCAAAATATCTTGGAACCTCTAAACAACGTAAATAATCCAAGTAGCATGACCCTAACAATCTAAATGCACGTGCGTATCCTCTCTTTGTACTCTTCTGTAACAATATCCCATTCTAGTAATTATTTTACTGCCAATCTCTCTTTTTCACTCTCTGCAAATAAGCAGGAATACCCCTGCTGTGTTTGTATTTTACAAATACAGCGCATAGAGTACTGTGTACCCGTACTATGTACCTATTTGCCATGAAATATCTTCGGCATTTTCTTGCTAATGCCCCTATTGTCTGTACTACTTTGCTAATCTTTCATATTACCAAGCATGGCAAGCGCATGATATTCCATATAGCTATTCACCGACAAAGACGCCGGTCAGGTTCCCCATTGGCTTCTGTCTCCAAACCTCGCTTTGGAAACCGGCCGCGCCCCTGCCGCCTGGGCGGGTGCGTTCCAAGCCTCGGTTTGGCTGGACACGCCCACCCGGAAGAACGCGATCGGCAGCATGAACCACTTATACTCAGTTACCGGCCCCGCACACCATCGTCGGGGTCCGGTTTTGAGGTGATACGAAGGTTCAGAGTGGGCTGCGAGTGTTGAGGGCGTGAGTACACTCCGGACACAGGACTACTGGCATTCTACAAAAACAAGCTAAGTACAACCTGCTTTATGAGCATTTACATCAAAACCCTCTTTCTTTACAGGATGTGCCAGGCACGCTCCAACCCCCCTCCCGAGACCCATGGTGCAAGTAGCGCCCTGTTTTAAAGTGAGATATAATTCTAAGTTACCATCTTAGGGGGTCACAGACCTTTTGGTCCATTGATCCCTCCATAAGGAGTACTTACATCGTGTTTTTAACCCCCATATCTACAGTTGTAGTTTTTAACTAAACACCTTTAGCACTTCACTTCCCAGAGTTAACGTTATCATCCCCACAGGGCTACTTGGATGGTGCTAACAATAGCGTCTACTTTGGGTACACCATTGTTTGCCACAAACTATGGAGCACTATGATCAATCGCAATGGCGCATATTAACTGTATGTATGTCTCTTTGTGTTTGTATGTGTATTCTCACTTCACAGGTGCAGAGATACTCCAGATTTTGGAGCATTTTTTTGGAATGAGCGACTTGCTCTTCTAATTTTTCAAGCACTTTTTCACTATTTTTATTTTCACTTTCACGCCCCCAGGTCAGGGTGGACGATTAGAGAGTCCAAACCACCGGGGTATAGTTCTGACGAATGTCTTGGTAAATTTAAACCACCCGTATGGCAGAAACATGTTGACTGACTTATTGTATTTCTCTGAATTTAACCAATCCTAAAACCTTGGCATTAAAATTCAGACACATAAATACTCTTCACTCGTGTCTTAGGGATCACTCATTAAAATAATTTTTTACTTATACCTTTTTAGGCACTTTTAATTATAGTTACCCTCATGTCACGCCCTTTTCACACAACCAGCTACGCAGTCTTTCTGGCGTCGCAGCACACCAAAGAGGCACTCGGCCTCTTTGGTGGGGCCCAGTGATGAAGCATGACACTGACTAGGTCGGTGTGTGAGGGCCTTCCAACTCACCCAGAGTGAGTGTGTGACTATCCTGCTCCGTCTTTGTGGCAGTTCTGAGACTGACCTGACCTCTCTTTATCTATAAAAGCATCCTTTATTTCTCTGAACTGGTGTGGAGTGTTTTTGAGGTGTTGTTACTGTGCTATTGCTCGAAGGTTTTCAGAGATACTTTGCACATTGCCTCCTAAGTTAAGCCTGACTGCTCTGTGCCAAGCTACCAGAGGGTGAGCACAGGTTACTTTAGGGCAGAGTTTTCCAAGTAACTTGTGAGCAACTGATAGCTCTCCAACTACCTGTGAGTAGTTCTCCTTTGTGTAGCCCAGCCTACTAAATTAGAAGTTTTTGCTAGGTTGAATCAATATATGCATCCCAAAATTGATACATGTGAAATAATTATTGACTTGGTGCTAGAAGCATCACAGTTATAGCTACCATGTTCCACTCAATACTTGTGTAGCTGATTCTAGCTTAGGCCTCCTCATTGTCTCTCACCACAGCGCGGGGACACGCCGGGCGCGTAACCAGGTGCCTTAGAAATTTCCTTAATAATAACAATAATGTGTATACAATGTTGAGTATTTCAAATTGATAAAGCATTTTTCACAATAATTCTGTCACCACTGCCTGATGAACTGAGGTGATCACTGCTGAAATCTTGCATGGGGTTGCCATCTTGTCTGACATGATCACTATTATCAGACTAACAATATTAGTATCTCGGTATGGTTTTCCTTGAACATAAATAGCTGTTATTATGGAAAAGCTTGGAGACCCCTGGTTTAGGGTGTGTATCTGACTTACCCTGACTAGTATTGTAGTTCCTACTTGGGCTAGGTGCAAACTTCGGCCAACAAGAAACACAATTTATAACACCAATCTAACATGTTTTAAGGAGAGAACACAAGGACTTTAGCACTGGTTAACAGTGATAAAGTGTGCAGAGTCCTAAGGACAGCACAAGCAAAGTCAGCAGAAACAGAAGGTCTGAAGGCAAAAAGTTAGGGAAAAACCACATCATGGGTGGCAGGTCTAACATTCAGTATTTTCAGAGCTGTAACTTGTGACAGTCAAATAGGTGACTGAATGCAGGAGACTGAACCTGCAGCAAAAGAATTTGCTCTGGGGTTATGGATCTTTTTAGGGCCATCATCCGTGAACCCCGTGTGCCCAAAGGGGTCACTGAGACTGCTGGCACTATTATCTGTTGCCACTAAGATAGTTGGGGCCTTCGAAAACCCTGTGTTTCTCACCCATGTATTGCCTGTTCACATTATTGATTCTACTAAATACAAAACAAGTATACTGCTGTCAGAGCGCTCAAGTTACTTAACTCCAGATAAGGGCAGTAGCTCTTCCTTCATGAAGGTAGCACTTGGTGCACTCCTCCAGGTCTAAGCAGACTGCATTATGATGAGATAGGCCTAGGTCATAGCGTAATCCATGATCCGTGTTCACCAATGACCAATAATAATTACCAGAGATCCAGATATCGATGCAGCTGGGGCACTCAGAATCATACGTTCAGCAAAACCAATGGGAGAGCTCATCTGCATTTCTGGGGTCCAATCCAGCCTTATGCTCCACCACAAAATGTAACCCTTGCTGAGAAATTGATCATTTCAACAACTTGGGATTCTCTCCCTTCATAGCCATCAACAACTACTATGGTCAATAATCAGTTTGCATTACAAACCTTGTGCCAAACACAATTATGGATGGAACATAACAAGGCCCAAACTGTTGCAAAGCACTCTTTCTCAATGGTTTTCTAGTTCCTCGTCTTAGGTAACAACCTCCTACTAATAAAGATCAACGGATACTCTATATCTTTGTTGTCCAGTTGAGCTAACACTGCTCCAACTCCTTGTTTTGAAACATCCGTTTGTACAGTGAAAAGCTGATTGGAGTCAGGTGCTTTCAGAACAGGGGCTTTGCATAGCGCCTCCAGTTCTTCAAACACCCTTTTACTCTCCTCAGACCAGATCACTTTCTTGGGCTGCTTCCTATAGATCATTGAAGTCAATGGGGCAACTATGCTTCCATAGTTTACCACAACGTTCTTGTAATTCCCAGCATTGGTGGCTCTTCTGCTATGGTAGAGAATCCCCCCGCCCCCACTAGCACTAATAAAAATGTGAGAAATAAAAAAGGTTTAAAGCCCGTTTTATTATTGTTTAATTTTTCTTGTGCCGCATCTTGATGGCAGGGCCAGGGTGACGACACATACGCAGTGAAGCTCTCCCCAACCTAAGCTGCATTGCTGGGGATGGAGAGAGCAGGCACAAGATCCCTTCTGTCCTGGAGCGCAAATCATGGGCACTCAGGCCAATCCTGAAGCTGCTCTCATGCATGAGAGCTGTTTCAGGATTGGACGCAGGGCAGCCTGGGAGCCTATGCCCACCTGCAGCGAAGAGGAGAGGAGCAGAAGAGCGAGACATGATGCTGGAGTGCAGCAAGTAAGTTTCTTTTTATTTTTTGTGTTAGTCTCCCTTGTCCCCATCTACCCCCACCTGACCACCGCCCACCTCTTTTCCCTGACATGAGCCACTCCTGATACCCAGTGAGTCCTAAAAAAGCCCTCAAACCAGTCTGAGTAGTGGGCACCTCCTACTCCCTCACTGATAGCATTTTCGCTTCAAATGTGGATGAACCTGCTTGTTACCTACCTCATGCCAAAGGTAGACTACTACGTACTGCATTGCCTGATACTTAGTCACCTTGAAGGTCAGTGTTGCCTCTTGTAACCATGCCAACCTCTGTCCTAGGTGACTCAGATGGCCCTGCCATGAACTGCTGAAGGCCAGAATGTTCCCCAGGTAGGCCATTCAGAATAGCCTTACGAGAACATGGTTCACCAGGTTCTGAAATGTGGTAGAATCATTCTTCAACCCAAAGGTTGAACTTTAAACAAGAATACCCCCACTGGCATATAAAATGCAATCTTCTCCTTAGCACTTAGAGTTACTTAGATATGTCAGCACCTACAGGTCAGATCAAAGGTACTCAAGTACTTTGCAGGGCCTACCCAATCCACAAGCTCATCTGCTCTCGAGATAGGATGGTTAATTGGTTTTGTCACCTCATTGAGTGTTGTATAGTCAACACAGAACCGCAGGTAAGTGGAACCTTTTTTGCCTAGTAGTACCACAGGACTAGACCAAAGACTACGAGATCTCTCAATGACCCCGAGGTCCAACATCTTGGCAACCTCCTACTTAATGCATCCTTGAATCGAGCCTGACATCTGGTGCATTCTGCACTTCACTGGCAGACTGTCACCTGTGTCTGTGTCTGTGTCATGGACATAGCATTAATACTGGAGCCATGGAAAAGAAGTTGGGACACCATCCCAGGACCCCTCTACACTTTCTCTGATGCTTGGCTGGTAACTCAGGAGCTAACTGATTGCCTCCCACAGTACAATCCTTTATGTCCCATGCAGCAGGTCGGGATGAGGCTCACTGTTTCTTTGACCTTCTCTGCAATACCTATGACATTTACCCACCAGAGGTACAGCTTCAACCTATTCATATGGAACAGCCTCATAGATTCATTTGTGGTACTTTTGTCCACAATGTAGTTAATGCCAGAAATCTTCTGAACTACCTTGCTCGCCTAAAGGTTTTCCTTCATCTGGCTCGCATATTGTGCCATCAATCTCCTGAGGCCAATCACACAGTCCACTTCATCTTTCTGCACCATATGACCATACAGAACCTCAAAGGGATTGACCCTAACTCCTTCTCTGGAATCGGGCAGAGATCAAGAGATATGGCAGGAAAAGATCACCTTTCCTCCCTAGGTTCTCTGGTAGAGTTCCCATCATGCCTTTTAGTGTTTTGTTGAACTTCTCCACCAAACCATTTTTTTGTGGGTGGTAAGCAGTGGAGAAGTGATATGTTACAACAACTTGCTCCCACATCTCTCTCATGTATGAGGAGATGAAGTTGGTTCCCCAGTCAGAAATTGCAATCCTTGGAAATACGACCCTAGAAAAGATCTCTAGGAGATCTTTTGCTACCACCCCTGCTGTCATGCTTCTCCGAGGTACTGCTTCTGGGTACCAAGTGGTGTGTTCCACCCCAGCCAAGATATACTTGTTGCCTGACTTTGATGGGAGGCAGTCAATTGGACCTACTATGTCTAATTCCACCCGATCAAACTGAACACCTGCCACTGATTGTGGCACTAAAGGTGCCTTTGTTTTCCCTCCTGACTTACCACTCACCATGCTGGACAGGTTCTACTTAACTTCTCTGTGTCTCTGCCTATTCCTGGCCAGTAGAACAGAGGATGCAACCTATTGTGTATTTTTCTAACACCGGAGTGTCCTACCAATTGCACTTTGTGGCCCAGTAACAACCGGAAGTTCCTTTGCACTAACAGAACCACTAGTCTATTACTAGTACCTGATTTAGGATTCACTGGTTCCCTGTAAAGTAAGCCATCCTCGCAGCCAACATAGTGTTTTTTGACCATGTCTTTGCCGACCTGTTCCTGGGCATCCTTCCAAAGTCCGACAAGCATAAGCGTCTCCTGCGGAAATTATCCCAAGTAGGCCTCCCAGTAGCCAGCATTCCCTGCAGCTCTGGAAGCGGTCTACTTCAGGAGCCTCATTCTCCTCTCCCTCTAGAGCAGGAGCGATGACCTCCACCGCCAGTACTTTCCCAAAGTCTGCTCTTTCCTGCAAATGAAATAGTCCTAGTCCCTATGTTAGACCTGTCATCCTTAGGGTGCTCTGCACCCAACTTTTTACCTGCTTACCTCTATATTTTGCTATCTGTATCTTTTTGCTGGCCATAGGACTTTGAGCACTTACCACTAATACCCAGTGCTAAAGTGCATGTGCTTCAACCCTAAACATGGTGACATTGGTGTGTTCCTGACTGGCATATTTAGTGTACCTGTAATTCTCCTCTAAAGTGGAATACCACATACCCAGGGCCTGTGATCTAAATGCTATTTGTGGGACTGCAGCACTGATCGTGCCACCCACACTGGTAGCCTTTCAAACCTGTCTCAGGCCTGCTATTGCAGCGCCTGTGTTTGCAGATTACTGCCACTTCGACTTTTAAAACCACTTGCCAAGATTTAAACTCCATTTTTATTACACTTAGGCCTTCCCTAAGGTAGACCCTAGGTAGCCCTTTGGGCAGGGTTTTGTGTAACTAAAAGGTAGGACATGTACTTTAAAATGTACATGTCTTGGTACTGACAAACAGCTAAATTAATTTTTCACTTTTCTTTTTTGTGAGGCCTACTCCTCTCATAGGTTAGCATCAGGAATTCCTTAAAACACCTTTAATCTGTAATTGCTGTTTAGAAAGGAGGAGCAATATCATGTTTCATATTTTGGAATGGTAATGATAACTCCTTTTTAGTGGTAAAGTTGGATTTGACATTACTATTTTAGAAAGTGGACATTTACCTGCTCTTAACTCTGCACTGTGTGCCTGCAGCCTGTCTCCAATACATGTCTGGGCTGGGTGAGAAATTCACTTAGTGCCTTTTCTCTAGACAGCTATAAACACAGGAAGGGTGGGTGTGACAGAGTACTCATCTGCATTCATCTCCCTACCTGGGCAGGAAGGGGGAGAAGGAGCTCACACTTACCTCTAAATAGGCTGTGTCACACAAAGGACTGAATGCCCCACACAGATCTTGTGCCTTCTCAAGAAGCCAAACCTTGTTGCTTCAGATCCTAACAACTCCAGGTAAATTTCACACCTTCCTTTCCCAGTTAAGGTGGTAGAGAAGGCTATTAATCAGGAACTTATAACCTTTATAAATAATAATCACACATTGGTCCCAACTCTGAACGGCTTTAGAGGACAGCACAGTATAGAACTGGCCTCAATTGCTGCATCAGAAGATATCAGACAGACACTTGACAAGGGAGGTAATGCTGCCTTGATCCTTTTAGATCCGATTAGATCTCTCAGCCGCATTTGGCACGGCCAGCCATGACCTGCTTATTGATCACTTCCACTCAATTGGAATTACAGGAATGGCTCCTGCTCTTTTAAAATATTTTCTCTTTGCACATAAGCAGTTTGTAGCTTTGGACGAATTCTTGTCACCCCCTTTTTTTCTACCATGTGGTGTGCCGCAGAGGCTGTTCTTTAAGCCATACCCATGGCCTGACCATTAAGGAATCATTAAGGAAGAAGGTCTCATCTTCTAAGCCAGGTTCTTTCAAAGTATGGAAGAACATAAACCATACCGATCTAAAAATACTTCTGGACAAGACCAGTCCAGACCTATCCAATGAACCTAACACCGCAACTCGCCAATTCCATGAATGGCTTGGTGACGCCACGAATCAACTAGTACCCACCAAATGCCATTCTAGGAACAGGAGCGCACCGACTGCTCAGTGGTATAAAGAGGAGTTAAGAACCCAAAAACAATTAACTAGGAATAGGGAAAGGCAATGGCATAGAACTTATGACACCGAAAGCAAGATTAAATACAAAGAAGCATTGGCTACCTACAAAACAATCATTATCGCAGCCCAAAAAACTTTTTTTTCGGAACAAATTGAAAAAGCTAAAAATTCCAGCAGGCAACTATACGATATCACCAAAACCTTATCTGGTAACACTCCAGATCTAAATCTGTCCCCGTCACAATCACTCTACGACGCACTGTCCGAGTTCTTCTTCTCCAAGGTAAATAATATATACCAAGCCTTTACTTCAAAATCTAATATTAGCAGAGCCCCCCCTCTCACATGCTCTCAGGAAACACCATGACTAGTTTTAAAACCCTAACTACCGATCAAATGAAGGCCATTGTCGTGTCTATTAAAACGGGATCGGCTCTGGATCCCTGCCCTACCTCAGTACTTTCCATGGTGTTGGACACAACCATTCCGGTTATTACTCATGTTTGTAATACGATACTGAGCTCTGAGACATATCCTGATTCTCTAAAAAACACACTGATCAAGCCTCTGCTGAAGAAACCCAGTCTAGATAAGGAGGAACTAAAGAACTATAGGCCTATAGCAAGTCTCCCTTTCCTAGCTGAAGTGAAGGAAAAAGCCATGAACCAGCAGCTATCAGAGCACATAGAGAGAAATCATCTTCTTGATGAAACACAGTTTGGTTTCCGTAAGTACCATGGTACGGAAACCGCCCGTATCAAAGCAGCAGATGACATCAGAATCATCCGTGACCAGGGAGGAACAGCATTACTAGTATTGCTAGATCTCTCGGCAGCCTTCGACACGGTCGACCACAAGACCTTGGTCGACCGTGTTGGAAGGATGAGCGTTCAGCACACTGTGAGAGACTTGCTCTGCTCCTTCCTGGCCGACAGAACACAGGCACAGGCGGTCACACTGGGACCATACCAATCAGCCAAGTTGTCATTACCGTGTGGGGTTCCTCAAGGCTCATCCCTTAGTCCGACACTATTTAACATCTATGTGTCGGACCTTGCTAGTGTTATCAAAGCATACGGGATGAGCCTAACCTCATACGCAGATGACACGCAACTGGTCTTGGCCATTAAGGGCGACGGGCTGGAGGTGGCAGAACACTTCCAAAATGGAATGATGGCTATTGGAGAGTGGATGGCAGGTAACTGCCTGAAGCTCAACTCCGATAAAACTGAGGTGGTCATCTTTGGAACCCTCTCCCCGATCTGGTCTGCAACCTTGGCACCCCTCCTAGCCCTACCCCTAAGGTCAGGAACCTGGGAGTAACCTTTGGCGACCACCTCAACTTCATGGCACTTGCGAACAAAGTAGCGGTCACAGCCCACTACAAACTCAGAATGATAAGGAAAATCATCCCTTTTCTGCCGGATGCTGCTGCCAACACACTGGTTAGTTCCTTGGTTTTATCATCCTTAGATTATTGTAATGCACTTTTTCTTAACGCACAAGCTAGGGTTACAAAAAAGCTGCAGACAATACAGAATGCAGCAGCACGTCTGCTGTCTAGAACACCTAAATTCGCTCCCATTTCAGACATCTTAAGGACATACCACTGGTTGACGATCCAAAACAGGATCAAGTTTAAATCCCTCTGCATAGTCTATAAGGCACTTCACGATCAAGGACCACGCCCCCTCAAGGACCAGCTTACTCCTTATGAAACAGTTAGACAGCTCCGATCCACAACTCTCAACCAATTAGTGGTTCCACGTTCTAGAACAGTCTCCTGGGGCGACCGCCGCTTCTCAGTTGCGGCTCCTAAGATATGGAATACCCTGCCACAACACATTAAAACCAGTCCCTCACTTCTGCAGTTTCGAAAGAGACTGAAAACCTGGCTATTTAACCAGTGACACGGCATAGCGACCTGCCTTAGTTTCTAATCTCTGGGGAAGGACATCTCAGTAGTCTAGCGCCAAGATGCCTACGGGTATTCGTTCGCGCTCAATAAATGTCAGTAAATAAATAAATAAATAAATACATTTCAACTTCTATGTTACCCCTCTGGCAGGTGTCATGAAATCTTTTTCTAAGGAAAGTCTTTCCATTTATCCCGCAGGAGTTGCAGAAAACTGTGGTATCTGCCCTCCTCCTATCCAAACCGGACTATTGAAATGCTTTATTTATTAATTTGCAGAAAAGACTTTTAAACAACCAGCAGATTGTACAAAACGTGGCAGCTCGCTTATTGTTGAGGATCCCCAAGCATCAATTTGCCTCTCAAGCCCTGGTCAAACTTCATTGACTCCCCATGAAGAAACACAAAGATTTTAAGTCTGGCCCTGACAATTTGAAAAAAGCAGTTTCCAATGGTACACTCTCTCCAGGTCCTTATGCGTATCTTCAGCTTTTAATGTCACTGGTTCCAAAGTCAAAAGATCTAAATGGGGAGGCAGAAGCTTTATCATCTTTACTGCCACGCTTTGGAATACTCTTCCTCCAGATCTTAAGACAATGGGAAGACTTCTAGGCTTTAGGAAATGTCTGAAAACATGGCTTTTTAATCTATAGTCTGCTCCTATTCATATTTTTAGTATAGTTTTCTGGGTTACCTCCTCTTTTGGCTAGCGCCAAGATGCCTCTGGGCAGTAGTGCTCTTTTTAAATCTGTATTTTATTTATCTTAATTTCACAGATAGCCTAACAGACAGGGCTGGGAGGAAAGGTGACCTGTGCACTTTAAAGAGCTGCTTTGAAGTCACCCCCCCCACTTCAAAGGCACATTTTGTTACTGGACCTGAAAATAACTCGTCTTGAGTAAAGACTGCTGTGCTGTAGGGATTGCCACTTTGCCTTGACTGACTATTTGGAGAAACTGCTTCTCTGCTTTGCCGAGCTGCCCTGCTGCCTGCCGATCTCTGCCCTGCTGAGGACAAGGACTGGACCAATCTCACTTAAACCCAGAGTGACTCCGAGAGCTAAATCCTTGGCAGCAATAGGGTTCTCTGCCCCCCAAAGACACACCAGGCCACAGGTGACTTCTCCCCCCACCTCAATAAGCACGAGGAGGCCTTTCTGCAGAGCCAGCCCAGGAAGCGGTGGGGTCCTCTCCTAATGTGCTGAAAAGCACAGTCTGCATTCCTGCAGCCTGGGTAAAAATCCTTGGCAGCCATCAGGTCTGTGGGCCCCATGGACACACCAGGCCACAGGGGACTACATCCTGCACCTCAATACGTACCAGGAGGTGCACCTGCAGAGCCAGCCAGGAGGGGACGGGCCATCTCTCAATGTGCTGAAAGGGTACACAGGCCTGTTCTACACCTGTTAGCGCTAGGAAGAGGTGGGGCGGGGTCACCTCTCCTTGTATGTACTCTCCAGGCCAATTGTGGGAGTGTTGGTGGACCATTTTCCAAGGCCATTTGTAGACTTGGCCTGGACGAGGACTGGCTGATAGTGTCCCAGCATACTCTGGAGTCCCTGAGACAAGTTGAGTTACTTACTTGTCCCTGCCAGATCTGGGGGCACATTGGGGAGCTGTAAATAATTATTACCCAGTGCATGGGCTGAGCGATTGGAAGTGCATTGCTATGATACTACCATGGGCTCAATAGGGGCAGACTCCCTGACTTGGAAAAACAAGGTTAGGGGTGATCTGCTTTTATAAGTCTAAAAAATGCAGGTCTTCCAGAGGGCTTATCAGCCTTTGCAGCATTGGGTTGGAGGGGTACGGTGGTGCCCAAAGGGTGCATACTATGGGGATTAGAAAAGCTCCTGCTGCTAAGGCACCTTCTCCACCCACTGCTCCTTGAGTCACCACCATTGAGGTCTTTTTAATCCAAGCAATGTCAGTAGTGTCAAAAGAAATTGAGTTAGCTCATTGAAGGTTATCATTGCCTAGAGGCGACCCTCCTCTGCCTTCTTGTGATCACGCCTCTCCCATGTAGGATCCCAGGACGGTGGAGGGGACAAGTGAATTGAGTGATTCGGGTGAGGTTGAGGGGGCTGGGGGGATCAGTAGAGGCCTCTGAAAGTTAGAGGTTTATCCTACGAGGGGTATGGGGTTTCAACCTCCCCTAGTGCCCACAACCCTAGTTGTAAATGGAGGAGGCGGGGCTAATGTGGGATTAAGGAGCTTGTGTGCCTGTGCAGATCCCCTGATTGACCCTAATCCACCTTGCCCCTTGGAACTTACTCTCCGAGTTTAAGGCTGTTTTAAATGCAAAGCTTGATCCAGTCATGTCCAGGTTAAACATTAATGAATCCAGAGTGTCGGAAATCCTAGCCCTAGTAAACCCTAGGAGGGCTGAGCAGGCAGGGCAGATTGTTCTTTCTGAGCCAGTTTCTACTGTAGCCCATGCGCGGGTGGGGTGCCCGAGTACAACTCATGGTGCTCTTGTTGCCAGCATAGATTGTAACATTAGGCACACAAGGGTCTAAAAGATGCCACCACATCCCCCCAAGGTTCTCCTATTGGGACGAGCAGTCACCGGGCCACAGTTCCCGCCCACCCAGTGAGCACTGGAGATATGCTCAACCTGCCACCAGAGGCGACTCCATACATCATGGTCTTGGAGAACGTCCCCCATCCCAATCGAATCCTGCCCTTGAATCCTTTCAGGAGCTACAAACAGGGTGGTGCACTGGTTCTAATGGCATTCCCACGCTGGCGTGGAGATTGCTGAGTCTATCATTATGGCTCTTATAGTCAGCTGGGTGAGTGTGGATAGTAAGAGATGGGCAGGGAACTGCGTGGTCGTAAATTTCAACAATCCTTCAAATGCGCCACGTGCCCTGGCTACTTCATTCTCTTCTAGGCTTCCTTATCCGCAGGGCAATGAAGCTCTTCCTTTGGGGTTCTTTTACAAACCGGAGAAGGTTTGCAGTCCCCATAGTTATTCAGAGTGGCAGATGCAGGGTTTTCATGGTAGCAACTGAAAGGCCACTTGGCAGCCTCCCTCATTGAACCTTTCAAATTGATTTGCTCCTTTGAGTTACCTAAAGTTGTGTGATTGACTGAGACCCACTGACCTACCTCCTCTCCCCCTTTTGCTCGGTAGCCCTTTAGTGGCCATCTTTAAGCTCACTGAGTCCCCTCCCTCACCCCACTGGCCAGCCATTCACACAGTGGCCACTTCGGTTGACAATCCAAAGGGCTTGAAGTTACTATCATGGAATATTGCCAGGCTTTCAAGTTCAGCAATCCTAATTGGATATAGTTTATTAAATCATATCAGATTATCTGCAGGAAATGTGGGATGTAAAGAACACCTTTTCTATGGAAGGCTACACAAGTTATTTCTCACCCGAAGTGCCCTCGGTGGCAGGGAGGTCTAGTGGATGTTTGATCATCTATGTGGTAGTGAAACTGGAACGCTCCTTAGCACACGTATATCTATTTTCAGAGTAACACAGGTATGTAACGAATTTCAGTCAGTGTGAACATAAATAATAAGCATGAAAATTGTTCTTCTTTCTTCTTTGTTGTTTTCTGTAATGTGTGTAAACTATTTCCAAATTATTTGTTACAGCCAACACGTGTTTTGTCGCTACCAGGAGATCGTCCCGCGACTTTCTCAAGGCTATTTCCTGTGTATGAGCTGTTTATCTATGTGGTAATACTTCCGGTATTTATACCTGCACAAGAAGCAGGTTTGAAGAGCGTACTCAGCTTTTTGATAAAAGCGGTGGCGTCGCTGAAGATTTTTTACAACTGGCTCTGAGAAGAGTTTGGACTCGAGGAAACAGATACCAACAATATTATTTGGAACATTGGCGCCACCTCACCGGAAACTCAATGTGGGTTTAAAGTTTTCACCACATAGATAAACTGCTCGTACACAGGATATAGCCTTGAGACAGTCGCGGGAGCTGTTATTGTTAGTGGGGGATTTCTACTGCCATTGTGTCATTGTTCCTTAAAGTTGGATGCTTCTAAACCAAAGTGCTTGTTGTTAGAAGGGCTTCGCTTTGTTCATACCAAGGAAGAACCGGAGCTTGGTGTGATCTAGAATCCTAATATCTTGTGTTCGCCTGGGATAAACTGGTCAGCTCATTTAATCCCCTTTTTGTTCCAACTTTCAAGGGGACGAATGCACCTCAGTCACTGATTTTACTTTTGTTGCTGCGTCACTACTTTTGCATATTTCCAGTTTTAACATTACTCACTGCCCATTTAGTGGTCCTAATCCCTTGTCTTTAGAGCTTGAGGGTGTTTTGTAGGCTTTTCACCAATGGGCAAGGACTCACAGAGGGCTTTCTCTTACTGGCCAAGGGAAGAGACTTAAGTAGGCTTAGGTGGATCCGGTGAACCTCAAAGTCTGATGCTGCCCTAGAGTTTTCCATCTGTTTGGTCGCAGACACCCGCAATAAGGATGTTCTGCAAGAATTTGAGGGCATTGCCTGTAAAGTTCTGGAATTACTGTCAGTACCACTGACCCACTTGGGTGGTCAAGACCCAAAATGGTTTGCTAGAGACTGCTCCAAGAGCCTCTGGCAGTTGAAGGCGACCCTGAAGCAGGTCCCAAGAGATAGCAGTCTTGCAGTAGCCTGAAGGCAGGCCTAAAAGCAGGCATAAGGAAAGTGTCAACATGCTTTGTAGGAATTATTCCTAGAGAAACTAACCCAGACAAGTGAGTGCGGGGTTAACTTTGGAGAGGAGGTAGAGGATGAGGTCAAAGTAGCCACAGAGGTGGTGCGTGTCCCCTTGGTCTTCACTTGGGTGAAGTAACCAAGGGCATGTGTGGGTAAACACGTAGCAAGGCTCCAGGACCTGATGGAATCCCGCCAGACCTCTTTCGGGAGTATATTGAGCTATGGGGCCCTCTCTTGACTCAGGTCTTGAATAGAGCAGCATGGAGAGGTACCACCCTCGCTGTCGATGGTGGTGATCATGCCCATGTTCAAGAAGGGAGGCAAAGACAAACCTCAGTGTTACCACCCCATTTCATTGATTAATGCGGAAATGAAGGTCCTTGGGAGGGTTATTATTTATAGGCTCATGACTTGGTCGGATGCTAAAGGCACCTCTCGGATGTACAATACTGCTTCAGGCCAGGCAGGGAGGGCTACATCTGAATAATGTATGAATCTTTATTTCATCATTAATAAGTATACAGTAGCCTGGCCTGAATCCCTTTATTTGGCATTCATAAACCTCAATGGGGTAAACCGAACAACATTATGGGTCTTGCTTCTCGAGCTCGGTGTTGACTCAATATAATGACTCTTTTGGGGAATTTACACTTTGTGGGTAGTTTTTTATGAGCTGTACTAATGCCATCAGATTTTACTCTCTAAAGAGAAGATCAAGTCTAATATCCAGTATTACGTGGAAACGACTCTATATTATGAATAAGAGCCTTTCCCTCTAAGGTTAGTATTTCCGGTGTGAATGGTATGACTGAGTACATAAAGAACTGGTCATAAACTAGGTTATAACGGAGGTTGTAAAAATAGCTATAAACGATCACATAAGGCAAGTCTATCACCATTCGAGTGATGATATAAAATGTAATGTAATATTGAATGCATATATGTCCACAATGTTTAATAGAGATGTGTACATAGTGTACATATAGAATCCTAGCTTTAGGAATTGTACTCCATTTAGAAGTAAGGAAACGACCATTACATTTAAATATAACAACTTCAATGTACTGATTAATCCTTTTTTATACACAGGAAGGATAAAATGCCTTCAACCCCAAACGATCTCGAACTGTCCTGAAGAAGGTGTGCCAACATCCAAGGGCGATACACCGAAACGCGTCGACGCATTTCTTGTCTTTTAGAATTCAAGCCCAGGAAATTCCTAATATCAGGCATACTGCCATAGAGGATATATATTAAAAACGCAGACAGGGCATTTGAATCTTATAATCTGTAACAGATATAGGTACTTTTGTTCAATAAGGGGTTTCTGTTTTTGATCATAGGAAACATTTCTTGCCTAGATAAGTGCGTTGATTCATTTGTTATGACTATGTTGACACTTTAGCATCTGTAATTTTTTTTCTCTGCTTTATCTTTGTATATTAATGAATACTTTTTAATGTTGTTTTTATTTCGTGCACAAAATGATATGCTTCTGATTTTATATGTATTATAAATTGAAATGTGTAATGAATTTTCTCTTTACGTACATGTTTTTAAATAAAAAGTCTGTGAACGGTATAAAGTAGTTTGTGACCAGTGATTTCAAAAATTACTCGGAATAGGGAGTGTGAGTGAGTGAATCACCTTTTCCAGGGATTGTTTTTAGACTTTTCTAATGTCCAGACAAACAAGACCCGGCTCAGTATTGTAACCTTGACTAGGCATCTTTTTAAACTTTTTTTATTGTATTTTGGACTCAGTGTAGATGTGTTTTATAGGCATGATATTGTGACCTAAGGCACAACATGACCTAAGGACGTTACTTTTAAGGCCAATCCGAAGAGCAACTCAAATCCGGACTTGCAGACCGGCCGACATAAAATGCCTCAACGGCTCTTCAGTTCAACTGTCTTGTAACACCGTCAAAATTTTGTCTCTAGCATCACACGAACTAGTAAAGAAAGAATCAGCATAAAACCTAGGAGGGAATGGAGCATCTAAATAAGAATCCGGCAGTTGGGTATAAAGTAGCCGGCCTGTTGTCCTCTTGCAGACCTTTTTCTGTACTCCCTTTCTTCCAAAGCCCCTCTTGATGACAAGCCCTAGGCACAAACATGACCTAACCAGTAAATGTTCAAGGATATGAAACTAAAGTGACTTAAGAAACTGGACAGAAAATAATGCATAGCTGTTTTGAAGTTTGCTCCCTCTCCATTTTCTGCAGGCGTTAACAGAAAGCATGGACATGTTTACATCTCTGTTAATTATAATCCGCTGCTCTCTGGTTCCATCCCACACGAGGGTCACGATAACTAAAAATGCTTTAATGTAATTATTCGTATCTGAATGTTGACATTTTTATTATGGTAGTATGTTCCACTCTTTTTAACAGATCAAATAAAAGTATTTTTTACATTACTGTGAAATATTTACTGAGTCCTTTTATGTTTGCTGTGATCAAGTGAATACAATTTTATGATGCTGATGATGATGAGAACTCTAAGGGCTTGCTTGTTTGCTTCCTGTGTTCTTAAGTCTCAGGGACACTAAAGACTTCCTGCAATCCTGTTGGTGCTGCTGGACTCTGCCATCTTCGAGCTCTACCCTTGCCTGAGGTACCCAGAAGTGGGTTCTGAAGTTATTTTGCTACAAAACCGACACATCGTCACCACTGCGCTGGTGAGAATTGGCGCATCTCCCTTTGCCGGCGCAGCAGAGTCTGTTCAACGACATCGGTTCTACAGCCTGTGCGACCTGACAATGATGCTCAATGAATTTCGACGGCAATGCATTGCCTTCATCTCAAATGGAGCTCGACAATGACTCACTGACCCGACTGCATGGAAAAGATCATTGCATCATGGCCTCAGCGTAGACGCTTTGCTCCATCCAAGATACTTTTCAGCAGGATCTGCTTGAGTCTCGTAGCAGGCTGCCCTCCGTCATGGTCAGCCTGAACTTTGGATTCACGCCGGTCCCTCGTGGCCTGGAGTAACCTTTCAGTGCTTGTAGGAGAGTAGGATCTGCTTCTTATGGTTACCCCCACTTTTTTCTGTGTTTCACTGGTTTATCGACTTTAGTCTGGCTGGGGCCCTGCTAACCAGAGCCCTAGCCTAGCTGTTCTCTCTCTAAATTGATTACCTATACATTAGGTTCACTCCAGATTGGTTACTGGGTTACCCTTAGGAGTCCTTAGTATAGGGTACCTTAGGTACCAAGAGCATAGGTACCCCAGAGGCCTACCAGGGGCTGAAGCATATATTATGCCACCCCTGGGAAGCCTTCTGAAATGGCACCACAGTTCTGCACTTGCATCCTGGGTAAGGTGGTGTAAGCGCCCCTTGCTTAGATATAGTATACCTATATCTACCTTTCAAAACAGACACACATTAACCTATAAGTCACTCCTATGGCAGGCCTTGACAAACCTGAAGACAGAGTGCTTCGTTTTGTGTGAGAGGGTGCCCAGGCATGAGCTGTGCCCCTCTGCAGCTTTCGGAAATACTTCCTTATGGCTGTTCTTAGATCCAGCTATACCATATACTCTTAAGTGCATTATAATCCTCGTGGTTAATGCCAACATTGGAATGGCTGCATCAAAACATGTCGTGTTTGGTGTCAAACACTTTGGAATACTGCCGTTCTGGCAGCGGAAGTGGCATTCCTTCTTCTAGAGGGAGAAGACATGTACACACTAGTAAACACACTAGAAGTTAAACAGAGCCCCAGCATCACAAAATGGATGCTGCTGCCACGGACACAAGTCTGACCTCCTGCTGCTGGACGAAACTCCAGCAGGGGAGGCCTGGACAATAGGTTTACTGCCCAGGAGGTGCTCCCCAGACAGGCTTTAGTGTATTGGGGCAGGGTGGGTTGCATTCAGTGAATGCTTTCCAGACCGTTCCTGGGGCACACAAGGTGTCCCCGTGCACTCAGCCCCAGCTCAGAAGCGAAACTGGACAAAGGGGAAGGGGTGTAACCACCCCCTCCCCAGGTCCTTCCATAGGTGGGACCCTAGAGTTAGTCCAACCCCTAAACTTGGTATAAGTATAGGAACCCAGTCACTAGGACTTTAGATTACCCTGGACAAAACTCTGAAACATAAATCTTGGACCTTCGACATTCCAGATCGACTGGAAGATGGAAGAAATCACCTTTGGGGTCAAGGAGTGACTCCCCTGTTCAAACAGGCACCAAAGAAGCATCTTGCTGGTCTGCATTTTCGAGGCACCCGCTGGATCGCAAAGATCCTGCGACACAGGACATGGATGTCCAGACATCTCCGAGGCTGACACGAGTCCCCAGCAAAGCTGAGACCTGTAGCTATCACGAGAGACGTGGGGCCGGAACTCCTGGACATCCTGCACATTTGTTAGTGCATTGACTTCCCGAGCTTTCCCGAAGTTGTGCATTGGTCTACTTGTAGTCCAAGCCCTGAGCACCTTTTGGATTGAAGATTGGGGGCCTTCACTCCACGAGTGTTCCGTGGGCCCACGTTCAGCATTTCCGCTCGAGGCTCCTCCACGATCCCTAGTCTGTTGACTGGTGGGTCTCCACAAAAGTAAATCCTTTGCTTCTTGGGCTTCCCTGGTTGCTCCAGACGTGCCCTGGCTCCCCTCCAAAGAGTGAGTCCCTCAGACCTTGCTGGTCTAACCCGAAGCCAATCTTGTCATCTTGCGTGGGTTTCTGTTGCCAAGGCTTGTTGGGTCCGGATACCGACACTGCAGTGGGCTGAGCGGTAAATTCCGTTCCGCTCGTGGAATTTGCGGAATTTCGCGGAGAACACGAAATTGCCCAAAATTCTGCTTTCCGCCACTTCGCAAAATGTATTGCTTGCTCGCGTTCTCAAAATGCGTGTTTGCAAGATATTTCCCACCAAACATGCAAACAGCAATTGCAAACAGGAAAAAAGCATTGCAAACAAGCAATTCTGCGTGTTTGCCGAATTTCTGCGTGTTCGCAGAGATTTTTTACCGTTTCGTTGAGATTTGCGTAACGTGATTCCGCAAATTCCGCCCACCCCTACACTGCAGCACTCTACATCCGACAAAGGACAGCTCAAATCCAGGTCCTAGTTGTCGTCGACGCCTCCTGGACCTCGTGGCTGAAGAGTCAAGCTTCCCCTACATCACCTTAAAGCACCCGACATCGGCTGGCATCTTCTTGTCGCCTTCCTGGTCACTGGCTAGTGACCCAGACTCTGTTCCCTCTGCTTTCAGGTTTTTCAGATCTACGATCCACCCTTGGATCTATCCGGACACTCTTCTCATGGACGCCTGCAGCACTTCTTTGCAGCTCTTGATTGGAATCGACGACGAAACCGTTGGTCTTGACTCTCAAAGTGTCCTTATTCTTTAAAATAAAAAAAAAGTCTATGATGATTTGCGGCTGTGTTTAGACACTGCACGCGTCCCCAGTGGGTCGCCTGCATCCCTCCCTTGGGTGGTTCCTGGTTGCCCCAGCGGATTCTACAGGCCCTAGGCCTGGTCTCTATATTCATAGTGGTACTTATACCACTTTCTTAGTATATGGTTTGTGAGTCCCCTAGGGAAAAACGTATACTGTGCTAATTTACTGTGTGCTATTTAAATTTTTGTATTGTACTTTTGCCTCTAGCCTCATAAAGAGACTAGAGGGGTGTGTTTAGAATAAATACATATATTTTAAATATATACCTGGTGTGGTTCTCCTTTCATTTGACCATTCATGAGGTTATAGACTGGTAAAACAAGCTGCTTTACATTCCTTCAAGACTTAGCCTGAAGGCTGCTCTCCACAGCTACCACTAGGATAGCTTACTATAAGGTTGACTTTAAATATGTAAATGTATATGTTGTAGTACTTGTATAGCGCCCGAAGCACCCCATATGGGGTCTCTCCGGCGCTCGTACGCATACCGCTGTGGAACCCTTCCTGACTTCTCCCTGTGAGGTGCCCACTCCTGGGCACCCCCAAGGTGCAGACAGGCATCCTAGCGCTGTTGGGGCCGTTGTGGAGATTAAGCAAGCTATTGCCCAGAGTTGCAGAGTGGGACCCAAGATTAGAATAAGCACTGAGGCAAGAAATATCAGGTCTGAGGAAACTGAGCCCAAGACCCGCCGAGGCGGGAATTGAACCCTGGTCCCGGGCCAGACCTCTGCATCAGGGTCTGCCGTTCTAACCATTGAGCCACACTTCTCCACTACCATCAATAAGGGTCATATGGACTGGTGCAAGGTGCCCACTAAAATAGTGGACATCATATGACAGGCCAACTTCTCACAGTGCTATAGACTTCCTTGCACTATTTTGCATTTATTGTATAAAGATTCATATCTCGACTTCTACTGATTGGAATTT
Organism: Lissotriton vulgaris; assembly: GCF_964263255.1. Classification (NCBI taxonomy): domain Eukaryota; kingdom Metazoa; phylum Chordata; class Amphibia; order Caudata; family Salamandridae; genus Lissotriton; species Lissotriton vulgaris. The sequence goes on from NC_141685.1 coordinate 489,943,168, forward strand.
TGTTGTTTTGGTCTAGGTTTACTCAGATAAATATTCTCTATTTCACTAAACCTGTGTGGATTCTTTTTTGTGGTCTTTTCATTGTGTTACTATGTGTGTCTGTTGCACAAATAGTTTACACATTGCCTCTTAAGGGAAGCCTGCTTGATCTGTGCCACATTACCAGATGGTGAGCACAGGTTAATTTAAAGTGTGCATCTCGCTTCCCTGACTACATTTTGGGTCCCTACTTGGACAGGGTGCGAACCGCTGCCAACTAGAGACCCAATTTTTAACACCCTACTAACTGGTAATGGTTCCAGTCTCCTTCTGCTCTAGTCAGCACAGCTAACTCAGTCTAAGCCATTTAGGTTTCTGACCCTGCCACCAAGCCTGGGGCAATTAAATTATTTTCCAAGAGACAACCAACACCTTGCTTCTATCTCATCCTTACATTTAACATGGCTTCCTTGCCACTGACGTCTACCTCAACTCCGGCAAGCGGGTACTCCATGTTTTCACTACTGGCTACCATACGTATATCCTTGGTACCTGGGAGCAACTCCTTGTGTTTGAGATACTTTCTTTCAACCATAGTGCTGACAGCTCCAGTATCCCTCGGGTAAGTACCTTCCTACCACCCATATTGACGTACCGCACAAACTCCTTTGGGATAGGAGGATTAGGTTTGGATCAATTCCAAATGTTCTTAGATGACTTTGCTCTGCAGAGGAGAATCCTGTAGCAGTGCATTGAATTACATGCACCTATAGTAAACGTTCTTCTAATCTACCTAGAAGCAACAGAGGGTCAGCACAGGCAAGCAATGACTACTGGCACCCATAGAAAATAATTTAAGATTTGAGTTATGTTATGTTATATGTTATGTTAATTATGTTATGTTATGTTATTGTGAGAAAATGAATTATTATTTGTAGTGGATGGTAGTTTACCACAAGTATCAAGGTCACTATCTTGTTAAGTCCACTTAAAGGGCTTTGTAATTTAAACCTGAGCTCATCCCCTTGTAGCGATGGTACAGAGCAGACCAGCTTGAATTAATATAATGTGAAAAGCATTTAGATGTACCAAAACTGTTAAAAAGTAAAAATCACAGCACGATAAAATCCCACTCCAATTTATAAAAATAGTGAATAATTTAATAAACAAAATGATGCCAAAATGACAAATATCCAATAATGGGAATCAGAGGTGTGGAAGTTATGAGTAAGAATACCACCAAAAAGTGCAAAGTACCAATGGTAGTCAATAGTCCCTGAACACAAGGACATAGGCGGGATTTCAGGCCTACTGTGTTGGAGCATGGGGTGGATATACCAACCAGATTGGACCAAGTCAGAGCTTTTACCTTTGGACTCTAGAAGTCTCAGGGTCCGATGTAAGACCCTTTTTTGTGCACACAAACGGTGATCGGCCCGTCCGACTCGCAAAATAGAGTTTGAGACTCTCGCTATTAGGAAGGGGCATCCCTTCCTAATAGCGAGACTCCCTGCCATGTACAATTGTCTTGCGACTGACACTACAGTCACTACACTTACAGTCTACCACCTACTTTAAGTAGGTGGTCAACCACTTGCAGACGGGAAGGAGCTCAGAGGAAGTGTGTAATGGGGACCATTGCCTGCCCTTAAAAAATGAAACTGAAAAATTGTATTTTTATATTTTTAAATGCATCCCGTTTTCCTTTAAGGAAAACGGGTTGCATAAAAAAAAGTGCTTTATTAAAAAGCAGTCACAGAGATGGTGGTCTGCTGACCCCAGCAGGCCACCATCCTTATGAGTGCTAGCCATTCACAATGGGGTTGCAAATTGCGCTTGCCTCATGAATATTGATGAGGCATGCAATTTGTGACCCCATTGGGAATCGCAAACAGTGTCTGAGACACTGTTGTACATTGCATTTTGCTAGTCACTAATTGAATATTGCAAAGCGACGCAATTTGCAAGTCACAAAATGCAGCCGTTGTACATCTGGCCCAAAGTCCTTCAGTGAGTTGAGGCAGCAGGCTGTAACAAAGGGGGGTTCCATGATGTAGGATGATAGGCGTTGGACGAGGTCTCTGTGAAGCTGTTGGTTTTGATGGGGAAAGCTCTGAGCGGGAATATTTGAATATCTTGCTTCTGGCGTCTTCGCACAGTCAAGATTTTACCTTTGAACTGAGAGCCTGATTTAGAAATATTTTACTCTGTCACAAACTTGACGTATATCCCGTCCGCCATATTACAGGTGCATTAGATCCAATGGCACGTGTAACATGAATGATAGGATATCTGTCCTGTTTGCTATGGCATTACCTACCCGCCGAACTATAAGTCAGGCCCTTAGTCTCTTTTTCAGAGCTCAGAATCCTCCAGTGGGGCAAGGCTGGAGGCTGTATCCTATGAGGGCTTCACAAGGCCAAGTACCAACTAGGTATCACCCCAGCAGCAATGTACCTTGGGTGGATCAGCTTGGCAGGTTTGTCCCGCTCCTCTGGATATCATGTAATGTAATTGTGGGAGGGCTGGGCGGAACACAAATCTAGGAAGCCTGAGATGTTTGTTTATCTTGGCGTTTATTTTGTGGACAACACAGGGGAAAAAAATAGATTGGTAGCTCGATTAACGAGTCTTTGGCAGGTCTCTTTGGGTTGTTGTATTCTTCTTATTATGGTTGTCTTCTTCTTTGTGTCTGCTTTCTTTTAGGTTTGCCTTCTGTGGTTGGTCATCCCCTGTCACTCCAAAAAGAAAACAATGACAGGATGGTAAGTGACATGTGGAGAGGTTCACTGAAAAGGGATAGGTACCATCACCACACCCCTGGGTGCAGAGTATTTGACTATCCCTTTATTCAAGGTGGGAAAAAAAGAGAAAAAATGGTCTACACCCCTTTCCCCACCCTCTTCTCAATGTCTCTTCTACCTCCAAGTAGAGAGGACGGAATGTTGTTTGGGAGAACAAGGGAAGAGGCAAAACATAATCCCCAACATTCTTTTCACAATATGCCCTCGCTACAAGAATGTTTCTATGTTTAGGGAGTTTGTTTCACTGTTTTTTTATCCCCTTCTCCCCCTTCACTCGTTTCTTACCTATTGCACACACACACAAACAAAAAGTAATATGTAAAAAAAAGACATTTTAAGCCAGATTGGCGAGTCGGTTGAGGTGTGACATCAGCGAGAACCTAGGAAATCAGGCTCTGTGTGTCAGCTTTTCCCCTGTGAGGCCCTTCTGTCTTATTTCAATGCCTTCCCTTCAATTACCTCCCTCCTTCCCTCTTATTCTCATTGATACCCACCCCTGCACCTAAACGTACCGTGCAAGCCTCAACTCTCCTGAGTTGCGGCAGAGAGTCAGGCTTCCCAGGGTGACTATCACTCCTCGCTCCAGATCTCCGGGGTGTCGTCGTCTTATGGGAGCCATCACGTCTCTCCTTCTTCTTCCTCAGCTCTTTCGGCCCTCCTCTCTGCTCCTGTCAGGTTTGTTTTGTCGTCGTCGGAATACACGCTGCTTTTCTCCGTGTCTTCCGGGTGCCGCCCCCTTCCTTCTTCGCCGGTCCCTTTGTCCACCACCGTCTTCCTGTGGTGATTGGTTCTCTGGGTTGAGGGCTCCGCCCCCTTCTTTCGTCATTGGCTCCACGTGGTCTCCTTTAACGCTGTGTTCCACTTTTTTATTGCAGGGAAAGTGTTGCTGGTACAACCAGTCTCGTTTTTCGGGCTGGAGTAAAAAAGTGAAGAGCGGTTGGCGTTATAGGGCTCAGTTCGGGTAGAGGTGACTTGGTGGCTGTGGGGAGGAGGTTGGGGGGATCGCCTGCCTCACAGTAATGTAATGTAAGCTCCTCACCCACGCACACAAAGCACTCCACAACGCCGGACCAGCCTACCTGAACAGCAGACCCAGCTTCGACACCCCCACCCGCCAGCCTCGCCCTTACCACAGTTCACCGCATCCAACGAACGACCTCCGGTGGCAGATCCTTCTCCTACCTCGCCGGCAAGACCTGGAACACCTTCCCTACCCACATACAGCAGACCCAAGACCTACTCGCCTTCAGAAGACTCCTCAAGACCTGGCTCTTAGAGCAGTAGCAGCAACCACCCTCCCCTCAGCGCCTTGGGACCCTCACTGGTAAGTAGCGCGCTTTACAAGTACACTGATTGATTGAAGGTAGATTTGTAGTGCCATAAGGTTATCCAGACACTGAGTAGGTGACTGTAGGCATATGTTGAGGCTGGGCCAGAATACAGGCAGTCTTGATGGTCCCCGAAGAAGACTAATTGAATAGCCAGGTCGTCAGCTTCTTGCTGAATTCAAGAAGTGATGAGGAGGCCGTGATGTGTTGGGGAAAGTCATTCTAGGATTTGGTGGCTTGGTAGGAGAATGACCAACCTCCCGTTCTGCTGCTGTACAAGTGAGAGTGATGCTGAGCAAAGTTGTTTGGTGGGTTGGTGGAAGTGAAGCTGGTGTTTGAGGTATGTGGGTCCTTTGTTCTGTAGTGATTTCAATGCATATGTGGGAAGTGTTAACTGGCAGTGATTTTAGATGGGGAGCCAGTGGAGCTTTCTGAGGAGTGATGTAGGATTGATTCTTGCAGAAGGTCGAGGACTAGTCTGGTGCTGTTTTTTTGGATGATTTGAAGTCTGTGAATGAGATGGTTTGGGATGCTGGTGTAGAGTGTGTTGCGGTAGTTCAATAGGCTTGTGATTAGGGCCTACATGATTGTACTTCTGGTGTCCAGCAGGAACCATTTGAATATTTTATGTAACATGCAAAAGATGAGGAAGCATAAGGAGGAGACAATGTTGACCCGGGACTTCATGCTGAGGTTGGTGTCCAGGGTGAGGCCTAGGTTCTTAGGGCAGTTGGGTGGGTTAGATGTGGATCCAAGATTGGCGGGCCAGCAGGTGGATTCCCAAGGTGAGCTCTTATTTCCAAAGATCACCACTTCAGTTTTATTGTTGTTGAGCTTGAGACAATTTTTTCCATCCAATTGGCAAGGCTGGTCGTGCATTGTTTGAAGATTTTCTTGGTGGTGACAGTATCATCTGAGAGGGAAAAATTAACTGGGTGTCGTCATCATAGGAGATGATGTTGATTCCATGGGATCTGATGATGATTCCCATAGGAGTCATGCATATGTTGAAAAGTGTGGGGCTGAGTGATGATCCCTGGGGGACTCCGCAGATGAGGTCCTTGGGTTCTGATGTGAACGGTGAGAGCCTGACTCATTGCTTTCTCCTGAGAGGAAGAAAACTATCCATTTGAGTGCTGGTCCTTATATTCCTGGTGTTTGTAGTTTGGTGATGACTATGTCATGGGAGACTGTGTCTAAAGTGGCAGAGAGATTGAGGAGGATGAAGGTAGTGGTCTCTCCATGATTGTGAATGGTACATATGTCAGCGATGGGGGCTATTTCGGTGCTGCGGTTGCTTTAGAATCCAGATTGATAGTCATCCAGAAGTTTGTAGTATTGTAGTTGGTCCGAGAGTTGTCTTTTGATGGTCTTCTCAATGGCTTTGGCTGGTAAGGGAGCAGCGAGATGGGTCAGTAATTGCTGAGTAGTTTGGAGTCAGTTGAGGGTTTTTTGAGGAGGACAATGATTCTGGGATGTTTCCAGCTATTTGGTAAGGTGGCTGTTTTGAGGAAGGTGTTGATGATGGAAGTCAGTAGAGTGCTGATTGTGACTCTTCCCAGGTTGCAGATATGGTGGTGGCAAGGGTCTTTCGGAGCCCCTGAGCAGACTGTCTTCATTATTGCTGCAGTGTTCTCTTTAGACACAGTGTTCCATGCTGTCAGTTGGTAGTCTTTGGTTGATATAGATAGCAGTCTGAGAAGGTTGATGGGGGGAGGCTGGGGTTCAAAGTTGCTACAGATCTTGGTGATTTTTTTGTGGAAGACGTTGGAGAGGTTTTTACAGAGTTCTTGTGTAAGGGTGATTGTTTGGGTTGTGACTGTTGAGTTGGTGAATTCTTTGACAATGTAAAAAAGGTATTTGCAGTTGTTAGAGCTTGATTCCATTCTCAGGGTCAGGGCCATTTTCTTGGTCTCTTTTACTTGATAGTGATAGTGTCTAAGTGTGGCCTTGTAGGTGTTTCTTGTAGTGGTTCTCCATTTCCTTTTGAGTTGTTTGAAACTTCTCTTAGATTCTCTGAGGTCAGCGTTGTACCTGATCTTTTGGGTATGGTGTTTTTCAGGGCTGCCAGGTAGGTGGTGATCCAGTTGTTGAAGTTGTTTGTGTCATTGATGGAGTTGTTGGTGGGGCCTGGGTAGCTTAGTTGGAGGGCGTTGAGCCATTTCGTTTCTGTAACTTTCTTACAGCAGTGGCTCGCCGTGTTGCCAGACTCTGTAGGGGTGGTTGGTGGCCCTGTTATATGGAAGTGTACAATGGTGGTCCTTCCATGTGAGTGGAGTAATGTGGCTGATATTAGCCTTATAGCTGGAGGAGATGATGGGGTCCAGGGTTTGCCCGTCGATGTTCTGTAGACTTTCGAGATAATCTGTGGAGTTGGAGGCCTTGTGGTCATCGAGATGAAAGTTGAGATTGCCTAAGAGCATGAAGTCTTTAATGCCCATGGCGAGGGGTGCTGTGAGGACAGTGAGGCGGTTGCTGAAGTGGGTGAGAGGTCCTGGGAACTGGTAGGCGAAGGTGCCTTTGAAGCTTGAAGTGCATGTGTTACATAAAAGTGGCTTCTTTGTCAGTGTAAGAGCTACACATGATGGTGTCACCATGAATGATGGCGAGTCTGCCTCCTGGTTTATGTAGTTGATCCTCCTGCAGGGTTTTGGGTCCAGTACAGAAGGCAGATGTTATTTCCTGTGCTGGTGTGGGATTGTGCCAGGATTCGGTAAGGACGAGTTACAATGCGTTGGAGTCAACGAGGTCCCAAATCCCATGGAGCACTTGCCCAGTGAGCGTATGCTGAGGAGCATGCATGCAAGTGAGTGTAGTTGTGTGGGGTGGGTGTGTGGTGCTGTGAGTGCAGGTCTTGAGTTCTGACTTGTTGAGGGGTACAGTGTGTATGAGTTATAGAAGTGGGTGGTGTGTGGAGGCAGGTAAAGTGCAACGGGGCCCATGTGGACTGAGGTGCGGCTTGACAGAAGCATTTGGTGCGATGTCGAGGGTTGAGCAGGTGGAATTCATCAGCAGTGTAGCAGTGGGAGGCATTTAGCACCAGGGCTTCTGGTGCTGGGCACCCCCCGGGCACAGACCGGTGCATCTAGACTTGCCTTTGGCAGTTGGAGGACCGCTGCGGCAGTGGGCAAGCTCAGCAAGAAGAGAAAAGGCCAGCAAGGAGAGCAGTAATGTCAAGCAGAATCAGCAAGGTGGGAAAATGTGATCGTAGGAGCAAGTGGGGGTGAGAAACCGACAGAAGAGATATCAACACGAGTCAGAAAGGCAATGCAAGGTCAAGGTCGCACTGAGGCAGAAGAGAGATGCCTGGGCACCTACTCAATGGGGTTGCGGTGCGGCCTCCATTTAGTAGGGCCTTGGAGAGAGGGAGGAGTGAGATGACAGTGGGTGGGCTGAGCAAGAGTGGGAAAGTCCAGTGGCAAGGCAGGAAAACGCAATCGACGGAGCAAGTTCGGGGCAAAAACTGACAGAAGAGACCAAGATGAAAAATGGAGCAGTAAGAGGAGCAAAAGATGTCAAAAGAGGCAGTTAAGAGGGAACAATTATGCAAAAAGGAGAAGGTAAACAGAGACAGGTGGCAGATAGAACAGATGGCACAGACAAGAATAAATAGTTACTGTGTCATGGGCAGAATGAGCATCTAACAAGAAAAATGGCAGGAGACAGACACCAACTCGAGTCAGAAGGGCAAGGTAAGGTCGAGGTTGCACTGGAGCAAAAGAGAGACACTGAGAACTTTCAAAATGTTTTTGAAGTCATACGTTTTCAGGGATGTTAGAAGACATCTAGATGGACACAGTCTAGAGTCCTGTGACGTCAGGAACAGTACATGTGAGTCAATACTCACTCCAACAGAGGCCACCAGCAGGGTTCAGTTTCAGTCCAGTTGGCACTGGTCAACTGGGCACTACTGGAAAAGGAAGGCCTCTTGTGGCCCTAAAGATTACACAGCAGGTCAGTCAACTCATCCTTGAAGTCTACTTTTTTGTCCTTGGTACACGTGGGAACAGGTTCAGCGCTTTAGGTCTACTCACAGGTCTTAAACAGAGGGTGCAGTCCTTCTTTTGTTCTTCCACAGCTCCAGTAGTGTTCTTAGAAGCATGTCAGGGGATACCACATTTAGGCCTAGCACTAGCTTGTAGGTGGGGGTGACTCCAGCACCTTCCCATACCAAAAGGAAAAAGTTCCTGGGGTAATCCTGCACAGTTTTACAGCAATTCCTGTTTGACCTACTGTAAAAATTCCCACAGGGCCCTTCACTTACTAAATTCAAGATGGAAAACCCCTTCTCCCTTTGTTGAGGGCCAGTGTGCCGAATCAGAGATATGTCCATGTGAATGAGCATTCTCCTCCTCCTTGGTCACTCCAAACCAGTTCTGAGGGCCGCTTTTCCTGTCCCTGGGGCAGGTTTAGGTGTCATCTGCATCTGCAATCTGCTTGTGACAAGGAGTAGTAGATTAATTTCATAGGGCATAATAGTTATTCCAGATCCAATTTCACCATTTAGTTGGGCTTTTAATAAATATTAAAAACAGTACTTGAAATATTTTTCGAGCTGGTCCCTATTCTGAGATAGCAGAATTAATATTTCATATTGCTTCCCAGTTTTTCTAAATGAGTCATCCTGCCTTCCTAAGGAAAAAATAGCTTGTGGGGGATAGCCACTGTAGGGACATTGTAACTTTAAATGTTTTACATGCATTCTGCCATGTGGGCTACAGCACCTATATGGGGGGACTTATTTATATTCAAAGTGAGGTTTTACTGTGGAAAAATAATTAATTTTGACAGGATGGTTTTCAGTTTTAAAACTGCAACAGCTAGGCTACAGTGGTAAGGTTGGAGTTATTTTTGTCTAGTGACACAAGTGGATGACAGAGGAGTGCGGTAGTCCTGTTGTGTAGTACATCAGACAAGGAACACCACCCTTTTACATGTTCACGTTTACATTTTTTAAACATTTCTAATGTTTTTATTAACATTTGGTTAACAACAATACTTTCCCAAATCAGCGTATTACAGTGGGTACAAAGTTCATGGTTTTAATCAATCTGGGTAAACATTCGTACAACAGAAGACGTTGACCTTATTTGGGTTGTTTCAATTCATTAAGAACCCTAATAACTTCTGTGTCAATATTACTTTCTTGTCTACCTTAAATTTGATAATGAAAACTGCTTAAAGAACTTACCCCCTCACCCTCACTATTCCTCCCCCCGCTTGGGCATGAGTAGCAGCATTCACTTCGGGGTTTGATTGACCATTTATTCAATCCAGTATCTCAGCTGTCTATATTCTCCTCGCGCATGGATAAAGGTCCCGTCCCTACCTGGGTGAGGTGGGAAGGAAGCTCTTCCCTCTCTGAGGGATCTTTCTCTTCAGATAGGGCTGCGATCATTAAGTGCCAGGCCCTCACGTCCTCTTCAAGGTTCTCATCCCTTCTGACCTTTTTCATCCTCACTAACTCTGCAGGGGCCCACTCTATCATATCCTTAATCCATCTCCCGTGCTGGGGTGAATCCGGACTAAGCCAGTGAATCGCGATTTGTGTCTTTGCTAGTAAAAGCCCCAGCTGTATAAAACTTCTTGAGAGCATCTTAGTTTTTGGCATGGGTAGCAGTCCCAGCACCACTGCTTTAATGATGACTGGTATAACACATCCTGTGGCTGTCTGCAAAGTATCTTTAATCTCTCCCCAGTAGGGTGCCAACTCAGGGCTCTCCCAGAACATGTGGACAAAGTGTGCGTCTGAGCCTCTGCATCTGGCACAAGTATCTGCTCACTCCGGGTATATTTTGTGTGGTATGCGGGGTGTGAGATATGTCTGGTGCATCACATTATATTGGATTAATTTAAAGCGTGTTTTGGAACTTATTTGTTTGACACCTTCATGCACTTTCTGCCATTGCACCTCCGTAAGTGGCTGGTCCATTGCGTCATTCCATTTCGTCTGCAATGGAAGGGGAGCCATAGGGGTGTCCTCCCGCAGCAATCTGTAAATATGTGAGACCAATCTCCCAGTGTGGTTATCATCTGCAGCACTGCCGTGACCTGTGGCTCTTGTGGGAATGATGGCCATATCTCTGTGGCTACCGCTGAGACCTTAGCGTATTGCAAATATTGTCCCCTGCCTAATTGAAAGATAGCATTAGCTTCCTATCTGGTTATGGCCGTTCCGCCACATATAAGTACCCCATTAAAAGACAGTCAACCCCCTTTTATTTATTAACATTCATTACTTGTTCTATCCGTTTGAAGGGAGTCACCGCCCACAGGGGAGTTTCGGAGCGCAAGGTGCTCTATTTACTACTTTCTTTATCGCCACCTCCCAATCCAATGCCACATGCTGTATAACATAAGGGAAAGATCTTGGTACCCTTGATCCCATCATAAAAAGTTCTGGCAGGCACAACTCAGTGTTTCTCGCAATTGTATTGCTCATCAAACCAATGCACTGCATGTTGGAAATGCGCGGCTATGTAATAAAAATTCAGATGAGGGACCTCCAGACCCCCCATCCCCCACCATCTCTGCAGGGTGCTCAGCTTAATCCTCTTCCATTTGGATCCCCATAGCAACTCTATGATCCTATTATAGAGTTGTGTGAAAAAGTGCTGCGGAACCAGTTCTGTAAGGTGTACAGGCATCTCGGCAGAATGACCATTTTAGACAATGCTGCCCTCCACATTAAGGATAACGGGAGTCCCTTTCAGAAGGCAACAGATCTCCTAATCCCGTCTATCCTCTTCCCTATTTTTTTCGCTAGGTATGAAGTGCTAAGATGTATCAGTGTGATCCCTAGATATCGAATCCCCTCCAGTGCCCATCTTATTCCCACATTAGGTAATTCATTCTCGCGTTTCCCTAACTGGACCCCCATGGGAAACAATTTGGATTTCCCAGAGTTAAGACAGAGGCCAGCGCATACTCCAAACCTTTCCAGTTCATTTATAAGCACTGGAACTGCCTTGCTTGGACTGTGCAACTACACAAGTGTGTCATCGGCATACATTGTAACCACGTGGAGAGCTTCCCCCAACTGTATCCCCCAGCATTCCATTTTTGTTCCTAATGTAATAGCCAGCGGCTCCATCGCTATAGCGAAAAGAAGCGGGGACAGGGGGCACCCCTGCCGAGTACCCCGTTGCAGACCAAAACTCTCGGAGACTTGTCCTCTTACACGCACCCGTGCAGTCAGCCTATTATATATGGTTTACATCCAATCTAGAATAGGTTGTCCCACTCCCATCTTGGCCAACACTGCCCACATATTGTCCCACTCCACGAGTCAAAGGCTTGCCGTATATCTAACAGGTCCAAGGCCCAGTCCTTGCTTCAAGACTCGGGGCATGCCAGACGCCCTGTGGTATTAAGGGTAGGGATAAACCCAGCCTAATCTGGATGGATCATGTGGGACATATAGGGCAGCAACCAGGACGCCAGTATTCACTTAAGATTTTGGCATTCATATTGAGGAGAGATACTGGTCTATAAGAGCCCAGCAAAAGAGGGTTCCTGTCTGCCTTAAGGGGCATGGAAACGATTGCCTCAGACATGGTATTTGGTAGCATTTTTCCATCTAGTGCCTCGTCAAATACCTCTAATGAGTGGTCAGCCAATAAGGGAGCATATCTTTGATAAAATTCCACTGGGTATTTCTCAGGCTTCAGGCACCGTACAGATGGTAGGATTTCTTCCCTGGAAATCGGTGCCCAAAGGACCTCCGCCCCCATTTCATCTAGTTTAGGGAGATCTACACCCTCCAGAAATTCCCACAACTCTCCCGAATCAGTCTGCTGGGCCCCTGTGCATGTAGATTCCGAATGTAATGCACATTCCCTCAAAATCTCCCCTTTTGTCTGTAGTTGAACCCCCTCACTGTTTTGTACTTGCAATATAGGTAGTTGTTCCTTTTCCGTTCTAATTAACCTCACCAGTAGCGCCCTGATCTATCCCCCTGCATATGTAATCTCTGCCTATATGGCGTATATGTGTATTTTCCAAGCCTGGCCCAGGCATCTGGCAGCTCCCCATGTACCCTGGTTAACGCAGTCAAATGCCCCTTTGTCTCCTGTATTGTGCCCTCTAGTCAGACCCCCCAGGATATAGCGGCATGGATTGGCAAATTTAGCGGCACAAAGATGGAAATTTAGCGGCACAAAAATGGAAATTTAGCGGCAATTTTGCGGCATTTTATTTGGCCATTTTCCTACAACAAACACAGATATCTTCTTTTTTTTGTTATTTAACAACATGAAGCTATGTATATTTGGTTAATTTACAATGTAGACACTTTGTTTCCCTCGAAAAGCAAAAGACTGCCCGTCAGCAGCCCAGGGCAGCAAAGCAGCGTTACAGGCGTCCTGCGTTGCGTGGGGCAAGGCGGCGCTTTATAACGCGGTGTCAGCGCGATATGTATGGCAAGAGAGAGAAGAACCAAGAGGTCACTGCCAGAGGTCCTAAGTGAAGACTCCGAGCAGATGACAAAATGGTCATGTGTGTTTAGCCTCTTGAATGCAGTGGATGACCCGTTGACAGCCACAGTGTAGTTTTAGTACCAGTAATCAGTTTCAACTTAGTTGAACAGAGCAGTACGTAAACAAGAGGAGACATGAATTCTAAAAGCACCTCTATGTATTTTCAGTCAAGCATTTATAGCACCTTTTACATAGTTAAAATTATTTAAATGCTGGCCAAGAGCACTGTATAGCTAAACGACCGGTTTGATGTCTTGAATGCCCTTTTAAGATGTAGAAATCGGTGTGCTGACTGTAGAAGTCAAAACTCGTAGAATCTACATTCAGTGCAAACCTCGGGCACAATTTTTGCCCACGATCCTTTAGTTTTCCTTTTCAGTAAAATCAATGCCTCAACGCTATTACTTTGCCACGTCTTGACCTAGTGCCACGGAGGTGAAGGAAAAAAAGGGAAAGTATTTGAAATACTTATTCTGCTGTCATTTAGGTGTGAAAATCATCGTTGACAGGGAATTTTTTGTAATGTGTGTAATGTGTGCATTCATTTGTATGCACCTCCCCTGCATGGGAGACCTGTGACTGCTCTATGGAAAAGCTGTTTGTGATCAAGGCCTTAAAAGGCATGTATATAAATCTGCATTACAAAAAAAAATCTGTGGCAGGCTATCGACTAACCTGGTAAATAAATTCCGTTTTGATTTGAAGTTTGTGAATCCATCTTGTGTGACGATCTTGCCAATAATCTGATATGGATCCTGCCCTCCTGGGCTCGTGTTGGGCATCCTTGATTTCAAACAATTGCTGTATGAAATAACCTCTGGAGTTTACTCTTCCGACAAGGGACTAGACTGTAAGCCTGAGATGGTTTTGCTGAGTCCTGACATTACAACCGCTCATCCCACCTTCCACCCTGGGAGATAAAGCTGGGCTGGGGGTTTCCTTCGCACACTTTGTCCCTGAGAAGAGAAGAGGCCCATTTCTGGAGGGGGTGGCGTGGGGGCTGCTGGGGGGCATTGACTCATCCTGTGAGCACACAAGCCTTAGTCGGCTTACTCTTTGCTTAGCACAGCAGACACCCGCTCACGAAGCCCACGCTTGTGCAACCTCTCGCATTCTAAAACCTGCCTCTTCTCTTTCCAAACAATTACGCAAAGTGTGTTTACCACATTTACAGCAGCGTGAGGGGGAAGAATGACGTTTGGAAAATAAATAAAAACCGTGATCTGAAAGTGTCTTTACTTGGGTGTTCACTTGCAACAATGGCGCCCCCTGTGGTGTCTGTCACAGTCACAGCCCCTGCGGGCGGCTTTGAAACTCCGTCTCTAATGTAAGCACTTTGGGTCCTGGCCTGGGTTCAGGGGCGTCAGTAAGATGGGGGAGGGGTCAAACTTCAGATTTTCCAACAATCACGCTCATATCATGTGCATATTTTAAATAAATAACCAACAACCCCCCAGGATGTAGCTGCATGCATTAGCTTTTGTATAAATGCCGCGATTTCTACAAAAGTGCCGATTATGCGGGCACTTTTGTAAAAATCGCGGCATTTTTACAAAAGTGCCGATTTCGCGGCAAATCGCGAAATCGCGAAATCACAAAATCCTGGAGGGTCTGTCTAGTCTCTTCAGCTGGCTCTCAAGCTTTGAGACGTCCCTTTCTAATTGTTGCTTCACTCCATATGTGGTATTCATGCACACCCCTCTTATAATCACCTTCATGGCCTCCCGCTTAGTTGATCTGTTAGTTGCAGACCCCCCATTTCTCCCGAAAGTAATTCTGTAAGGTCTCTGAGACCACAGCAGCATGAGGAGGATCTGATAAGGCTTCCACTCTGAGCCTCCGAAGCGGGATTGCTGGGTGGCCCGGACCATTCTTCAACGTGAGCAATAGGAGAGCATGATCTGAAATGTATCGGGGGGAGGTATGAGATACCCTCTGTATCTGCCGACAACCCAGGTGTAAGACAACAGTGATCGATGCAGCTAAGTGTATTTGCCGCCGGGGTATAACAGGATAACGCTTTTGTCATTGGGTTTCTAGCCCTCAATTCATCTCTGAGTAGCATACCCTGTAGCAGTACCTCCAAAGATTGCAGTATGCGTGGTTTAGTGTGAGCTCTCGGGGGTTCTCTATCTAGCTGTGAATCAAAGACACAGTTGAAATCCCCAAGTTGGACAATCTCGGCCCCCATGTACGGTGTTGCTGCTTTAATAATGGAGGGGAAGAAGTCTGGACAATCTAGATTTGGAGTATACACGTTGATAATACACAACTCTCTGCCCTCCCACTTCCCATGGAGAATGACATATCTTCCTTCAGAATCCAAAACGTGACTCATGTGATGAAATGGGACTCCCGGGGCCACCCAGATCACAGCGGCCCTTGTGAATCATGAATAAGAGGTAGCATATATCTGACCTCTCCATTGCTTACGGATACTTGCGATGGTGTCCCCCCCATACATGCATCTCCTGCAACCCTGCAATCCCCACTTTGTATCGTTTCAGAAAGGCGTGAACTCTACGTCGTTTCACCAGCCCCACCATACCTCTAATATTCCAACTAAGGAGTTTCAGAAATTGCACTGCCATTATTATCAGGCCACAAATCTAAGTATCTCAGGATGTGACTGACCCATCTGTCCCCTCCAACCCCTCGTAGCCTGCACAGTGTGATATCTATCCCATGACCAAGTGCAACATCCCTTAAACATCAAAACAGTAGAACCTGAACTGTCCCTTTTTCCCTCCCCCTCTTGGACAGTAGCACGAGTCTCGCTGCTAGCAATACATTCAGTGCAAAATTCAACACATATCGCCCCCTACCACCCACTCCCATCCCCCAGAATAACTTTTAGCCCAGAACATGTAGAACTGTAGCCCTGGGACTATACCGGGCATGTAAGAAGCCCAGAGAATTATACCAAATGAAATGCTATGCTAGAGATCCGACCCGACAAGGAGCAAGATTGCTCTCAAGCGTCTCTCAGCGGACCTAACTCTGGTGGGGGGCATCGCTGCCCCACAGTCGCCCCTTTACGTAACCAAAGAAATGTAAAAGTTCTGATCAGCAAGTCTCATGTAGTCCGTAAAACAAAATGTGTTATGTGTAACGTTCTAGTGTTTCACGGGTCTTGGGGGAGACCCGGAAACACACACACACTTTGTAACACCTTACGGCCAGGCGTGGCCAGAAGGCTATAAATAAAAGGACGGAGGTCGCTCGAGACTTCCGGTCCAAGTAACCATCTAAAAAGTGTAGTGTCATGCTTTACGCCGTGTGTGCCCCTGTGTGCAGTAACCTTCTCACTCCCCTACACTGGCGACGAGGGTGGGATCGTTCGTCGTACCAACCCGAAGAGTGAGAGGGAAGGAGCCTTACCGGTGCCGCTGTGGAGCGTGGTCGCCGGCCTGCACGTGGGGCAAGAATGGAAGTAGACCGTCACCCGTGGACGCCGTGGGGCCAGCAATCCCAGTAAGCAGCGTGTGAAGGGCTGCGTGAGGGACCGGCGAGCAGGGCCCCAGGACGGAGGGATACGCAGCAAAGAGCGGGCCGAGTATAACAGAGGCCCGGCCGGAAAGCCACGTGGTGCGCGCATGCGCAGTGAGCGTGAGGCCAGCCCCAGCGTTGGAGACGCGTGAAGAGGCCTCACCGTGTATCGGCAGCTCCCACGAAGGAGCAGGGAGGTGCCCCCGGGACAGAGAGCAGGCAGCAAGCCAAGGGGGCAAAGCGGCAGAGAAAAAAACTCAAGCATTGGCACCAGCAAATGAAGGATTCGTATTTGACTCTACCATAAGCCAAGAAAATTAAAAAGGATAAGGGGATAAGAAAAAGCAGTGGCACATGTGATTAATGAAAAGCACCAGCGTGGAGACACTGGGAGAAAGACATTGGGGGTAGAAACAGTGTACCAGAACACAGAGTGAGGAGCTAAACCAGAAGTAGTGTTGACAAGCAAGGTGTGGTGAAAAGGCGCTAAATAGCGACAGCGACAATGGTAGACAATGCAGCACAAGGAGGGACGCAGCAGGCAGTAGCCCCAGCGGCAGCGGGCCCCAGCGCAGATGGCAGGGCCGGCAGGACAGCAGGCAGTGGGACCAGTAGTCCAGCAGTCGCCACACTCTATAACGCCGTCTAGTGCGCTAATTGACCCAGGAACGGCGGCACCAAGACGGACGGTGTGGCTGAGTCGATTGAACAACTATTTCACGGCAACTAGGGAGAAAGATGATGAGGTGAAAAGATCCCTGCTCCTGCATTTTCGAGGGCATGAGTTGTATAAGTTGTTCACACATCTGCCAAACGGATCACTGAAATAATATCGACGGACAAAATATCGACTTGCCAAAATATCGTGGACAAAATATCGACAGTCAAAATATCGAGTTTGTATCTACAAACAGGTAAGTACAAAAATATCGAGTACAAAATATCGTTAACAATAATATAGATGTAAAAAATATCGACTTTATTAAAAACAGTGTTAAATTAAATTAATATTAAATTTAAATTACTAAAATATACTTAAAACTACTTAAATTAAATTATAATAATTAAATAATAAATGAAAATAATAAAAAAAAATTTTTACAATCTTATTAGTTGACCCTGAACCCTAAAAATACCCCTTTACCCAAAAACCCCAAACTGACCCTGAACCCTAAAAATACCCCTTTACCCAAAAACCCAAAACTGACCCTGAACCCTAAAAATACCCCTTTACCCAAAAACTGAAAACTGACCCTGAACCCTAAAAATGCCCCTTTACCCAAAAACTGAAAACTGACCCTGAACCCTAAAAATACCCCTTTACCCAAGAACTGAAAACTGACCCTGAACCCTAAAAATACCCCTTTACCCATGAACTGAAAACTGACCCTGAACCCTAAAAATACCCCTTTACCCATGAACTGAAAACTGACCCTGAACCCTAAAAATGCCCCTTTACCCAAAAACTGAAAACTGACCCTGAACCCCAAAAATACCCCTTTACCCTAAAACTGAAAACAGACCCTGAACCCTAAAAATGCTCCTTTACCCAAAATGTATCAATATTATTTAATTACCAATTAATTATTAATTAACAATAACAATAAAGTAAATATATTAGAACATTAGCTGTAATTATTTTAATAATTAATATTATTTTTTCCAAATTAATTACTTAAAAATAACACAAATTTATATATATTAAAAATTTACTCTAATTAATGTAATTAACTAATTACAAATAATTAATTAACAATTAATTACTAATACAAAATATGTTCAAAATTATATTAATTAATTAACTAATTAATATTAATTAATTATCAATTAATTATTAATTAAAAATATTAACAAACATATATTAATTAATTAATTATTATTACATTACTTCCCACCCTATTCCCCTATAAACCCACAACCGGCTACAGAATTACATTACGCAATTATTATAAAAACAAAATTCATTTATTAAAATATTTTATAACATTAATACACACTATTCACACATATTATTACATAAAAATACACTATAAAATATTATATATTATTAAAAATTCGATATTTTTGCTATCTATATTTTATACAGTCGATATTACTTCACTTACCTGAAAAACGATATTTTTGTAGTCGATATTATGTCCAGTCGATATTTTGTCCAGTCTATATTTAAAACTCGATATTATGTCCAGTCGATATTTTGGAGTCGATATTTTGTCTGTACGCCCTGCCAAACACTGG
The DNA here is from genome assembly GCF_964263255.1 of Lissotriton vulgaris. NCBI lineage: Eukaryota > Metazoa > Chordata > Amphibia > Caudata > Salamandridae > Lissotriton > Lissotriton vulgaris. The sequence continues at coordinate 489,961,483 of NC_141685.1, forward strand.
AGTAGCAACGGACTATGATGCCGCAGTACAAGCGCTAAATGCACACTTTAACCCACAATTGAATCCCCATTATGAGCGGTTCAAGTTCAGACAGTCAAGGCAGCGTGAAGGAGAAACAATGGACGCTTTCCATGCGCGATTGAGAGAACTAATAAGCACATGTCCAGATGATGACCAAACGAAGGAGGTGACAGCGCAGTTAATTCAAGGATGCAAGAATAAACATCTCAGGACACTGATACTGAGACAACCCCGAATAACACTGGACGAAATATTAATGTTGGCCAGGTCACACAAATTATCCGATGCACGAGCCACAGCGATGGAGGCTGCAATAAACCCCACAACAAACACTGCGGGCACTGTAAAAACAGAGAGGATAGATGCAGTGCGGAACAGTGGCCGAGGAGGACGAGGAAGAAGGCCGACCAGGACGCCGCGTCGCACGCCATGTGGTTCCTGTGGGTATGAGGAACACAACCAAGATGGCTGCCCAGCACGTGGCAAGGCGTGCGTCAAGTGCGGAGTACTAAACCACTTTGCCAGTGTCTGCAGGGGTGGTGCGAGAGGGGGTTTTCGAGGACACGGAAACACAGGAAAAAAGATACCGACCAAAGCAGTCAGAAAACTTGCCCTGGAGGAGGCACACCACTCAAAAGGAACCAGAACACAACCCCGCTACCCGAGGCGGCTGGATGACTCATCAACCGAGGATGAAGAAGAGTGCTACTACGTCTCGTTTGTGAATGAGCTCAAGAGAAGGAGGAGATCACAGCCGAAGTGCCAGATTCAAATTGACGTATCGACAGTCACTGGAGTAATAGACACGGGAGCCACGATTAATGTGATGGGTATTCAGCACTATAAGGCGCTAAAACCGAGACCACAGCTGGTACCGTCGAAAGCTAGAATTCTAACATAAGGCAGTAAGACATCGCTACCTGTGCGAGGAAAAATGACTGTACGAGTAAGAGCAGAGGATCAAGAGCTGACGACCACGTTTCACGTGATTGACAAGGAGGCGGACTTGCTAGTAGGAAGTCACACTGCGGAAGATCTTAAGTTAATTGCGTTCGCTAATGCAGCCAAAGCACTACACACAGAAGAAATCCTTCAGATGTTTCCCTCATTGTTTCAAGGGCTGGGAACTATCAAAAGGCCACCAGTCAAATTACACATCGACAAGGCAATACAACCCATAGTGTTGAGACATCCGTTCGGCAGTTGAGCAGGAGCTGAGGAAGTTGGAGGAGCAAGGCGTAATAGAGAAGGTAACGGGCCAATGCCATGGGTGTCGCCGATGGTGATTGCAGAGAAACCCCGACAGCCAGGCCAAATACGGATATGCATTGACATGAGGACGCCCAATAAGGCAATAAAAAGGGAGAGACACCTCACGCCCACGGTGGATGATATATTAACAGACCTGAATGGAGCCCACTGGTTCTCCAAGCTCGATCTAAACGCGGGCTACCATCAGTTGAAGCTGGCGGAGGAAAGTCGATACATCACGACGTTCTCAACGCATCTAGGCCTAAGAAGATATAAGAGACTCAATTTTGGTATAACGTCAGCCGCAGAAATCTTTCAGAACGCAATCAAGGAGATCCTGTTGGGGCTGCCGGGAGTCTTAAACGTCAGTGATGAAATACTCATACATGCCAAGACTAGCAAAGAACACCATCGGAGGTTGAAGGTCACGCTGCAGAGATTAGCGGAGTTTGGAGTCACGCTACACAGAGAGAAATGTCAATTCTTTAAGCAATCGATAGAGTTCTTCGGATACGGAGGGAGTCAGGGTGGATCCACGAAAGTCGTCAGCTATCAAGTGTGCTCCTGCCCCAACAACAGCGTAGGAGGTGAGAAGTTTCATGGGCATGGCACAATATTGCGCCTGTTTCATCCCTCAGTTAGCCACCATAGCGGAACCATTGAGGAATCTGACAAAAAAGGAAAATCCCTGGCGATGGTCGAAGATGGAAGCTAAAGCATTTGACAAGGTAAAAGCTGCGCTACTAGACAGTACAACGATGGTGTATTTTGATACAGCTAGACAGACAAAGATACTAGTGGATGCCAGCCCGGTGGGTTTGGGCGTGCTCCTGACACAGGAAGCAGAACCAGGAGTGTGGGTTCCGCTAGCGTTTGCAAGCAAGGCTCTGACGGCAATGGAGGCCAGGTAATCACAAATTGAGAGAGAGGTGCTGGCAGTGAAATGGGCCTGCAATCATTTCCACTTGTACATAACAGGCCATCCATTTTGAATGATCACAGATCATCAACCGCTGATACCGTTGTTCAAAGGGACAGCCCCACATCCCCCGCCTCGGATTGAGAGATGGGCCATCCGGATCCAACACTATCAAATGGACTTAGTCTACAGACCGGGGGCAAAGAACCCCGCAGATTTCCTGTCAAGACACCCCCCCGTGAATACCAATGTGGAAGTAGATCAAGAAATACTGACTGAAGAATGTGTGGATATGGTGTCTCAACTGTCGTGCCCTCAGGCGCTAGAGGCTGACGTCATCGTAGCCCAGTATGACAGTGACGCAGTACTAACAAGAGTCAAGGAAGCCATAGAAGCTAGCTCATGGGAGAACTTTTTGCGCAATGTTAGTGGTTTGAATGAGACAGATTGCACACGTTTGTCACACTTCTGGAAAGTGCACAACGAGCTCAGCAGAGCAAATAATGGACTCATATTTCGAGGGTCACGAGTATTGATCCCCACCACCCTACAGGACCAGGCGACTTTGCTAGCCCATGAAGGTCATCAAGGAACACGAAGGATAAAGGCCCGAAAGAGGGAGAAAGTGTGGTTTCCCAACATGGAGGAAAAAGTCGAAAGTGTCGTGCGGAATTGCCGGGCATGCCAGCTCACCAGTTCACCGGATGCACCTGCGCCTGTCATCACGGAGGAGCCAGCTCCGGCACCATGGGCCTGGCTCAGTCTGGATTTCACCAGCTTTCCAGATGGCAGAGTGACAGTAGTGGTGATAGACATTTATACCAAATACCCAGTGGTCGAGGTGACACCGTCTACCAGTTTCGCCAATGTACAGCCGATACTCAGCAAGATCTTTGCATTGTTTGGAATTCCCCAAGTGATCAAAACAGATAATGGGCCACCTTTTTAAGGTAGTGAATTCAAGGACTTTCTGCAGAACCTAGGGGTCAGACACCATAGAGTTACGCCTCAATGGCCCCAGGCTAATGGCGAAGCGGAAAGATTTATGAGAACTGTTAACAAGACATTGAGAATAGCCGTTGTCGAGGGGACAGACCCGGAGACAGCACTCCAGCACTTCCTGAGTCCCAACCCCACAATCTCCAGGGATGAGACCTCAGGTTCCCCCAACAACCCGGGGTCAAGGTCATCACAATCTCCGGCCGAATCCCAGGCCACACCAAAGACTGGCCGAATTTGCGTGTTGACTGTGTCAAAGGTTCAACAAAATACCAAGTTGGGAAGGGATGTAACGTTCTAGTGTTTCACGGGTCTTGGGGGAGACCCGGAAAAACACACACACACTTTGTAACACCTTCTGGCCAGGCGTGGCCAGAAGGCTATAAATAAAAGGACGGAGGTCGCTCGAGGCTTCCGGTCCAAGTAACCATCTAAAGAGTGTAGTGTCATGCTTTACCCCGTGTGTGCCCCTGTGTGCAGTAACCTTCTCACTCCTCTACGTTATGCTTAGCTTATTTTACATTATTGTTTATTTAGCAACGTTAACACTTATCTGCCTTTCCGGCCCCTCTGACTCAAGTCATCATCATTCCTGCTCATTTCCCTGTTCCTCAAAGTCCGTCTCTGGATCCAGCGTCACTGTAATGGATTCTGGGACAGTCTCCGTGTCGGACACATGTAAAGTGCCATCTTGCTGGACTCTGATCCGGCTGGGGTCCCTTCGTGCCTCCGCTTGCTGTTGCCTTTGTGACCGCCGACAATCTTGTAGAACTCCTGATACGGTTTGAATCCCAGAGGACTCTGTAGACGTAACCAGCCATCGTCCTTTGGTCCTCTGGTATCCAGCCATTCTGCGGCAACCCCCAACGAGTAGAAGAGGACAGTGAGTCCTTTGTGTTCAACCCTTAGTTTCGCAGGAAACATAAGGCTATATTTCAAATTCAACTCTCCCAATCTTGGGGGTGTGGCTTCGCCGAGCTGCGGAGTGGCTGCTTGCTTGAGCAGCCCGTCGGCCGAAGCTGAAAAAATCCGACATAATCCGCCACTGACATGCGAGTTGTTGACCCAGTGCTACAGAATGCTGTGGAACATGTCCGGTTCCTAAATTGAGGTTGAAAATACAAAACACTTGCCGTGGGGGAGACGGGCTTATCGGCGCTGCTGAGGTATGGCCTCCTGCCCCATCTGCATATATGGAGCCGGGACCTGGAGTAGGGACTGCCCCCCGGAGGCCGCGATCGCGACACAGGTAGGAGGGCGCTGGGTTTGCGCTGTAGGTGTGAAGCAGCATCGGAGTGTGGCTCCATACGTCGGCTGTGGTGGCGGCAGTGAGAGGACCTGCTCGCAGGTGAGTGGGCTGATGAGGGGGCCATTGTCCCCGGGTGCTGAAGCGGTGCACGAGAATTTGGAGGCTGCTCTCACCTGCCGCCAGTATTCAAGCACGGTAGAGGTGGCTGGCGAGTTGGACACTGCCGCGATTCACCGCGATCTCGGCGGCGATGCCCTGAGCCCAACTTTGTGTATCTGCAGGCGCAGCGGGCCCCGTGCTCTGGCTAACGTTGGTGGAACAGTTGTGATTATACCGGCCCCGCCACCACTTTAGGAAGGACGACAGAGGCACATCGAGGCACACGGGACGGACATATCTGGTGGTGAGGACCTCCCTTGTTTGGTGATACATAATAATTACAGCCTGGCGACCCTTGCAGGAGTTGGAAGCTGTGTTTCTAATTGGCCAAGCACCGCTTGGACTGGCAGACAACTTGGCACACATGAGAAATCCACCTGACAACATAAGGCTGGCTGGAGCACCGTGTGCTAATTACGGACAACGTGGGAGTTTTGCAGCAGCATCTCTATTCCAAGATGGTTTACACCTGATTTTGAACTCTATGCATATAGTGCGCAGGCACAGTTTTTGAATTTTTGGCATCACCCGACACCATTTCAGCCGCATGTTGCGATAGAGATAGACAGAGTCGCTCCAACCCCACTGAATGTAGTGGTGTATAAGAGTTACAAACATCCTCATCAGGAAATAGACGCAGTTGAGGCGACACGATGGGCATGGCACGGTATAGCAAAAAGGGCAGGAGTCAGGGAACTATATGCACCATCTATACCCTTAGGGGGCAACCCGCTGTTATCTCCATTGACGGACAAGGCTACCACCCTGAGGGCTGCGGCACAACAGTTAGTAAAGAGAAGTGATTTATATCCAGATGCCACTTTTTTAACGATGCAGCACATGTGCTGCGAACAGACGCCTTCAATATCGGACACATTATTATACTAGCAAATTAGAGTGACTTGTAAGGCATGCTATATTGACTACCCATGAGAGCCACAGGTTCTTCCTGCACTTCAATATATCTTGTTTAACCCCTCTCCAAAGAAACGGATTACACACATCTATAGCATCACACAGGGTACATCTCCGATAACGGCACACACTTTGAGAGCAGATTGGGAATGGGACATTGAAATATCAATCATAGATAAACAGTGGGGGTATAGCTGCTCGCAGCTGAAACATCTGCCACCAAATTGCAGACTCCGATTAATTCACTTACATTTTTTACACAGGGTATACCGCACACCGGTGCAGCTATGCCAGATGGGCCTGTACACTGACACTGCATGTAGGAGATGTGGACGCCAAGATGCAACGTTCCTCCATTTAGCATGGTCATGTAGACTGGTAGCGCGGTTTTGGTTGGAGATAGTGAGGCACATTGGGGATATCACTGCTGTTCGGGTTTCACTCACACCATTGGCAGTGTTATTGGGATATGTCCAGGAGGTCCAAACGTTCTTGGAAATTAGTGGCAATGCTGTTGTTGCTGGCTAAATACCAAGTGGCGATAAACTAGAAAAGATCACGACCACCCTCGGTGGCTGGTTGGATACATGCTGTAAAATATTGTAAAGATCAACTAGGCCGGTAGATATTTGGGAACCATACGTTACATGTCGGGGGTGCTGATCATAGTTCGGGAGTCAACATGTGATGGGCATAACTAGGCAGTGTCCTGAGTGCGGAGATTGCCTGAGCACTTGATGAAGGAGATATCTGCATGGCAACCCTGGACATGGGATGGGGGGAGATGCTGTGGGTTTCAGCCAAAAGGAGAGACTATTGGGTGTAGCCAGGCAAGACGTGTGGCACTAGATGTAGACAGACTGACCGTGCTGTTGGCAGATGGGAGGGGGGAGGGAGCTATATACAGGTTTATTTAGTTTCTTGTGGATTGATATTGTAAGGACTGAACTGGTGACTATTTCTAGTCACTCATTTTGCTGTTGTTGAGAAAGATATATTATTATAGAATTTGACTTGTTTTACATACGCTGCCGGGCCCCCGGGATGTCGGCGTTTAAGCTGTGTACTTAACTATAATTTGATGACATTTCACGCTGCCGGCCTCAGGGTTGTACGCACTATCCAGCTGTGTACAATTGACTGGAAACAATAAACACCTTTTAAAAATAAAATAAAAAACCTCTCCCAATCTTCTTTTGACCATTATGAAGGATTTTCTTTGATCTTGCACTTTCTGGGTGTTGTCAGGATATATTGAGATGGAGTGTCCCTTAAAAAAAGAATTGGTCTTGATTGTGTGAGAGCTGCAGCAGAAAATCCCTGTCCCTATAGTTAAACAGTTTTGCAATATTGGCCCTCGGGGGTGCTGGTGGCTTGGGAAGCGGGACAAGCGCCCTATGTGCGTGCTCAATATTCAAGAATTTGGAGAGTTTCTTGGGAGCGATCACTCTGGTGAGCCACTCCTCCAGGAAGAGTTCGGTGGATGGGCTCTCTGTCTTTTTTGGGAAATCCAACCAGGCGCAAGTTATTCCTCTGTGATCTTCCCTCTGAATCCTCCGCCCTCTCGTCTAGCTTTAGTACTTGTCTTTTCAGTTCATCAACAGTGCCGTTAAGGGACTTAACCTCAGACTACAATGTACCTACATCTTTCTCTGTGTTGGCCACCCTTTCTGATGCCTTCCCCAGATCGGCTCGCAGTAAGGTGACATCTATGGCCACCCAGTCTATTCTGTTGACCATGTCATCCCTGGTCATTTGGATGGCCTGAATAACATCCGCCAGTGTGGGATGACTCTCTTCATTCCTCTGTGGCGGTTCCTGGTCTCTGGCAACCCCACCGTCCCTTTGTTTCAATGGTTGCGCGTAGTTAGAAATTGTATTTTTCTGCGACTTGAGGGGTTTATCTTTTCCCATAGTGATCATTGAACAACTGCCCTCCACCCACTGGTTAAAGTCTATGCACTGCCCTGGGTTGGGGGGACTGCATCTCGATTAGCCTCGTAGTGTGGTTAGACTTAGCCACCAGCCAGATGCTGGGCCCTGGTTACTTCCCACCTCACAGTAATTCCTTAGAAAAAATGTACTCCACTATCTCCTGATGGTCCAAACCGCCACTGCCAGAGGCCTGTTGTGCCTGTTATATTTCCTGTGGACTCACTTGCCCCCGTACTATGATTTGAGTTGGCCGTGGAGGCTGGTGGCCCGATGGTGTGTTCCGTCAGTTCAAAGGCCCCCACTTGATCCTCCCGAGATTCCCCCTAAGCGCACTCCTCAGCGACCGGAGCAATAACCCTCGGAGCAATAACCCTCGTGTCCCAACGAGGGACAGTGGATTAGGACAATCGGCTTTCAGGTCACAAATGTCTCAATACATGGGTCAGGGCCCAATCTGTGTGCCCCTCAAGCTTACTGTCAAGGTGATCACCTCGCTCCATTATGTCCCGCGCCCTCCATGGAGCGTTATCCTTTTGTCTGGACAGCAGGAGTTCCTGGAGGGGGCTTGCGCTTGCAGCCAGTTTTATGCCAGAGTCACCATATGGCACCCGTGGCCCAGTCATCTTCCAGCAGGGCCCCCAGTGTTTTCTTCTTACCGCTCCCCCCCCCCCGAGTTCTGGGGAGCAGCACAGCAGATGCCAGATTCTCCGCCCCCGGGAGCCCAGAGCCACCCCTCAAGTCACTTCCCAATGCGTTCCAAGGTCCACCTGCTGGCTACCGAGATGTGTCGCCGCCTCCTCCTTCACTCCCCTGGGTTAGACCACAGTCTCTGCCGGTCCTCGCCGCTTCCCCACTGTCATCCAATGCAGCAGAGCCGTTGCCCACCGCTCCTCCGTAGGATCCCGAAGACACCCTCGAGTCTGCTCTGCCTTGCCCTACACGGCCCGATAACGGGCCCAGGGAGCCCGGTCAAGTCTCGAGCCTGCCGGGTCACCACTTCCCTTCAGCTCAGCAAAACCAAGATAGCATTCCACTCTTCTGGAGGCTCCGACGCCGCTGTTAGGGGCTTTTTGTTTCAACCCCCGGGCACCCGAGCCTCAGGATACTGCGGATTTGGGTCAATGCATTTTCCGATTGCCGATGTTGTGGTTTTAAGGGGTAGGATAATGCAGGATTATATAGAAATAAGGGCTGCTGCGAGGAGCTCAGGCGAAGAACATCTATGCCTCCAAGCAGCTAGGTCACATCCCCCCATGTTCACGTTTAAAGTTGAATTTTTTTAAAGGCTGACTCTTGACACACATTTGCTTTCACGCATCTAAGGGATAATATTCTCTGGAATGGATTTGCTTACATTTACACTTCTTCATAGGCATATTATCAGGGCCTTGAACATCCTGTACCAGGCTTAAGTTCACTGTGCAAAATCCTAATATTCGTTGTTGTCTGCTCTGTGACAGCTCTGCGAGAGTAGAATTAATGATGATGGCCTGATTAGAGCTCAGACATGGTAACATGAGTGAAGTTTATTATATAAATGATACCAATCCGTTGTTTAGACAGAGGATCACTTCACTGTCACTCTAGAGGTCGCCTGTGCCAGAATTCCAGCCCAGCTGAATCCTGTTATCCCTCCTGAGAAGGACAATGGCCTGCTCTGCACAGGAACGGGTTCCCGTCTGAAACATACCCACAGGTAACTATTGAGTTAGATCATCCTAGGGTATTCTGGCATATTCTTACCCCTAAACCCGCTAGGTTGTGAAGCGCTAAGTAGGAGTATAGATATGTATGTATAATCAATGTAACAGCACAATTGTTGTATTGTTTATCTTCTTTACCATTCTAGTGATGCTGTTCTGTTGCATGATTTTCTTGGGGATTCAGGGTTGCCATCTTCTGAGGTTTAACATACCATCCAGTACCTTGTAAGGTTAGAGGTTGAGACGGTGCACTGTGAGCTAGCCAGGACTAAAGCCAACATATCCTAAAGCTGTGTGTGGACTCAGTCTCACACATTTTAGACATTTATGTTGTCCAAACGCACAGAAGCCACCTACATTCTAGCTTTGGTAATTATTTAATGGGTCTCCCAAATAGTTTTTTGTTTGTGTGGCCAAAGACCCAACTCATCAATTAACCTGAGTATTCCATTGTGTTAGGGGAATAAATTAACTCAGCGAAGTAGGGAACCCTTATTTCTGGCTATAGGTTGGTCAATATTGAACCTTTAAAGGGAAAAACCTCACAGAGGCACCCTCTCTGAATACCAGATTTTCACATGGCTAATCCAGCACAGGTGGCTTTGCCACTAAATTGCAGACATGTGCTAACACAAACGTTATTACAACATGGCCTCAACCTTGCTGGTGGGGATGTTGCCTTCGTGGTAGAGGCCCACAAAGCATACAGAACAGAGATATTCTATTTATGGATCACATTCCTGGCACAAAATGCCAACACAGAGATTTTTCACACATAAACTGAAGCACAAGTACCAAATAACTATAGACAATATGAGGATTTAGAAATCTCATTGACAAATCAGGAACACATGAACTGGTTCCGAGGTGCCCTACCACATACATTAGACAATGTCCTCTCAGTAATGAGGGAGCGTCATGGCCTGTCTTAGCTGGTTAAACACCTTATCCAAATATAGGAAACCTTACAGCTCCAGATCTTCCTATTCTATTCACTGGTATAGTTATACTATTTGTTATGAAAACCAGTATAACAACCCCAGCAAGGGCTGTTCAAGCTGCTCAACCACAATTGGCAACTTCTGGAAGTAGTCCAGTGACTAATAATGCAGTTATGGGTAAAGTTCCCTCCAGACAGGATGAACTTTCATTCTGTATTGCACAAAAAACAAATCAGCTTGAAGCAGAGTTTCCCCATACGGGACCCCAAGAAAAATATAGAATTCTCACAATGGGCCTACCATTTGGGATAGTTCTCTGGAAGAAGACTGGGCCACTTGGGCTACCGTCTTTGCTGCAGCCTATAACATAACACATTGTACACCATCATTAGCTGTCTTTCTAGAGGTGCTTAAACAGATTTAAAATGAATAAGGGACAGCCCCGCCCTGGATTTGGGGATGAAATTAATGGGTAATTTCACTACAGTATACTCAATGATCTTAAGATATATAAATGGGGAGGCAGAAGCGTTGGCAGTATGCAGGTGGCTCTCGCTGGTTGCTCGGTAGACAGAGAATTCGGACTATCGGACATTGTTGCAGAAACCTATTCCTCAGTAGGTCAAGGTAATTTGGGAGCTAGATCTAACAAACTACAACTTAAGGGTAATTCTGAAAAGGATAACTCTAAACAAGCACCAGAGTCTTCTAACAAAATATGCTGGAATAATGAGAAAAATTAAGACAAGACTAAACACCGGTGTGGATCTCCTCAACAGGAGTCTTCTAAGAAGCGCTATAACTTGCTCAACCATGATACAACTAAACAGCCTGGCAGGTATCAGGATACTGATACACGTCCTTCTCGTTCCTTTAAGGAATAATCTGAAAAACGCCTGGATAGAGGAGGGCTATCTTAGCGCAGATCAGATGGATATGTGAAACAGAAGAAGGACTCACAACACTCTTCTGAATTCATGCTAAAAAAGGAAGAAGAATTTCCACAGCTAAAAGAAGGTGGCAGGGATGAAAGTTATGCTTTAATCAATGAGCGAGAGAGGACTAGATAGGCTAGACCGTATCCCCTGGGTTATATGTATGTATCAATAAGGACTAGCTAAGGTTAAGAGAAGTAGGAGACTCAGAGCAGTACGTCAAATAAGGAGAAACGTTGTTTTCCTTAAAAAGCCCTCACCCACCGACCTAGTCGGTGGCATGCTTCATCATCGGGCCCACCGCAGTGGCACCGAATGTGCCCTGGGTGTGCTTCAACGCCAGGTGACTGCGGAGCTGGTATGTTGCTGAGTGTGCAGTGAGTTGGGTGAGAAGGGTGAAGTTTAAAAGCTATACAGCTGGTCTCAGTACCCGAGGGTAAAATACTTTAATGAACTGGGCCTCTGTTAGCGGATAAAAGGCAAGTAGACGTTAATTGGACAGCATGGCAGACGGCACAATAGTTCGCTAGAATCTTATGGAGTATCTCGCGGCAGTAGCAACTTGGTGGAAACACTGGCTGAGAGACTTAGGCCTGATTTAGATCTTGGTGGCAATAGTTCTGCAGTCACTTTTATGGCGGATTCCCTGTCCGCCTACTATCCGGTACGTCCACTCTATCTAGATACTGGTGGGTCAATGGATGAAAGATGATCGGTCACCGCCGACTCTGCCAGGTATTTTTGATGCGTTGATGGTACCATCGGCAAAAGGGGATGTCGAAGGGAGGACAGTCAGTTTGTCCACTGGGCCAATCACAAAATGCCTTCCTGCTGATGTGACTTTGGTGGCAAAAGCTGTACATATGAGTTGGCGGCTTGCAAGGGATATAAGGCAGAAACTCACCTTTCTTCACTTTCACACGTCCTTTTCCACCATGGACACAATCTTTAAAGTCCTGCCCCTGCTACTGCTGCTCGATGGTGCAGAAAATCAACCCCGTTTTGGCCGGAATCGAACATAAGCACCACTTTTACCTGGTACCTTTTGACTTGTCTGTTAACTTAGCCATGCATTTGTGTATTTTCAAATCTCTCATACAGGCAAAAGCATACCAATGTGCAATGCATTTGTGTGTAATGTTGACATTTAAGAAATGTAAAGAAACGCCTGTATGGTTACATTGTATTTTTTAAATTTGGTGCAAGCTGCCTTAAAAAAATTGGAAACTTCCATAAAAAAAGGGCATCAAACCAAAAATCTAAAAGTGACCAAGTGACAAACATTTAATACATTGACAAATTAAAAACATGCATTACACATAATTGGGATAGGTGAAATGTAACACAATGTAGAAATTGCACTAGACAAGGTGTAACGTTTACTTTTTAAATAGTTTTAAATTCAATGTCTGTCCCTAACTTTAATCAGTTAACATATTAATCCATGTAACATTTTCTCTAGTGCAATTCCTGTATTTGATCAAATTTCAAATGTCATATTATTTTTTAAGGTGTAATGCATATGTATTTATTATTATCACTTATCAAGTTGAAATAGACACACCTGTATTAGCACTTTCAACATAATTTAAACATCTATTTGTTGGTGCAAGAGTACATTATCATGATAAATCCTTGCACCTAAATTCACATGACCATCACATACAATTTTAACCACTGTATGCTCTTAACAAACTCAACATTGAAAACATCGGGTGTGTGGTGGTGGTTGGGGTATTTGTATATTGTTTGGGTGTGCTTGTGTTTCTCAGTGTGTTTGTGTTTATATGTGTGTCTGCTGTAAGCATGAGCGGATTTTGCGGATTGGCAATCCGCGAATTTTGCGGATTTGCGGATTCGCAATCCGCAAAATCCGCGAATTCCCGCGAATTTGCGGATTTTTTTTTTTTTGTGTTCGCCCGTGTTTCTGCCAGTTCGCGAGGGTTTTTACAATTTCGCAATTTGCGAACTTACCTGTCGGGTCGCAAGTTTTGCGAACTTGTTGTTTCTACGTGTCCAGCCTGTTTGGGACACTCTTCTTCATCACTGCCACTCTCTGTCACCACTGCCACTCTCTGACTACTCATGCCACCCTCTGGCCCACCCATGCCACCCTCTGTTTCATCACTACACCCTCTGGTTGTCCAGTGTACATTATTTTCGGCAAAGCAAAGCACACCTTCCCTGCCTCAAGTGACCTGAATTAATTTGGGGCTGATTAATGTGTCACAGAATATTTTTTTAGCTGGCACCTGCTTCCTTAGTGCGCCCTGATTAGTGATCTTTTGCACTTGCTAAGTGCTTTCATTGTTGCAAAATTAGTTACAACACCTGCCCTGCCCCAACTGACAATAATGAATTAGGGGCTGATTAATGGATTTTAACTTCCAGCCTGGCTCCTGCTTGTCTCCCTTAGCTGTAATTCAGGACCTTTGTGGCATATGTGTAACTATTCTGAGGTTCAGAGCAGGGTCACATAATAGTTTCAACTGGCAACTGAACTCTGGAGGGGCCCCTCAGGAAGCACTGCAGGAAATGGCTACTAATGATGTGCCTGAACTTTTGAACCTGGTAAGTAGTTACTTTCAGTTTTGCCAAGATCGTATTTCTGCAATTTCGCACTTATTCGCGGGGCGCGAACTCACGCTAACAGTGCGAGCAGTGCGAGCAAAATCCGCTGCTCGCGGATTTGCGGATTTTGCGGGAAATTCGCAAATCTCGCGGATTGCGGATTTCCCGAAAATCCGCAAAATCCGCGAGCGGAACGGATTTTCCGCCCACGCCTAGTCTGCTGCTTGTTACTGTTGTAGTGGGTATGTTCAAAGGATTGAGTGTGATTGCTATAGGACTGGAAATTGGGAATTAGAATGGGGAATGGGTCTGAGTTGGTGCACAGGGTTAGGCTAGTTGGGAGGCTGCGGTCAGTGAGGAGGCTATTCCTGTAAATGCTCGCTGCAGGCCAGACATAGCACTGTGAATGCCTTCCAGGTGTGCCACCATATGTGGATGTGGCAACTAAGGCCCTGGATGGCATTTAGGAGTGCAGTTTGGCCTACAGAGATGTTTTGTTGGGGGTCAATAGCCTCCTCACTCAGCGAAGCCAGAGGGGGGGGGGACAGGGGCAGTGGGTGAAATGCCTGCTGCAAAGGAAACCACGCCAATTTTAGGAGGGCTGTTAATGGGCAATTGGAGGAAGCAAGATGGATGTTGGAGATGGATATCTGGGTTGCAGACAAGGATGTAGTTCGAACTGATGCAATAGGGTCCAACACCACTAGGGACGGGTTGCTTGTGGAGGCCTCAGAAGATGATGTCGAGTTGATGGTCTCCGTGCCAGTCCCCTCACTCTCCGTGTCATCTGTATCAGTGGTCTCAGCACACAAAACACAGTGGCCAGCTTCTTCCCTGCCTAGGTGGCCAATTTCTCCTTCACCTGCTCCTGATGAAATAACAAATACAATAATTTTACTGTATCTGTGTCAATAGAACTGATCATGAACTTTGATTACAAAACATTTTCCAAGTTTTCATATTTCACCTGCTTCAAGGGTCTCAAACTTTGGTTCTACAATATCATTGTCTCATGTATGTAGGCAACATTTTCAGAAACCGTTTGGTCATAATTTTGTAATTCCCCATGATAGCTCCTATATCATTTATGACCTTGTATCTTATCCATTTTTTATTCTCTCTAGGAACTGTTTAAAACTTCTGAATGGTTGGGATTTGTTGTTTAGTACAGTGAACTTATGTCACCAAAAAGGATATAAACCAAAAATACCATTGTACAGTTTACAAAAATACCATTTACAAGGCCACAAAATTTGCATTATTTTCATTCACAAAAGTAATATATGAATCAATTTGTATCAAAAACTACTGCAATGTTGTGCCAATGTTTGTATAAACTGAAAGGTAGTTTCCTTGGTTTGGGCATTTCACAATGGTAACACTTAGTTCAAGTAACTAAAGTATATTTCAAATGCAAAAAATATTAAATGGATTCTGTACTGCAGTAGCTGATCAATGTATCAGGCACTATATATAAACCTATGCTGTTGAAGAAATTAGGGCCTGATTTTGAGTCTGGTGGTCTTCCAACTGCCGGACTCATGGCAAGGCAGCAGTGGAGGGCCGCTGTCCTCTGTATTGTGACTTCTAAAGTCGTTGAGGCAGTGGACCGTCAGATGCGCCAGGCAACAGTTATTCCCTGGCGATGGCGGAGGAGTTCTACAATGTAATATGCTGAGCGGGAACTGGCGCAGTTCGCTTAGCATATAAAAAGTTCCTGGACTGCCAGCCTTTTCATGGCAAAGCCCCGCCATATAAAAGCTGGAGGTGCAGGAACGAAGGGGGCCCTAAAGGGCACCCATGGTCCCCCCAACATGGGGATACATTCAGAGGGGGCAACATGTTCCCTCCCTTTTTGAACCACCACAAAGTTCCAGCATGGTACGGATGTCCATGTCCATACCATGCTGGAACTTTTTTGGCTGTTCCCATTGCGGTGCCTGTTTTCCAGGCACTACCACGGGAAAAGCAAAAGACCATGCGCCGTTGTACGAGTTTTACTTTTGGCGCAGTGGAGGTGGAATTGCACCATCTTCACTGCGCCAATGTCATCATCAAGCCCTAAGAAATATATTTTTGGGTGGATTGATAAATTATTCTACAGCATAAGTAAATACATAGCCCTTGGTACATTTCTAACCCACTTCCGGACAGAGAAAAACTGTTTTAGATTTCACTGCTAAATATATAGTTAGGTGAAGTTTGTTTTGCCGTTGTGAATTTATTTTACAAAAATACCCTAGCTTTCACTTTACGTAAAAATTGGTACCACATCTCAGTAAATATTACATACACTGATTTATATCTAATTTGTACATCAAATATTAAAATGAAATTCACTATATGCAATATATTACACCTCAATGTTTTTCTACATTTTCCTAATGAGTCATGATTTGGGCCTGCTTTTGAGTTGTACAGATGGGATACTCAAACATATATGTGATGGAACATTCTATCTGCAAAAGTCCCTTAAATATTCAATTTTTCTCCATCATTGATTTATCATCTGTAAATAACAAAGGACATTGAAAACTGGTTTTGGGTATGTGTTACTCTGTCGCCAATGTTTACACATTCTTGTCTGTGTTGTTCCAAAAATGGTATGCCTCTCACAAATATTTTCCAAACAACAGACTGATTTACATGCACATTTGTAAAGGAGTAAGACATCATGTACATTTGTCACGTTTAACTTAAATTAAATAGTATTTTGTAAAAAACACATTTGGGATATGTTTTGAATCTAAAATGTAGCCATTTAATCTGATGTTACTAGACATTTTGGCTCACTTGCTCACTTCTATTTCTATATAAAATGCACTAACCAATGTGACGTTTGAAACATCCACTGCATCATAAGTGCATTTTATTCTATGACATCTGTAATAGGGCTAACCTTATATCATTCACAATAGTGAAGGAGCATCACACCTGACACAATAAAGACTAGTGGCCTGTTCGGTACAACTGTCTTTTATAATATCAAACAACCTGATGCATATTTGTTGTCTAGGCAGGCATGTGTCTGCCGAAATTAGTCCTTTGGTAGTAAATATAAATCAGGTGGTATCCTTTTCGACAAATTCATATGCAAAACAGATCACCATACACCTTATGTAAAACTTACACCTTCAAGAATTCTTCTGCGTTGGACATGTATCAACCTTAATGTTCATGGCAAAATTAGTTGCTGTAACAAAAATTAGTTATTTAACATGTTGAACCCACACTAGAACTTACTCCCTTGATTCTGCTGTTGGACTCTCAACTGCCCATCAACCTCCAGTTAGGCCACTAAAAGTATGCTTGCCACTGGAGGGGGTGTCAGAGTGGGGTGCACGCTCTTCCCTCGTTGGGAGGACTGGCTGAGCTGGACTTCTGATGACTTCTTGGTCTAGTGTCATAGGTCCTCCCAACTCTATTGACAATTAATGCTGTGCTGCTTGTATACCCCCCAGAGTCCTCACCTTCTTGGTGGATGGCCTTCCAAATGGTCTTTACAGATGTGCGTTGACCTTTAAGCATGCAAGAAAATATAGAAAAAAAGGATGGTTTTGTGACTTTTTGTTTGTCTGTATTGATGTAACACAATTTTAGTACATTAATCACAAGCATTAGTCAAAAGTTACTACACAATATATATACTGTTGGCATTCTGCCAAAATAAAATATTACCTAATAATTTTGTTATAATGTGCTGACTACCCTTATCCCTTTTCATGTCCTAAATTTACTTATCCAGGCCAGTGACATCATCTAGGCCAGGGGGCTCCAACATTTTTTGTAATGAGAGATACTTCTGATCAGTAAAGTACATTAAGAAATACTGAAGGCTGGGGCATGGCTTATGCGCCTAACAAGATTGGGGCGATGTGCTAAGCTACGTTTTTCATGCAGATATCGAAGAAAATTTCAGTCGCGCCGAGACCTCATCTTCCTCTCGCTAAGCTGGTTTCATGCCAAGGAATACAATAGCACAAGCTCAAGGACCCGCTATCTCTGAGTTTTTTACCCCAACAATGTTTTCCTCTCACACACGAGCGGCCACCATTTTGGTAGCACACCGCTCGTAATACTTCTTCTCCAGTTCCTTAAGTGGCAAGCAACGTTTGGAAATACCGCAAAGGGATAAATTCACCAGATGTGTGGTGCTTCATCAAGTAACAGATAACTGCTTTAGGAACACACAAGTTTTTTTTAACTAAAATAAGTGAAGTAAGGAGGCAGCAATATATTCAATCACACTTACTATGCCAACCCAGGTTCCTTATGCAAACTGCGAGGTTCTGGACCCACCGTTGTGAATTTCCACATGACAGAAGTTATTTTTGCCAAGATGGGAAATGGAGTGCTTATGTAAGCATGATTTTGTATTTGTATGTGCTTCAACCAAAAATGAAAACTAACCTTGAACGTATCACTTCTATGCTTTTGAATAAATACTTATAATAAGGTCATCTACTTCTAAAGTAACTGCAATTGGCAGATTTCATTACTGTGGCACCACATATTTCATCACTAACGTTGTATCTAATCATTCACTTATCAACTGGAGGAGATGATGTTACAAAGTGATTTCTAATCAACAACTAAAACAGCGCAAAACCTATCATGTGGAGTACGTGGTGAAGCCCATAATACCTTAAAAGTATGCATGCAGTGGTGTGGTTTATGCCCCTAAACAAAATGGCGGTGGTTTGCTGAGCTACGTCTTCACGGAGATAACAAAGGAAATCTCAACCAGGCCGAGACTTCTTCTACCGCTCCCTAAGCTGGTTTCATGCCTGGGTATGTAACCACACACTATTGAATCAATAGGTGATCGAACGGTCCCGCTTTTTTTGTGTCTCTGCGGCGATGATGTTTTCCTCTAACTGGCAAGCACCTGCCGTTTTGCTAGGGCGCCACTCATATTACTTCCTTTCCAGTTCTTCACGTGGCAAACAACGCTTGTGTGGCAAATAATACCTGCTCGAATTAACACCCCCGTAATACATACTAACAGTGTGCAGTGGAAACTAAACATCCAAATCACATGAACCACACGGGAAAACGCTTTGCGCATGCGTGTACTAATGTGAACTAATGAATGAAAGAACTAGGCCGCATTTCACATCTTCCATCTTGCTTTAAAAATAATAAATAATGCCGCTTTTGTTTGAAGCTTTGCTAAGAAAAATATATTAACATGGGATAGTGCAAAGGTGGGTGGGAAACAGTGAAAAGTGCATTTCAGGTACTTAATAAATGCCTGTGTCTTGTTTGTCATGGTGAAATGAACGGGCCTGAAATGTCTAAAGTTGACATGATAGTTGAGTTGGAGAGAAAAATATGAAATAATAAGGAAAATAGACAGAAAAGACTGAGCATTGCAGAAGAGGTGCACAGGTCCAAGGCCTATCAGCTGAGAAAGACATTGTGTGCCTTCCAAGAATTGAGACTGGCCGTGAGACCCAAAAGTCACTGTATATACTTCTGCCGCGGACACAGCGGAAAGGGGACTCATGATAATTATGAAAATGTTACATATAATATGAAGAAATGTATTTGCATTCACTAGTCGTGAATTGCGTGATGGGAATGTTGGAATGAATAAGAAGCTATAGAATCATGAATGTGGTCATGGTGGTGTGATGAGCACCCCTTGGACCATCCAATGAAAAATCGAGTTCTGTAAACTGTTTCAAATATTGTGGGTTGGACATGTAGGTTTATGGGTATAACTGGGGTGCCTTTGGGGGTGTTGTTTAGCAAGGAGGGAGCGCAGAGAGAGAAGGAGAAAGAGATAGATGGGAGATTGTTGCTGTCCATCGGTTTGCAGAGAGGCCTAGCTGTTCCTATCCCTGTCCCGTTCCTGAGTTCTGAAATCTTTGTTCCCTGACTCTATTTAAGGGGACCCCCACTAACTCCTTGGCCGGGGCAGTGGTATTTCACTGATTCTTTGGGTTAGTATTATTCTTCTGACTCGTACTTTGCATAATCATTTGCAAATGTATTTTTTGTGTCTGAATCGTATATCTCTTCATCTATCCCCTCCGTCATATGTATATTGTTTCACATTATTTGCTGAAACTTATATCTCTTCAAGTCAAGTCAAGTCAAGTCAAATCAGAGGATTTATATAGCGCACTACATACCCAGAGGGTCTCAAGGCGCCTGGGGAAGGGTGGGGGATTATTTGTCGAAAATCCAAGTTTTAAGCTGTTTTCTGAAGGATAGGTGGTTTTGAGTGAGGCGGAGGTGAATGGGAAGGGAGTTCCATGTTTTAGCTGCTAGGTAGGAGAAGGATCTTCCCCCCATGGTGGATTTGTTGATGCGAGGAATATCAGCGAGGGCTTGGTTGGAAGAACGTAGCTGGCGGGATGGGGAGTAGAAGGATAGACGCGTGTTGAGGCATTCTGGTCCAAGTTTGTAAAGTGCTTTGTGTGCGTGGGTGAGGAGGCGGAACGTTATCCTCTTATTGATAGGGAGCCAGTGGAGGTCTTTTAGGTGACCGGAAATGTGGTCTTTACGCTGTATGTCTAGTATGAGTCTGGCTGATGCGTTTTGGATGCGTTGGAGTTTTTTCTGAAGTTTTGCGGTAGTACCGGCGTATAGGGTGTTTCCGTAGTCCAGGCGGCTTGTAACCAGTGCGTGAGTGACCGTCTTTCTGGTTTCGGTGGGGATCCAGCGAAATGTTTTTTTGAGCATGCGGAGGATGTTGAAGCAAGATGATGAAACTGCGTTGACTTGTCTGGTCATCGAAAGTGAGGAGTCCAGGATGACGCCCAGGTTCCGTGCGTGGTCAGTTGGGATGGGTGCTTTTCCTAGGGCAGCTGGCCACCAAGAGTCGTCCCAGGCGGAGGGAGAATTACCTAAGATGAGGACTTCTGTTTTGTCTGAGTTCAGTTTGAGATGGCTGAGCTTTATCCATTCGGCTACTTCTTTCATTCCTTTATGTAGGTTGGTTTTGGCGGTGTTTGGGTCTTTGGTGAGGGAGAGGATTAGTTGAGTGTCATCAGCGTAGATGATGTTGAGGTTGTGTTGGCGTGCGATGGCCGCGAGGGGGCTCATGTATACGTTGAAGAGGGTGGGGCTGAGTGAAGATCCTTGTGGTACGCCACAGATGACTTCGGTGGCCTCTGACTTGAACGGTGGGAGGCGGACTCTCTGGGTTCTTCCGGCAAGGAATGAGGTGATCCAATCCAGTGCTTTTCCTTGGATTCCGATGTTGTTGAGGCGTTGTAGAAGGGTGCTGTGGCAGACTGTGTCGAAGGCTGCGGAGAGGTCAAGGAGGATGAGGGCGACTGTGTCTCCATTGTCCAGTAGTGTTCGAATGTCATCTGTTGCTGCGATGAGGGCGGTTTCAGTGCTGTGTTTGGCTCGGAAGCCGGACTGTGAAGAGTCAAGGGAGTTGTTGGTTTCGAGGAAGGCGGAGAGCTGGTTGTTGACTGCTTTCTCGATGACTTTGGCCGGGAATGGTAGCAGCGAAATGGGGCGGTAGTTTTTGAGTTTGGTGGGATCAGCTGTGGGTTTTTTCAGAAGGGCGCTGAGTTCGGTGTGTTTCCAGATTTCCGGGAAGGTGGCGGATTTGAAGGAGCAGTTGATGACGTCTCGGAGATAGGGTGCTATGATGGAGTCTGCTATGTTGAAGATGTGGTGAGGACATGGGTCTGTGGGGGATCCTGAGTGGATGGAGTTCATCAGGCGAATGGTTTCCTCGGTGGAGATTGGGTTCCAGTCATTAAGGATGTTCAGGGGGGGTGAGGGTACGGCAGAGGGTTGGGTGGGTTGGTCTCCGGGTTGGTTGTCGAAGCTGTTGTGGATGTCTGCGATTTTGTCGTGGAAGAACGAAGCTAGGGAGTCGCAGAGGGTTTGAGAGGGAGTGGTGTCATTGGAGTTGGCAGTGGGGTTGGTAAATTCTTTGACTATGTTAAATAGTTCCTTGCTGTTGTGAGCGTTGTTGTCTAGTCGGTCTTTGAATGTGGCTTTCTTGGCAGTCCGGATCAGTTGGTGGTGTATGCAGGTGGCGTTTTTGAAGGCGTTCCTGGTGCTTGTGTTTGGGTCTTTTTTCCAGGCTTTCTCAAGGGAGCGGCAAAGTTTCTTGGATTTCTTAAGATCATCGTTGAACCAGGGGACGTTTTTGCTGCCTAGTTTAATTTGACGTTTTTTCAAAGGTGCTAGGGTGTCGGCGCTGTTGGTTAGCCATTGAGTGAGTTTGATGGCTGCTTGGTTGGCGTTCGATGAGAGGGCAGGGGGGTTTTGAAGAAGTGCTGAGGAGATCTGGTTGATGGTGATTTTGTTCCAGTTTCTTCGCAGAGAAGGTTGAGGATGACTATGGGTTGTGGTCTTTTTGTAGACAAAGTGGACGCAGCTGTGGTATGTCCAATGGAGAACTGAAGTGTGACTGAAGGAGATGTGTTTGCTAGAGGTGAAGATAGGGTCGAGTGTGTGTCCTGCGTTGTGGGTGGGGGTGTTTACAAGTTGTTTGAGTCCGAGGTTGGCGAGATTGTCCAGAAGGGTGATGGAGTTGTTGTCGTTGTTCTTTTCTAGATGGAAATTGAGGTCTCCCAGTAGAATGTAGTCCTCGGAGGGGAGGGCGTCAGGGGTGATGAAGTCAGTGATGTTTTCACTGAATTGTGTGCGGGGTCCTGGTGGCCTGTATAGGAGGGTGCCTCTGAGTTTGGTCTTGGGGTCGGTGTGGATCTGGAAGTGAAGGTGTTCGGCACTAGCGAGGTTGTCGTCTGAGCTGGTTGAGACACGAATGGTGTTCTTATGGACGATGGCGATGCCTCCTCCTTTTTGGATTGGGCGGTCTTTTCGGATTATCTTGTAGCCGTCCGGGATGGCTATGGTGATGTCCGGAGCTGAGGAGGCGTTCATCCCGGTTTCTGTCAGGAAGGCGACGTCTGGAGAGATGGTGTCTAGTAGATTCCAAAGGTCGATGGCGTGTCTGTGGACTGAACGGGTGTTGAGCAGGAAGCATTTTAGGTGGTTGGTGTTGGATCTCTGTTTGGTGGTAGTGGGTGTGGCGTGGGCCTGGGTGCTGTCATATTTGCAAGAGTTGCATGCAAAGGGTCCATGGGTGTGTCCAGGTGCGGCTCGGGCGCAGGTGGGGAGTCGGCCGGGGTTTAGTGCTAGGAGGGTGGTGGAGTCGTAAGTAATGCGGGAGGGGTGGGTGGGGCGAGGAACAGGGGGTCTGGCGCTGAGCGCGGTCTTGGCGCGGACGGGCGTAGACGGGCTTACCTGTGGCGCAGCTTCGGCGTGGTCGCTGCGCGTTGGGACATCTGCCTTAAATGGATAGTGGTGGGGGCGGAGCGTGGGAGGGTCAGCTGGGAGGCGGGATCCAGGTGGAGGGAGGGTCTAGGAGCACACACATAATGGCAGCAACAACAACAATAAATGCAGCGAAGCCGTGCGAGGTTGGGGCCCAAACCTGATTAAAATGGAGCGCTATAGGGATGAATGTAGGCAGTGGTGGCAGGAAGCGCTGTGTAGCAGAGAAGGCGCTACAATTAGGAATGCACCCAGCGGCAGTGAAATTGTTAGGGGAGATGCCCAGCAGTACGAGGTAGTTATGAACAGCAGAAAGTACCTCTTTAAACACGTGGTAAAGTTAAAACAAACACAAAGCCCAGCAGTGCGGTGCGCAATGAAAAGAATGCACTTTACAATGTGAGTAATCCAATTTAAATAAACAATGCCCAGCAAAGTGGTGCGCGATGACCAGAATGCAGTACAAAATGCGCTTGCTCCAATTTAAATAAACAATGCCCAGCAAAGCGGTGCGCGATGACCAGAATGCAATACAAAATGCTCGTAGACCTAATGTAAGCAAAAGATCGAAAAGCACAATGCCCAGCAGTGCGTAGAATGTTACAATACCAATCGCCAATGGAGGAGGGAGGTGAGGGGAGCGGCCGCTTCTGTCGAGGACAGGACGGTCACAGCTCTTCGTGTGGTGGGGACGCTGAGTAGTTCCAGTGGGTGGGAGGGTCAGCTGGGAGGCGGGATCCAGGTGGAGGGAGGGTCTAGGAGCACACACAAAATGGCAGCAACAACAACAATAAATGCAGCGATGCCGTGCGAGGTTGGGGCCCAAACCTGATTAAAATGGAGCGCTATGGGGATGAATGTAGGCAGTGGTGGCAGGAAGCGCTGTGTAGCAGAGAAGGCGCTACAATTAGGAATGCACCCAGCGGCAGTGAAATTGTTAGGGGAGATGCCCAGCAGTAGGAGGTAGTTATGAACAGCAGAAAGTACCTCTTTAAACACGTGGTAAAGTTAAAACAAACACAAAGCCCAGCAGTGCGGTGCGCGATGAAAAGAATGCACTTTACAATTCGAGTTATCCAATTTAAATAAACAATGCCCAGCAAAGCGGTGCGCGATGACCAGAATGCAGTACAAAATGCGCTTGCTCCAATTTAAATAAACAATGCCCAGCAAAGCGGTGCGCAATGACCAGAATGCAATACAAAATGCTCGTAGACCTAATGTAAGCAAAAGATCGAAAAGCACAATGCCCAGCAGTGCGGAGAATGTTACAATACCAATCGTCAATGGAGGAGGGAGGTGGGGGGAGCGGCCGCTTCTGTCGAGGACAGGATGGTCAGCTATCCCCTCCGTCATATGTATATTGTTTCACATTATTGGCTGAAACTTATGTCTCTTCATCAATCCCCTCCGTCATATGTAGATTGTTTCACATTAATTTGTTCAAACTTATGTCTCTTCATCTATTCACTCTTTCATATGCCTATCGTTCATTTGGTGATGAGTATGACACTGTTTGCATTTTGCTGATGTTTTTCTCTCCCTTTTGGTGAAATTATTATTTGTTCACATTTGTAACTTGTATGCGATGAGCATTAATTATTCACTTTTATTTGAGATAAACTTTATTAATCTTATCAAGAGTCTGTGATGATTTAACTAACTATATAGATAGACAGTTCTATTATTACCATCAACTTCTCAACTAATGGTCCTTTGACCAGAGGAAAGAGAGTTGATATTCAGGTTCTAGTTATGTATTTAGAAGTGTCAGAAATGAGCCTGTTTAAGGAAAACAGCTGAACATCACAATTAAAACTTGACCCCCAGAGCATCAGGGATTTGGGTGAATGTGTATGGACCAATTGTATGTGATGTTTTTGAGTATTGATCCCTGATTAGGTGTCGTACTGGATCAGTTTTCTGGTAGCACAGGATGGTTTAATTATTGATTAGTTTGGTAATAATTATTGATTATTGATCATATGTTCTTAACACGAAAGGCTGTAGGTGTTATATTTAGCGACTATTTCGTATGAGAGTAGAGTGTTTGTAATAATGAAAGGTCCACCTCCAAAACTCTGGTCTTATCCTCAGAGGAGTACCAAGACCTCTTTTACATCAAAAAGTAAAAGGTTTTTTTTGCGAAACTTTGGCCTTATCCCTAGAGGAGTACTAAGTCCACCAGCTTGCTTGAAAGGTAAAATAGCGCTGGTTGTTATTCTTACTTGAAGTGAAAGAATTCTTTTTGAAAAGGTGAAGACGATCACTTTATTTAGTGGAGCAGACAAGGTAGCATTGTTTTATGTTGTTTCTAATAAGAATTTTGATTAAGAGAACTTAGAAATACATTGCCATATTATTTTGTAAATGGAGGGTCAGTAGCAGGAGTAATACTGACTTCACAAAAAGCTGTGCTGGCATTGGCCAGACATTGAGCCTAAAATAAGTTTGGATTGGCTGGTTAGTGAGAGCCGTGCTAGTATTGGTCGAGATATCAGATACATAGAGAACCGTGATTGGATGGTTGGTGTGAGCGTGCTGGTATAGGACAAACACTGACAAATAGAATAAGTAGAATTAGGCAGGGTTTCTTTGTTTGTTTTGCTGAGATACCTTAGCGTAAAAGAGTAGGAAAAATAAAGTTGCTTAAGAAAAAAAAAGAATTTCTTTAAAAAAGACAAATCAATTGTGACTAGAGAGGGAATTCCTATTCCACCTCCAGGAACACCTGCTTCCTATATGATGTTGTTACAAGGGTACCATACGTGTACTTGTTTTGAGAATTGGGTAGAGTATACAAAGGATGATGGTATAGTAGCTTTCCCGCAGCATGGTTCATTTAATATAAGGATTTTACAGAATTTGAGAAATCGAATTAATTAACTAGAGCCAAATCCCAGACTTACACAGTATGAAGCATTAGATGAATGGGAAGTAGAAGCATTCGAAAGAGAGAAATATTGAGGCGGTAGGAGATACAGAAATATAATGACTAGATATCCTTTTGAGAGAAGAGAAGATACGATGAAAAGATTTAGGAGAGCTGTGGTAACTGAGGTTTTCACCTAGTTTTAATTGCTGAATAACAGACAGGAGGAAAATGTAAAGAGAAAAAGAAAAATATAGAGACTACGAGTTTAAGTTATGATCTGAAAGAATCTGATGATGAGTTGTTAGAGGTCATTATGACCAAAAAACCTCCGCCATATGGAGAAAACTCAGGGGAGGTAACTCCAAGTGCACTACAAATGGGAACCTCATTAACTTCACATGTTACGGAAATAGCTAGAGTAGTGCGAGAAAATAAAATGAACTTGTCGAATAAGGCAAGAGTAGAGCAGATCCAGAAAAGAAATCAGTTAAGTCTGAATACTGAAGCATTGAGGGTACCGGTAACAATTGGTCCCGTAGTTCCGGTGTATGGAGAAAAACAGAATCTATCAAAAGTACATACGTTGGCAGTTCCGAGAAGTAGTGTCAGGAGTTGAATGGTGATGGTAGCGAATTAGGATGGACAGGCTGACAAGAATACTACATTTTTAGATCTTTTGGTTTGTGAAATGATAACAGAAACCCCTAAAAGAAGTATACAAATAGACCCAAGGAGAATAGGGCATAGAATTACTCCCATCACAGGGAGTTCAGCAGGTCCTTCACCAGAGGAATTAAATCATTGGATAATGGAAGTGGTAAACGAAAAACCTCAACCACAGAGTATAAATGTGAGCCAATTGAAAGTAGATTGAAAGTAGATTTGGAAGAGATGATTATTGGTACAATAGGCCCAGACAGATAAGGGACTTACCGAGATGAAGAGCTGTTGTATTTTTACATACATTATTACACATCATTACTTTGAGAGCGAGAAATCTTCATGAGAAAATACCAGAGGCTGCTAGTGAGTATAAAATAGACATAGAGAAGTCGAAGGTGCTACAGAAATCATACAGATTGGCTTGTACTGAAAAGGATTTAGAGAGTTTGAATGCTACTGGCAAAAGTTTGCAGATAAAGGAGTTGATGAATATTTTGAAGAAATGGGGAGATGTAGAACGGTGGAAAGGTAGATGGACGAAAAAGAAAGAAGAGGCAGCTGTTAAAGGAGCGTCTATGTATACGTTGAGAGGGACAGAACAAATTGAAAGGGCGTGTCTGATGAGAGAAGTTCCAGTTATATTATCTTTTACGAATGGTTTTCCCAGGTTAAGCGAGAAACCAGTTGAGTGGTACAAACAGATAGAGATATTTGTGAAACTTTCAAAGGTTTTGTTAAAGGACCTAGATGGTTTCTTTAAGATTGTCGTTCCAGCTGATTTATGGACAGAGTGTAAGGTTATGGTCGATTAGCCAAAAGAAGAATATCCCAGAGGCCCAAAAACAGGTGTACCATCAGATGAGGTCATGAAAAAGTATAATCAGGTAATCACTTATTTGAAAGGGAAATTTTCCCCTAAGGATACCGATTGGGTTAAAATAGACCGAACAACGCAAGAACCAAAGGAGTCATTGCATGCATACTATGAAAGGTTGATGCAGTTATTTAAACAGTACAGTGGGTTTGAGAATATTGGAGACAAGGATATGGAACATTCTGTGTATCGTTTTTTGTTTAGGTTGAAACCAGAGATTTGTAACATTATTCAGCAGCATTTGATCTGCAGGTTGAGCAAAAGAATTGATGACATTTTAAGGTATGCAAAGTATTGTAGTGATGATATTGAATCAAGACATAAAAAGTTAAATGAAAAAATGATGTGGGAGCAAGTGAAGGTAGTAGAGCAGCAAGAAGAGAACAGTGGTTCTAAAGCAACTTATCAGATGAATGGTCAAAATCAAAATAGTCAAGTACCCGGTGGAGGTACAGATATATTGAGTAGAGAGGAGCCTAAGAAGAAATTTCCTTGTCATGCGTCCGGAAAGTATGGACATTGGAAGAACGAGTGTTCAACTGCTCAAAAGAATAATGGGGTAAATCAAAATTTTATTCCACAGATGCAGAATGAGGTGGGTGTAAATCAATAGCAGCAGCAGGTAGTTACTCCACAGTTACAGGTGCCACAAGCTCCCATGCCAAGTAATGTGAATGCTCAAGTGCAGAGGTACAGTGCGAACACTGGATTTCATGGAGGTGATCAAGTTGGTAAGAATCAAAATGTGCAAATGGGTCCACAATACTGGTTGCAGTGCAATGAGAGTGATTCAATGACAGGGCCTGAGGGGGGAGGAAAAGTGCATGCTTGGTGCATCTTTAGTGGTAGATCAGTCAGGTCCATTTGTTGATGGAAATGTGGAAGGTAATGATATTACATTCCTAATGGATACTGGTGCTACTCATTCTAATGTGAGAGCAGCAGAAATTCCAAACCTACCCCTCTCTGGAGAAACTATCTAAGTTATAGGCATCTCGAATAAGCATATTAAAACGCCAGTTACTAATTCAATAGAAGTTCATATTGGGAGTATCAAAGACATGCATCGCTTTGTGGTGTGTGACTCGAGTCCAGTGAATTTCTTGGGAAGAGATTTATTATGCAAAATGAATTGTACCATCTATTGTACGCCAGATAATATTGCATTTCAGACACCTGGTGAGGATGTTGCATTTAAGATGATGTTAGCGAAGCAAGGGACAGAAGTGGATGCATTGTTTTCACTTCTCACAGAAGAAAATTTACCCAAAGAGCTGAAAAGTGCAGTAAGATTGGATGTATGGGATTTTACAGGAAAGGAGACTGGTCTAATGACAGTCGTAGATCCTATTCAGATTAAAGAGAAAGAGGGAGCAATATATCCAAACACCCCTCAGAACAAAATTAGTTTGAAAGTAATTGCAGGAGTCACTCTTGTGATTGACCAAATGATTGAGCAGGGAATTCTGAAAGAAATATTAGTCTCAATGGAAAATACAGAATAGTTCAAGATTTGAGAAGATAAATAATATTGTAGTGCCCTCTTTTCCAGTAGTGCCAAATCCAGCAGCAATCCTGTATCAGATTCCCTGTAATGCCGAATGGTACACAGTGATTGATTTGTGACACGCATTTTTATCGATTCCTTTATATCCAGAAAGCCAGTATTTATTCGCATTTCGGTTCAGAGACCATGTGTTGGCATGGTGGTGAGTTCCTTAAAGGGTACACAGAGAGTCCTTCAATTTTTAATCAGATTCTGAAAAAGTGTTTGGAGACTCTAATTATGCCAGGAAATTCAGTTTTGGTTCAGTACATTGATGACCTATTGGTTGCAGCAAAGACACGAGAGGCATGTAACAGACACTATTGCCTTACTGAACCCTTTGGCAAAAGGTGGACACAAAGTGTCCCCAGCACAATTTAAATTTAGCAAAAAGTACCCAGGACACAAAATAGAACAAGCATTTTCAATGCAATGGTTTCGCCTTTGGAAAAGTTAGAGCTAATGACAATGTAAATGACAATGCCATCTATTTTGCTATTCTCAAAACAAACACATAAATTCAAATTTTGACATTTACAATGCCAATAGCTCTAAATTTTCCGAAGGCGAAACCATTGCATTGAAAATGCAATAGGTCTTGCCTTTGATTAAGTTAAAGCCATTTGCTTTGCTAATGGTATTGTATATCAAAGCAAATGGCTTTAACTTAATGAACGGCGAGACCTATTGCATTATTGTTTTTTTTTTCTTTCTGGACTGGGCCAGGGGAAGCAACACAAAGATGGGGGGACAGCAATACGGAAAGGCAGTGGGAAGCAAAAACTATGGCACGGAAAGCAACATAGAATTCCGGGTTCGCGGAAGGAACACCGAAGGCGGGTAGGGCAGGAGCAGCATGGAGGGTGTGGGAATATGAATAGCAACACAGGGGGCAAGAGCGGCAGCCAGACAACACAGGGGGCAAGAGCGGCAGCCAGACAACACAGGGGGCAAGAGCGGGGGGCAACACAACACAGGGGGCAACACAAGGGGCAAGAGCGAGAGCAAAACAACACAGGGGGCAACACAGGGGGCAACACAACACAGGGGGCAACACAACACGGGGGCAACACAACACAGGGGGCAAGAGCGGGGGCAACACAAGGGGCAAGAGCTGGGGCAACACAGGGGGCAAGAGCGGGGGCAACACAGGGGGCAAGAGCGGGAGCAACACGGGGCAAGAGCGGGAGCAACACGGGGCAAGAGCGTGAGCAACACGGGGCAAGAGCGGGAGCAACATGGGACAAGAGCCAGTTGTGCACATTTACATTTATTTCAGGCAAGCAGTCATCCTGGTAATAAGGCTAGTTTCTTTTTTATATGTCTGCCCCTCCCTCGGTTTCACAGCACTGAAGACTCCCTTAAGCCTTTTACTTAAGTTGAAAGTAGAAGTGTTTTTCTGAAATTTAAAAAGTAGGGGCGTGTCGTGCCCCTAAAATCACCACCACTTCGACCACCGATTGGGGAACTCCTGATGAGCCTGCACTGAAGTTCATTTTTGTTTCCAGTATAAGTCCTCCTTCTGTAAAGACAAGTCCCCAGTTAAGGGGCTGCTAAGAAGGTGGGGTGCTATTAGTAGATGGAATTTCACTATTGTTTGGGTCATTGACTACATTTACAATACAGTCACTCCAGGTGTCACACGTGAAACAGGAAAACGTCACAAATAAGCACTTTACAAACAGAAATGTCACACATAAGCAGACTGGAACCTTGGCAGCCTTGTGCATCGAGAGACAGAAATATCCCATCAGACCCGGTCTGTAATAGGGAACAAGAACTGCTTCTATTTGCCTAACCTAGAGATACAAACCTCTGCCCCCAAAGCAAACTTTAAATGGAAACTATGACAGATACTACCCTCCACCATGGGAGAAAATTTGACACCGACCTGTGTGACACAAGCAGTTCATTCCCTCCCCCTCCACCATGCCTCCATTGAACCAAATACTACTTATTTTGTGTAAACGTTATCACTCAGCCCTCTCACCTGGCGATGGCTGAGATAGGCCTCCCATAGATAGACAGCCCACGAGAAGAGCAGCACGGACAGCAAAATCTGCCGCTTTGCTGGGAGCTCCCAAAACATCGAGAGGATCATGGCCACCGAAAATGGGATGGGGGAGGGGAAATGCTGACCAGGAGTAAGGAAGAGATACCGACAAATGATGCAGTAGACAGCTAAACCAAACCACCGGCAGCAGTAGACATAGAGAAAGGGCAGCTAGCCGCAAACTCTAGACGGAAGAGGAGAGCCTGCCTGACAGCGCTAGACATAGACAAAGGACTAAGAATCATTATGTTTCAATAACACACTAGAGCGCTAACTGTTGAATGAAAATGTACCAGCTTTGGGCGCCGCGCTGCTGATTACTGCTGTCTTCAATCGTTTACTTTCCCACAAAGAAAGTTTAAAGTATGTAGACTGTGTGAGCAAGTACACCTCCTGTGTGTGTTTTTTGTTCTGCAAGCATAGCTCTGCAGACACTGTCACACTGCTAGTCACTCACTACGTACCTTTGGGAAGTGTTCTGAAGCATGATACACAAGCGTCCGGCTGAAGACTGTGGCACATGCTCAATTTAAAAGGCACTGGGCGGGAGGTAGTACACTGGAAATGGTGCATGGACTTTGGCAGCGAGCGGCCACAGAGTGACGAACATGGACACTCAGGCATTGGCGGCAGCGCCTCCTCATCCTGACTCTGTTTCACCAGCTTCAGTAGCGCAGCAAGGTCGCCCGAAGGCACAGAGCATTAAAATGTTTAACGGAGATCCAGACATGCTCACAATGAACACTTGCCAAAGCGCACACGCTTTCCGAAGCATTTTAACCAAGCAATGGAAGTGTGTGCGAACAGCAACAGAGGTGCGTGTGCAGCACTTACATAGCTTCATTCAACTCAAGCCACCAACTCTACTGAGTGTTGTTGTTGGATCTGTGTGCCTTCCAAAAAGAAAATGCAGCTATATGTGGGGTAAAGATAAAAAAGTAAAACAATGAATGGCGAGTGTGTTTGGAAACTGGAGCCTGTGTAAAGGGAGGGATTCATGGATTGGAGAGGCAGGCTGTACATTGCAGAGTTTAGCAGCCATGTTGTGAAAGAGTCTACCAAGACATGTTTAGCACGAGCAGCGGGAGGAAGGGCACATGTGTACACGAAGGAGGATGTGGTTTCAGATTTATGTTTTGCGAGGGAGGGCTATATCGCAGCCCGGAGAGGGGGCTTGCAAAAGAGCAGAGTCTGTCATGTGGTTTCCGGGGAGATGTAAAGTTGCGGGGAGAGTATGAGGTTACGTTAACATAAAAATAATAAAACTGGGCACTGTGGTAGGCATCGCGGCGCCCAAGCACATTCATTAAATAAACAAGAAACCACGAAACATTTAAAAACAAGTTAGGTCCCGGGCCGGCCAGCCAATCACAGCGCGGCCCGGGAAATGACGTCACGGGGGTGTCCCGGGCCGGCAGCCAATCACAGCACGGCCCAAGACAAAGGGGCGGGGCTTAAAAAAAGAACGAGAAACGCCCCCGAATCGCGTTTTCGCAAGAAAGCGTGATTGACAGCCTCTGTCTCCCAATGGCTAGTCTCCATTTATGGAGCTAGCCAATTGGAAACAGAGGCGGTCCGAACATCCCTACTGAAGACAAAAGTTTTCGATCTGGGAGGTGCACTGCGTGCCCCTCACCAGGTCGAAACCTAAAAAGGAGTCAGGAAGGTGGCACCAGAAAGAATTAGTGTGATTAAGCAAATAAGCCCATTCAAAACTCAGAAAGAAGTGCGAATGTTTTTGGGAATGCTTGGATACTGTAGTCAGTGGATCAGTGGTGTTTCACTGATTGCAAAACCTCTACAGAGGTTAACACGAAAGGATGTGAAAGATCCGATTGTTTTGAATGATGAAAGTATGGAAGCCTTTACTAATTTGAGAAACAGTCGTTGTCGAGCACCTGCTTTGGGAATGGCAGATTATGCAAAGGATTTTGCGTTGTACTGCTGTGAAAGAGATGGGCGTGTACTTTCAGTCTTAACTCAGAAACATGAAATGGCATGACGTCCAGTAGAATATTTTTCTGGTACTTTGGATTCAGTGGCTGCAGCATTGCCAGGCTGTTTGAAAGCAGTAGCTGCTACTTGTATGAGTCTGGAACAGAGTGAAGCAATTGTTATGGGACATCCAGTAAAGGTATATGTGCCACATTCAGTTGAGCTACTTTTGACACAAACGAGGACGCAATACATGACCTATAGTCTGTTGACTAGGTACGACAGAGTGATTATGGATGCTGAAAATTTGACGATGGTGAGGTGCACAACTGTAAATCCGGCAAACCTGTTGCAAAATTCATATTGTGAGGAAGTAAGAGATGAAGCAGATCACAATTGTTTGGATGTGACAGAATTGTGTACAAAACCGAGGCCTGCCATTGAGGACACCGAACTAGAGGAATCAGATTGTGAGATGTTTGTTGATGGATCATGTTTAAGGAATGAGAAAGGTGAATTATGCACTGCCTATGCTGTTTGCACCAAAGCGGGAGTTTTGGGAGCATCCTGTCTAAAAGGGTAAACTCTGCACAAATAGCTGAATTGATCGCTCTGATTAGAGCATGCAAAATTTCCAAAAGTCTGAGGGTAACCATATTTACTGACAGCCAGTATGGGTTTGGGGTTGTCCACGATTTTGGTCAGCAATGGATGCAAAGGGGATTTCTGACTTCTTCAGGTTCCTCAATAAGAAACAGCAAAACTGAATTCATCGCTCTGATTAGAACATGCAACATTTCCAAACGACTTAGGGAACCATATTTACCGACAGCCAGTATGGGTTTGGGGTTGTCCATGATTTTGATCATCTATGGAGGCAAAGGGGATTTCTGACTTCTTCAGGTTCCTCAATAGGAAACAGCAAAACTGTAAAAGATTTATTGGATGCTTTACAATTGCCCAAAAAGTTGGCAGTGTTCAAATGTTCCATACATAAGTCAGGAGATGATTATGTGACGAAAGGCAACAGATATGCCGATCAGGTAGCGCACGTCTTTGCACAAAATTTGATAGCCCTAAACAGTGATGGAAGAAGAAAATACCAATTGCCTTTTATAGTTCTCTTCTTCATTTGAAACTTGGGACGAGATTAGACAGTTGCAGAAAGAGGCAAGTGACAAGGAAATGGAAATTTTGAGAAATTCGGGATGGAGAAAGAGGGCAGGGGAGGAAGTGTGGGTTTATCTAGACGAGGACTAGTCATGCCAGATTATTTACTTTCCCAGATGGTAAGGGTGAACCATGGAATTGCACATGTTGGAAGAGATGCAATGATTAGACTCTTCAAGCAGTCTTGGTATAACCCAAAGTTCAGGGTCATTGACAGTTGTTAGTTGGGGATAAATTGGAAAGGCAGCACGACCATTCACCCAACTCCAGTTGGATTTTATTGAGCTTCCCTCATGCAATGGACTAAAATATGTTTGGTTGTTGTTTGCTTGTTCTCTCGCTGGGTGGAAGCCTATCCCACGTCTCTCTCTGGGCGGAAGCCTATCCCAGGAGAAGAAACAACAGTCTTACTGTAGCCAAACTGCTTTTAAGAGAACTGATCCCTAGATTTGGATTTCCAGGCACTTTAGAGACAGATAGAGGAACCCATTTTAATAATGAGATAATTTGGATGATTTGTGCAGCATTACAAATTGAACAGAAGCTGCGTGTGCCTATCGACCCGAAGCATTTGAAGTTGTTGAACAGATCAATGGCACAATAAAATCTAGGTTAGGGAAGGTGTGTGAATCCACAACACTGATGGGCCTGATGCTTTACCTCTTGTATTGATGAGTCTTAAAAGCATTCCTGATACAAAGACTGGATTGAGGCTTCACAAAGCAATGATGGAAAGAGCAATGATACAAGCGATTATACCAGCGAACAAACTGATGAATGTATCTGATGATCTAGTGCTTGATTATTGCAGAGGATTGGCTGATTTGGTACATTCTATGTCTAGGTTGGAGAAAATGCAACTATAACACAGTCAAGCTCATGATCTGAGTCCTGGAGAATGGGTTCTCGTGAAAAAACATGTGAGGAAGTCTTGTTTAGAACCCAGGTGGAATGGACCTTATTAGATTATTCTGGTGACAATGACAGCAGTGAAGTGTGGTGGCTTGGCAAATTGGATTCATGCGAGTCATACCAGACGAGTCCCAAGTCCACTTGATAGACAAGAAGAGCAGCACCAGTAAACCAAAGACAAACACCAGAGGCTGAAGTGTATGAAGTTGAAGAATCTAAAGTGACAGATTCTGAAGAACAAACAAATGATTAACAACCAACCACAAGTCAAGTATACCGGGCACTAGCTTCTGGGTCTCGTGAGATTGCTGTTGAAAGACCAGAGCAAATTAATGAGGTCTCAAGTCAAACAGAACAGGAAGAATCAGAAGAAGATACAGTAGGAAAAACAAAAAGAGTAAGAATTCCAAGTAAGAAATACACCGCGCCAGAATGGATTTAAGTGATATTCGAAGAAATTGAACACTCAGATCCAAGTGAAGAAAAAGACAGTACTGACACTGAGGCAATTTTTTGAAAGCAAATTGAAACCACCTTAAAGATCTGTGAAAAACTGAGGTGCAACATTGTCAGACAAAAATAATTGAAAGACTCAAAAAAAGAAAGAAAGAAAAAGAAAGGAAAGGGAAAACTAAGAAAGCCTCTAAGTGTAGGATTACACTACTTCTTTCAGACATTTTTGAGCAGAGCTAGACGTTTATAGATTTAGATTTTATAGAGTTTTGTCTTTTTGGTAGAATACAAAATGGCCGAAGTAAACGTGACTGAACAGCCTAAATCAAGCCTAAAACATAGAGCTTGCTTATGTAGTATCTTTTTGCTAACATTAATGTGGATATTATTAACTGTCATTTTACCTATTTTAATTGTAACTAATAAGAGAAACATTACTAATGATGTAACAAGTGAAAGAGTGAGTGATGTTACTGAAGAAACTCCTAATACTAATATAGAACAAGTAGATGGAAGTATTTATTATCATGATAAATCAATTAGTGATTTCTCGTTAAATGTTTTTACTAAATTGTTGTACGAGTACGTTAACACAATGAATGTGAGTGATTGCTAAGTGTGCATGCAATTACCTTTGTCTGTCTGAAAGGGGTGACCTACCATCACCTACCTTTAACATATGGTATGTCGTATAGTGTCTTAACAAGCCTGTTATAAAAGAGCTGAACATAATTTTATGTAGTAAAATTGCACGTTATATGGGAGAATTCTTCTATATTAGCAAGACTCTAGATATAGAATATGCTTACAAAAATAATTTAACATGTAGTTTGCGGGTTGAAGAAAAGCTGTTTATAGATATGGTAGAAAATGGAAGGGAACATTTCCAAAGAAAAGCTGCTGAACAGAAGTCACATGTACTTCAGTGGGCTTTCAGAGAGGGGAGTTATGAGAAAGGCGAGACATATGCTGCAATGTCCCTGGATTGGCATCAAAACGAAAAAATCTGCTTGCTTAGACTAAAAACGAACTAATAATTATTTCATTGGTACTAGTGAGTGTGAGCATGCTTTAAAAATTACTGGGAATGGGGATTAAAGGGTGGAACTGATCCTGTTTTCCAAGGAGTCTATTATGTATGTGGTAAGAAAGCCTATTACAGGTTGCCTGCACATTGGTATGGTAGTTGTTATTTTGGAATTGTTTTTCCATAAATGTATCATGTAGATAGGGATAATACCAGAATCAATGAAATAAAACAACGACTAACACGTACGACAAGAGCAAGTTTCTCAGAAATAATATGTGATATATTTTGTGCACTGATACCAACAGTTGGAGTCGTTCTGAATTCACATAAAATTCTAAAATTGTCCACAGTAGTTGATCATTTATCAACAGATACTGGTGACGGGTTCTTGATGATTGACACCAAAATGATTGTGATCATATCAATGGTTTTACAAAATCGACTTGCCCTTGATATCTTATTGGCAAAAGAGGATGGAGTCTGTGGCATGTTGAAAATTCAACACTGCTGTACCTATATTCCGGACAAAAGTAAAGGTATTGAGGGATATATTAGGAATAGAGGGATATATTAAAAATATTGCTAAATTACATGAAGATTTGACCCAACTGGAGGTTGATGGTGTTTGGGAGAGACTTAGTAACATTTTCTCCTCTAGGTAAATGGTTTCTACCTTTGGAAGTAGACTATTAGGTAAAATAATAATGCCAATAATTTCAGTAGCTGTGGTAGTCTTAGTCATAAAACAATATATAAATGTTGTAAGTATAGATGTGGAAGAAAAGATACGACAGAATCGAAAAACAAACGAAGAGCAAGAAAGAGAAAAAGAGATGAGATAGAACTAAAATATGTGAAAGGAGACTACTATGATACAAGTCCAATGAAACACATGGAAAACCGCTTTGTGCATGCGTCCCATAATGTGAACTAATGCATAAAAGAACTAGGCTGCATTTTGCATCCTGCATCTTGCTTTAAAAATAATAAATAATTGCGCTTTTGCTTAAAGCGTTGCTAGGAAAAATATATTAACATGGGATAGTGCAAAGGTGGGTGATAAACAGGGAAAGTGCATTTCATGTAATTAATAAATGCCTGTGTTTTGTTCGTCATAGTGAAATGAAACTGCCCGAAATGCCTAAAGTTGACATGATAGTTGAGCTGGAGAGAAAAACTTGAAATAATAAAGAAAATAGACAGAAAAGATTGAGCACGGCAGAAGAGTGACAAAGGTTCAAGGTTGATCAGCTGAGAAAGACATTGTTTGCCTGCCAAGAAACAAGACTGGCTGTGGGACTTCTTCCACGGACACAGCAGAAAGGGGACTTATGAGAATTATGAATATTTTACCTATAATATGAACAAATTTATTTGCATTAATTAGTCGTGAATTAGGTGATGGGAATGTTGGAATGAATGAGAGGCTATAGAAACATGAATGTGGTCATGGTGGTGTGATGAGCCACCCCCCAGACTATCCAATGAAAAATTGAGTTCTATAAACTGTTTCAAATATTGTGGGTTGGACATGTAGGTTGTAGGGTATAACTGAGTTGCCTTTGGGGGTGTGGTTTAGTAAGGAGGGAGCACAGAGAGAGAAGGAGAAACAGAGAGATAGATGGGAGATCGTTGCTGTCTACCGTTTTGCAGGAAGGCCTAGCTGTTCCTGTCCCTGTCCCGTTCCTGAGTTCTGAAATCTTTGTTCCCTGACTATATTTCAGGTGACCCCCACTACCTCCTTGGCCAGGGACTTGGTATTTCACAGATTCTTTGGGTTAGTATTATCCTTTTGACTCGTACTTTGCATAATCATTTGAAAATGTATTTTTTGTCTCTGAAACTTAAGTCTCTTCATCTATCCCCTCCATCTTATGTATATTGTTTCAAATTATTTGCTGAAACTTATGTCTCTTCATCTATCCTCTCCGTCATATGTATATTGTTTCACATTATTTGCCTTAACTTGTGTCTCTTCATCTATCCCCTCCGTCCTATTTGTTTCACATTATTTGCTAAAACGTATGTCTCTTCATCTGTCCCCTCCGTCATATGTATATTGTTTCACATTAATTTGTTGAAACTAAGCATGGGCGAATTTTGCGAATCTCGCGTTCGCGAATTTTGCGGATTTGCGAACTCGCAATTCACAAAATCCGCGAATTCTCGCAAATTTGCGGATTTTTTTTTGTGTTCGCGCGTGTTTCTGCCAGTTCGCGAGGGTTTTGTACAATTTCGCAAAACGCGAACTTACCTGTCGGGTCGCAAGTTTTGCGAACTTGTTGTTTCTACGTGTCCAGCCTGTTTGGGACACTCTTCTTCATCACTGCCACTCTCTGTCACCACTGCCACTCTCTGACTACTCATGCCACCCTCTGGCCCACCCATGCCACCCTCTGTTTCATCACAGCACCCTCTGGTTGTCCAGTCAGTGTACATTATTGTGGCAAAGCAAAGCACACCTTCCCTGCCTCAAGTGACCTGAATTAATTTGGGGCTGATTAATGTGTCACAGAATATTTTTTTAGCTGGCACCTGCTTCCTTAGTGCTTCCTGATTAGTGATCTTTTGCACTTGCTAAGTGCTTTCATTGTTGCAAAATTAGTTACAACACCTGCCCTGCCCCACCTGACAATAATGAATTAGGGGCTGATTAATGGATTTGAACTTCCAGCCTGGCTCCTGCTTGTCTCCCTTAGCTGTAATTCAGGACCTTTGTGGCATATGTGTAACTATTCTGAGGTTCAGAGCTGGGTCACATAATAGTTGCAAGTAGGCAACTGAACTCTGGAGGGGCCCCTCAGGAAGCACTACAGGAAATGGCTACTAATGATGAGCCTGAACTTTTGAACCTGGTAAGTAGTTTCAGTTTTGCTAAGATCGTATTTCTGCAATTTAGCGCTTATTCGCGGGGCGCGAAGTTGTACTGGGAAGCCAAGAACTCACGCGAACAGTGCGAGCAAGCCATAAAATCCGCTGCTCGCGGATTTGCGGATTTTGCGGGAGATTCGCGAATCTCGCAGATTGCGAATTTACCGAAAATCTGCAAAATCCGCAAGCGAAACGGATTTTCCGCCCATGCTTAGTTGAAACTTAGGTCTCTTCTTCTATCCACTCCTTCATATGCATATTGTTCATTTGATGATGAGTATGACACTGTTTGCATTTTGGTGATGTTTTTCTCTCCCTCTTGGTGAAATTATTCTTTGTTTGCATTTGAAACCTGCATGTGATGACCATTATTTATTCACATTTATTTGAGATAAACTTTATTAATCTTATCGAGAGTCTGTGATTATTTAACTAACTGGATAGATAGTTAGAAAGTTCTATTGTTACCATCAACTTCTCAACTAATGGGCCATCGACCAGAGGAAAGAGAGGTGATTTGCAGGTTCGAGTTATGTATTTAGAAGTGTCAGATATGAGCCTGCATAAAGAAAACAACTGAACATTGTCATTAAAACTTGACCCCCAGCACATCAGGGGTTTGGGTGAATTTGTATGGGCCAATTGTATGTGATGTTATTGAGTATTGATCCCTGATTAGGTGTCACACTTGTTCATATATATTATACTTTTGTCACATTTTTGCGTCATGACGGCACTACTGATTTGATCACACTCCTTCAGTTACTTGTGGATTGTGACTGCGATCTCACAAATTTTGAGGCGAAATCTGGAGAGTCATTTTGAAACTTACCTCTCTTTAGCCTGTAGAACTTCCTATAATCTTCTGCTTTATTGCCCACTATGTTATGTCACTCACTTGCCACAGACAACTGATTGGCTCTCATTACTATAGTATGTGTACCATGACATAAATATTTTGAACTTGTTTCTCACTCATCACCTATTATGTGGACAGGTTTTCTCCTATTAAAAAATTACCTCATTGACAGGTACATATCATCAAGATGGCTGGCGACTCTCTTAACCTTAACAAAGCATCTTCATCTGGCAACAAACCTAAAGGAGTTAAAAATGATCCTCCATCTCCAGTCCAGTCATCTTCTAATTTAGTCCTAGATTCAATTCTTGATAAACTTTGTGCACTAAAACCATTCATGAACACTACTACTGAAAAATTACAACAGATTGAAGACAGATGGATTGCTATGGAAGGGAAAATGTATGAAATGGAACAGCCTGTGGGTCAATTGCAGGATATTGCCACAAAGGTACCTTTGCTGGAACAAGAAATTCATAAACTTAAAATTCATATTGAAGATCTTGAAAATCACAACTGGAGCAACAATCTTCGACTGTATGGGTTGCCTGCAAATAATGAAGGTCCTGATCTTCTTTCCGTCTTAAAAAAAAATTCTGCCTGGCCTTCTTAATCTTCAGTCTTTTACTCCTCTTAATATCCAGCAGGCACATCGCCTTGGTCATCCTCAACCTCATTCTAATAGACCACATGGTATCATAGTGCTCTTATAAAGTTCACCAACCTGATGCATGTATTAAAATCTGCCAGAGAGAAACGTCGTCTTAGCTGGTCTGGCCATAACATCTTTATTTCGCAGGATCTCTCCAAGGCAACTAATGCTAGATGTAAAGATGTCCTAACGCTACGTCGTCAACTAAAATCCATGAACATTCATAATGGCATATTGCATCCTTGTTTATGCAAAATTACTTATGATGGTATCTCCCGCTCATTTGAAGATCCATCTAAACTAAAACTGTTTATGCAAACCATCACTTAGATACCTATGGATACAAATACTCATTGTCCTTAAACTGTTTAATTATGGTTGCTTCCTGTTTTCTTGTTCCAGGTTGTAAACTCCAACTTTTACTTCTCAAATATGTGACATGTGGCCTGAATCTCTCCATTTTTTTTAATGTTTTTAATTTATTATCTCTCCCTCCTCTGCTGTTTTTGTCTTTGGGTGCTGACATGCCCGGTTCATGTTTCTTACTCTCTTAACTACAGATCTGGCTTTACGTCCTTGATCAGTCCCTTTTTTCTTTTTCTCCCTTACTTTTCTTTCATTCTCTCTTTTACTATACCCTATCTTCCATCCTCTTCCTCTCTTTCTATTTTTCCCCTCAATTATATGAGTGCCTATTTGTTTTACTCTTCTATGTCAATATTAATTTCATCATGTTTTCTGATTTTTATGACTGTTGTCTTTTTGATTCCACTGTTCTCTTTGCAGTTTGTCATCATTGTACCTGTACCCTTATTTTTAAACATCAACATGTTTAATGCTGTATTATGGAATGTCCGTGGTCTGGGTCATTCTGTTAAGCGTCAAAAGGCATTTTCTCATTTATCAAAACGTAATTGTCAGATTGCTATTCTGCAGAGAAACCCACTGTAATGATGTTGAATCACTCAAATTCAAACGTCAATGGATGGGTCCGATTATTATTTCTCCAGCTTCAACCATAAGGGTGGTGCTGCCATTGGGGGCGTGGTTAGCCTGCGAACATGGCGGACGCACTTGAATAGAGCTCCGTAGCAAGGCCCCTTATTATCCTGTCATTTTGGATGCGAGAGGTGTTCACTGGGCCCGTACTGCTAGGGGCCGGTGTGAGGAGGCGGTGGGAGCCTTGGGAGCCCAGCGGATTCCGTTCCGGGGCCATGGAGCACTAAGCGGACGGTGGATGGCGGCAGCAAGGTCCATAGCGGAGTGGCGCACAGGGCGCCAACGGCTGCTGAGACACACGGCCGCGACTGTGGGGGACTGGACACTGCCCTGGGCCCCCGGGGTTCACGCAAGTGAGGTGAAGGTATCGGCACTACGACTAGCAGAAAATGAGGGTACGGCAGGTCGGAGCGGCTGGCGTGGTGCGTGAAGCGACTGGAGGCCGCGGAAGACCCGTAGGCTGTGGCAGAGTGGAGCCGGGTGCCGCCATCTGGTGCCCGGGGGCTGGGCGAGGCCTCTCCGCCTCTCTGGACTGGCAACGGCTGCTGGACAGCGAGTGACTGCACAACGGCCCCCCCGGACAGTGAGGAGCGGGACCTAGGGGGAACAAGTGGAGTCTGGAGGAGGGGTCGAGGCCTGGGCAGTGAGAGAGTGTGGCGGCGGAGGCGGCTAAGGGCCCCGGACACACCGCGTGGCTCCTGCATTGACCGTGCGGGGTGCGGCCAGCGCCTGAGACCCGTCCCGCAATCAGTCAGAGTGCCGCTCCTGGCGTGGGGCCCAACTAGAGGCTTGAGCAGGCGGAGTCCCTGAAACATGGCCGGCTGGAGGCCCTATGGTGACTAAAGACCTATGGCCAGATGTAGGAGCCCAAATACCGGTCGGTAACGGCCGATTTCGGCCGTTACCGACCGGTATTTCAGTTTTGCTATGTAGGGGGCTGAAAATTACCGAATCGGTATATTTACCGATTCGGTAAAATTACCGATTTGGTCATTTACCGAATCGGTACATATACCGATTCTGTAATTCCAAATGTAGGTGGCACAGTTTTCAGTGCCACAGGCCCTTAAGAGTCGGTATTTTACCACACAATCCTATTGTGCGATAAAATACCGAATTCAGGTGTGCATGCACATGTGTGCAGGCACACCTGTGCCATGTGACACACAAACATGCCCTTAGGGCATGTATGTGTGCCACATGGCACACAAGCATGTAATTGGGGTGCTAGAGGGTGTCAAAGTGACACCCCCTGCACCCTTGCAGGATTCGGTATTTACCGATTCGGTAAATACCGAATCGGTATTTCCCATTGATTCCTATGGGCTTGAAGGCCCATAGGAATCAATAGATAATACTGATTCGGTATTTACCGAATCGGTAAATACCGAATCTTACAGATTCGGTAATTCTAAAATGAGAATTACCTACATCTGCCCCCTTCCTATTTACCTACTCTTAAATACCGAATCGGTAAAATTCGGTATTTAAGAGTAGGTAAATAGGACTTACCTACATCTGGCCCCTAGAACCCACCAGGAGCTGGGCGTCCCCTTGAAGCGCCAGGTGGTGCTTGTGGTCGGCGGGGTGGCCCCTTCTGACGGCCCCCAGGCCTGGAGCATTGAGACCAGACTGTATACCTGCAACTGGGCACAGTGAGCCCTGGGCGCCATTTTGTTGCTGGAGTTGGCGCCATTTTCGCTGCAGGCAATCTCTGGGTGACCGGTGCCCGGTGTGTCAGATGACAGCAACCATGGCTGGGACTTTCTGAGGTGCACCAGACGAACCAGGCTGAGGCGGCAGGCGGCGTGCATGGGACGGCTGTGGGCCACGGCGGCCACAGTGATCGGCGAGGGACAGGGTCCGGCGCCGTCCCCTGCGGGCCTCCTCTGCTCCTCTAGGCCGGAAGCACAGGCCAGACGAAAGTGTCATCCCTGAGATGGCGCCTGATGGAGCAACTGCTTGGTCCCTGAGGTGAGAAGCGGGAACGGGGGTGGTTGGCGGAGGCTGGAAGACGACCCGCAGCCTGGAGGCCTGAAAGGCGAGCTGAGGCCTTCAAGGTGCGAGCAAGAGACAGTTGGGAGCTGAGTGGCAATTAGACCAGTGCGCTGGAGAGACACTGAACTGTGCACACTGTGGGGCTGTGCGGCGATTGAGGTCAGATCT
The DNA here is from genome assembly GCF_964263255.1 of Lissotriton vulgaris. Lineage (NCBI taxonomy): Eukaryota > Metazoa > Chordata > Amphibia > Caudata > Salamandridae > Lissotriton > Lissotriton vulgaris. The sequence continues at coordinate 490,005,397 of NC_141685.1, forward strand.
CCCTAATTGCGACCCTGGGTTGTGGCCGTTGGAGCAAAATTGTGTGATCACACCCAGTCATGGCACCATTTTATTGTTGTTTGGCGTGGGCGCCATCTTCGCCACCCGTGCTAGTTGGGTGGCCGCACCAGGTGAGCGCCTGACGTAACGATAGGAGACGCCGTAGAGAGCTCGGAACATTCAGAGGTGGAACAAGTGACCCTGTCGAGCAGCTCTGGCCTCTGCCGCCGGAGGTGAGAAGGGGCACTAACGGTGATTGTCCGGAAAGGGAGCACTGGCAAAGGGGACCCTGGCCACTGGAAACACTCGGAGGAGGGGAGTAGGCCTCTGGAGGGTCAGACAGATGCACTCTACTGGACTGCAAAGTGCCGGCTGGTCTACTGCTGATGGCACTTGAGAGGCGAGCGTGGTCTGTTGCACACTGAACCTGGCCTGTGCTGGCATTCGGCTTGGATTGGTGACTCCCCTGGCAGCGGTGGGTGGCATAGGGCTGGTGGGGTGCCCATTCCGCCAGGACCTTGGCATGGGCCGGACGCCGGGTGACGGACGGCGTAAGCAGGAGTGGATACCTTCTGCGCAGCAGCTTCCGATGGGCAGACTTCGGGATAAATCCCAGCAGAACCAGCAGGCCGCGGAGGACCTGGGCTCGCCGCATAGATCACATGGCGTTGGTCAGGGCCTGATGGCGGCCCTTGAGGCCAAGATAGATCCGGTGCTGGCAGCGGTGGAGCGCATAGGTAGCACACTGAAGCTGACCAAGACCTCCCTCGAGGCCCGCATCAATAATAATAATAATAATAATAATAATAATAAAGTCATTTCTAAAGCGCCTGGCTACAATCAGAACAGTGTGTCCCCTCGCTAGATTGCTACTAGTTCCCAAAAGGCAGATGTTAAAGAAAAAGAAAGCCAAGGCCAAAGAGGAAAGGGTGAGTTAGATGACTGGAAACAGGTGAGTTTTAAGTATTGCGCGGAATCTGGTTTCTGAAGGTTCCATTCGAAGGTCAAGCGGCAGTTCATTCCAGTGTTTAGGAGCCAGATACCTGAAAGAACGACCACCCATCCTGGCTCTGCGGGCACGGCGGAGATTAAACAGCATAGCTCCAGCCGACCTAAGATTCCGAGTGGGCCGGTGAATTGTGAGAAGCTTTAGCAGATAGCCTGAGCCTTTGCCCAGGGCGAGGCGGTGTGTAAAACATAAGGCTTTGAATTTAATGCGTTCCTTGACCGGGAGCCAGTGAAGTTTTGCCAGAGCCATCTTCCCAGATGCTCTACGAGGCAGGTTAAGTACCAGGCAGGCAGCAGCGTTTTGCACGCACTGTAGTTGGTGCCGGTCTTTTTTACTTAAACCTAGGAGCAGGGCATTGCCATAGTCAAGGTGGGGTGTGACTAAGGAGTGGACGAGTGTCTTCCTGGCGTTGATGGGGAGAAGGTCAAGGACTTTACGGAGGGTTTTCAATATGCTGAAACACCTTCCCGCAACTTTACTAACTTGAGATTTGAAAGAGAGGTCAGAGTCAAGCATCACTCCAAGATTTCTGACAGAGTCCGAGGGAGAAGGAATATTGCCCAATTCAGTAGGCCACCACATGTGTGACCAGGCAGAGGGGGATTTACCAACAACCAAAAGTTCTGTTTTTCCGCCGTTCAGACGCAGATGGTTGTTATTCATCCAAGTTGCCACTGATGACAAGCATTTGGAAAAGTTAGTAGCATCTTCCGTGTGGTCGAGCGTAAGCTTGATCATCCGTTGGGTATCGTCAGCGTAAGTGACAATATCCACCCCGAAAGCTTGCACTATGTGACCGAGGGGTTCCATATAGAGATTGAACAAAGTAGGGCTCAGGCTAGAGCCCTGTGGAACCCCATGTCTCAGCTTCCGGGGGAAGATTTGAAAGGGGACAGTGCATCTGAAAACTCCTATTTTCCAGGAAAGATTTTAACTAGGCATGGGCAGATCCCTCCACTCCCATATCTGAGAGGCGGGACAGCCGCGTTTTTGTGCAGCACGGTGTCAAAAGCTGCACTGAGGTCGAATAGAACCAGCGCTGCTGTCTGTCCTTCATCCACCATTTGTCTAAGACACTCAGTGGAATAGAGGATGGCTGACTCCGTAGAGTAGCCGGCTCTGAACCCTGATTGTGTGGGGTGGAGGAGGGATTCCTCCTCCAGATATTTCATGAGCTGCCCATTTGCCACTTTTTCCACTATTTTCATACAGAAGGGAAGAAGGGAGATGGGACGAAGATTTTGAAATTGGGAGATGTGGACATTGGTTTTTTTTTCTGAGGGATAACCTGGGCTGTTTTCCATGCATCAAGCACATGGCATTCTTGGAAAGATAGAGTGACGATATGTGTAATCTGATCGATCAAACTCTCCAAGACTCCCTTACAGCGTTTGGGAGGACTCACGTCACAGGGGGAGCCAGACTGTATACTGTTAGCAATGTTCAGCAATTCCTGCCTATCTGGTACTTTAAAGCATGTCAGACGAGGTTTAATGGTAGAGTTGTCTCTTACTTCCACGTGCTTACTCAAAGGATCAACGTCGTCTGTAAAAGTGGCATGGATTTTGTCGACCTTGCCAACAAAATAGTCAGCTATGGAGTCACATAGCTCGCTGGAGTAGGTGTCTTGGGCTTCAAGTCTGGTCGGGACCCTTAGTTCTTTATAAATTGCAAAGAGTTCCCTAGTGGGGTTGTCGGCAGATTCTATTCTACCCTTAAAATGGGCGCCTTTAGCTGATCTTACAAGTTTATGATATTTTTTTAGTTCAGTTCTATAATGTAATCTACATTCTGGATTGTAACTTTTCCTCCAGCATGTTTCCAAATTTCTGCATTTTGCTTTGGCTTCTTTGAGTTCTTTAGAGAACCAAGGGGCAGTTTTGGTCTGTCTTGCGGGAGGTTTGAGTGTCCAGGGTGCTACAATATCCAACGCATTGGACTCCCATTTTTCATAACGATTCCACGCCTCCAGCAAAGTGTTGCTAGGGGGCAGGGGTTTCTCAAGTAGGGCACATTTAAAGGTCTCTTGATTGAATTTCTTCCAGTCTCTACGTTTCTGGGGTAAGGGTTTGTTAGTTCTAATTTCTGAAGAAATACCTTCTATTTTGAACTGAATGATAAAATGATCAGACCAAATCGTTCTGATCGGGGAGGAGATCTTAACACCCACCCAGTTGGCAAAGATAGGGTCCAAAAGATGCCCTAATTGGTGCGAGGGGGACCTAGATTGTAGGTTGAGCTCTAGGGATTTCAATGCTTCTGCCACAGCCTGTATCTCCCCCCATTCCGTATTTTCAAAGTGAAGGTTTAGGTCACCAAAATCAGAAATTTTTTGTATCGAAGTGCCGGCTGGGTTATCAGTTCTGTTAGTTGGTCACAGAACTGTGCTGCCCCTCTGGGCGGGGGTATATAAGCAGTCCATTAATGATGTTTTTGGGTCCTGCTTTTATTGTGAACAAACCACTCTCGCTATTAGGTACTATAGCCTTCTGTAAGGTACATTCTAAGTCTGTGTTATAGATAAGAGGTAACCCCCACCTCTCTGTCTAATCTGAGCAGGCAGTAGCCTGAGGGAATGGCTTTGAGAGCTTCAGGCGACGAAGCTTCGTCTAGCCACGTCTCAGTTAGAAACAGCACATCAAGGCCACTCTCCGTCAGTAAATCATGTATCTCTGTTTTATGTTTCTTCATAGATCTACAGTTTAGTAGCGACATTTTTAATTTAGCTGTCTCCCGCCTTTCCCTCTTCGAGAATTGGGAAGTGTAATTGCAGGTCTCACAGAAGAGAGGTAAAGAGTCAGCCTGTAAAGTATGGTAGCAGCTATCTTTAAGTTTCGGGCATAGAGAAAGTAGTTCCGGTTTAGTATAGTGTGAGCTGTACCTGTTAGTTCCCACCAGGGGGTCCAGACCCGAGCCCCGTCCGGTCGTGGACGGGCGCTGACGGGCTGGACTCTGGCTTGACTCCGGCGCGAGTACGGCGCGCCCGCTAAACTCGTCCGCTGCGCGGAGTCATGGCGTATGCTTATATAGTGGCGACTAGAGCGCCAGGAGTGGGGAGCCCTACCAAAAATGGCCACCGCTGATTCACTCAGCCCGGGACCCGTGGAATATTGGCCTTAGAATCGGCCAGTCACCGCAGGAAAGAAGAATTTAAAACTGCCAACACAGGGCAGAGTGCAGTGAGTGAAGTTAAAAATTAAATAAGTCCATTCACCATAAGATCGGTAATGAGGGCAAAAGCGCAGCGCTAGAATCCGAGCGCTAATGCAGAGGGGGGGAGCGGACACAAAGGAGAATGAACAACAAGTTTATCTCAGGAGTTAAAATAATGCAACCACCCGGCTCAAGCCTCAGGGGTCAAACAAGCAGCATCGACAAGGTGACATCAGACTTTACTCTACTCCACGCCGACCACCGCAAGTTGGCAGAGTCAGTTGTCGAGCAACGCCAGCCATTCCAGGAGCTGCAGCCGATGGTGCATCAACATGCAGTGGCGCTCCAAGACTTCCTCGATAGGGTCCAGGTGCTGGAGGATCGCGTGGAAGACACGGAAGGGCGCTCTCTGCGCAACAATGTTCACGTGGTTGGACTGCCGGAAGGTGAATAAGGGAAGGACCCGGAGCGATACACAGAATTCTGGCTGAGAACCCTCCTGCCCCGGAGGTGTTGTCCTCCCACTTCGTCGTGGAAAGAGCGCATAGGGTGCCGGTGCAGAAGCCTCGACCGCGAACCCGGCCTCGCCAATTCCTCTTCAAACTACTCAACTACCGAGATAGGGACGTGGTGCTGCATGAAACCAGGAAATTGGACAACCTGACGGTGGGGAGCAGACAGGTGATGTTTTTCCCAGATTACACGCCACGGTACAGTGGAGGAGAAGCACGTACCTGGTGGTAAAAAGGCAGTTATGGGAACTGGGGCTAAAATACTCCTTTCTGTTCCCATCCCGGCTCCAAGGGATCTCCAAGGAAGGGGCTCCCTTCTTTGACACGCCGTCAGATGTATGGGACTGGTTAGAGGAAACGGGGCAATGGAAGGGCGCCCGGCCTGAAAATCTGCAGGGAGATGGGGAATGGCAAGTGCAAAGGTCGAGAAGGCACAGGAGGAGAGGTGCCCGACACGGTCACAGCGCTGGCCCAATGGCACCCAGTTTGGAGAACATGCGTCGTGAGCAACAAGAAGCACTCGAAGCGGTTGTGAACCTGGGGGCATCACAGGAGGCGGGCCGACCGGCCTTGCAGACGTGCAGCGAACCGGACATGATCAGCCCGTCATCCCCATCAACGGTGAACTCTGAAGATGTGGTCATGCCTGTGGTAACACCACAAACTGCTGATCTCCTTATGTAACGTACACTGCAGCGAGCACACTAAGAAACACGCCTAGGAATTGGCACCAGACAAGAAGGTGCTGCCCATTTCACTGATGCACATGCTGCTGCAATAGGTTGTCTCTACTCCATATACATTGGCCTTGCTGCGAGGTGCCAGGGGCTACTAGATGGAGGTGTAGCTTATGGGCCGCACCTAGCAGGCGCTGCACGATTATCTCCCTAGCAGGCTCCCCTAGAGGTGTCCCGCACCGACCCAGCACAGCTGTGGGCTCTAGCTACCCAGCAACACCTCCCGCGCAGTCAGGCGCATCATGCTAGGGGGGCAGAGTAATGACCTATTTGGCAGCGGACGTACCCAGACAGCAACTAGTTAAAGTTTGGACTTTTACCCCATTTGGGACGCGCCCTTCTTGTTCTATTGTTAGTGTTAATTCACAGGTTTCCAATGTGGCGCACTGACCTCCCCTTCCTCACTGGCGCTAATAGGGCCCCACTTGCTGCGCTCCCTTGCTCTCGCGTGCGAGCAAACCAGACACATGACGCACACAAACATAGTGACATGGAATATTTGATGTATGCACACCCCGTCCCGCCGTTACTCAGTGTTCTCCTACCTACAAAGGCATGGGGTGGGGGTTGCCCTTCTTCAGGAAAACGCACATGACATTGGTCGAACATTGGAGGGGACATCTATTCGGAACCACCTTTTCTGCCCACGCGCGCTGTACACTGATTTGGGTGAGGGCGGGTGTCCCTTTCAGGTGTATGGAAACACTGGTAGACTCTGCAGGTAGGTATACCCTGGTGCGGGGGCGCTTGAATGGACAGGACCTCCTGTTAGGGTCCTTTATGCCCCGAACACAGATCAGCCTGCTTATTTAGAGAGCCTGAATCAAATATTTCACCCATACGCTGGACTCCCCTGGTTAGTTGGTGGGGATTTTAACATGGTGCTAGACCCCCATTTGGATAGGTCTTTCTCCCCTCTTAGAGCCACAACAGTAGCGTCCACAGCACAAGCGTTCAGGGATTGGCTTGCGCACTGGGGGGTGTGTGACCTCTGGCGCTTGCAATATCCCACAGATAGAATCTACTCCTACTATTCCCCAGTTCACGATTTGCATCTCCGTTTGGATCGTATAATAGGCACCCAGTCGCTGCTTCCACTCCTAGCTCAGACAGAATACCTTGGGTGAACGCACTCTGATCACAATCCCCTATGGTTCAAGCTCAGCTGGGAGGTAGGTCGGCCACCTGTACACACGTGGAGGCTGCAGCCTGCTCTGCTTGAAGACGCCAAGTTCAGATCCTCGTCAGGCACGGCCATACTAGCTTATTTTGAGGCCAACGCAGATACGGCGAGCAGCGCATTGGTGGAGTGGGAGGCGCATAAGTAGGCAATCCGGGGGCATTGCATGGAACATATACAAAAAATGTATGGCTTTTTTGACAGGGCTAGAATTGGAACTTCTCCGTTATGAGCGGGAAGGCGAGGGGATGGGGGAGCATGCTTATAAGCTCAAAGTCCTGCGTGATAAACATGCTACACTTATGGAACAGCTGCAATACCACAACTATGCGGCACATACGGCTAGGACGCACGCCAGGGCGGATAGAGCAGGCCGGCTGCTTGTCTGGCTGATACAAAGGGAAGGGCGGGGAATCCCCTTAGGAGCGTTGCGGACAGTGGGAGGGGAAATGGTATACATGCAATGGGAGATTCATTGTGCCCCGACAGACCATTACAGGCAACTGTACAAATCTCGCAACACTGGCTCAAGGCATGTGCTAGATGCGTTCCTGGATGCAGTCACCCTGCCTGTGGTGTCCGAGGAGTACGGAGACGCATTGAACTCCCCGCTCACATTAAAGGAGGTGGGAGATGCAATTAGGGACATGGTGACCATGAAAACTACTTGGCCAAATGGCCTGCCCGCTGAACACTACAAGCGAACCGAGACATACTGTCGCCCCTCCTTCTTCAGCTGTACAACACTGCCATCGACAAAGGCTCGTTCCCCCATCCCTGCGGGAAATGCTCCTGGTCTCCCTGCCCAAACCAGGCAGAGACCACATGGCCCTAGGCTCATACAGACCAATGGCAATGCTCAACACGGACTATAAAATCTTAGCGAAAATTCTCGCGGAGCACCTTGCGGTAGTGGTCCCCCATCTAGTGCACCCTTATCAGAACGGGTACGTGCCGGCGCGATCCACGTCTCTGAACCTTAGGAGGTTCTTCAGGGTGGCGGCTGAAGCAGTAACGGGGTGGCCTAGGGCGGGTTGCCTGATAATAGACTTGGAAAAGGCCTTTGATTGCCTGGAATGGGGGTACTTAGCTGCGGTGCTCTCGCGATATGACCTGGGTGAGGGTTCCTTGCAGATGGTACAACTCCTCTACACTAATCCTGTGGTCAGGGTACGGCTGGGTCCATACATCTCTGAGTTGGTGGCGGTGGGCCGGGGCACTCATCAGGGTTGTCCCTTGTCCCCCCTATTGTTCGCACTGGCTGTGGAACCGTTGACGATGGCCATGCAGCAGACCCTGGGGGCAGGTATGCCCCTGGGAGACGTGACTCATCAGGTCTCGCTTTTCCCAGATGACCTGCTGGTGTTCGTCAAAGACGTAGCGTGCATCCCGGAGTGTTTGGCCCAGGTGCTGGAACAATTTGCAGTTGTCTCGGGGCTTCAGGCAAATGCGAGCAAGTCCGGTCTCTATGCCTTCAACGCGGCAGTCATTGACACCTTCAAGTACCTGGGTATCCAGATCTACCGGCAGCCAGCGGATCTCCTGGAAGGTAATCTGGGCAAAGCGGTGGCAGCGCTTAGGTCCCAGATATGCTTTTGGACCTCCCTTCCATTGACCACAACAGGTCGGGTGGCCCTTGCCAAAATGATCATGCTTCCCCGACTCCTTTACTATTTTGTTAACCTGCATCTTTATGTGCCGCCTTTATTCTTCTCATCGCTACATGCGATGTTGCGAGATTTGATCTGGGGTGGGTTCCGGCATCGGCTGGTGCTTGCAAAGCTGTACCCTCCAACGGACAGTGGTGGGCTGGCCGCTCCGTGCTTCGAGCACTATTACCTAGCCGCGCAGCTACAATGGATTGCTCGCTGGTTGGCAGACAGAGGTAGAGAAGATTCTGCCACGGTGGAGCCACCATACTCACTGGAGAGGGTCATTAGGCTCTTTCATCCCTTGGAGACGCCTGTGAGACCTGTCCCGCTGCTGCTGGCAGTAGTGTACAAATGTTTCCGCAGGGCCCTCTTCCTCACCCAACGGGTTCTCACATATGCACCCGCGGTGCCTCTGGAGGCTTTTATGGGCGGAGATGGAGTTCTCGTGAGGCCGATGCAAGAGCGCTGGAAAAAGGCGGACATCCAGACACTGGGGGACCTCTTCAGGGATGGTGCGCTGGTGGCGTATGAGACTCTGGTTGCAGAAGAGGGACTCCCGCCTAGGGGGTTCCTGCTGCACCGAGCCTTAGTGGCAAAAATGACGGCCCGCTGGGGGGACATTTCTTCAGAACCTGCACAACACTTAACCATGCAATACTTGCACATCATGGGGAGGGGTAGGCTCCTGGTACGTTGGTTTGCGGGGTCGTTAATGGTGCACACAGCAATTAGTCTGGCCCCATTAAGAGAGAAATGGGAGCGTGACCTGGGTAGGCAATTGTCAGATAAGGAGTGGGAAAGAGTCCTTAGGAGTCCGGTGCGTGTCCCCAGAAATATGCGCTTTCGCCAGATACAACTCTATGTTGTCCACAGGGCCTACCCCACGCCTGCGCTCGTTAACAGATATTTCCAGCACGGCGATGCGTCCTGTCCCAGATGCGAGGAGTTTGATGCGGGGGTGATCCATATTCTGTGGAGCTGCCCCAAGCTAGGCTCCTACTGGAGTGTGATTGGTGAGCGGCTCCGCGAATGCACTGGGCGCATTATACCCCTTGATTGGCCGGAGTATATTCAACATCTATTCAGGAGGCCACCTAAAGATAAAGTGACGTACAGATTCCTGGACCTAGGGATGGTGGTGGCTACACGCCTGCTCACAAAGTGCTGGAAGGCGAGCGACCCACCAAGTCTGCAGGCGTGGACCTCCTCCTTTCAGGCGTGGGCCCGAGCAGAGTGGACGGCCTTGTGTAGGGAGGAAACGGTGGGGCTCCGTATGATACCAATGGCGGACCGCTGGGAAGGCAAGCTCAGAGTCTTGTGGCCGGTGGGCGCGGCAGAGGACACAGGAGGGGAGGGAGCCTAATCGGCGCCCCTTTGAGGGTGGGGTGTGAATTGCAATGAGCTCCTACTTAGCAGTTCCACTGACCGTTGTCACTCTACACCAGGGATGCACAGGCCCGCGGGGGGTGCTGCTGGGGGGGGAGGAGGGAACTGTACTATATGGTATCTGTGTTATTGATCATGCTGCTATTGTTTCTTAAGCACTTCCTTTACTGTTGATTTGCAGTTGTTGTATAAATGTCAAAGATGTGCACAACCCTGGTGTAGAGAAGATCCACCCTCCATTTTGCTAAAATACACCAACTTGGCGTGTGGATAGTCACGGACTTGCCTAGCGGCGGTTACCCGACAACTTATGATCTGCCAGTAGTGTGCGGGACAATTCTATCTTATTTCGATCAGAGGCTAGAATACCTACGTGTAAGGTGTGTTGACTCTTAAAGGCCACCTGGCATGCCCACTTACTGTGCACTTACTATTGAACTGTCTCATGAAATGTTATGTCTTTATTCAAAAATGCCAATAAACAGATTTGACAAAAAAAATAATAAGGGTGGTGTTGCCCTCCTTTGCCATAAATCTTTAAAACTACAAAGTTTATCAACTGAATGTAATATGAGTTGATGATGGGTAATACTTAATTCTTCGGTCTTTAATAAACAGATTACCTTCTTTATTATTTATGGGCTGATTAAATCTGATCCGGGTTTTTGGCATAATATTAAATTGAAATTATCCTCCATTACTAATCATAATAATATTGTTACAGGGGATTTTAACAATTGGTTAGTTCCCTTTTCCGATAGACAATCAAATTGTAAATTTAAACCAGATAAATCACATAAAGCAGTTCAATCTGCTATTGCCTCTCGCCCACTATATGATGCATGGAAAACTTGTAATTCTGATAAGCATGAATTTACATTCTTTCAAATGTTATTACACCATGTCTTGTATTGATTACATTTTGATTTCAAAACCTTTACTCCCTTCCCTCCAATCCTCTGAAATTGGTTCAATTTTTATTTCTGATCATGCCCCTGTTTCAGTCTCCTTTGACTTGCTAATTGCCTCATCTAAACATGCTAATTGGAGATTTAACAACTCTTTATTATCTGACCAAACTTATATTTTAGAAGTTAACACATTCATAAATTAATTCTTTCAGTTCATCAAGTCAAATGATACCTCTGTCCACAATAATTTGGATGATTTTAACCCTTTTTTAGAGCCTTCACTTTTTCTTACACTACCAGAAAGAAAAAGTTATTAAATTCCCAGTACCTCTCCACCTTTCTGTTGTGTTTATATCTAGGACCCTAATTCGATATTCCTGATTTACGCCCTTGTGAGGTTATAAACATTAATATCCTGATAAAGGCATAATAATCTGATCCATATTCAGTAATAGCCCATGCAGTCCAAAGCACAGCAGGGCTACTCCCATCGGCTCCTAGAAAGCACAATGCGTTCTTTAAACAAACCAAGCCTCCAGCAGCCCGGGAAATCCCCCCTGCTTTTGTTTTGATTTGAACAAGAACTCCTGAAGTACAGAAAGAACTGTTAGTTCTTAGTGACATCTTATGTCCAATCTTACGTCAAACCCGGCACCTTCCAGGTATAAAATACCAACAGTTGCCTTAAGAAAACACACGGTGGTTTGGAGCAGAGCAGCAATCTACTTGCCCGAGAGCCCAGCTGATGCAGAGGCCCACGGAAGCCGCCCCTCTCATTTGACACACTGAGAGAGACGCTGTCTTTTTCTCCAGCCGAGAAAATCCAGCACCGGTGTTTCCAGCCTACTCTAGCGGGTGGCTGGGAGTTCGAGTCCTGAGGAAGGAGATACCAGACCTCCCACATTCTATTACCAAGGTACGGAGCTGACTAAACCCTTAACAGAATTCTTTATACAGATTCTTGGCAAAACTATCTTAACCAACTTAACTTAAACTTCTACTTACTCATCCCTTCCCAAGTATTAGGCGTAGGTCAGGTACACCGGGTAGGCTTAGTTAGAAGCACCAGTTGAGTACGTTAGTCAATGTATTTGTGTATGTATATATTTTATCCATTTTAAAGTATCATATGGCTAAGAAACCATATCAATGCTTTTACAGTATTATTTCATAATACTACTATTACTGTACGCACTTTACTTTAAGTATTGCAATTGTGGCAATTCATTTCTCTTGCATGAGAAAGAAGACTGCTCAATAAATAACACCTTTTATTGAAAACACCCGTCTCTCTATTTCTCTGCTCTGAAACTAAGTATGCACGGGTGACTGAGTTAAATAGCTGTCTATTGTTTTCACACGACTCTAGAGATACACTCTTATTCTGAGGGAGCAAAGTTGTCATGTTTATGCGGTTGTCGGAAACTGAATCCCTTCTTGTCTGAGCCAGGGAAGTTCAACCCTCCCTATTCATTCAAGAAAGTTTCCAGTGACCTCTGAGCTAGCTGGCGCACACCTAAATTAAGTTTAACATAGTCAGTAGAGACCTAGATGACCTCAGTCCTACGTCTACACTGCTCTTTATGTTATTCCAATGCACAGAGCCTATTGGGAAAATAGGAACTACACTACACTTCAACATATTAAGACTCTTGAACACTCTTATTACACCTCTAAATCCCCTATTCATCTCTGAGACCTTATTAAGGCTAAATCCGACCTAAACAAATTAGCTTCAGTTGATGCTTGTAACATCCGACTTAAAATAAAATCCATATACCATGGGGGTCAGAACCAAGCTGGCAGAATTGTGGCCAATTATCTAAAAGTCAAATTGGAAAAGAAAACTATTGGTCCTATTCGTAATGCCCTTACTAATACTTTATTACACTCTGACTGAGACATTTTTTATGTTTTCCATTCCGATTATCATTCACTATATATGGAAGACACCCATTCTCCTGAACATGATATTAAGACATTCTTTGATGATCTCACCTCCTGTCTCCCTATACCAGATGATATGGCTCTCCTTGAAAAAGATATCACCCTTCAAGAGATTTTGGACACCATTAAATGTCTGAAACAGGCTAAAGCTCCTGGTCCCCATGGCCTTTCCATTGGACATATCTCTTCTTTTTCATCTACTCCACACTTACTTGAGCTTTTCACTTCTTTTATATCTGTATCTAAACCTGAAGGCTCCTTCCTTGATGATCTTATTGTGATTATTCCTAAACCTGATAAAGATCATTCTCTTTGCCAAAATCTTTGCCCAGTCTCATTAATCAATTATGATTGCAACATTTTTTCAAAAATCCTTCTTCTAGGCTAGATGATATCATACTCTTACTTATTAAACCTGATCAATCTGGTTTCATAAAAGGTAGACTTATTTCAGATAATGCCAGGATAGCCTCCAAAATGTTTGCATTTGGAAAGTGATATCCTTATCCTCTGGCTACATTATCGCTTGATGCTGAAAAAAATTGGCAATTTATGTTTAAAACTCTATACTGGTTTGGATTCGGCCCCAAATTTATTTTGTTCATTAAACTATTGTATTCAGAACTACGCGCTTGTGTCTCTGTTTATGTTTTTTTATCCCCTTACTTCAACTTGCACAGAGGCACTAGACAAGGTTATACCCTCTCTCCTCTTTTATTCCTTTTATGTCTTGAGCCCTTTCTTGAACGCATCCGCCGTAACTCTTTGATAACTGGCTTCCATTATAATTCCAATGAAACAAAACTATCTGCCCATGTAGATGATATTCTGGTCTACCTCTCCAAACCCTCATCCTCCTTGTCTCTCTTCTTACAACAGATCGAATTATATTCTAAAATATCGGATTACAAATTTAATTTCTCTAAAACTGAAATGTAACCTTAAATTCTTCATGCTACCAATTAATGTTCTCTGTCACTAACTTCAAATGGTGCTCATCTAAAATTAAATACTTAGGTGTTTGGTATTCTCCTACCATCCCCCAAACTCGTGCTCACAATTTCAGGGTTTTAAAACGTAAGATTCAAAATTCTCTCTCTTCTTGGTCTCTCCTCATGTTATTCTTGCTTTCTATGTTAACTTTTAAAATCCCTAATTATTATTTTAACCAAATTAACTCTCTTTGTCTGAAATTTCTTTGGAATAACAAACCTGCCCGTATTGCTCTATCTAAATTAATTTGACCAAAAAATGAGGAGTGGAGTTCGATTCACTAATTTCAAATTATATCATACTGCTTTCGTAATCAGACAAGCTTATGCATTAAACAGGCAATATCAAGACACACCAATACCTAACTGGATAAACTCAACTTTGAACGCTCCTTGAATTTTCTTTTTTTGACATTTGTTTTATGTCCAATTGTACTTTCATCTCCAAACATCCTATTTTATCATATTTTGAACACCTGATACATTCACTGTTTACAAACTGTTTTAACTTCTATCAATCTTTTCTTGCCTCCTTTATTTGGTACAATACGTTTTTTAAGCTACGCCATGAAACATTTTACTTCCAACACTGGAAAGAGCAGAATATTCTGTATGTTCACTAACTTGTAGCTAATAACTCTGTTATACCCTTCAATAAATTAGAAGATCGATATAATTTACCCTCTTCCTGTTTACTCTAATATTCCGAATTATCACAAAAACTTAAATCATTTTTATTAACTAAAAACATTCCCGCCAGTGCTATTTCACTTACTCCCTTAACTCCTTTGTTCAATTTTTTCTCTGATTCTAACCCTAAAGCTTCTTTTAATTATAAACATTTATATGTCCCTTTTTCTGAAAGACCAAATTTCCCAATTGAATTAGCTTGGGAACTTGATCTCTCACTTACCCTTTCAGGTAAAAACTGGGATAAATTATGGCAAAATGTTTTTGCTACCTGTAGAGCTGCCAACATCACTCAAGCGCTATTTTTCCTATACAATAGAGTAGTTTGAACACCCATTTTTATTCACAAAATTAATCCCTGTACTTCTCCCCTTGCTGGTCATGTCTCTCTTCCAATGGTACACTACTTCATTTGATATAATATTGTCCTAATGTTTTTACATTTTGGAAATGTATTTGGTTCAAATGTTCTAAGATATTTTACTGTTGTATTCTATTATCAATTCAAAATGTTTTTCTTGGGTCCAAGTCTGTTGATTTTCATGACACGTTGTCTAAGTCGAAATTATTTGATCTTTTTATTGCCCTTACTTTTAAAGTTATTCTTACTTGTTGGTAAGATCATTCTAAAATGTGTATGTTAGCCTGGTAGAATCTTATTTGTGACAAACACAGAATCTCCACTGTTTCAAGCTCATTGTTATCTCAATTTTTGTATCTGATTTACTTTGGTTACCTTTTACTACTTTCTTATCCACAAACTCATCTTCACACTAATAACTATTTACTTACCTCTTCTCCTCTTCTTTTCCTTTCCTTCAGTCTCTTCCTTAGTCTTATTCTTATTCTAAAAATATCTGTAATAGATTTCATTTTTTAACAAGTATCATAACTTCTTTCCTTTTAGCCTATAGCATAAGGCAGGCCTGGGCGTGGTTTGTGAAGTGTTGTTACGCGGAACTCCGTGAAGTTACAAAAAAACTCTTTGAATTCCACGAGTGGCGCAGTGCGGTGCGAACTGCAGTTTGTGCTGGTATTCCTGCCCCTCAGGCAGAAATTCTACCCGAGCGGCAGCTCGCGCTTGCAAACTTACGGGTAAAACCTCCTCTGCACATCATGAAGCAGAGTTTTCTGCACTCCGCGAGCTCCGCTGAGTGCGGAGTGCAGAAAACTCTGCAAACTCCGCGAGCGGAGCAAAGTTCATTGTCCAGGCCTAGCATAAAGTAGTATTTTAGAGTCTTTTTCCATCTTACATAATATCATATTCTTTCACTATTATATCTTTTGTTTTATTAACTGGGTTTTTATTTTTTATTTTATCTTCTTTCTTTTTTTAATTATGATGTTTCTTTGCCTTATGCTGATTGTAACTTTGACACTTTCCTATTTAGTCAATAAAAAGTATTTAACAAACAAAATGAAATGCTGAAGTCTAAACAGCTTGAGAATTATAACCAGACACCCCCATGCCTAGGTACATTGACTTGAAGCCAAATGCCCATAGAGCCACATACTATGGTTTGAACTAAATACTATGACTAAAGGCACTATGAATGGACAGGCATGTGTGTCAGTGAGATCGTGGCCTTTGGGATTTAGAAACACGTATGCGTATGAAGGGGATATATTTGTACTGGTTACTGAGAGCCTGTGTCATATGTACATACAGCACAGGACATACCATTTGCCATATTTGGCATCATTTCATGAATGACACAAACATAGACTTGTATGTTTTTTTTAATTTAGAGAAATGAAAAGTGCAGATACATATTCTACCAAACATTTCATAACTTGGAAACATTTTCAGCACTTTGAATTTCTTCCATTTAAAATAAGGGCGTTATTTTTCCTATTCTTATGCCGGAGTGTATGCGGCCCACTGAGAGTAAGGGGTCTCCTGTTTCTAAATGAAACACTTTGAAATGGGAAAAATATTATACCAAACATTTCATATCATGGAATATTTTTCTGTATTTTGTATTTCTTCCATTTAAAATAAGGGCTGTATTTTTCCTATTCTTATGCCAGAGTGTATGTGGCCCATTGAGAGTAAGGGGTCTCCTGTTTCTGAATGAAGGACTTTGAAATGGGAAAAAATTGAAATTAAGTATGAACTCAATAATTAGGGTAAATATCCATTTGCATTTTTTCATCCATTTAAAAGCATTAAGGAGCATCATTTTGTTCTGAACTCCAATTTTGAGTAGACAAGGAAATATTTTTAAGAGTCAAATACCTCAGTGCTTCAGTTGTTCACTTTTGTGACTCAGCCCCAGCCTGGTCCATGAACCTGAATGAGCACTGCTCATTGTAAGGCCCTGCTATCTGCAGCCTGATGATCATGATGTCAAATAAACACAGCCTTCCCTTAACTTTGAAATGAAAATATGAATTTCTGCTCAATTAAAAATTAACTCCAGGCTGTGCACTACTCTGAAGGTGTCTGGAAAGTACTGGTATCCCCCAATCAACTGGCTGGAGACACCTGATCTAGAGTGATTTGTGGGATACTACACATAGCAAACATAATTTGTATTTCGTATGTAAAACATTATACATATGTAAAGTTGTTAAGAAAATATAATGTGTTTTCTAATTTTGCATGTTGTGTAATTTCAAAATTTCACATGAAAATCATGCATATACATAGATATATCTCAAACCACACACCAAATAAAATGTAGGGCATAGCACACGCACCACATACAACTGTTGTTGCTTTCTCTAATCATAAAGTTCTTAAAAATTCACACCATCATTGTTCTATGTAATGTAAAAAATAAGTGGCACTACACTTCACTCAGGAACTCGGAGGGACATTTTAGCCTTTGATTTCTTTTAATACAGTTAGACAGATTTGCAAATGCATGTTACCTATTCTTCTGGTGAGCCATAGAGCTGGCTGTACAGGGACAGGACTTCTGTTGCCAGCAATTCCAGATCCTCTGGTGAGAACGCTGGGGCCCTGTCACCTACTCTTCCTGGGATTGTGGCTTCCAGAAATTGGAAACAGTAGCCAAATTTGAGGAGGTCTTCTTGACTGCAGTGTTAGGAGGCAAGTGAGCTGTTTTCAAAACGCTGCTTATATATATACATGAAATACACGATCATCAGCAGAGATGGACACACCTATTGGCTTTCTTATATTGCTTTCACACACATTAGCCTATGTCATGGAGTTGCCCATCCATAACCCCATCAACTTCCACCACCGCTGTGTAATTCAAAATGTCCATTTTTAAGTAGTGTGTTTTTGAATAATTAGTGCATCGCCACCACTCAAAATGATGATTAGTTTATTTGCATAAAAAAATACTAATGTCACTCATTAATTTAAAAAGAAACATTTATATGTAGTACGTTACTGTGGTTAAATGCAACAGTTGCATGGTGTTGTTTACACTTTACACTTCCGAAATAGTTTTTTACAAAAACAATGTGTAAATAATGCATTTACAATGTATTGTTCACACAATCCTTTTTTTAAACAGTAGACAGGTAAAAAAAAGTATTTGTTATATAAAATGCAATATTACGTTATTTTAAGTTATGTTAAGAACCCGTATATATTTTTAGCAAAACATGACATTTGTATTATTTAGCAAAAAAAGTTTTGTAAATGTTTTATAATGTTCGCAATTTTCCAGTGCAGACATATGAACCCAGGGAGAGTAGGGAGATGTCAGCCTCAAGGTTTCCGACCATTTCCAGACCTTGCCACCATGGAAAAACAGGATAATATAAAAAAAAATTGATTAGGCAAACTAAACTAGATTTATGTCATCAGCTGGAGCCAGATCTTCTGCCTCACAATTAAAATCCCATATCTAATATACCAGTTGTCAAACTCATGGCAGTACTTAATTTTGTGGCCACAGGCTCATTCCAATACACTGTGGCAGTATCTGGTGAATGTCACAACCAAGGTTCAGTGTTGTGCTGCAGGACATTCTTTCTTCAATGATGAGACACATCAATGGCTTCATCCACTTTCAATCGATATGAGGATTTTGCAAATATGAAGGGAGATTTTCATGCTTTGGGTTTCCTACGACACGTGGCTGGAGAAATTTATGGCACATATGTTGCCTTAGTGCCACCACATGCCAGGGAACAAGTCTACCGGAATCAGACGACCTTCCTTTCAATCAATGTGCAAATTGTCTGCTTATCTGATTCGTAGATCACAAGTGCCTGTTCTAGTTTCTCCTGATCAACCCTTGGTTCCTTCGTACTACGGAACAGCCGATGGTTGGTAAATATAATCATTCATAATATTGTTTGGTTAATTTAAAATGTAATGATCTAAAATTTGTTCGATTTTTTGGCACCACTGAGGAATCTAACTTTGCCAGGGAAACCTGCTTCAGTGAGGCCCAATTGAGGAACACTGAGGCCATTTTGGAAGTCTTTTGGGGTCCTAAATGCTAGATTTCAATGTCTGGACATGACTGGTGGAGCCCTCCTCTACCCAATCAATAAGGTGTACAAATAACCATCTTACATAGCATAGGTCTGCGACGGAACATCTTATACATTGCAGATGAAGAAGACCATGAAGAACACAATGTGAGGATGTTGAATTGACAAATGAAGATGCTAATGGTGAAGAGGAAGGAATTGGTAAATCTCAAGATGTCAATGAGAACTTCTTCACATGAGTTTAAGTATATATTTACATTTTATTACATGAAATGTAAACAAAACATGTAATGTAATGAGGATTAAAGTCTGTACTGGACATTTTTTAGAAAGGCCAAGTTAAATTAAATGCAGGGCAAAGATGTTTGTTGATCAAAGTTTTAACACATTAACTCATGTGTTCATTTACATTGTTCCTCTTTGATTTGTCTTAGAAAACGTGACCTCTAAATTATTAATTTGTAAGGTGTCTATTGTGTAATCTAATTTACTTAATCTTTTTGTCGGGTTTAGAACCGTTCACCATATCATCTTCATTTGGACATTTCAAAGTTGTGACATTTGTAGTAATATGCTGCTGTTGCAAAGTACAAAGGGCGAACAAAGCAAAACCAAAGGGGATGATGGACGGAGTGTTGAACAATGCAAGCACTCAGCCCCAGTCAACTGATCTGGGTTTAATCCATCATCATTCTTTAGCTCACTCCGCCACTTCACTTCAGTTCAGACATGGCCATATGCAAATCACTTTGACCCTGTGCCTCATGGGAACAGTACAGCCCGAACTGCCAAGCCATGTCTTCCCAGGACCGGTTTTTGGCTAACCAGCCATCATCAGTCAAGCTAGCTTGAATCCAGTGGCAAAGTGAGCAAGGGACCCACGTCTTGGCATACCCTGCCAACTTAGGGCGAACTGAGCAAAACCAAAGGGAATGATGGAAGGAGTGTTGAACAGTGCAAGCAACGTACAAAGGGAACATGGATTGATCCTGTGAAAGACACACACACACACACTTTGGGTGTACATTTCTTGTACAAAGCTTCACCCACACACTCATCACCAGCAGACTTGACTATGGCAATGTACTCTACGCCGGCATCAACCAGATATGTCTCAGGAAACTACAGAATGTTCAGAATGCCTCGGCCAGACTGGTCCTCAACATCCCCAGCCACAGCCACATTACTGAACACCTATGAGAACTCCACTGGCTCCTAGTCAACAAAAGAATCACCTTCAACCTCCTCACATATGCTTACAAATCCCTTCATTATGCAGGATCTAACCACCGCCTCTCAATCCACATACCAGCCAGACAACTTTGCCCTGCCCAACTGGCCCTGGCCACTGTCCCATGGATCCTAAAGACCAGAGGTGGATTTTGATCCTTCTCCTACCTCACCGCCAGGACCTGGAGCGCCCTTCCTCTCCACTACAGGAAATCCCTGTCGCTAACCCAATTCAGGAATGATCTCAAGACCTGGCTCTTTGAATGAACTCCAGCGCCCTGACAGATCAGCGGCCCCCTCTTCCTCCCATCAGTGCCTTGAGACCCTCACAGGTGAGTAGCCACGCTCTATAAACCACTGATTGAGTGAAAGACCACTTGCAGTAATTATTTTGAAGTTATTAAGATTGCAGTAGACTTGTTTTCTGTTGAATGGTTTAAACAAGGGGTAGAGTGAGAAGTTAAAGAAGCTCCTCGCTCTGCTCTCTCTAAAATATTTCAACAACAAGAATGAGCAAGTTAGCTTGTCTTACAGCTGACTCCTTTTGTGCATTCTGTAGTCTCTCTGGATAGAAAAACCCAATAGGTTTTTTAAAGAACCCTCACCCACCAACCTAGTTGGTGGAATGCTTCATCATTCGGATCTCACGTAGGGTGCCAAGTGCATTCTAGGTGTGCTACGATAACTGATTACCTGGACCTGAGCACTCAAAAAGCACACTAATTGTAACTCCACAAATGTTATATACATGAGCATCTGCCTCTGCCAGCTACGTTACATTGGCATGACAAGCAGAAAATTAAAACCAGGATCTGAGAACATCACAGTAATGAGAGATGCAACTGTAACACAACAAGAATGACAGATCACATTTCATCAGCACCCCATTCAGGGAGTCCAGATTGGAGTTCAGATTCTCCATCTGTACATTGTGCTCCTTCTGCAACTGTTTAATCTCCCAGAGCTCTGCAAGGACCTGGCCCATCATGTCTTGGAATTGACGCCGGGAACCCAAGACTTGGTTGATGGTGGCCTTAGTGATAGTGAATCCAATGGCTTCATTTTGCTAGCCTACAAATTCCCTCCCATTGTACCTACCCCCCACTACCATGTAGCCTGGACCCAGTGTGCCCCATCCCACTAGTTCCTGAGTGAATTAGAGGTGGTGGTGGTGTTTGTTCAACTGCAGCCATGACTGGAGGGGGGGGGGCACAAGATTGGCACAATGTTGGTTTGGACACCGGAAGGGGAGGTATCCATATGCTGAGGGGTGGTAACAGCTGGGGTGGGGGTGTAGGTGTTGGCCGAGTGTGACTTACTGGAGCTGTTTTCCCAGGCAGACCAGATTTACCAGGCTGCTTCTCATCATCCAGACTTTCAAGAGTTGAGTCATTCCTGAAGGCATGTTCCTGGTCTTGAGTAGAGGTATTCTCAGTGGCAGAATGCTGTCCACATACACTGGGTATTAGACCTATAAAGACTGTTAAAAAATAAAAGTTGGAAATGTCTGGATTATACGTCAAATGAGTTTGAAGCTAAAAATGAAGAACAATAAAAGGAAAAAGTTAATTATTATACTGAATGTACCTTTCAGTGGTATTATGATAAATTACACAAACAGTTTAAATTATCCACAAAAAACTTCAAAGCTGTCCTGAAATGAATGAAATATTAGAAAGTATACATAAAATATTCCAAGGATTCAACACAACACAGAAGAGATGAATAATGTGACAGAAACCATTCACAGGCCTAGCAGTCAAAAACATAGGAGGACATATAGCATTACTCATCATATAAACATTGCAGAGTACATTTATTTAAAACATGTGTTTAAAAAAGATAACTGATAATCAGCATACAAAATGTAATACCTTCACATTTGTATGTCAGACAACTTTGATTTGTGAAACAAATACCATCAATTCAATTAAATACCAAGAATAGGGCATCATACAACATAAAACACAAACATATTTAAAAACATAGCATAAAATAGAGATCAATAAACTACATAACAATACAATATTTGTGAAAATTTGCCAGGAAAGAGAGAAAAAATTTAATTACATTACAATATTATTTTCACATAACAAAAACAAGGCATCATGTTTTTTGTGGTCATTCTATTAAACAATCAAAACAGTTGCAAAATAGTAAGTTAAACATACCTAGTAAAAATATGCAGTAAGAATGAAAATCTGACATTTAGACTATAAAACACATATATGAAATATGTTAATTGGTGTGTAAGAACCATTACATAATGTGAACTGAAGTGGAGATTGAAACCTGTAATCTTAATTACAACAAAATATATTCTCACAAACAAAGAAGACAAAACATATCATACTAATATATCTAGTGTTATATGTTTAACCAAGTTGCAAAACACTTAGCAACAGCTAAATTAAAATGCTAAATGAGATTTAGGGTTAGTGACACATTCAGAAGTATGACTTACCAGTCTCTATTCCATCAGGGATTCCTATTAAGCCTTCGGGATGTAGGTTCTAAAAGACCTTCTCCTTCCAGGGAAAAAGAGTCAAGAATAATTTGCAAATGGCTGGTTCTAAAATGGAATGGCATGGCATGCAAACAAACAATGAATTTAACCCAGATCTGTGACTGGAAGTGAATGTTTGATTGGTTCAGCATTCTGTCCAACATCTGTGCTTTTTGCATTTGTCCCCCAATTTGGTAAGGGTATGCACAGACACAGGTCCTGTGCTCACTACAACACCAGATTCAAAACAGCCTGGCTGATGAGGGGTGAAACCCCCAAACCAGTCCCAAGATGCTTGTTTTTGGTCCAGTGAGGGCCTGGCCTGGCAGTTCCGGCTGGACTGTTCCTAGAAGAAGCAGGGTCAAGACTGATTTGCATATAGTTGGGTTTAAACCGGAATGATGTAGCGTGCAACACAACATGGATTTAACCCAGATCTGTGACCGGGGTGAATGTTTGAATTGTTCAGCATTCCGTCCATCATCTATTCTTTTTGCTAGAACCCCACAAGCACAACTGTGAAATCTAAAGAGATTTGGCAAAATCCTGCCACCCGACAGTGACTGAGTAGTGTTAGCCAACAGGGAAGTCCGATGCGTCAACAGTGGTTAACGGTATATGCAACGTGAAACACTCTGTTGACTCGGATGGCCATTCAGCCAGCACACACTCAAATCTGATGGGTGGGATTCCATCAGCTTGCAGACTACTTGATCTAAATCAGGCCCTATGTTCTTATGTGACATTTGTAAAGAAATAAAGTTGTCCACCAAAGCTTGCCAACCACAGACACTTCAATAGATTGCAAACAAGCATCTGCCCTGTGCTTATCTGGACCACTGCTGACCCCTACATTCTGATAGGTCTAATGAATACATCTTGTTAGCAGCGGATTCCTGCTCTCAATTCCCATGTGTATGGCCACAGAGATCAGCTGACACCGGAAATCCTCCCCACGCCATTCTGAGTGAAATGCAGTTGTGGAGAGAAAAACTGTGACTTAAAGCAGGTTCTGGTCGCAGTTGGGTGCATCACCTGTATGGGGTACAATTGTTGAGAGGAAAAACTGTGACTTAAAGCAATCTTTAACAGCTAGAGTTTTAGGTTCAGGTTGCATTTGGGTCCATCACCTGTATGGGGTACTGTGTAGTTGCCTGCCTCTTCTCACTATCATGCAGGAAAATGCTATACAATCATTACCCTTAAATAAAGTTTTTTCTGCCCGGCTGGGGACAACTGACACTGAAGTTTCATTACTTCCAGTTACATCTACAAACACCATACTTTCATAAAATATAACTACACAAATTTCAACACTTGTGACAGTGTGCATGAAGGTCCAGCACTCTCTGCCTGGTGAGAAATACCAATAGTCTGCAGGGGTAGTCCACGTGTTGATATTTGGATCTACTTAACCTCTGCATTGGTATACTTGTAGAGAAAATTAAGTGATTGTAACCTCAAGTGAGAAAAGCTCGGAGTCCTTGGTTGTCTGTTCGAAATTTCTGTTTTTATTTGTAGTAATTATGTTAGTATGTCTCCAGCATAAATTATTCCATCAGATAGTAATTTCAGTGGTGTTCTGTGAGCAGCCAACACCTATACTGCTCGATAGCCTGGGGTTTTTGAATGCATGAGTTGACAGAATTGGAGAGTTTGTACACTATTAAAGTATTGTGAATTTAAAAGAGTTATTTGTGTGAGGTGCATCAGAGTCAAAGGGTGGTGTCTATTACCTGGATGTATATATGTAGAGTTCTCATTACTATTTGTTCATTACTGAGGAATACAATGATGTGTGAACCTTGCAAAGCCATGGTGTGTGATTGGTTTACCTATGCATTTATATGGTTCTTGGTATTGGTATACAACTCTTTTAAATTAAATATATACGTTCAGTGTATAGGAACAGGTTAAAACTAGAAAAGTAAAAATATTAAGAAGTAAGAATAAAGGTGCATGGTTAGGTTGAGAGGGGCCCATAACCCTCTGTGACATAGTTACAGACATCATGCAGTTTTCTGAGTAGGAATACCCCTTAGGATAATGTTTATGTCTCAGCAATTATATTACTTTTTCTTACCATCCATAGTCCATATGGTTCTTATAGTTTTTAGTAGAAATCTGTTTAAGGCAATAATCAAAACATTGTCGGTGCCATGTCTGACAAGATACATCCAAACAGTAATATACATAAGACAATACATTTGGGATATCAATTTTGAATTTTAGGGATCATGAATGCCCTTTTATGCTTGGAATGAATGTCATCACCTGTGTGAGTTGGTACAGTAACAATTGATTTTATTTTTCTGTCATATTGAAGCAGCTATTAAAGGAAGCACACTTGTCTGCGACTTCTAAAACCCTGTTTAGTGGGATTGCTGAAAGAATTGGACATGTAAGTGGCGCTCAGTTATTTAGGGAAAAGCTGGCTGAGTATTCAAGACAGCAAATAAAAAAAGTGAGTAAGTAAAATGTAGGAACAAATTACTAGTATTTGGTATAATCTGTGCAAAATTACAGATGGTGCAGCTTTAGAAGAGGTGTATGCTATGGTCTTAGTAATTGATACCCAAGTCGTTTATTGAGTGTTGTTTAAGACTAGCAGCACGGTTCTTACTAGATTTACGATAGCGGTATGGGCTCAGGTTGGGAAGTGATCATACGGGGCAGGGGAGAGCGTGATATTCTGATGGCTGGCATAGATTCAATTGAGAGTTATATTAATTGGAATGCAGGCAAAGGGAGAGTGGAAATCATGTAATCAGAGTGATGAAATCTGCATGTCCCTGTCAGAGCAGTGGACAATATGGATTACAGCAGAAAGAGCACAGCTTGTGCTGGGTGGGCTCAGTCGAAGCTCAGCAGGTCAATGTTATGGCACAATCTGGTTTGTATGCCGGAAGGACAGAGATCAGTCCATTGGGTGCATAGGAACTTTTGGAGCCTGCGTGGCCCTAGGAATGGTGAAAAAGAAAATAACGTAAGGCAAGGCAGCGTGGGCTCGAGAGCCCTCTTACCAGGTTGTCGA
Source organism: Lissotriton vulgaris (assembly GCF_964263255.1). Lineage (NCBI taxonomy): Eukaryota > Metazoa > Chordata > Amphibia > Caudata > Salamandridae > Lissotriton > Lissotriton vulgaris. The sequence continues at coordinate 490,030,761 of NC_141685.1, forward strand.
GTGCATAGGAACATTTGCTGCCTGCGCGGTTCTAGGAATAGTGAAGGAGAAAATGCAGTAAAGTAAAGCAGAGTGGGCTCATGAATCTGTAATATTGCAGGTTTGCGATAACGTCACCCGATGTACTTGGTATAGTGTACTATTCCGGGGGTGTATTCGTGGTATGCCCAGGGGCAATAGCCAAGTGGTTTGTCACTCAGGACATAATCAATAAATGCCGCTGGTGTCGGGTGTGACCTCAGAGAGGGAACTCTGGCACCAACGGGAATAGTAATACATGTGTGGGACTGCGTTATTCATCTGGGCCCTCCCGAGCCCTCTGAGCAATAGAGAGTACTTTAAGGTAGAGCATACCTGTTGCTGAGAAGCACTAGGCAACATAACATTGGAAACAGGTATTGCCCCCCATTCAAGAGCTTCTCATGAACCTCCCGGGGTCGTGAATGTCAGTGATGGCATCCTGATTTCTGCCAAAACAATTCTGGAGCACAACATCAGGTTTAGGAAAGTATTGCAATGAATCAAGGAGTCTGGTCTTACTCTCCATGGGAACAAATAAGAATTCCTCCAATGGAAGCTATAATTTTTTGGATACATCTTCTCATCAGAAGAGGTTGCTCCTGATCCCGAGAAGGTGAAAGATATCAAAGAGGCACATGTCCTACCACCATGACTTAGGTGCGCAGTTTCCTAGGCATGATTAACTATTGTGGCCATTTCATACAAGACCTTACCTCTCTCACACATCCTCTCCGGGAGCTGACCAAAGGAGCTGCATTTCAAGGGATGTAGGGTGCATTGTCATCCTCCACCACGCTGAGGTACTTTGACCCACAACAAGATATCATGATCGCCATGGAAGCAGGCCCTGGTCACCACTGACCATAAACCGGTCCTTCCACTAATCATGGGGGCCGCGTCAAATCCACTGCAAAGAATAGAAAAGTGGATGCTCCAGCTTTAAGAATACAACTGCAGAATTGAGTATCATCCTGGATCTAATAACCTGGCTGATTACTTATCCCAGCATCCCCTAGCCGCCACAGCTAGTGAGGAGGGCGATGAGGAGGAAACTGAGGAGTACGCGTGGTACGTCATTGACAGGTTGTGCCTGTTACCTCTGTCCCTCGAGGATTAAATGTCGCGCCACCTCCCGGGATGACTGCATACAGAAAGCGCTGGAAGAAGTAAAAACAAACAAGTGGCACAGACTCAAAAGCCACTGAACTTTACTGACTGCTGAAGCATGATGACTGCTAGAAAGCCTGTATCAGGTACATCAAGAGTTGAGTGCTGATCCAAGTGGGTATTTCCTACGAGGACATCGTCTGTTCGGTACACACTCAAAATATTGAGTTTTAAATGTCGAGTTACATTAATATCGAATTAAAAATATAGAATGGACACAATATCGAATGGACAGAATATAGACTTCAAAAATATCGAATAGAATAGCATTAATATCGAATCAAAAATATAGAATGGACAGAATATAGACAGCAAAAATATAGAATGGACAGAATATAGACAACAAAAATATTGAATTTGAGGTTAGTAAGTTAATATCAATTTTTTAAAGTGTTTTTTATGTTACTATATGTGTGAAAATTGTATATTTATTTTATAATTTATTTTAATTAATTTATTTTATGGTATTTAATGTTTGCATAATATAATTCTGTAGCGGGTTGTGGGTTTATAGGGGAATGAGGTGAGAAGTAATTTAATTATAATTAATTAAATATGTTAATTTATTTATTGGTATTTATTATGAATTAATTGTTAATAATTATTAATTGGTAATTATTTAAAATATAATTGGTAATTAATTTTAATTAATTGATTATTTGATAATTATGTTATTTATATTAATGCATTTTCTGTAGTGGGTTGTGGGTTTATAGGGGAATAAGGTGGGAAGTAGTGTAATTATAATTAATTAAATATGTCAATTTATTTATTTGTATATATTTTTAATTAATTGTTAATTAATTATTAATTGGTAATTATTTAAAATAGAATTGGTAATTTATTTTATTTAATTGATTAATTGATAATTACGTTAATTAAAATAATGGATTTTATGTAGCGGGTTGCGGGGTGGGAAGTAATTTAATTATAATTATTTAAATATGTTAATTTATTTGTTGGTATTTATTTTGAATTAATTGTTAATTATTAATTAGTACATTATTAAAATATAAATGGTAATTAATTTTAATTAATTGATTAATTGATAGTTATGTTAATTTTATTAATTTCTTGTCAGTAGTTGGTTGTGGGCTTATAGGGGAAAAGGGTCGGAAATAATTGAATTTTAAATAATTAAACTTTTAAAATTAATTATTGGTTATTTCTGTTGTAATTCTTTTTTAATTGTTACTTAATTTATTGTTAATTAGTAAATAATTTGTATTAGTAGGTACATTTTTATAAAAATGTATTTTCATTTGTATTTGTAATTAAGTAATTAATATATTATATAAAATTGTTAATTATTTTAAAATATTTGTAATTGGTATTAATATTTAATTTATTTTTATTCATGTATGAAGTATTTACTTTCCCTACTGTTGCACTCACTGGAGTGGGAATAGTAATTAATACCCCTCCGCTATCCAACGCTTTCCCTACTGTTGCACTCACTGGATTGGGAATAGTAATTTTTACCCCTACACTATCCAATTCTTTTTCTACTGTTGCACTCTCTGGAGTGGGAATAGTAATTTTTACCCCTACGCTATCCAAAGCTTTCCCTACTGTTGCACTCATTGGAGTGGCAATAGTAATTTTTACCCCTACGCAATCCAATGCTTTCTCTACTGTTGCTCTCTCTGGAGTGGGAATAGTAATTTTTACTCTCCCGCTATCCAACGCTTTCCCTACTGTTGCACTCATTGGAGTGGGAATAGTCATTTTTACCCCTATGCTATCCAATGCTTTCCCTACTGTTGCACTCACTAGAGAGAGAATAGTAATTTGTACCTCTGTGCTATCCAACGCTTTCCTTACTGTTGCATTCTCTGGAGTGGGAATAGTAATTTTTACACTCCCGCTATCCAACGTTTTCCCTACTGTTGCACTCACTGGAGTGGGAATAGTAAATGTTATGCCTACGCTATCCAACGCTTTCCCTACTGTTGCACTCTCTGGAGTGGGAATAGTACTTTTTACCCCTACGCTATCCAATGCTTTCCCTACTGTTGCACTCACTGGAGTGGGAATAGTAATTTTTACCCCTACGCTATCCAACGCCTTCCCTGCTGTTGCACTCTCTGGAGTGGGAATAGTAATTTTACCCCTACGCTATCCAATGTTTTCTCTACTGTTGCACTCACTGGAGTGATAATAGTAAATTTAACCCTCTCGCTATCCTACGTTAAGAATATTGTATATTTTTTATTAATATTATGTTTAGATATGTATATATGTATTAAAATTATTTTTTTTTTTTAAGTTACATTAATTATTTATTAATTTTAAGGTTATTTAAGTATTATAAGTATGTTTCAGTTAATTATATTTATTATTATATTATTTTAAATTACTTTTAAGATATTTAAAAAATTAGATATTTTGACTATCTATATTTTTTACAACAATATTTTTGATTCGATATTTTTGTACTTACCTGTTTGGAGATAGGGATTAGATAATTTTGTATTCTCTATTTTTACTAAGTATGGGCGAATTTTGCGAATCAGCGGTTCGCAAATTCGCCAAAAAATCTGCGTATTCGCGGATTTCCCCGCAAAATCGCAATTTTTTTTGCGATTTTGCACCACTGTTAGTGTGTGTGGGGGGCAAACGGGGGGCTTCTATGCGAGTTCACTTGCCTCTTGTGTGTATAAAAGGACAGGCACTCATCAGAGCAGCAGATGAGGAGAAAGAAGCTTGTGGTCACAGGAACTGCACGGGGATAGAGCTCCTGAAAGTGAAGGATGCAAAGCCCTCCATCAAGGATCATAGCTAATTTTCGATGGTAGATATGGGTAGAACACACACCTGCCCAGCCTCGACAAAGCGCACATTTGTTTTAGGCTGATTAACTGTGCCATCGCGCTGAAGGGCGCCAGGGTCCCTTGAGTGAGCTGTCCATCATAGTGGCTAAAGGGCGGGAAGACGGTGCACACCACTAGTGTGTGTGGGGGAGAATGGGCAGGCTTCTATCCGAGTTCACATGCCTCTTCTGTGTATAAAAAGACAGGCACCGATCAGAGCAGCAGATTGGGAGAAAGAAGCTTGTGGTCACGGGAACTGCATGGGGATAGAGCTTGTGAAGGTCAAGGATGCAAAAGCCTCCATCAAACATCAAATCTAATTTTCGACGGTAGATATGGGGAGAACACACACCTGCCCAGCCTCGACAAAGCTCACATTTTTTTTGGGCTGATTAACTTTGCCATCACGCTGAAGGGCACCGGGGAGCCTCGAATGAGCTGTCCATCATAGTGGCTAAAGGGCGGGAAGACGGTGCACATCGCTAGTGTGAGGGGGCAAACAGGGGAGGGGGGCTTCTATGCGAGTTCACATGCCTCTTGTGTGTATAAAAGGACAGGCACCAATCAGAGCAGCAGATGGGGAGAAAGAAGCTCGTGGTCACAGTAACTGCACGGGGATAGAGCTCATAAAAGTCAAGGATACAAAGGCCTCCATCAAGCATCATAGCTAATTTTCGACGGTAGATATGGGGAGAACACACACCTGCCCAGCCTTGACAAAACGCACAATTTTTTTGGGGCTGATTAAGGAGTTACTGAATTTGACCTTCAACTCAGGCATCTGCTTTATCTATATCTGTAAGTGCTTCCTGCAAGAGCCTCGTTGTCTACTTGTAACTATTCTCTGACCCTGCTTCTAGGGTTAGAGCAGGGTCAGAGAATAGTTGCAAGTAGGCAAGGAGGAGCCGCTCAGGAAGCCTTGACAGGGTTACAGCAGGTGCCCCAATTTGAAGTTAATTTCTGTGTAACCATTTTGTAGATGGTTACAAAGAAATTAGCTTCAACTTGGGCACCTGCTGTAACCCTGTAAGTGCTTCCTGAGCAAAATTTGTCCCGCTCGCGAATTCGCGGATTTTGCCACGATTACGCTCGATATTTTTGTAGTTCTATATTTTTGACATCAATATTATGTCAGTGATCCTTCTGTTCATCCTGACCACCCTTAGTGAAAGAGTAAATCAACTGGTCCATGCCAGCCACCAGGGCATGATAAAGACCAAGGGGCAACTCCGAACCAAGGTCTGGTTCCCCCTAATGAATGAGAAGGTAGTGTTGCTGGGATTCTGCTCATGCACAGAACTATGCACAGTAAACCAGGACCTCAGTGAATTATGGTGTACCAAAAAACTCACCTCAGTACCCAGAACCCCTATCCGACTAGCATCAGTGCCTCAATTGTTCTCTGTACTACAGCGAAGCTACCAATGATTAGACAACCCAGAACAAGCGACTTAGGGTACTCTCAGGAATGGTGGTAATGAAGAACACTCTTTCGTTTTCATTCTCATACCAATCCACAACATGAGTAATTAGAGTTTTCAGAAAAGTTTAAAATGCTTATTTTTAACCACGTGCTCTAAGATGCAGTATTTTGGCAAACATAAGCAGGCAAATGATGAGAAATAAAATAATGAGCATTGTTACAATTCCATAAAACACAAAGGGAGAAATCATGTTACAATGATAGTGGAAACAGGTCATATAGTACCTTGTGAACCACCCTCACCTGGCTAGGAGCTAGGTTTTATAATATTAGAAGGTCTCTAGGCTTAAACGGGGAACCCCATACCTCCAAGATCAGCTGAGGAGAATCACATCACAGGATCAGCAACGCTCTCTGTCTGGAAAGGTTTTTTCTCCAAGTGCCCAAATCATGCATGCAGTGCAATATTAAAGGCAATCGAATTTCAGTTAACTGCAGCTGTGTGCATGTTGTGTCTAGAGCTTGGGCCGATCAAACTGAATCAACAGCATACAATGTTATTATCACCTTGAAGACTTCTGCACACAGTGTACAGACTAAGGGGTCCATTAGGATGACGGGCGGACTTTGCCCGCCCGTCATCCTATCGTAAATCGGGACCGCCCGCCATAAGGGCGGGGGTCCCGGGGGTGCCATTAGGATGTGCCCGCCACTGTGGCGGGCACATCCTGTATTTTTAGTATTGTGGCGGGCGGAGCTCTGTGCTCCGCCCGCCACAATACTAAAAATGCTGTGCAGCATTTACATGATCAAAGCGGCAGTCACCGCACGGTGCCTACCGCTTTGGTTATGTAAATGCAGGGGGGTACCGCAGGTACCCCCCGTGTGCCACCCCCCTTTGGCCTTCACTCTGGGGGCCCACAGGGGGCCCCCAGAGTGAACACCGCATGCCTTTCCGTGGCGGCAATGCATATTACTCGTTTTCCGCCCCGGCCGCAAGGCGCCCGGGGCGGAAAAGTGGCGGGCGGTGTTTTGCTCCGCCGTGGTCCCCCCCGCCATTCTAATATGGCGGGGGAATACAGGGAAGGATGGCGGGCGGATTTCCTCCGCCAGCCTGGCGGGGGCAATCCGCCCGCCATCCTAATGGGGCCCTAAGTTTGCGGTGTAAGTCTAGGGATGTGAAAAACAGACCGTTCTCATGCGAAGAAAAGCAAGCAGGTTAACTTACAACAACAGTTACATGTAGTGTTGTGTACAAAAGCGGCAAAGTGGCAAAATGGCATTTAAACTTCTAATACCCTTATGCTATCATAGCAGTGTGTGCAAGCAAAACCCTGTCTTCAGTACGCCCTCCCCTGATTGGATCACAAACAAAAAGGGAGGCAATTTAGGAATGCAAAGTTCAAGTTTGAGTGAGACAGAACCGAGTTCATATCTTGATATACTGGATAATTTGGAAGTGATATATTTGAAGTTGTGAGGTAAAAAAAAATCCAGGGCAGGGCTGTATACTGCCCATCACGGAAGGAAAAGAAAGCAGTAAAAAAAAAACTTTTTGAGTGCAGTACACTTTGAAAACAGACAATTGCCAATTTAATCCATCAGAGTATAGGCACAGTATGTTGCCACAGCCTCCAAGAGGAAGTCATTGTTATAATCAGTAAAGAATTCAGCCATCCAATTTAATAAAGTGAAGATTCTCCAGCACCATTAGAGGACAACTTGCGTGTTCTTCGAGGTAAATACATGCCAGGAAGTCATGTGCCGCTGCACATATATTCCAATTTCCTACAGCTCGAAGCGCAGCCACACAGGCCATAATCCCGATACCTGAACAGTCCAACTCATGAGCCACTAAGGGACTCATTAGTTGATCATAATCCGGGGCAGGAGACACTGTATTGGAGAGACACAAATCCACAGCCCATTCAAAACAACAATCCAGGCAATGGAAAACGGGTTGCATGCAAGTAAAGTATGAGAACTGGAAGGATTATGGATGGTTTTCCATTGCCTGGAGTGTTGTTTTGAATGGGCTCAAAATGTGACGTCTCTAAATTGGGTTCAAAATTTTCTACATTTTGGGTGTTGTTTGGTGATTTTGAAATCACCAGATGAGGGAGTTGATGGAGCGAGTTTCAGAAATTATTTTATTCTGGCTCGTGAAATTAATTCTCTGTAACATGAACTAATTTATTAATGAATTGTTGCATGATTTGTATTACTAAACCAACTTAGAGTAAAAATTGCATTCACAAACACGCGGGATTAATATTTATGTGCTCATGTTGCATTTGCGAGTTTGTTCTGTAACACATAATTAATATTGTCTTGTTCGTCCTATTGTCTTTGTCACCATTAATGCGGTTGATTATCTAGTGGCATGTGCTTTCATTATGTGTGCTTATGTGTTTGTCTATGTTGTGATTGTTTATCCATGTTTTGTTTGTCGATCTTTTTACTCTTTCAGATATATGAAGAATTCAGCTGGACTATAAGAAGAATGGTAGATATTAGGGGGTCGATTCCGATTCGGGAAAAAAAGCGTCCGTACGATTTGTATCCAGAGCCCTCTCCGTCCGAATCGTACCCGTCCGTCCGAGTCGCAAAGTATGATCCGTATTCCGTGAATCCGTCCGAATCGTCGCAATCCGTGCGTATTGCAAGGCTGAAACCGTGAACGGTACGACTCATACACATACCGTACGACTCGTACACATGCCGTACGACCCGATGAGTACGATCCGGACCGGTGTATGAGGACGCAATTCGTACGGTCTACATCAGGTAAGGGCGAGTCGTACGGAAAAGCACACAAACACATACACACCGTACGAACACCCCATGATCGCAGGGGTACGCACCGTACCCCTGCAATCATGGGGTGTACGAGTCATACCCCCATTGTACGATTGGTGTACGATCAGTGTACGAGCCGTACCCCCATTGTACGATCGGTGTACGAGCCGTACCCCATGTACGATCGGTGTACGAGCTGTACCCCATGTACGATCGGTGTACGAGGCGTACCCCATGTACGATCGGTGTACGATCGGTGTACGAGCCGTACCCCATGTACGATCGGTGTATGAGCCGTACCCCATGTACGATCTGTGTATGAGCCGTACCCCCATCGTACATGGGGTACGGCTCGTACACCGATCATACATGGGGTACGGCTCGTACACCGATTGTACACCGATCGTACATGCGGTACGGCTCGTACACCGATCGTTTAATGGGGGTACTGCTCGTACACTGATCGTACATTGGGTACGGCTCGTACACCCCATGATTGCAGGGGTACGGTGCGTACCCCTGCGATCATGGGGGGTACGCACTGTACCCGGGGGGCCGTTCCGTACCTGTTTCAGCACGAACTCTGCTTTTACGGCTGTTTTCAGCTCCCGTAGAAAAAGGGTCGTACGGTGCGTACCCGACACGTATCGTACTTGCTGGGTCGTAAAAACCAGCCGCGAACCGTACAGATGTCGCGTACAGCGGGTTCCGAGGGAGAATCGTACGGAGATTAGAGTCGTACGGTGTCTTATACGACTCGTACGGAGTACGGCTCCTGGTAGGAATCGTACTTCGTCGTACGTACAGGGGACGTTGCAGGGTACGATTCGTATGGGAAAAACGCTCCGAACGGCTATTCGGAGCGGTTTTTCCCGAATCGGAATTGACCCCTAAATGTGATGCTTTATTTGTGTGCTTCTGCTAGGTGGCATGTATTAATAGGTTAAATATTACTAATGGAGGGTGGGCAACAGAAGGGTTTATTTTACCTGAATTAATTACCTTTTTGTGTTTGTTTAAATACTAGCTCGAGACAAAGGCTTGAGGCCTAGTTCTAATGGAAGGTGGTTGGCCTGACTGAAAGAAGCTGAGCACAGCAGTGTTGATCCTTTTTAATAAAATACTTCCACGGAAACGTGCAGGAGCTTAAACAATGGACATTGTGTGCAACAAGCTTCGAAAGTGAATACGTCAAGGCAGAGGAAGCGTGTAGAGGCAGCTTGGCTTAAATCCTGGAGGAAATTGCTACTAACATTTAGTTTAATGTTGCGAACTCTAGGAAGCCAGTGTCGCTTCGTGTCAATGGACAATGACATAATGATGTCACAAGAACTGATGCGTTGGCCTCTTGGTGGTCCGATGGACAGCAACCAATTGGGTTGCTGTATTTTACTAAAATATCATTTTTAGTTAGATTACTGGGTCAGAAAAGGTATAAGAACTTAGCCTCTTAAGGGGAACGGGGCTGACTATTCCAGAGGGCGAAGTGCTGTCCGTTTTCCCTTGGACACGTAAGGCAAATGCTATGCAAAATATAAATGTTTTTCCTTTTCAGGTTTAGAAAGCTTAATTTAGGGAAATAGGGTATGTTACTTTACTTTTCATTAAATCTGTGCAATTTTTGTTGTGCCAGACTTATGTGCCAATAAACTAATAGATAAAACTGATTTAATAAAATGATTGAAATTAATTAATGAGCTAATAAAGATTTTGAAACTTTGAATCTTTAAAATAAAAGACTTAAAACGTCAAGCTGGTCTTGATTATTTAATTTTATTTCCTTGTAAGAAAATCCCATCCAAGTTTCACAGCTAGGTCCACCAACAGCCTTAACCACAATTCAAAAGCCTACGTTCCAACCGCCCTGTAACCAGGCTACCAAGCAAGGGAACACATTCCCTGGTATCTATGGCCCCACAGCAATGCAAGTTACAGATACCACAGCCTCATTGCATCAACCATAATACTTGTCTGTGGGTCCTTTGCGTGCACCTCAATTGTGCCTGCTCAAGTTGTGTGCAGCTGGTTCCTCTAGGCATGCAAGGGCCAGCAGAGGGCACAATTCTGTGTAATATCAAAACCCCCGCATAACGTCTTTAGGTCCTTTCCTAACACTATCATTGTTCCCTAAATTGCAGGTAGGCAGCCTGTTCGACAAACATGCAGGTACCAAGACAAATCAGGTGTACAAATCCTAAGAGCACCAACAATATAATTTGATGGTCCGAAAATGTTTGCTGTCGCTTTCAAATAGCTAAACCAATGCCGTTTTATCAGGGGCGGATTGGCAATGCAGGCATTCGGGCATCGGCCGAATGGCCGGTATCTCCGTGCCCTCTGTGGGCCGTTTTTTTTCTCCCCTTTCCCAGCCGCACAGTGAAGCTGCATTAATTTCTCTGTCTCTGTCTCCGTGATCTCTGTGGACTAGGAAAGAGGAGAAAAAAAACGGCCCACAAAGGGCACGGAGACAGAGAAATGAATGCAGCTTCACTGTGCAGTGATTATCAGCTGTGGCCTCTCCTTCACCCCCTGCCCAGCAAAGCAATTAGGTTGAGGGTGGCTGGGGAGGGGGTGATTGTTTGCAAAACTCAGCCTCCCTGGGGGCCAGGTTTTGCTCAGGCCTTTGAGACATTTTTACCTCGGCCCCCCTGGGGCCCACGCAGCACATAAACAGTGTTAGTTTTTTTTTTTTGTTTGTTTTTAATTTTAATGCAATTTTATATAGCGCAAACTTTACCAGAAGGTGTCAGAGCGCTTTACATAAGAATCAGTTGCGAAACATAAGGATTTAGGATTACATGCGTTACATAAAAGATACAAGCAGAAAAAATTGCAAATGTACAAGATGTAAAGTCACACAAGGAAGAGATACAAACAGAAAGAAAAATTGCAAATGTACAAGTAGTAAAGTCACTCAAGGAAGGGATACGAATGGATATACTCTAAGAGTCACATAGGAATGGTAGATAGTACAAAGGTCTACTTCATATACTAGTGATTAGAGTTCTCTATATACATATATATAAACACATAGTAGATTTTCTCAGGCAGATTTCCATTAAGTGGGGTTGGAGGGAGGATGCAGTCACAGCACCAAGGGAGGGTGGGAGGGATACAAGGGTATGGAGAAAAGGCAAAAGAGAAAAGGGAAGAAACATTTGAGGATTGTCAAGGGGGAAACGAGGGAGAATGGTACAAGACGAGGGAATGGACAAGATGGCGGGTCGGGGTCCAGAGAAAAACAGCAGAGGGAATAGTGGGCGAGGAAGAATGGGTCTCGCTGTGGGGGCCAGGTGATCTTTGCAACTTGCACCATCTTCACCTCAGCCTCCCCCTGGCTACCATGGATGACCCAGCAAATGTGTTTTGTGCTCCCCTGACAGGACATTGCCCTGAGGCCTGGAGGGCTGGGGAGGGCTGATTAATTTACTAATTGCAGGGGCCTCACTGCTGTTCATGTGCTTCTGAGCTGAAGGTCTGGGGAGGGCTGAGTAGGTTAGTAATAGCAGGGGCTTCCCTGCTTATTAGGTGCTCCTTCCCCGAAGGGCTCAAATAATTTTGTGACAGAAAGGGGCCTTGCTGTTTTTTTGGTTGCTCAGCTTGGCACCATTGTCACCTTTCCCCCGTGTCTCCTGTGCAAGAACAGTATCCTCTCACTTTAATTCATTTCTGTGCCAAATATCTTAAGGATTTTGGGGGCCCTGGTACAAACATATTTTTGGGCCCCTGTTCGGAATAGATTTGAATTTATAATCCAATTTCTGATCTTTGATGCCCTCTTTCAGCTGGTCACTGGACAGTGCACTTCCATACTTGTCCAAATTCCTAATGTATTTACATCTGATATTCAAGGACATTGACGTGTGTAACCAAATGGTGTTTCGTGAAAGGGCACGACCCTTGAATGTGGGCCACGCCCCTTAATTGTGGGCCACTCCCCTTGAATGTGGGCCACTTTTTTCGTCAGTGCCCGGGCCAAATTGTGATCCCAATCCGACCCTGCGTTTTATGGATTTGGGAGAAGATTATTAATAGAACCTCCATCTGATGAATCCCTCTCACACGACCTTCCGCTCACTCGCGTCACCTGCGTGCGCATGTTTATTGAGCTCGTCACTGGAGTGTCAGAGATACCTTTCATTCCTGGTGTACAGCGAAAATTCAGATTGGATTTTCGTCACAGCACTTGACACTGCATTAAGGAGCATTACTCATTGCTGTCAGTACTTCTTTCTTTTTCAGATAGGAGTCAAGATATACCCGTGGCAGCAGATAGAAAGTGTCTGCTTCTTGTTGTTCACACGATGGGCGGTGTATAAACAAGCATTTACAATGCAATGGTTTTGCCTTTGTTAAAGTTAGAGCTATTGGCATTGCTCTTGACATTATTTTTATTTATGTTTTTTTAACATAAATAAATGGCATTGTCATTTACAATGCCACTAGCTTTATCTATCGCAAATGACACACACAAACACACACAGAGCCGCCCCACACACACCCCCACACAGAGCCCCGCACACACAGCCCCCCACACACACAGCCACACAGAGCCCCCCCCACACACAGCCACACAGAGCCCTCCACACACACAGCCACACAAAGCTTCCTACACACACAGCCACACAGAGCCCTCCACACACACCAACACAGCACAAGCAGGCAACAGGGGCAGACGGAGGCACAAGCAGGCAACAGGGGCAGACGGAGGCACAAGCAGGCAACAGGGGCACACAGAGGCACAAGCAGGCAACAGGGGCCCACAGAGGCACAAGCAGGCAACAGGGGCCCACAGAGGCACAAGCAGGCAACAGGGGCACACAGAGGCACAAGCAGACAACAGGGGCACACAGAGGCACAAGCGGGCAACAGGGGCACAAGGAGGCACAAGCGGGCAACAGGGGCACAAGCAGGCAACAGGGGCACGAAAACGGAGGCACAAGCAGGCAACAGGGGCAGGTGGAGAAAACACAATTTTCAACAGCCCACTTGGCTCTGCAACAGTTGCCTTTGAAAAGCAATACGGCGTAATGGGCATGATCAAATCCCGTCCCCTGCATAAAAAAAAACAACAGCCTGAGGCGACTGCTAACACAGATGTAGTACAAGGCATTACACGGCAAGGGTGCTGCTGCCGGCAATTATCCTGGTATTTAAACAAATCTCTCTCTCTCACACACAGAGCCGCCCCACACACCCCCCCACACAGAGCCCCGCACACACAGCCTCACAGAGCCCCCCACACACACAGCCACACAGAGCCCTCCACACACACAGCCACACAGAGCCCTCCACACACACCAACACAGCACAAGCAGGCAACAGGGGCAGACGGAGGCACAAGCAGACAACAGGGGCACACAGAGGCACAAGCAGGCAACAGGGGCACACAGAGGCACAAGCAGGCAACAGGGGCACACAGAGGCACAAGCAGGCAACAGAGGCACAAGCAGAGCACAAGCAGGCAATAGGGGCACACAGAGGCACAAGCAGGCAACAGGGGCACACAGAGGCACAAGCAGGCAACAGGGGCACACAGAGGCACAAGCAGGCAACAGGGGCACAAGCAGGCAACAGGGGCACACAGAGGCACAAGCAGGCAACAGGGGCACACAGAGGCACAAGCAGGGGCACACAGAGGCACAAGCAGGCAACAGGGGCACACAGAGGCACAAGCAGGCAACAGGGGCACACAGAGGCACAAGCAGGCAACAGGGGCACACAGAATACACACATCGAACGGAGGTGGCATACATTCCCGATATACCTACAGATACTTGGGATGTGTCCCTCTAGTATGAATATAGAAACGTTACGCGTATGGCATCCTAATGCGTGCTGGCTCACAGAAAAGCCCGCCACTCTAGCAGACCGGAGTCCGTCACCCAACGACCTAATTTGTGAGACATGCTAGTGAAAACTGAAATGGGGGGAACCCAAAGCACAGTCCAAGCTGGGGAAGAGGTATAATGGCCTGAAGAAAATTCCGGGTGTAAAATGAATACACCCTAACCTCCCAGAGCTACTAAATGGTAACCCAGATTCACAAAATTAGATTTTTTACCAAAATTGGACGATATTGAATATTAAACAGATAAATAATGAAATTATAAAACCATCCCGCCACGCGATGGCGGGAATCGAACACATGCTGCAAGCTGTAGCGACCCCGGCACTAACCACCGTGCAAATGGCCTAGCTCTCATGAGGAACCCGGGAGAGGAATGAGATGGCGGGCCGGTACTGCATGCAAGGCTGCGACAAACCCCGCCACCAGCACTAGCCGGGCACCGTAGGCTATACTACAGAACCTGTTAGGAACTGCTGAAATGCCCCATAATTTTAATACAACAACGCTGGTTTGCCCCGTGAAATATAGCAGTTCCCAATGAAATTGCGAGTACCACACATAACCAGTACCGCATAACTGCTGATCAGTGCTGCAGCTGTAAGCCCCATAAAAGACGTGCCTAAACCGTCCCAATAAAAGTGAATCAACCCTAAGAAGTGCTGGTGTGAAAAGATCCCTTCCGTGAAATGCTAATGCCAATACCATCCCGTGAAAACAGCATCCTACAGACCGCTAAAGTAAAACCTCATGGGAGGGCCGAAGAAAAGTTACAAGTACGAGGCTAATAAAATTGCAACGACTCCCCTCCGAAGGGCAGACACTGTCCAGACGGCAAGGCTCCCGCAACCCTGAATGCCCGCGCTCCGAATGACTGGCAAGTCGAGCGCGGGCCCGCACAAGAGACCTCCCATGCCCCCACGATAGTGTCAAAATTGCCCAAACAAAACGAACCCACACGGGCTGGAGTGCTACGCTCCATGCTAACAGCACCCTGCTAACCACCTCATGTGCCACAGGGAAGTTACAATGCAGATGCCTCGCACCCGTGACCGACCTCCCATGGTGCAGGGCCCCGACCATAAAAAAGGAAAGAACACATCACTCGGTCCCACGTGGCGGAAAGCTTCTTCACGCCCTCCAAGGCCTCTCCGTGAGATCCCGGACCAGCGCCCACGCACAAACGCAGGCCCAGCACACATGCCCCCGAATACCCGCGACCGGGCACTGGAGCAGGGCATAGGCCTCTGAACCCGCGCTGTCCCCTCACCCTCACCCGAAACGGCAAAATCAACAAAACCTTCACCAAACCGACTCACCGCAAGCTAAGCCAAGCCTTGGCCCGCTGGAAACAGCACTCCGACGCAGCGCCTTCTCGCTGGAGGGGAGGGGCGGGCACCGACGCCCCCTCTCCCTCGAATCATGCTAACCACCTCATGTGCCACAGGGAAGTTACAATGCAGATGCCTCGCACCCGTGACCGACCTCCCATGGTGCAGGGCCCCGACCATAAAAAAGGAAAGAACACATCACTCGGTCCCACGTGGCGGAAAGCTTCTTCACGCCCTCCAAGGCCTCTCCGTGAGATCCCGGACCAGCGCCCACGCACAAACGCAGGCCCAGCACACATGCCCCCGAATACCCGCGACCGGGCACTGGAGCAGGGCAGAGGCCTCTGAACCCGCGCTGTCCCCTCACCCTCACCCGAAACGGCAAAATCAACAAAACTTTCACCAAACCGACTCACCGCAAGCTAAGCCAAGCCTTGGCCCGCTGGAAACAGCACTCCGACGCAGCGCCTTCTCGCTGGAGGGGAGGATGCGGGCACCGACGCCCCCTCTCCCTCGAATCACTCACCGGCTCAGTCTCTCCGTAGGCTGCGGGGACGCTGGCAGTCTCCTTCCTCGTCCGGAGCTTGGCTCTGCCGCTTGTAGTTGCGGGTGCCCTTGCTAAGCTCGTCGCGCCCTCCGCCGTCCTCCTGTCGGCACCAGGCACAGCCCATAAGCCCCGTCTCTTGGCTGAAGCGCAACCACGGGAACTCCCGGAGCCACGAGTCCTGGAAGGAGCCGGCGTGCAGACTGTGCAGTAGCGATTGCGGCCGGGCAGGAGCCAGAGCACGGCGCCGCACCGGCTGCTCCACCGCTGCCTCCACGTCCTGCGCCTCGGCATCGTCGCCACCATCCCCGGAGGGCCGCCCGCTGAGGCCGCTCCCCGGGCTGCCGGTCGCGGATGGCAAATGAACAACGGACTATGCCCACAATGCAACGGGGCGGCTCGAGCTGGCCGGGTTGGGGTGGTGAGAGACGCAGAAGTGCCGGCAATGCCGGACCAGACACGGGGGCGTTCCCGGCGTCGCGTGACGTCGGCAAAAGCCAAAGAATGTCGGGAACGCCCCCGTGTCTGGTCCGGCATTGACGGACAGGCCCCTCGTCCAATGGCAAGGCTCCGTTTACGGAGCCAGCCAATCAACGACGAGGGCCGAACCAAAGCACCCTACAGTTATCAACAGGATTTCGCCTGCGCGGAAAAGCTGCGCAGAGCGCAGCTTCCGCTAGGCAAAACCTAAAAACAGCAAAGTTCACAGTGAGCGGCCAAGCCGGGAGCCAAGCACTGGGACAATCAGTCAAGTCGACGATATTTGCTGTGGACACCCAGATAAATATCATTGTTTCCAAGACTGCTGGTTTACCAATTTCTTTAGAAACGCTTATTAGTTCTGGAGAGATACTATTAAAACTTTACGAATTGTGGCAGAGATCTTGCCTGCAAAACATATAGAAGCCAAAATCAGGTTTCAGAACCTTCACATTTCAGTTCAAAAATCGTTTGCGATAAAAATACTATATACGAAATAAGGGACTTCGGTAAAAAGTATTTATTAAGCATTTACGTAGCCTCTGTCGCCTTTATATGTTGTTACGGTGATGCAAACATCCTAAAACGCTGTTTGGGAAGATTTCTTTTCTGAATGTTGCAATTTTGTGGATACTTTTCAAACCACACAGCCCATTTTTACCTTAATTTTAAGAAACTTAGAGACAAAAATAGCCTTCAGCCCACAGTGGTCTGCAAAGATGCTGTCCTGGTATCAGCAGCAGGATATTCACAAGGGATGACTGGTGTAGCTTGAGTTTAAAATTCTTTAGTTCGCAGCCTGACGTTCTTGTCAGGTGTAACAGGCTATTGCAGACTTTGCATTGGATTAACAGCACACGTTTTATCTCATGGGGTACGTGGCCTAGAGTTTAAACAACATATGCTTAAATATGAGAGCTGCAATTTCAGTGTGAAATAGGATCTTGCTACAACCTGTCAAACACCTCTGCGTTGTACATAAATTGTTTGCAGGGTCAAAAGAGCATTAAAACGCATTTTACATTCTAGCCATGCAGTCTTTTAATACTTGTTCTGTACGGCTGGTACTCAGAGATTGTCTGCGACAAATGCTTCTTGGAAAATGCTATGAAACGCTCAAGCTATTTTTTTGCTAGCTGTTTCGTTGTTGTGACAGGTCCCAATAAATTTTAGATGCTATTATAATTTGTTAATACAATTTTATAAATTTCATGTCAAATTTTCTCTTGCTCGTTTTTCGATTAATCTTAATAAATGGTAATTTATTAATAGACAAACAAGCTACAAAGAGCAGTGCAAAAAAACACATATGTTTAGTATGAAAAATGCATTGAATCTGTGAGGAGTTCATTAGCCAGAGATGAGAGGAAAAGGAGATAATCGTTTCAGACCTTGTTCAAAAAGATTTTCCTTTAGGAGTGGTCATGGAAATTCAATGTACTCAGGTGTATATCATTAAAAGTATACAGATCATATATATGTATAACATTAATTTTTTTTAAACATGACTTACCCATCCTCACTACCAACATCAATGCCGAGCTGATTCAGAAGGTCAATGAAGTCGGCCCAGGCATGGCCGGCCCTAGGCATGGGCAGTGTGGACAGCTTCCCAGGCCCTCGTTCAGAGCTAAAAAACGAGACGTGCTTCACTGTGAAAGACCGCACTTTCACAGTTTGTCCACCTGCTCCTCCAGGACCCCCTGCACCATTCCTGGGGAAGCAGGGCTGTGGGGAGGGGCAAACAGAGTGGGGAAGTCACAGCAGCGGGGCCAGCACATATGTTGGCTCACAGTGTCAGGGGCGGGGTAGCGCCTCTGTTGACTACCGCCCATTCCCTTTCTGCATTTTGTATCTAGAGGACAGAAGGCCTCATTGTTTCCAGGACTAGCCAGACACAGGTAAGGAGAGATGGGTGAGGGGAGGAGGGAGAAGCCAGATCATCTGGCTTTTGTTAACCTTTTCATCACCCATTTTTGTGATGGGAATGTGCATTTAAAATGTATGTAGATCTTGGCGTGGTAGAGCATGTTTTACGAAATGCCCCATTACTGCTTTGAGGCCCTGGGGAGGGGCCCCTCCCCCTTTCCTGGGCCTTGAAGCACTGGAGCACGGTCCAGGTGTGGGGGCCGCTTTCCCTGGGCCCTGTAGACAATCTGTAGTGTTGCGAGGCCCAGACAGGTGGGCCCCAGCAATGTCTTTTGCCTGTCTTTAGAAGGTCTCATGTCTAGAGTCTTTAAATTAATAGATTCTGTTCCCACGATTCCAAGAACGGTAGAAATAGCTAAGGCCTATAGAGAAGGCTTGGCTGTTTGGGGGTGGGCAGAAAAGGAAAAGGTCTCTGGCCAGATGTATGACCGAATAAAAGGTTACAAATGTGAAAAAACCCGAAATAAAGCATGACAGAGTGGTCCAACTCTGTGTTCAGGGATGTGGTCTTTTTAAACTATACTGCTTATGTTTGTAAGGATATAATTAATGGACACTGAAACGGGTCCCTTCGGGGCCCTGTAGTCATGGCCTTAACTTTTTAGGGAAAAGCACTTGTGAAGGTAACCATGTTGTTCCTTCTTACATTTCACAGGCTTTACTTAATCTTGCATTCCCTTGGGTTTCTGCACTTTCAGTGATGTTGTTATTTTAATTTTTTTTAGGTAGCATATTACTCTTGTCTAGTGCGTAATTTGAATTGAGTCACAATGAGGTGTTTATAGCGAGGCACAATTGGGTTGTAGCTGAAGGCAGTGCAAGTTTTTCTCTGTGGGGCAGTATGGTGTTCAGTGGGAGAGAGGTTGCGGCACTATGGTCAGAGCTGCCCAATTTGGAACTGGGGACCTAGGATCAGCCTTCATGACCAGTCCCCCAGACTACAATCCTGAGGTAGCACTTTCCCATGCTAGACCTTACAAGGTCCGCTAGACCATAGAAGCCCTGGTGTCTTAGCACCAGCAGGTGGGGGTTAACCTTGAAGGCCTGTCCACCACAATCCATACTGAAGTTCACCTCCAGTCTTGTGGATAGGCCTACAAAGCAACAGTGACTGTCACTGAGATCACATGACCCTTTAGCATGGAGGCTCTAGGGCAGTGCAACTGGTGCGATCGCATCGGGTGCTGACTTCGGGTGGGGCATCATGCATACAAGTATATTTGTAGGTCTGAAGTCGGCTTTTGATCTTGTTCCCATGAGCAAACTCTTGGATGTGCCTAGAGTCTTGAGGATCCCACCTTATCTCCTCAGTAGTTCAGTAAGGCTCCATGAAGATAACTTTGCCCAAGTAAGGTTTGGGAAACACAGTGAATTAACACCCCGCTTTCATGTTGGAAAGTGAGTGCGGCAGGGCTGTGTGCTCACTCCTACCCTGTTCTGCCTCTTCATTAACAGACTTATTGAGCAGCTCAGGGAAGTGAAGGAAAATGATGCCCCTAGTCTAGCTTTTGGTAGGGTCCCAGAGATGATGTTCGCTGATGATACCATCCTACTCTCAAAGTCGCCCATGATAATCCAGCATATTCTTGACAGCTTCAACGCTTTTTGTAAGATCCGGGGGCTGGAGATTAATACATCAAAGACCAAATATATGGTCTACAACCATGCCAATAAGTCTCGCTTCAACTCATCTTTACACGGTACATCACTGGAAAGAGTATTTGTCTTCAATTACCTGGGCGTTACTCTTACAGAGCATCTGGAATGGGTGCCCCAGATGACCACAGCAAGCCATAAACTAGTGCAGACAGCGGGAGGGCTCATGAAACTTTATAAAACCTCTATATTTAAACCTGCAGGGCCAGTGGTTGTAATCTTCAAAACCCAAGCATGGGGTGCTACACTGTATGGGGCAGAATTGTGTGGTAATTACTCTACTATCAGCCTGAACAAAGCTGGGAACTACTTTATGAGAAAGTTGTTAGGTCTCCCCCCAGCACACCCCTCATTCCTCTATGCTTGGATTTGGGCATTAGGCCTGTTTGTGAAGAGATAGCTCTTAGACCCCTAACCTACTGGCGGCGGCTATGGGTGACCCCGGAACTGGCCACATATTGAGCGGAGCTTAAAGAGACATTGAACAACCCAGGCTCTGCTAAGTTACCCTGGTTCAAAAATATTAGGGTTCTTTGTAGTAACCTGATAAAAGCAGAATTATTTTGGAAATCACCAGAAGAATAATGCCCATCAACTTCATGGCTGGAACTGATAAGATCCTATAGAACGCACACATTATCAGTCATCCAAACTTCGTCCTATGGCCTTTTGACGGCCGATTTTATTCAAATTAAAGACGAATATTCAATGGAGTCCCTTTTGGATGACATCTAACCTAGTTCGGCTAGAAAACTGTATATGCAGTTTAGAATGGGGATTCTGCTGCTTCGCGGTTTCACTAATAAATGGTCCAAATTTGATTCGGATGGATGCCCTGCCTGCAGTCACAAGGAGGAGACAGATTTGCATGTCCTCTTCTTCTGCCACGCCTACAGATCAATACGCCAGCTCTGGCTTATCCAACTATGCAAGAATCTAGGTTTTACACAAGGCTCTGTGGCATACAGAGTTCTAAAATATGATACTCACGCCCCCACTGTCTTTGCTGTTTCCCCCTTTTTAAATTCCATGTGGCACGCTCAGAGGACCTTCTTAAACTAGTAATTATGTCTCTATTATTTTGCATGTATTTTTACTGTTTTAACTTGGGATAGTTGCCCAATTTTGTTTGTTTTAATTGTTAACGGACCTTTTTTGCACCTGCACTGAAATAACAAAATCAAGTCTGGGTTGGTGGAGATTTCAAACGTATTTCATATCAGGTTAATTCGTCTTCAAATGTACAGTTTTCTTTCTATTCATTGGCATATGTAGTATTTCTATGATGGTGTACTATCCATGATTTAAATGTATATATTGTCTTTTTTATATTTCTATGATCTGTACTTTTATGGTCCTCGAGACCGAAATAAAGTTATTGAATGGAATGGCAAGTATATTATGTTTTTAAAAGCACTTGCTTCCTCCTTCCTAGCCTCTAGCAATTTTAGGCTACAATAAAAATGTCAAGATAACTTTGGTGATTAATGTTCTCCCTAGAGAAAAATTGAGATTTGTCAGGTGGAAGTTTTGACTTGTGGAAAGGTAGCGCAGAGGGTTAATGTGCCTGCTAGAAAGACGTGTACCTTGCAGAACACAAAGCTCACATAATGTAAATAGGTCAGTGGGTTATTGCTTTTGTCAGTGAGATCCTTTTGATACTTGCAGTTTGTAAGTCAAAATCCTAGCATAGGACAGTGAGCTTTTAACTGTTATCTTAGAGCTACATGCAAGGTATAAATTGGAGGATTAGGGTTTTTTACTCAGTCTTTGATTATCCTAATGTTGCAAAAAGGGTTAATTTGAATACAAATCAATTATGCTTATTAAAGGGAACCCCCAACCATGGTATTACATTCTAAATTCAAAGTTTTTGTTTCTTCAGACCAATTGCTATTAAAATATACTGCCTACTAGTATGGTTGTCATGTGCATCCTACACGTTGTTGTCCTCTGTCTTTTGTAGCATTTCCCATACAGTGATTTACACTCATATGAGTGATTGTCTCTGTGTAATGCGTGTGATATAAGGTGCTTTGACACCCTACACTGGCATCAGTGGAGCTGTAAATCAAATTACATGCATATGAGAGAGAGTGTGGTTATGGAGACCTGAGGGGCACTGTTAAAGGAAGGTAGTGAGGGAATCAGTGGTGGAGGGAGTCATTGGGGGGCACCAACAAGCACCACCAGCCCTAAAGCCAGCCACTACCACTTCCCACAGTTCTAACACCAGATCAAATACGTTGATTTGAAAACCCCTTGAATCTGCAGCATACCTTAACTTTAAACACACCCAGTTAATAGACCGTCCCTAATGAATCAATACCAGGGAGAAACTCAAGGAGAATAATCTACCTAGAACGTTGGAGTTACTCTATTCATGTTTTACTGGAATTGTATTTTTATGTGGTTATTCTCTACTTATTGTTTTATTGCAATCTTTCCTTTTATCTGCTTTTGATAACAAATGTATATTCGCTCATCTGTTTTCCATCCCCTCATCGCCTTGTGAGGAAAATGTATTAATTCTGTATTCTAAATCCAAAAGAATTGGTTCTTGGTTCGTGGCTGCCCTTTTTTGTTCTGGTCAGTGAGTTGCCTAGCTTTCAAATAAAAATGAAAAATAGATGTATCTGAACTCAAATTCATCTTACTATATTCCCTGTTGCATACTTTTTCCCAGTGATGCCATTCAATGTATTTTTTGCAATTCTCTGTAATTTTTATCATGTGCTCATTCGGAAATCATCAGTTAACATGGAGTAAAAATATCCATCTTTGTGAGACCTGCACCTAGCCTTCCATCCAATGTGACAATTGTAATCCATTGATTGCAGTTTTAAAGAACATGGGGGCATATTATCAAGCCTGTGCGCTAAAATTATCGCCGCTTTATCGGCCGAAAACGGCTGATAAAGCGGCGATAATGGGCTTGATAATATGCTCTTTTGAATTCCAATCGAAGCACATGTTAGATGTGAAGACATCTAACATGGGCTTCGATTGGAATTCCACAGAGCATATTATCAAGCCCATTATCGCCGCTTTATCGGCCGTTTTCGGCCGATAAAGCGGCGATAATTTTAGCGCACAGGCTTGATAATATGCCCCATGGACTTATTTATTTTGTATATTTATCTTTTTGTCCATGTTACTGATATCCACATTAGATCTCTTCAGTGATGCCAAATAGGATCAATAGTCCTGCAATGCCACAAATTAGAGGGGCTTCACATCTTCACTTACGCCTGTGGCTCCAGAAGTCCTAGGATTAGCCCTGGGCCCAGGGGCGCATCACATACCACTGGGGGGCTTATTTACAACTCCTTGAGCTTCTAGTGCATCACGTTTAACATGGAAAAAAGTGATGTACGCATGGGCGGAGCAAAGGGCTTGTAAATAAGCCCCATGGTGCATCAAATGAGTGTGGTAGCTCATCCTGCGCTATACTTGCCCACACGGCATCTTTCTCTCGGGAAAGCTGTAACCCTTTCCAGGCCTGGGGCCTGCTACTTGCGTGAAAACTAGGGGGAGCTGGCACTGTAACAAAAAAAAAAAATAGAAGTGCTGCTACCGCCTCTGAGAAAATGTTGCATGGGGTGACTCCCTTACCATGGAGCTGATTTCTTCCCATGTCACCCTGCCTGCAATAATTGGGGGTGGGTGAATGACAAAAGCAGACAGACGGGATAAAAATGAAAAATAAATACACTGGCGCAGGGGAGGTAAAGACTACTTGAAAACATAGCTAGAAAAACGGGAATGGCGGACAGAAATGGATAAGATGGAGTGGAATGGTAATGGTCCAGGGAACACAAGTGAACTGCTAGACAGGAGAGGGCTGGAGCCTAATCAATGTGGCGGGTGTGTGCGTCATGCATCGTGCTGTTTTGAGCTTTGTTTTAGAGTCAAAGGTTATCTTTGTGGAATGTTTATGTGTGTGATACAATGAGACATTTTGCATAATTATTTGGTAATGTTGTCTAATTATGATAGTGTTAATTGCACAATTTTTGCATTCCCCTATACATCACTTAAACACGCCATATCTCTGCTACATAGACCCATAGAACCTTTATAAATAACTCTATAGTAACCCTCAGAACACTTAGAAAGAAATAGGAAGAAGATATAGTGACACTTTGTGACTGCGAGTAGGAGACAACATGCAGGCACACCCTGAGGTAATAATTAGTTCTGGATTCAGGCTGGTCCAGTTAAACTGTTACACCAGATATACTATGTACTGGAACCGCTAGTGAGGTTTGGCATGACTGGTAACAATAGATGCTCAGTGGGATATCCTCAAAATCCGACGTTCATGCATACCCAATGGCACTGTGGATCCTTGAATCTAAATACATTATCGAATTAGACTGCAAAATACTGAAAGGTCTGAATGGGGGGGAGGAACTAGCCACGTATATAGGTCGCTAACATCACTTTATACTGCAACCTCTCAATTCTGGATTTCAGATTTAATTAATTTTTTAATTTTATTCTTTTAGTTATTTTTGTCCTCATCACTTCACAATTTTAAGGTGGATATCCAGTAGGGTCAAGCACCGCACTAGTGACTTCCGGCTGGACGCCGCTATAGCAGATAACTGTATTATTACATACATTACCTGGATGCCGCACAATTGATGTTGCAAAAAACACAGTTGATGGACAGAATGTAGAACAATGTCATACATTCACCCCAGTACAAGGATCTGGGCCTAAATCCATCGTTTTTTTGCACTCCACACCACCCTGGGTTAGACACTGGCTATATGCATATCAGCTCTGACCCTGTGCCTCATGGGAACAGTCCAGTCCGAACTACCAAGCCATGTCTTTCCCAGACCGGAATCAAGCATCCAAGGACCGGTTTCTGGCTATCAGCCTTCATCAGCCTGGATAGCTTGACTCCAATGGTGTGGAGAGCCTGGGACTCACGTCTGAGTATACCCAGCACACTCGGGGTGAAAATTGCAAAAAACACAGTTGATGGACAGAATGTAGAACAATGTCATACATTCACCCCAGTACAAGGATCTGGGCCTAAATCCATCGTTTTTTTGCACTCCACACCACCTTGGGTTAGACACTGGCTTTATGCAAATCAGCTCTGACCCTGTGCCTCATGGGAACAGTCCAGTCCGAACTACCAAGCCATGTCTTTCCCAGACCAGAATCAAGCATCCAAGGACCGGTTTCTGGCTATCAGCCTTCATCAGCCTGGATAGCTTGACTCCAGTGGTGTGGAGAGCCTGGGACTCACGTCTGAGTATACCCAGCACACTCGGGGTGAAAATTACAAAAACACAGTTGATGGACAGAATGTAGAACAATGTCATACATTCAACCCAGTACAAGGATCTGGGCCTAAATCCATCGTTTTTTTGCACCCCACACCACCCTGGGTTAGACACTGGCTATTTGCAAATCAGCTCTGACCCTGTGCCTCATGGGAACAGTCCAGTCCGAACTACCAAGCCATGTCTTTCCCAGACCGGAATCAAGCATCCAAGGACCGGTTTCTGGCTATCAGCCTTCATCAGCCTGGATAGCTTGACTCCAGTGGTGTGGAGAGCCTGGGACTCACGTCTGAGAATACCCAGCACACTTGGGTTGAAAATTGCAAAATACACAGTTGATGGACAGAATGTAGAACAATGTCATACATTTACTCCAGTACAAGGATCTGGGCCTAAATCCATCGTTTTTTTGCACTCCACACCACCCTGGGTTAGACACTGGCTATATCCATATCAGCTCTGACCCTGTGCCTCATGGGAACAGTCCAGTCCGAACTACCAAGCCATGTCTTTCCCAGACCGGAATCAAGCATCCAAGGACCGGTTTCTGGCTATCAGCCTTCATCAGCCTGGATAGCTTGACTCCAGTGGTGTGGAGAGCCTGGGACTCACGTCTGAGTATACCCAGCACACTCGGGGTGAAAATTGCAAAAAACACAGTTGATGGACAGAATGTAGAACAATGTCATACATTCACCCCAGTACAAGGATCTGGGCCTAAATCCATTGTTTTTTTGCACTCCACACCACCCTGGGTTAGACACTGGCTATATGCAAATCAGCTCTGACCCTGTGCCTCATGGGAACAGTCCAGTGCGAACTACCAAGCCATGTCTTTCCCAGACCGGAATCAAGCATCCAAGGACCGGTTTCTGGCTATCAGCCTTCATCAGCCTGGATAGCTTGACTCCAGTGGTGTGGAGAGCCTGGGACTCACGTCTGAGTATACTCAGCACACTCGGGGTGAAAATTGCAAAAAACACAGTTGATGGACAGAATGTAGAACAATGTCATACATTCACCCCAGTACAAGGATCTGGGCCTAAATCCATCGTTTTTTTGCACTCCACACCACCCTGGGTTAGACACTGGCTATATGCAAATCAGCTCTGACCCTGTGCCTCATGGGAACAGTCCAGTCCGAACTACCAAGCCATGTCTTTCCCAGACCGGATTAAAGCATGCAAGGACCGGTTTCTGGCTAGCAGCCTTCATCAGCCTGGATAGCTTGACTCCAGTGGTGTGGAGAGCCTGGGACTCACGTCTGAGTATACCCAGCACACTCGGGGTGAAAATTGCAAAAAACACAGTTGATGGACAGAATGTAGAACAATGTCATACATTCACCCCAGTACAAGGATCTGGGCCTAAATCCATCGTTTTTTTGCACTCCACACCACCTTGGGTTAGACACTGGCTTTATGCAAATCAGCCCTGACCCTGTGCCTCATGGGAACAGTCCAGTCCGAACTACCAAGCCATGTCTTTCCCAGACCAGAATCAAGCATCCAAGGACCGGTTTCTGGCTATCAGCCTTCATCAGCCTGGATAGCTTGACTCCAGTGGTGTGGAGAGCCTGGGACTCACGTCTGAGTATACCCAGCACACTCGGGGTGAAAATTGCAAAAAACACAGTTGATGGACAGAATGTAGAACAATGTCATACATTCAACCCAGTACAAGGATCTGGGCCTAAATCCATCGTTTTTTTGCACCCCACACCACCCTGGGTTAGACACTGGCTATTTGCAAATCAGCTCTGACCCTGTGCCTCATGGGAACAGTCCAGTCCGAACTACCAAGCCATGTCTTTCCCAGACCGGAATCAAGCATCCAAGGACCGGTTTCTGGCTATCAGCCTTCATCAGCCTGGATAGCTTGACTCCAGTGGTGTGGAGAGCCTCGGACTCACGTCTGAGAATACCCAGCACACTCTGGGTGAAAATTGCAAAATACACAGTTGATGGACAGAATGTAGAACAATGTCATACATTTACTCCAGTACAAGGATCTGGGCCTAAATCCATTATTTTTTTGCACTCCACACCACCCTGGGTTAGACACTGGCTACATGCAAATCAGCTCTGACCCTGTGCCTCATGGGAACAGTCCAGTCCGAACTACCAAGCCATGTCTTTCCCAGACCGGAATCAAGCATCCAAGGACCGGTTTCTGGCTATCAGCCTTCATCAGCCTGGATAGCTTGACTCCAGTGGTGTGGAGAGCCTGGGACTCACGCCTGAGTATACCCAGCACACTCGGGTGAAAATTGCAAAAAACACAGTTGATGGACAGAATGTAGAAAAATGTCATACATTCTCCCCAGTACAAGGATCTGGGCCTAAATCCATCGTTTTTTTGCACTCCACACCACCCTGGGTTAGACACTGGCTATATGCATATCAGCTCTGACCCTGTGCCTCATGGGAACAGTCCAGTCCGAACTACCAAGCCATGTCTTTCCCAGACCGGAATCAAGCATCCAAGGACCGGTTTCTGGCTATCAGCCTTCATCAGCCTGGATAGCTTGACTCCAGTGGTGTGGAGAGCCTGGGACTCACGTCTGAGTATACTCAGCACACTCGGGGTGAAAATTGCAAAAAACACAGTTGATGGACAGAATGTAGAACAATGTCATACATTCACCCCAGTACAAGGATCTGGGCCTAAATCCATCGTTTTTTTGCACTCCACACCACCCTGGGTTAGACACTGGCTATATGCAAATCAGCTCTGACCCTGTGCCTCATGGGAACAGTCCAGTCCGAACTACCAAGCCATGTCTTTCCCAGACCGGATTAAAGCATGCAAGGACCGGTTTCTGGCTAGCAGCCTTCATCAGCCTGGATAGCTTGACTCCAGTGGTGTGGAGAGCCTGGGACTCACGTCTGAGTATACCCAGCACACTCGGGGTGAAAATTGCAAAAAACACAGTTGATGGACAGAATGTAGAACAATGTCATACATTCACCCCAGTACAAGGATCTGGGCCTAAATCCATCGTTTTTTTGCACTCCACACCACCTTGGGTTAGACACTGGCTTTATGCAAATCAGCCCTGACCCTGTGCCTCATGGGAACAGTCCAGTCCGAACTACCAAGCCATGTCTTTCCCAGACCAGAATCAAGCATCCAAGGACCGGTTTCTGGCTATCAGCCTTCATCAGCCTGGATAGCTTGACTCCAGTGGTGTGGAGAGCCTGGGACTCACGTCTGAGTATACCCAGCACACTCGGGGTGAAAATTGCAAAAAACACAGTTGATGGACAGAATGTAGAACAATGTCATACATTCAACCCAGTACAAGGATCTGGGCCTAAATCCATCGTTTTTTTGCACCCCACACCACCCTGGGTTAGACACTGGCTATTTGCAAATCAGCTCTGACCCTGTGCCTCATGGGAACAGTCCAGTCCGAACTACCAAGCCATGTCTTTCCCAGACCGGAATCAAGCATCCAAGGACCGGTTTCTGGCTATCAGCCTTCATCAGCCTGGATAGCTTGACTCCAGTGGTGTGGAGAGCCTCGGACTCACGTCTGAGAATACCCAGCACACTCTGGGTGAAAATTGCAAAATACACAGTTGATGGACAGAATGTAGAACAATGTCATACATTTACTCCAGTACAAGGATCTGGGCCTAAATCCATTATTTTTTTGCACTCCACACCACCCTGGGTTAGACACTGGCTACATGCAAATCAGCTCTGACCCTGTGCCTCATGGGAACAGTCCAGTCCGAACTACCAAGCCATGTCTTTCCCAGACCGGAATCAAGCATCCAAGGACCGGTTTCTGGCTATCAGCCTTCATCAGCCTGGATAGCTTGACTCTAGTGGTGTGGAGAGCCTGGGACTCACGCCTGAGTATACCCAGCACACTCGGGTGAAAATTGCAAAAAACACAGTTGATGGACAGAATGTAGAAAAATGTCATACATTCTCCCCAGTACAAGGATCTGGGCCTAAATCCATCGTTTTTTTGCACTCCACACCACCCTGGGTTAGACACTGGCTATATGCATATCAGCTCTGACCCTGTGCCTCATGGGAACAGTCCAGTCCGAACTACCAAGCCATGTCTTTCCCAGACCGGAATCAAGCATCCAAGGACCGGTTTCTGGCTATCAGCCTTCATCAGCCTGGATAGCTTGACTCCAGTGGTGTGGAGAGCCTGGGACTCACGTCTGAGTATACCCAGCACACTCGGGGTGAAAATTGCAAAAAACACAGTTGATGGACAGAATGTAGAACAATGGCATACATTCACCCCAGTACAAGGATCTGGGCCTAAATCCATTGTTTTTTTGCACTCCACACCACCCTGGGTTAGACACTGGCTATATGCAAATCAGCTCTGACCCTGTGCCTCATGGGAACAGTCCAGTGCGAACTACCAAGCCATGTCTTTCCCAGACCGGAATCAAGCATCCAAGGACCGGTTTCTGGCTATCAGCCTTCATCAGCCTGGATAGCTTGACTCCAGTGGTGTGGAGAGCCTGGGACTCACGTCTGAGTATACTCAGCACACTCGGGGTGAAAATTGCAAAAAACACAGTTGATGGACAGAATGTAGAACAATGTCATACATTCACCCCAGTACAAGGATCTGGGCCTAAATCCATCGTTTATTTGCACTCCACACCACCCTAGGTTAGACACTGGCTATATGCAAATCAGCTCTGACCCTGTGCCTCATGGGAACAGTCCAGTCCGAACTACCAAGCCATGTCTTTCCCAGACCGGATTCAAGCATCCAAGGACCGGTTTCTGGCTATCAGCCTTCATCAGCCTGGATAGCTTGACTCCAGTGGTGTGGAGAGCCTGGGACTCACGTCTGAGTATACCCAGCACACTCGGGGTGAAAATTGCAAAAAACACAGTTGATGGACAGAATGTAGAACAATGTCATACATTCACCCCAGTACAAGGATCTGGGCCTAAATCCATCGTTTTTTTGCACTCCACACCACCTTGGGTTAGACACTGGCTTTATGCAAATCAGCCCTGACCCTGTGCCTCATGGGAACAGTCCAGTCCGAACTACCAAGCCATGTCTTTCCCAGACCAGAATCAAGCATCCAAGGACCGGTTTCTGGCTATCAGCCTTCATCAGCCTGGATAGCTTGACTCCAGTGGTGTGGAGAGCCTGGGACTCACGTCTGAGTATACCCAGCACACTCGGGGTGAAAATTGCAAAAAACACAGTTGATGGACAGAATGTAGAACAATGTCATACATTCAACCCAGTACAAGGATCTGGGCCTAAATCCATCGTTTTTTTGCACCCCACACCACCCTGGGTTAGACACTGATTATTTGCAAATCAGCTCTGACCCTGTGCCTCATGGGAACAGTCCAGTCCGAACTACCAAGCCATGTCTTTCCCAGACCGGAATCAAGCATCCAAGGACCGGTTTCTGGCTATCAGCCTTCATCAGCCTGGATAGCTTGACTCCAGTGGTGTGGAGAGCCTGGGACTCACGTCTGAGAATACCCAGCACACTCGGGGTGAACATTGCAAAATACACAGTTGATGGACAGAATGTAGAACAATGTCATACATTTACTCCAGTACAAGGATCTGGGCCTAAATCCATCGTTTTTTTGCACTCCACACCACCCTGGGTTAGACACTGGCTACATGCAAATCAGCTCTGACCCTGTGCCTCATGGGAACAGTCCAGTCCGAACTACCAAGCCATGTCTTTCCCAGACCGGAATCAAGCATCCAAGGACCGGTTTCTGGCTATCAGCCTTCATCAGCCTGGATAGCTTGACTCCAGTGGTGTGGAGAGCCTGGGTCTCACGTCTGAGTATACCCAGCACACTCGGGGTGAAAATTACAAAAAATACAGTTGATGGACAGAATGTAGAACAATGTCATACATTCACCCCAGTACAAGGATCTGGGCCAAAATCCATCATTTTTTTGCACTCCACACCACCCTGAGTTAGACACTGGCTACATGCAAATCAGCTCTGACCCTGTGCCTCATGGGAACAGTCCAGTCCGAACTACCAAGCCATGTCTTTCCCAGACCGGAATCAAGCATCCAAGGACCGGTTTCTGGCTATCAGCCTTCATCAGCCTGGATAGCTTGACTCCAGTGGTTTGGAGAGCCTGGGCCTCACGTCTGAGTATACCCAGCACACTCGGGGTGAAAATTGCAAAAAACACAGTTCATGGACAGAATGTAGAACAATGTCATACATTCACCCCAGTACAAGGATCTGGGCCTAAATCCATCGTTTTTTTGCACTCCACACCACCCTGGGTTAGACACTGGCTATATGCAAATCAGCTCTGACCCGGTGCCTCATGGGAACAGTCCAGTCCGAACAATGGATTTAGGCCCAGATCCTTGTACTGGGGTGAATGTATGACATTGTTCTACATTCTGTCCATCAACTGTGTTTTTGGCACAATTGATGTTGGCGCCTTGAAAGCAGTACTTATACTCCTACATACTCCCACATTATATTATCACGGATAGGGACATTCACCTTTCACAATCTCACTTCACTTTGGCACTAAAATAAGGCTCCTTCACTCACATCTATCGGCAATACATTAGACACACTGATATTCTTGCATTGTAACGTCAATAGGTATACATTGGGCACTTGCCATCTATGTTCGAAGGGGCCTGGATTACATAATGTAATGGTAACAAGGCACTTGCCTTTGATGATTAAGCCGGCCCTACGTTCGAAACATTATTAACAAAAGTACTCCAGACAAATCAGAATGATTAGATGCATGATGAAAATGACACACAACCATATGAGAATGAGGAATGTCCATGCTGTAGGAACTGTCTCCCTAATAGCATTCCGTGACTAATAACTTATCGATTTCTGATTGTAACCATTAATCCAGTGTGTAATTGTATGAGTCACTTGACGGTAATGCTGCTAGGAATAATGCAGAGGGGGGGGGTGACTTGACATGCAAGGACTAGCACAGCATGGACTCCCGTATAAGTGTTGCGATGTCAATGCCCACTGCACTTCCAATTGGAATATGGTAACAGTATAATGTTATGAGTATTCAGGCACCATTGTGCCGTTTCCCGATTGGGAATTGAACATTGAGAAACTTTATTGATACAGTATTGTTCCAATACAAACGCTAGCAATATGAACTTACCCGTTTTACTTATAGGATTTGACCTACGTATTGTGTTGAGTGACATGACTAGATACAGATTACTGTATAATTATGTCTATATCGATTGTGCTATCACCGCTTTTGAATTGAAAAATGCGTGAAAATGTATGGGATAACTCTTCGATGTCTAAACACCATTGGTTGTATTTCTAGAGGGATTTGATGTGAGGGAAAACACATGACAAAGGCTAAACATCGAAACACATCGTCCTTTATTGAATGTATAATAAACTATTGTGCCTTCTCCTGGTGTGCCGCCACTTATGTGTGCGCCGATTGGGGCGTCGACTCAGAAATTCTGCAAAATTTGGAGTAGCAGCTGCTGCCATTGGCAGGCTCCAACGTCGTAGGTTGGGAACCGCGGAACGCAGCACCGAGTGGAAGGTATTTACCTACTGAAGGTCACCAGTAGGTAGTTATAGTTAGGACCTAGTTTCTATAGGTAATCCACAACATTCTATTTGGAATAACTTTGGCGCCGGTAGACGAATCTTCGCAAATTTCTTCAAGAAAATGGCCTGCTCCGCTCCTTCCCTGAAAGGTTGTGGATGATTCAACAAGTGGGGGCCGAGAAAAAAGGGAGGTCAGAAAACGTGTTTTTCCAATGCAACTTTTCATAGAGACCTTTAGCCAGGGCTACAGCCCGAACGGCTGAACAGAATTACACCAAATTTGGCAGAGAGGTAGAGTTCGGTTAGCAGATTGTGCTTTTTGTTAAATGATGTAAATCCGTTCAGTAGTTCCTGAGAAAATCAATTCCTGAGAAAATCAAAAGTGATATCTAGAGACAGAGTTCAGTACTCTGTACTGTATTCTGTACCTTCCCGAGCACAAGCTGCATGGTCATTGGCTGTCAACTGGCTGTCAACACTCCAAACCAGGAAGTGTTGGTAGACATCTTGTGCCTCGGTAGAACCGAGGCACAAGTAAGCAGTGAAACAAATGTGTAAAACACGCAAAGGGGGCAGGGTAGAAACACCCTGACCCCCTACAGCTGCTCATGGGGTTCCACAAGGACCACCATGGCCCAAATGATTTATTTTTTTAAATCGCGGGGTACGAAGTACCGTACTCTGTACTATACTCTGTACTGTACTCTGTACTCTACTCTGTACCTTCCCAAGCACAAGCTGCATGGTCATTAGCGGTCATTAGCTGTCAACTGTCTGTCAACACTCCAAACCTGGAAGTGCTGGCAGCCATCTTGTGCCTCAGTAGAACCAAGGAACAAGAAAGCAGTGAAACAAATGTGCAAAACACGCAAAGGTGGCAGGATAGAAACACCCTGACCCCCTAGGCCTGCTCAGGGGGTCCCACAAGGACCCCCAAGGCCCAAAAAAAAATCAAAATAAAAATAAAAAATTGCGGCGTACGAAGTACAGTACTCCATACTGTACTCTGTACTGTACTCAGTACCTTCCCGAGCACGAGCTGCATGGTCATTGGCTGTCAACTGTCTGTCAACACTTCAAACCAGGAAGTGTTGGCAGCCATCTTGTGCCAAGAAAGCAGTGAAACTAACATGCAAAACACGCAAAAGGGGCAGGGTATAAACACCCTGATCTCCTAGGCCTGCTCAGGGGGTCCCACATGGACCCCCAAGGCCCCAAAATGTATTTTTTTAAATTGCGGGATGTGAAGTACTGCACTCTGTACTCTACTCTGTACTCTACTCTGTACCTTCCTGAGTGCATACTGGAGGCTCCTGATGGGCTAGTTGGCTCCAGGGACCTCCAGTATGCAAGGGTAATTAGTTCCCCCTCTGCAAACTCGCCAGGGGGCTGCATTGCAGAGAGGTTTAAAAAGGGGCATGGCCTCATCACACCTCTCTGCAATGCAGCCCCCTGGCGCATACTGGAGGTTCTTGGTGGGCTAGTTGGCCCCCAGGGAATCCCAGTATCAAGGAGAATTAGTTCCCCCTCTGCAAACATGCCAGGGGGCTGCGTTGCAGAGAGGTGTAAAAAGGGGGGTGGTCTTATTACACCTCTCTGCAAGGCAGTCCACTGGCGCATACTGGAGGTTCCTGGTGGGCTAGTTGGCCCCCAGGGACCTCCAGTATGCAAGGGGAATTAGTTCCCCCTCTGCAAATACGCCAGGGGCTGCGTTGCAGAGAGGTGTAATGAGGCCACGCCCCTTTTTACACCTATCTGCAACGCAGCTCCCTGGCGCATACTGGATGTTCCTGGTGGGCTAGTTGGCCCCCAGAGACCCCCAGTATCCAAGGAGACTTAATCTCCCAACTTAGAACACGCTACAGGGCGCGTTTGCACAGTGGTGAAGGTAGGGGGCGGGGCTTGAGGTGATGTGAGTGCAAACATGCCCTGTGGCATGTTTTAAGTTGGAGAATTAATTCCTCTTCAATCCAGAGGTCCCCTAGGGGGCAACTACTCCAACAGGTATCTCCGGTAAGCGCCACAGAACTGTGTTGCAGAGTGTTATAAAAAGAGGGCGTGCCCTCTGAACACCTCTCTGCAACACAGCTGCCTGGCTCATACTGGAGGTACCTGGTGGGATAGTTGGCGCACAGGGGACTTCAGGATTGAAGAGGAATTAATTCCCCAATCTAAAATGAGCTTCAGGGCGTGTTTGCACACATGTTACCTCAGGCCCCACCACCTTTTTTCACTATTGAGTAAAATATTCCTGTAAAATCAGCCGAACTACGAATTCCGATTTACTCACCTGTTATCACAAGAAACATCGGTGCTGCATCTTTCAGGCCACTACTGATCCTGAAAAGTAATTCTAATCATAGTTACAGTAACTTGAATTTCCTTCCATAGGCTAACATTGACTGGTTTCACTTGGAAATCCTTCTAAGTGTGGAGTTTTGGAACTTGAAAAAATTCCTCTAAAATCTGTCGAACTACGAATTCCGATTTACTCACCTGTTATCAGGAGAGACCTCAGAGCTGCATCTTTCATCTTACTACTGTTCCTGAAAAGTAATTTTAACCGTACTTACCAGTAACTTGAATTTCCTTCCATAGGATATCATTCCCTGCTATATAAAATATATATAAATAAAAAATATATAAAATATATATATATATATATATATATATATTACAATTTTAATATTTTTAAAAACATTTTTTTTCAATTTATATTAAAAATATGTAATGTAATTAAAAAAATTAAATATCTGAAAATAAATACTTTAAAACAATGTAGTAAATCAGTATAAAAAAATAACAATTAATACATTTAAAAATTATCATTTACAAAACCTTTGAAATTCACTAAAAAAACCATACATTTCAGCCACGTTATAGTTAGGAATTAGCATTTAAAAAACCTTGGAAATTCACTGAAAAAACCATAGGTTTTAGTCATGTTATAGTTAGGAATTAGCATTTAAAAAACCTTAGAAAATGTGTGAAACCATAGGTTTCACACATGTTATAGTCAGCTGGACATTTCAATCATACAAAACCATTGAAATTCCCCCGTTATAGTTAGTTCAGCTAACTATAACTCGCGCGCCCGCAAAGCACTGCTGATGACGTCCCATATTACATCACTCATGACATGGTCAGTAACGGCACTGATGACATATTCCTTGTGAAAGAGTGGCAGACCTCCTCTCAGTGTAATATAACCTTTGATACACGCATTCAAAAATAGAAACTAACATTTTCAAAACAATGGAGATACCAATACCAGTTACAAAAACCTATTCAGTAATTCCAAAATCTACATAAAGTCACTCATACATGTACTCACTCATCATATGTACTCATACACCTATAAATCCTGTTACACACGATACTCATCCATAGAGTTACTCACACACATACTCAAACATGCAAATATACTATCCAACATCCATTTACTTGCATATACAGCTATATACACACCACTACACTTACTTCTACAGAAATTTACACATACTTACTCTCTTAAACAATCACTTATAGAAACACATACTTATTTATACAGGAACTCTTCCAATCTCTCACTCTCACATATACTCTTTGATATACATCAATACTCACATATACTAGTTTAAAACATATGTACTTACTCATAAAGACACTATTGAGACAGTCATTCACTCACTAACACACCCATACACACACTCATCCACCCATACAGTCCTGCACACATGCTGTCTTAAAAAAACATACAGTGAGTCACTCATTCATGCATTCATACGCTAAGTAATATCCCCCACCGAACCATACAGACACTCATACTGATACTCAAAAAACAAACTAATAACCCATATGCACACTCATGTAGCTACTCACCAACCCATGCAGCCACTTATACACAAAGTGAGAAACTGATACAGATATTTAAATATTTAAACATTACTCGTTAATACATGTATTCACTAAGATACACTTAATAATCAGTTATACAATCAATTTTGCAAAAAAACCCATCCATTTAGACACTTATTTACCCATTTATTCTTCCGTCGACCTTTCGATATACATATATAAAATTTTTATATTTTTCAGAAAGACACTTGTTCACTGGATTATGTCATCAATGATGCCATCAGTGATGTCATTTGAGATGTCATCAGTGATGTCATGAGTGACGTCACTGACCATGTCATGAGTGATGTAATATGTGATGTCATCAGCACTGCATTGCGGGTGCGCGAGTTATAGTGAGCTGAACTAACTATAACGGGGGAATTTCAATGGTTTTGTATGAGTGAAATGTCCATCTAGCTATAACATGTGTGAAACCTATGGTTTTTTCTGTGAATTTCTAAGGTTTTTTAAATGCTAATTCCTAACTATAACATGTCTGAAACCTTTGGTTTTTTCAGTGAATATATATATATCTATAAACATATACAACTTCCCGAAGTTCCCAAAACACATCTGGCGGCTTTTTGAACTTGATGCCTGTGTTCATGTCACAGTCTGCTGGCAAGTTGTCTCCAATAAATAGATGAAATACATACCTGCCTGGGGCTTCTTTTCTTGAGGGCTAACCTTTGGTGTGTACACTACACACACACACATATATATTTATTTATTTATTCCGTATGGGAATATATATATATATATATATATATATATATATATATATATATATATATATATATATATATATATATATATATATATATATATATTACCTACTGGCGATAGCCAGTAGGTATATATAGTTAGGATTTTTTCTCTATGGAACTTTTGAAAATTCTATGTCTAATAACTTTGGCGCTTGTGGACGGAATCGGCTGAAATTTTCAGGAAAATGGCACATTTTGTTTCTGAGCAGCCCCTGAAAATTTGGGGGGGTTCCGTCAAGGGGGGGCCGAGAAAAAAGGGGGGTCCCAAAACGCGTTTTTCCCATTCATTTTTCCATAGGGCCTTTGGCCTCACTTTTAGCTCGAACGGCTGAATGGATTTACACGAAACTTGGCAAAATTGTAGGGACTGTTAGCCCGATGTGCCTTTGCTGGGTCTCAATATATGTGCTCTGGTGGATTTTGAGAAATTAACGTTTAAAAAAACAGATATATCTGTGACAGCGTCCCAGATAGCGCTCCAGATCGCGTACTTTTCGCGTAACGGAGCTTTGCAAAGCGAAGCTGATTGGCTCTCCGGTGTCTGTCAACATTCTAAACAGTCCGGTGCGGCCGCCATCTTGTCTCTCGGTAGGATCGAGAGACAAGAGGAGGAGAAAAACGAAGGGGGAATTTAATGAAAGGGGGCAAGGTAGACCCCTCTTGACCCCCTAGGAATGATGTTGGGGTTATTAAAGGGTCCCGTGGGGCAAATAAAAAAAAATTGATTTTTCGCGGTAGAAGCGCTTCTCGGTTCGCGAACCGGGTCGCAAACTGGTAGCGAAACGTGAATTCGCCATTTTGTGTTTCGATTTAATTAAATTACTAGATGGAGTAAAAGCAATGTGAGTATTGGGTATAAGGGGGTATGGGAGACGTATCCTGACCCCCTATGTTTTCTGAGGGTGGTTGAGGAGGCTCATATATGTTGATACTTGTCTTCCAGCGGTTGCGCGTCAGCGTTTTTTTTTTTTTTTTAGCCGCTTGACTTCTGTTAACGTTCGATTCGAAGGAAATTAGGAAGTGTTGATCGCCATTTTGACACTGCGAGTAAATATATTGTTAAAAATAATTGTTATAAATTAATCCGTATTGATAAACATTGTCTGCGCCATCTTGCTTTTTTTCCAATGCCACACTTTTGGTGTGTACGGCAGCCATTTTAGATGCCTTGACCAGACCCACTCTCTGTACGCCGCAGATCCTCAGCAGGGCTCCCCACCCTCGCAAGCATCTCCCCACGCACTGGTCACCCGTGCTCTCTCTCTCATGCATGGGCCATAAACTTCCCCCCATCTGCGCTGCTCTTCCCTGAGTATCACACCCTGTGCCCGCCCGACACCTCCCTTTCACCCTATTCACTGCCGCACCCTCTGACACTCATCTTCCTCTGTGTCTGATTGTCCAGGCCGGTCCCAGGCTATCACCTAGCCCTGCAGATGTAGTTTATGGCCCCAACTGTAAAGAATCACCCCTGTTCAAAGGAGTTACAGTAGATCAAGGTCGCCACCTCATGAGATCCGTCACACCACACGCGTTCCTACTATCTGATAATGATCCTGTATTGTGATTGGGGAGGGGATTCTCACTGTAAGGGTGTGTGGGACCTAGCCTGAAGCGGAAGATTCCAGGGATGCCTTTTTGTACATCAAAGTCTTCACAATTATGTGTCACATTAAAAATATATAGGACTCCAACAAAGTAGTAGGATTATAACACTTTAATAACTTATAAATATATACAACGCTCCAACAAAGTAAACACGTAAAAAAAAAACTTTTTAAACAACTATTTATATGACATTGCTTTAACCAGGATAGACAAAGAAATGACACAGTGATGTAAAAGTTTCTGAAAGAAATGCCAAGAACGTCCCATGTGAAAGTGAATTTTATCTGGCAATTATTTTCTTTTCCTTCTCATGAAAAGAAAGTTAATGCCAGGTTCGTTACCTGCCTCATCTGCAAAAAAAAAACTCTCGAGAGGGACCGAAAAAAAATATAGCTATTGTAATCATACCATGCATCGGCACATGGAGAGGTGGCACCCTCTTAATTATTCTAAAGCACAACTTCGAGATTTGGTGGATAATCCCCTTTCGGCAAAAACATCCATCAATGACTTAGCAATAAGTGAGTCAGAGGCAAGGGAAACGGTCCCAAATCTGCAAAAGAACTTTGGGCAGATGAGATTGACTTGTGTAGCATGTGGAAAATTAATTTCATGCGGAGAGATGAGTATTACTTTAATAAATAGATCATATGAAAATCATCAATGTCCAAAACGTCCTAGAAAGTAATTTTTGTCATTTTTGAGGAAGAGAGATAACCTTTAGTGGTACGGGGTCGTTTTCGTTCGAACTAGGGGGGCAAGGTGACATTCCTTCGGGGTGGCTTAGGGGCATTTAAAACAACTTCCCTGATACAGGTAGCATATAAAGTAGAGGGTAAATACCAGGATCTTTATCGATTGCTTTATGCTGTACAAAAATGAAAAACACATACAACAAACATGGACCATTCATATTTTCAATGTTTCTGCGTACTATACTTTTTAACCCTTAACTAATTGAGCTGCTTGATTTCACCTGCTTTTTAAAAAAAAAAAAAAAATCGGAAACAGTGGCCATTTCTTCGAAACTTACCAATCTACGCGTTTGCTTTTTCAAAAACCTTTAGTAAAAATGTTGGTGCTCAAATACGGGCCTACAACCCCGTGGGCCGGCCACGGAGCAGGCTGGAACTGTAAATGGGGGGGAGGATTTATTTGTGGAAAACATAACAGAGTCAGTGGTCGTTGATTTCATAGTAAAAAGTGCGACAAGTGCAACAAAATCATATCGATAATTCATTGTGAGCAAGTACCATTAGTGTCGACAATTCCAACCTTCAATAATAAATACAGTAATCAATGATGCATTAGAACTTAATATCAATTCATTGTTCGAACGTGTAATCAGTCTTATCCCATATCAATTCATGTGCTAAAAACTGCATACCTATCTCATGATATCAAGGCTGAGCAATCGGGGCACAACAAGGAGTTGAGAGTTTCATTTGTACCGGCGCCATTTTGGGTGAGGTCAGGAAGGTCCAAGTATAGTCAAAATGTCTCCACCAACTCGTGGTTGGACCAGGACCTCTTTCGGCAGTCCAAAAGTTTTCGTTGAAGGGTAGCAGAGGGGACTGGCAACATGAACCATCAGTGAAAGTGGGGTGGGAGGAAACAATCTCTCCTACCGGGTCATACTGGTGTCCCACCGGAACTGATCAAGTTGGTAGTCTTGCAGGATTTTGATCATTTCAAGACTGAGGCCGGCGCCGGCATGAGCGCGCCGACGTCCCTCGGCTACGTCGTGGTCGTTCCGTGGGTGATCATGGCAGTCATTTCTCATCGGGGGCCCCCGTGGCTCTTATAGAATCTTCAAAGTTGAGGAGAACGTTTCTGGACGCAGGACTCATTTTCTAGCTGAACTGAAAAGCGTTGTTGTACCGCAAAAGTAAAGGAGACCCCCGCTGGCTGAGCGGAGCATCATTGCCTCGCAATAGTGGACGAGACCTTTTGTCGGATGAGTGCAGCGCCGCTGCATCGCCAGAGTGGAGGAACCCTTTTGTTGGGTGAGTGGAGCGTTGGGGGTGCAGCTGAGGGGCCCCCACCTGGGGGGGTGGGAGAGGCTTGTTCGCGCCGCCTCTCCCTCCCAGCGCACCCCACGCCGACACCTGGCGTTGATATCCGTGATGTCCGGACTAGGCGATAAGAGGGGGGGGTCGGAGGCAGAGGCAAGACATCCCCCCCCGTGGCCTGCAGGGCGCCGCTTCAGGACTGAACGGGGAGCTCATATCAAGCCGGGGCCAGACCAGGAGATACGAGGGGAGGGTCGGTGGCATTTGCAAGACATTCCTCTCCAGTGTTGTTGCAGCTAGAGTTCCCCTCGGCCTCGGCTCCTCTCCTGGTGCACCTTACGCGACGACCCTTTTGATGGGTGAGTGGAGCGTTGGGGGTGCAGCTGAGGGGCCCCCACCTGGGGGTGTGGAAGAGGCTTGTTCGCGCCACCTCTCCCTCCCAGCGCACCCCACGCCGACACCTGGCATTGATATCCGTGATGTCCGGACCAGGCGATAAGAGGGGGGGGTCCGTGGCATGTGCAAGACATCCCCCCCCAGTGTTGTCGCAGCCATTATTGAAGAAAGAAGAAGATACCGTCTGCCTTGGCTCCTCTCCTGGTACACCTTACGCGACGACCCTTTTGTTGGGTGAGTGGAGCGTTGGGGGTGTGGCTGAGGGGGGTGGGAGAGGCTTGTTCGCGCCGCCTCTCCCTCCCAGCGCACTCCACGCCGACACCTGGCATTGATATCCGTGATGTCCGGACCAGGCGATAAGAAGGGGGGGGGTCGGAGGCAGAGGCAAGACATCCCCCCCGTGGCCTGCAAGGCGGCAGAAGAAGGGAATCGGGAGACCAGTACATTTCGGCCCATCCACGCCACGGCTGATGGCGGTTAGCTGGGCCCCGCCCTGCACGTGTCGAGGCCTCATCTTCCGGATGGGCGTAACCGTGGCCCTGTTGCACTTCGGGAGTTTCCGGAATGGGGGTAGGTATCCGCTGATTTGTATCTATTTCATGTTACCGTTAATGGGCGTGGCGGGCGGTGGGACAGACATGCTTGGAGCAGTGGGGGGGTGGCGGAGCCTAGCTACCTCGTGGCTGCCGTAACGTCAAGCTTGGCTTTTTTCACTACTTTCATGTTTCTTATTTCTAGCGAAGTCAAAAACTCATCAGTGGCCTACTGATTTTGTTTGATTTCTTTCCCTTCCTTTTCAAGTGTGTTTCATGCTAAAGTTTCTGTTTAACAGGATACAGAGATTACTTCGTTTTTTACATATGTCTTCTTTATTAGGGGTACTCTCCGGTTGAGCCAGATGATGTACCTCTAATAAATGGTCCGTGTGGAACTAGTTTCTCAATCAGTGGGGAGTAGATGGGTATGACAGATTACAACGGGGGACAAAGGTCCGCATTACCCACCCTTCACTACTTGCAAAGACTAGACAGAATATTTCTATTCCACGTTATTTACAAACAGAGAATACCTCGAGAGAACTATTCCTTGAACAATAAATGTCCAGCCAATCAATCAATCAGTGGGGAGAAAAACAGGTATGACGGATTACAACGGGGGACAAAAGTCCGCATTACCTATCCTTCACTATCTGCAAAGGGAGACAGAATATTCCTATTCTTCTCTGTTTGTAGACAGGGAATATCTAAAAGAGCAATAATCAATAAAAAATTAACAACTTTAGGGTAAATACTCACAATATGACTACTCAACGAAGTTAAAAAGTAACGGATATAGGTACTTGAGAGGTTTTCGGTAGCAGATAATCTACAATATACACTTGTACATATGAGTCTGATACAGGGCGGATCTCTGTATAACTATGGATAATTAGATATTAGGATGGCATACAAAGCTCCCAACCTTCTTACTTTTTCTCTTAAAGGGTTTCAAATTGGGGACAAATATTAGGCTGTGCTCTAGAGGTTGACGGTGTTGCTCCACTGGTACTCGGGCCTTCTCATGAAGCAGAAGGAGCCGCTCTCAATCTCCTTAACTCTTCCCTTGCAAAGTTGACCGGATTCTTAGTCTGCAACTGCTTCAGCATACTTGCAGTTCCACACAAGTCCTTTTTATTGGGGTCTCCTCTTGAAAGCAGTCTTGCATATGCGGCAAGTAACTTTTCTTGCATTCACCTTTTTTAAGACTTGTGAAAATTAATTTCAAAACATTCAATAAATACGGTGTTACTATGCATTGTGTCAAATGCTTTATTAAAAATATGCAGAAAATGTTCCCTTTATTTGTTGTTAAGGTCTTTACAAGAGAATTTGAAAGGAGAAAGTAGGAGATGAATAGCACATGTAGGACGTTATATCTCAAACTGCAAAAATTGATAAAGAGGGTGGACCAAAGTCTGCATGTACAATGCCAGTGGAAGCGTTTCAGGCACACTGCGAAGATTTAAAAAAATATAAATATTGTCAAGTTTTACTTTGACTTGTGATGTTTGATCTCATTTAGTCACTTCAATCTAAATTTAAACACAAATTTTCTTTTTGTTTTGCAGATTAACTACAATACTTATTTTGGACTCCATATTATATGTTGTTTATTATATTGTTTTGTTACTTATAGTTCTAGTTATTTATTGTAGTGTTATATTTTAGTTATAGTTCCAGTTATTGTTTTAATAAAAGTTAATTAAAAAAGTACATACGTCTGTTTTTTTGTGGGGGTAGCAGTCATCAATAAAAATGATATTTATAATTTGAAGTATAATGCTGAAGCTCACTCATTAGCAACATATTGTGGTGAAATTTTAACCTATGTGCTGACATAAGTGTTCCATAAACTACTACTATGGTAACAGGCAAAATACTGTTTGGGGGTAGGGTATAATACGCAAGAATGCTGTAAAAATAAATGGGCAAGGGCTGTTTTGTTTTCCACTGTTGCAACATAAAGTGATCGATAAAAATCCGATAATCAGGCCTATCAGCGACTAAGACAGCAGGTCGAGTCTCTTTTGCTCAACGGCTCCCTCATGGGACAAAGAAACGCCCTTTTTAACGAAATAGGAATATTTTACTTGCAGGACAGTTGTTATTTTCCCGTGAAAATACATTAGCCTGGAACATGGTTAGTATAAACTGTAAATGCATCTGGGTCCTTTGCTTAAAAAAAAAAAAGATAAACTATATT
Organism: Lissotriton vulgaris; assembly: GCF_964263255.1. NCBI lineage: Eukaryota > Metazoa > Chordata > Amphibia > Caudata > Salamandridae > Lissotriton > Lissotriton vulgaris. The sequence goes on from NC_141685.1 coordinate 490,075,048, forward strand.
TGTGAATTAGAATAAGAATATATGTTACAGCTATAGATATTTGCTATTAAAAAACCATTGAAATTCACTGAAAAAACCATAGGTTTTAGGCCATATATAGTTAGGGATTAGCATTTACAAAACCTTAATTTACTCGCACAAAACCATAGAAATTCGCATATATAGTTAGATGCAATAACTATATATCGCGCACCCGCAATCCACTGCTGATGATGTCACATATTACATCATTCATGACATGGTCAGTGACATCACTGATGACATCACTGATGACATCTCAAATTACATCACTGATGACATCACTGATGACATCTCATTTGACATTACTGATCACATCACTGATGATATCATTCATGTGATAATACGATGAACCTCTTCAGACTCTAATATAACCTTAGATACAATCAGTGTAAACGGACACTCACAGACTGTCACTTATCCATGGAGTTACTCACACACCTAGTCAGTCATGCAAAGAATCAATCACACCTCCATTTCCTCAACTATACAGTTATACACACCTTACTTATTCAAACATATACTAACACATATTTACTCTCTTATACAATCCCTGATACATGTTCACAATGATCTATACAGCCACTCACACATTCACTGGCTCTTAGGCACAGTTATTTATACATGTCAACTCTCACATGTACTGTGTTTTACATATGTACTTACTTTGACATGTAGCACTGAGAAATCCATTCACTCACCAATACACTCATGCACACAGTCAACCGCCCATACAGCTGTTTCCACATGCACTTTTGAACCCATACATCTAGTGAATCAACTGCTCACACATCTATGCACAGAGTCACACACCTCCCAGCCACCCACACACACACTCAGTCTCCCATACAAATACTTGGGCAACCAATCAATAACCCAAATAGTTACTTATATAGCTACTGATCAACACATGCAGCAGTTTACAGAACAACAGGCATAATGATGCACAAATTAAGACAGTTTAGTCACTAATCCATGCACTCAGTGAGACACGTTTAATCACTCACTCATACAGTCAGTCATGCACCTACTAAATCCTTCATCCAGATACTTATACATCCACTCATTCTTCAATATGTAAGACATATTTTAACTTTACAGAAACATACAGTCACTGGATGTTGTCATCAGTGATGTCATTTGAGATGTCATCAGTGATGTCATCAGTGATGTCACTGACCATGTCATGAATGATGTAATATGTGACATCATCAGCAGTGGATTGCGGGTGCGCGATATATAGTTATTGCATCTAACTATATATGCGAATTTCTATGGTTTTGTGCGAGTAAATTAAGGTTTTGTAAATGCTAATCCCTAACTATATATGGCCTAAAACCTATGTTTTTTTAGTGAATATATATATATATATATATATATATATATATATATATATATATATATATATATATATATTACCTACTGGCGGTCGCCAGTAGGTAGTTATAGTTAGGACCTAGTTTCCATAGGAAATCCTCAACATTCTATTTGGAATAACTTTGGCCCTGGTGGAAGAATCTTAGTGAATTTCTCAAAGAAGATGGCTCAGTCCGCTGCGCTCCTTCCCTAAAAGTTTGGGGGGGATTGGTCAAGTGGGGGCTGAGATAAAAGGGGGTCCCAAAACGTGTTTTCTCCATGTTATTTTCCATAGGACCTTTAGACTCGGCTACAGGTCGAACGGGTGAATGGATTTATAAGAAATTTGGCAAAACTGTACAGTCCGGCTCGCAGATTACGCTTTTTTTGGAATGGTGTAAATCCGTTTAGTAGTTGTTGAGAAAATTAAAGTTAAAGTCAATTATATATCTATAGGCGCGCATGCGTGCGCGCACCCAAGTGGCTGCGCGTGAGCGGAATTTTTTTTTGCTGCGTGACGTCTGTTAACGTTCGATTAGAAGGAAATCAGGAAGTGTTGACCGCCATTTTGTCACTGCGAGTAAAGATATTGTCATTTCAAAGCGTTGGAACATGGAAAGGGGAGAAGGTAGAGATTGTTTTGCTGCGTAGGTTTTCTCAGGGTGTGCAGTAAGGTCCTTAAAAGCGAAAATATATATTTTTTTTTCTCGAAAAAGTTGCGGGGTGCGCGCACTCGGGCGCGCACACCTATTTACAAAAGTGTGAAAATGGAGATAAATCAGAAGTTTGAGTGCTTTGATATAAGGTGGCTCTGAAAAGAGCCCTTGTGTTAATTGAGTTGTTTCTGCATTTATAAGTAAGTACCGATGCAGAGTTTGATATAATATTGTTGGCAGCATTTTGAAAGGAAAGACAGGGGCCCATTTTCTGGTTAACAGGTGACCAGGCCAACTTTTCACGCCAGGCCCATTCCTGCAAAGTCGACCGCCATTTTTAGGAGATCTGCAACCACCGGCAGTCACTGGGTTGCAGGAGCAGATGGACTCAAGCCTGTCGGGCGAAGCATCGTTGCACCGCCACAGTGGACGAGACCCTACTGGGTGAGTGGAGCGTCGCTGTACCGCAACAGTGGGCGAGTCCTTTGCTGGGCTCGTGGAGCGTCCCTATACCGCCACAGTATGGGAACGCTTTGCTGGGCTCGTGGAGTGTCCCTATATCGCCACAGAGTACGAACCCTTTGCCGGGTGCATGGATCGTTGGGGGTGCAGCTGAGGGGCCTCCATCTGGGGAGGCTCGTCCGCGCCGCCTCTCCCTCCCAGTGGACCCCACGGCGTCTTGCTGACATTTGTTATGGCCGGACCAGGCGATGAAGAGAGGGGGAGGTCGGATATATATGAGTTATACTATTAGGTATGTCACATCCCCCTTGTGGCCTGCAAGGCACCGAAAAAAGAAGAGAATGGGAAGACAACTACATCTCGGGTCGGGCCCATGCCTTCTCTGGCCGATGGCGGCCGGCCGCTCTTTGCCACGGCCCCAGGAACGGATCCCTTGGTTCATCCTGGGGACAGGCCTTGGCGTGTGGTGTCTCCTCCGGACTATTCGCGTAATGGTTCTCCACCCCAGGCCATTGCCGACGGCTTTTGTAGACTTTCTGACGCTCAAAAACCCTACTAGAAAGCAGCCCAAAAGTAGCCCAACATTGCTACTTTGGGGAAGGAGGGGCTGCGCGCGAGCGGAATTGTTTTTTTGCTGCGTGACGTCTGTTAACGTTCGATTCGAAGGAAATCAGGAAGTGTTGACCGCCATTTTGTCACTGCGAGTAAATGGTGCTCCACATTGTAAATGCGGCACACCATGGGTGGCAGAGCAGCGGTGCACATTAACTGGTGCATCTCTGGGGATGCGCCAGTTAACATAAATCTGCTCCTTTACATTTAAGTATGAGCAGGGGACACAGAGTTGGTGAAGCTTATCGAAGGTTAAAAAGAGATGAGTCCTGTTCACTGAAACCTTGGACATAGGACTCACCTCCTCAGCATCGTTGGACATGGCTAAATAATAGCTGCAAAATGTAACTGTTGTTAAACAATTTTACTATTATAGTGTCTGAGATTTGTCTCTTACTCTGCAACATCTCATTGTTGTTCTCTTTCTTTAAAGATAAGGACATTAACCATGAGTGATAATGAGCAATCCGTTGGTCTCGATCTTATTGTTGAACATGTCATTGAAACGTCAGTGGAAGTGGAACCCTTAGATGATTTAAATCCTGAGGATGATGAAGAACATGATGAGGATGCCGATTTGTCAGAATTGTATGACATAGGGTGGGAAGCTGACGTGCTTCAGCATATGGAACTATAAACATTTATTTTTCAAATTTACTGGAAATAAAAAGTGAAAATGTAAACCGTTTCATTTAAAATTAAACATAACTTGAAAAACAGGTTATGTGTAGTGTCTTTAATAAAATAGTCAAATATGCTCATAAAAATATTTCTAAACCAATGAAAAGCCTTAACAAGTCACATGACCTGTTATGCTTACGTTACGCGCTCCGCGCCGCGCCCCGGATTGTTGGTCATTCAAACTGAGGCTGGCGTCAGCATGAGAGCGCCAACGTCTCGTGGCTACGCCATTCAGAAAATATTGTTGGCAGCATTTTGAAAGGAAAGATCTGCAACCACCGGCAGTCACTGGGTTGCAGGAGCTGATGGACTCATGCCTGTCGGGCGAAGCATCGTTGCACCGGCACAGTGGACGAGTCCTTTGCCAGGTGCATGGAGCGTTGCTGCACCGCAAGAGTGGACGAGTCCTTTGACTGGTGCGTGGAGCGTTGGGGGTGCAGGTGAGGGGCCTGCACGTGGGGAGGCGGGAGAGGCTCGTCCGCGCCGCCTGTCCCTCCCAGTGCACCCCACGGCGTCTTGCTGACATTTGTTATGGCCGGACCAGGCGATGAAGAGAGGGGGGGGTCGGAGGCATATGCAAGACATCCCCCCTCGTGGCCTGCAAGGCGCCGAAAGATTATCGTCCGCGCCGTCTCTCCCTCCCAGTGTACCCCACGGCGTTTTGCTGACATTTGTTATGGCCGGACCAGGCGATGAAGAGAGGGGGGGGGGTCGGAGGCATATGCAAGACATCCCCCCCTCGTGGCCTGCAAGGCGCCGAAAGAGGAAGAGAATGGGAAGAGAACTACATCTCGGGTCGGGCCCATGCCTTCTCTGGCCGATGGCGACCGGCTGCTCTTTGCCACGGTCCCAGGAACGGATTCCTTGGTTCATCCTGGGGACAGGCCTTGGCGCATGGTGTCGCCTCCGGACTATTCGCGTAATGGTTCTCCATAGTTGTTTTAATATATTTTTGTTCAAGAATAAAAACGTTTTAATCTGTTATTTTGCTGTTGTGTGGTATATTTCTAATATTTGTCGCTCTGATGTCGTTTCCCCTCCCAAATGGAACATGTGATTGTAATCTACAGCCGGACATTCCGACAGGACATGAGAGCAAAAGGGGGGGGGTCAGATCTGAAGTTGGGCAGGCGATAAGATCACGTTTTGCTATGTAGGGCTATCTATGTTCGTGATGGGGCCTAAAAGGGGGCAAGATGGCGTCGAGCTTGGTTTCTCTCACTAGTTTCACTAGTTTCATATTTCTCATGAGGGGTTGTTCCTAATGTTTCTATTTTAGCAAGGTCAAAAAGAGATCCTATCAGTGGCCTATTGATTTTGTTCGATTCCTTTTGTTTTCTCTAACGAGTTTTAAGTTAAAGTTTGCTAGTACGATACAGCGGCTAGTCCGCATTTTATATATATGTCTTTTTTATTAGGGGTGTTTTCCGGTGGAGTCGGACGATCTACCTCTAATAAACGGTAAGTGTTCCTCTGAAGGAATGCGACTTGAAAGTGGCTGACTGTAATGTATGATATTTCACTCAGTGACTTTCAGGCCCATGCTGTTTCAAAACTGTGCATGTGTTTGAAGCAGGTGTAGGTATTGACGCAGCATAGAAACTACTAGGAACCAATTGGAAGTGTTGTTTTCAAGTCACATGACTTCACATGCGCGTCTCAGGACGTGTACGCGGTGATAGTATCTGGTTGGAAGTAGCGGTCCAATTTCAAAACGTGAAAAGGAGTAAATCGAAACATATCCGGATTTAATATATCTTCTGAGTAGTATAAGTTCTATGGTGGGTGTATGAAGAAATTTAATAAGTTGCAATCGCGAACTTTTCCCGAAATATATTTATAGGCGGTTGCGCGCACACGGTCGCGCACGATCGAAAGCCGATAAACGCCCTTTATAATATGCTCCTGGAGCTGTTTTTGGAAAGTTCAAATTGCAAAGTTTTCACGAAATATATAGGCCGGTGCGCGCACTCGGTCGCGCACGAAAGCCTGGAAATGCGATATCCATTTTATTGACAACTGTTGCCGAGAGTGCGCACACCGGGTCGCGCACGAAAGTTTAGTAAGGCTATTTTTATTTACAGACAAATTTTAATGTGTTTAAAAAAAGGCAAGGTACAGACTTTCGAATTCTGTATCGCTTTACAAGGAGTCTCTATGCAACTTGAACAGTGAAGAAAACGGCTTGTTTTCGAAAAAAATATTGCCAGAACTTTATTGCCAAAAGTATAGGTTGCATACACGACATTTTTCTGAATTAGCATTTTAAAAACCAATGAAATTCACAGAAAAAAACATAGGTTTTACACACGTTATAGTTAGGAAGTAGCATTTAAAAAACCTATGAAATTCACTGAAAAAACCATAGGTTTGACACCAGTTATAGTTAGCTGGAAATTTTACTGACATAAAACCAATGAAATTCCACGTTATAGTTAGTTGGACTCACTATAACTTGCGCGTGCAATGCACTGCTGATGACGTCACATATTACATCACTCATGACATGGTCAGTGACATCACTCATGACATCACTGATGACACCATCCAGTGAATATGTGTCTTTCTGAAAAATAAATATTAGTGAGTAATGTTTAAATATTTAAATATATATATTAGTGTTTCACTTTGTGTATACGTGGCTACATGTGTTGGTAAGTAGCTACATGCGTATGTATATGGGTTATTAGATGTTTCTCTTAGTATCAGTATGAGTGTCTATATGGTTTGGTGGGGGTATTACTTAGCACATAGATGCATGAGTGACTGACTCTCTGTTTGTATGTGTTTTGAAGACAGCATATGTGCAGGACTGTATGGGTGGATGAGTGTGTATATGTGTTTGTTAGTGAGTGAATGACTGTCTCACTAGTGTCTTTATCAGTAACGACATATGTTTTAATCTAGTATATGTGAATATTGATGTATATAAGTGAGTATATGTGAGAGTAAGAGATTGAAAGAGTTCCTGTTTAAATAAGTATCTGTTTCTATAAGTGATTGTTTAAGAGAATAAATATGTGTAACTTTCAATAGAAGTAAGGTGGAAGTGTGTGTATAACTCTATATTCAAATAAATGGATGTTCAATAGTTTATTTGCACGTGTGAGTATGTCTGTGAGTAACTTTTCGATGATTGTCGGTGTGTAACAGGATGTATAGGTGTATCATTTCATATGATGAGTGAGTATATGTATGAGTGGCTGTGTATATAGATGGTGGAATTACTGAATTACTTGTTGTAACTGATATGGGTATCTGCATTTTTTTTTAAATTTCAGTTTCTATTTTTGAATATGTGTTTCAAGGGTTACATTACAGTGAAAGGAGGTCTGTCACTATGTCACAAGGATGGTGTCATCAGTGATGTCACTGACCATGTCATGAGTGATGTAATATGTGACGTCATCAGCAGTGCATTGCACGCGCAAGTTATAGTGAGTCCAACTAACTATAACGTGGAATTTCATTGGTTTTATGTCAGTAAAATTTCCAGCTAACTATAACTGGTGTCAAACCTATGGTTTTTTCAGTGAATTTCATAGGTTTTTTAAATGCTACTTCCTAACTATAACGTGTGTAAAACCTATGTTTTTTTCTGTGAATATATATATATATATATATATATATATATATATATATATATATATATATATATATATATATATATATATATATATATATATATATATCCACCAAGTCCAGGATCCCAATTCGGAATGGCCACACAGAAGCTTGGTAAAAAACGCTTTTTTATTGCCTCATGCTGGTGAACAACAGGCAGGAAACACTTCAGTTTCATATATCGACAGCCAAACGCGTTTCGAGAGTCAGGAAGCTCTCTTCATCAGTGGATTTTAGGAGTAAAACAGAGTTGCTGCATTTTCAAGTTTTATTAGTCAACACCTGCCCCTCACTGGGCGTGGCCGCACTCGGCCTCCTGGGTGTTGTAGTGTCAATGCTATGTTGTGTCCCAGTGGATGCGCACTCCGTACCTTTCTCTGATGTTTCAATCCCATGTGGGTAGAGGTGAAGCACAGCCTTCATTCACCTTGCTTTGCTGCTGCAATTGAGCACGGGCATACACTCACACCTGGATAGCGTCGCTCCCCTTCCGCCTTTGAATCACTGACACCAGGTAGGTGCTAGCAAAAGGTCGTATATGTACAATGGGCCATTACCGCGACCAGGAAGGGCCGCTATAAATCCAAGTCCAGGATCCCAATTCGGAATAGCCACACAGAAGCTTGGTAAAAAACGCTCTTTTATTGCCTCATGCTGGTGAACAACAGGCCGGAAACACTTCACTTTCATATATCGACAGCCAAACGCGTTTCGAGAGTCAGGAAGCTCTCTTCATCAGTGGCTGTCGATATATGAAACTGAAGTGTTTCCTGCCTGTTGTTCACCAGCATGAGGCAATAAAAGAGCGATTTTTACCAAGCTTGTGTGTGGCCATTCCGAATTGGGACCTGGACTTGGTGGATATATATATATATATATATATATATTTAATGAAAAAACCATAGGTTATAGTCCATATATAGTTAGGAATTTGCATTTACAAAACCTTGAAAATTCAATGAAAAAACCATTGGTTTTAGGCCATATATAGTTAGGGATTTGCATTTACAAAACCTTATTTTACTCGCATAAAACCATTGAAATTCCATATATAGTTAGATGCGCTAACTATATATCGCGCACCCGCAATCCACTGCTGATGATGTCACATATTACATCATTCATGACATGGTCAGTGACATCACTGATGACATCACTGATGACAACATCCAGTGACTATGTTTCTGTAAAGTTTAAATATGTTTTACATATTGAAGAATGAGTGGATGTATAAGTGTCTGGATGAAGAATTTAGTAGGTGCATGACTGACTGTATGAAAGAGTGATTAAATGTGTCTCACTGAGTGCATGGGTTAGTGACTAAACTGTCTTAATTTGTGCATCAGTATGTCTGTTGTTGTGTAAGCTGCTGCATGTGTTGATCAGTAGCTATAAGAGTGGCTATATGGGTTATTGATTGGTTGCCCAAGTATTTGAATGGGAGGCTGAGTGTGTGTGTGGGTGGCTGGGAGGTGTGTGACTCTCTGCATAGATGTGTAAGCAGTTGATTCACTAGGTGTATGAGTTCAAGAGTGCATGTGGAAACAGCTATATGGGCGGTTGACTGTGCATGGGTGTGTTGGTGAGTGAATGGATATCTCAGTGCTACATGTGCAAGTAAATACGTATGTAAAACACAATACATGTGAGAGTTGACATATATAAATAACTGTGGATAAGAGCCAGTGAATGTGTGAGTGGCTGTATGGATCACTGTGAGCTTGTATCAGGGATTGTATAAGAGAGTAAATATGTGTTAGAATATGTTTGAATAAGTAAGGTGTGTATAACTGTATAGTTGAGGAAATGGAGGTGTGATTGATTCTTTGCATGACTGACTAGGTGTGTGAGTAACTCCATGGATGAGTGACAGTCTGTGAGTGTCTGTTTATACTGAGTGTATGTAAGGTTATATTAGAGTCTGAAGAGGTTCATTGTATTATCACATGAGTGATGTCATCAGTGATGTCATCAGTGATGTCACTGACCATGTCATGAATGATGTAATATGTGACATCATCAGCAGTGGATTGCGGGTGCGCGATATATAGTTAGCGCATCTAACTATATATGGAATTTCAATGGTTTTATGCGAGTAAAATAAGGTTTTGTAAATGCAAATCCCTAACTATATATGGCCTAAAACCAATGGTTTTTTCATTGAATTTTCAAGGTTTTGTAAATGCAAATTCCTAACTATATATGGACTATAACCTAAGGTTTTTTCATTGAATTTCAATGGTTTTTTAAAAGCTAATATCAAAAGCTGTCAAATGTCAAGTACGTGATCAGTAAAAACATTTCGTATTTATGCACGCTGATGTGCTTTGAACGCCCCCCCCCCACTCCCCTCTTTTCTCTTAGTAGTACTCTCTCTTTGCAGATAGTGAACGGTAGTTAACGCAGACCTTTGCCCCCGTTGTAATCCGTCGTACTTGCTTGTCTCTCCATTTGATTGATTATTATCCAAGCATTTACTGTTTTACAATTGGTTCTCTTTGGATCATTCTCTATTTACAAACAAGCACAAAGTCACAATACTCTGTTTAATCTTTGCAGATAGTGAAAAATCGTGTAAAAAAATAAAAGTAATCGAGCAAAATCAGTAGACCACTAATTCGATCTCTTTTTGACCTCAGTAAAATACAAACATTAGGAACAACCCTTCATGAGAAATACGAAAATAGTGAAATGAACTGAGCTCCACACCATGAGGGCTGCAAGACAGCTCGACTCCGCCACCCACACCGCCCAAAATAACGACAAACCCTATGCAAATATTATAAATATACACAACACACCAGCAAAGAAACAGAGTAAAACATTTTATTAAATAACTATTTACATAACTATTTTATACTTTTTATTGCCCGATCCGGCTAGCTCAATCGATCGAGCATGAAACTCATGCACTGATAGCAAGCGTTGAGAGTTTGTAGAACGATGGCTTCAGATTTTCCACATACGGTGTAGTGGCGTGAACTGGCAGGGGGCGTTTGGATTCTACCCCTTCCCCAAATAAGATTTTCATACGTGAATGTTCGTTCATGCTTTTAGTCCCTAAGTTGCTTCCATGTCACTGCCTTACACAAATGGCATAAGTCCTGGTTGTTGAGTGCCATACTTCAGAGTTCGAAGCAGCTCTTGTAACACTGTTTAAACCTTATTTGCACCTGCTGCAGCTTCACTATTCAAAGTAAGTGGGGTCCATTTGTGGACCTGACTGCATTGGAAAACAATGTGATACGGTGCCTCCCTAAACCGCTTGACGGAGGCCCCCGAGAGGCGGTGAGATGGCGCGGACTGAGAGGGGGCGCTTGGCTCCTGCCCCCTCCCCAAGTCGTGTTGCCCTGGTGACGCCTGAGATCGCCCCCGGCATAGGCGGCCGGCTCCCGGGGTCCGGCGGAATTTTTTCCCTTTTGAAGAATCTTCCATTCTGGACCTTGTCCCACAATCCGTTTGACCTGAAGACACGCTGTCGTGGGGCGCCCCTTTACCGTTTTAGTTGCCATTCCGCCCGCTTTTGGTACTCTGTGCCTCTTCCGCCATTCAGCTGTTTACCGCCCGCTCTTGCGACTACAACGTCTCGCTCACCATGTAGTTGAGTTGCTCCCGCTCTTAAGATTTAACCGAACTTTTTGGACTGCTGAAAGCGGTTGTATTCCGACCGCTGGTTGGTGGAGACATTTTGACTATATTCTGGACCTGCATTGTCGCGTAATGCGTCATATGACGCGACGCGTTAGCGCACCCGGAAGTGCTCCGGTGCGCAAGGCGCAGCTTCCCGGAAACGATCCAGAGCGCGCCGCGCAGCGCGTAACGTAAGCATAACAGGTCATGTGACTTGTTAATAAAACTTTTCATTGGTTCATTTTACTTTTCTTTTCCTAATGATGTAAGACTAGGTCATGTGACCTAAAAATAACACTTTTCATTGGATTAAAACATTTTTCTTCCCAAACGATGAAAGCCCCACCTTGTTTCTGGATGTTTCAGACTGAAGCTGGCGTCACCATGAGAGCACCACCATCTCGTAGCTCCGTCATGGCCATTTCGCAAGCAATCATGGCAGCCGCTCCCCACCGGAAGCCTGCGGGAGTCGACGGCCCCCAAGACTTTTGTACAATCTTCAAGGCTGAGGGGACGCTTTCGAGAATGGAACCCAAGCCATGGCAGACAAGCGTCCGAGTTCCAAGGTGTCCCAGGGCCATTGTACCGGACCAGGCCCAAATCCGAAGAGCCGGCCACCATTTTAAGAGTCCTGTGGAAGCCGCCTATCGCTGCACAGCAAGAGTGGGAGCAACTCAACTACATGGTGAGCGAGACGCTGTAGCCGTAAGAGCGGGCGGTAAACAGCTGAATGGCGGAAAATGCACAGTGTAGCAAAAGCGGGCGGAATGGCGACTGAAACGATAAAGGGGCGCCCCACTACAGTAGACGAGCCTCCGCCATGTGCTTCAAAACTGCATATGTATCTCGTGATATCAAGATTGGGCAACCAGTACACAACAAGCAGTTACGAGTCCCATTTACACCGGCGCCATTTTGGGCGCGGCCGGGCAGGTCCAGGATCTAGTCAAACATAACAAATGAGGCTGACGTCTCTGAAGCAGTTGACGAACAGCAGGACATAGCAAATAAACATGAAGTCTCTAAAGCTGTTAACTCACTGCAGGACAAAACAAGTAAACCTGAAACCTCTGGAATAATTGTCGCTCAGAAGAACAACACACAAAACTCTGTAGTGTCTGTGGAAAGTAAAACAGAAGGGCACTGGAGTTTCAGACACACTTAACACTAATGACTTAACAAAGATATCGTCTGTCTATGAAGCAGCTGTCACAAGGAAATCCCTAACGCATCAGCATTCTCGGAAGAGGTTGACACAAAAACATCTTAAGGAACAAAGAAAGACCTGTTCACTCTTGACACCCCAGGTGCTGTCTATGTTGCACTATAGTGCTGCATCGAGAAAACGGACAACCCTATTGATGTGGATTTTTCATTATTGATTATTGTAAAGAAATGGCGACTCCCCCCTTTAGCAGATTAGCTAAATGTTTGTGTAATTTAGGCATAAAAGTTATAATATTGTTCTTGTTGTTGTTATCGTTATAGTTCTGGTTAATTTCAAAAAATGGTTAAATATATTTACAGTTTTTGTTGCGTTCGTTATAGTTAAATGTTAATAAAGTTTTAAAATCTAACTTTGTTGGAGTGCTATATATGTTTAAAAAATCGGATGAATGGGGCCTTGAATCGGGTTATTGTCATGTGTGGGCTTTGCAAGTGTACTGCTACAAGATCGGACATTTCAAACTCAAATGCACATTCTTTTTCTTACCTTTCCGAAGCATGGAGCGCAATAGCAGGCAGAGAAAGGGTGATGCACGTGTTGAACACTGCCTGGCCTGGCAAGTTGCTGGCAGTGCCCCCCGCCCGCTCCTGAAAGAGGGCACACACACACAGCCGCCCCGAGTACTTCACAAATCTTTAAAAGACCATGCGCTTGTTCATGAGGCTTAAATGGTTTATCACCCCTTCTATAACCCCTGCATCGACCCTCTGACGTTTCCTGGAAGAATTAGCACGTAACACAATACCAAGCCCTGTCAGCTAAAACCCCCGAGAAATCATGGGGCATATTATCAAGGGGGTTTATTTCCACTTTTTTGGCTTTAAAAGCCAAAAAAAAATAGATAAAATTATCTCCCTATTACCAAGCTGTCGCTAACACCAGTTAGTGACAGCTAAAAGGAGATAGCGACCATCTTGAGCCCCGCTTTGCATATCAGTGATATTTATCACTAATGACATGCAAAGTGGGCGTGCCAAGATTTTAGCGACTGGAAACAGTCCCTAACCATCGCTATCTCCTATTACCAACTTTTGGAGATATTCGCGCTAAGAGCGAATATCTCCAAAACCTAACACCTGCCCTGAGCAGTTTTAGCCATGTTATCCAATGGGAAGTGGATAACATGGCTAAGAGCATTTGCTGGATAATGCATGAATATCGCTGACTTTTCAACGATATTCATGCATTGCGGCCGTTTTTTATCGCATTTGCGATAAACCTTGCTAATAGCAAGTTTATGTGCGATATAATTCGCCGATGTGCAACGATAATTTTTGTCTCTAAACAAGTTAGAGACAAAATTACCGCTAGTTGTTGGTAATATGCCCCCGGGTTTTTCCTTGCAGGAATCAGGAAGCGAAAGACTTGCACTGAAATCAGTAGTCTCACGCCTGAATCGGGAGGGTTGGCATGTCTGGATACTCTACAGCTGGGGTCATAAACTACATTCGCAGGGCTAGGTGATAGCCTAGGTCCGGCCTGGACAATCGGACACAGAGGAAGAGGAGTGTCAGAGGGTGCGGTAGTGAATAGGGTGAAAGGGAGGTGTCGGGCAGGCACAGGGTGTGATTCTCAGAGAAGAGCAGCGCAGATGGGGGGAAGTATAAGGCCCATGCATGAGAGAGAGAGCGGGGGTGACCATTGCGTGGGGGAGATGCGTGCGAGGGTGGGGAGCCATGCTGAGAATCGGCGGCGTGCAGAGAATGGCCCTGGTCAAGGCATCTAAAATGGCTGCCGTGCACTGTAAAATTGTGGCATTGGACAAAACGCAAGATGGCGCAGACAATGTTTATCAATAAGGATTCATTTATAACAAAATATTTACTCGCAGTGACAAAATGGTGGTCACCACTTCCTGATTTCCATCGAATCGAACGTTAACAAACGTCACGCAGCAAAAAAAAAAAAAAAAAAAAAAACACGCACAGAGCAGTTTTTAGCCATGTTATCCAATGGAAGGTGGATAACACGGCTAAGAGCATTTGCTGGATAATGCATGAATATCGCTGACTTTTCAACGATATTCATGCATTGTGGCCGATGTGCGGCGATAATTTTTGTCTCTAAACAATTAAAACGAAGCACAAAATGGCGAATTCTCGTTTCGCTACCAGTTTGCGGCCCAGTTCGCGCCCCGGGAAACGCTTCTACCGTGAAAAATAATTTTTTTTTTATTTTCCCCACGGGACCCTTTAATAACCCCAACAACAATCCTAGGGGGTCAAGAGGGGGATACCTTGCCCCCTTTCATTAAATTCCCCCTTCGTTTTTCACCTCTTCTTCTCTCTCGATCCTACCGAGAGATAAGATGGCGGCCGCTCCGGACTGTCACGCAGCAAAAAAAAAAAAAGCTCACGCACAGCCGCTGGAAGAGATGTATCAACATATATGAGCCTCCTCAGCCACCCTCAGGAAATATAGGGGATTAGGATACGTCTCCCGCACCCCCTTATACCTAGTAATTTAATTAACGAAGCACAAAATGGCGAATTCCCGTTTCGCTACCAGTTTGCAGCCCAGTTCGCGGCCCGGGAAGCGCTTCTACCGTGAAAAATCATTTTTTTTTGTAATTTTCCCCACGGGACCCTTTAATAACCCCAACAACATTCCTAGGGGGTCAAGAGGGGGATACCTTGCCCCCTTTCATTAAATTCCCCTTTCGTTTTTCACCTCTTCTTCTCTCTCGATCCTACCGAGAGACAAGATGGCGGCCGCTCCAGACTGTTTAGAATGTTGACAGACACCGGAGAGCCAATCAGCTTTCTGCGCGCAAAGTTCCGATAAGCGAAAAGTAAGCGGACCGGATCGCTGCCCGGAGCGCTGTTACAGATATATATCTTGATTTAAACGTTAATTTCTCAAAATCCACTGAAGCACATATATTGAGACCTAGCAAAGGCACATCGGGCTAACAGTCCCTACAATTTTGCCAAGTTTCGTGCAAATCCATTCAGCCGTTCGAGCTAAAAGTGAGTCCAACCGCCCTATGGAAAACTCAATGCAAAAAACGCGTTTTGGGACCCCCCTTTTTTCTCAGCCCCCCCTTGACGAAACCCCACCAAATGTTCAGGGGCTGCTCAGAAACAAAATGTGCCATTTTCCTGAAAATTTCAGCCGATTCCGTCCACAAACGCAAAAGTTATTAGACATAGAATTTTCAGAAATCCCATAGGGAATTAATCCTAACTATATATACCTACTGGCGATAGCCAGTAGGTAATATATATATATATATATATATATATATATATATATATATATATGTAGTTAGGATTTTTTTGAATAGGGATTTCTGAAAATTCTATGTTGAATAACTTTGGCGTTGATGGACGGAGTTGGCTGAAATTTTCAGGAAAATGGCACATTTTGTTTCTGAGCGTCCCCTAAAAGATTGGGGGGGTTTCGTCAAGCGGGGGCAGAGAAAAAAGGGGGGTCCCAAAACGTGTTTTTAACATTGAGTTTTCCATAGGGCGGTTGGACTCACTTTTAGCTCGAACGGCTGAATGGATTTCTATGAAACTTGGCAAAATTGTAGAGACTGTTTGCCCGATGTGCCTTTGCTAGGTCTCAAGATATGTGCTCCAGTGGATTTTGAGAAATTAACATTCAAAAAAAGTATATATATCTGTGACAGCGTCCCGGTTAGCGCCCGGTTCGCGTACCAGACGCGTAACGGAACTTCGCGAGGTGAAGCAGATTGGCTCTCCGGTGACTGTCAACATTCTAAACAGTCCGGAGCGGCCGCCATCTTGTCTTTCGGTAGGATCGAGAGAGAAGAGGTGGAAATAAACGAAGGGGGAAATGAATGAAAGGGGGCAAGGTAGACCCCTCCTGACCCCGTAGGATTGATGTGGGGGCTATTAAAGGGCCCCGCGGGGCAAAAAAATAAAATACATTTTTTTTCGATTTTTCTCGGTGGAAGCGCTACCCGGTACGCGAACCGGGTAGCTCACCGGTAGCGTAACGGGAGTCCGCCATCTTGTGTTTCGGACGAATTTAGTCACAAGATGGAGGATAAACAATGTTGGGAATGGGTTTAAGGGGGCACGGGAGACATATCCTGACCCCCTAGGTTTTCTGAGGGTGGCTGAGGAGGCCCATATATGTAAAAAAAAAAAACCTTTTTTTTTCAAATTTTCGCACGGTTAGCGCCCGGTCCGCGCACCGGGTAGCGTTCCGGAAAGCGTAACAAGGGGAAAACCAAAGGGAAATAGTAAAATAATATTTTAGAGTGCTTTGAGATAGGGTAGCTCTGAATAGAGCTGTTGTGTTGTGTGGGTGATGTAAGTACCAACATGTAGGTACCAATGAAGAGTCTAAAATTCAATGTACACCATCTCCTCTGTAGATATTTTGTATGTTCTAATATGGGTTATTTAAATGTAAATGTGTGGAAAAGCACTTCATGCTTTAAAGCAATTGTATTTTTGAACTGATTGTTCTTTCCTCTTAGTCCTCCTCTTTGGTTTTTTTTCCCCACACTCTTCTTCAGCATGATAGTTGATAAATTTGTTCCCTCAAAAAATGTATATACATAAAAAAATGATATTAAATACATATAAAATATATTTTCCTTTAAAAGAAGAATACATTTTACAGCTTTTGATATTTGCTATAAAAAAAACATTGAAATTCACTGAAAAAACCATAGGTTATAGACCATATACAGTTTGGAATTAGCATTTACAAAACCTTATTTTACTCACACAAAACCATTGAAATTCGCATATATAGTTAGTTGCACTAACTATATATCGCGCACCCGCAATCCACTGCTGATCATGTCACATATTACATCATTCATGACATGGTCAGTGACATCACTGATGACATCACTGATGACATCTCAAATGACATCACTGATGACATCACTGATGACAACATCCAGTGACTGTATGTTTCTGTAAAGTTAAAATATGTCTTGCATATTGAAGAATGAGTGGATGTATAAGTGTCTGGATGAAGGATTTAGTAGGTGCATGACTGACTGTATGAGTGAGTGATTAAATGTGTCTCACTGAGTGCATGGGTTAGTGACTAAACTGTCTTAATTTGTGCATCATTATGTCTGTTGTTCTGTAAACTGCTGCATGGATTGATCAGTAGCTATATGAGTAACTATATGGGTTATTGATTGGTTGCCCAAGTATTTGTATAGGAGACTGAGTGTGTGTGTGGGTGGCTGGGAGGTGTATGACTCTGTGCATAGATGTGTGAGCAGTTGATTCACTAGATGTATGGGTTCAAAAGTGCATGTGGAAACAGCTGTATGGGCGGTTGACTGTGTGCATGAGTGTATTGGTGAGTGAATGGATATCTCAGTGCTACATGTCAAAGTAAGTACATATGTAAAGCACAGTACATGTGAGAGTTGACATATATAAATAACTGTGCATAAGAGCCAGTGAATGTGTGAGTGGCTGTATGGATCATTGTGATCTTGTATCAGGGATTGTATAAGAGAGTAAATATGTGTTAGTATATGTTTGAATAAGTAAGGTGTGTATAACTGTATAGTTGAGGAAATGGAGGTGTGATTGATTCTTTGCATGACTGACTAGGTGTGTGAGTAACTCCATGGATGAGTGTTAGTCTGTGAGTGTCTGTTTACACTGAGTGTATCTAAGGTTATTTTAGAGTCTGAAGAGGTTCATCGTATAATCACATGAATGATGTCATCAGTGATGTGATCAGTAATGTCAAATGAGATGTCATCAGTGATGTCATTTGAGATGTCATCAGTGATGTCATCAGTGATGTCATTTGAGATGTCATCAGTGATGTCATCAGTGATGTCATTTGAGATGTCATCAGTGATGCCACTGACCATGTCATGAATGATGTAATATGTGACATGATCAGCAGTGGATTGCGGGTGCACGATATATAGTTAGTGCAACTAACTATATATGCGAATTTCAATGGTTTTGTGTGAGTAAAATAAGGTTTTGTAAATGCTAACTCCTAACTATATATGGTCTATAACCTATGGTTTCTCCAGTGAATATTTATATATGGTACACAGACAAAATATCGAGTTTTAAATTTCGATATACAATTATATCGAAGTTTAAATATCGATGGGACAAAATATCGAAGGTAAGTAATATTGACAGTCTTAATATCGATATTAGTATGATATCAGTAATATCGAAGTTTTAAATATCGATGTCAATAATATCGAAATAAATAACTTCGATGTTACTAATATCAATTTTTAAATAAATTTAGTGTATATTATATTGTATTTATTATTTTTTATTATTTATTTTTAATGTAATTTAATTAAATATTGTCTTTTACTACTGTAGCAGGTTGTGGGTTTATAGGGGAATAGGGTGGGAAGTAATTTAATTATGTTAAATTAATTATTAATTAGTAGGAATTATTAATTAATTAATTGAGAATTAATTTTTAATTAATTTTAATTAATTGATTAATTGATAAATATGTTCTGTAGCGGGTTATGGGTTTATAGGGGAATAGGGTGGGAAGTAATTTAATAATAATTAATTAATTAATATATGTTTGTAAATATTTTAATTAATAATTAATTGGTAATTAATTTATATTAATTTGTTAATTAATTTATACATTTTGTACATATTTTTTATTATTAATTAGTTGGAAATTAATTAATATTAATTAGTTAATTACATTAATTAGAGTAATTTTTTTATATATAATTTTTTGTTATTCTTAATTAATTAATTGGGAAAAAATAATATTAATTATTAAATTAAATTAATTACAGCTAATGTGCTAATATATTTACTTTATTGTTATTGTTAATTAATAATTAATTGGTAATTAAATAATATTAATTAATTTTGGGTAAAGGAGTATTTTTAGGGTTCAGGGTCAGTTTTCAGTTCTTGGGTAAAGGGGTATTTTTAGGGTTCAGGGTCAGTTTTCAGTTTTTGGGTAAAGGGGTATTTTTAGGGTTCAGGGTCAGTTTTCAGTTTTTGGGTAAAGGGGTATTTTTAGGGTTCAGGGTCAGTTTTCAGTTCTTGGGTAAAGGGGTATTTTTAGGGTTCAGCGTCAGTTTTCAGTTTTTGGGTAAAGGGGTATTTTTAGGGTTCAGGGTCAGTTTTCAGTTTTTGGGTAAAGGGGTATTTTTAGGGTTCAGGTTCAGTTTCAGTTCTTGGGTAAAGGGGTATTTTTAGGGTTTAGGGTCAGTTTTCAGTTTTTGGGTAAAGGGGTATTTTTAGGGTTCAGGGTCAGTTTTCAGTTTTTGGGTAAAGGGGTATTTTTAGGGTTCAGGGTCAGTTTTGGGTTTTTGGGGTACAGGGATATGTTTAGGGTTCAGGGTCAGTTTTGGGTTTTTGGGGTACAGGGATATTTTTAGGATTCAGGGTCAGTTTTGGGTTTTTGGGGTACAGGCGTACAGGGTAAAAATAACTTTTTTTACATTAAATAAATTAAATGAAATTAAAAAAAAAAATTACATTAAATTATTAAGTGTTTTATTTATTTTAAATGTATATGTATTAGTTTTAATTTTGTTTTAATATTTTTATTTAATATTTGTAAAATTATATGTATTTTAAAATTATTTTTACATTATTATTAATACATTTAAAAAAACGATATTTTTAATTTCGATATTTTTGTACTACGATATTATTTTTTCGATATTTTTGTACTTAGCTTTATGAAGATATGACTCCGATATTTTTGATGTCGATATTTTTGTGCCGATATTTTTGTATTTCGATATTCTGTCTGTCGATATTATGTAAGACATTCTTTATATAAATATATATTTCCTACTGGGGGGGCGCTCCGGTCTGCTCCTATCCTGAAAGTCTTGGGGTGATTCGTGAAGTGTTTTCTCAATGCAATTTTCCATAGGTACCGTTCATCGCGGCTACAGCCCGAACGGCTGAACGGAATTACATCAAATTTGGCAAAGCTGTAGTCCTTGGTTCAGACTCGTTCCTTTTGCTTATATGCTGTAAATCTGTTCAGTAGTTCCTGAGAAAATTACAATTAAAAGTACATATATATCTATGGCCTCAGTGGATCTTCGCATCTTGCGTGGATTATAAGCGCACCGTCCCGATCACGATGTGAATGCTAATTGGCTGTCAAATGGTTGTCAACATTCGAAACCAGGAAGTGTTTGCAGCCATTTTGTGCCTCGGTAGAAGCGAGGATTTAGAAATTTGTGAAACAAGTGTTTGAAACGTATAAAGGGGGCAGGTAAGAAATATTTTGACCCTCTAGACCTGCTTAAGGGTTCTCACAAGGACCCCCTAGGGCCCAAAACAGATTTTTTTGTTGTTGTTGAATAAACGGAGAAATGTGCGCTGGCTGCATGGATCCGTAAAAAAAATAAAAGTGAAGCGCAGGCTCCTGTGCTTGCTTAAAAATTAGCTACCTGGGAAGGAGAAATCCAGGGGTCTAAAATATTGCATTTGAAGCGATGGCCGAGAAAAAAGGGGGGGTCACAAAACGTGTTTTCCCCATGCAATTTTCCATAGGAACCGTTCATCACGGCTACAGCCTGAACGGCTGATCGGAATTCCATTAAATTTGGCAACGTGGTAGTCCTTGTTTCAGACTTGTGCCTTTTGCTTAAATGGTGTAAATCCGTTCAGTAGTTCCTGAGAAAATTACAATTAAAAATACATATACATCTATGACCTCGGTGGATCCGTGCATCTTGCGCGGATTATAAGCGCACCGTCCCGATCACGCTGTGAATGCTGATTAGCTGTCAAGTGGTTGTCAACATTCAAAACCAGGAAGTGTTGGCAGTCATTTTGTTCCTCGGTAGAAGCGAGGATTTAGAAATTAGTGAAACAAGTGTTTGAAACGTATAAAGGGGACAGGTAAGAAATATTTTGACCCTCTAGACCTGCTTAGGGGGTCCCACAAGCACAGGCTCCTGTGCTTGTTTAAAAATTAGCTACCTGGGAAGGAGAAATCCCAGGGTCTTAAATATTTCATTTGAAGCGGTGGCCGAGAAAAAAGGGGGGTCACAAAGCGTGTTTTCCCCATGCAATTTTCCATATTAACCGTTCATCACGACAACAGCTAGTACGGCTGAAGGGAATTACACCAAATTTGGTAAAGTGGTAGTCCTTCTTTCAGACTTGTGCCTTTTGCTTAAATGGTGTAAATCCGTTCAGTAGTTTCTGAGAAAATTACAATTAAAAATACATATATATCTATGACCTCGGTGGATCTGCGCATCTTGCGCGCACTCTAAGTGCACCGTCCTGATCACGCGCTGAATGCTAATTGGCTGTCAAATGGTTGTTAATGTTCGAAACCAGGAATTGTTCCTCGTTAGAAGCGAGGATGTAGAAAATAGTGGGACAAGTGTTCAACACGTATAAAGGGAGCATGTAAGAAATATTTTGATCATCTAGACCTGCTTAGAGGGTCCCACAAGGACCCTTAGGTTCCGCCCCAATTTTTTTGTTGTTGAAAAAAACAGAGAAATGTGCATTGGGTGCATGGATCCACCGTAATAAAAATAAAAACGAAGCAGGGCTCCTGTGCTTGTTTAAAAATTAGCTACCGGGATGGCAAATCTCGGGGTCTAAAATATTACATTTGATGGGGTCCAGAGGGGCCCCGTAGCCCGGGGACCGCCATTCTTCGGTGCTGCTAAATAAATGGATGAGGGAGCTCAAAGGTCCATCTAAGCCCCAGGGATAACCACCCTCCGGGGCTTTTTATATTTTGAGAAGAGGCCGCGTGGTCTCCATTCTGGAGCAGTCGAAAGCCTTGGGGAACACCATGCCCCATGGAGCAGCTCCTGCTGTGTCTCGGGGTGTCTACCCCCGGGTCACTGCTGTTTGCTATGGCAGGGTGGGAGTCAAGGTGCCGTTTCGCTGCAATTTAAAAAAATAAAAAATGCAGTGAAAATCATATCGCCCTTTTTACTAGGTGACGCTAAGATACATTAATGCATGTTAGCAGCCGGTTTGCTAAGAGCTCGCTCGTATCCCCAATGAGTTGCTATGTAGGTGTTGTTAGTGGCAAGGTAGGTGTTTCTATGAGAATATAAAAAGGAAGAGGGAGGTATGACAATAGCGTTGTATTTACAAGGTGGCCCTGGATTTGAGGACAGATAGGAAAACTCTCGCTAATTGCGGTTTATGTTGGATCCTAACATCTGTTCTGAAGTAGACTTAAGCATGTTTAATATGCGAGATGGATTGATATGTTGAGTCCACAGTCTTATATTAATAAGCATTTCACTTGCGAACGTAAATTATCGCTTTATTTATCACGATATTGGGGCCATATTTACAAGGACAGCGTTAAAATTATCGTTGCTTTAGCGTTAGGAAAGTGTTGTTAAAGCTGCTATAATGGCTTAATAATAGGCTTTTAAGAATTCGTGAGAATTCCAATAGAAGCCCAGGTTTACACAAGAACATGTTTACCCTGTCATTGATAACATGCCCCCAAGTTTGCTATGGCACGGCGAGAGCCTCGGGTCTCACTCTTGCATAGCAAAGAGCAATGTTGAAAAAATCTTCCGGTAAGATAAGTTATTTGTAGTTTGCTGCTATTAAAGCGGCAAAAATGTTAACCCCGTCCTTGTAAATATGCCCCTAAGTTTTGTAATGTCGACAATCCCGCCTCCCATTTAAATAGGCACAAAGTATTTAGTGAAGTGCATTGTGAATTGTAAAGCAACACTGTCTAATTGTGATCGATAAGGAATTCAAAGAGTTGTGTACTTCTCTTTTGCTGGTAATATGCATAGGGGCAGATTTATATGCTTCTTGCGTCACTATTGCATCAATTTTAAGATGGGAAATGTGACGCGAAAGTGTTGTAAGGGGCTTGTAAATCTGCTACACAGTCTTCTGTCTTAGTTTGCTTTCCTTTCTGTCATGTAGAGGATCCTGGGTAAATATAGCGGTTTCTATACAGCCAGTAACTGTCAACCCTACCCCCAAACTGTTTACTGTCTGTTACCATAGTAACAGTTCATGGAACACTTAAGTTAGCACACAGGTTACAAGTTCACCACACAATGTTGCTAATCCAAGTATTGTGCTGGAGTTTTTAAAACTTTCCATGGGAACCTTTAATCACAGCTACAGACTCTGGTAAAGAGCTGGTAAAGAGTTAGCCTCAGTATTATACTTATGGTTTTAAACATCATTTGTACTTTTTATTGTTTAATGTTTTCTAAGCATATGATTATCACACTAAATAATAGTGAAATGTTGTCAGAAAAAGAAGACGTCTATACATTTTAAATTAACTTTTGTTAAAGCAACAATAAATAACTAGAAAGGTAACTTTAAGATAACAATATAATAAATAACTAGAAACATAACTTTAACATAACAATATAATAAACAAAATGTGAAATGGACTCCAATAGAAGGAGGGTAGGTAACCTGCAAAACAAAAATGAAAATAAGTGTTTAAAATTAGATCGATGTGACTGAAGGAGGTCAAAGTTCACAAAGTAAGGTAACACTTGGAAATATTTGTTATTTGCACGTCTGCGGTGTGCTGGATACATTACACCTCTCTTATAGGCCTGCGTTGAAGAGGTGTCTGTACGGAAGTGCCTACTGTATCAGATTTACAGTATGGACCAACAGGTCTTTAAAATGATTCAGAGGTGAGACAGAATTAGGTGAGAGATCACGTCAATATGCATGACAATATTCTTTATTTCTAAAGCATTTAATCAGAGGCATTGTGTATCTAGACCGCTCTGCTTACCTTATGTAAACATTGTGGTGAACAGAGTTCACAACTTGAACTCTGCTTTGGTTCTACACTGCAGACTGTATTAACCCCTTCGATGCTGATGACGGAGCGGTTCCGTCATGAGCATCGGTTGGGCTGTGCTAATGACGGAACACTCCATCATCATCACAGCCACTGGGGGGAGCGCTGGCACTCCCCCCCTGGGGCATCAATTTTGCGGCCACAAACTGGGATGGAAGCAGAAGAGTTTCTGCTGCCATCCCAACCCCCACACGCTTCCCCATGACGTCAGCGCGCGCCAACATCATCAGGAAGTGCTGGATGCGCTGGAAACCATTTGTTTCCAGCGCGTCCAGGGAGAGGAGGTAGGTTTTGGCCTCCGGTGAGGTGGGGAGGGGCATTTCTTGGTGCCTTATGGCATTGGGTGTGAGGAAACAGTGTTTCCTCTCCCCTGATGTCACAATGCAGGGTATTCCTGGTGCACGATCGTGCACAGCGTCGCGATTGTGCACCAGGAAAACCCCTCTGGACACCAGGGATACGTTTTTCTTTTAGCAAAGGAAGCGACCCCATGTGCATGGGCCGCTTCCTAAGGAGCACATGTAAATTCAGACTTTTCTGCCCCCCCCCCCGGGACAGATCGGCCATTTTTTGGCCAATTCTGGACCCGGGGGGCAGAAAAGCCCACTAGAGCCAGGGAATTTGTTTTTTTTTTTAATCGGAAGCGACCCCTTGGGGAAAAAAACATAGGTTTCAGGCAGGTTATGGCTAGGAATTATCATTTAAAAAACATAGAAATTCATTGAAAAAACATAGGTTTCAGGGGTGTTATAGTTAGCTGGACATTTCACTCATACAAAACCTTTGAAATTCCTCCATTATAGTTAGTTGTACTAACTGTAACTCGCGCGCCCGCAATCCACTGCTGATGATGTCACATATTACATCATTCATGCAAATGACTTTGCGCGCAGGTTTTTTTTCCTGTTGACGCCGTGTATATATTGGGCTCGTGGGGCTGTAAGTTTTTGCATTTGTCTCCGGAGCACTGTAACACGCAACTCTGGGGGACTGACAAACCACTTCTATATATTTAAATAAATGCAATGCACATCTGTGTCAATAATTGTGCAACAATGGGAACCTAGGATATCTATTCATCAAGCATTTTTGAGTATGTTCATTCGTAGTCTGATACTACTTTATGGACTTAATAATGCTATTGACTAGTATGCAGGCGGAGACCCCCGTCCGCGTTTGCCCTAACTCTTATGTTGATAGTTCTCTGTCACAACTGTGGAGAACCATGCATATGAAGATAAATGTATTTGATTGAAATATATGAGAGATAAGGCACAGTGGTAGAGAAATAGTGAATATAACTTTTAAATTGGAGTAGTAAAGGGGAAAGTAATGAGTGGCTGATGCAAATAGTGATTCACATCGACAACATAGTAAGTTAGTTGCTGTTCGAGAATGTTCCTACTATATCTGCTCCAATATTGTTACTGACCAAGCAGGCTCAATCCATGCTTTGGACTAAGTCCCACTCCACAAATGGCCAGTCACTAGTACTGCAAAACAGTCTAATAGAAATCAGCCGAAGCAGGGAATAACACCAACAGCACAAAGGGCAAAATAATAAAAAAGTGTAACAATAAGTATTACGCATTTTAATTTTCTCATTCATTTATTTTAACTTATTTTAACTTATTATTGTAGAATCAGGCATAACAGTAAATGTATGTTGAATTTATAGCTAACACTTATAGGAGCATTTGCAAATTAACACACATTCTAAGGCAACATGATGCAGGACCCAACAGTTATGACTGAATCACACTGATTACCAAGTGAAATGCACTATGTCTTCAACCAATCTTGATTAGCCTGTCCACATAAGAAAGCAAGACACAGAAAAAAACATATATACACCATCACAATAGTATGTATTTGGAGCCTTGTCCCTCATTATAAGTTACAGTTACTTGAGGAGAAGAGAGGACCTACAGGCAGAGGATAAACATCTTTGGAGTTTCCAGGGAAGTAGCAATTTCTACATACCGTTGTTCACCCATTTTGATCCTTGACATAGTTGCAGGCTGGACGCTTAGCACAGTCCACCAACAACCCCCCCCCCCCCCAAAGCCATCCCTGCAAAGTAAAAACAAAAACCGGTAGCACACCTTTTCGTAGCCACTGGATCTTTTCACAGGGTCAGTGGGGACACAATGGGCAAGCCAATCATGGTGCTTGTGACAGGTAATCAGAAACCCCCCTGGCCAAGTACACTATTTTATCACCATGCTGCAGTCACTTGCAAAATGTCAATGTGTAGTAAGGAAATTTATGCCATTGCCCACTTCCATCTGATTTCTCCTCCACTGCTATATAGTTGTTAGATAGTGGAGGCAGAGAACTACATAGTGGAGGTGAAGTTTTTTGCCTTGGGATATAGGGAACGCATTTCTTAGAAATAGTCCTGTTGAACACATTCAAAATAGTTAGAAACCTATTTTTAAGCTTCAGAATTAAGCATAAAGAGGGAGTCAAGATCATCTTTATTCGCTTTCATCTAATCTGTACATTCCAGTCAGCCCAGCCAATGCATTTTGTCCTGTTAAGAACTTCATCAGGGCTACAAATTTCAAAATACATGAAGATTGTTACAACAATGTTCACCAAAAATGTGTATAACCCACAGCAGGTAGTATCAAATTATTTACAGCTCTACTTATTCAATAAAACATCACTTAAAACACATATATTACACATTAACACCATAATGCTTATTTCTGTGTGAAACCTTAATTAAGACCTAGCCTTTCATCACTGCACTAGTATTAAATGAAAACACCAAAGGTGTCTATTCAAGTTTTGAAGCAAACGTACATATACACTTTCCTGACTTACTTTATTCTGTAGTGCGAGCTAACTTGTATGGCAGTGAATATAGAGAATGTTAACTATTTAGTGCTATAGATATGTGTTTACATTGTAATGAAGTGGGGCTAGTATGTGTGATGTTTGTAGCATTATATAATTGTAGTGTTTGAATTGGTATGGTAAGAAAGTGTAGCATGTGCATTCATTATTATTTTAACATTAATAAGTTTTAGAAGAACACACTACACATATACATTTTTATTATTTTTATTTCGAAGAAATAAACACTTATTGCAATTTTTTCATATTTTTGCTACATATTTATTAGAAAGAAAAATTGTCACTTTTTTATTTAATATATAACCATTTTTAGTAGTTATGAAAGAAATAGAGAACAAATGTTTCTATATACATTTTCTTTTTTTTAAAAAAACCTTTATTGCAGCATTCAGTAAAAATACAAGTATGGGCCTACAACCACGGGGGCCGGCAGCTAAGAAAATTAAAATCTCCAATATCACCGTACAACACGGCTCATCAGCCGACAATCCCGATTCAGGAAAATAATTTTTTTTAGAATGCACAGATGGGTTCCAGGATGAGACATAGGTTTCATTTTATATTTTATACGAGAGGATCAGGTGCTATACAGTCAAACAGAATGTGGGGGACAGGGTAAAAACAGGATTTGCATGAAGTAACCACTATAATGGAAAAGTGGCGCCAGAGCATTGAGATCTGTACGAAAGAAAACAAAATATACATTCCATATTGCTCCGGCACTCAGAGCCCGCCAACCCGGGAGTCAGGATATCATAAGAGCATAAGCGTGAAATACGAGCACACAATAAGAGTCCAGTTGATTCATAGCTATACTGATCCTTAAAAAGGGGAAAGGAAGAAAGAAAGAAAGACCATAGAAAATAAAAAAGGCAAAATAAAAAAAAAACGCCAACCCCCCACCCTGCACCCCTGCAAATGGCTATAGCCTGACCCCACTAACAGCGTGCCTGTCGCCCCTAATAACTAAAACCCCAAAGGTAGGAGAGAAAAAACGGAGAAGGGCATATCCGTGTGGGCTCCTGGCCCCTTTAGACCCCCCACCTGAGACAGCCACCCCCTATCATTATAAAAACAAGTTTAAGACAACAATATAGATGAAAGTAGAGGGTACCGTGTGACACCGCCCAGCCTCTCAGAGCAAACAATTACGAATCCAACATTTATAAACGCCATGCCAACCATTCCCAACCCAGTCGATCTCAACCTTGGCCCTTCCAAACAAGAACACGAAGGTGGAAGGTTCAGCAATACCATGACATCCTCGGGAACACAATCTCCCAGGGCACCATCCGATGGATCCAATGCCTGTTTCCTCACGGGGCTCTCACACGGAATCAAAATGGCCACAATATGAATGGCTGTAGATTCCGGTTCCAATGATAGGGCCGGGCCCAGTTCCATCCGGAGCATCGCAGATAAGCGCGTGTCCAAGTTGTTCACCAAAGTATCCACATGTGAGCGAAATGCCCAAAGTTCTGCCAGTATTGACCTCAGCAATGGCACATGCACCGCTCGATTCATAGTTTCATGCCCAACATCAGTCACAATCACAAATGTAAATGTAAATGTAAATGTAAATGTAAAGTATTTGTAGAGCGCACTGCTACCAAGCGGTTTCGTGGCGCTATTACTCATACCGCTGTGGAAGCCTTCCTGGCTTTCCCTGTGAAGTGTCCACTCCTGGGCACCCCCAGGGTGAAGCCAGGCATCCTAGCGCTGTTGGGGCCGATGTGGAGATTAAGCAAGCTATTGCCCAGAGTTGCAGCGTGGGACCCATGATTGGAATAGGCACTGAGGTGAGAATATCAGGTCCGAGGAATTTTTGAGCCTGAGACCCGCCGAGGTGGGAATCGAACCCTGGTCCCAGGCCAGAGCTCTGCATCAAGGTCTGCCACTCCAACCATTGAGCCACACTTCTCCAATCACCTCCCCTGATGAACCTGGCATCCTCGGGGGGGACAGACAGGACCACGAAAGTGCAATAGCGAGGAGTGACCAGTCTTCATCCGCAGCCGCGGTCAACCCGGTGAAAGCCGCAGGCCAGAGACCCCGAACCACCGAACCCTGGAGATCGTGAAATGGGGCCGCGGGACGGGGGCCCCCACCCGCAGCCGGCAGCAAGCTGACTCACCCCTCGGTCGATGCTGAGCGATGAAAACGATCGCTGCCAATTTCGGGCTGAATTAAAGCCTCCACTCCGGTCAACCGGACCCAGCCCGATCCTCCTGGCCGATGGTGTTGCACTACAGCCCGGCTTCACTGCTGGAGTAGGCCGCAAACTTCAACTCGATGGAACTTCGTCAAACAAGCCGATAAAAGTATCCGGATTTCACCATCGGAGTGTGGAACAGTTCATGCACACAGAGACTAGGCGTAAAGTCAGGATAGCGTACAGGATATCGTAGCGGGTTACGGAGGTCGGCGGAGCCGGGAGCCTAAGCAGCCATCTTGCTTGCTGACGTAGCTCCTCCCCTCTATATACATTTTCAATAATATGCATTTTCATATTTTTTTAACATTATACATCTTAAAAATATTTTATTCAAATATATTTTACATACATTTTCATACTAATCATAATATTTTTAATATATATTAAATAATTGTATATATGTTACAATATTATGTAAGGCATACTTTAACATTTTTATATTACTTTTTGGAACATTGTTGTGCATGTGTTATATTTTTGCCATTTTTAAACATTTTAATAAACATTTTTATAATATTTCTGCTATTTTTCCCATCTATTCCCAGGGGAGATGGTCTTTT
This sequence comes from Lissotriton vulgaris, assembly GCF_964263255.1. Lineage (NCBI taxonomy): Eukaryota > Metazoa > Chordata > Amphibia > Caudata > Salamandridae > Lissotriton > Lissotriton vulgaris. Next base: position 490,104,736 of record NC_141685.1, read on the forward strand.
CTTTTTACCTTCCATTAGGCAGCCATTTTATTCTAGTGCTAAGTAAATTTAGTAGTGTAGTGGTGATTTTTTTGGGTCGTTTGATGAAGAAAGAAGTTGTGGTTGAGCACTGCCATTTATCTATAAAGGTTAGTTCATTTTTACAGATTTTTACGTTTGCTAGGTAGGGAAAAGGTAGGAAGTTTGTGTATATTAAATATGTATTTGGTGAGTTTATCGTGTGTTTTATTGTTCTTAGATGCTATTTGGTATGGCATTTATTCTGTGTTTTAGGACGTAAAGTGTTTTTAATGTGAGTTATGTGTAGTGTATGTATTGCTGACTAGTTTTGTGTAGATTAATATTATTTATATATATATTTGAGAATGTAGTGTTTTGTGCGGGAGGGTGTTTTTTGTAATTGTTGCAGGTTTCATTTTCCTGGATGTTTGTAAGGGAAGTCAGACATCACATCTCTTTTCTTTTAAGGAAATCTGAATTTGTTTTGTATAACTATTTTTGCACAGACGGCCGTGCAGAAGGTAGCACCTTCTGATTCTAAGGGATTTGGGCACTCACCCTATAGAATAGGTGGCTTTAAAATACCACAGTACGTACATTTGATGGAATATAAATATCACCATGTGATAAATGATTGATGAGTATGTACGGTACCTTAGTTGTTAAACTGGAAGATGAAGTTTAAAATAAATAAATAAATAAAATGTTTGATCAGTACCTAATTTGCTAAAACAGAAAATAAAGTTTTTGAAAAAAATGAAAAAATAAACAAATTCCTTGTTTTTTACATTTTCTGGTGTGGTTCTTTTTTTAAAACAATTTTTTTGGGTTCTTTATTGAGCCTACAGACTGTGGATTGCCTTGAGAGATTGCTTTTTTTAAACAAATTTTTTTGCATTATTTTGGGCTTTTTGCTATCATTTTAAATATTTTTTAGTGGATTACTTTTTGAAACTATGCAGATTTGAATAGACATCTGCAGCATCAAAATCATTAGTTCATTTTATTAATTTACTATGGGTGGGAAATGTTACATATTTAAAATGTATGTGATATATTTATTATGTTGTTTTGTTGAAAGTACATGATGTATTTTTAAAATTTTGTGTAGTTATTTTGTTAGTTTGTTTTATGTATTACATCATGTTAAATCTTTATTAAATGATAGTATTAATATTTTTATGATCACAGTGAGTAATGCAACATTTATGATTTGTTTTCACTGATTTAATAATAATAATAATTTATAAGTTGAAAACAAATATATTTAAATTCTTTTGGTGTATTAGATTGCAGTTTCTTAGATACCTGGTAGATTGTATATGTGGTTTTAAGGATAGATTTGGCTATTACTTCTAAGTTGTCTATTTCTTTCTTGTCTATAAATAGTCTTACCTTGGATTATGGAAAGGGGCGACCATTCGGTCCCCCCGAACGTATGGCCGAGTACCACGAGCCCCCCGGGAAGCCATTTTGGGGGCGGGAGGCGAGCCTCGGCTGGTATGCCCGAAGCGGCGTAGCCGGGGCGCGCTGTTTCCCACCCTCGAGTGGGCTGGCCTAGACACTGACGCGGCTGGCCACGCCCTAAGGGCAGGCAGGGGCGGGTTTACGCCTGCCCTGAAGACGGATAAAAGGAGCAACAAGCCAGGAACGCATCCTCTTGTTCCTGTGCTCTGAAGCTGCACCCCCTCGCTGCACGTGAGCTCGAGATGGAACGAAGAGCCAATTTTGAGTGTGGTAATCTTTCTTGTTTGTCTTACAGATACTCTGTTGGGGAATGCCTAAGAAAGTTGGAAAGCGAATGACTACCGACCAGATGCTACGGGTTCTTATGAAAGAGGTGACCGACCTAAAGAAGCGAATGGCGGAGAAAGATGGGGAAGAGGGACCGAAACGTCCGTTGGCTGGAGCAGCTCCGGGAGGAAAAGGCAAGAGGCCCAGAAGGGGAGCAGCTGGAGGGGACATCCCGGTTCCCTGTACCCCACTCGAAGAGCCAACTCCGGTGCCGGCGGAGGGGAATCCGATTCCCGTGGTGGTCACCCCCGTGTCCGGGGAGGATATGCCGCCCGAGCTGGCAGCACAATTAGCAGCGTGGTTGGGTAAAAATAACGAGGGCGCCACGGCTGACGACGCACGGGTTTTGATGAGGCAACTGCGTGAAACAAGGGAGGCGGCGAAGGCAGCATCGCCAGTCATCACGCCGGCCGCGGCAGGAGGAAAGCCACCTGGGGTAGGCTCAGCCGCAGATACAGCTTCCGGTTCAGGTAAGCGGCCATTGCCGATTGCGAGGGATGAGTCTGCCCCGTCAAGAAGGGAAAAGTTGGGTCAACATGTCCCTCTAGCTATTAAGGAGAAGATATGGGCAGATGAGTATGTAAACATCTTCTCGTTGCTTACCGATCATTATGAGATGGAATATGTTAGAGCCAAAAGGAGCTCATGCATCCGAGTGTTTGGCGCGCAAAGATGGCCGCCTTCAAGGTAAATGAGAACATTGGCAATTGGGGCAAGGCGTGGGGGATTTTTACATCCATCCTGGGCGAACGTAGGCCCGAATTACTGTCTAAATTGCCGATTTATCAGTCACGGATCATGGGGTATTCCGTGTCACATGGGGGCAATCAGTGGTTCTGTTACGATAATATTTTCAGAAAAGCGAAAGAACATGATAAAAACTTAACTTGGGATTGTTACGATTCTGTGTCATGGTCAAAAATGGCGGATACTGGTATGTTGAATTTGCCATTAGTAGGGAGTAGTGTGGGGGAATCCTCCCGCCAATATTCTGGGACCTCCTTTCGATCAGGCGCGAGTAACGAATACCAGTCCAGGCCGAACGGCACCACAGGTAAAAAGGGGAGTTGTTGGAACTTTAACCGGGGTAAATGTACGAGGCCCCAGGGGTCATGCAAATTTAGGCACGAATGTAGCGGGTGTGGGCAAGCGTCCCATCCTGAGTCCATGTGCAGAGCCAAAACGGGTGATAACGGGGGTAGAGGAGGCGCCAAACAGGTCTGAAATAGTCCGAGGGGCGCCTTTACCTACTCCGATTGATACCATGGCAATGATTCCTTGGCTCAGCGAATACCCGTACCACGCTTCCGCTGGGGTGTTGCGGAACGGGTTTTCATATGGTTTCCGCATCCCAGTGGGGGAGTTTCAGGGTTTAGCGAAATGTAAAAACCAAATATCAGTCTTGCAGCACACGACCGTGGTACAGGAGAAGATTGGGAAAGAGGTGGCTCGAGGTCGAGTCGCCGGTCCGTTTAATGTGCCTCCGGTTGCTAACTTTGTTTGTTCCCCCTTAGGGGTGGTCCCCAAGAAGGACCCGGGTGAGTTTCGGCTGATACATAATTTATCAGCCCCACGTGGTTTTTCCGTAAACGATGCGATAGACCCGGCAGTGTGTTCAGTACGGTATGCATCTTTCGATGAGGCCGTAGCCATTTTGAATCGCCTAGGGCCCGGTGCGCTGATGGCGAAATCTGATATCGAGTCAGCGTTCCGGTTGCTCCCGGTACATCCAGACGATCAGCGTCTTCTTGGTTTCATGTTTCAGGGACACTATTACATGGATAGATGTATGCCAATGGGGTGCTCTATATCTTGTTCGTATTTTGAGCAGTTCAGTTGTTTCCTGCAATGGGTCTTCACAAGGAAGACGGGGTTTCATCAGGTTATGCATTATCTCGATAATTTTTGTTTCTAGGGGCAGCCGGGGATCCGGAATGTGGTCAGGCTTTGAATGAATTTTGTGTCTTAATGAACCATTTTGGTGTGCCATTGGCACCCGGTAAGACGGTGGGTCCTTCGACTTGCCTCGAGTTTCTGGGGATCGAGCTCGACTCGGAGGAGGGTTGTTTTCGTTTACCAAGAGAAAAAGTGCTTAGGTTCAGGGCATCCCTGGAGACGTGTATTAGTCAGTCTAAGGTTAAGTTGCAGCAATTACAACAATTGGTGGGACAGCTGAATTTTGCCCTGAGAGTAATACCGATGGCCCGCCCCTTTTCCCGCTCGATCGCTCAGGCCATGGTCGGCCTGAAGGAGGGTCACCATCGCACGAGGCTCTCGGCCGAGGTTCGCCAGGACATGCGCATTTGGTTGGCATTTCTGGCGGATTTCAATGGTCGAGTTGTCTGGAACAAACCGGCGGTGTCCTCCGAGGAGCTGGGGCTGTGGACAGATTCGGCAGGGAGCATTGGTTTTGGTGCCATCTTTGGCACAAAATGGTCGGCTCAAAAATGGCCGTCATGGTGGCATGAGGATGGGTTGACGAGTAACATTGCTTTTCTTGAACTGTTCCCCATTCTGGTGGCCCTGAAAACTTGGCCTGAGGGGTTTAGAGATCACTCTGTGGTATTCTGGTCTGATAACATGACCGTGGTTGAGTGTATCAATAGCCAGGCGGCACGATGCAAATGGATCCTGAGGCTGCTGAAAGAAATTGTCTTGTTGTGTATGCAATTGAATGTCCTATTTAAGGCAAGACATGTGCCGGGGGTGATGAACCAAGCGGCTGATGCGCTTTCTCGTTTCCGTATGCAGGCCTTCTGGGGTTTTCTGCCCACAGCGGACCCGGTGGCGGCACCCTTTCCCGAAGCTCTCTGGTCTCTCGGTGCCCCGAACTACGAAACCTCGTGGGAGAGAGTTTAACACCCCGGACAAGGAAGGCATATGAAGGGGCATTCCGTTCCTATTTGGCCTTTTTGGGGACTGCTGGAGGGGAGCTTTGGGGCCAGGAGGAGTGGGTAGTAAATTTCCTGCTGTCCTTACATCAGGCAGGCAAATCTGTGGCTACTGCCCAGAGGCATCGGGCAGCCATTTCCTTTGTGGCTAGGGCTTATGGGATCCAGGACCCGACAGCGCCTTTCGTTGTACAAAAAGCGCTACGTGGGTGGCAACGCCTTGAGGGTCGCAGAGTAGATGAAAGGCGCCCGATAGGTCTGGATAGGCTGGCCCTGTTATTATCTGTACTCCCTTCAACGTGTTCATCCCAGTATGAAACAGTGTTATTCCGAGCCGCTTTTGCGCTGGCATTCCATGGGGCTATGCGGGTAAGCGAACTAGTGGCGAGGAACAAGCGGGATGTGACGGGGGGACTGTGCCGAGAGCACGTTCAGGTCAGAGGGGAGACAATGTCCGTCTCGTTTGTCAGGTCCAAGACCGACCAGGGTGCGAGGGGGGACTGCATAATCATACAAAGGATTCCTGGGTCCTCCATGTGCCCTGTAAGTTGCGTAGAAGAATATTTAGCGCAAAGGGTGGCATCATGGGGGGGGACATTGTTGCGACACGCTGACACCACCCCACTGACGAGGTTTCAGTTTCAGCGGGTGCTTGCGATGTCAATTTCCGCTGCGGGCTTGAACCCCGGCGAGTTTGGGACCCATTCCTTTCGGATAGGGGCTGCTACAGAGGCTACAGCCAGGGGTCTGAATGTCGAACAAGTTAAACGTGTGGGGCGTTGGTCCTCGAACTGTTATAAAAGGTATGTGCGGTTGCACATGTTGTGAAGCTGTAATGATGTACTCACGCTTCTTGTTTTCTTTGGTTTTCAGTTGCGCAAGCCTACGAGGCGGGGCGGACTGTGCAGTCGACCCAACACCGGGTCAGCGGTCAGACATCACCGGCTGTGAAAAAGGAGGTGTGGGTCGTGGGCCACTCATACGTGAGGCGGGCCGCGGACGTATTCAAAGCAGGTGACATGATTCACGTGGCTGGGGAATACGGGTACAGTGTGTCCTTCTACGGAAAGGGCGGGCTCTGTATTGACCAGTTTCAATCATTTTTTGAGGGTTTGTTAGGGCGGATGAGGTCACCGCCGGCTATAGTCATAGTACATCTTGGGGGCAACAATTTGGTGTCCACTGGTAGACGACTACTTCTTGAGGCAATGCTTTCCACTGTAAGTTGGTTAGCGAGAAGAGTTCCAGGGTGCACCATCGCATGGTCCCATATGATACAGCGAAAAGTGTGGCGGGGGGCTCTTTCAGTTGCTGCTCTGAATCATTCAGTAAGGAAGATTAATAATAAAGTGATTCGATTGTTCCGTTCAAGTACACTGCATTCTATTTCGCATGGTTGTATTAAAGGGGACAGTATGTATTTGGGTGATGGTGTTCATTTGTCCCGGGTGGGGAACGAATTACTCATAGGAGACCTGATAGCTTGGCTGGGGACTTTAAGACATGACCTTTAGGTAGGAGTGTGTGGGGGGTCCGGATAGCTGGTCAACTATCCGGCCTGTGGCGGTAAGGTCATGATCGGTGAGCACTAATTGGTAGATCCCTATGAGTGGGCGTCACCCATTACGGATGGGAGCGCTCGAGGGAGGTGGCCATTGGCCCCTCAACGGGTAGGCGGTCCCTTCTAAGGATGGGACGCCGAAAGGAAAGGAAAGGCGGTCAAGGCCCCTTCCTGGGTAGGAGGGGCTACAGCCCCCTCCTGGGGAATTTCCCGGGGCCAGGATATCTGCGACGGCAGATGTGGTAAGTTGTGTGGGGTTTGGGAGGGGGCCTACGCTACCTTCTAGATACCTCACACGAGTCCTCGAACGACCTTTAAGTGGCGTCGAGTTTATTGGGGCCCCCATCAAGTCAAGGGAAATTGGTAGTTGCACTTGAGGTACACCTCTGTGCGGTCGCCCCTCACAAGTGAGGGGGATATTTCGGGTTTAGGGATCTTGACACCGGTTACGACCTTGCCGTTGGCCCTTAAACGTTAGGATGTACAATTTCAAAATTTCAAGTTAATGTTTTGTAGGATGTTAGTTCGGCTAGGAGAACCTTTGTATTAGAGAATATGTTAAGGTTAGCCAAAACATCGCAATGTGGTAATGAAATTGTACATAATATGAAACTGTTATTTTAATGTTTTATTTTGTTTCATATTTTAATAAATACGGCCGGGAGGGTCACTCCCTCCCGTCTTCCAAAAGTTCAGAACTGTTTCCGGTTTCCCATCCTTGGGGAGTGTGTTGAGAGGGGGTGGCGGGTATCGCGGCCATATAGCATTTCATACATTTTTCTAGTTTGGTTAGTTTAGGACAGATTTCTGTAACAGATTGAACTATTCAAAGTTCTTGGTAGCTTTGCTCTTATTGTAAGGCTGCTAGTAATTTTATAGTGTAGGTTGAGTTCTGCCTAGTGGGGATTGGAAGGAATTAAGCCTTTCTTCTACTGTGATGTTTGTTTTTGCTTCCTGTACCAAGCTGCTGGCATAGACACAGTATCTTGAATTTTGGCTGGCATCTGTGTCCTGACCTATGCAGTCTGCATACCCATGTGCCCTCAAAGTAATCCATTAGGGGACTAAGTTTGTCTTCATTATTTTGCTAGGAGAGACTTTCTATTAGGATGTTCTAATGGTTGGCTGCTTCTGTCACAGGGGCATAGGCTAGTACATCAAGTTTTTGACTTCAAAGGCAAATTTGCTGTTAGTGGTGTATTCCACAGTTAGGCCATGATTATGAGTTCAGCAGTTCAACGCCTTGACCACCACGACCCTGCAGCACCCGCGGTCTACCACCCACCTGCCTGCCATATCACGAGTTGTGCTGTCTGAAAAGCTGACTGTGACCATGGCGCTCTTCCCGTTGGGACCACAGCAGTGTACAATGTTGGCATTGTGTCCTCTGATGCCTATTATGGCTGCACGGTTCTACTGGTACTCTCCCAGTGGCAGTTATCCAAAGGTGGTTGACCAATGCGGTACGCACGCAAAAAAGCACCTTAACAGTGACCATTGGATGGATTTAAAAACTACGCAGCTAATGTACTTTTGTCAAGTTGACATGCCTGCGAATCACACTATAAAACACAACACACCCTTGACCAAGATCCTTTGATTATCAACTGCAGCCCACAGGACAGTTACTACCATTAGGTGCATTTTTAGCTAAGGCACCCTTTTTTCATCTTCCCGTTTAGTACTCTTCACCACCTGTAATTTTTGTTTTTAACATTTTTACCTGTATCACATTTTCCTTTCATATAATCACGCCCCCCCAAAAATAACACGCTTCCCTGAGACTGAGTTGACAGTTATGGTGGATGAAATCATTATAGCAGAGACCCAACCTTTTGGGTCCTAAGTACAGCATACTCCTCAAACAGAAATGTGGGACACAATAGTCAATCAATCAATCAATCAATCAGACGTTCATAGAGTGCGCTACTCACCCGTGAGGGTCTCAAGGCGCTGGGGGGGAGGAGAGCAGAGCTGGGTCATTCGAAGAGCCAGGTCTTGAGGTCCTTCCTGAATGTGTGAAGCGCTTGGGAGCAGCTGATGTTGACCTGTAGCTCATTCCTGGTCTTGGCTGTGATGTAGGAGAAAGCTCTCCTGCCGGTTCTGTTTTTGCGGATGCGGGGGACTATTGCCACCCCGAGTTCGGGGGAGTGGCGGTTCCTCTTGGATACGTGGAAACATACTCGGTCATTGAGGTATTTGTGGCTGATGTTGTTGAGGGATTTGTAGACGTGGGTAAGGAGTTTGAAGTTGACCCTCTTCTCAACAGGATGCCAGTGGAGGCTTCATTGGTGTTGGGTCATTTGCTCGTGGCACGGAGTCCCTAGGACGAGCCTGGCAGCGGTGCTCTTGGAGTTTGTGTATAAGAGTTTGGTTGATTCCAGCTTCGATTCTACTGCTTATTATTGCGTGGGTAACTGTCTTTCAACGGTCAGGAGGATCTATTTGAAGGTCTTAAGGAGGATGCGGAGGCAGTTGAAACTGGTGGACGAGACCGCGTTAATCTGACTGTTCATGGAGAGGGAGGAGTCGAGGATTATGCCGAGGTTCTGGGCATGGTCTGTCGGGGTGGGTGTGCTCCTGAGGGCGTGGGGCCACCAAGTATTGTCCCATGCTGGGGGGCAGGGTCCAAGGATGAGGACCTCAGAGCAAATGCTGTTGGTACATCCCTGCGCACACATAACGACATTAGGACGAGGTGCACCAACCTTATGTTGAGGGTGCATACAAGGTACAAAAACCAACACCTGGAGACACAGGGGACTGGCGGTCCTCCCAGTATCCCATTACAATTCTTTCCCTGTGAGGAGGAAGCCTTGGCTATCCTTTATACTGAGGGCCTGACAGGAATAGCTACAGGGAGTGGACCCTGCTAAGTTACACTTCATTAACTGTCACAGTATCACAGTGTCATATTTGCTCTCAAGTCTGCTTTTGCTATTGAACTGTCTATTTACTTTCCTAACATGCATTACTCAACGTATCTGAGATGTTGGTTTGTCTGTGCAAATGTGTATTGTTGCATATAAGAGCACATGTATCCAACTCCATGACATGCCTCATGTTGGAACAGTGCCCGTAAGTGGATTACCATAAAAATATCATTCTAGGACCCATGATATGTGTGAATATGTAAATGTATGGTCCCTTTCAAATGCATAACAGGTATGGTACACTAACCCTTTGTCAAGGAGTCTAGCATCTTGGTTAGAGTTCCAGTCACAGGGCCTCATGGTAGTTGTAGTGCAATCTATCACAATTTACCAACACTTGACAAATGGTAAGCTGCATAATAAGAATATCGACTAAGTACCTACGCCATAGTAGTATATTGGTTTTATATGGGTTGGACTCATTGAAAATCATTCTCTTTTCGAAGGCCGCCATGTAGAGACATGCTACTCAGGGCGCGAACCTGCTTCCCGTGCAAGTGCCCTGGCTTTGGTGGTACAACTGTTTTTTTAATTCGAATACGTTTTCTGTCAGAGCCAGGATGGCACATTCAAGAATGAAGGGGATCGGGGTGGGTGAGTCATATATCTCATTAATGAGGGCATCCTCTATCACTTCCAAAGAGGCTCTTTGAAGGATATTTGTGTAGAGGGTTTCTACATCCAATGTGACCAGTAGGTCAATTTAGTTAGTGTGCTGTATATCATCAATTAGGCCTAGTGCATCCATATTGTCTTGCAGTAATGAAGGAGTCTTTTGTACCAAAGGTTGTAAAAAATGGTCGCAAAATCGGAACAAAGGTTCAAGTAGAGAATCCACCTGAAAAAATTGGTCAATCTAAGGGTAGAATATCTCTACATGGCGGCCTTCAAAAAGAAACTGATTTTTGATGAGTTTAACCCATACAAAACCAATATTATATATAGTGTAGGTACATAGACTATATTCTTATCTTCAGGAAGGGAGAACAATCAAGATGTGAGGACATTTGTACATTTATTAATGCTCTTTTTTTGATTTGCAGGATATTAGCTTTAAAAAAAATTGAGTTTTATAAGTACATCTGTTCATATTGCATACATATTCAGGACACATACCCTCAATACAACAATGCAACATAGTTAACAACTTACAATACATGTTCATGCATATCATACAGTACATTCAATACAGTGTGCATCCCTCAACTGTCCCACTAGAGAACCAGCATCCCTTCCAATGTTTCTGTCAGTGCCCCACATGCCCCCTGTCTCCAACTACGGACCTAGTTCATGACCTATCTAAATGCAGTAGGGTTCCCTAGTAGGTATGTTTTTACAGGGCTCCAAATATTTTTCAGTTTGGATGCGATCGGAAGCTCCTCAGCATAAACGTCCAGCTAAACTGTACAATATACAACATCTAAGCCATGCCTTCATTGTCGGCACCGCCTTCCCACCCCAGTTTCTATCTACCAGTCTCTTGGACAGTAATAGCGCAATAGCTACCAGTTTATGATAACTCTATTGAATTCCTTTCAGCAAGCCAAATAGACATCCCTGTGGCGTATATTTGACCTCCTCCAAAATCATCTGTGAAAGAAGTTGCATCACTTTGCCGCAAAATAATGACACATTTTTGCAACACCAGACTAGATGCATAAAGTCTACGTTCTCCACCCCACATCTTGCAGAGCATGAGTCCTCATGCAGCCCATGTCGGTTCAGGCAGTCTGGCATATAATACATCTTCTGCAGATACTCAAAATGGATATACTGAGGTTACAATTTGCCTTGAGGCGCCCAGTCAATGTATAGCATGCCACCCAATCTTCCCATACCAACGGCATATCCAATAAGGCATTCCATCTTTCATACGCACCAGACGTGACCTTTGGGTTCTCAGCGGGAGAGGCAGTATATAATCTTGTTATTAGGCCCTTCCTTCTTTCCATGGACAGCAGCACCTGAAGCACGTTTAGAACCCTTGGCTCGTCCAGGTACTCCGGATATATCATTTGGATTGCAGCACGCAGTGTAGCATACACAAAACCCAGCATAGCAGTATACTGTTTGTTTGAAGAGAGGGCATCTAATGTTATAAACTTCCCACTTGGGTATAAATCACGTAGTGTAGCAACCCAGCCATCTTTAAAGTGCCCAATGTACCCTGCTCCTGTGTAAATGAGATGACAGGGTGTGCATCTCTCAACAAAGTCGGTGCATATATATAGTCCCTGCCCGCCCTTACCCGTAGTTTCCTCCATCCACAGTTAGTGCAGGTCACTGTGCTGATGTGCGCCCTGGAGTTCAGAGGATAGTCATAGAGTAATATCTCTGAAAGTGGAATTGGGTGAACGTTCTCCACCAGATGTGGCAGGAATCTTTGTAGAAAACAATAATAATGCAATAGTATAGTCTCATATTCGGTGCTCCAAAACCACCACGCTCAAATGGCTGAACCAGAGTATCCCAGCTGCAGCGCGGTTTCTTTCCCGCCCACACCAGCATCGACAAACATGCCTGAAGCGATTTGCAGAATGCTTCATTCAGCACTATGGGGATGTTCAATAACAAGTACAAGAATCTAGGCAATATCGTCATTTTTATTACTGCATTGTGATCCGATAGGGACTGTGGGACACGTATCTATCTGGACATCTGGTCTACTAGCGTCATGATCACTTGTCCATAGTTCATTTGAACTACTACCTCTGGGTCCCTGTGCACCCAAATCCCAAGATATTTCACAGATTCCATAGCCCATGCCTAAGGGAATTTCGACTTATATTGCGTAATGCACTGTGTTAGGGGTAATATTACTGATTTATACCAATTTATATTAAGGCCTGAATACCCTCCAAACTTCACATACTCCTAAGTAGAGGGACTAAGTTTGCCTCTGGCATTGGCACAAACAGCAGCATATCATCCGCATACAAAGATATGGTGAGCGGTCACTGCCGAAATCCCATTGCCGTCTGTTTATGCTGCTGTCTAACTTTACAGGCCAGAGGTTCCAGCACGAGAGAGAAAAGCATTTGTGACAGCGGGCATCCTTGCCGCCCCCCTCTGCATATTCGGATAGGGTCCGATACAAACTTATTAACCCTTACCCTCGCAGTCAGCTCAGTGTATAACAGATGGATCCATTGCACAAAGGGAGGAGGGAGCCCCATACGACTCAGCACTGTAAACATATAGCCCCAATGTATTGAATCTAAAGCCTAGGCGGCGTCAAGCACCACAGCTGCAACCTTCATTTCAGGATCAAGTTGATGCAATGTTGCAAACAAATTCTCAAATTATGCATCGTGGACCTCTCCTGCACACAACCCGATTGATCTGGTAGCAGCAGTGTGCGTACCAGTGGCTGCAATTTCATTACTGTTAGTTTAGTGAGTATTTTCATGTCTATATTCATGAAGGAGAGTGGCCGGTATGATTCACAGCATTTAATTAACTATCAGGGCCTCACGTAACGCAGGTGGTAGAGTCCAACTATCGTATGCCTCTGCATAGACCTCAACATGTTGCGGGCCAGCTGGTCAGCATATGTTTTGTAAAATTCACTAGGAAGATCATCCGTACCCGCCGCCTTGCCATTTGGCAATTTTTGTATATCCTCCTTAACATCGTCTGCCGTTAGTGATTGGAGAAGAAAGTGCCTTTGTCCCGAGGACAGCCATCCCAGTGCCACATGCTCGAGATAATCAGCTCAATAGGCCCTCATGGTACTCAGTGAAACCCAATAAGATTTCCGGTGTCATGTATCTTGACTCAGAGTCTTTGTCCAGTATTCAGATAGTTTTGCAGCCAGTGTCCATCTCGCTCTACCTCCTTCCCCATATGTTCTTGCTGTCCAGCGTCTGGACCTATAGTGCACCTCCTACTCTACAATTTCAACATGTTCAGTAATTAACTCTCTCATTTGAACAGGACCATTGGGCATCGACTGCAACAAATATTACCTTTTGAGATTCTGGCAGTATAAAAGGGGGTGGTGATGGATGGGGCATCTGAACCAATCAAACACTCAGACCACGTCAACAGTTCTGGGTTTAATCCATCACCGTTCTTTAGCCCACTCTGCCACCCCAGATCAGATATGGCCATATGCAAATCAGTCTGATACTGTGCCTCATGGGAACAGTCCAGCCCGAACTGCCAAGCCATGCCTTCCCTGGACCAGAAACAAGCTTCCTAGGACCGGTTTTTGGCATTACAGCCGTCTTCAGCCAGGCTTGCTTGAATCCAGTGGCAAAGTAAGAAAGGAACTCACATCTGAGCATACCCTGCCAACTTATGGTGAACAAAGCGGTACAAAAGGGGGTGGTGATGGACGGAGCATCTGAACCAATCAAACACTCACACCCAGTCAACAGATCTCGGTTTCATCCATCACTGCTCTTTAGCCCACTCTGCCACCCCAGTTCAGACATGGTCATATGCAAATCAGTCTGACCCTGTGCCTCATGGGAACGGTCCAGCCCGAACTGCCAAGCCATGCCTTCCCTGGACCGGAAGTAAGCTTCCTAGGACCGGTTTCTGGCATTGCAGCCGTCTTCAGCCAGGCTTGCTTGAATCCAGTGGCAAAGTGAGCAAGGGACTCACGTCTGAGCATACCCTGCCAACTTATGGCGAACAAAGCGGTACAGAAGGGTGTGGTGATGGACGGAGCATCTGAACCAATCAAAGACTCACATCCAGTCAACAGATCTGGGTTTAATCCAAAACCGTTCTTTAGCTCACTCTGCACCCCAGTTCAGACATGGCCATATGCAAATCACTCTGACCCTGTGCCTCATGGGAACAGTCCAGCCTGAACTGTCAAGCCATGCCTTCCCTGGACTGGAAACAAGCTTCCTAGGACCGGTTTCCGGCATTACAGCCGTCTTCAGCCAGGCTTGCTTGAATCCAGTGGCAAAGTGAGCAAGGGACTCACGTCTGAGCATACCATGCCAACTTATGGCAAACAAAGCGGTACAAAAGGGGGTAGTGATGGACGGAGCATATGAACCAAACAAACACTCACACCTAGTCAACAGATCTGGGTTTAATCCATCACCGTTCTTTAGCCCACTCTGCCAACCCAGTTCAGACATGGCCATATGCAAATCAGTCTGACCCTGTGCCTCATGGGAAAGGTCCAGCCCGAACTGCCAAGCCATGCCTTCCCTGGACCAGAAACAAGCTTCCTAGGACCGGTTTCTGGCATTAGAGCCGTCTTCAGCCAGGCTTGCTTGAATCCAGTGGCAAAGTGAGCAAGGGACTCACGTCTGAGCATAACCTACCAACTTATGGCGAACAAAGCGGTACAAAAGGGGGTGGTGATGGACGGAGCATCTGAACCAATCAAACACTCACACCCAGTCAGGTTTAATCTAACACCATTCTTTAGCTCATTCTGCACCCCAGTTCAGACATGGCCATATGCAAATCAGTCTGACTCTGTGCCTCATGGGAACAGTCCAGCCCGAACTGTCAAGCCATGCCTTCCCTGGACCGGAAACAAGCTTCCTAGGACCGGTTTCGAGCATTACAGCCATCTTCAGCCAGGCTTGCTTGAATCCAGTGGGAAAGTGAGCAAGGGACTCACGTCTGAGCATACCATGCCAACTTATGGCGAACAAAGCGGTACAAAAGGGGGTGGTGATGGACGGAGCATCTGAACCAAGCAAACACTCACACCCAGTCAACAGATCTGGGTTTAATCCATCACCGTTCTTTAGCCCACTCTGCCACCCCAGTTCAGACATGGCGATATGCAAATCAGTCTGACCCTGTGCCTCATGGGAGTGGTCCAGCCCGAACTGCCAAACCACGCCTTCCCTGGACCAGTAACAAGCTTCCTAGGACCGTTTTCTGGCATTACAGCTGTCTTCAGCCAGGCTTGCTTGAATCCAGTGGCAAAGTGAGCAAGGGACTCAAGTCTGAGCATACCCTGCCAACTTATGGCGAACTAAGCGGTACAAAAAGGGGTGGTGATGGACCGAGCATCTGAACCAATCAAACACTTACACCCAGTCAACAGATCTGGGTTAAATCCATCACCGTTCTTTAGCCCACTCTGCCACCCCAGTTCAGACATGGCCATATGCAAATCAGTCTGACCCTGTGCCTCATGGGAACGGTGCAGCCCGAACTGCCAAGCCATGCCTTCCCTGGAACAGAAACAAGCTTCCTAGGACCAGTTTCTGGCATTACAGCCGTCTTCAGCCAGGCTTGCTTGAATCCAGAGGCAAAGTGAGCAAGGGACTCAAGTCTGAGCATACCATACCAACTTATAGCGAACAAAGCGGTACTTAAGGGGGTGGTGATGGACGGAGCATCTGAACCAATCAAAGACTCACACCCAGTGAACAGATCTGGGTTTAATCCAACACCGTTATTTAGCTCACTCTGCACCCCAATTCAGACATGGCCATATGCAAATCAGTCTGACCCTGTGCCTCATGGAAACAGTCCAGCCCGAACTGTCAAGCCATGCCTTCCCTGGACTGGAAACAAGCTTCCTAGGACCGGTTTCCGGCATTACAGCCGTCTTCAGCCAGGCTTGCTTGAATCCAGTGGCAAAGTGAGCAAGGGACTCACGTCTGAGCATACCCTGCCTAATTATGGCGAACAAAGCGGTACAAAAGGAGGTGGTGATGGACGGAGCATCTGAACCAATCAAAGACTCACACCCATTCAACAGATCTGGGTTTAATCCAACACCGTTCTTTAGCTCACTCTGCACCCCAGTTCAGACATGGCCATATGCAAATCAGTCTGACCCTGTGCCTCATGGGAACAGTTCAGCCCGAACTGTCAAGCCATGCCTTCCCTGGACTGGAAACAAACTTCCTAGGACCGGTTTCCGGCATTACAGCCGTCTTCAGTCAGGCTTGCTTGAATCCAGTGGCAAAGTGAGCAAGGGACTCACGTCTGAGCATACCCTGCCAACTTATAGCGAACAAAGCGGTACAAAAGAGGGTGGTGATGGACGGAGCATCTGAACCAATCAAACACTCACACCCAGTCAACAGATCTGGGTTTAATCCATCACCGTTCTTTAGCCCACTCTGCCACCCCAGTTCAGACATGGCCATATGCAAATCAGTCTGACCCTGTGCCTCATGGGAACGGTCCATCCCGAACTGCCAAGCCATGCCTTCCCTGGACCGGAAACAAGCTTCCTAGGACCGGTTTCTGGCATTACAGCTGTCTTCAGCCAGGCTTGCTTGAATCCAGTGGCAAAGTGAGCAAGGGACTCATGTCTGAGCATACCCTGCCAACTTATGTTGAACAAAGCGGTTCAAAAGGGGGTGGTGATGGACGGAGCATCTGAACCAATCAAACACTCACACCCAGTCAACTTCCCCGGCAAACCTGGAGGGGAGGTCGCAGCTATTATACACTCCAAACTCAAAGTAAAGGTCTTGACCTGCCTCAACCTCCCGGAGTCGGAGAACTTAGTAATTAAACTAGAATCCCTCTGCGATACCATTGTCTGTGTACTTGTATACAGGCCTCCAAACCATATGCTGTCTTTCCCCATCTCCCTAAGCAAACAGATCGCAAACCCGGTCATCGACCAAGCCAAGGTCCTCCTTATAGGTGATTTTATCTTTTGGTTCAATGACCCCCGCGAAGGCCCACACTCTATTGAACTTACTGATCTCCTCACCAAACTTCACTCAATAGGTTTCCCTACCTACCCACCACAAAGGGCAAATCCTAGATCAAATTTGGACTAACTCCCTGTTGGTCACTGCCCCCGCTACGCTTCCTTGCCTATGGTCCGACCACTACCTACTTAAATTCACATTAGCCCACTCAACCATCAAGAAAGCCACAACGGTTGGAGGTGGCTTGACTAGGAAATGTAACACCCTAGATAAAAAGGAATTTCTGGAGACAATGAGTGGCACTGTCCCGTCCCCTCATCCTGACATCAACATATGTGAAGCCAACCTCTCTAGCTGGCTGCTAGCAGCAAGCGACACACATGCCCCCCTTAAGAAAGTTAAACTTGCGCGACGTGCAGGCGCCCAGAGATGGTTCTCCTCTGAACTCAAATCTCAGAAACTGTCCCTACGCCAACTTGAGCAACAATGGCGTCGCAACTATGCCCCAGACACGAAGCTCAGATTCATCAAAGCCCGGAAATAATACATGAAGGCTATTCTCTCTGCTAAAGCTGCCCATTTCTCTTTTCGCATCCTCAACTCAAATAACAGATCCAAAGAAATCTTCACTATCATGAACGAACTGGCCAACCTAGACAGTATCGTCCCCAGGGTCACCCCCACCCAAACTCTTTGTGACTAACTCAATGACTACTTTATTAAGAAAATTTCGTCCATCAAAGCCAGTATCCACAAACATCCCAACACGACCTCCCCCGCTCCCCTCAAAAACAAATGCACAATCAACAGCTTTCCCACCATCAGTCCGGAGACATTTCTAGAGCTCCTTGCTAAGGTCAAATCCGGTGCCCCCTCGGATAGCTGCCCTCCTCACATATTAAAATACTGCGTCTCCGCTCTCCCAGATCCTGCCCTCACCCGCCTCAATAACTCCCTATTATCTGGTCAAGCTCCTACAGCTTTTAAGGAGGCTACCGTAGTTCCACTCCTGAAAAAACCTGGAGCCGACCCCACATGCATGTCTAACTATCGCCCCATCTCCCTGCTCCCCTTTTTAGCAAAGGTGATGGAGGCACACGTAGCCAGATGCCTATCCAATTTCCTGGAAGAGTGCAACTACCTCGAGCCCCATCAGGCAGGTTTCCGGCCTGCGCACTCGACTGAAGCTGTCATACTAGCCGCATTGGACACACTACGCGACTGCGCAGACGACAGCTCCCCGCAGGCCTTGGTACTCTTGGATCTCTCGGCCGCGTTCAACACGGTCGACCATACTATTTTGGTCGACCCTGTCAGACAAGCCGGCATTCAGGGCACAGCGGCCAGCTGGCTAAGATCCTTCTTGGAGAACAGATCCCAGGCCGTCCATCTCAATAATCTGGTAGCCCCCAAACAGAGAATTCCACAGGGCTCCTCCCTGTCCCCCCACTTGTTCAATCTTTACATTCCCCCCCCCTGATTCAGTTTCTCAGGGATAGGAAGGTGACGGTCTTCAACTACGCAGACGATCTACAACTACTCTTCACAATAGACAGCACTGAGAGCTCAATTACCAATTTTCAGCCAACCCTGAGGTACATCCAACTTTGGATGGACCAAAACCATCTTAAGCTAAACCCTGGCAAGACTGAGCTGGTACTTACAGGGGACAGTCACAAGTACTGGGGCCCGCATTACTGGCCTCCATCTCCCTCATCCTGGGCAAAAACACTAGGAGTCACACTAAACAGCGATCTTTCACTTAAAACACAAGTGGGTCTTGTAGTCTCCAAATGTTTTTGCCAACTTATGAAAATCAGGAAGGTCCGCCATCTCCTCATGCTAGAAGCCCTCACCCAGGTGGTGATAGCCACCGTCCTGTCTCACCTGGACTACGCCGACTCTCTATACCTGGGAATGCCTTTCTATCTGCTACAGTGACTGCAGATGGTCCAGAACCACGCAGCCTGACTGATTCTAAGACAACCCAGATGGCAACCAGCCACCCCGCTCCTAAGGAAACTACACTGGCTCCCCATGTCTCAACGATGCACCTTCAAAACGGGATGTCTGATCTTCAAATCCCTGCACGGAAAAAGTCCTATATTAATAAATAACTTGATACTCAGGCATACCCCTGCCCGCAACCTACGCTCAGCCCACCTCTCACTTCTGCACACCCCCTCTTTCAGACGGAAGCGCACAGGAGGCTGCAGATTTGCCACTCTCGCCCCCAGACTTTGGTACTCATTCCCCTTGGAGATCCGTGCTTGTTCGGATCTCATGAAATTCAGAAGAGCCCTTAAAACCTGGCTCTATGAGCAAGCGTACAACTAATGTTCTTTCGGGTAACGGATTCTGCCTTCTTTCCTACAGCGCCATGAAACCAACTGGTGTAAGTGCACTCTATAAATCATTCTTAACGTTAACATTAACATTCTGTATTTATCAGTTGATCTGCATTATTCTAATCTGAAAAAAA
This sequence comes from Lissotriton vulgaris, assembly GCF_964263255.1. Classification (NCBI taxonomy): domain Eukaryota; kingdom Metazoa; phylum Chordata; class Amphibia; order Caudata; family Salamandridae; genus Lissotriton; species Lissotriton vulgaris. The sequence continues at coordinate 490,124,004 of NC_141685.1, forward strand.
GTGTACACAATTGTTACTGTGAAGTACAAAAACATCTGTATTTCTTTACACCTTCCTGTTCCATTGTGTGTTTACAGATCCAATACCCCTTATTATCATCATTCACAATAACATTTGTTTTTCAATATACACCGGTGTGCTTTGATGTTTTCTGATATAATCTGATGTTTTCATACTTTGTTAGAAAACTATAACTGTGTTGTAGTGTAGTTCCTATTTTCCCAATAGGCCCTGCGCATTGGAATAACATAAACAGTAGTATCGACGTAGAAGTGCGGATCTTCCAGTCCTCTACTGACTATGCTAAACTTAATTGGGTTTGTTACCAACTAGCTCAGAGGTCACTGGAAACTTTCTTGACTGAATAGGAAGTGATCAGCTTCCCTGGCACAGCCAAGAAGGGATTCAGTTTTCCAACAACCGTGCAACATGACAACTTTGCTCCTCAGATAAGAGTCAATCTCTAGAGTCATTGAATTAATAGACAGTTATTTTACTCAGTCAGTTGTTGTGCAGATTACTTTCACAATATGTAGAGGATAGCGAGACGGGCGTTTTCAATAAAAGGTATTATTTATTGAACAGTCTTTCTTCTTATACAAGGGAAATGAATTGCCACAATTGCAAGACTTGTTATTATAAAAAGTACGTACAGTAAAATGAGTATTGCGAAATAATACTGTAAAAGCATTGATATGGTTTCTTAGCCATACAACGGTTTAAAATGAATAAAACATATATACATTCATATATACATTAGCTAACGTACTCAACTGGTGCTTCTAACTACGCCTACCCCAGTGTACCTGACATAAGCCTAATACTTGGGAGGGGAGTAAGTAAGTAGCTTTAGTTAAGTTGGTTTTGCCAAGGTTTGCCTCAAGAATTCTCTCTAAGGGTTTAGTCAACACCATACCTCTGAAATAGAATGATGGAGGTCTGGTATCTCCTTCCAGGGACTCGATATCCCAGTCACTCGCAAGAGTAGGCTGGAAACGCCGGAGCTGGATTTCTCGGCAGGAGAAAAGACAGCGCCTCTCTCAGCGCGTCAAAGAGGAGGAGGAGGGGCAGCGTCCGCGGGCAGCTTGCATCTGCTGGGCTCTTGCAGGGGGACGGCTGTTCAGCTCCTAAGTTCACCACACCATTGTTCACTCGTTAGCAGCGATAGCAGTAGCGATAGTAGCTTCAGCGATGGTATCATCAGCAGCAGCTTCAGCCTTTGCTTAAGGCAACGTTGGTAATATTTATACCTGAAAGGTGCCTGGTTTGACGTAAGTTTTTGGACATAAGACGTCAATAAAGATGTCACTAGGAAGTGATCGTCTATCAGTGCTCATTAGAGTTCTATTACTAATCAAAACCTAGCAAGCGGGGCTTTCCCAGGTTGCTGAGTTTTTATCTTGTTGAAGAACTCGGAGTGTTAATCTAGGAATCTTAGATAGTGGCCTCCGCTGTGTCATTTGCACTAATGAGCTGCAAAGGAAGTTGCAGAGGAAGCGATTCTGAAATGTGGCTTTGTTCGTGTGAGGCCAGAGACGAGTTTCTGAATATTGCATTTGATCAGTTATGCCAATATAGGGGTACAAAGGGATTATAGCCGTATAGGGGAATAAGGTCACAGTATTGATCAGGGTCCTAGATTAGAACGCGACAGTATATGAGTTGTTTGTGCATGAAAATATATAAATATACATAAAGAAATGAATCTGCAAGTAAGATTTAAGAACGTGCACTGCGTAAAGAGCATAAATAATCGAAAAGCTGAGTGTTTAAACAAATGCCTTGTAGGCACACCTACCAGATCATACTATATTACCCAAGCCATCAAGGGTTGATTGGGTTTCCTACTGTACTGAATACATCACATTTGAGATGGGCAGACGATTATCTTTTATTAATTGAATTGGTGGAAATTTAAGGTTCATATGGGATAAGTACCTTCAACCTGCAGAGAGAAAGCTATGACAATGATTTGCGTGTAGTCTGGGCAATGGCCCAGCCTGGGCAAGAGTTATAGTGGCAGGAGCATTGATTCACAGAGTAATATCCCTGTAGACCAGCTAATCCATCTATGTTCCCAGATAGAGTCATCTGTACCACTAGCAGCCCTGATAGCTGTTGCATGGTTAATTTAAGTAATGGCGACTGAGGTGGCCGAGTGACCTGCTACTTCTTTCCATTGAACCACAGTGTTAATGTGTGTCTGTCATTAATGAAAGCCCCTTATTCACACAGGTCTGTTGACACTTTTCCAGTAGTATTACTTCCACTGTACAGGCCTATTGCACATCTGAGACATAAACAGTGTAGATAATGGGTTACTTCTAAATAGATTTAGAAATGTTAATCATCTATTTGGTTAAATATTTCTTATCACACAACACACACAATGGTATGTTGATTGTCATCATTGTAACCGTTCAGCATATGGCAAAAGGTGTATTGTGTCATGGCAGTACATACTGCAAAAACTCATTCTGAGATACTATGATATCTCAATAGGTAGTCCACATGTACACACATCCACCAGAGAGGTAGCTCTCAGTGACACACATACCAGCGTTTTACATTGTGACATTCTTAGAATTTTGTGTATACTATGGCACTCACCTACATGGACCATATGCATCAATGCAATGGCCTTACCAGGAAAGGTTTCTGGACAGTCATGCACAGGTAATTTACCCTTTAGAAGGTCCAAACGGTGTGCTGTGTGCCAAGGTACCTTACATTGAATAGCATCTGTTACCACGCCTGTCAAAACTATGCGTGGCTTCACAATGCAATCAATACTACGACTGTGTCATTACAACGAGTTCCATTCCAACACAAGTCATTAAAACAACTTGCTTTAGGGAAGCGCTGTACTTTGGAATAGTTTAAATTACTATTCCAACTCTAGTCAGTGTATCAATAGGGAAGGTGTTGGAGCTAAAATCCAACACCAGTCCACATCGAATTCCCTAAAGCAAGTTGTTGTAATGCTTGTGTTGTAATGGAACTCGTGGTAACATCACAGTAGTGGTACTGACTGTGTTGTAAAGGCACTACAATGTAATGCCTGCATTGTAATAGATGTTTCCCCCTTACATCATATTCCATGTAGGGCGGCCCTGGCCTACATTTTAGTTGGCGGCCTCAGTCAGTGTAAGTTATGGCCAGAGTTGAGGTTGGTCATCAGTTGACCACAAAAGTGTGTATCCAGGCTTTGGTTTTGCTTAGCATATGACATGGACACATGCATTATTTTGACTATTGAGTAATGTGTATCAACCCTACAGGTATTCTCAAACTTTCAGTTACAATCTGTTTCTACATTTATTATATCCATAGAGGTCAACGCCCATCAGAAGATGGCTATTTGGAGAGCCATCACCCAGAAGGTGCAGACCCTGCTGGTCTTTAACCAGCTTAGCGTCCACTGCAGAAAGAGGTGGGAGAACCTGCGGTGCTGGACCCAGAGGATCGTGGAGGTCCAGCTGGGTAGTCCTCCCAACGCGGAAGGGGTGCTCGCCGACCGCTGCCGCCCTGCTGGCCCTTATACTGGCAGTGGCCTACCCGGATCTTGATTGGAGGTTGAGTGCCCCACAGCAGCTAGATGGGAGTGAGTCCTGACTAGAGACATACATGTTAAAATTCCAACTTTGAGTTTTACAGACAGGCATTTCACCTACCATATTGCTGGTCGCCCATATGCCACACACACTCAAGATTAGTTCTTCTTAGTGTAGGTCTGGTAGTAGGTGCATACTGCTGTGCTGTGCATATTACCTTTCTGACCTGGAACCCAGCAGACTTCTGTCCTTTTTTTCTCCTTTTGAGCAGACACCTGGCTGAGTGAAGTGAGTAATAATAATATCATGTTCTCAGTAAATCTGGAAGACAATTGTACCACACAGGCAACTTGTCTTGCTTATGTGAGGAGTGATATTCACACCCTACTGTCTCTCATGTGATGGTGACACTATTACATGTAACATGACATAGAGTGTACATTAGCCATTGGTAAGTACAGGTATACAGTGAAATGAGAGTGCAAACTTCACTGGTGCCATCAGCATTAGTGCCTACATGTTAGCGAGTATGCATTTGCCAGTTGATGTTTCACCTGCAATAGTGTTTCAAAACACTCCTTAACTGACTGGTGATATGCATGAGCGAGTGAGATGTAGATGTAGGGATCATATGTGAGTGTTTACACTGATCCTGACAAGGCAATCTGAATATGCAATACCAAACAGTGGTGTGAAGTGCCTTTCCCACTGGGACTCTAGTGATCCCCCATCTTCATTTCGTAGATGATATGGGGCATCCAAAACATTCAAAAGTGTATTGGCTTGTTGATATACAATCTATGACTGGTGCCATCACCTGTATTAAACAGGATTGGGGGTGTTCATTTGGCTATATGGAGGCTTGTGCTGTGTGAATTTGGAGTATCTATCTCCCAAATGTTTTGACCTCAATGTTTTCAGGGAACTTTATATGCTAAGTGTGATACATAGCTAAACTACATGTGTACAGCTTTCATTTGACTTTTCAGATAGAGGACATGGAGTGCAAAGTGTCATCAGTGTGCAATGAGCATTTGCATATGACATGATGTCTGCCACAACAGTGATTGATGATACATTGGTTTTGTAATAGGCCTTCATCATGATATGTTATGAGTAATAGTTAGATTTGTTTAACTCTGGGCCTTGTATGAGCATTGTATAAATCTCACACTTGTATCCTTGCTATTTGGTTTCATCATTTTACAATGGTAGACCTCAAGTGCCAAAGTATGCAAGGTGATCAACTATCCATGTATGGTCATAATAATGAAGTGTAGACAACTCCATCAATACATTTGGGCCTGTCTGGCATTATGACATGAGTGGACGCAACACCTTGCAGGTTATGTAGCATGCTAAGTTTGAAGCCTATAGAGTGAGCCATGAAGCTGGTGAGATATGTGGGCTTCTTCAATATTTTTTGTTGATTTGTGATGGTCAGGTAGAGTAGTGCAGTTGCAATTAACCCATGTTACATGTCTTTTTAGATACATACAGGACAATCGGAGAAGGGGCCAAAGAAGGCGGGGATGCAGCTGGTTGCAGCAGTTTCGGATGTGACATGTCAGACACGGAGTGACCCAGTGACCAGGAGGGTGTGGGGGAGTGCATCGGACGACAGCAGCGCAAGCTTTTAATCTTTTCAGTCATCCTCCGGTGGATAATACAGAGTGGTGGGGGATCCGACAGGACCTTTACCACCTTCATCCTGGTTCACCACCCCCAGTTCAAATTACGCCCTCCATGCTTTCCTCCAAATTTGTTGCTGCTGCTCTAATAAGAGGGGAGCAATAATCTTTTCTCTGGCACCTCAGCCCCTTTCCCGGTTAGCCCCTCTGCCCTGGGCGAGGAGGCTATTGACCTGCTGAGGAGCATCACTGTGTATCAGAATTCTGTCCCGAATGTCATCCAGGGGCGAGGCAACCACCTCTCCCAGATGGTTTTACATAGAAAATATTCACACAGAAATGCCTGGCTTACAGAGATCTTTTCAGGTTGTGGCCTCCTCCCTCATGGCAGCCCTTCTCCTATCCCAACCTTCCACCCCACCCCACCTCCTGCCCCTTCCCCATCCAAATTCGCTATCGGCATTCCTATCCAAAGCACATGCACAACTAAGCATGCACACACTTCATCAGACACAAGCACTGCATTCAAACACAACATCCCCAAAACTCAAATATGCACACATCAGACACTCACCTGCACTATTCATACCCACAGATGACATAGCAACACACACAAAGTTCTCCACAACACACACAGGCACAAAACACAACTGCTCACAGTCACCCACACAACTGACACCAACACAACACACAGGGTGGAGAGCAGACACAGCTCACACTTCCACTCCCTCTTCCTCCCAATCTGAATTCCATCAAGACCATCCTACCCATTTTCCCAGTGCAGATGTCTTACTTGCCCTTGCCCTTTCCCCTGTGAAACCTGACCCATCCTTTCCCAAAGTCTCAAAATCCTCTCCCACAACCAAACCCATCCCTTCTACCCCCTACTCTATTCCAGAGAAACAACATCCCAAACCCCCTAAACCAAGCCTAAAAAAGAATAAAACTAAAAAAACACAGACAAACCCATACCTTCCACTTCCCACTCCACCCAAAAAAACAGCACACCTACCCCCCTTAAACCAACCCCAAACCCCAAACTCAAAAAGACTCCTCCCAAGACTAAACCCACCCCTCCCTAACCCATCTTAGAGGTGCTTGCTGTGCCCAATCGATGCCCTTTTGTGAAGAGAATCCCTGACAGTGTCAGTAAGGGCAAGTTTGGTGGCACAGCATTGTGCTGTGGCATATGACTTTATCTAGGACTGGCCATTGACCTTTGTTTCCCTTGATGTGTTGCTGAAGTTGTAATAAAACATTTCATATTTTTGAAGTCATTGGTCCTGCTATTACTATTCTAACTATTGGATTTTCTTGTATTGTTAGTGATATGTGACTACATTTGTGTTTGTTAGATCCCTCACTGCTGATCCATTTGAAGTGGTTAGTATGATGTGACCTTGGGCCCAGTGCTGGACTTACACAGGACAAGGTATAATGTTGGATATGCTGTAGATGTGGGATGAATTCTGATTTGTACAGACATTGCAGTGGGTGTTGTATGAAATGGTAAGCATTTTGGCTTGTCCTGAACACTGTCCACATCATTTAGGTTGTGGGTGTCTGTATGATAATGTAGGAAATGTGTTAGGTGTGTTTATGTTAGATATTTGTTTATCCGCACAAGGAGGGCATTAACTTGTCATACCTTCATGGATTTCTGCATTGACATGTGTCCATTTTCCTGTGTGTACCTTATAGCTACTTTACCTAGCTGGTGACACATGCTCTTAACTGCTGTGTTTGCTTTCATAAGTTGCATTTACAGATTCCCTACACATGCATAGCACTTGGTTATGCTATTGGTTCTCCCTGATATACTTAAATTCACAGGTCCAGTGCACATTGGGTTTGTCAGGCATGTACTAAAAATACAGTGCTCCAGGGCCCCAAACTTTCAGGGTTCCCCCTGATTGAGGCAAAGAAATCCTGCAAAGTGTTTCCATTGGGCCATTAGAATGCTTCTCACACTGATTCTATGTAATCCCATTGACTGACATTGCCTTTCATGTGGGTGATGGGTGAGAGTCCATTACAGAGTTGTAGCAGAGAAGATGAGTTTCACTTTAATGGCACATCCCTACAGATGTTTCTTTGACATCATAACAGGACCTGGGGTGTGTGCAATGTGGGTGTGTCAACAGAAACTGTAGCATATTGGTTTGAGGTGCAGTCACAGAGGATCATGGTAGTTGTAGTGGTTTCTATGTGGACTTACCAAGACTAGACAACTGGTAAGCTACATGAAAAGTGACCACCAGTAGTGACATGGCAGACAAATGAGAAAGGGCAAAAGGAGTATTGCATCTTAGCTTTAGGTGCAGTCACAGGACCTCACTGTAGTTTCAGTGATTTCTATGTGACTCACCAAGATTTGACAAATTGCAACCTGCAGGAAAAGTGACCATCAGTAGTGAAATGGTAGACAAGTGTAAAGGGGCAAAAGAAGTGTGTCATAGACATTAATTGGTGTGATATTGATGAGGAGGTGCTGCTTTGGAACACAAATGAATACACACATCACTATCACTGCATATGAACACATATCTAATGTCCATTTGTGTACATTATGCCTGGGCAACATCAGTGTTTTGGCTTAGGAGAGCATCCTACTGATGTCTTTGTGATAGTAATATTAAACAATCGTAGACAGGGTCCCTGTAAATATGTTTTACTTAGGGACCCCTACTCCATTGCCTGGTCCATGGCAGGGCATCGTTTTGCTGAGGAGTCAATAGAAACTGGTAGTTGAATGACTTACTGCCAATGTCATCCACAATGGAGTGGGTTTTGGACGTGATCAAGCAGGTACAACAGCTGCAGGACATGTATGATCGGCTCCATGGTAGCACAAGACGTGCAGAGATGAGTGGAGGTGAGATTCGCCCTTTTATCCCTCCCTTTCTTCCGTCTCAGGTGTGGTGGTTGGACCACCATGGTCCCGCCGGCTGTTAAGCAATGCGTATTTTGGCCAATGTTTTCACTGGTGGTCTGATCCTCCCACAGTCTCATTGACCTATTCTGCGGCTACCACGATCGGAGTTGGCTGGTGGAGTCAGCGGGACTGCTGTGGTGTTTATTTCATGTAACCACATGTATTGTAATATGGTAGTCAACCACTGAGGATGCGGCGGTTAGACTGCAACCATAGGCATGGCGGTTCCTGGACAGCCAAACTCGTAATCAGGCCCTTAGCGCAGATTTATGTATGTGATGCCATATACTTTGATTAGAATGATAGTAAAATTCCTGTATGGCTAAATGGGAGTATATTTTTAATACAGATTGCATCATAGCTACCTCAAAGTCAATAATAACTTTTTGGAGAGTAGTTGTTGTCTCTTGCTTAACGTGGTTTAGCAGTTCCAAGTAGGTACAGCCTTATTTGTTTGGAAGTAATGCACACTTAAAAGGCATATTCGTTTTTTAAAATTCACCATGTGATGTATAGTTGATGGAATGGTTTGGGACACATTTTAAATGTGCCAGCCATAATCCATGTTTAACATTGGGCTACTTTGAGTACATTTTTATGGGCAGCAAACATAGGTATATATTTGTCATTACTTTTATTATCAGAAAATAGGAATTGTTCCTCTCTGTGGGTGATTGTAAGCTATGGTGGGATGTCTATATCTCTGTATGTTTTAGGAGCATGTAGGATGTTGCCTGTGGCCCTTTTATTTCATGTTATGAGGAATTTTAAGGTGGGTATGCATGGTAACTGGCCTGTTATATATTTTGATATATATCACTATTTGACATATTACACTATTTGTGGTGAGGGTTTTTGGGTACTAGTGCTTGCTTCTCTAATATTTTCTAATACTTCTCTCACTTCTATTACTCTTACATTTGAAGGGTAGTTATGCTCTTTTCCATTAACTACTACCGGTCTTTTGGTAGTTGCCCTCTCATAAAATGCATTAGAATAATATCTGGCCCATTTCCAATTTATATGTTCAGCAGAAACATTTTCTTGACTGTAGGTGTAGCCCATGTAACACAATAACAATTTCCCCTTCTGTGATGCTATACATTTTGCACCTTCTGCCATTATGTCTTTATTTACTGTAATATTATGAATATAGAAAAATTGTTATTTAATTAATGTTATTTATTAATATAGAGTTAAATATACCTTTTCGTTTTTTTCAAAACTTACTTGTATGTTGTTTAACAAAGTTTTGTCTTGGAAACTTTTTCTTCGAAAGCTTCTTCTCGAAGCAGGTGTTTTTCTGTTGGAAGATAAAAGTTGTTTATATTTTGCATATATTATGTTTTTAATGTTTATTGACATTTAGGTTATTCAGACTTTTAACTGTTGCTGTTTTAGTAAGTTTAAAGCTGTTTTTTTAGATATACTTACATTTTTGTGGCCTTTGATGTGTGCTTGTAGTTAGTTGAAGGTTGAATAATCTGTAGATAATTAATACATGTTAAAAACTAGTTTAGTAATTGTGTATTAGGAATTGTTTTTTAAAGTTGACATTATTTAGCTTCATATTTTAAATACAATTATTACTTACTTGGAGAAGTGGATGTTCAGTTGTATATGTTACAGACTTCTCTTTTGCAGGGAATATCCGGCAGAGTTTCCTCCTCTTCAAATGTTGGCGTTTTTGTAGCTATTTTTTGGTTTAAATTATTGTGGCTTGTACATTGTTTGTTTAATCAGTAAGTTAGTCATTTTATTGTTTATAGTTTTGTATAGTTGAATATTTTTGGTTGTTTTATCTTCATTTCATTACATTTTTCCATTATATCCTTATTTGGAAGATGCCAGTTAGTGTTTTTTTATGCTCGTATTTGCGATATCCTATTTTATTTACTACTGTATGTATTTGTTTTAAGTACAGAAACAATATTGTTGGTAAATATAAATATGTGTTGTATGTAATTGGGATGCAAATATGTGTAATGTATAATTTAGAGGAGTTTTATACTTATATATTTTAAATGTATTTCTTTGGTTAAGTAAAAGTTTATATTTTATTCTTTGCGTTTCAGTTAGCAGCTTTGCAATATTTTAAGAGCATGCAATATGAAACAACTCAATAAAAGCTTGTGCAGAGAAATCTATCAATAAATTCCTTGGAAACATTAAAAGACAAGTACAATGAAGTGCTAAAAAATACACTTATGTTTTATTTATATGTTGAAGTTATTATTGTGGGATATATATTTTTTGTTATTTGTTTATATAATGAATTTTTATATTTGTTACTGCTACTTTGTACTTGTTTTAGCAATATTTATGTAGTCAATATTGTCGATTTCGATATTTTTGACATAGTCTGGTTAGCTACAACAATATTTTTGTTTTCGTTATATGTTAGCTTAGATATTTTTGCCATCTATATTTATTTGTACAATATTAGTGACATTTTTTAAATTAAATATAGGATCTCGATATTTTTGTTAACAATATTAAATTTGATAATTCTGCAAGTCGATATTTGTTGTCTCAATATTGTGTCAGTGAACCTGCACTGACCAACACAGGATATGCGGCATTGGAAAATGGACAATGCCAACTTTCCAGCTCTATCTCTACGTAGTAGATTTCAGTGATCAAGCAGGATCCCTCCCACTAGACACCAGGGACTTATTTTTGTGATGGGGGAGTGGCCCCTTAGGCAAGGCCAGTGCTGCGCCAATAAGAGCAAGAGCTTTTGGGCTTGCCCTCAATCTGCCACCTTTTGTGGGTAGAAAGCCCACAAGACTCCAGTGACTTTTTTTTGGTGGGGAGAGGCCCTTTGCAAAAGGGTAAGTGGAACTCACCAATGGCAAGACTGTCTTTCTGGCCTCCTTGGGGAACAAATTGGGGGCATATGCTCCTAATCTGCCCCCTCAGGTTGATGATAAGCCCACTGTGCACTTGGGATATGATCTAAAGAGGTGGGATGTCTCACCCTGGCATAGCCCAAATGGGGCACTATAATCTTTCTGCAACTCTGGGAGATAGATTAAGGTTTTGATTAGAGGGGTATAGAGCCCACTAGATACCATAGAATTTGATATGGCATGAAAAGGCCCACCCTAGAATTGAGCCCTACCCCCATCCCTTAAGGGGCAATATAGTCATTCTGCACCCCGGGGGCAGTTAGGAAATTTGCCCTGATTAGGGGCTTTCCCATAATCTGCCCCATAGTGTGGTAGAAAGCCCACACAATATCAGGGATTTTACAGTGTGGGAAAAAGGGGTGGGGGCTTCTTATCCAAAGATACAACACAGTCTTTCTGCCCCCTAGTCGGAAGATATGGGTTTTTGCCCTAATTTGAGCATTGGAAAAAAAGCCCACTTGACACCAGTGATTATTTTTGTTTTGTTTAGTACCCTCCTGGAGTGCACAGCATCTGCATTACCAGAAGCAAGAAAAACAAAATGTGGATTTTTTTGTGTTGTTTTAACATATGGACGGGCAGAATGGGGGGTTAATCAAAATGTTCCCATATTTCCTATAATGCATTGCTGCACTATTCGGACCCGAGCTCTGCTGCCACCCATGAAAACCTAGTACACCCATTAATTTCCAGAAACTAGACACGAGGGGGGGTTCAGGGTGATGTCTCTTGCATGTATCCCATGAAGCGTTCTTACACACAATTTTCTTTGAACTTCAAACTTGCATTTTTAACACATTTCTGTGAAAGACATTTTCGGATTCCACAGGGTTCCTTATGGGTAAGAATACATCATATGATCCATGTGAGTCATACCACGCTTGTCTAGTTTCCAGAAATGTTTGATAGGTTTACCTAGATGGCATTGAAGACTGGGCTCAAAATCCACTGCTACCCACATTGTTAAAAAAGTATTGGTTTTGAGTGGAAAAGTTTGATCAGTCCATGCTGTGTTTTGGTGCCTCTTCTGGAGAGTTGGGGGTTTACCTCCATTAAAATAATATTAATAATAATACAAATAGGAAATGTTAGATACTATACACATATAATTTATAATACCTGGGTATTACATTATTTAAGGGTTTTTGTATACGTCATTTTGTCATCCAATTTTATACCTTTTAGAGTATAATGATAGTTCACTTCTCCACAACGTATATGTTTGCATATACAAACCACATACCTTGTTTAATATCCGTTTTCTGTTATTATGTTTCAACCTCCTGATCATTCTAGACCATGTGTTTCTTAGTATATAGCACCAACACCAATTAAAATACTATTTCATAATGCAATTCTTGATCTCAACTGCAATTGGTATAAAGTGACAATGCAATATTACTACTTACACCCGATTACAGTTGAGGTGGTAATACCATGTAATGTAAATTAGCATAATGTGGCAGTGCATCATTATATCCTTAAAGACACATATATATGCTTTTGACTTGTACAGACGCCTAGAATCACTGTCACAAGATATGAACCACCGACACAGTTAAAGTGCTAATACATGGTATGCACATAATTGAGCCCTACTTTATGAATATCTCATTATATAAAAGGAATTCAAGATTAAGATGACAGTTGTTACTTATCACTCCTGGCAGGATATAATATGCTCGTAACTCATATGCAAATACATATTCAACAATTTATGAATCCAAATGTAATAATAATGATAGACATCAGTTTCACTTATTCACAACGATTACTTATCAGATGAGCTCTTAGACATCATTAATAGGGGTGGCCGGCGAACTCCCCTCTGCCAGCAGAGCTTGCGAAGTTTTGCCTACTCTGCGCCCTGCGTGGAGTCTGTCAAAAATGTAGCCTCCCACCACGGCTTAGCGTAGCGGAGTTTACCGGCGCAGGCCCACCCCTAATAAAATAATGCCCAATTAGCACCTATTTCCCCATTAATGGCCTGCAGATCTCCCTGGGGGTGAGGTGGGAGGATATGGCAATGGGGGTCAGGGAGAACAAAGACATTTATTACCTTAACTCAGAGATCTTCAAACGTTTTGATGCTGAGACCCACTTGTCAAACTTTTTTAGGAGTAAGGACCCCCTCCTGATAAAAATTTCTAGAACCTGGTACTCCTCATCATCGACAACCGTAAACTCCACCGATTCCCACACAAAATAGTGTTTACTGTGGGGAAATAATATTAAACAGTATTTGGAAAACCAAAGGTAAGGGAGCACGGGGCGTGGTCAAAGGTGTAGCTAAAAACAAATGGCCTCATTTATAAAGAATTGGGGTCTGGCAGCGCTGAAAGTCCACTTGCTGCGCTGCCCTATGCCAATGTGGAAGGGCAGGAATGCACCATATTTATAAAATGCTTTGCATTCCTGTCCTTTCCCCTTGCGTTGGTGCACAAACTGCTGCCTAGCAGCAATATAGGCAGGATTGTTTTTGTGCAGGAAGGGCACCATCCTTCGCAAAAATAATCCCAAAAGAAGTTTCCCCTTTCTATGTGAGGTGCAGAATGCAGCACACATGGAAAGAGGTAAACAGGAGGAGAAATGTTTTCACTGGGGAGACGTACGTTTTTGGTGCTGCTCCAGATTTAAGTGATTTTAATAATATGGGGCAGAACCAAAATACATGGGTGTGCGTTGGAAAACCAATGCAGCGCACATGGAACACCTCCTTGACGCAGAGTTAGGCAAGGTAGCAACTTGCCCTGCTTTGTCTTATTCCATATCTATGAGGCCATGCAAAGCCATGCAGGGTGACTTTGCGCAGCTCATAGGTATGGTTAAGACGCTCGCGCCCCCAGAGCATGAAAAAAAAACTGGTGCTCTGGTGGCGCAAGCCTCTCATAAATAAGCCCCAAAATATTCTGTATGCTTTTTAGGTCTTTCACCATCAGGTACCTACATATACAATAATGGGCAGTGTAAATTAAAAATAAATTTAAAAATGTGTTGCTCAGTGGGAAAAGCGCTGCAGTACATTATAAAAAACTCTATTAGTTAAATCACTGCATAGATCTGTGTGTAACCAGAGAGAGACAGAATTAAATCTTAGTTGGTGCAAAGGAGACTAGTGTATTTTTAGTGAGACGTGATCACAGCCTGTGACAGAAAGCACTGTGAGTATTTAAGTTGTTATTTTATACTTGCATTGCATTACACACAGTAAAATATAGACTGATACAAAATGTATAAATAGTTTTACATAAAATGGTTCTTCCAAAATTTTGATTTTAGGAATCCCAGGGTTTATGTAATGCAATTTCTTTTTTAAATTACTGTCCTTTCAACACCTCCTTAGGGGTACCAAGGACTGTGTAAGTACAGTTATGATTAAAAGCAAACACTTCACAGCCCGGTTGTTTACTCTTTGCACTACCACTCAAAAAAACAACTCTTTGTCATCACAAAGGTTCAAATGATTCACCGGTCTCAAGCACCCTTTACAGTTCCAGAATAAATAATGGGGCATCCGGGCCGGCTTTAGCACTGGTGGTGCCCTGTGCGACTTAGTTAGTTGGCGCCCCCCTCAAAGACCACCTCTGCCACAGATTCCCTCACTTCCATCATTTGACAACACCCCCAAGTCTCCATAACCACTGTCTCTTAGATTTTAGTTTTATAGCGCGACTCATACCTGTTTAAAGTGTCAGAACACTTTACATCACACATACAGTGAATGGAGACAGCCATATTTGTGTAAATCAGTGTACAGGAAATGGTACATAAGACAGAGGACAGCAAGGTGTAGGAGTCACATGTCATCCATACAGGTATGTAGTATAGTGTAAGGGTCTTTGTTCTGGAAAAGCATACATTCAGAATTTAAAATGTAACACCATTGTTTAATATTAAGAATTGATTTCTATCCAAATGTTTTTGCAATATCAGAATAAGCAAAGACTAGGCAAAACAAAATGTAGCTTTAATATTTTCCTTGCAGTTTGCATGTGGCACTTTGATGACAGTAAATAGCTTACTGCTCTGTATTATGATTTTAGTTTATAAACTGGAAGCAACAAAAGAATCTCTCTGACAAAAACGATAACCTTTTGACCTATTTATAGTATATGCACTTTGTTATCTGAATGCAACACTTTCGTGCAGTCGGCATATTACAATGAGTCAAAATTTCCACTACCAGACAAAGCTCTCTCCAGGAAGAACATTAATCACTTTGACATTTTTATTGATGCTTTAAAATTGCTGGGACAAGGAAGGTGATCTCGGGTGCTTTTTAAACAATAAACATGGCGCCCCCATCCCAAGTCAGCGCCTGGTGTGGTAGCACCGATTGCACCGACCTACAGCCCGCCCTGTGGGGCATATTTGAATTTCTTTCGTGTGGCCAGGCACCCTGACACAAAAGCCTTTCACGGAACAGGAGATTCAGCAGTCTCAGCAGAAGTATTTCAAACAATCGAAATTAGCTGCCCCAGGACCGCTCTCCTTTTCCAAAACCAAAGAAAATGTTATGGAAATCAGGCAAAGTGAGGTGAATGCGCGACCCCCTTCCCAGGGCTCCACGGCCCCCCTGGGGGTCGCGACCCACAGTTTGAAGACGTTAGCTGTATGGTTTCGTACCAGACTGGTGCTTTCACATCAGCTCATGCACACAACTGTAAGTTTTCCTTCTACTGTGATGAATGTGTGGGTGGATGTGTGCAGACTTTACATGAGGTATTGAGGTGTGACAGGTACAGCATATGGGTATGATACAGTCATGGTAGTTTCAGACACATTAACGGATGTCACCGAACCTGGCGTGCACAATTGACATGTGTGGTTCCGTATGTGTGCATTCACATTCACCAATGTGTTGTGGCACTCGTGTAATGTTAGTGGAGAGGTGTGCACTCTGTGTGTACCAAAAGGCCACCCATGTAACCTGGTGTGCTATGCATCTCTCAGGCAGTCTTTGTATTTCCATGACATTGTTGATGGTATGTGCTGTGGCCATCTCATGATGGTTGTCACTGACATTTTCTAATTTACATCTCAACTAGGAGGAGGCCAAATCTCCTACGTCACCTGACAGTGCTGGATGACATGGAGAATGTTGCAATAATTCGGAAATTCCGCCTGGGCAGACCAACACTGAAGATCCGGTGTGATCTTTTGGAGCCCCACATGCAGGCTGCCGTCACTATCATCTGCATTCACACCCACATACAAGGTGATGGCAGCCCTCCACTTTTTTGCAACTCGTTTCTTCCAGGAGACCGTGGCTAGTGCTGGAGGGATGTCGCAACCCATGTTCAGCCAGGTGCTGAGGGATGTTCTTGCAGCCATGATGCTCTATCGGAATCACTACATCCATTTTCCTAGGGGAGGAGAATTGGCTGGTGTGAAGGGTGACTTCTATACCCTTGGGCGCATCCCACATGTTGTTGGTGTCCTTGATTGCACCCATGTAGGTCTGGTGCCACCACAGGCGTCGGAGCACATTTATAGGAATCGCAAACATTATCATTCCATCGATGTGCAGGTGGTGTGCCTTGTGGACCTGACCAGTTCCCATGTGTGTACAAGATTTCCTGGCTCTGCACATGATTCGTACGTCATGATGAACAGCATGGTTCCCCGGATGATGGAAAATCTGCATCCCGAGCGTGCTTGGATTGTGTCTACTAATGTTGCGTGCTGTGTGTTACCTGCTGCACTCTGGCTGTGCAACATTGCAATGGGTGTTTGTCATTCACAGGTAACTCTGCATATCCCAGTTGGCCATGGCTGTTGAGCCCGCTGAGGAATCCCAGGACCCCGGCTGACATCCGGTACAATGAGGCCCATGGCAGGACCCGACGTGTAATTGAGCGGACTTTTGGTGTGCTGAAGTCAAGATTCCGCTGCCTGGACAGGACAGGAGGTGCACTGGCATACTCACCTAGGAAGGTCTGCAAGATCGTTGTGGCATGCTGTATGCTGTACAACCTGGCCATCCACAAGTGGATCCCCCTGCTCCTGGACGATGGTGAGGAACCAAGGCCACCACCTGCTCAAGGACCAGAGTCCAGTGATGAGGACAGTGGAAAGGAGGAAGGAGTTGACCTGGGCCAACAGCTCATCGACCGCTACTTCACTTGAAGGTGGGTGACGACGTACGACGTGTACATTGTCTGGTGTAGTTGCTGTTGTTGTGAATGGCTATGTGCAGATGTAACAGACAGGAACACGTACAGTCCCCTGTGTGTGGTTAATGTGACATTGACGTTCCATATGGGGAAGTATGTTGGCCTCTATTTGTTCACACCTGCCGCCCATTGTCTTGTATGCCAGTAGTGTCTTGTGTATGTTTTGTGTAGTGTTCTGTCTGTGATGCCACAATGACACCAGTGACTGTGGTTCTGTTGTGTCTCACTAGGTGCTTCAGAATAATCCTGCCCTACATACAGAACATCATTTGGACACATCATGGACTTTCATTATTAGACAGTAGTTTCCTATCAAACGACCAAGACCGCTGTTGGGTAAATTGAGGGTTGACTGTAATTTCAAGAATTAATGCATTGTGGTCTGAAATTATTCTTGGGATTTTTTTAATGATTGCTTGTGATGCAAGCTCTCCAGTAACAAACATGTAGTCGATTCGAACTTGTTTTTGATGAGGATGAGAAAAGTAGGTGAATCCTAGATCATAGATGCTGTTTTGTAGCCAAATATCAATTAGTCCAAGATTAACTATAAGCCTCCTGACGGCTTTATATACTCTGGGTTTACGGCCCTTATATGTTGTTTTGGAGGAGATATTGGACAGTGGTGGTATTAGTGAGATATTAAAATCACCACACAGAACTAACGGGCCCTGCCAGGTGGCTAATTCGATCTCTAATGTCTCAAAACTTGTGGGATCATCTTGGTTTGAACCATATATGGTACAGATAGTTACTCCACAAGCAAGTTTAACAATAGCCCACCTACCATGAGGGTCTGAAAGACGACGTAGCCCTAGCCCAAGATTAGTTTTGGCTAGTATTGCAACCCCCCTTATATTCGAAGATTGTGTAGAGGCCACCAGTAGATTATACCCATTCAGATTTAGCCACGATTTCTTAGTCCATGGTACATGGGTTTCTTGAAGACAGAGTATATCTACTGGGTTTAATTTGAGCAGCTCAGCCAAGCGTCTTCGTTTATCCCCTTTTAAAAGCCCTCCAACATTCCAAGTTTGGACACTTAATCTACCCATTGTTTATAGGAAAGAGTTGTAAGATCACCTTAAGCATATAAAGCTTTGTTATAAAACAGAGATCTAATTTGATTACTGTTGTATTTGGTATCCCCTTAAGTAAGTCTTTAACTGAAAATCCTGGTTCTTTTTTTTCATTTTGAGTTTTCACCCCCGTACGTAACCCCCCGTGCCCACCCCTAACAACCCCCCCACCCTTCCCTTGAACCCCCCATTAGAACCCTTCCCCCCATTTAGTAGGCAATCCGACTCAATCAGAGTCTGGGTGAATGCGTCACAGCACAACATCTAAGCTACCGCCTTTTAAAGTGCTTAACTAATGAAAAAATAGTGAGAAGGAAAGTGAAAAGTTGAAGATTAGAATTAATAGAAACCTATTGTAGTACCCAAATAATCTTTAAACAAGATTCATCATTCAAATATTGAAACATATGTAACATCGACTAAGGTGTGTTAAGCCATCAAGTTAAATTATGAGGGTAGTTTTCTTTTTCATAGCAAAACAAATTGCAACCTATTTAGAGATGAACGGATACCATTAATGTTCTCATTAATATTCTGAAGTCTATGAAATTTCATCTAGGTAAGCCTTCGCTTTGATTTCTGATTCAAAAAATTTTGTGAAGCCACCATGTACAATTTTTAACTTTGCGGGATTATTTAGGTAAGCTTGTCCGCCTTTTTCTTGGAATGGTTTGATCAAAGAGCGAAGCCGCCATCGCCTCTCCACAGTAACGTGGCAGAAGTCCGGTCTTGAAAAATAGGAAAAGTCATTGTACAGTACCTTATGGTCAGGCCTAGCTTTATCGGCCACAGTCTGTCATACCAGAAAGTTCCCAAAATAAACTAAGATAGCTCTGGGATATATCCCGGGTTTTGAAGGAATATTAAAGGGCATCCGCTGGGCACGCTGGATTTCTGCCTCCAAGTTCCAGTCTTTAAGGTCGGTAAGGGACTCCCTAAGCAATTTACCTACAAAAGCTCGGGTGTCGGCCCCCTCCAGTTTCTCCGGGACACCCAGAATGCGGAGGTTATTACAGCGTTGCCGATTTTCAAACTCCTCCAATTTCCATTTAATGTCAACAAGTTCGGCTTCTTGAAGCTTGACTCGCTCAGCATTCAAGGTGGTCTCTTTCTCGTTTGTCACAACCCTGGCTTCCATCTCAGTGACTCTTTCGCCTATCAAATTACAAGACTTAGAAAGTTTCCTGACAACTCCTTGCATTTTGCGGAGTGCGGTTCGGGATCTCTTACTGTCTTGAGATGTCTCTTCCCTATGAGCCGCAATGGCCTGCAGGATAGTCTCTACTGCTGATTGAGATAACTCCGAAGTTGCTGAGTTATTTGGAATCCCAGCTGAATGTGGCAGTGAGTTAAGGATCGTATGATTTTCCATTTGGCCCTTCTGTAAAATCCTAGTTGTGGATTTAGGTTTGGCTCTGATTGTATTGACATTTGAGTCTTGCTCATCAGAGCTGTCAGCATAAGAGCTGAGCACAAGTTCAGACTCAGATTCTGCGTCTAATGAGCCCTCCAAAGAATCAATTTAATCCGACCACTCCTCCTGAGCATTTATGCCATTCTCATCAGAAAAAGAGTAGAACTCGCTTGTCTCCTTGTCTTTTTCTTCTGGCAGGTAAGTCTTTAAAGAACTTTCCCCTGACACTGTTTGATCTGATAAATGATTCCCAACCAGCAGATCCGAACAGTCAGTAGGTTGTTGGGAAGGGGATGTAATCAAGAGCCCAGGTAGCGGTAATGGTGTTGTATGGAGCCCCGTGGAGGACATCTGAATGGATTGAGCTGTCCCAAGTGGAGTTGAATCTATTTGTACCACCAAAACATTTTCCCCAGCCCCTTAAAAAGACATATATTGCCCCTCTGGCTCTTGAATCTGAGCAGTAGCAATTGAAGCATCCGATGTAACAGGGAAGAGAGTATGAACTGTTCCTTCAATGCTTCTAACAGTTTCGGTGTCCACTGGAGGGGGCTGTCCTGGAGCAGGGGCTGCACAAATGGAGGTAAGGATATCTCCAGTTATAGCGGTCGGTATGGTCTTTGAAGATTGCACCAGTTCAGGCTCTGATACCTTAGTAGGAGACATGGTATCGATATTTTCTTCATTAGATGAATTGTGTACATTATCGTTGACAGTCTCTTTTGTCAAATTTTTCTTGGTCCCGCTCTGCAGTCCTTTCTTAAGAAATAAATCCAAAACAGTGCCACCGGTTGAGTTTAGTTTCCTTCGGGCAGCATGTAGGTCTTGTCTTGCTGTATGGTCGGCGATAGTTTGTTGTTTTCTCATCTTGGATTTGCCAGAATTAGATATTGGGTGAGCTCCTTCCACTTCATCAAGCAGTTCCTCTAGTTGATCGTGTTGCTGACGCTCGGCTTCTTTGCATAGTATACGAGCAGCCTTAGCAACCCGCGCTCTGGTTGCGGCAGCAGAGGCAGCGGTCTTCGCCGGCATATTTTCAGAAAGACCCGACCCAAGCTCCGGTGCCTTCGTCTCGATTAGTGTAATGGACATCTGGATCAAGGAGGCTGTTCCGCGGAATTGCGCTGTTGAGAGATTGAGAGAACAGTCGAGGGAACAATCTGCAGTAACAATGTATCTTTGGTCGGCTAGTTCTCTGAGTGACGAGCGTGGGTGATTCTGCAGCGGAGTCCAGAGTTGTAGGCGAGCCCTGCCCTGCCGTGTTGAACCTGTGAAGCCGGCTGCAGCTGGGATTGGGAGTGCAGGAGTGAGCACTCAAGGCTCCGTGGTGTAGCTGAGCAGGGTAAGCGAGTCTCCCGGGGTGCTGGATGAGAACGGGAGTTGCTCGTAAGGCTCGTGAAGTTCAAAGAGTAGCATAAGAAATTTCTTTCCCCCGACCTGTTTTGTAAAGGTAGGAGCTTAGGGCTGCACGAAAAGTAGCAAAAGTTGTAGCTATCCCTCTATTGCTTCGCTAGTATACGGAGCTCAGACGTAGTGCTGCTTTCGCGGTCTACGGACAGACCGCCATCTTGCCTACTGTCTAATAATGAATTTATATCCTACATTAAAAATTGGACCGAAGAGTTTTTTAATATAAATCAGTTCAGTGCTTCTAGAAATGTAGTATGGGACACATATAAATCCGTTTAAGAGGAGAGATTTATAGCTTTCAATATGCCGCACGAACCAAAATAAGAAACCATCATGAAGCAAAAGTATCCGAACTGGCCAAAGCTGAATTAGACCATACCTCCCTGATTGTACAGGGCAAAGACGCCAGTAATCAATGGCTTCAGGTAGCGGTTTTAAAAGCTGAACTTAACACTAATCTCAGCCAGAAAGCGGCTCAAACCTACAGAGCTTACAGAAGGAAAGCATATGAAAGCGGGGAAAAAGTAGGTAAACAGTTGGCACTTCAAACTCGTCAAAAAAATGCATCAAATAATATTACTACAATTCTAGATGGTGGACAGACTTGTGTGCAATCTGCCGATATTATCCTTGAATTCCAACGATATTATCAAAAATTGTACTCTGAAGAAATAATCAATTCTGAAGAAGATATTGATAATTTTCTGGCGGGCTTTCTTAACAATCCAGCAGCCGCTAGTCTATTAGATGATATGGCAAGAGAAGAACTTAAAGCCGAGATCACATTGGCTGAAGTAGAGTCTGCTCTATCGCTGTTATCATCGGGTAAAGCAGCAGGCCCAGACAACCTGCCGATCAAAATTTATAAAATTCTTAGCCATCAATTAATTCCCCTGTTACTGGATTTATTTTTGGGGTTCAATACAACGGCATTCCTCCATTCTCTTGGGATGAGGCTAGTATTATAGTATTTCCTAAGAAGGGAAAATCACCCGAGCAGTTGACCTCTTATCGCCCAATATCTTTGATAAATTCGGACTCCAAATTATATGCAAAAGTGATGGCTCTCAGACTCAGCGGCATCATTGGGCATTTGGTTTCTCCGTGGCAGCATGGCTTTGTTCCGGGAAAAGGGACCACCGATCACACCCGTCGGGCTATTGCCCTATTTGACGCCATGTCTGTCACGGGGGGCCAGATGTCTATGATTATGCTCGATGCTGAGAAAGCCTTTGATCGTGTCTCATGGAACTTTTTGTGGGTAGCCATGGCACGTCTTAATTTCGGCCCTACATTTCTTAAATCTATAAAATCCATATATCAACATCCCAAAGCAAAACTTTTATTGCTAGGTTCAGAGTCTGGCTATATTAATATTGCAAGAGGTACAAGACAGGGGTGTCCCTGCTTGCCCCTCCTCTTCGCTCTATACATTAATCCCCTAATTCTTACATTTTTAGAAAGTAACAATATTAAGCCAATTCAACGTAACCAATATGAAAAAAAAGTATTAGCATACGCTGATGACATCGCGGTGTTAACATCCCACCCGACTGAGGCGATGCACGAAATTGAACGGCTGCCCTTGCAATTTGGCAACTACTCAGGTTATTCTCTCAATAGAGGAAAGACCATTATATTATGCACCGATAACACTCTCTGTTCAGACCTAAGAAGAGCCAAAACTGCTACTTATCTTGGAGTGATTATTTCTACTAATACCAAGACCCTAATCAAAAACAATTTTGATCCACTCACAGATAAAATTAAGACAGATTTGGATAGAGTAAATGGTTTGTACCTCTCCATTATTGGCAGGGTGAACTATTTGAAAATGAACATATTGTCGAGATGTCTATATCTTTTTCGAACAATTCCTTTATTTGTAGATCCTAAAATACTTATGTTGATTAACAAACTTATGTCTAAATTTGTGTGGCAACACGGGAAAATCAGACGTTCACTTTCCTACTTATCCATGCCATTCAATAGGGGCGGGCTTACGGCACCAAAATTATGTTGTATCATTGGGCAGCTTTTCTAAAACATTTAAAACCAATGGTTTTAGAGCCGTCTCTTGCTACTGGAATAACTACCACCCCAATCCCCTCAATATATGAGCTTGTACTCGGCCTCTTACTAAGAAAGACTGAAGCTAGCCATTATAAGAAAAACAAGCGTGACATTTTAAAAAGTGCTTGGATAATTTGGAATAAGGTATTTAAGCATATGCAGATAGGCAAAATCACCCGGTATACACCTTTGCTCCAATCCACTATTACATCTGGTCTTGACTTTGATTACACGGCAAAGAAATGGCAAAGATTGGGTATTAAAACAGTTAAAGATGTCTGGTTAAATGGTTCACACACTGTTTTTCATGATGTAAAAACAAAATTCGGTCTTTCTGAAGGGCATTTTCTTAAATTTGCTCAGCTTCACGCTAAACTAAAAGCTAAAAGTGACTCAATCAGTCTCCTAAAGATTGACTTAATAGAAGCATTTACCACTTTAAAAACAGGGGGCCCGATTCACAGAACTAACTTAAGACAAAATCCTAAACTTACTACTTTTGGTATTCACAGAAGTTAGGATTTTGTCTTAAAACAGACTTAAGACAGACTTAAGTTAGGATTCTGTCTTAAGTCTGTCGTAAGTCTGTCTTAAGTCTGTCTTAAGACAAAATCCTAACTTCTGTGAATACCAAAAGTAGTAAGTTTAGGATTTTGTCTTAAGTTAGTTCTGTGAATCAGCCCCTAGGATAGGAACATTCTATGATATACTTCTAACTAATATAAGCGATGATATTGAGCAAACAGAAACTAAATGGGCGGTGAAACTCAACAACCCCGATGTTGATATAGATAAAGTCCTCGATATGAGCAATAATTTGTTTATGGCCAGCAATTTAAAGGCTCAGTTGCTTAAAACAATATTCGATCTTTACTTTACCCCGGCCAAACTTTTCACGTGGGGTAAAAGAGAGACCGATCGATGCCCACGTTGCTCACAGGGTCCAGCGACCCTAATTCATATGTTTAGCAACTGCTCCGAACTTCTTCCCATAAAAAGCATGATTGCCTCATTTTGGGAGAAAATCTTCTTCCACAAACTTCCAGAGTCTGACACCCTATCTGTGCTTGGCTATGATGATTCTTTGAAATTATCCAAATCTGAACAAAGATTAATATTTATTGGTACAGTTGTACCGAGATTAATTATGTCTGCCCCTTGGAAGGAAGATACATCTCCCAGTTTTCAAATGTGGCTAGCTCGTTTTCTCGCTGTTTATAGTTATGAATCGGCAATATTTGCCACTAGAGGAATTAAAACAAAGCTTCGAGGCGAAGAGTTATGGCGCCCAATCTCTATTTGGAAAGCAGGTTTATTTCCTAGTGGAATTGGATGAGTCTAATGATACTCTTTGATTAAATTTATTGTTGTAATTTGGCTTTTATTGTCTTTCACCATATCTTCTGTTCCTTATCTTTCATTTTATCGCTGCTAAGATTCTTTGTCACCATACCATTTGATTCCCTTGTACATACCGTATTCAATGTTTCAAACTTAATTGTATTGTCTTATGCTGATACTGTTTTTTAATAAAAAAATCATAAATAAATAAAAAAAATTGGACACATCATGGACATTGTCAGCACTGAAAATGTTGTACTAAAAAAGATACTGCACAAAATCTGTTCTGTCAGGTATTTTATTGGTAAATTGTACATGCGATTTGTGCGTGAATATTTACCTGAAGGAGGGGAATGAGCAGTGAGTTGACAGTCATGGTCAATGAGATGCAAGAGTAGACACCACATGGATGTGGTGACCCAGTCCAACAGACAAGTCCCATTGCCAAGGTGATATGGGGAAAGACAGTCCAAACAGTCAATGCAGTGGGGAAGAGGGTTACCATCAGGGCTGGCTCCATGACTGGCGTGTGGCAGGTGCTTTGCCTCCGGAGACTCCCAGGCTCTTCTTTGGATGCCCCCTTGATCTTTTTGGCGGTGGGGGATCTGCTGACTGGCCAGCGGCGTCAGGGGACTTGTCCCTCTCTGTTGCCGCAGGGGAGGATGGTGCACTGTCATCCTGCGGCACAACAGGAGGGAGCTGTGGTGTTGTTTGGGACACAGGCGTGTCTCTCTGCAATGCCACTTGCTGGCCCATGAGGTCCACCATCTGTCCAAGGCGGTTGTTGATGGACCTCATCAGCAGGATGAGCTCCCTTAATAGTTCATCGGACCGGCCACTTTGTCCCTGAACCTCTTGGTATGCCTCCACAACTCTGGTGAAGTGATCCAGGGATGGTGTCCACTCCTCCCGAGGTCTGGTGGTGACCCTGGCCCTCCCACCTGCCATGCTGCCACGGTCCTGTTGCCTCGACACTCTGGGTCCAGGCATACTCTCCCTGCCCTCCACAGTAGCTGGTGTGGCCTGGTCATCCCCTGGGACAGGGGGGTGCAGAAGGTGGTACTGGTGGTGGTGATGGTGGTGGCGGCAGAGACCATGACTGCAGGGGTCTGCTGAACTGTTGTTGGTGCAGCAGACGTGGTGGTGGGGAGAATGGGGTCCTGGGACCTCTGGGTCTGTGGCAAACCAGATGGGCCGGGCTGGAGCTCATCATCCAAACTGTCCTGGGAGTCAACATCTGAGAGTCCGTGTACCGGGGGAGGAGACTGGCTCTGCTCGTCGATGTTCTGGTCCGCAGCAGTGAGTTCTTCATCACCTGTGGATTCGATGGGAAATGGTCAGTGTTGTGCACTGTGCAAGTATTGTATCATCTTTGTTTCATTGACTGTCTGTACACTACACAATTATGAAATCTCCACTAGTATTATTGATGGCAACACTGTGTGTAATTTGATATTGTAGAGGAACATCATTTACTCATACATGTCAGGTGTCAATGCATTGCATGAAATTGTTGCTTTGTGTAGGGATGCAGGTCTCACAAACACACATAAGGAAGCGTTAAGATGGATACCTACCTGTTAGCTGAGGGAGAACAGTGCGATGGCTGACACATGCTTCTGGGTGGGGGAGGCCTCTATGCTGCTGGAGTGTGGGACAGGGGGCATGCTGGGAGTAGTGATACAGGCCTCCCACCCCAAACAGTGCTCCAATACAAGATGGCTACCTACCTGTAAGTCTGTTTGTTGAACAGTGCAATGGCTGACACATGCTCTTGGGTGGGGGAGGCCTCCATGCTGCTGGAGTGTGGGACAGGGGGCATGCTGGGAGTAGTAATACAGGCCTCCCACCCCCAAACAGTGCTCCAATACAAGATGGCTACCTACCTGTAAGTCTGTTTGTTGAACAGTGCAATGGCTGACACATGCTCCTGGGCGGGGGAGGCCTCCATGCTGCTGGAGTGTGGGACAGGGGGCATGCTGGGAGTAGTTATAGAGGCCTCCCACCCCCAAACAGTGCTCCAATACAAGATGGCTACCTACCTGTAAGTCTGTTTGGTCCTCAGTTCTTCATCACCTGTGGATTCGATGGGAAATGGTTAGTGTTGTGCACTGTGCAAGTATTGTGTCATCTTTGTTTCATTGACTGTCTGTACACTACACAATTATGAAGTCTCCACTAGTATTACTGATGGCAACACTGTGTGTAATTTCATAGTGCAGAGGAACATCATTTACTCATACATGTCAGGTGTCGATGCATTGCATGAAATTGTTGCTTTGTGTAGGGATGCAGGTCTCACACACACACATCAGGAAGAGTTAAGATGGATACCTACCTGTTAGCTGAGGGAGAATAGTGTGATGGCTGACACATGCTCCTGGGTGGGGAGGCCTCCATGCTGCTGGAGTGTGGGACAGGGGGCATGCTGGGAGTAGTGATACAGGCCTCCCACCCCCAAACAGTGCTCCAATACAAGATGGCTACCTACCTGTAAGACTGTTTGTTGAACAGTGTAATGGCTGACACATGCTTCTGGGTGGTGTTGGGGGGTTAACATCTTGGTAGGCTGTGGTAGAGGGGGTATGGTGTGAGTTGCTGTACAGACCTCCCTCTCCCATACAGGCCTCCTATGCAAGATGGCTAGCTAACTGTTGGGTGTGGGTGGACAGTGTAATGGGGTTTGGGTTGTGCAAAGGAGTAGTTCTGAGTGTGTTGTTTGCCATTTGTTTGTACTTACCAGCCTCTGTTCCCCCGGCTACTCCTGTGAGACTCTCAGGATGCAGTATGGCAAGCACCTTCTTCTCCCATGGTGTGAATGTTTTCGGTGGGATGGGAGGGCCTCTGCCAGTCACATTCGCCAGATGCCAGTTCTTGCTCCTCTTCTCTTTGACCACCATCTTGAGATCATGCCACCGCTTCATGATCTCCTTCTTGGATCTTGGGGTGGTCCCTACAGCATTGACCCTTTGGACTGTCCTTTCCCACATTTGTGTCCTCGTGGCTACTGGTGTCTGTTTGACCAGGCTACCAAACAGTTGTGGCTCTACTCTCACTATCTCATTGACCATGACTGTCAACTCACTCTCTGTGAATTTGGGCATTTTCTGTGATGTCATGGTGTGTGGTGGTTGAAGTGTTTGTGGGCGCAGGTGTGTTGGTGGGGCTTGTGGTGTTGGTGTGTGAGGTGTGTTGTGTGCTGGGAAATTGTTGGTGCTGGTGTGATGGTGGTAGTGATAGTGGTGGTGGATGTGTGTGTGTGCTGTGCTCTTTTGCCTCTCCTGTCAGATGTGGTGTATGGCCTTCTCTTCTGGAGTGTTGAAAAGGATTGTGGTCAGTAAAGGTGGTGGTTTTATGCTCAGCTGTGTGGGTGTGTCCAAGTAGAATTTGGCTGTCAGGTGTGTTATGGGACTAGTCCTGTGCTTTTATATTTTAATTTGTGTTGCTTTATTTTTTTTGTATGTGTTTTTTTTTTTGAGAGGGGGAGCATGGCTACTTTGCTTTGTGCAATGTTTGGTATCACTGCGGTGTTTTGGAATCGTCCGCCATGTTTTTCATGTTCAGTCCGCTGCAGTGGCTATGCTGCCTCTCTTCCGCTATCTCTCCCATTCACTCCTGTGTGCGACTGCAGCGGTCGGGAACAGCGGTTTCGACCGCGGGACCCTCAGGGATATTCTAATTTCCTGTGCGGTGTCCCGCTTTCCTTGCGGCGGGTTGTTGCTTTTCCGCTGCTTTTCTGACCGCCGCAGTCGGTATGTTAGACCTCACTGTCCAGGTCTGGCGGTTTTGGTAGGGCCGCTACTGCCGCGGTCAGTCTTTTGTGGCAGTTCATCCTAAGTTGGCTGCCGGTTTATCCGCGGTCCTGGCGTGCGGTTGTTTTCTGCCTCCATGGCGGTCGGGGTGATTTTCCGCCCGCTATCCTGATGAGGCCCTATATCTATAAATATTAATTAAAATAGAAATCGAGGAAAGGAAAGGACTGATCATAATATATCAATGAGAAACGGGAATGCTTACGTCTAAAGGCCATTGTGAGAACCATCTTTAGATGACTCCGAATTGAGTCAAATGACATAAAAAATCAACCCACAGGCTACGATAAATATAAGTATCCAATAGTACAAACAAAAATTCCACTAAGAGTCACCATGGTCTCCCAAATAGTAGAATGGATTCATAAGTCAAAGATAGTCATAGTGGCAGCCCGGATCGGTACGAAAAGTAGAGCCCCCAAGTTGGGATACAAGTAAAGGCACCGCCCGCCACAATGGTAAAAATACAGGATGCGCCTGCCACTGTGGCGGGCGTATCCTAATTCCTCCCACGGGACCTCTTCCCTTATGGGGGGTGGTCCCTTGTACCGGGAGGTGGACAGGCGGGCAAAGTCCGCCCTCCATCCTAATGGGGGCCTAAGTATTGAGCATAAGCACCCAAGCTTATACTTGTTTTGCCAGACTATATACAAGGTTTAGTGAGTTGGTTGGGAGTGTGATAATTCTAGATAGTTTGTTAGGTTTGTGCACGGGTCAGTTGGGTCAATTTTTTCTCCTGATAGTGACCACGTTCTCTATTATTCCCATCTCCAATAGGTTATCTCCTTATGAAGTTCTTCTCTGTGATTTTTTCTGGTGGTGTCTCTAGTTGATCTATTCTGATCCGTGACTCTATTTTCTCTCTCGCACAATAAATATAAGACACATGTGGCCCTCTGATTTGCTCCTACTCTCTCTGAAACTATTGAATACAAAGATGACTGTTGCTGTGGCCATAGTGGGTATAATGGGGGCTTACTTGTTTAATTCTAGCCCTGAGGAAGTCAGTCGATATTTCCACGGAGACTAAACACGTTTTGGCAAGGAGTTCTTTTGCTGTTGACAGGAGCCATTGGTTATATACCAGTATGCTGGTGGCCAGAAGTAATATATGAACTCTGCTCGCAGGCAGGTCGCTCCCCACGCTGCTGCACGGCTCTGCCTGCATTGTTTTTGCCTAATCTTGTATTTTTCCCCTGTGCCTAACTTGCTTTCTTGGCCAGACTTGTTTTTATTCCCATGAGCCTGTACTTGCTTTCATGCCCAGACTTCTTTTTATTCCCCTGTGCCGGTACTTGCTTTCTTGCCCAGACTTGCTTTTATTCCTCAGTGCCTGTACTTGTTTTCTTGCCTAAACTTGTTTTTCCTTCCTGTGCCCAGTTCTCCCGCGGCCCCCGCCTGTCTTTCCCGCCGCTACATCCCTGCGGCCCTGCCCCCCTGCCATCCCATTCGCCGCCCTGCTCCCACCTCCCAGCTCCTCTTCCTCCCACATCTCCTCATATGGAGGCCGCGCAGCGGGCGCGTGCAGCGGCGCACTGAAGACGCACCTATGGCAAGCCCGTCTGCACCTGTCTGCGCTCGGACCACGCCCAGCACCAGGAGCCCTGGATTCCGCGAACGCCTTGACGCCTGACACCGCTATGATGCCAGAACCCTCCAGGCACTCAACACCGAACGATCACACACCTGCTTCCTGGCCGCCCTGAAGAGCACCCACGGCGCTTTCACCTGCCAAAACTGCAGCATCACAAGCATTCGTCCTACCATGCTGCCGACCAGGAAAGAACCCAACCACCTCCGATGCATTCTTCTCAACACCCGCTCCGCCCGCAAACACGCCGTTGAACTCTGGGACCTACTCGACTCAACCTCCCGAGATGTCGCCTTCCTGACAGAGACCTGGCTGAACCCCGCCTCTGCACCCGACATAGCCATAGCCGTCCCAGAAGGCTACAAGATCACCCGCAGGGACTGCACCAACGGAGCAGGAGGAAGAATCGCCATCGTCCACAGGAACACTCTCAGAGTCCCAACCAACACCGCGACACCCTCAGCACCACCGAACACCTGCACTTCCAGATCCACACCGACCCCAACACCCCCCTCAGAGGAACCCTCATCTACAGACCCCCCAGACCGTAACCACAGTTCAGCGACTCCATAGCCGACTTCCTCAGCACACACGCCCTCGCCTCCATGGACTACATCCTCCTCAGGGACCTGAACTTCCACCTCGAGAACAACAACAACACCAACTCTACCACCCGGATCGACAACATAGCCAACCTTGGACTCAGACAACTCATCACAACACCCACCTACTCTGCCGGTCACACGCTTGACCCCATATTCTCCGTAAGCCCCCACATCTCCTTCAACCACACCACCAACTCCACTGGACTGACCATCGCTGCATCCACTTCACCTTTAAGAAACCCACCACACACCACCGCACCCAACAGATGCCTCGCAGCTGCTGGAGCAAAGTCACCGAAGACCAGCTAACCACCACCGATGCCCAGAGCCAACCCGCCGACCCCACTGACACCGCCGCCCGCATCCTCAGACAGTGGATCAACGACTGCGCCAACACCCTCGCCCGATCAAGAAACCCCCCAACAGTCAAGCCAAAAAGAAAGCCAGCTGGTTCACTGAAGACCTCCGGGCCTCCAAGCAAACCTGCCGAAAGCTGGAGAAAATCTGGCTCCGTGAATGAACACCAGACAGCCATGCAGCCCACAAGAACGCCACCCGCAGACACCCTCATCTGAACAGATCCGCCAAAAGGGCCTCCTTCAAAAACTGCCTAGACATCAACACACACAACAGCAAAGAGCTCTTCAAAATCGTGAAGGAACTCTCGAACCCCAGCTCCAACACCAAGGACGTCCCATACTCGCAAGACCTGTGCGACTCGCAGGCCACCTTCTTCTACCGCAAGATCGCAGACATCCATGACCGCTTCAATGCCACGACCACCCCGACAACCACTGAGACCTCCTTCCCCACGACCACCATCCGCACCAACTGCCTGCTCTCCTGGACCAACATCAACAATGACGACACCATCAAGATCATGAACACCATACACTCTGGATCTCCGTTAGACCCATGCCCACACCAAATCTTCAACAAAGCCAGCACATCCATCGCACCCCATCTCCGGAAAGTCATCAACACCTCCTTCGAGACAGCAACCTTCCTGGAGAGCTGGAAGCACGCCGAGATCAACGACTTACTCAAGAAACCCAAGGCGGACCCTAAGGACCTCAAGAACTTCCGGCCCATCTCCCTGCTCACGTTCCAGGCAAAGGTCATTGAGAAGACCATCAACAAACAACTGACCCGCTACCTTGAGGAGAACAACATCCTGGACCCTTACCAGTCTGGGTTCCACAGCAACACAGCACCAAGACTGCCCTCATCACCGCCACCAATGACATCAAGTCCCTGCTGGGCAACGGAGAAACAGCGGCCCGCATCCTCCTGGACCTGTCCGCCGCCTTCGACGCGGTCTGCCACCACACACTACGAAAACGCCTCCACAACGCCAGGATCCAAGAGCAGGCCCTAGACAGGACCACCTCCTTCCTCTCTGGCAGAACACAGAGCGTCCGCCTTCCCCCCTTCCGCTCCGAAAGCCACAGAGATCATCTGCGGCGTACCCCAGGGCTCATCCCAAAACCCAACTCTGTTAAACTTCTACATGGCACTGTTCGCCCACGTTGCCCGTACACACAACCTCAACATCATCTCCTACGCCGATGACACCCAGGTGATCCTCTCCCTCACCAAGGACCCCCACACTGCCAAAACCAACCTTCATGAAGGAATGAAGGCCGTTGCTGAATGGATGTGGAACAGCCGACTGAAGCTGAACTTGGACAAGACGGAGGTCCTCATCCTCGGGTCCACCCATTTGGCCTGGGATGACTCCTGGTGGACGACCACACTGGGAAACGCTCCAACACCCACCGACCACACACGCAACCTAGGGGTCATCCTCGACTCCATCCTCTCAATGACTACACGGGAAACATCCTTAACCACGATGTATGAACAATGACTTACCGGAACAACGAAGAGTGAACAACGAAGAGGGCTGAACCACGAAGGTAACATCCACGAACGACGGAACAACGAAGGATGGAACCACGACTTTTACATCACCGGAGTTGCACGTAGGATAATTTAGGAAAACATATAAATGGGTAGATGAGGGTGTGGGGGGACTCCCCCCACAAATACAATTAAAAATAAAAATATAGTTAGAAATATAACGTGAAGAATAAATTAGTAATAGTTACGTTTAAAATACAGCTAAGGTTGTTGAAGAAATTGGTTTACATTTAATTTACCGGTTTATGTCAGGAGATGGCAGTGTTGCTTTGATTTATAACAGTTGTAAATGCTTTCAAATCACCAACAGAATATGACAGTGAGCTCGTTTTTTTTTCAGTCATTAAATCTTATTTTTTCGTGGTTTAGGGAGTAGTGGTTTAAAATGTAGTGGTTAAGTAAATAGTCGTGGTTTAGCCTTCGTTGTTCCAGAAGTCGTGGTTTAGGCAGTAGTTGTTAAGTCATACAATCGCCTAAACAGGTCAACGTCGTCTCCTCCTCCTTCTTCAACACCCTCAGCATGCTCTGCAGGATCTATAAGTGGATCCCCACTGACATGAGAAGAACAGTCACCCAGGCCCTCATCAGCAGCAGGTTGGACTAGAGAAACGCCCTCTACGCAGGAGCCTCAGCCAAACTCCTGAGACGGCTTCATCCAGAACACCTCTGCACACCTGACACCTGATCCTCGACATCCCTCGCTGCAGCCACATCACACCCCACCTGAGAGACCTGCACTGGCTCCCAGTCAACAAGAGGATAACCTTCAAGCTCCTCACCCACGCACACAAGGCACTCCACAACACCGGACCAACGTACCTCAACAGACCAATCAGCTTCTACACCCCAACCCGCCAGCTCCGCTCCACTGACCTCGCCCTCGCCACAGTTCCCCGCTTCCGAAGAGCGACCTCTGGTGACAGATCGTTCTCCCAC
Source organism: Lissotriton vulgaris (assembly GCF_964263255.1). NCBI lineage: Eukaryota > Metazoa > Chordata > Amphibia > Caudata > Salamandridae > Lissotriton > Lissotriton vulgaris. The sequence continues at coordinate 490,157,396 of NC_141685.1, forward strand.
CTCACCGCCAAGACCTGGAACACCCTCCCCTTCCATCTTCAGAAAACTCCTCAAGACCTGGCTTTTTGAACAGTAGCAGATAGATAGCTACTAATCATTTGGATTATGTTCATCTTCCTCTTGAGAGGCAGGAGCTACATCTTGGTGGCTGGGGCTGTGAAGTGTTGTCAGAAAAGTTACACAGTCCAAAAGGTAGAGTCTTGCATGTGGTCTATATTTATGTACATTCATGGGCAATGTTTGCCAGGTGTTTGTGTGATTTAGGTCAAGTGAATACTATTTCCTTATTCTATACCATTCAGAGTTTTCCATTGTGCTGCCGGAAGTCTTCATTTAATTTGCAGAGAACTCCACCTAATGACATACCCCTGAACTCTAGCAGAAAACTTACGAGTATTTAACTACAGTTTTAAATTTATGCATCTAAAGGCCTACTACTGCATGTATATTTCCACCTGGAAATGGTGAATACCAACTGGGTGGAGATGTATCTGCCCAGAGATCTCTGCAAACAGTAACATTTTAACTGGCACGTGCCCTGCTCCTTTTTATGCCACACATTTAGCTACTTGTTTTAAATACCTTCATTTTAATTTAGTTTGCTGTCTGTTGTGCTTTACTCCTGCTCTGTGCCCGCATTCCGCTGCCGGTGCACTTCTTGCTATGGGGCGGTAGCTTAGTGGTCTCAGGGGATTATTCTTTAGTGACGCTGACACTAGGAGGACGCCATTTTGTAAGTGGGCGCTCTAGTGATCAGGCACAAGGGGAGCATTTAAATGAATGCTGCAGGACTCGCAGCGGCCGTGCCTAAGGCAAGCCCGTCTGCGCCCGTCAGAGTCCCGGATGCGGCCAGCGCCAGTCATGCTGTCCGCTCAAATGGGGGCACTTCGCTCAGGAGGTACTATACGGGGGATACTCTCCGTGACTTGGTGGCGACTGTGAACTGTCTGCCCCATAGTTGGGATGTTGCGCAGGTGCCGTTTGCGCCCTGTACAGTGTGTGGCTATGCGCGGAATCCTCCCAAAACACCTACTGAGGCTAGCCGGCCTGTACGTCAGGCAAAAGATTTTTCCATCCGGGCAACCTTGATTAATGTCCGGTCACTTAAAAAACATCATGTGGACATTTTTGATGTTACTACAGACCGTGCCTTGGATTTGCTGTTTCTGACTGAAACCTGGCTTGATGTCTCTTCTGACCCGATTGTTTCCCTAGCCATTCCTGTGGGCTATAAGAATTTTAGAGCAGACCGCCTGGAAGGGAGAGGGGGTGGGGTAGCTGTGGTCTGTAGGAACATCTGTAATCTCTGCGTGGGAGACTCCTCGGCTTGGAATAGCTATGAGGTTCTTGATTTTAACATTCGTCTCTCATCCCACTATACCTTGGGGGTTTCCCTTATCTATAGACCCCCGACCCGGCGGGCTCTTTTCTTCAGAGCTGTGGGGATGCCATTGCTACAAGAGCTGTTAGATTCTCCTATTTTTTGGTTCTTGGTGACCTTAATATCCATTTGGATCAATCTGAAACCAAGGAAGCTATTGACTTCCTGGATACTTTAGATCTTGCACAACTTTCGCAGCATGTTAAGTCACCAACACATCAGGCTGGTCACTTACTGGATCCAATTTGCACTAATTTTCCTATTTCCCTACATGAGAAGAGCCCTGTGTCGTGGTCTGACCACTTCATCTCTTACTTCTCCTGGATGGTTGTGAATGTCGAAATGGCAGCACTGCCCTCCCAAAGGGCAGTCTTTTGTAAAATTGACCCCCAGGATTTCACTCAGGCCCTTGATCAGCTTAGGCCCATCCTATCTGGAGATCTTGAGGAGAGCCTGCTAGGGTTTTCGAATTGGGTGTCTTGGGCAGTGGAATCTGTGACCTCTTCTCGGACCTGTGGGCCAATTAGAGATTCACCTTCCAAGCCCTGGTTTAACGCCACCTTGAAAGGCCTTAAGCATGATTGCAAGGTTCTGAAAAGGACCTGGTGTAGATGCAGCTACTGCCCCATGACCAAATCAAACTTAAGAGCTATGCAAAAAACATACTACGAAGCAATAGCAGTTGCCAAAGGACATTTCTATGCTGCGCGCATTGAGTCTGCTGGGAGTAATTTCAAAGAGATTTTTTCCATTGTTTAGAGCTTTAACTCTCCATTTGGACAATCAAGAGTGATGGCTCCTTTATCAGCCTGGTGTAATACTCTTGCTGGCGCCTTTAGGAACAAAATTCAGTCAATCCAGGCGTCCTTTTCTCTCGGAAGAATCTCCAAAGTTGCCTACTGTATTGATCCCCTGGCTGTCTCCTCCGGCAAGCTGTCTGACTTTAGACCAGAAACTCTGAAACTACTCGCTAGTCTCAAGTCTGGTTCACCGTTGGACCCACTGTCCGGCTAAGCTCCTGGCAGCAGCAGCATCTAGTGATTATGTTGAGGTGAACTGAATTGTTAATAGATCCCTCCAGACAGCTGCTGTCCCGTTGACCTGGAAACAGGCGAAAATTCTGCCCTTATTGAAAAAACCCTCTTTGGATCATAGTAATCCTGCAAACTACAGCCCCATCTCTCTTCTCCCAGCCATCGCCAAAGTCTGTGAAAAAATTGTTAATACACAACTAACAGACTTTGTGGAGAGTGAGGCATTATTACATCCTGCTCAGTCTGGATTTCGATCCACTCATAGTACTGAAACTGTTCTAGTAGAAGTGTCAGAAGCCATTCGGGAGTGCCTGGAACCTGGTGGAAGAGCGGCTCTTGTCCTGTCAGATCTCTCTGCAGCGTTTGGCACTGTGCCGCATGACCTTCTCCTAGCTCGGTTAGCGGGGATTGGCGTCTCCGGCACAGTGTGGGCATGGCATAAGTCCTTCCTGGAAGGCCGTATTGAGCAGATTTGGCTTCCCCATGTTCCTCCCCTCCACAACCTGTCACAACTGGGGTTCCACAGGGTTCCGTCCTTAGCCCTCTCCTCTTCAATATCTATGTCACACCTTTGATATATTTGGCAAAGGAGCTGGGGGCTAAGATTATGGCCTACGCCGATGACACCCAGCTGCTTTTTATCTGGGATAAGATCTTGCTTTCTGTCACAGCGGCTCAGCATTTTCCCGCTGCAGTTATCGGCTGGCTGGCGGATGCCCAGCTGAAATGCAACAAACAAAAATCAGAGATCTTGCTCTTTGGCAATTTTCTATCTAACTTTCGACAACTTTTGTGGCCTCCAGACTCATTGCTGCCATACTCCACGGGTCAGCCAGCCAAAGATCTGGGGGTTTGGTTTAATGAGTCCCTCTCTTTTTCAACACATATTAATAAACTGACTGGCTTCTGCTTTGGCCTCTTTAAAACCCTGAGCATTTTCTTTCAACTTCTTCCACAAGCAGCGAAAGAGACAGTCATCTGTGCTTTGATATTATCTTGCTTGGACTATGTGAATGCACTCAACATTGGCATCCCGGCCTACTTCTTAAAGCGACTCCAGGTCAGGCAGAACACAGCGGCTAGACTGCTGTTAGGTATTTCATCTAGGATCAGTGTACAGCACCACCTGCGTTCTCTTCAATGGCTCCCTGTGGCGTATAGAGTCAGGTTTAAGGCTCTGGTTTTAGCCCACCGTGCCCTCCATAAGCTTGGCCCTGTATACCTGCAGAGACGCTTCTCTTTTTATCTACCTGCATGTGCTCTTCACTCTCAGTCCCTCCGCTTGGCCCGAGTTCCTCGATACAAGCTTTAGCGGCTTGGAGGTAGCTCTTTTACTGTGAAGGCCAGCTCGGCCTGGAAGGCACTTCCCCTTGAACTACGCTCCATTCAGGATACAGCACTGTTTAAATGGAAACAGAAGACCCACTTGTTTGTCTAATTTGGCTTTCTTGTCCTTCCTTTCAGTCCCCTTTTTCTATCTCACCTGTGGCTCCGTGCCGGGACACTCATGAGTATCTGTGCGCGTTATAAATAGTAGTAACATAACATAACATAACATTACAAACAGATTTCCCTATGTGAATAGGACTCTTACATTTTTCTTATATATCTTATTTAATATTCATGTTGTTTGCGTTGCACCTAAAGTCTTTGCAAAGCGATTTTTGTGATCTGCAGCAAAAACAAACATTTACCACTCCCAAAAGCAATAAAACACTCCTTCTTCTGCTTTACAAAATTAAATGAGCGTAACAAGCCCAAAAATATGGCACACACTTATTCTTAAAATAGCACTTTACCAGATTGTTTTTATGTAATCTGTGCTGATGAATGTACATTTGAAATATGTATAAAATTAGGACGAATGTATTTCTTAATTATGTCTACAATACTAAAAGGGCCCACCGAAACAGAAGCCCATGCAAAAATAAAATTGTCCTAAGTCACCAATAATACTTAGGGGATAATGGCTCTATGGAAGTGAGAGATTGATCAAGGAAAGTTGTATTAAAAAGGAAGTCCTTAGCTGGTGTTAACCAAGCCAAGTCTGAACAAGATCTACCCAGGATTGGATGCTGGAAACCTTCACCCTGAATCATTTATCCTAAAAAAACATTCAGACAAGAGTGGTGGTACCAAATGCCCTGGGAGCCAGGCTATAAAACGTATACAGCTCTGTGCTCATAGTTCTTGAATGAATATTTTCCAGACATCTATATATTTCATGTGTCTATAAATTAGTATTTATATAGCGTGAACCTAGCTGGTGAGCAACAGAGCTCTATGTATTATGTCGGTTTTGGAAGATTAACAAGATCAGCATCCAAAGGTATTTGCATCGTGGAATTACATAAGGGCATTAGATTTTACATGATTTTGATAGCATTTCACATATTTAGATTTTTAGACAAAGGAAGATTAAGTGATATGCTCAAGCTCACATGATTTTTGGTCAAATGCCAGGTTTTGAACCAACAAACGTAGGATCCAAAGTCAGCAGCTGTGGTGATGGCTCTCTTTACAGATTCAGGCTCTGATCTGGGGGAAAGGGATGGGGAGCAGGTGGGCCAGACCTCCTATCTCCCAAGGGACAGCTGTTCCACAATGAGAAAAATCTCTGTTTCCTAATTGTTCATGTGGCCTGGATCTCTTCATAATTAATTCTATTGGAAGATAACAAGCAATGACTTGAGCTATTTAAAGTGTCTTAGATGTGCTAGGATAGAAGCTGATGTTTCCCAGCAACAAACAAACAGCAGAGTGTCATGCTACACTCCCACTATCACTAAAGAAAAAAATGCAAGCCATCCCACAAGCTAATTAAGAACCAAAGACAGTGAAATAGTAGAAAAAACCTGAAAAAACATGTTTCCCATTGAAGCAAAAAAGTAAATAAAAAGTGAATTGTTTTGAGACAACTTCTATCTTATGGTACTATATAAAAATATAATTAAACATACATTGTACTAAAAAAAATGCGGCATCCTTATATTGATTTCAATTAAGAACATTCAATGGCTCCTTTTACTTAATTGCAGTGATCCATGTCTAACATTTGGACCATGTTTTGCATCGCCTCTTTCTGATGTTGAATAAATGTGTTGACGAAATTAGCGCTTGTTTACAGTGCTAAAAAAAAACAGGAAAATGTGCTATAACTCTAAAGAAAACTCAAATTAATATATTTGGTAATGAAAATAACAAATGTTACAATGGAAGCTAAAGTTAGAATGGGTTTTATGCTACAACACGCACACAACAACTGCAAAATCAGTAAGTCTGTGTTTACTGTGGCAAATCATGTAGGGTTAGTACATTAGAATTATATTTATGGGAAGAAGCCAGAAGGAGTGGACTGAGTGGGTTAAAGTTGTACAGTTGTCCCTTATGAAGTTCGATGCTAGAGCAGATGTGGAAGGATACACCCAAACAACTCATAGCATTAGGTGAAATATTAATACTCCATTTGGCTATGCCAAGACATGATTGACAAAGTCTCCAGTCAATGACTGAAAGAGGCTGGTTGAAGAAAGCGAAGGGGCTTATCCAAAGTCCACTCTATGAAAATGATAAGCAATAGATCTGATTGATAGCTGTGCTATCTAAACCTACACCTAAAAAGAACAAGTTACAAAAGTAGTGATGCACATCAATTAAGATGTATTTAAAAATGCTTCGGAGGATTGTATAAATACATTTCCTGTTCCTGCGTAATGAATCCAGCAATGCCAAGTGTCCATTGCATAGGATGCACACAGCGGACCTCTCGCACGAGAAACTCCATCCAATTGCATACTGTTTAAATTAGAGGGCCTGAGGGCAGTAATAGACACATTCTGCATAGAGTGCTAAGCCACAGAAGGCTCCCTGTGCCCTACACAGACTTTCTATGCCCGATCGTGTGTGCAGCCCTCAGATTGGAGAAGTGTGGCTCAATGGTTAGAGCGGTAGACCCTGATGCAGAAGTCTGGCCCGGGACCAGGGTTCAATTCCCGCCTCGGCGGGGTTTGCACTCAATTTCCTCGGACCAGATAATTCTCGCCTCGTGCATTATCTAATCATGGGTCCCACTCATGCTTAATCTCCAAAACTTCCCCAACAACACTAGGATGCCTGGCTTCACCTTGGTGGTGCCCAGGAGTGGACACTTCACAGGGAAAAGCCAGGAAGGGTTTCTCAGCGGTATTCGTACAAGCGCCGAGATGCCTCCCGGTAGTCGTGCGCTATACAAGTACCTCTTCATTTACATTGGTGGCTGAGGGCTGAGCCTGACTGCTGAGTGGAGGATGGAGTCTAAACCACCCGAGCTTTGTTCTATCTGCTGGGCGGGGCACCTGGGGACCAAAGAATGTGACTGCAATACCAGAAGGACAGCAGCACCCAAGCGGCCCTGAACGTGCAAGCGTGGACGCCTGTATGGTGGCTTGGAGGACTGCGGCGACTTGGCACTTGGGCCTGCAGTGTCCGGGGTCCTGGTGTGGTGTGGTGTGAGGCCAGACAATCCTGCCTCTGGAGCAACATGAGTGATCAAACAAGAAACCCAAAAAGAGATGTCAGTGACATTGCTAATTTGGCCCAGGCTGCCCCCCCACAGGACGGCGGGATAGAGCACCATAAAGTGAGCAGCCCGGATTAGCGCCACAGTAACGGCTCCTCTTCATCAGGGTCAGGGGGAAGTGCACGGGCTGTATTCAATCAATCAATCAATCAGAGTACTTGTAAAGCACGCTACGTACCCTTGAGGGTCCCAAGGCGCTGAGGGGAGGGGGGTGCTCCTACTGCTCGAAGGGCCAGGTCTTGAGGAGTCTTCTGAAGGCGAGTAGGTCTTGGGTCTGCCGTATGTGGGTAGGGAGGGTGTTCTAGGTCTTGACAGCGAGGTAGGAGAAGGATCTGCTGCCGGAGGTCGTTCGTTGGATGCGGGGGACAGCGGCGAGGGCGAAGCTGGCAGAGCGGAGCTGGCGGGTGCGGGTGTGGAAGCTGAGTCTGCTGTTCAGGTGTGCTGGTCCAGCGTTGTGGAGTGCTTTGTGTGCGTGGGTGAGGAGCTTGAAGTTGATCCTCTTGTCAACGGGGAGACAGTGTTGGTCTCTCAGGTGGGGGGTGATGTGGCTGCGGCGGGGGACGTTGACGATCAGTCGGGCGGAGGCGTTTTGGATGAGTTGTAGTCGTCGTAGGTGTTTGGCTGGGATTCCTGCGTAGAGTGCGTTGCCGTAGTCCAGTCTGCTGCTGACGAGGGCCTGTGCCACCGTTCTTCTTGTTTCGGTCGGGATCCACTTGTAGATCCTGCGGCGCATGCGGAGGGTCTTGTAGCAGGAGGAGGAGACGGCGTATTGAGCCTCCCACACACAGGAGACAAGTGAAATGATAGTGGAGACCCGAGCCACCACCTCCCCGATCCGACCATGAGCTCGATGACTTTCTGGGAGTGCTCCCTAGTCGGCAGAGCCCTGGGCGGCTCCCCACCATATTGAAATTGCCCTTTCCCATTTATGTGGGGCCTACAGTTGCTCATATAAAGAAGTGGGCTGCTGGGGGGCAACAACACTAAGTTCATCCTACAGCAGCTTTGAGATTGCAGTCTAATGAGTAAAGGCCTGTGAACTGCCCACTGCCTATCCAATGGCCTTCATATGGAATTTCTCTGTCAGAAGAGACAGATCCTGAGAGAGAGCTTATAAGCACCACACTTAGGGATACTCTCTTATACAGTTATACACATTAAATACTTGGCAAATCTAATCGATTACTCTAGGGCTTGCAACCCATTCAAATTGTACTCTGCACATTACAGTGCCTGAATGTGTTGGAAATTACTACTTCCTCGAAAGTGCTCATCCAGTGGCCCCTTCCCTAAAGTGGATAATATTTAGGAGCCCTCTCCATTGATGAAGGACGTGTGATACACTGCCAACTGGGCATTGCTGTAGTGTAGTGTGTCATTGCTCTTCTGAGCGGCTGACGCAGTCCTTGGGAGACCTGCTACCAGTGGACGCACCATACTGGTCCCAAATTAGTGACTTGAAATGAGTGCTGGGATAAACCCCATTGGGGGGCATCTTGAACTTCTTTGAGCGCTGAACCTGCTGTAACCAGCACCAACTGCGCAACTGGGGGCTCCTTTGCCGGAGCTCTGAGAGGCCGGCCACTGGGACCAGCATGTTTTTTGTGCTCTCTTAAGCGAAGGACATGCCTCTAGACCTTTGCTGTGGAAACCTCACCATGGGGAAGGTAACTCGCAATAAGGACCTGTACATGGGGTGCACGCCGGCAGAGATGTTAATGACCGAACACAAGAGAAGTGTGCCCTGACCCTGAAGTTTGGTCCACCAGGAGGCCCTACTCTCCAGTACATTTTACAGGCTATAACCACATCTAGAGAGGTTCTGGATTCAAAGATAGACACATTAATGGCAGACATGGGATCATGAAAGATGACCATTGTCGACTGGCAGAGCTAGTCATAACAGCAGAGAGGTAATTGCCGGAACTCCCCCCAGATCTGCTGACCATGAAAGAGCTTCTAGCGGAGTTGGAGTCCAAAGTTCGTACACTGGAACCCAGTGTGAAGGTTGCAGAACTCATGTCACAACATGGCAACGTGTAAGTGATAGGGCTGCCAGCTAGAGTAGAGGGGAATAGCATGTTCGACTACCTTGACCAATTGCTGCGAGAGGTAGTAGCACCAGAGGGTCTTTTCCCTTTTCAATGCCCTGGAGAGGGAGAAGAGAGTACCAGCAAGGCCCACATTACCAGGAGTGCCCCGCGACCAGTGATCACCAAACCATTGCACTATAAATACTGGGACCACATCCTGAGTCAAACCAGGCAGCGAGGGGATATCAGAGTGGAGAACAATAAAGTAATGATTTTCCCGGAATTCGCCAGTGATGTGCAAAAGCAGTGCTCCAAGTTCCTGGAAGCAAAGTGATGTCTCTGTCAAATAGGTTTGACATATGCCATGATGTTTCCTGTCTGGCTCTGAGTGGTGACCCCAGATGGGACATACTTTTTCCAAACTCCACAGGAGGTATGGGAATAGACTGGTTCACATCCACATTCAGACTCTGGCTTGCGGCTTCTACATAGAAAAATGAAGAGGCATAGATCAAGATGTAGGGATACATATCTATGGAAGAAGTGCAGCACAAACAGCAAAGAGCAGTGGCAGTTGTAGCCACGCTGAGCAGCAGCAAAACAAACCCTATATTCTCGAAGGAGGATAACTGTGGTCTGGAATTGAACTCTGACAACTGATCCACTTCCTCTGGAGCCTCCAATGCTGAACTTCCCCAAGTGCTCCTTGAAATGAAGACAAAATCATATGACATCGATTCAATACAGTATGAACTGAACTTAATTTTGAGAGTATTGGCATTATAGAGACCGGGGGGATCACAGTGATGATGCAGTGATCCCCAATGGTTAGAGTCCTTTGTATTTTCATATTCGTGGAGGGGGGATTCGTTGGGATACCCTGAATCACCATATAATCACTGTTTATAGTTTGAGTGGATTCTCCCGTGAGTCTTAGCGGCTTTGTTTGTTAGTGCAAGTTTGGATATGGGGTAGTTGCCTTCTTAACCTGAGGAATGGGAGTTGGTTTGCCTCTTGTCAATCATGTACTATTGGGGATTTGTGCTCTGTCCCAGCATTGGATGAGTGCAGAACTTATTGGGGTTGACTTCCAGTGGAGGTTACAATTATACATCTGTACACCAAGACAATGGCATCCCTCTCTGCATATTGAATCATCTCCTGGAATTAAGGGGATGCACACAACAAACCAAAGGTACTATGTGTTTTTACTCCTCAATAGACGTGTGATTCAAATACATTTCTAAGGAAACACACCTGATGGCTAATGAAGGGGCGACACTTCAAATGAGATGGACAGGACAAGCTTATTATGCCACCTACTCAGGTTTTGCAAGGGTGTCATTGATATGGATATGAGCAGGGGTTGCAGTTTAACATACAAGGGATCTCATAGACCCAGCAGCAGATATGTAGTGGTAACAGGCAGACTTGCGGAGCGCGGTATTGCTCCAATTAAAACATATGCCCCGAATATAGACCAGGGAGCATTCTTTGCAGAATTATAAAGGTCATTAGCTCCCTTCCTGGTGCACTTGGTCATTAAGGATGCAGACTACAACTGTGTGGTGGGTCCAACCCTAGACCGCTCCCACCCCCCCACTGCAGGACTCCCGGGCTATCAGAAGGGTTTAGGTCTTTTCAGACTGGCAAACACAATTAGGACTTATTGATACTTGGAGTCGGACCGATCAGATAACGAGAGACTATTCATTTTTTGGGGTCTACATGACCTCCATGTACATCTAGACATGTTTCTTTGCACCCCGGATATACATGGCAGGGATCATGAGGTTGAATATCTCAATAGTACCGTATCCATAATGAAATACTTCTTTACTTAAGTTGGGAATGCCTAAAGCCCTGTATTCCAACATGGAGACTAAAACCCGAGTCTATGGAGGACCTGCTCTTCCGTGACTCTATAGGGGAGTCCATCCGTCAGCACTTCGAAAATAAGGCTATGGCGTTGTCCCCCATGGTGGAATGAGACATGTTTAAAACTGTGCTTAGAGGGAAGTGCATAGCAGAATCGGTGGGAGTAAGATGTACTCTATTGCATGATATCATGAAGGCAGAGGACAAGCCGAGGGTGCTAGAAGACAACCAGGCTTACCACAATAAACAACAACCCTTGTTAGACAATAAGGAAACAGTAGCGAAGTGCAGTGAGAAATTAGAATACTTAATCTACCGGACGTAAATGACCCGAGCTCATGTAACGCATGACCACAAAGACTCATTGCTAGCATGGCTCCCTGACCCTGCAAAATGGGGATCGGCTATAGTGGAACTTGAAACAGTCAAGGGTGCAAGGTTATATACACAGGCTGAAATTAACTGATAATAGTGTGATTCTGAAGTGCACATCAGTGCCTCTGGGAAAGCAGACCATGACATGCGGGAATTCTTGGCACCTCTGCCTTTCCCAGCACTTATGCCTGAAGATGCAGAGAAGATTGGAGGGAATATCACATTACGAGACACCCGAGTGGCTATTAAGAGATCGGCACAACGCAAAATGCTGGAAAAGGATGGGCACCTGGTTGAGGAATATGGCACATAAGTAGATAAGTTGGCTCAAAAATTGGTGGAGTTGTACAAAACAGCTAAAGATATTGGCCTTTTGCTGACCTCCACCCGAGAGGTGCCATTGATCAGCACATGATATGAAAGCTTATCACCCGCACTTGATGTTCAACGTTGACTATAAAATCCTCAGTCAGATCCTAGCCACAAGGCTCCTCCCACATAAGACAAAACTGGTCCGTCCTGATCAGGCTGGGTTTATTTATTTATTTAATTTATTTATAAAGTTTTATATAGCACGAACATGACCCACAGGGTTATCAGAGCGCTTTACAGTGCATAATTATCACATAGTATACATACAATCAGAAATCGCATAAAATACAAAAGAGGTAGACATTGGTGTTTGGATATAATCGGTGGCAAATAGGCATCAGAGAATTAAAGATTTAGGATGCTAATTTGGAGCTTGTCTCCTTCCAATGAAGAATTGGCTTGGTAGTCTGGTCTGCCATGTTCCCATGATGCACTGGGCCAGGGACAGACTAATTTGCATGTAGCCAGGTTCTGAGCTGGGATGGTGCAGTGAGCTAAAAAACGGTGATGGATCAAGCCCTGATCTTTGGACTGGGTAAGAGTGGTCTGCTTAATTCAGACACTCTGTTCATCACCACCCCCTTTTCTGAATCGTTTTTGGCCACTATAGGTGTGGCAGAGTATACTCAGACATGAGTCCCTTGCTCACTGCACCATCAGGATTCAAGCAAGCCGTGCCGACGACGGCTGAAATGCCAGAAACCGGTCCCCGGAAGCTTGTCTCCTTCCAGTGAAGAATTGGCTTGGTAGTCTGGTCTGCCCTGTTCCCATGATGCACTGGGCCAGGGACAGACTAATTTGCATGTAGCCAGGTTCTGAGCTGGGATGGTGCAGTGAGCTAAAAAACGGTGATGGATCAAGCCCTGATCTTTGGACTGGATAAGAGTGGTCTGCTTAATTCAGACACTCTGTTCATCACCACCCCCTTTTCTGAATCGTTTTTGGCCACTATAGGTGTGGCAGGGTATACTCAGACATGAGTCCCTTGCTCACTGCACCATCAGGATTCAAGCAAGCCGGGCCGACGACGGCTGAAATGCCAGAAACCGGTCCCCGGAAGCTTGTCTCCTTCCAGTGAAGAATTGGCTTGGTAGTCTGGTCTGCCCTGTTCCCATGATGCACTGGGCCAGGGACAGACTAATTTGCATGTAGCCAAGTTCTGAGCTGGGATGGTGCGGTGAGCTAAAAAACGGCGATGGATCAAGCCCTGATCTTTGGACTGGGTAAGAGTGGTCTGCTTAATTCAGACACTCTGTTCATCACCACCCCCTTTTCTGAATCGTTTTTGGACACTATAGGTGTGGCAGGGTATACTCAGACATGAGTACCTTGCTCACTGCACCATCAGGATTCAAGCAAGCCGGGCCGACGACGGCTGAAATGCCAGAAACCGGTCCCCGGAAGCTTGTCTCCTTCCAGTGAAGAATTGGCTTGGTAGTCTGGTTTGCCCTGTTCCCATGATGCACTGGGCCCGGGACAGACTAATTTGCATGTAGCCAGGTTCTGAGCTGGGATGGTGAAGTGAGCTAAAAAACGGTGATGGATCAAGCCCTGATCTTTGGACTGGGTAAGAGTGGTCTGCTTAATTCAGACACTCTGTTCATCACCACCCCCTTTTCTGAATCGTTTTTGTCCACTATAGGTGTGGCAGGGTATACTCAGACGTGAGTCCCTTTCTCACTGCACCATCAGGATTCAAGCAAGCCGGGCCGACGGCGGCTGAAATGCCAGAAACCGGTCCCCGGAAGCTTGTCTCCTTCCAGTGAAGAATTGGCTTGGTAATCTGGTCTGCCCTGTTCCCATGATGCACTGGGCCAGGGACAGACTAATTTGCATGTAGCCAGGTTCTGAGCTGGGATGGTGCAGTGAGCTAAAAAACGGTGATGGATCAAGCCCTGAACTTTGGACTGGGTAAGAGTGGTCTGCTTAACTCAGACACTCTGTTCATCACCACCCCCTTTTCTGAATCGTTTTTGGACACTATAGGTGTGGCAGGGTATACTCAGACATGAGTCCCTTGCTCACTGCACCATCAGGATTCAAGCAAGCCGGGCCGACGACGGCAAAAATGCCAGAAACCGGTCCCCTGAATCTTGTCTCCTTCCAGTGAAGAATTGACTTGGTAGTCTGGTCTGCCCTGTTCCCATGATGCACTGGGCCAGGGTCAGACTAATTTGCATGTAGCCAGGTTCTGAGCTGGGATGGTGCAGTGAGCTAAAAAACGGTGATGGATCAAGCCCTGATCTTTGGACTGGGTAAGAGTGGTCTGCTTAATTCAGACACTCTGTTCATCACCACCCCCTTTTCTGAATCGTTTTTGGCCACTATAGGTGTGGCAGGGTATACTCAGACATGAGTCCCTTGCTCACTGCACCATCAGGATTCAAGCAAGCTGGGCCGACGACGGCTGAAATGCCAGAAACCGGTCCCCGGAAGCTTGTCTCCTTCCTGTGAAGAATTGGCTTGGTAGTCTGGTCTGCCCTGTTCCCATGATGCACTGGGCCAGGGACAGACTAATTTGCATGTAGCCAGGTTCTGAGCTGGGATGGTGCAGTGAGCTAAAAAACGGTGATGGATCAAGCTCTGATCTTTGGACTGGGTAAGAGTGGTCTGCTTAATTCAGACACTCTGTTCCTCACATCCCCTTTTCTGAATCGTTTTTGGCCACTATAGGTGTGGCAGGGTATACTCAGACATGAGTCCCTTGCTCACTGCACCTTCAAGATTCAAGCAAGCCGGGCCGACGACGGCTGAAATGCCAGAAACCGGTCCCCGGAAGCTTGTCTCCTTCCAGTGAAGAATTGGCTTGGTAGTCTAGTCTGCCCTGTTCCCATGATGCACTGGGCCAGGGACAGACTAATTTGCATGTAGCCAGGTTCTGAGCTGGGATGGTGCAGTGAGCTAAAAAACGGTGATGGATCAAGCCCTGATCTTTGGACTGGGTAAGAGTGGTCTGCTTAATTCAGACACTCTGTTCATCACCACCCCCCTTTTCTGAATCGAAACCAGGATGATCCGCACATGATATGAAAGCTTATCACCCGCACTTGATGTTCAACGTTGACTATAAAATCCTCAGTCAGATCCTAGCCACAAGGCTACTCCCACATAAGACAAAACTGGTCCGTCCTGATCAGGCTGGGTTTATTTATTTATTAAATTTATTTATAAAGTTTTATACAGCAAGAACATGACCCACGGGGTTATCAGATCGCTTTACAGTGCATAATTATCACATAGTATACATACAATCAGAAATCGCATATAATACAAAAGAGGTAGACATTGGTGTTTGGATATAATCGGTGGCAAATAGGCATCGGAGAATTAAAGATTTAGGATGCTAATTTGTTCATTAGAAACATTTTTGCTTCTTTTTTGAAGGCAGTAAAAGAGGAGATTCTGCGTACGTCTGGGGGAAGGTTGTTCCAAATATTCAGTGCTATACCTGAGAAAGCTCTGCACCCAGTTCTCTTTTTGTGGAAAGATTGAGGTTTTAGTAGTAGTGAGCTCGCGCTTCGAGAATTTCTACAACCTCCCGACCTCTCTAGCTTTTGTGCTAAATAGCTGGGGGTGTTGCTATGTAGGGCTTTATGTGTCATGCAGGTGACCTTTAGTTGTATTCTCGACTTTTTTCCGGAGCCCAGCCTGGCTGCAGCGTTAAGAGATGCCCTGATCAGTGCTAGCTCGTATTTTGGAAAACCGCATAGAGTGGTGCTTCCATAGTCCTGTCTTGGTAGTACTAGAGCTTGAACTGCCATTTTTAGATCAGTCTGTGGGAGGAAGGGTTTAAGTTTCCTAATGATACTCAGCTGAAAATTGGCTGCCTTGCTGGCATTGTAGATTTGTGCATTCATATTTAGGAGTTGAGGAGCTACATAAGAAAAGGACCGGCATCCATTTTGCGATGTCCTAGCCCGTAGCTGAACTACGAGAGATTTTGAGCTGGATCTTAATGATCTAGTGGGACGATATCAGACCAATTATTTTGCAATATATGTGGGCAGCAGGTGGGCACAGCAATGATAAGCTAGAGTTTGCTCCATGGCTCGATAAACTCAACAACTACTTAGAAGCAGCTTTTTTGTGTCAGGAGGGTGTACCCATGCTTTGATTTCTAGACAGAGAAAGTTTATGCCAATGTGGGATTTACTGAAATTAGGAAAGTAATGTGGTTAGAACTTTTCTACCATGGTTTTATCGTGCCAGGAGCGAGGAGCACGTCGTGGATGTTGGTACTTTGATTCTCCGGATATGGACGTTATAGATTGATTCGCAGCTCGGGGAACACTAAGGATGACTGTGGAGTCTGTACGTTGAGACGGGTGTAAGAAACAAGTTTGGAGTTGATTATATTGGGGAATGTTGTGGATGGAATTAATTCTTATTATTGATGATTGAACCATAATCGCTGGGGTTTCAGTTTTGAATATTACCACGAGTTGTGGAAATAGATTGCAATACTGATTGGATTAGAATTGATTTACTGACTTGGTCACCTTCAAGGAATACGAGGAGATCACAAATTATTTGATAAAGGGTCTGGACCACAGGGAATGTTTGATAAAGCCCTGATGATGTCCCGGAGGGGGACGAAACGCGTCGGCTGTTAACTGTGTGTGAAAACAAATATTGAGCTGACTGACAGCAACACATGATCTGAATAAAGAAAACGAATTATACAACAACTGCTTGGAAGATTGTTTTTGGGACTGAGTGCCTTAAATGCAAATGTAACATTTGAGCTATCATAATTCTTTTTCTACTTTCACCCTCCTCCTGTATCTTTTGATTTGAAAATAAAGATGTTTGTCTTTTTATGAACATGTCAATGTGAATCAAAAAATTTAATTTCATCACTTGATAGCTTATGTGTTGCACCGCTCGCAAAGTGATTTGACGCAAGTCTTTGGTGCACAAAGCTTTGCTGTGGTGCACAGAGATCATTCATTGCTGTGAAGGAACACAATTTGAGGGAACATTTACCCTGACCCACAACATTCTCTTAAATGGAACACCGAACTGTCCAGTTTTCTATTAACTGTTCCTTGATGTGCCATGCATTAAAAGGCATCCATAAAGCTACCTATTAGGTGAAAACGAACTGATCTTCCACTTCATTAAAAGGACACTAGTAGATTAATTGTTTGCAAGCTTCATAGTACATTTCAATGTTTTTGAACACGAACTAGAACTAGAAATGGCAAGGTCAACTGTAGCTGAGCACTAATGAGAAATGTGAAAGCTTAACTCTTAGGTTATCAGTTAGGTCTCTGCCTGGAGAAGGTAGCAAAATGGATGGAGCTCTCCTTCCTGAAACTAAACGGAGACAAGACAGATCTAGGCAATTTGGCAACTTTCATTCCTGGGCTACTGTGGCCAGATTGTCTTGGGCCTCCACCAGTACCAAAAAAACAGATCATGTATTTGGGGATATGGATGGACCAATCCCTGACTTTCGACTTTCAAGCAGCTAAACTGTCGGCCACATGCTATGGCATGCTGACGAAAATCCTTCCCCTTCTCCCATTCCTTGCTAGGCAGATAATGGTCCAGGCACTGATTCTATCACGCATGGACTTCGGAACGTGCTCTATCTAAGAGCCCTCTGATCCACCTTCTCCAAACTTCAGGTCATTCAAAACTGTGCAGCTCGCTTGCTTCTCAAAATCCCCTATTGGTAATCCGACAAACCCTCATAGAACACTCTGCTTGGGCTGCCTATACTAGAAAGAGTCCAATTCAAAGCCCTCTGCATCACCCACAAGTCCTTTTGGGGGAAAGGCCCGCCCAATAACCAATCCATGGCTGTTCCACACTGCCCTAACAGAAGCCTCCGCTCGGCCATCCTCCTGCTCACAGTCTTCTCAAAAATAAAGACAGCAAAAAGTGGTGGATGCTCTTTCTCCGCTTTGGAACTCCCTCCGTCTCCAACCATCATCCTCCCGGAAACGCCAAAAAACCTGCTTTTTCCAAATTGACAGCCAGTAGAGATGCCTTCTCTGTCCGCGTCCACAGATAGTGATGGGATGCCTTAGGGTAGCTATGCGCTCTATAAATGCTTATTCATTCATTCATTCATAACTCTCGGAATTACCATGAAATCCCTTATAAAATGTAATATGCATCTACACATGTTTACTCTGTAAATGGAGAATTTTAAACGTGCAATCTAAAGTTTACGCATTCTATGCTTGTAATATTGGTACGACCAAAATCCGTAATCAAACGTCGATAACGTATGCTGAAATTTCCGATTTTAACACTCTTTGGCTTATATCTTAATGAATTATGGGGCATATTATCAAGGGGGTTTATCTCCGCTTTTTTGGCTTTAAAAGCCAAGAAAGCGGAGATAAAATTATCTCCCTATTACCTAGCTGTCGCTAACACCAGTAGCGACCATCTTGGGCCCCACTTTGCATGTCAGTGATATTTATCACTAATGACATGCAAAGTGGGCGTGCCAAGATGTTAGCGACTGAAAACAGTCGCTAACATCGCTATCTCCTATTACCTGCTAAGCGCGAATATCTCCAAAAGCTAACACCTGCCCCTGAGCAGTTCTTAGCCATGTTATCCAATGGGAGGTGGATAACATGGCTAAGAGCATTAGCTCGGTAATGCATGAATATCGCAGACTTTTCAGCGATATTCATGCATTGCGGCGATTTTTATCGCATTTGCGATAAACCTTGGTAATACCAAGGTTTATTTGCGGAAAACAACGCCGCAGCTCAGCGGTAAATTTTTGTCTCTAACCAAGCAATAGCGATAATGATCGGTATTGCTTGGTAATATGCCCCTATATTTTTAAAAGTGCACAAAAGCTGGAAGGTGTCTTGGCGCTATGGAGATGCAATCAAACTCAAATAAAGCATTAACAATTTGCAAGCCATGCAGGAAACTAGGGTTTTTGAAAACAGTTTTGAAAAAAGTTTGGAGCAATTTCCTAAAATGAATTTTGTTTTGATATTTTAAATAAAGTGCTATACATCGTTATTAATTGCCTTTAATTTTTTTATGTACTCCCAGTTCTGCATTTTCTGACCTGTCTCGTGTATACGTTTTTGTTAGTGTTATGTTTTTTATTTTCTTGTTTGAGAACCTTCCTCCTGAGAATAAACTCGCGCGACCGAGTGAACGCATTACCTATTCGACATTATTTTGCTGCGCCACCCGACTTCCCTTCATGAGGTACTTTAGCCCAGCTGCGTCCCTCAGGGCTTTGTGTCCCGAGTCCTGCGTCAAGACAGGACAGTGAAAGCCGTCACATCAAATGCCTGCCTGTGCATGCTAATGATGACTGACAATTTAATCTCAGGTTATTCATGGGTTCTCCAGCTATGCATCAGGTGCCATCGGAAGATGACAACACCTGTCAGTAAAACAAAAGAATCTCCTGACAGACTTTCAATAGATTTCTTCTATAAGCTTCACCGCATTAACACTTTTATGAAACAGCGTCATTCGATTTTAAAGAAAAGTAAGTCTGCATGCCCTGACAAGGTAAATGAACGTCTGAAAATTCATGTTAGTTAGTTGATCCTTATCACAGTGAAACAAGCTCGTCTCTGTAGCACCATGTGTCACCAGTCAGTTCATTTCACTTACATAGAGATGCTTCACTGCACGCTGAGATTTCTATACTTCGCCTGTGCTAGTCATTTTTAACGTGTGATCCTGCCTGCTGTCATTCATTTGGAATATTTCAGGTTATGTGATAAATTATACGCCAGATGCAAAAGTTGCAAAATTAAATATCCTCCAATTTTAGAGTTTTTTCCAACCCACCACGAAATCTTGTTCGCAGTCAAGTCACGTTTTAACGTGGTACTCGTTTTTGTCTATATGGACATTTTCCTATAAATTTCATCGATTTGGCAACAATTTTCAGTGTTCTAACGAGCCTGTCAGAGGCTTTGGGATGTATAGAGGCTGAAACATTTTCTCCGAAAATTATGACAATAGTAGTGTTTAAAAAGCGCAGCTAATGTGTATCAAAAAGTACTCAATGATTTCAGGCAATGCAAGTGCCTATCAAAAATCGATTTAAAAGTGTAATAATTCATATATACAAAGCAACATCAAATTGTGAATCAATGAGCAATCAGAATAAGACTTTCCTGTAACAAAAATTGATAATAAAATCATTGACTTCTGCGAGGCAAATGCCCACCCATTGCCGTGGCAAGACTGATTCACAAAGGTAACTTTACATTTTTTGTAACTTTATGTTTATTTTGATATTCACTGGACGTTTACAACTGCGTGGAATCCAAAGTCGACGCGAGAACTTCGCCCATATAAAGACAGACCAGTCTTTTCAGTCGTGAATTTACTACTTGCTAGAAGTTTGTGAATTACCAAAAAAAACATATACCTACACAAAAGTGTAAGTTTAGCTTTGTGAATCAGGGCCGAAATATTTAATTTCTTCTTATAGGGTAGAATACATGATTGTGTGGCAGCGAATATGTTGTTGAGAGCACATACTATTAGGTAAACATATCACCCTGCATCGAACAGCTCAAAATGTTGTTTCACAGTGCAGGTAAACTGGCGCTTTTCTATGGAAAAGCCTAGTTTGGAATAGAAAGCTGTTTTCCCATCTTAATCCAGAGACATGCTAGAAACCTGTTTCAAGGTCATTTTTTATCAAATCCGTTTCAGTGCCTGGGGTAGATTTTTGATAACTAAATTAGAAAGCTATCTTTAAAAAAACATACATTGAGTTGCCGTGAATTCAACACATTGGAAACCAGTTCCATTGACCTTCCTATTATCCAGTGGCAGAATTTAGTATGCCGTTTATTTGTAAAATTTGCTCTGCCCACAAACAATAGATCAATTTGACCGGGAAGACTGAATGGAGTGAAGCAGTCACCAACCACCTACGTGGGATGGGCCAATTGGAATTAGACAGCAATAGGTGGAAACCCAAAGAATGAGAGCAGAAGACTGCCTTTTGGCATTACAATGCCACTAGAAGGCTCAAGTAACAAAAGCCTTGCTAGAAATAGGTTTTCAGGTGGGCTGAGGTATGCAACCCAGGCCATGCAGGAACCACCACTCTAGTCAAGGTAAGCTAGCTACACACTAAAAGATGACTTGTGCTCACCCTCTGATAGCTTGGCACAGAGCAGTCAGGTTTATCTAAAGAGGCAATGTGAAAAGTATTTGTGCAACACCCACAGTTTTAACATCATAAAATCATTGAATACATTCTTTGATTTCCTCCCCATCGAATCAAGAAAGTCTGTGGCTGTTGCCCTCATACTTTCCCGCCTCGATTATTGAAATGGCCTGATGGCAGGGGTAAAAAAGCATTCACTAAAAAAATTACAAAGCGTTCAACATGTGGCTGCACGACTGGTATTAAAACTGCCTAGAAAATCCTCTGCATCTGCGGCCCTCAGGACTTTGCATTGGCTCCCTCTCCATAAAAGGATTCTTTTTAAAATGTTATTGACCACCTTCAGAGCATTAAACAACGTTGGCCCAAAGTACCTTTCGAAAAGATATACGAGTTACAATCCTACCAGAGTTTTAAGATCAGCAGGCTGTAACTTAATCAATACTCCTACATTCCATTATAAAACTAAGGGCGGAAAAACTCTTAGCGTCCTGGCTTCCAAGGCTTGGAACTCTATGCCAAAAGAGCTAAGACTATTAGATCTAGAAGTCCCTTTCCGAAAACAACTTTAAACTTGGCTTTTCAACTTGATAGATGCATACATTTGGCCGCCATTTAGCTCTCACCTCGGATGATTCCCACTTTCCTAAGCGCCAGGATGCTCCTTCCGGAGCGACATTTTGTGCTTTACAAATATTGAATAACAATAACAATACACCAGAAAAAGTCTCCACACATGCTTATAAAAATAGAATACTACACTATAAAGAAACCAAGACCAAAACAACATAAATCCAATGAATAGAAGTTGAGATATTGAAATTGAAGGGAATAAAGACAGTAAAGCGCTTAGAAGTAAGTAGCGCTAAAAAGGTTACTTTAGGTCGTACTAGACCAGGGCAAAGTCAAAGATCAAGCTCACCGCAATTGACCACCGGTTGGCTACAGGATTCACAAAGGCCCTGATGAACAAAGTACTTTTCCTGGTTGCAAACAGCGAGATGCGTCGATCTTTTCCATGAAATGAATGCGATACGTCACTTTTGAAGATGAGTGCCGGAGTTGAGAGGCATCGAGCTATATGATGGATTCTGTCACACAGTTAAGGGGATGCATCTCTGGAGGCAAAGTCCTGGTTCTAATGCGATGCACCGATTTTACTCCTCCAACCCGGTCGATGCTCCGGTTCTGCTACACACTTGCCAGGAGATGCATTGAAATCAATGTTTTCAAGTACCTGGGTCACTTCCATTGAGCCAGGCACAGGAGCAGGGGTGGAGGTTGTGATATTCCCGAGTCTCAGGCAACAGGAGGAAAGCCAACAATCCCTTGGAGATCACTTGGAGTGAAGGTAGAGTCCAGCTCTCCCTCAGCAGAGCCAGAGAGCAGCAGGCAGAATGGCAGCAAACAGAAAAGCAGGCATTCCTGATCAGCAGACTGGTTGGGTCCTTTAAGCAGCACAATAGTTCTTCTGGCAGAGCTTAAGTTACAAGTCCAGTAGTGTCTGATTTTAGGGCATCAGAGAGCGCCACTTCCTTCCAGGTAGTTTGCTCAAGGTCATTAGACAACAAACAGTTCACAGGCATGGCAGGCCTCCCTGCAACGTTGAAAACCTGTCTGGTGAAGAGCATTGAGGGACCACTGAAGAAAAAATTCAGTAACATTTTCTAAGTCCGAACGTAGAAAAGGTGACCAGGACAGACGCTGAGAGCACAGCCCAACATCAACTGTAGGCAGGCCTGGATCCCTGGTTCATCCTGTGGAAAAGCTCCCGTGGTCTGACTTCCATAAGTCTGACTGGGAGGTCGTCGAAAGCAAGCCGGCGAATGCTCACCGAATCCAAACTGGCTGAGAGCTTCGAGGGACCCCGGGAAGAAAAGTTCTAGAAAAGTTTCTAAGCTAGAAGGTAAAAACATTGACCTAGACCTACTGCTAGGGCCAGGCGTGCAGGGCTCCATTGTGGTCAGTCTGAAACTTTGACTTTGTTCTGGTCTAGTGCAACCAGATGTCCCAATAGGCGCTATAGGTTTCTATGTGTTATATAGGGCTACATCTTTAAAAATTCATATCTCCAATTCCCTTCATTGGATTTATTTTGGTGTGGTGTCCTGGTAAAGAAACATACAAATATTTCCTATTTTTATAAATTGGTGTTGGATTTCTATTGTGTTTGGTGTCTTATTTATTTACTGAATTGCTGTTTTCAAATGCTTTACATACCTGTCTTTAAAGTTAACCCATCCTGCTCGCAGGCAAGCTACCAAGGGTTGAGCATGAAAATATTTTTCTAAGACCTGTACAGAGCCCTATATTGTGTTAGTAGCCTTATTGCCAGCGGCAGATACACATTTGGCACTACTAATAATCCATTTTCCAACATTTTGGTGTTCAGAGGTGTGGATGAGTGTTTAAAAAGTAAACCTATCAGTAAAGTGAATAAAAATTTAAAAAATCATTTAAAACTGTCTTTAATTCTTGTTTTGATTTTTCCAAATTGTTCTAAGTCTGTGTGCCTAGTTGTTGTGACCCAAAAATAGGGTACCATGGAGCTGGACCTGTCTAAACTGTCCCAGTTCCGAATGGCTGATCGTAGGGTACAGTGTAGGCTTAGGGAGATGCCTGCTTCCAACAGCATTAGGAAGATAGGGTTGCTTAAGTCCCTAAATGCCTGTGCTAGGGTAGCTGAGGGAATTCAAGGGGTGATAAAAAGTTTTCCCCCAACCTCACCCAAGAGGGGGGTGAGGTTGGTGCCTCTTTCATTTTTCAAGTGTTAGCTATGTGATTCCAGATGGTTGGGTGGAGGGCACTAATCAGGAACCATTACTGTCCCTTGCAGAAAGGCATCTTGAGGCTAAACTAGCTTCCATTTTCTTGTAAAGGGAGGAATTGGAATTAGCTAAAGGGCACAAAAAGGGAGATACTGTCTGCACCAAGAAGCTCCCCACTAAGGGGCTGATCCAGCGCTCAGAGATCAATATATTTGCAAAAAATAAGGCCCAATTTATTTACCCATACAAATCTCTTCGCGCTGGCTTCAGTGTAATGCACAGTTCATACCTAACTTACCAATCTCCAACTGCATTTCTCATGGAAAAATCATGTGGCAATGACATATTTTTATAGTTGAATATTTATAGGCAATAATCAATAATCACACCCTAAATAAAAGTCAAACACAATGTGTATAATTATATTATTTTATCTAAATAATGTGAAACAGTGCTCATCAAGTATCAATACCCAGTACAAACCATGGAGTATCATTGAGTAAATTATTGGCAAAGAGAATGACAAAAACTCACATCACAGTGACAGTGCATTGAAGGAGTGAAAAGGCGAAGAGAGAAAAGGTTCAGAGACAAAATACATTTGCAAATAATTATGCATTTAACGTTTCAATCTATACTAACCCAATAGGAACAGGAAATCCACTCTTTGGCCACAAGAGCAGAAAGTCCACTCTAGAAGATTTGAAAGGGCAAAGACTAGTCAGGAATTGGGAACAGGAAACAGGTAGGCCTCTACAGCAAACTGATGACAGCGTAGATCTCCCAAGAATCTGCCTAAACGTCTTCCATGACAAACCCCTCCCTCCAGGCACCTCAATTATACCCTAAAACCCAAATGTCCAACCCACATTTGTTTCAAATGAAAGAAAATGTTAGATTTGATTGGTCAGGGAAGGGGGTCACACCACACATGACACGTCCATCTTACTCAATGTTTTATTGTTTTGTTTTTCAAACATCATGACAACATCATCCCAGGAAATACAAGTATACTGGATCACTGACAGAACATCGACAGTCAAAATATCGAGAGGACAAAATATCGAGTTAAAAATTATCGACTGCAAGAATATCGACTTCCTATCTTCAAACAGGTAAGTACAAAAATATCGACTCCAAAATATCGAGTGTAAAAAATATAGACTGTCAAAATATCGATTTTTTTAAATGTCTTTAAAGTAAATTAAAAGTAATATAATAATAAATTAAATCAATGTAAACTTATTTAAAATACTTAAATAAACGTAAAATTGAGAAATAATTAATGTAACTTTATTTTTTTTAATACATATATATATATATATATATATATATATATATATATATATATATATACATATTATTTACAAAACATATACAATATTTTTACAGTAGGTTAGCGAAAGGGTTACATTTACTGTAACGACTCCAGTGAGTGCAACAGTAGGGAAAGCATTGGATAGCGTAGGGGTAAAAATTACTATTCCCACTTCGGCAAGTGCAACAGTAGGGAAAGCGTTGGATAGCGTAGGGGTAAAAATTCCTGTTCCCACTCCAGAGAGTGCAACAGTAGGGAAAGCGTTGGATAGCGTAGGGATTAAATTTACTATTTCAACTCCAGTAAGTGCAACAGTAGGGAAAGCGTTGGATAGCGTAGGGGTAAAAATTACTATTCCGACTCTAGAGAGTGCAAAAGTAGGGAAAGCGTTGGATAGCGTAGGGGTAAAAACTACTATTCTCACCCCAGAGAGTTCAACAGTAGGGAAAGCGTTCGATAGCGTAGAGGTAAAAATTACTATTCCCACTCCAGAGATTGCAAAAGTAGGGAAAGCGTTGGATAGCATAGTGGTAAAAATTACTATTACAACTCCAGCGAGTGCAACAGTGGGGAAAACATTGGATAGCGTAGAGGTAAAATTTACTATTACCAATCCAGAGAGTGCAACAGTAGGGAAGGCGTTGGATAGCGTAGAAGTAAAAATTACTATTCCCACTCCAGTGATTGCAACAGTAGGGAAAGCGTTGGATAGCGTAGGGGTTTAAATTACTATTCCAACTCCAGTGAGTGTAACAGTAGAAAAGCATTGGATAGCGTAGGGGTAAAAATGACTATTCCAACTCCAGAGAGTGCAACAGTAGGGAAAACATTGGATAGCGTAGGGGTAAAAATTACTATTCCCACTCCAGAGAGTGCAACAGTAGGGAAAGCGTGGGATAGTGTAGGGGTAAAAATTTCTATTCCCACTCCAGTGAGTGTCACAGTAGGGAAAGCGTTGGATAGCGTAGGGGTAAAAATTACTATTCCCACTCCAGTGAGTGCAACAGTAGGGAAAGCGTTGGATAGCGTAGGGGTTAAAATTACTATTCCCACTCCAGTGAGTGCAACAGTAGGGAAAGCGTTGGATAGCAGGTGGGGTAAAATTACTATTCCCAATCCAGTGAGTGCAACAGTTGGGAAAGCGTTGGATAGTGTAGGGGTAAAAATGACTATTCCCACTCCAAAGAGTGCAACAGTAGGGAAAGTAAATACTTCTTACTTAAATATAAATAATACAAATAGTAACACCAATTACAAATTAAATCAAATATTTTACAATTGTGTAAAATATATTAAATAATCAATTTAAAATACAAACACAAGTTATTTAATAATAAAAATAACCTACTAATACTAATTATTTACCTATTAATAATAAAATATTTAACAATTTAAAAGTATTTTGAAAAATTAACTCAACATTTTTTTTATTCAAAAATGTAATTACTTACAATTAAATTACTTCACAATCTATTCCTCTAAAACACACAACCAACTACAGAAATTAATTTAATAAAAGTAACATAATTATTGATTAATCAATTACAATAAATGACTAAATATATTTTACTTAATTAATAATTAATAATTAATTTACAATTAATTCTTAATAAATACCAATAATTAAAATAACATATTTAAATAATTATAATTAAATTACTTCCCACCCTAATTCCCTATAAACCCACAACCCACTTCATTAAAAAAATTAATAACATTAACATATTTATCAATTAATCAATTAAAATTAATTACCAATTATATTTTAATTAATTGCCAATTAATAATTAATTAACAATTAATTCTTAATAAATACCCACAAATTAAATTACATATTTAATTAATTATAATAAAATTACTTCCCACCCTATTCCCCTATAAACCCACAACCCGCTACATGAAACACATTAATAACATTAACATATTTATCAATTAATCAATTAAAATTAATTACCAATTATAGTTTAAATAATTGCTAATTAATAATTAATTAACAATGAATTCTAAATAAATACCAATAACATAAATAACATATTTATTTATTATAATTAAATTACTTCCCACCCTATTCCCCATAAACCCACAACCCGCTACAGAAAATAAATTACAAAAAATAAAATATTTATCAATTAATCAATTAAAATTAATTAGCAATCATATTTTAAATAATTACCAATTAATAATATTTTAACAATTAATTGTAACTAAATATCAATAAACAAAATAACATACTTAATTAATTTTAATTAAATTACTTCCCACCCTATTCCCCTATAAACCCACAACCTGCTACAGAATTATATTACACAAAAATTAAACATTATTATTAACTTACCTTAAATTCGATTTTGTTGTCTATATTCTGTCTAGTCGATATTATGTCCATTCTATATTTTTGATTCAATATTAATGTAAATGTGTTTCGATTTCTATAGCGCAACACTTTAACCCAGGGGTCTCAAGGCACTTGCTTAGGGAACCCGTCCTGGTATTCCCCTGTGAGATACCCCGGCCGGGTATCCACAAGGTGAAAGCCAGGCATCCCGCCGCGAGGGGCCGTAGTGGAGATTAAGCAAGCTATTGCCCAGAGTCGCAGAGTGTGACCCCGTGAGTCGAGTAGGCACCGGAGCGAGAATTGTCGACTCCGTGGAATTTTGAGCCCGAGACCCGCCGAGGCGGGGAAATCGAACCCTGGTCCACGGCCGATCTCAGCTTCCGGGTCTGCCGCCTCTAACCACTGAGCCACGCTTCTCCACATATTATTGCTATTCTAGTCAATATTAATTTTTTCTAGTCAATATTTCTGTAGTCTATATTATGTCTAGTCGATATTATGTCTATTCTATATTCTTGACCCAATATTATGTCTAGTCGAAATTAAAAACTCAATATTTTGACTAGTTACCAAGTATACTAATATCAAGCTTTGGCTTCCTTCTCTCCGCTATTGCTTCCAGTTAGTTTACTTCTTGTGCCATTCATGCACTTCCAGAGGAAATGTTCATCGCTTACTGATTGTTTGCGTCTCCACGTTTTAACTTTTGGCAGGCACACATAAATTCGGAGGTCACTCGCCTTTGCCTTCACTCCACATTCTCTTTTGGTTTTTAAGTTAACAAATGATTTCTCTCTTTAACCCATGCTACTACGAGAAATAAAACAAGCATTATTACTCTTTTTTGTGCAATGCTTTTCCTTTACGCACCCTCCAAAAGCTGTACCTAATTATGTGCAACCCATGTTAGTAGTTTCCCAAGCAAATGTCAATAACGTGCACAAAAGCAGCATTAATCTCTTTATTTTCATTAGTCATGCATTCCCGGCCTACTCCAGTGCTTTAGTACACGATTGCGTAGTATTATTTTCCCCTCATGCTAATCTTTAAAATCACACGTTTTTCACTGCACACTGTTAGAAAATTAGAGAATGTTACAAGGAGTTTTCAATCCGAGCAGGTTTCATTATACGAAAACCCTTCTCCCTCAATCCCCCCCTTTGATGGCTCCTTGAGCCATCACCGAATACCCAGCAACACAATTTGTCACTTTAAAAAGCTGTTGTTCTCTCTCGTTTTATCATTACTCAAACTAAATCTCTCAGCATTTGATAATAATTTCCTCTTCTATCTTCTAGTTCTATCTTCTCTCTGTTTCTCTTTCTTGCTCTTCGTTTGTTATCAGGTGTCTCTTTCTTGCATTTGCAACACTTAAATATTAAGAAAATCCTTAGTATTACTTTAACCACTGCAATGATAGGTGTTAATATTCTCTCTAATAAACTATTCCCAAATGTAGAAAACCAATTTATCATAGAGGAAAAACTCTTCCCAAGTTTCTCCCAAGCACCATCAACCTTCAATTCAGATACATCTTGATGAAGATGTTTAATATTTTTCATATATCCCTCAAGACTCTTACTCTTATCAGGGATAGAAGTGCAACATTATTGTATTTTCAACATACTGCAGACCCCACCCTCTTTTGCAAATATTACATCAAGGGCAAGTCAATCTTGTAAAACCATGGACCTAATTACAACCATTTCAGTATCAACCATTAAAAACCCATCAGCAGTATCTGTTGATAATTGATCAACCACTGTGGACAATTTTCTAATTTTGTGCAAATTCACAATAACTCCAACGGAAGGTATAAATGCTCCAAAAACACCTCCTATTATTTCAGAAAAAACTAGCTCTCTTATTATGTATTAGTCCATTCTTTGCTTCATTGATTCTATGATTCTTATCCAAATGATATATGTTCGGGAATACTATTGCTAAATAACAACACCCATATCAATGTGCAGGCAACCTATAACAGGCCTTCTAACCCCACACATAATACATTCTTGGAAAGACAGGAATAGTTCCTCCTTTTAACCCCATCCTCCAGTTATTAGAAAAGTATGATCACATTCACTAGAACCAATGAAATAATTATTGTAATCGGTCTTTCGTCTAAGGAAACAAAGTTTTCCCTTATGGTACCAGTTTAGGGTCATGGCAGCCTAATTCTCACCTTTCTTGTAATTTCTTTCTCTAAAAGCCCATGGGGGTACATGAGACTTTTGCTCAGCAGCTATCCTTAACCATGTTAATGAATTTGGTTTCTTCAAATTGTAATCTACAGGTTAGATTATTTCTATGTGCATATACTGTATCTATTGTTTGTGTAGAATGAAAAAATTCTCCCATGTATTTCGCATTTCTAGCACTATTTATTTTATTCATATTCTTTCTAATAGGTATTTCTGAGAATATTAAATCTATGTTGGAATATTAGTATTGAAGACTTCTCCTCTCGTAGAATAAACTGGTTAATACTGTAGGAGAGTAGGGTCTGCTATCCTATGGTCACCCCACATTTTTGCTTTTTGCTTCACTGGTTTATGACTTAATGTAGCTGTGGGCCTGCTAGTCAGACCCACAGCCTGCTGTTCTCTCTCTAAATTAATGCCAATGCACTCTAGTTGCATTACGAATTGGAACTGGTTCACCTTATAGGCCCCTGTAACAGTGTACCCAAGGTACCCATGGTATAGGTGTAGCCAAGGCCTACCAGGGGCTGCAGCATGTATTGTGCCACCCTTGGCCTGGCCTCCATATTTGACACAACTGGCTGATCACTCAGCTGGGGTAAGTTGGTATAATCACTGCTTGCTTAGATATAGTATACCTATATCTAACCTAATTGGACACATGTTAACCTGTGAGCCACTCCTATGGCAGGCCTCTACAATCCTGGAGGCAGAGTGCATGGTTTCATGTAAGATGGTGCTCTGGCATCAGCTGAGCCTGTCTGCAGCTGTCGGGAACAACTCCCTTAGCTGTTCGGGGATATTGCCATACCATATACTCTTAAGTGCATTATAATCCTCGCGGTTATTTGCTAACTTTGGTTTGGCTTTATCAAAACATGTCGAGTAAGGTGTCATACGATTTGGAATACTATCCCCTCGACAGGTCTGTCGACGGGGATAGCATTCCACCCTTCTAGAGGGACACGACATGTACATAACCTGAACCCCGGTTAAAGTTAACCAGAGCCTCAGCATCACAAAATGGATGCTGCCACACAGACACAAGTCTGACCTCCTGCTGCTGGGAGTCCTTCCAGCGAGGGAGGCTTGGACAAAGGGTTTCCTGCCTTGGGAGGTGCGAGCACCACCCCAGACAGGATTTTGTGTATTGGGTAGGACAGGGCTGAATAGATTGAGACATGCCTGGGGCACACATGGTGTCCCTGTGCATAAGCCAGTCCAAACCAATGCTGGGGCTTTCCAGCCCCAGTCCTGGCGCGGAGCTGGACAAAGGAAAGGGGTGTAACTGCCCCCCTTCCTGGTCCCACCCAGAGGAAGGACCTAGTAGGTGATCCGGCCCCCAGATTTGGAATTAGAGTTGGAGCTGTGTCCTAAGACTTCAGATCATTCTGAATCAACTTGAAACTAAGAAGACGACTGGACTTTGACATTATGCTGCACAGAAGACTGAAGAGCATCTCCCTTCTGGCCTAGGAGTGGCCACCCTGTGAACACAGGCACCATCCAGCAACTCGACGTCTGCTTTGCCGCTGCCTCCTGCCGGTGCCCGAGCCCAGAGCCCAATGAGACCCAGACTCCCAGACTTCTCACGGCCCGATTCACAGTCCCTGGAAAGAAGGGACCCATGAAGGCACCGAGAGACGTGGGACTGGACATCTCGAAAGACCCCCGAGAAGCTGACTGCGCAGCACCCGAGGCACCCTCAATGCTGTGCTTTGGGGTTTCAGAAGCCCCACAAACGAGCAGCCCTTGCTCCGAAGATCAACCCCCCAGCTTCTCCACGATCTGCGTGGGGCCCTTTTGCATTGTGCCACTCGACGCGCCATCCAGGCCAATTGCCACGTGGTCAGCGGCCATCTTGGCGACGAAACCTAAAATTTGAACTACCGGTCTGTTTGCTCCAGACTTGCCCTCGCTCCTGTAAAAAGGAGCACCCGCTCTGACCTTGCTGGTCCGAGTGATAAGATTTTTCCACTTCCTGTGTGGCTTGCATTAGCCAAGGCCTGTTTGCTACAATCACATTGCCGAGACTGCCATCAGCTAGAGCCTTTGTGGGGCAGCAGGTGATCGACTCCTGGACATCCTCATTCTCTTCGTGTCCACGTGGCTGAGGAGACAAGCTGCACCTCATCGCCTGTTTGCACCCGACATCGCCTGGTTCCATCCTGGTTCCACGGTAGTCGCTGGCTAGTGACTTTGAACATTGTCCCCTCTGCTTTCAGGTCTTCACCACTTCAGATCCACCCTTGGATCCACCGGAACTCTTCACTTTGAGCCGCCTGCAGCATCTTCAGCTCCAAGCACCATCGAGCTGCGTGACAAAACCCGACAATAATTCGCACCTGTTCACCCGCTTCCTGTGGGTGAGGTAACTCAGCAACGCTGGTGTTCCCACACTGGTACACACCTCTAGTGTCTGTGTCTAAAGTTTCATTCCTCTAGGTCACTCGGAAGGTTCCTTAATAACTAACTTTGTAACTTTTATGCACCATTGACTTAACATTGGTATATGCGTGCACTTTCCGCACTGCACCCGAGTCCCGCAGGCCTTTCCCGACTTCATCACTGTTAGTCCCGAACAGCTCCAGCGATTCCCCAGGCCCTAGGCCTATTTCCTTTCAGCTAGGTGGTTCTTATACCACTATTTTAGTATATGGTTTAGGTGGCATCTAGGGCTCATCCATATTGTGCAACTTTTGTGTATTTAAACTGTGTTTTGTTTTAACGCATTTGCTTCTGTGCTCATAAAGAGTATAGGGGATACTTGTAGTAATAAATACATATATATTTTCAATATATACCTTTGTGGTGTCCTTTCATTTGGTATTCAAGGGGATTGTGTATGATAAAACAGCTTGCTTCACATGCCTTTACAGAGTTTAGCCTAAGACTGCTTTGCCCACGCTACTAGGATAGCTGGTCTATAAGGTTGACTTACAACCAATCATCATAAGGGTTGCTTGGCATGGTACAAGGTGATCACTAGAACTAGTGAGCATCATATACCAGGCCAACTTCTCACAAATACACTACAAGAAACACCATATGTAAAAGGCAGGGGATGGTAGGTTAACGAAAAATCATTAATTGATTTATCATGATGATAGATACTGTCACCTTTCATTTTTTCTATTTTGGTTTACGAATCTTCCTCTAAACCTTTAGTATCTACTTTTTCACTCATCAGACAATTAGTAATAGTATTATTTTTGTAATTTGCTACCATGAAAACAGGCACAAAAACAATTAGTATTATGCATTTTACCATTAGTAGTAGAATACTTAATAAGCAAGCATTAATACATCTACGTTTTAAACCAACATTTTTATTTCAGGTTTCTGCTGTATTAGCCATTTCTAATAAACTTGCACCAATTTTAAAAAAAATAAAAAATTAAGAAAAATCTTAGATTAAAAAAATATCAAAACATCTAATCTGATCTATAAAAATGTCTATCCAAAAATATCTATCCAAAGTAGTGTATCCTCACACTTAATGGCTCTTCTTTTTTACCCTCTCTTTTCTTTAATATACATTTTCTTTTTCTTCTTTCCTTAAAATCTTTCGGATGATTCAGAATAATTTTCTCAAAAATTGTTGTGTCTTAATTTTCACAGTTCTTTTAAGGTGATTCAAAATTGTCTCCTTCCCTTAGCTCAGTACCAGTGTTTTCTTTGATCTTATCTGTCTTTTTAATCTCTTCCAACACCACATATGTCCATTCTGGTGCTTTGTATTTCTTATTTGGACCCCTCACTCTGTTTGTTTTACAAATATGTTCTTCTTCTCACTCACTTTGCTCAGTCTCATCTGAAACTTCAATTGTTGTGTCAGATGATCTTTGTTTCAGAGTGTAATTTAGTCTTTTCACTCCTTCCGGCCACACATACCTTTTCTTGCTTTCTTAACCTGCACAGCTTCATTTGCTTTATTACCAAGTTCACAAGTTCTTTTATTCTGCCTTTTTTCTCTGCTGTACTTGCTCTTGCTTCTCAATAATCACTTTGTCTTCTTCTTTCTCAACAGCAGTCTTTTGAGACCCAGTAGCTGGCGTCCACTCAATTCGACTTGTTTCTCGTTCACTTTCAGAATCTGTAACTTTGGATTCTATGGCTTCATTTTCTCAATTTCCTGCTTCTTTTTCTTGTGTTTCAAGTGGATTTGGGACTCTTCTTGTATGACTTGGATGTACCCAGTTTGGCAAGTCATCACACTTTACTGCTGTTGACGTTACCAGTATAACCTGGTAAGGGCCGTGCCATCAAAGTTCCAAACACAATTTCCTCATGTGTTTCTTCACCAGGACCCACTCCCCTGGACTTAAATCATGTGCTTGTTCTTGCTGAGTTGTAGTTGCAATTTCTCCAACCAGATGAGCCACAGAATGCACTACATCTGCCAATCTTTTGCAATCATCAAGCACCAGATCATCAGTAATATTCATCAGTTGGTTTGCTGGTACATTCAGCTGTCTCATTGCTCTCCCCATGATAATTTTGTGTGTGGATAATCCAGTTTTATTATCAGGAATACTACTCAGACTCATCAATACAAGGGGAAAAGCATCTGGCCACTTCAGTGCCATGGATTCACAAACTTTTGACAGTCTAGATTTGATAGTGCTGTTAACTTGCTCGACCACTCCTGATTTACCTGGTCCATAGGCAGAATGTAGCTTTTGTTTAATTTGTAATGCTGCGCAAATCATCCAAATTATTTCATAATTAAAATGAGTTCCTTTATCTATTTTTAAAGAGACTGGAAATGCAAATCTAGGAATTATCTCTCAAAAGCAATTTAGCAACTGTTAAGTTATCATTCATTCTTGTTGGATATGCTTCCACCCAACGAGATAACAGACAAACAACAGACAACACATATTTTAGTCCATTACAAGGGGGAAGTTCAATAAAGTCTGCATGCGATCTAGTAAATGGTCCTGCTGCCTCTCCAATTTGACCCCAACTAACCACTGTTTTTCTCCCTGGATTTTGCTGCTGGCACACTGTGCTTCTCTGGTATAGACTCTCTGCAATGACCCTAAACGTTGGATTGTACCATGACTGTTTGAAAAGTCTAATCATTGCATCTCTACCGATGATACATCCTCATATCCTTTGTGAAAGTAAACAGTCTGGCATTACTGGCCTTTCATCTACATACACCCATACATCATAATCATATCCCTTTCTACAGCCTGATTTGATCCAAATGTCTTTTTCCTCTTCGCTAGCTTCCTCCTGCAACTGTTTGATTTCATCCCAGGTTTCAATTGCAGAGAACATCAAGTGACAATTTGTACATAATTTTTTTGCAAATGTTGCAGTGATATTATCAATGATGTCATAGAAGATGTCATGACTAGTATAATATGTGGGGTAATTAGCAGTGCATGGCAAGGACGCAAGTTATAGTTACCTTAGGGCATGAGTTATAGTTTTGTTGGTTTCTGTGTGTAATATCTGCACCTAACTATATTGTCCCTGTAACCTTTGGCTTTTTAGTGAATTTCTAAGGTGTTTTGAATTTTTTATTTTTTAACTATAACGTCAATGTAAGCTTTGTTTTTTAGTGAAGTTTCACATTTCTTTATGCTATTTCCTCACTATAAAAACACTGTAACCTTTGTTTTAATCATTGAGTTTCTAGTTTTTTTACGTAAAGTTCTATTGATGTATGGATATGTGAGTGGGAGTGTTAATGGTTGTGTTGGTGTGTGAGTGTGAATGAGTGGATGTATGTGTTTTTTTAATTGCGGTCTGGATCTGTGGATCCACTGTGGATTCTCAATAGTGCCGCAGTGGATTAGTGATCCTTGAGCGTGTAAATAAATGTTTCCCGGATTTGGGAAAATCGAGCTTTCTGCCACATTTGGTGTAATTACATTCATCGGTTCAGGCTGTAGCCGTGCCGAAAATCCCTATTGGACATTACAAAGTGAAAACACATTTTCGGACCCCCTTTTTCTCAGCCCACCCCATGACGAATCTCCCTGAAACTTTCCGGGCAGTAGCTGAATTGAGCAGCAAAGTAGTTTTGAAAATTTTGTGAAGAGTTACCGAATGGTGCCAAAGCTATTAGCAAAACATAAAATGTTTTTCCTCTGCAAACTAGGTTCTAACTATTAGTGACCAAGTCAGATGCATTTACAACCACTAAAAAGATCTGTTTAATAGAACAGTGTATCATAGGACAGAGGTGTTAAATATTGCAGGGATTTGTTAGCATGAGCTGAAAGCCATTTTGTATTTCTGGCAGCCATCTTGTTTGCTATGTGCTGCCATGTGCTCGCCATGTGCTCTGTCCTCCCTCAGTGTTGACTACTCTTGTAATCTGCCTAGAAACAAACTATATTTAGCATCTTCCACCTTCCCACATGCTCAGTTGAGCTTGCAGCTGTCCTTGCAACTGTTCCTAATCTGTAAATTTCAGGATGTGTTCACCAAAATTAGCAACTGTTAGCTCCTCCCACTTTTTTGAGCAGGCAGATCTTGCATGTCCATATTACTCATTTTGCATGCTTAAATGTGCCATGACTGCCCCTTGGTCTTATGCTGACTATGTAACCCTAAGCATATATAAGGCCTCTGCAAATTTCAAATGTATTTTATTTGTTTGATTAATTAAAATCTTACAAAAAGCAGCTAAAAGATTAACAAATTTAAAATGCTAAAACAATCCATATGCTCAAATAATTTTCATAACTCTTAAATAATTACCTTACACATTAGGTGATATAATAGTCGGAGGAGAGGACTACCTCCCCCAGACTCCCCAGCGGCAGCGTCCTCAGCCGCCTGCAGCAAATCACACGCCTGGAGGCGCTACAAACTCTGAGCACAGCCATGGTGGAGCAGGGGCTGTACCAACCATTTTGTGGGAAAAATCTTTGCTGTCAACAGCTACCTGACCCCTTGTTGCCACCAGACTCTCTCTCCCGCCGCCGCTATCCCTCCACAGCAGCCACGGAGCGGAGGAGAGGACTGCCTCCCCCAGACTCCCCAGCGGCAGTGTCATCAGCCGCCTGCAGCCAATCACGCGCCTGGAGGCGCTACAAACTCTGAGCACAGACCCCGCGTCACGGGACGCACATGGGAGAAGCCTAGGACAAGGGCATACGTCTGTGGCCGTCCTAGGCAGACCGAGGCAGGGAAGGGCCCCCACTAACGAGTGACTTTGTAGTACATCAGAAATCAATAAGGTACTATGATCACTTCTCAGTGGTATAATACTTTAAAGGACCATCTTTGAGTGTGCTTTACCAGCCCCTTCCTTCTTAAAATATCGCCATATCAGCATGGGGAAAAGAAAGGCTATGGAGGGGGTGGGAGCCCCTGTTACTACAATTAAAAAAAGGAAGTCTAAGAAATTACCACATGCCGCCACTAACTGTGTAATATCAAGTACCAAAACTATTGTTGAAGATTGTGAGAACATCTTATTGACTGATACTGCCTCAAGTAATGTGGATACTTCTGACCCTTTGGTGGAAAGTCTATTGCATAGAAAGAGTAAAGTCGTCCCAGCTATCTTCACTAAAAACCCCAAACCTAAGTGTTTACTGGATAATACACACTCTAACTCCCCTAACCCCATAGAGGTAAATGTTATAGAGGCACATAAAGGGGTAAATGTTAATGCTATCACTGAAATGTCAAATGAGAACACAGATAGGTCCCCGTGCCACATAGAAAAGGAAATGGGTATTACTTGTACCAATCGATTTGCAGTGTTGGAAGGGGAGTCAAGGGAAAAAGGTGAGGTTTTAACGCAAAGGTTGGGGGAGGATATGAAGAATAGGAATAGACCAGATGGATGTTCTAGATGTTTGAATTTTAATCATAGGCTAATGAGAAAAGTAAAAAGCCTGGAAAGGGACATAGCCCAAATTAAGGAAATGATCACGGACCTTATAAAATGGAAGGCTCCAAATAAATTAATCTACCCACACTCAGTGCCAGTATCTAACCCTGTTAAAGGTCCCATTCCACGATTGACCCCAATAATTCAGACTGCAGAGGTGGCATCATCTAAATGTACACCACGAACTGCCCCATTGTCAGTTGGCAAAACTGCAGGAGATTTACGTACTATGCATCCAGCCCAATCACCTCTTGCTAAAACAACAGATAGGCACAACACCTCAAGCTCAATCCCCACAGTAGCAAAACAGAGGGACATAACATTACAACACAGGGACCTGCAGGGCCATGACCCTTACTATGGAGATAGGGATAGACTATCTACTGGGCGGACAGCGGCAAAATTCCCCTGTGGCACTGTTTACATGACTGGGGTTACTAAGCTGGAAGCTACCAGTAATTATGAGAATAGTAATTCCTTACGCAACAAGGCCATTCATTGGCTTCGTCATGTTAGAGGGTGCAGGTCAGTTATTAGGGAGGACATGATCAATGTTAAAAGACTTTCCTTGCCTAGCTCGGCAACAGACTGTATTGAGATTGTGTTTGGTAATCAAACAATTGCTGAGAACTTAGTAGCCTTGGAGTATAGGACTTGCCCCCCCAGGAATTACAACATTCAAATTAGATCGACACCACTATGGTTTAACTATAGGTCCGTGGATCAATCAGGCCTTAACCATATAGATTGACCACCAAAGGGTGATCATTTGAATAGTGCAACTCAAATATATGATACACAAAATCTTGAGCATCAGATCAACTGCTCAGCAAACATTGTAGACAAGGAGGGCAGGGCGATTAATGATGAGGCTACTCCACCTAGGGATGGAAGTTCTAATGAAGTGCCCATCGTTGATGGGTCCCTAACTACAGCTGTAGGAGGAATAGCTTCAGATATAATCACCAGCAACACTAATCCAAACACGAAAACAATTAAACTGATTTCTTGGAATATAGCGGGCCTCCAGAAAAATATGTTAAACCATGAATGGAGAGAATTCATAGATATGTTTGATATCTGCATGTTTCAAAAAACATGGATAATATCCCCCAATATAAATGTGGATATTCTATCCACTTTATTCCGGCCTTTAGTACAGGGAGAGGTCGACCTTCGGGGGGTTTACATGTTTGGATTAAAGTAGTGCTTAACCTGGTGGTTACTGTTCACTCTTTGCCATCTCAGGATATACTGTATATCTCTGTTAAGGGCAACCATTCGATAAGCTCTTTTCAGCTGTTTAATGTGTATGCCCGAGGGTCCCCGGGAGGTCAAACCTCATTCACCATAGCCTTACTTGAGGGGGCACTGGCAGATATTCCTTTACTGTCCAGTGTAATCATAGGGGGAGACTTTAACTGTACCTACGAACCCCTAAGTGCCGATGATATCGTGGACATGAATGAAGACAATTGTAAAAAGTCTATCCCGCCTTTGACCCTAGCCCCAATCAAAAAGTGGACTCCAAGAGCGATCCAAATAAATGCCCTAACAAAAGAATATAACTTACGTGCCCTGAGCGGTAGGACAATCTCGGACCCTAATGGTGCAAATACCTACAATAAACTTAGTTAACCATCCAAATTGATTATATTCTGCTTGACATTGGCTCTTGGAACAGACTAATTGATATGGAAATAATACAGTCGTCGGATAGCGATCACAACCCGCTTTGTATGGAAATAAAATGGGGGGTGGAAAGGAAATCCTCAGATGATCCATTAATGATAACAAAAGAATTAGTCCCATCCAACTGCAATTGCAGGCTTAAATGGAACAGGGTGTTGTGTCAAGAAGACAGTTTACTTTGTATCAAAGATCTGGTGGAATTAGAACCCAGGGAACTTGTATCTAAGATCCGGGTCCACCACATCAATCAACATTTCAGCCTTACAGACTCCTACAATACCCTAATGAAGAAAGTTGGCTCCTTTTTCACAATAAAAAATACAAGGGGATCAAAAAGGAAGAATCCAGTAAAATCCAGCACTCTATGGCACACGATACAATGTAGGGAAAGGAGAAGGGCCATAGCATATGCTATTAGAAAAAAGGATACCACAGCTGTACGGTTGGCTAGAAGGGAATACAATTTGTGCATCAAAAGGGCCAAGAGGTATTGGGAGGAGGAATATTGGCAGGAACTTAAGGTCGCAGCCAGCTTAAAAAACCCAACTCTGTTTTGGAACCTGATAAACAAATTAGACAGAAGAGGTATGGAGCCCTTCGCCAACCACATAACTGAACAGCAATGGCACTCACACTTCACAAATTTGTATTGTGGTGAAGATGAGGCAGGCCCATCTTCTAGGGCACAAAATAACCATTGTAATGAGGGGTCTGTATCCGTAGAACCCTTTACAGCCCAGGAAGTTCTTGATGCTATTAGGAATATAACCCTCGCAAAAGCGGCAGGCCCGAATGGGCTACCGGGTGATTTATATATACATGATCCTAAGTTATGGTCGGATTTTATTGCCCCCACTTATGAATCCAATCCTCAGTGGTCACTCTGTACCCGACTCTTGGAAGGGTGCGGAAGTGGTTACCATACATAAGAAAGGTGATAGGGAGGACCCTGCCAACTACAGGCCGATTAGTTTAATCGACGCTATGCAGAAAGTAGTTGGCAGGGTCATTGTAAATAGAATGGACAGATGGTTATAGGAGGGGAATATACTTTCCCACTTCCAGGCGGGCTTTCATGAAAACGTGAGTACAATGGACCAGGTTTTTGGGTTCTGGGCAATATATTGGAAAACAGTAACTATTATGAAGGGGAATCTCTGCCTGGCCTTTATAGACCTCAAAAGTGCATTCGACTTGGTACCTCGTGACAAACTCTGGAGGGTGTTGCAGGATATGGGGTTCCCTCGTTACCTTCTGGAGATTACAGTCAAACTCCATGAGGATAGCTATGCTAGGATTAGATGGGGGAGACAGGGTCAGCTAACAGGGAGGGTGTCTGTGAACAGGGTGGTACGCCCGGTCTGTGTGATGGCCCGACATTGTTCTCCCTCTTTATCAATGGGGTGGCAGACCATCTGATGGAGTGCAGTGCCGACGCTCCAGTCCTGGCACGGGAGAAAACACCAACTCTCGTCTTCGCGGATCACACCCTCCTGTTGGCCAAAACCCCATCTGGACTACAAAAATGACTGGATAGATTTAGCCTGGTCTGCCACGAACGTGGGTTGACCATTAACACGACCAAAACCAAGCTTCTGGTGTTGCCCCCCTCCAAAAAAACTAAGAAAATCAACATCATTCTTAATGGGACATCTCTTGAGGTGGTTGAGGATTTTGACTACCTGGGAATCAGAATCAACAGCAGAATGAAGTGGGGTTCCCATGTGGCCAAGATGCTGCTAAACCTCAAGAGAGTCTCAGGTGCCTTTCTAAGGAGCCAACGAATGTCAGTTAGTAGACCTATCGCCCTGCTCTTGCTGTTTATGAGGGGAGGGGGTTGCCCTCTGCGACCTATGGGGCTGAACTCTGGGGTTGTGAAAATGTCCCAGAACTGGTAAGAGCAGAGAACAAATTTATAAGGGACTTAGTCTCCCTTCCTACTTCAACTCCGCTGAAACCCCTTTTCCATGACATGGGCAAACGCTCCATCCTAGATATAGTTAACCTTCACCCCTTGCTGTTTTGGGTGCGCCTGAGGAGGACCCCAGAGCTAGCAAACTATGCCTTGGTGATGGATGAACTGATTTCCTTGAACAGTGCAAATAAAATACAGTGGGTAAATAAACTGAGACAAATGTTTATGAAACTGGGCTTGGCCGAATTCTGGACCTCTCAGTCAAAGCCCCCCCCCCCAAAGCAAGTAATCAAGAAA
Source organism: Lissotriton vulgaris (assembly GCF_964263255.1). Lineage (NCBI taxonomy): Eukaryota > Metazoa > Chordata > Amphibia > Caudata > Salamandridae > Lissotriton > Lissotriton vulgaris. The sequence continues at coordinate 490,198,559 of NC_141685.1, forward strand.
ATGTATTGGGAGTGGGTAGATGCGGTGGAACAGAAGAACTTGAAATGGGGATCTCTAAACACACAGTTCTTAGAACACAAGCCAAGCAGAAAGTTGGAACCGTTTTTGGACTTCATTAGAATACCAAGAGACAGATTGGTCTTCCTAAAAATGAGGTATAGGACATTACCCCTCAATAAATTCACAAAAAGATGGAAAGGATCAAGGGTCTCAAACAGCACTTGCCCTTGCTGCCCGTGTAAATCAGAATCCTTACCACATTTTTTGTTTGGCTGTATGGCTTATAAGAGGGCAAGGCTGAGATGGTTGAAACCACTTTGTATAGAGTTGGGGGTCAGAGATTTCCGGGTTGCCCTACGTATCCTTACAACTGATACAACATCCTTTCTTATTGTATGTGGAGTGGCAAAATATCTATCATTCGCCTGGCTTATCCGCACTAGGATGTTAAATGCTAACAAAGTATAGATTTTATATATACTGTCACCAATTCATATTTATTTTAATACTGTTGTACTTTAGTATTGTCATCAAATTGTTCTTATCAATGTAAATAATATTTTATTGTCTTTTATTACATAAATTGTACATTTTTACCAAATATGTTTTTTTTAGAATGTATGTACTTTTATGATATGACAATATCGAATAAAGCATTACAAAAACAACAATATAATAGTCAATCATTTAGAATGATTTTTTATGGTTGGTCCGGTAGGTTCATATTCACACAGCCCATAATTTAATCAAGCACAGACTTCCAACTTTTTTTTAAACATATAAAGGAATTTGACGAAGGCTGAATTCATTGGTAGGTCTTCTGGAATTAAGCTTGGCATCAAAACCTGCTACAAGTCCTTACACCACGTTCAATAAACAGTTTCTTAAGTGTACTTTTTCTTTCAACTTCCAGATCCTGAAAAAGACACAATAAGTGTAATATGGCTTCTTGTCCTGATTTCCATAGCCTGCATAGGCAGTTATCATTTGTTCGTTTCCATGGTGCCAAGTTGCATAAGCCTGGAAAATAGCCAAACCTAGTATTTTTTTTGTTTTTTTTACCATGAAGTTTCCAGGTAGGTTTGAACCTTTTTTTTCTTGAATCCATTCACAATCGGCCATGCATGCTTTCTTTTAACAAAATTATCATTGTCCTTTATCAGGGAGAGATGATCAGTAAGTTTATTTACTGTTTTTTACAAGCTCTCCTGCACAACGGTGGTGTTACAGATCGGTGTTATACCAAACTCGTTGATTGCTATATTTAAATAGGAGCTGGCAGTTAGGTTCCTATTATTTCTTATTTCTTGCCACTGAAGACGAGACATTTCGTTGTCCTGATCGTTTTTTAATTCTGTTCCACACTTTCATTTTGTGCCCTTTCCTTGCATAACATTGATTGTTTAGCCCAAATTCCAGTCTCACTTGGGCTTGTGAGGCATTCCTTGGGAGAGAAAATATAATTCTATACGTTTTAGCAACCGCGGTGTTTATGGTCTCTGCGTCTTTCCCGTTGAGCACCTAACTGCCATGTTAGAGTAGGCAGCAATTTTGCTGCAATTGTTTTTAATAATGGGCGATAAGACAAGTCTCCAATGGTTTTCTGGATTATTCTAAATGCACCGACGAGGGAGTTCGCTTTCCTTGTAATATCGAGTATTTGAGCCTCGATTTTGCCGTTATCATTGAAAGTTACTCCCAAGTATTAATAGTCAGCTACTCGCTCTAATTTTTTACCTTGCAGGATCCATTTGTGTGCGTGTTTTAGTCATACATTTTTTTTGTAATTACCATCACCTTGGCTTCGTCTTGGCTTTGTTTATGTACATGCCATTTTCCTTAGAATACTTAGAGATGCCATCAAGAATTTGTTGCATTCCCACCTTAGTATGACTTAAGAGTATGACATAATCCGCGTATAAATAGGCTGGATATCTGACTTTGAGCTATCCTTGGGGGGTGTGCGTTGATGTCGTTTAACTCAGTAGTAAGATCAGCTAAAAATAAGCTAAAAAGTAAGGGAGCCAACACACATCCCTGTTTAAGACCACTTGAGGTTGGAATTATTTTGGTTAATGTTGATCCGTTACCCGTCCTCACCCCAACCCAAGTTTCAGAGTGCAAGAGCTTAATCATCTTTAGCAGCTTTTATGGTATTCCTTGTTTGGTACGTTTAACTCATATTAGTTCTCTATCAACGCAGTCAAAGGCAGATTTAAAATCTACAAAACACAAGCATAAGGGTTGTTTAGCTAGAATTGCCCTTTCAATTAATATTGCTAATGTTAAAAGATTTGTTGTCGTACCAAGGCCTTTGACGAAGGCTGTTTGGTTTGGGGGTAATACCCGATTCTCTTTTGCCCAGTCAGTTAGATTCGTCAGTCGAATTCCAGCAAACAGCTTGGTATCCGTGTCCTGTAAAGTAATTAGACAATAGTTTTCTGGCAGTTGCCAGTTTCCTTTTTTAAATATGGGTGTTATAAGTGATCCTTTCCATGATTCTGGGATTTGTCCCCTACGGACCACTTCGTTAAAAACATCTGTAAAGTAAACTGACCAGAAATCGGGCGCTTCTATGAAAAGTGCAAAAGGGATGCCATTCGGACCAGGGACCACATCCTTTTGCTTTTTTTATCAATCTTGCCACTTGACTATTGGTTATTAAAATCTCACCTTCTTTATCGATTATTGTGGAAATTGCGTTGATGGTACGTTGTATCTTTGTCGGTTGTTTTAGATTTAAATGTGTTTTAAGAAACGTCACCCATTCTTCTTCGGATAGACTGGATCTGGTTTCAACTTTATTTGGTCGAGCTAGGCCGTTAATTAATCTCCAGAACTCCCTTGAGTTTGCTAATGTGCTAGCGTGGAATATTTTTGTCCACAGATCTTGTCTGGCTTTGCTCTTTTCATTCCAAATTAATTTCCTAAGGGTATGGTTTGTATTTCTCAATAAGGTAACTATCTATTTGCTGTGCAGTGGTTTAGTTAACTGTAACCTCAGCCTGTTTCGTGTACATCTGAGTTTCCTTACAGTATGCAGAAGAAAAATGTGAGGTTCTCTGGCTTCTCTGTTTTCGCTTTGGGCCCCTTTCGTCCTTTGTACACCTGTTGTTTTAGTAATGTCATTGACAACTTTATGGGTGGAGTTTTCCCATCGATCTATGGCATTTATCCTTATTTTTTCCTCCACAGATTCTGTCACTAGATTTTTTGCCCTTACCATGATCTCATCCGTATTTTCGGGTTGCCATATGAGTTTCTTGTAATTAATGGAACTGATTTTGCCTGGGATTGTCTGGAAGATCTCGGATTTTGGACACAATATATTATTCTCAATAATTTGCTGGCTATTATGATCTCTGTCTGCAACTTTATTCAAGGTATAAGATGTCACCTTGTTAAAAATAGATAATGACGTCAATGTATAATCAATTCGTGAATTACCATTTCTTGAATGAAATGAGCAAGCTGGTGAGGAGTCTGTTGAAAATCTACTGTTTAATATCCTGAGGCCCAGCCCTTCCATGTCCTTCACCAAGTTTATCCCTATTTTTTTGTTGAATGACGGTTTTAGGTTCCGTTATTAGGTCAGGAATCGCCCATTGTTGATTTTGAGATTGGACAAAGTCGCTCCGCACTAAGGGCATTAACAAGTTTGTATTGAAGTCCACTGTTACAATATAGCCGGCCAGTGGCTCTTCCCAAATTTGCTCCAATAATAAGTCGTTTAGGGCAGTAGTCATCACTTTCTTTGTGGTCCATTTCGGCGGTATGTAAACGTTAACTAGAGTTAGAGTTTTATAAGGCATACTTTTACGAGCTTTATAACGAATTTTTATTGCGAGAAGGTTGGAGTTGTTCGTATGGATTATCTCATGTTTTGCATCTAGGTCTTTCAATACAAAAATTGCTAAACCTCCACAGGGGCGTCCACATTTCTGAAATTGAACGGCTGGTTCCAAGCATCCAGTGTGGTGTTTTAACATAAATGGGTCTATTGCCAATGTTTCCTGCAAAAGTATGATGTGATTTTGAGTTGAGAATTCTTGAATTTTAGCTTCCTTCCATTGTCCACCGATCCCATTTATGTTCCAGGAGCATATATTCATTTTAGCCGTAGGCTTTTCTTGCAGAAGCTCTTGCGGTAAGGTTTGTCAGTGCTCCTTTGTACCGTGGAGGGATGCCATAATCCAGTGTTCATTTGCCTCTTTTCTATACTCTTGCTCTAACGGGATAGAACAGGATTTGGCATCATGATTTATTTTTCCCAAAGGAATTTTTAATATGGAGAAAACTGTGTTACTTTCACCAGACTGGGATTTATTTGTATTGCTTCCAGTATTTGAAAGGGGTGTTGGATAGACCTTTGGAGGGAGTTCACTTATTAATATACCCCAATCAAGAAAACATCCGTGCTCTTTCAGGATAGATCCTGCTATTGGTCCTGTAGGTACTGTCATCAGTGTTAGTAGAAGTGTGCCTTCCGGGTTTGGCTGAAAGCCCACTGTTTCAATGTCTTCTGTTGATATCCTTTCAAGTGTTGGTATGTTTTTCATTAACCGGAAGATATTTCCTCTGTTTAAAATGTCGTGTGGTCCTCTTGATTCATAAAGTGTCCTAAGGACTAGTTGTATGGACCCCTTATTTTTTTGGGAGGCATTTTGTCACTTATTTTTTCCCTTGTTTTTCCGTTTTCTACATAAGTGATCTGCCTACTCTGACCACTTCTTACAACGACTAGATTATCTTGCATTTTTTCATACATCAAGTCGTCAGTTGTTTCTTTTTCTTTGGAACAATTTAACGTTACTCCAATATTCCCCATTTCTTTCCGTACAGGGAGAACATCTTGTTTGTTACAAGTTCTAAGTTGGGTTGGCGAGTTTTTTTCATTGTGCTCGGTCAGATTTTGGTTTGATGGACGCATGTGACTTTGTACATCGTTCTCATTATACGGTATGGTTCCAGACTCCCGTGTTGGCCTTGTGATCTTTTCCTTAGTCATAATATGCTTTTTGTTGATTTAGATTTCATATAGAGTGAGATCTTTTATTATACATCCGTTTGCATTCGTTTTGTTTGTTGCTTGTACTTCCTGTTCTGTTTTTTGTTCGACTTCCTGAGGGCAGGAGATTTGGTCGGGAGTTTTAGTTACAATGATATTACTTTTGGTCAGTCTGTGTTTGGAACTGAGGGCAGATGGTTTAGAGAAGATATCGTAATATTTGCCCTCTCCTTCACTGTTTTTTGCCACTTTTGTTTGGGTCATCCCATTGAATCCTCCATATGATGATTTTTTCTTTTTGTTATTTTGTTCTGAAGTATTTGTGGCATGCAGTGATTCTGATTTGAGTTCTGGTGTTCTTCCTCTTTCTTTATAGGGTTTAGATATTTCAATTTCAATATGCGTAAAGCTTTCCTTATTTGCCCTATTTCTTGCTTTCCTCAGTTTCCTTTTCTGTCTTTTTGTTAATTTAAAAGCCACCAAGTCCTCGTCTTCTTTGTTCTGTTTATTTGGCGAGTCTCCTGGTGATTTGCTTGTTTTATTTTCACTTGTATCGTGGGTACTTGTTTTGTCGCGTTTGGGATTTTACTATATTCAATAGACAATTTTGTTGGTTGCTCCTGTTTATTTTCTGTGGTCGATTCCCTTGTATTAGTATGGAATCCATCCTCCTTACAATTTTCCGCTTTCATTTTATAAATAGCTTCTTTAGCATCCACCAATATTGTCTTTACAACCTCCGGTATCAATACTAGTTTGTTTATTATTGGTGCACATGTGCATTCTATGCTGGTTGGCGCTTTTTCCTTTTGTACTTTTATTATTAGGTTATTTAGGTCAGAGAGTTTGTTCTCAATTCCTGCAACTGCATTGGCCAAATGACCCAAAATGTCTATTTGAATGCCCATTTTATTTGACTGTGCAGCTAAAGCTTCCAGAGTTAATACTGATGTTTGATGATGTATATCCCATATTGTTCCAGCGTCCATTTTTTCTGTTTGTTTTGAGTTGTATTCAAGATTTAGTTCATTGATTCCTGGAGTGCTGTTGTTATCTTCGTCATTTCGTTCTTTATGTGTAATTGCCGATGCGTGATTTGACGATGAAGCACTCCATTTGATAGGAGCGCAATCCTTTATGTACTTGCTAAGGTCTGTAGATGTATAGTATTTTACTGGTTAGTTGGTTCTTGTGGGTCGTAACTTTGCACTATGAATAGTCCATTTACGTCTGTATGTTGGTTTCCTAGTACTTGGACAAACTTTTTCCTTTCATATTCATTTTGGCACCCTGGTATAGGTGTCATTAGCAATTCATTAGGTATGTAAGCTTGATTCTTTTTTATGATCACATTGGCCTCTAGCGGTATCGGGCAGGCTCGTTAAAAGGCACCTGTGTAATGTTAAGGTAATTAAAGTCCTCTACGCTTCCTGCTCTTTCCCCTATTCTGCTTATCGTCTCTTGCGTAAATATTTTGTACAATGGATGTTCTAGTCGTAGGTCTGTTCCCTCTGATTTTTCATTAGGTTTGGCAACTATGTCAACTCCCACTTCAACATTTAGGTCCAACCCCCCTTTCATTTCTTTTATTGGTTTAAGTGGGAACTGTAATGATTTTAGTTCTTGATCTGGTTGCCTAGTCTAAGTGCAGTTGTTGGGTCTTTCATGAAGTCAAATTTCTGTGGGATTTTTGTTGATCTTTCAAACATCCTTGCTATTGGTGGAATTAGCGACTGAGTGGGCCCCTTTATTTGCGCTTTAACTCTGGCCTTTTTTTGCGGGTTGGTTGCTTGGTTTCTTTGGGTTCGTTTCTTAGGGGAGCCCACAGTTCTTTCTTTACCAGAATGCATTTTCTGGTAGTTAACTTTCCTAATTAGATTTTTTGGTGTTGCTGGTGTTGGTGTTGCTATTCTGTTGCTAGTTTAGTTGAATTTCACAGTTTACGTTCTCTTAATAGGTACAGATTTTTTTGGAGGAGGTGTGTAGAAAAAACTGCTACGTTCTTCTAAGCCCCCCACTACAGACGCTGTGAAGAGCAGGCTAACCTCTGCCTCCTTAAATAATAAGAGGACCTTACCTTGTCTCAACAATGATCAGCAGCGGTCTCTGACCCGGTCTCAACCACCTCTCTATAAGCTAAAGCAGGGTGGGGTTTTTCTGTGAGTACTGCTACTCCCCCCTGTCACTTCTCAGGTTCTCCACAAACATATTCCATGGCACTCAGAGGTACCCGTGGAGCTCAAAGGATCCCAGCTGTTCTCCAAATGTGTCATACTCTATGCACAGTCTCTATGAGCCCCTATGAAGCCCGGTGCCGTACATTGCGGTAGTTCTATTTTCCCGTTTTTACACAAACCCTGCTGAAATCCTGAAGTAGTTTTACTCCTCGCTTTCATAATATGTCAGTGGGCTGCGGGGATTGAGAGGTCCGCTGCCATTAATACAATCTTCTGCTTCTGCACGATGAGTGAGTAAATAGCAGAAAGGTAGCTTATGGGTTGAGGCTTTGTAGCTCCTAACGCGCTGCAATCGCAGCACATTTGCGGGAAATCACGCTTGCCGAGCCGGAGCCGATGTGGAGCACTTAGGAGGCTGAGCCCCACCCAACTTGGCTGCCCGATGTGGCCGCACTCTGCGGCTGCTATCCCCTGCAATTTGCCATGCAATTACCATTCCCCGCCCTACCCTGCCCTGCCCTGCCCTGCCGAGGTCAGTGGCTGGGGGGGGCCCATAGATCACAAAGGGCGGGGGTAATGGCGGTAGGCGGCAGGTGGCAGCGGCAAGCACTGTCAATGGTCAATGCTATTGAGGGCTCTCACCGCGGCATGCAGTGTCTGATGCAATTAACAACATCTGATGTCTGAAGCAAGATGAAGTCTGATGTCTGAAGCAGGATGAAGTAGGATAAGGCGAGGAAGCGGTGCAGCGATGAATGGCAGCGTGGCAAGGCAGGAATACAGGAGCACAGCAACAAGCGCCAAGCTTCAGGTGAGCTGCCTGAGGTTAAAGGCTTCTGTGTGACGAAGTCTCCCTCATTTGAGGTTAATAAAGATGTTACTTTTATATTTCAGCTTCTGTGCTAATTTCTTCTTTGTTGGTTTAAAAGAACCAAGTATCAGTAGGACCCCTGAGAAGGTTTCTATTTTCTACAAATGGTGCTCCAACATGGACCTCATCAGAGAAGTGGCTATCTAAGGAGGGATCTTGTCAGGAGACAGAAATCTACTGTGGAGGACAGGACAGGACTCTACTAAGGAGGTACTCTGTGCACAGAGATTTGGGGGATTCTCTGTCTCTGCAGTCCAGTATATTTCTGATCTTTCTGATTATGATCCTCCACATGATGTCACTCCTGACTGAGAACCTTTTTGGCATGAGTATTCTAAAAAAAAAGACCGTTAGGTAATTCAGAACTTGGCAGTTGAAATTTGGACAACCATTTGTTTGGTAAGAGTCGTTCTGCGGCGCTTGCTGTTGGTTTTTGATGCCTTGGATTGGAAAGGTAGTTTAGTAACGCTTACTGTGGCTTTGGATTAGTATAATTGGCCAATATTTATATTTGTATATATGTAATATGTAAATTGCAAATTATGTAGCCAGGTAATGAGAAGATTTTTCTCTGTTTGAATTTGTTTGAACGGCACAAAGTACTAAGAGTACCTTAAGCGCTACTTTGATTATAATATTTGCCTATTTTGCAATATTTTTGGCATGCCTTTTTCAAGCACACATCGTAGAATTTGTTGCTTTGGAGGTACCATAGTGAGATGTGAAGTGAATTAGCCGGCTCCCCTGAGGGAATACCTAAACAGGTTTAGGTATAAAACACATTTCTTCCTTGGTGATTCTGTATCCCCAGAGAATTAAAATATGACAATAATGCAAACAAGGAACCTTTTCTGCGCACTTTTATAAATGGAGATATGCAGAGCGATTTTTTGGTGTTCTGCCAGCTAAAGCTAGTGAATTGAGTGTATTTTGGCTTATTCAAAATAAAACAGTTTGTTGGGCTGCTTTTTTTGCAGTCTTTTGGAATACTATTGAGAAGCTTTTCTTGTTACATTTGTAAATATGACTTACAACTAGTATTTACAAATGGTTTGGTTTAAGTACAGTCTGTGGGCTGTCCTTTGTTTCTGTCCTAAGTGTTGATCTGTGAGTTAATCATGTGTTTAAATGTCTATGTGGTTCGAGGTTTCACATTAGTGATACTTCTGTAAGTAAATAGCGATGGCGCTATTTGTGAAACAATGGCTCTTAAGCGCGCTGTATCATGTGTTCTGAGTGTATGACCCCTTCTGTATATGTCTTGAATGAGCTCAATGTGTTTGTTTGTGGTTTCTTGCTGTCATCAGTCTGTTATGCAAAATGTCATTTAATTAATATTAAATAAACATTAAATAAAAATCCAGAAATTAACTATATGATATTCTATATAACTGCATGTTACTATTAAATTTATAGAGTAAGCAACTTTGCACATGTACAAACTGTTAATGCTTAAAAGATAAAATTAGAATTCACATTGAATAGGAATAAAACAGGCCTTAAAAAAAAAGCAAAGTTGTGTGTTTTTTGCAATAAATAAATAATTATAAAATGTTATAACATTTTCCTTAGATACATTGTGTTAGATATAAACAGCCAAACACGTCATCTGAGTAAATTGGATGTTGTTGAACTAAAACACATCTAATAGAACATGCATTGAAATGCCTCAGTTTTAAATAGACAGTCACTGTGCTTCCATTTCAACACTAAAAAAAGCTTTCCAACAGCTGTGTTTTAACTGCCCCTGACGAACAGCTGTTGTTTTGATTGTAGGCCACGGAGAGACAGGAATGTTGACTCAGCCAGGATTTTGTCAGTTAAACACGGGGTAAAATCCTGCATTTCAGACTGCTGTTTTAAAAAGTTTCAAAAATCAGGTTCATTATTTTAGATAAGAGGAAAACATTTAAAGTAGGGATTTAATTTCTTAAGGCCTTTTTACATAAGCACATTATTGGTTCTGAAAATAAATAATGACTGTCTTTTTAAAAAGTGGCGCAAAATGTTTCATGTTTCAAGTTAGGCTTCTGTGCTTAGGCTTTAGAATGAATGTATCTAAATATGATAGGCAAGGAATGAAGCTTGTTTTTCCTATATGGAAATATCAAAATGATTAGTTTTATATAAAAAGAAATAATTATGAAAAAAATTAATACAAAATAAGTGCTTTTAAATTCATTTTTTAATATTTATAAAGCTTAATACTGATACTGTGATCTCCTAGCATTAAAATGTAATTTAAGTTGTGTTGTACCGCATAATAAGGGAATTTGCATATGAAATATAACTCTGCGGAGGCGTAAAAAATGAATTTTTATAAGGGTATATATGCTTATTTTTAATTTCCATCTCCTGGGCTATGTAGAGAACATTCTGAGGATGACTATTATGCAAAAAAATTACAGGATATTCATTTTTAAGTACCCCAAATATCAAAGTTGGAATTGGGCAAAATTCACTAATTTAAAAAGAAATTCTGCATTGAGAGCAGCTTTTAACTTGCCTTAGGCCTCAGTAAATGCATACATTTAGGTATAATACAAACAGCTGACTTCTATATTGTTTGACAAGTATACTGCACACTGCTTATATTTGAAAATATGTATCAAAAATGAACAGAAGTTATTTTCTTAACTCTAAACTGACAAACAGGGGAATGGGGCTGCATTCGCACACAGAATAGGACAGCTGGGAGGAGTTAAAAGTCAGTTCTATATTTAGAAGCCTATCATGGCTCCCAAAGCAAGGTCTTCTTTGACATTTTGACCTCTCAAACTTTTTGAAAGACGACAGGGGAGAAAAGGAGAAATGTTACTTTTTTGGCAAAAGCAGGCACTTTATGTACTCATATGATAGAAACCAATATAATGGTATATGTGAACTTTGATTACCAGATATGCTTTGCCATATGTATGCAGCACTAATGGTTAAAAGCTGAGGCAATGAAATGTATTTGACTTCATGTGCCCTCATGTTTCCCTTGTACATTTGCTAAAAGGGATTGGGGGTTGGGTATTCATGTGTTTTTTTAGTTCTCTCAAAAGTGCTATGTACCTCCTATAACTTTGTTTATGGCCAGTTGCTACAAACAGAGGTTGATAGTGTTGACAGAAGTGAAACATGTTTCAGGTTTCCTACTGTCAAAATGGGGGGAGGAAACTAGCTCCTCTACAAATTAAGGCTGGGTAATATGTATGTTGCTCTCTTCTTTTCTAAATTTTTTTTAGCCTGTCTAAGCTGTCTGTGAAATAGCAATGAGACATTTAATTGGCTATTCAGTAATACTTTTTTAAACATTGTTAGCATTAATAAAATGAATTAGTATATATGTTATATTACTGCCCATCCTGTTTGATGAAATTATGACAGGATCATTATTCTAGATTGTTGTTCCCTTATTTTGATCTTTAAGGGGAACTAGATGTGGGTAGTTTTTGTTCTAAAATTCTTAGGTGATAACACCATTATTGTATGTTATTCTATGCTACATAGTTTTGCGAGGGCATTGCTAGTTTTCATTAGCTAGTCTGTGTAAATAAACTGACAGTCCTTATTAGAGCTGATGTTGCATAGTTTGGATCATTAAAAGTAGAACGCAGGGAAGATGCCCATGTGATCCTTAGCAAAAAAAAATGTTTTGAAGGAAATGTTGTTTTATAGTTAAGAACCCCTGTTAATTAACAGTTTTAGATTTTTCCTGTTGCTCCTATAACATGAGAGCATGGTCCTAAGCGTACAATGTAGGTGCTTTTATTAAGAAGAATCATTTTAGAAGTGTCTGCAGTCCTGTATAAGTAATGTAAAGTTTATGAGCAAAAGTGTAGAACATTTCCTTTTTTTGAGGGTTTTCAGATTAGTACACAGGAATACACCAATGTAAGGATTTAGAGGATGTCTGTGTTGCTTTTCTCTTTTCCTCACAATTTAGTAAATGAATACAGACTTCCTTGGCAGCTTGGGATTGGGTGATGTATTACTCTTCTTAGTTCACCAAAGAGTTCCTTTTATACTTGCCAATAGGCCCAGGCTGTTGTTTTCTTTACTCCCCCGTAGATAGATGTAAGTGGTTCTTGGGTGCCTTGCTAATATATGGGGCGTCCCAAGATTAGGAAGTATTCTGAGACTATCCTCTCTGTTGATAGACTGTTTCTGTGCTTGTCTCAAGACCTTTTGTTCTGTCCACCAATAGATATTTGCTGCCTTACAACCATTCCCAGAGGGGCCCGGACATCAGATTCAGCCTGGGGAGTCAGCGTCAGCACCTGTCCAGCTTGAAGCCAAAGTGAAGGTAACCAGCACAGGCATTGATGGCAACTAGGACCTCAGTGAAGGCGGAAGCCCTGTGATCAAGTTTGTACCCCTGCCACTGTCTTGGGCAAAAGACGGGGTCACAAATCAGAAAGGAGAAATTATGGATCAAGTATTTAATGCCCAGCTGAGAGTCACAGACCGACCAGAATGGTGAGGAAGCTTTGCTTGAGGTGACCCCTTTTGACCAAGGGTTGCTTTAGAGATCCTAGCATCAGGCCTCTGAATCCTGGTCCCGAAGTGAATGCAAGTTTGCATCTTTGTTTGTTGGTCAAGAGATACCTGAGCACACTGGATGCAATGTGTGGCCCAATGAATGAGCAGTGTGCCAAGAGAGCAATACAGGAGTTAGGGAAGGACTTGAGTTTAGGGTACAGGTGCTGTGTCTCTGGTGCCTGTTAGATTGAAGTGAAGAAAACTGGTGCACTGCCTGAGACGCTGGACAGGATCGCTAAGAGCATTTGCCCTGGTGGGTGACTGCCCTATCCTGAAAAAAGAGACTTTTTCCTTGAAACTGGGCTGTGATTCTTGAGTTGCGAGTTGTGCAGCTCCACCGTGGAAACAACAAGAGCCTACCTGTGAGGCTCAAACAGACACAGGGAGAAGACTCCCCTCTAGCTGGTTGTACAGCGGCTTCAATTTCCCCAAGGACTTCTTCTTTTTGTCAATAATGTACCCCTTTGGATGTCCCGTTTTTAAGGAGGAGTAGCCCTTTGCAGCTCTTTGTCCTAATTCCTATGGCCCTGAGTGTTCCTCCTGGTCCCTTGTTTTTGTAATAATCTGTTTAGTAGCTTTAATATTTGCATTAGTTATATTTATTATGCACGAAAAACATTTGTCTGAACAATTGGAAAATGTTTTTATTAGACATGTCCTGTTAGCTACTCTGAAACTGAAATGAATAGTCACTGAAATGCATAGGAGCCCTGAAAATGTTTACTAGATGATTTGAGGATTTGCTTTTGCTTAGGACTAGAAAGATGATAATTCTGTTTATAATAGTGGTCATTACTTTCTCCTGCTATCTGTATGTTAATGATGACCCGATGCTCCGTTTCCTTTGTATTCCTGCTTATTATTCACATATACCCGCTTAATGAAATGTTTAAAATGGAAAATGCCCACCTAGCAATGAATTAGGATATTGATAAATTTATGAAAATTAATGTGCAAATATTTTCTATGTTACTACTTGATCATAGGAATGTCTTTAGCTCATGCTAAAAGGACTATCTGTTAAATATTGCAGTGATTTGTTAGCATGAGCTGAAAGCCATTTTGTATTTCTGGCAGCCATCTTGTTTGCCATGTGCTGCCACGTGCTCGCCATGTGCTCTGTCCTCCCTCATTGTTGACTGCTCTTGTAATCTGCCTAGAAACAAACTATATTTAGCATCTTCCACCTTCGCACATGCTCCAGTTGAGTTTGCAGCTGTCCTTGCAACTTTTCCAAGTCTGTAAATGTCAGGATGTGTTCACCAGAATTAGCAACTGTTAGCTCCTCCCACTTTGTTGAGCAATCAGATCTTGCATGTCCATATTAGTCATTTTGCATGCTTACATGTGCCAGGACTGTCCCTTGGTCTTATGCTGACTATGTAACCCTAAGCATATATAAGGCCTCTGTTTTCTGTACTCCTCAGACTGCCTCGTTTAGTTGCTAAGGCTTCTGTGTGACATAGTCTCCCTCATTTGAGGTTAATAAAGATGTTACATTTCTATTTCAGCTTCTGTGACAATTTCTTCTTAGTTGGTTTAAAAGGACCAAGTATCAGTGGGACCCCTGAGAAGGTTTCTATTTTCTACAGAGGGATCAAGATTCTAACCCATCCCCTTCATCTAAAGCGTATACATTGATATTCCACTCTGCTCCCCTGCATTGCTTCAACGTTGCTATTAATTCAAGTAGCCAGTCAACTTAGGTCCTCGAAATGATAAGGATGCGCTTTTCTATATGCATGTCTATGTAATTTGATTTGGCTGAAAGAACTGCAAATACAATTACAAAAAATTACCATTTGCATTTAAAACCATAAATACTAAATTTAGTTACAAATGATGCTAGAACTGAGCTTAATTCCAAATGATCACTTCTAAAATAAGAGAATACAAGTTCCGAAAAGAGGAAACTATCAAACAATCCACAAAGAATATGATTTTGATGGCAATTTGTGCTGGGAGATTTCCTCATAGCAAACACACTGAGTATATGAGAGTACACCCATTACAAGGAGTGTGAATTTCAAAGCTTTCTAATGAAAACGCACGAGCTCTTCTTTGCTTTATAGCTATGAAATGGCTGTCCTTCTCAAACCCAATTGACGGCGTCCTGATTAGATGAAATTCCGAGCAACTGATACAACATGGATTGCCACCGTCTGTCAAGCTGACAGGTTCTTCATTATCTACACATATTTTAAATAATTCATTGCTAAAACGTGCAGGATACTGCTGAAGGAGAATGTGTTGGCTTGGTAGACAGCTAGAGTGCTGAATCATTTATTTTACCAGGGAATATATTTTTTTCGGACAAAATACCATACATTTAGATTAACTGACATAGCTGTCAAGTCACTGTGCTCAACAGAGACTGGGAAATTCCTTGGCAATTTAGATCAGCGGATCGACTAACATGGAAATGAAAGGAGATATCACAGCAGACCAGTCCTATCAGTCAGCGAAATCTTCGACAGCACCAGGTTATTATTTTACAGCTGCCTGAGGACGTTGTTCCTCATTGGCCGCTGAACACGAGACATAAATAATGCACCGGAGGATGGTCAAGTGTTATCAGCTCTATTTGCTAACAATGATGCAATGTCACATGAGTAGAAAGAAGACATCTCAAGTACGTGCTCGGCATCAAACCAGTGGTACTCATTTTAGCAACTTTAGCTATTCACCCTAAAGGCTACTCCAATTTATAGTTTTTTTGTTTGTTTTTTGTTCAATATTTTATTAGTTTCC
Source organism: Lissotriton vulgaris (assembly GCF_964263255.1). Taxonomy (NCBI): domain Eukaryota; kingdom Metazoa; phylum Chordata; class Amphibia; order Caudata; family Salamandridae; genus Lissotriton; species Lissotriton vulgaris. Next base: position 490,213,893 of record NC_141685.1, read on the forward strand.
AAAAAGGTATATAAATAGTTAAATAATCCAATTTATAGTTCATGATAACATTCTTTGTTTCTATTTAAGCAGTGTTCATGGGAAGCCAATCCAGAAAACAATCTGCTTTTTAAAGTTTCCCCTTTAAAATTACTGACTTGTAATAATATCCAAGGATGTGAGTCGGGTGTTCTTAGAGTGCATATGTAAACTGTCTGCTGTGTTAGCATGATGATGCACATGCATTATACAATTCTGTCCTTAGCATAAGGGTCACCATTCCTGACATATTGTGAGCACCCTTAACGCGATGGTATTTACTTCTGTCCTCACTCTGGCCGTAGTGTAGTGGACGTAATTTTTGGTGTCTTGGCACATTGTCGAAATCCCATGAGTTATGCTGACCATTCTTTGAAAAGTTTGGGCCTGGAATAATAATACTTTCCTTACAGTACTTCAAATTTTATTCAGCCATTATTACACAGTCATTTTACCAACATTTGTAGGATGGAAAGCTGAATCTACCTTTCCAGATCTAATCTTGTGAAAAGAATAACCTCAGATGTAGAAACAGTACAAAGCTGTGAATGGGGCCAAACATTCATGTCAAAGCCCTAAGGGATAACAAATGTGCAGAAAATATATGTATCAAACTGCGGGCCCGATTCACAGAACTAACTTAAGACAAAATCCTAAATTTACTACCATTTTGGTAATAACAGAAGGCACGTACTCATTTTGTTATTCACAGAAGTTAGGACTCCTAACTTTAGGACTCCTAAATGCCTTCTGTGAATACCGAAAGTCTTAAATTTAGGATTTTTCTCAGTTTAGGAGTAGTAAAGTTATGACTCCTAACTTCTGTGCATACCGAAATGAGTAAGTGCCTTCTGTGAATACCAAAATGGTAGTAAGTTTAGGATTTTGTCTTAAGTTAGTTCTGTGAATCGGGCCCTCTATTTGTATTCTTGTAGATCAAAATAAATATTCACATGTAATTTTGCAATATTGATACAGTGCAAGTGATCGGTGAGTAAAAAGCAAATGGGCACTGCTAGATAATTGGATGAAAAACACAATGACTAAATACAACAAGCATTTGCAATGCAATAGGTCTCGCATTAATTAAGTTTGAGCTATTGGCATTGCAAAATATTGCAACACCAATTGCAACAAAAGTCTATAAATTGTAGGCAAAAAAATGTGTATTTATTTTTGTAGCTATGGTGGCCTGCTGTGCTTTAGATGAATATGTTTAAAAGTAAAGTGCGCCACACTGCGATTGCTAAAATAGTTAATTGTGGAATGCGTTAACAATTGATGTGTGCACTGATAGCTGGTGGTGTGTGTGCCTGTAGAAATTGTGCATTGATGGCTGGTGGTGTGTGTGCCTGGTGGAAGTGGGCACTGCTGGCTGGTGGTGTGTGTGCCTGGTGGAAGCGTGCACTGATGGCTGGTGGTGTGTGTGCCTGGTAAAAGCACGCATTGAAGGCTGGTGGTGTGTGCCTGGTGAAAGCGCGCACTAATGGCTGGTGGTGGTATGTGTGCCTGGTGAAAGCATGCACTGGTGGCTGGTGGTGTGTGTGCCTGGTGAAAGTGTGCACTGACGTCTGGTGGTGTGTGCCTGGTGGAAGTGTGCACTGATGGCTGGTGGTGTTTGTGCCCGGTGAAACCATGCACTGATGGCTGGTGGTTTTTGTGCCCTGTGCAAGTGTGCACTGCTGACTGATGGTGTCTGTGCCTGGTGAAAGTGTGCACTGAGGGCCAGTTGTTTGTATGCCTGGTGAAAGGGTGCACTGATGGCTGGTGGTGTGTGTGTGCCTGTTGAAAGCGTGCACTGACGGCTGGTGGTGTGTGTGTCTGAAAGCATGCACTGAAGGCTGGTGGTGTGTGTGCCTGGTGGAAGCATGCACTGATGGCTGGTGGTGTGTGTGTCTGGTAAAAGCGTGCACTGACAGCTGGTGGTGTGTGTGACTGAAAGCATGCACTGAAGGCTGGTGGTGTGTGCCTGGTGGAAGCATGCACTGATGGCTGGTGGTGTGTGTGTCTGGTAAAAGCATGCACTGATGGCTGGTGTTGTGTGTGTGCCTGTTGAAAGTGTGCACTGACAACTGGTGGTGTGTGTGCATGGTGGCAAAGTGTGCACTGACTTCTGGTGGTGTGTGTGTCTGGAAGCGTGCACTGAAGGCTGGTGGTATGTGTGCCTGGTGGAAAAGTGTGCACTGACATTTTTAAAAGCAAAGTGAGCCATACTGTGATTGCTACAATAGTTAACTGTGGATGCGTTAACAATTGGTGCGTGCACTCATGGCTGGTGGTGTGTGTGCCTGTAGAAATTATGCACTGATGGCTGGTGGTGTGTTTGCCTGGTGGAAGTGTGCACTGCTGGCTAGTGGTGTGTGTGCCTGGTGGAAGCATGCACTGGTGGCCGGTGATGTGTGTGCCTGGTGAAAGTGTGCACTGACGGCTTGTGGTGTGTTCCTGGTAAAAGCATGCACTGATGGCTAGTGGTGTGTGTGTGTGTGCCTGGTGAAAGTGTGCACTGATGTCTGGTGATGTGTGTGTGGTGGAAGCGTGCACTGATGGCTGGTGGTGTTTGTGCCCAGTGAAAGCGTGCACTGATGGCTGGTGGTGTTTGTGCCCAGTGAAAGCATGCACTGACAACTGATGGTGTCTGTGCCTGGTGAGTGTGTACTGATGGCCGGTGGTGTATTTGCCTGGTGAAAGCGTGCACTGACGGCTGGTGCTGTTTGTGGGCCTGTTGAAAGCGTGCACTGATGTTTGGTGATGTGGGTGCCTGGTGGTAAAGCGTGCACTGACGGCTGGTGGTGTGCGTGTCTGGAAGCGTGCACTGAAGGTTGGTGGTGTGTTTGCCTAGTGGAAAAGTGTGCACTGACATTTGTTGGTAGGCGGATATGTAGACACAAACGATGGCCAATTGAGTCTTGAGGTAGGCGTATTTTATGAAGGAAACCGAGCTGAGGCTCCAATTAACGTCAGTTGTGAGGGTGCTTCCAGTGATGTGAACTTTGGTGTGCTGGTAACTGAGCTGAGACCAGTAGCTTATTCAGCACAGGACATTGCACAGCGGTCTGCTTGGGAATGGCTTCGGGTTATGAACAATCCGAGTTTGGCTCCTTTTTCTTTAGGAACCTTTATAAAAACTTGCAACTAAGCCATGATTTGGAACACTCTGCCTCAGAGGTCATGTGCCAAAATTCACACATGCAAAACATCTTGTGATGTGAAGTAAAATGAACAGCAGTTGCATAGAAATATTTTTCTGACACAAATTAAAAACAACATTTCCTTGATCACAGAATGTTTTACCTTTCGCCAATAGGTCTCGCTTTTGGGACCTTCTAAGTATTTAGTTATGCAGCACAATATCCTTGGTGCAACAACATCAACTGTTGCATGGCTAAACACTTATAAGGTCTCAAAGGCGAGACCTTTTGGCTATGCCAATTATTGGTGTGGTTGTGTGTGTGGTTGTGTGTGTGGTTGTGTGGATGTTTGTGTGGGTGGTTGTGTGTGTGGTTGTGTGTGTGGTTGTGTGTGTGTGGTTGTGTGTGGTTTTGTGCGTGGTTGTGTGTGGTTGTGGTTGTGTGATTGTGTGTGTAAGTGTGGTTGTATATGTGGTTGTGTGTGGGTGTGGATGTGATTGTGTGTGGTTGTGGTGTGGGTGTGGTTGTGGGTGTGTGTGGATGTGTGTTTGGGTGTGCTTGGGTGTGATTGTGTGTGTGGCTGTATGTGTTTTTGGGTGTGGTTGTGTGTGTTTCTGTGTGTTGTTGAGTGTGTGGTTGTGTGTGTGGTTGTGTGTGATTGTGTGTGTGGTTGTGTGTGCGGTTGTTTGGTTCTGAGTGTGGTCTCACCTTTGGTACCTATTAAGTGCTTAGCTAAGCAGTTTCTATGTATATGGCATGACCAATCACAGACCAAAGAAAGGCCAGGCTTCCACGCTAATGGATGATGAATTGTACATTTATATTGTAAAGTTATGAAAAGTGTGGGAGTCCCGAGGCGCTGAAGACAAACGATTATTGGTAAACTGTAAAGGTTATAAAGCTTGCAAAAAATACTCTGACAGCACAGATAGGTTTCCTGTTTTTCCTGCCTCTGTGACTCATTTGTGAATCTACCTGTAGTAAGAGGACTTAACAAAATACATTTTTTGTTGCATCAAATAGTACGGACCCTCCCTGCCGCCTGCACTAGCTAAACGAGAGGTGGTGCACAGTCCATCGACCTAAGAAGGGTCAAATGCTCAGTTTATTGGATTCAGAAGGATTGAAGTCAGAGTGAGACGGTCTTTCAGTCTTTATGAGACCGCAACTGTCACGCGAACTCTTTCACTGATCTCAGCAGCAGGTACTGATAACTGTGATGAAAAATACTATTTCCTGTTCCTTGATTTATCTCCAAACTGCCCCCAATACCCCACATTCTCCCTGCAAACAATTTAATTAATTTATGGTGCTGTTCCCCTTCGACTTCAGAGACAAAAACAAGTACTAGCAATGGTCACATTTGTAGAGAGAGATGGGCCAGGCTTCAGCCACTTTGCAGCAGTGTAAAACAAGCCTCCATTGTGAATGCACTCGATCTTATGACAGCACAAAACACAAACACAAGAAAGGTGTGATCTGTATTATTTTTTTCACTTCTTTTGAATGTTCAGTTCTGAAGCAGCACTGGTGACATGAATGCTTGTTTCACTGATAGGACACTGCCGCCTTCCACTGCTATTAACTAGTCACAACTGCTGCAGGGGGCAATGCAAGGCCAGTAGCCTAAGGGATATGATAAACAAACATTTACAGAGAACGCAGTACTAAGGATGTACATCTTTCCAAAGTGGGAAAAGGAAACAACTCGTAAAAGAAAACATTTGAAACATGAAAAATCCGCTGGTAAACAAGCCCATGTTTTTCCATATTAAGGGTTGGGAGGTAAGCATAGCCGGTAGGAGTGGGAAAGGAAAAGAGATGGGGGAAACAAGCAAATCAGCCAGTGACTGGTGTATGCTTAATCGCACAAACGTCTCATCAATATGTAAAATTACATAATGGGATGGAGCCGGTCACAGAAAAACATATCTGCCCCTGTGAATCCACTATTGGAACCCGGAGTGCAGCAGGGTTTAAATAAATATCTAAAAAAACAGTTTTCTGTGCAATGCTTACCCCAAAGACACCAGCGATAAAACAAGCACTGATGAGTGGCAGCCACAGCACAAAGTAAAAAATAAAAACAAGTCAGCAAGAACTTTGTAAGGACCCCAGACCAAAACTACACTCATTAGTGCAAAAAGTAAAGGGACCACTGTGTGGTGCAGGGACCGGCAACAGAGGATTTTTACTGCAATAAACTGGAGATGGAACATACTTCAAATAATTTATATTCTTCGCTGAAAATAACTCCGCTGGGTTAGAACACTGTGCATCTGCGGGTAATCAGAAGAACAAAGGTTCGAATCCCTGCAGGGAAGCTCAGCCTTTAATCCTTCCTACTTGGACTGAATATGCATACACCGTAAAACACAGCCCAGTTTGTGGTGAGCGCTCTAAACACAGTTTTTTTACTGGTGTGTATTTCCGGATTTCAAAGTGTAGTAATTGAGCAAAAACTTAGAGTGTGGTCAGTTTGCGGCGCTTAACAAATGCTTCACACCACTTCCTCAACAGGTGCTGGGGCTATCGGACCCCGGAGTGCAGCAGGGTTAAATAAATATAAAAAAAAAACTGTTTTCTGTGCAATGCTTACACCAAAGACACCAGTGATAAATCAAGCCCTGACGACTGCCAGCCATGGCGCAAAGTAAACATTAAACGCAAATCAACAAGAAATTTGTAAGGACCCCAGACCAAAACTGCGCTCATTAGGGCCACAAGCAAAGGAACCACTGTGTGGTGCAGGGACCAGCAACAGAGGATTTTTACTGCAATAAACTGCAGATGGAACATACTTCGAATAATTTATATTCTACTTTGAAAATAACTCCGCTGTGTGAAAACGCGGTGCATCTGTGGGTAATCAGAAGATCAAAGGTTCCAATCCCTGCAGGGAAGGCCCAGCCTTTTATCCTTTCAACTTGAACGGAATATGCATACACCGTAAAACACAGCCCAGTTTCTGGTGAGTGCTCTAAACACCTTCCTTTTACTGGGGTTTATTCCGGGATTTCAAATGGGTGCTTTTAAGTGTAGTAATTGAGCAAACACTTACAGTGCGGTCAGTTTTCGGCACTTAACAAGTGCTTCACGGCATGGGTGATGGCATGCGCTGAACCCCCAAGCTCAGTTGTCACAAGATCCCTTTCTCTCTACAGAAGCGATGTGCCCAGCAGGAGGATTTCCCACAGATCTCGACAAAGTGATGCTGTCATCAAAGCACATTTCAAAGAGCGGGAGTGATCAACGCGCCAATTCTACTGCAAGTGTTGCTTACATTAAAGCGCGCGGACAACAAACACTACCTGCAGAAGCTAAGGGCAAAAAATTGCCCTGAGTGTCTTCATGTTGCAGAGTGAAGAGGAAGGTGCGTGGTAAGGAAGGGACTTCACAAGCGCAATAAAAGAAGCCAAATGGCAGCTGTGCATGATGGCAGCTGTGCACGTCACACGCTCTTGTGCACGTGATAGTAAGCTGGTCGCCGGGAAAGTAGCACTTTTCAAAGCAGCTACTAAATGTCTCGGCCAGGCTAGCGCATGTGCTGGATCAAGCCGAGACCTAAAAAGGGTTTGAAAGGACCTGACAATAATATTTATCTAAGCCCCGTAATTCCATATAGTCAATGTCATGTCAGTACAGTAGGTACATCAACAAGGCATTGATTGTATAGAGTCTAGATGTATTTTAAATGTATATTATTATACAAATATATTAATATTATATTCAGGTGGATCTTGAGTATGTCGAGGATGGAGCCAACTCCATCTCCGTCGCCCACATACCCACTCCAATGGAGTATGGGCTGCCAGAGGTTATCCATCTGACTGCTAGCCCAACTTAGAGTTGGCAATCAGATGCCTTTTTTTATTTCTTGCAGTAAACAAGGGCAACCCAGTAACCCCTTTAGAGCTTGGGTGAATATAAACCAAATAACAAAAGGTGACATGGGTATCATTACAACCCTAACTCATAAAATATATCTAGATTTGATAAACCCTAATTCATTAAATATATATAGATTTGATCAATAATATATACATAGCGATATTCCTCAGTACTGAGCATCAATGTGAATAAAAAAAAATTCAACACTCTGGTGCACAAAAGAAAACAAACTTTTTTTCTTTAAGGATCAAAAAAAGGACACAAACTGAAAAAAGGGTTACATAAATTCCAGCAGTCAACAGACTAATCACCCAAAATGTTCTCATCAAGTGCATAGATAGGGTAAAAAGTACTGTTCATCCACTCTTACAGGAAGATAGTTCAACCAGGAGTGTATCTATTGATAACAAAATTATTTTTGTGTTGGCAAAAGCCAAACGGGAAAGAAGCAAGTAGTGGACAGACGTTGACTCTTCGGTCTCTTGTATGTTTAATATGCGAGACCATCATCAGGACGATGCTTAGAAACTAAATACCCCATAGAATTCACAATGTTGTATCATCTGTCTTTGAAATGCGCAGAAAAATGCACAAAGTTATTATAATTGGATTTTTTTTAATTTGAGCTCACTACAACCCTTAGCATTGCAGCATGAAAAGTAAAGATTTAACTTTGACGAGTGTTATGTTCCATATAGGTACCCCAATATAGGTTCAGGGAATCACCAACCTTTCACCTATATTCTCCCCTACCATTGCACTGCATACCAGTTCTTAGTATTGACCTTTTACCTAATTACGGTAATGTCCAAAAATAACATGGGGTTTTCTCTGAAAAGCTTAAGCCTGATTCATTATGCATGAGGATTCTTGGAATCAAAGCAGACCATCTCTTGCATAATAACTATGTACATAGGTCATTCCTTCCATTATCCTAGCCCGACATGACCCAGTAAGGTATATTGCCAGGGTGAACCACTTCCAATCAATCAATCAATCAATCACTTGTAAAGTGCACTACACACCCATGAGGGTCTCAAGGTGCTGAGGGGAGGGGGTGCTGCTACTGGTCGAAGAGCCAGGTCTTGAGGAGTCTTCTGAAGGTGAGCAGGTTCTGGGTCTGACGCAGGTGGGTAGGGAGGGTGTTCCAGGTCTTGGCGGCGAGGAAGGAGAAGGACCAGCCCCCAAGGTTGCTCGTTGGATGTGGGGGATGGCGGCGAGGGCAAGCTAGAGGAGCGGAGCTGGCGGGTGGTTGTGTAGAAGCTGAGTCAGCTGTTCAGTTAGGCTTGTCCGGTGTTGTGGAGTGCTTTGTGTGCATGGGTGAGGAGCTTGAGAGTGATCCTCTTGTTGACGGGGAGCCAGTGTAGGTCTCTCAGGTGGGGGGTAATGTGACTGCGGCGAGGGATGTTGAGGATCAGTCGGGCGGAAGCGTTTTGGATGCGTTGTAGTCATTGTAGGTGTTTGGCCGGGATTCCTGCGTAGAGTGTGTTGCCGTAGTCCAGCCTGCTGCTGACGAGGGCCAGCGTCACTGTTCTTCTAGTTTCAGTCGGGATCCACTTGTAGATCCTGCGGAGCATGCGGAGGGTGGTGTAGCAGGAGGAGGAGACGGCTTTGACCTGCTTTGACATGGAGTGGGAGGAGTCGATGATGAATCCTAGGCTGCATGCTTGGTCCGTGGGTGTCGGTGCTGTCATTTGAGATGTCATCAGTGATGTCATCAGTGATGTCACTGACCATGTCATGAATGATGTAATATGTGACATCATCAGCAGTGGATTGTGGGTGCGCGAAATATAGTTAGTACAACTAACTATATAGGAGCAATTTCAATGGTTTTTTAAATGCTAATTCCTAACTATATATGACCTGAAACCTATGTTTTTTTCAGTGAATTTGCAAGGTTTTTTAAATGCTAATTCCTAACTATATATGACCTGAAACCTATGTTTTTTTCAGTGAATTTGCAAGGTTTTTTAAATGCTAATTCCTAACTATATATAATTTTTATTTTCAAGTTTTTTTTATATGATTACAGGATCCGCGCACCGTGAACGCTCTGAGCTCTTACCCCGACAAATTTTTTAAGTTTCTAAAACATAATATCTACGTTTTTAACGTAGATTTTAAAGGTAGACAAAATCTGCTTTAATGTAGAAAATGTTTTTTTTAAACTTTTAACAACAGTATATTACTTTTAAAGTAGTAACAAATCTCGCGAGGGTACGCATGTGCACGCAACGTAAGAGCTCTGTCGGCGCACCGTAAAAGCTTCGAGCTCTTACCCCCGAAAGTTTTATAAACTTTAAATTGTTATATCTACATATTCATTGCACAATGTAAAGGTACACATTATATGGGATTATAAAGAACATGTTCATTTAAACTTTTAAAGACCATATATAACTTTATTTAAGCAATTATAAATCTCGCGATGATGCGTACTACGTAAACGCATCGTAAGATGATGTTAGCGCTCCGTAAATGGACCGTAAACGCAACGTAAGCTTACGTAAGCGCTCCGTAAATGCTCCGTAAGATTACGTCCAACCATGTGACCTTAAAACAAAAGATTTAATTGGTTTATAATACTTCCTACTCCAATTGTTGAAAGACCCCTCCCTTGTTCATCATTCTTCTTTGGCTTTCAGAGAAGCAACACCTTTTTTCTACAGCTCCTAGCTACAGAAAAATACTTCCAAATGGCTGAACATCCAGAGTCTACCATTCTTCTAATAAAGTCTTTGTTGAAGAGGACCCTCGCCCAAGTAAGAAGAAGGAGTCCATAGTCTGGAAGTTTTTCAGCTTTCCAGAACATCAGAAGAAAGTAAATGCACCACTGGTCACCTGCAAGATCTGTGACACAGTGTTATCAAGAGGAAATCCTAATAAGAAATATTCATTCAGGACCCACAGCATGGAACGCCATGTAAAAAATATGCACCCGAACAATTGGAGTAGAGCTGTGGTACAAAGATCTCAGGAGCAGGACTGTTCTCCTAGTACATCTACAGCAAGAACCGGAGTACCACCAATGCCATCTTCAATGTTGGCGAACATTCAGCCAGAACTGAAAAATGTAATGATGCAATGCATACATTGCAATAAATCAGTAGCCTTCGGACAACAGTCCATTGTAATTTTGCAGAAGAACAGGAACCACAGATGCAACAATTGTTTTGTGTAAAAAGTTCATTCTTCTACTTCATCTTCAGAAGAGTTTGTTCCTGAAACCCCTAGAACACAGAGAGAGTCCATAGTATAGAAATGTAAAAAAAAAACAGAAAGAGAGAAAAAGGTAAATGCACCTTTTGTCACATGTAAAATCTGTCACACAGTACTTTCAAGAGGGAATCCACAGAAACAGTACAGCTTTGGAACTTATAGCATGGAATGCCATGTCCGGAATATACACCCAAACAATTGGAGTAAAGCTGTAATAAAAAGATCATGAGAGGAGCAGGGCTCTGCTCCCAGCACTTCTTCAGAAGCAACAGCACCACCAATGCAAGCATCAATGGTTGCAAATATCCAACCTGAACTTAAGAATTTGATGAAGCAATGCATTCGTTGCCAGAAACTAATAACCTTTGCACAAGAGTCCATTCAAGTTATCCTGCAAAAAAACAGGAAGCACAGGTGCATTACCAGGAGCATTTTTTCTTTTCTCTGAAGATTGTCTTCTGGATGAATCTTCTAATTCAGTCCTCTTGATTATTAAAGCTTGCTTATAAACTCTTTGTTTGCGGTTCTTGGTAGGCATAATCTATTATGACTTTGTAGATATTTACAATCTGTTGAAAAGAAAAATATGACATATTATAGACCACTACTAACATAGCACATAGCAATTACATTAACTAAACAATATAAACACTAGTTCACATCTCTCTTTGTGTGTCTTATATCACTCTCTGCCTGCACCATCTCCCTTTTTGCATGCCTCATCTCACTCTCTCCTTCCACCATCTCTCTGTTTGTGTGTGTGTCTCATCTCACTCTCGGTGTCTAAAACGATTTACCATTCTAAATGTTTTTTGGTTGAAATGTCTTGCTTTAAGTTTTTTGACAAGGAACACACTGAGTGTGTATGTGAATTAAGGAATTATATTTTCATCTTTTTCCATAATGTTAGCTGTGTGTGCTCACAGTTTGTATCTTTTAGCTTTTAGCTTTCTCATGCTTGGATTCAATGCTGGTACAGAGATAGTGCTAATAGTTTAATTTGGCTTGTAAATATACTCCTTTTTTACAAGCGCCTTGGTCAACCTTTAACATGGGTGCAAGCAGTGAATATCTGTAGAGGGATAGGAATAGCAGATAGAAAACAATATGAAATGGTGTGGGAGATGCATAAAGGATTTCATTAATGGCATCAATTGAGATGGAATCTAAGATAAAGAGGGGCATATTTACAATCCCCTTGCACAATGTTTAACATGGGTACAAGCAGTAAATGCATGCAGAGTGATAAAATTGGCACACAGACAAGAATATGAAATGCTGTGAGAGATGCGTAAAGGATTTTACTATTGGCATAAATTGAGATACAAAACACAAAAAAGAGAGTCATATTTACAAGCCCCTTGCGCAATAATTGACATTGGTGCAAGCAGAAAATGCATGCAGAGTAATAAAATTGGCACACAGGCAAGAATATGAAATCCCTTGAGCGATGCGTAAAGGATTTTACTAATAGCATAAATTGAGATACAATATACAAAAAAGAGAGGCATATTTACAAGCCCCTTTTCTCAATGTTTGACATGGGTGCAACCGGAAAATGCATGCAGAGTAATAAAATTGGCACACAGACAAGAATATGAAATGCCTTGAGAGATGCGTAAAGGATTTTACTAATGGCATAAATTGAGATAGAATATACAAAAAAGAGAGGCATATTTACAAGCCCCTTGCGCAATGTTTCACATGGGTACTAGCAGAAAATGCATGCAGAGTAATAAAATTGGCACACAGACAAGAATATGAAATGCCTTGAGAGATGCGTAAAGGATTTTACTAATGGCATAAATTGAGATCGAATATACAAAAAAGAGAGGCATATTTACAAGCCTGTTGCGCAATGTTTCACATGGGTGCAAGCAGAAAATGCATGCAGAGTATTAAAATTGGCGCACAGACAAGAATATGAAATGCCTTGAGAGATGCGTAAAGGATTTTACTAATGGCATAAATTGAGATAGAATATACAAAAAAGAGAGGCATATTTACAAGCCCCTTGCGCAATGTTTGACATGGGTGCAAGCAGAAAATGCGTGCAGAGTAATAAAATTGCCACACAGACAAGAATATGAAATGCCTGTGAGAGACGCCTAAAGGATTTTACTAATGGCATAAATTGAGATAGAATACACAAAAAAGAAAGGCATATTTACAAGCTCATTGCGCAATGTTTCACATGGGTGCAACCAGAAAATGCATGCAGAGTAACAAAATTGGCACACAGACAAGAATATGAAATTCCTTGGAAGATGCGTACAGGATTTTACTAATGGCATAAATTGAGATACAATATACAAAAAAGAGAGGCATACTTACAAGCCCCTTGGGCAATGTTTGACATGGGTGCAAGCAGAAATTGCATGCAAGTAATACAATTGGCACACAGACAACAATATGAAATGCCTTGAGAGATGCATGAAGGAATTTACTAATGGCATAAATTGAGATACAATATACAAAAAAGAGAGGCATATTTACAGCCCCCTTGCACAATGTTTGACATGGGTGCAACCAGAAAATGCATGCAGAGTAATACAATTGGCACACAGACAAGAATATGAAATGCCTTGAGCAATGCGTAAAGATTTTACTAATGGCATAAATTGAGATATAATATACAAAAAAGAGAGGCATATTTACAAGCCCCTTGCGCAATGTTTGACATGGGTGCAACCAGAAAATGCATGCAGAGTAATAAAATTGGCACACAGACAAGAATATGAAATGCCTTGAGAGATGCATAAAGGATTTTACTAATGGCATAAATCGAGATAGAATATACAAAAAAGAGAGGCATATTTACAAGCCCCTTGCACAATGTTTGACATGGGTGCAAGGAGAAAATGTATGCAGAGTAATAAAATTGGCACACAGACAACAATATGAAATGCCTTGAGAGATGCGTAAAGGATTTTACTAATGGCATAAATTGTGATAGAATATACAAAAAAGAGAGGCATATTTACAAGACCCTTGCACAATGTTTGACATGGTGCAAGCAGAAAATGCATGCAGAGTAATACATTTGGGACACAGACAAGAATATGAAATGCTGTGAGAGATGCATAAAGGATTTTACTAATGGCATAAATTGAGATACAATATACAAAAAAGAGAGGCATATTTACAAGCTCCTTGCACAATGTTTGACATGGTTTCAAGCTGAAAATGCATGCAGAGTAATAAAATTGTCACACAGACAAGAATATGAAATGCTGTGAGAGATGCGTAAAGGATTTTACTAATGACATAAATTAAGATAGAATATACAAACAAGAGAGAGGCATATTTACAAGCCCCTTGCGCAATGTTTAACATTAATGCTGGTATAGAGATAGAGTAATGGTTTCATTGGCATATACATAACATAAGACACAATCAAAATTAAAACAATACCCTATTAGCTAAGAGATGCAAACTGTCAGAAAATACAGTTAACATTATGGAAAAAGGTGAAAATATAATTCCTGAATTCACACAGACACTCACTGTGATCCTTGTCAAAACCCCATTTAAATGAGCACTACACTACAATGCAGAAACCTGACTCATTTTCAAAATACAGCAGTAATGAAGCCCAATATGCTTGTTATGTTTCCCAATACTGCAAAGAGCACTCTCTCTATATTACTCACCTTTAAAATCACTTTTGAAAATGTAGAACAGTGTGAAACACACACCAGATTTTCTTAAGCAGAATCCCTGAACTGCAGCTCGGATACTAGAAACAGAAATGGCACAGTTTCCCACTCATTCTTCTCACTTATTTCTGCTCATAACCAATGAAATGTTTTCCCACACTATTTCAAAACTAAACTAACATTTCAATTGGTTCTACATTTCCACACTTTCAAACTCACATAATATTCACCCATCCCCCTACTGCTCATTTAAACTGTTACCATGGTAACTCCCACCTAAGGAAGAACAGAGTTTAAAAGTTCATCATACTATGTTGCAAATGAATCCAGCAAGGTTGTTAGAGCTTTCAATATAACAGCTAATCATGTGCAATGTTCCTTTCAATGACCTTTTCTGAACCATTAGAATTGCTTCTTTTAAAAAACAAAACTATGCACCCTAATATGCTCTTTTGCATTTTCAGAAAGCACCAATCATTTCTTAAGCTTCAAGTGCAGCGAATGTCCTCCTCTTTTTTTTTCTAAACTGCAAGCTTTCCAACTGCCATTTCATTTACAGCCCTCATCTGAGTACAACCAGATCTGCCTAGAACATGCTTTCAGTATGGTTTGTAGGAAACAGCTTTGTATTCTGGTCTAAAAGGTATGCAACAAACAGAGGAATTTGCAACCTTGATTTACCAAATGTGGATATTTTATGGATTGGCGAGAGAGGATTGAGATGTCACCAATTGATACCATTGGGGAAATCCTTCATGCATCTCCCACACCGTGACCTCATAATTGTGCACTGTAGTGGAAATGACTTATGTACTTTGACTGGGGTTGGTCTGAAAATGCTATTGAAGGACATCTTTGGACAATTGATGTCACTTTTTCCTCAAACTGCCTTTGTCTATTCTAATATATGCCAAAGGCAAAAATGGAATTGGTCCAATCAATTTTGTCCGCAGATTGAGAAAGCAAGGAAACATGTAAATTAATCTGTTTCTGCATACATGAGAAACTATTGAATGGGTTGTATATACCACAACAACTTGCGTTACAACATGCAAGACATCTATAGGACAGATGGTGTACATTTCACTGATGAAGGGAACAGAGGCTATCTCTGTAACATCAGACTCTGCATTGGTACTTACTTGTAGGTACCAAAAAAAACACAATGAACACAACAGCTCTTTTTAGAGCCAACCAACATGTAAACACTCAAATATGATTTTTAACTTTATTTGTTTAATAATTTTTACCGAGGTCCACGCACCGAGCACTCACGGAGCACTACCCGTGCACGGACATATTGTGTTTTCTGTTATTTTTTAAAAAATAAACATTATTTTAACCTTAGGAGTCCTTGAAGGACCCCCTGAGAAGATCTAAGGGGTCAGGGACACTCTACCCTATCCCCTTCCCACGTTTTTGAGTTATATTTTTCACACTCTTCTGAAACCACAAAATGAAGGCGATAGGGTTCGCACACCGTGCATTTACCGAGCACTCACGGTGCGCGGACCTATTGGAATTTTTAAAAAAAAATAAAAAAAAAAGGAAATGGACATTGTCTACTCTGTAGATACCTTGTATGTTGTAATGCAAGTTATTGTGGTATATTGAATCCATACTGTAGTCTTTCAGGAAAGCAGAAACAGATTTGTTTACATGATTCATTCCTTTCTCAATGTGTGGTCAGAATTGGCGTAGGACGTCATGAGTTCCTACTTTGGTGAAACACACTTGCTGTTCTATATGCTTACTTATGTTGTAAACTAGTGAATCAGATACAGTCAGTGAAAGAAAGGATGCAGGACATGAAGAACACAAAATTGCATCAATTTGCTACTACCCCATAAATTACATTTAAATAAGTATAATTTTCAAAACAATTTTTCTTTACTAAATTACAATACCAGGAATTTCATCCGTCAAAGTGTCTGAAAATGATTCGTCAAACTCAACAATGTCTACACATTCCATTAATTCCATATCTAGTGTTTCACCAAAAAACTCTGCCATGGTATCTCCTTCATGTTCTTCATGATTTGTTTCATCTATAGGATCAATATACACCACAGAATAAGTTGCCTCAATAAACGTTGCTGTTATTTCAAAGAAGATGTTGGTAGGCTCCTCATTTTCATTTATCATTTTATGTTAGTGTACTATTAAAAGAAAGAGAAACAGCGCTTAGGAAGAGTGAGATAGGGTAGAGAAAAACTATTAAATTCTATTAGAAGAGTCACTACTGTGTAAATCTCACACCAGAAATTGACCACCAAAAATTCCTCACAAAACTACCTCAGACACTATAGTCACAAAATGGCCGTGTTTCCCTGGACAGTGTATAGTTTCAAGCAAGAATTTGAAATATAAAGCACTACATCTGATGTTGCCCTACTCAATCCATAAGTATAACAGTAAAACATTCAATAACTAACAGAAAACATTTTCCTATTAACTTAAAGTGAACAACAGAGTTCTCAAATAAACAACTCACCTTCTAGAAAACTATTGAACAGTAAATTCTGTCTCAATCTCACACCTCAGAAGTATACCTCAAACACTAAAATCTCAAAATGGCTGTGTTTCCCTCTCATTTTTCATACATATTCAAATACCCAGCCAATCACATTTTATCACACACAAAATCAAAACCAAAGTAACATTTTAATTGGTTCAAATTATCAACACTTTCAAACTCACATAATGTTCAACCTACCCCCAATTCTCTCTACCAATTACCATACTAACTCTCCACAAAACACCTACCTAAACCCAAAGGTGAAAGAGTCATCACTCAATGTTGCACTCAACCAACATCTAAACACTGAAACTTGTTATTTTAATGTATTTCTTTTTTGTCTTTTTGAGCCGAAGTCCGCGCACAGTGCGCTGACCCCGCGATTTAAAGAAAAAAAAAATGTTTTTTATTTTTTTCAACCCTCGGGGTCCTTGACAGACCCCATGACAAAACCTAGGGGGCTCAGGAATCTCTACCCTGCCTCCTTGTCATCTAATACACTTCTGTTTACAAGCACTATCATCTGCCACAAAAACAAGATGGCGGACAACACTGCCTCATTTCGACTGACTGGAATGTTGACAGACGTCCAACAGCCAATCAGAATTCCGCGCGTGCACGCTAAGGTCCGCACACGTGCAAGGACAGTGCAAGGACGGAGCAAGCCCGTGCGCGCACCGTGTCCCTCCCATAGATATATAATTTGAAAAAAGTCGATTTTCTCAAAAATTACCAAAGGGATTTTCACCAAATATACAATAGGCACTTCTGCATACCAGGCTCTACCATTTTGCCAAGTTTGCAGTAATTCCATTCAGCCGTTCGGGCTGTAGCTGTGTCTAAAGGTCCCATGGAAAATTGCATTGTACTCATTTTCACATTCAAATATCACAAAAACTACTGGAGGGATTTACACCAAACATACAAAAGGCACTGCAGCATACCAGTCCCTACCATTTTGCCAAATCTGGTGTAATTCCGTTCAGCCGTTCAAGCTAAAGCCTTGTCAGGATGTCCCTATGGAAATTAACAGGAGGAGTGCAAACAACGATTCCTGGCCCGTGGGTATGACAAAAATGTGATCTTGGCTGCCATCGGGAAAAGCCAACGCAATACCCCGGTCTGAAGCCCTAGTACATAGAGGGAAACAAACTTCAACCATAGCCCCAACACAACAGCCTACCAGACTCATATGGGCCTTTAATAACCAGCATGGTGCATTAAGAAAAATTGTGAACAGGCATTGGGGTCTAGTCAAATGCGATCCCACTATAGGTAGAAATATGCCCATAAAACCCGCAATTACCTATAGGAAAGCCTTTTCCTTACAGGATGCACTGGTAAAATCGAGCCCTGAGTCAGTCAACAAACAGGATTGGTTGGCGGGTAGTAAGGGTTTTAGAAAATGTGCGTTTTGCAAAGCCTGTACTCAGGGAGTCAACAAGACTGAGTATCACATCCCTTTCTCGGACACCCCTTGCCAGATAAAGAAAAAAATCACATGCAAAAGTGAATTTTGTGTGTACATTCTGGAATGCCCATGTGGCCTTCGCTACGTGGGCAGTTCAAAGTTGCAGGTGCACAAAAGGGTTCTCCAACATCTACGGGCCATTAAGTCCAATGACCCAGCATACCCTGTTGCCAGGCATTTCAGAGAAAAACACAACAGCAACAGCTCTCTCTTGAAATATTATGCCATCGATACAATTGCACCTATGAGAAGGGGTGGTAACAGGGAAGCAGCGTTGAGGAGATTAGAAACACGCTACATTCTCACGCTAGATAGTAAGTTCCCCAACGGGTTGAATGCTTCAGAAGATTTGTATACCTGTTTATAATTTGGCTGTCCGTTATTTCCATTGGTTGGTTCCTCTAGGCATGGTTGATTGTGTCCCTATTTTACATCAGACAATATGGTTTATATACAGTGTTTCCAGCTAGGCCAGCAGTCAGTTTAAGGACACACATGCCAATATGTTGTCATTTGTGTTGAACAGTGTCCCTACTGTTTTAGTTGACAGATTAGATTACATCATATTTTCTATCATGATAATGTTGATAAATCTGAGTTAATCTGTTGGCACATAAGTTTTTAAATCACAATTATCTTCACTTGCACTCTTTTCCAACCAGTATGACTTTTCAGTTTGTCCATGATCCAAGCTGATTCAAGTGTGGTTTATGAATAGGTTGTCTATTCTTACGGTGGACGCACTTTAACGATGGCGGAAACAAACATGTGCACTTATTACAATCGATATAGTGGATTTATCCAGGTATTGATACAGGCATAGTACTGTTATAGCTTTTATGTCCAATATTGCTGCACACAAATGTTGAATGTCCATCTGTTCATGTGTTTATTATATCGTGTTTGATTTTATAACGGATTGATCCGGAGATTTCAAAATTCATTCTGTGCATACACACACATGTGAGACTGATAAACTAACATTTATGAAATGTTTTGTGCGCAGGGATTCATCCCAATACTGTGAAAGACTACCTATCAATTGTGTACATTGTTCAAATTGTCTTGTACGCGAGGGTTTTGCAATAGCGAGATTTCATAGTATTTTAACTATGTCTATTGCACCATGCACTTTATTCCTTTCTGGTTGGTTACTGTTTACAACACTAGCACTTTAAATTCTGCCCTGCGACTGCATAGCACCATGTGATCAAGGCCTGTGAGAGGCCGAAACGTTATGCTGCCGTTTGTTGCTTAATAAAACACCAACTCACGGAATACCTGGTCCTGCTGTCTTTCTTCGAGGTAGCGCGGCTGCATGAAGCTTGAGTGCCTTGGTGAGGACCCGTTTTGGATATATATATATATATATATATATATATATATATATATATATATATATATATATATATATATATATATATATATATATATATATATATATATATATATATATATATTCAAAAATAAGTAGGTAATATATATATATATATATATATATATTCACTGAAAAAACCATAGGTTTCACACCGGTTATAGTTAGGAATTAGCATTTAAAAAACCTATTAAATTCACTGAAAAAACCATAGGTTTCACACCAGTTATAGTTAGCTGGAAATTTTACTGATATAAAACCATTGAAATTCCCACGTTATAGTTAGTCGGACTCACTATAACTTGCGCGTGCAATGCACTGCTGATGACATCACATATTACATCACTCATGACATGGTCAGTGACATCACTCATGACACCATCCTTGTGACATAGTGACAGACCTCCTTTCACTATAATGTAACCCTTGAGACACATATTCAAAAATAGAAACTGAAATTTAAAAAAAAATGGAGATACCTATATCAGTTACAACAAGCAATTCAGTAATTCCACTATCTATATACACATCCACTCATTCACCAACAGTTCTATATAGTCACTCATACATATACTCACTCATCATATGAAGTGATACACCTATACATCCTGTTACACACCGACATTCATCCAAAAGTTACTCACACACATATTCACACGTGCAAATAAACTATTGAACATCCATTTATTTGAATATAGAGTTATACACACACTTCCACCTTACTTCTATTTAAAATTACACATATTTATTCTCTTAAACAATCACTTATAGAAACACATACTTATTTAAACAGGAACTCTTACAATCTCTTACTCTCACATATACTCACTTATATACATCAATATTCATATATACTAGATTAAAACATATGTAGTTACTGATAAAGACACTAGTGAGACAGTCATTCACTCACTAACAAACACATATAGACACTCATCCACCCATACAGTCCTGTACATATGCTGTCTTCAAAACACATACAAACAAAGAGTCAGTCACTCATGCATCTATGTGCTAAGTAATACCCCCACCAAACCATATAGACACTCATACTGATACTAATAAAAATATCTAATAACCCATATACATACGCATGTAGCTACTTATCAACACATGTAGCCACTTATACACAAAGTGAAACACTAATATATGTATTTAAATATTTAAACATAACTCACTAATATTTATTTTTCAGAAAGACACATATTCACTGGATGGTGTCATCAGTGATGTCATGAGTGATGTCACTGACCATGTCATGAGTGATGTAATATGTGATGTCATCAGCAGTGCATTGCACGCGCAAGTTATAGTGAGTCCGACTAACTATAACGTGGGAATTTCAATGGTTTTATATCAGTAAAATTTCCAGCTAACTATAACTGGTGTGAAACCTATGGTTTTTTCAGTGAATTTAATAGGTTTTTTAAATGCTAATTCCTAACTATAACCGGTGTGAAACCTATGGTTTTTTCAGTGAATTTCATAGGTTTTTTAAATGCTAATTCCTAACTATAACTGGTGTGAAACCTATGGTTTTTTCAGTGAATTTCATAGGTTTTTTTAATGCTAATTCCTAACTATAAGTTTCACTTTATAAATAAGACTGTTAGCACTCTAGTTGTTCTTTAGAACACTCTGGTACATTCTGTCATTGGGCTACAGTTGGGCTACATCTAGTTGAAATTTGGGCTACATTTACATTTTTTGGTCTCTGGTGGCCATCTTTGGGCTACATTGGGCTACTTTGGGCTACATTTGGGCTACATTTTGGCTCTAACATATATTAAGCCCAATGTATCACAATACATATTTTTCTAAAGTTAATTTTTTTTACAAACCACTTCAGAATAGGGCTACCTGTCCCTACAATTATCCCATTTTTTTTTTTCATTTTTTTTGGAGCGCTCCCGGAGCGCGCCCCGGGGAGCGCCCCGAAGAGCGTACTTCTGAAAAGCGCCCCGGGGCGCGCTCCGGGGAGCGTCCCGTGAGCGCCAATATCGCAAACGAAAACATGATCGTGACGTATCGCGTAGCCGCGTCCGCGTGATACGCACGGCGTAAGCGCACCCGGAAGTACTCGAGCGAATACGATCGCGCAACGTAAACATCCGACGCGCTTACGCAGCGCGACCCGGGGCGCGACCCGGGCCGCGCCCCCGGGCGCGCCCCCGGGCGCGTAGCGTAAGCGCGTCGGGTCATGTGACCAGAAAATAACACTTTTCATTGGTTCATAACAGTTTTAGTTTCATAATGATGAAGCCCCTGGTCTTGTGACCTGAAAATAACACTTCTCATTGGTTCAGGACAGTTTTTTTTTCTAAATGATGAAAGACCCCACCTTTTTTCCTTATTCTGACTTTGTCCTTTGACTGAGGAAGACCTGTTTGTTGCTCTCTCTACTTTTTTGCTCCAAATAATGGCTTCAGTAGTAGCATCAGCTGGTGCATCTGCCCCACCACCACCACCACAACCACCAAGAGGACCAGCTCCAAATTATATTGGTGGTCAAGAACAGGAGGAGGAGGAAGAGGAAGAGGAGGAGGGGAGAAGAAGATGGCTGCCAGAAGAAAATACCCCATACAAACCCAAACCACACATTGTATGGGAGTTTTTTTCAATTCCAGAGGGGAAAAAAAAGGTGAATGCGCCCAAGGTGACTTGCCTCATCTGCAATGATGAACTTTCACGGGGCAACCCAAACAAAAAATATTCATTTGGTAACTATACCATGATTCGGCACATGACCAGAAAGCACCCAATCAACTACTCTCGTGCAGAGTTCCGGGAACTGGCCAGTAACCTCCCCCAGTCATCAAGGACCCCCTCCCAAAGAAACCAACCCACTTCCTCGGAACCAGAAACATCCGAGGTGATGCCTTGCATTCAGCCGAGATTTGCTGATTTTAAAATCACTTGTTCTGCATGTGGCAAGCTTATCGCCTATGGCGAAAAAAGCGTTAAGCTCATCGTCCTTGCAGGTGATAATCACAAGTGCCCCAAAAAGAAGTAATTTTTTGGGGTTTTTGTTTTTTTGCTCCAGTTGAGCCAGTTTCAATTCCCTTTTTTTGTTTCTCCCCCTAAAAAAATACAAAAAAAATATAAAACTGTTTTGAAAAGCCAAAAAAAGTTCAAAAAGTTCAAAAAACACAAAAAAAATATAAAACAACAAAAAGAAGAAAAAAAAAAGTTCTTTTTAGAACTACCTCCAATTTCTAAATAAAAACTTCATTTTTTAAAAACTCTGTCACCTTTTTTTCTCATAGTACGCTCCCCGGGCCGCTCCCCGGTGCGCGTACCGGGCGCTTCCCCCGCGCAAAACGAAAAAAAAAAAATATTTTAAATGCCCCGCGGGGCCCTTTTATAGCCCCCACATCAAACCTAGGGGGTCAAAGGGGTCTATCCCTGACGCCTTATGGTCATTTCCCCCTTTGTTTTAGCCACCTCTTATGTCTCGATTTTACCGAGACACAAGATGGCGGCCGCTCTGGACTGTTTCGAATGTTTACAGACACCCGAGAGCCAATCAGCTTTCCATGCGCACCTCGCATCACGCGCCCGGAGCGCTCCCCGGTGCGCGCACCGGAGCGCTGCTATAGATATATATATTTTTTTGAACCTAAATTACTCAAAATCCACTGGAGCACATATCTTGAGACATAGCAAAGGCACATCGGGCTACCAGTCCCTACAATTTTGCCAAATTTGGTGGAAATCCATTCAGCCGTTCGGGTTAAAAGTGAAATCGACCGCCCTATGGAAATTAACATGGGGAAAACGCGTTTTGGGACCCCTCTTTTATCTCGGACCCCGCTTGACGAATCCCCCCCAAACTTTCAGGGAAGGACCAGAACGCCGCGAGGCCATTTTGAGGAAATTTTCAGTCAGATTCGTCAACCGGCGCCAAAGTTATTCCAAATAGAATTTTGAGATTTAACATTGAAAAAAATCCTAACTATAACTACCTACTGGCGACCGCCAGTAGGTATATATATATATATATATATATATATATATATATATATATATATATATATATATATATATATATATATATATATATATATATATATATATATATTCAAAAATAATTTGCCCAAATTCAGAGAATATTTACAACAAGGGGTGGTGAGGGACAGAGTCTCTGAATTAAACAGAATACTCTCACCCAGTCAAGAGATCAGGGCTAGATCCAACACCGTTTTTTAGCTCACTGCACCATCCCAGTTTCAGAACCTGGCTGTATGCAAATTAGTCTGTTCCTGTCCCAGTGCATGATGGGAACAGGGCAAACCAAACTACAAAAGCCAATTCTTACACTGGGAAGGAAACAAGCTACCGGGGACCGGTTTCTGGCATTTCAGCCGTCTTCGGCCCGGCTTGCTTGAATCCTGATGGTGCAATGAGCAAGGGACTCACATCTGAGTATACCCTTCCACGCTTAGGGTGGACAAAAATATTTACAACAAGGGGTGGTGAGGGACAGAGTCTCTGAATTAAACAGAATACTCTCACCCAGTCAAGAGATCAGGGCTAGATCCAACACCGTTTTTTAGCTCACTGCACCATCCCAGTTTCAGAACCTGGCTGTATGCAAATTAGTCTGTTCCTGTCCCAGTGCATGATGGGAACAGGGCAAACCAAACTACAAAAGCCAATTCTTACACTGGGAAGGAAACAAGCTACCGGGGACCGGTTTCTGGCATTTCAGCCGTCTTCGGCCCGGCTTGCTTGAATCCTGATGGTGCAATGAGCAAGGGACTCACATCTGAGTATACCCTTCCACGCTTAGGGTGGACAAAAATATTTACAACAAGGGGTGGTGAGGGACAGAGTCTCTGAATTAAACAGAATACTCTCACCCAGTCAAGAGATCAGGGCTAGATCCAACACCGTTTTTTAGCTCACTGCACCATCCCAGTTTCAGAACCTGGCTGTATGCAAATTAGTCTGTTCCTGTCCCAGTGCATGATGGGAACAGGGCAAACCAAACTACAAAAGCCAATTCTTACACTGGGAAGGAAACAAGCTACCGGGGACCGGTTTCTGGCATTTCAGCCGTCTTCGGCCCGGCTTGCTTGAATCCTGGTGGTGCAATGAGCAAGGGACTCACATCTGAGTATACCCTTCCACGCTTAGGGTGGACAAAAATATTTACAACAAGGGGTGGTGAGGGACAGAGTCTCTGAATTAAACAGAATACTCTCACCCAGTCAAGAGATCAGGGCTAGATCCAACACCGTTTTTTAGCTCACTGCACCATCCCAGTTTCAGAACCTGGCTGTATGCAAATTAGTCTGTTCCTGTCCCAGTGCATGATGGGAACAGGGCAAACCAAACTACAAAAGCCAATTCTTACACTGGGAAGGAAACAAGCTACCGGGGACCGGTTTCTGGCATTTCAGCCGTCTTCGGCCCGGCTTGCTTGAATCCTGATGGTGCAATGAGCAAGGGACTCACATCTGAGTATACCCTTCCACGCTTAGGGTGGACAAAAATATTTACAACAAGGGGTGGTGAGGGACAGAGTCTCTGAATTAAACAGAATACTCTCACCCAGTCAAGAGATCAGGGCTAGATCCAACACCGTTTTTTAGCTCACTGCACCATCCCAGTTTCAGAACCTGGCTGTATGCAAATTAGTCTGTTCCTGTCCCAGTGCATGATGGGAACAGGGCAAACCAAACTACAAAAGCCAATTCTTACACTGGGAAGGAAACAAGCTACCGGGGACCGGTTTCTGGCATTTCAGCCGTCTTCGGCCCGGCTTGCTTGAATCCTGATGGTGCAATGAGCAAGGGACTCACATCTGAGTATACCCTTCCACGCTTAGGGTGGACAAAAATATTTACAACAAGGGGTGGTGAGGGACAGAGTCTCTGAATTAAACAGAATACTCTCACCCAGTCAAGAGATCAGGGCTAGATCCAACACCGTTTTTTAGCTCACTGCACCATCCCAGTTTCAGAACCTGGCTGTATGCAAATTAGTCTGTTCCTGTCCCAGTGCATGATGGGAACAGGGCAAACCAAACTACAAAAGCCAATTCTTACACTGGGAAGGAAACAAGCTACCGGGGACCGGTTTCTGGCATTTCAGCCGTCTTCGGCCCGGCTTGCTTGAATCCTGATGGTGCAATGAGCAAGGGACTCACATCTGAGTATACCCTTCCACGCTTAGGGTGGACAAAAATATTTACAACAAGGGGTGGTGAGGGACAGAGTCTCTGAATTAAACAGAATACTCTCACCCAGTCAAGAGATCAGGGCTAGATCCAACACCGTTTTTTAGCTCACTGCACCATCCCAGTTTCAGAACCTGGCTGTATGCAAATTAGTCTGTTCCTGTCCCAGTGCATGATGGGAACAGGGCAAACCAAACTACAAAAGCCAATTCTTACACTGGGAAGGAAACAAGCTACCGGGGACCGGTTTCTGGCATTTCAGCCGTCTTCGGCCCGGCTTGCTTGAATCCTGGTGGTGCAATGAGCAAGGGACTCACATCTGAGTATACCCTTCCACGCTTAGGGTGGACAAAAATATTTACAACAAGGGGTGGTGAGGGACAGAGTCTCTGAATTAAACAGAATACTCTCACCCAGTCAAGAGATCAGGGCTAGATCCAACACCGTTTTTTAGCTCACTGCACCATCCCAGTTTCAGAACCTGGCTGTATGCAAATTAGTCTGTTCCTGTCCCAGTGCATGATGGGAACAGGGCAAACCAAACTACAAAAGCCAATTCTTACACTGGGAAGGAAACAAGCTACCGGGGACCGGTTTCTGGCATTTCAGCCGTCTTCGGCCCGGCTTGCTTGAATCCTGATGGTGCAATGAGCAAGGGACTCACATCTGAGTATACCCTTCCACGCTTAGGGTGGACAAAAATATTTACAACAAGGGGTGGTGAGGGACAGAGTCTCTGAATTAAACAGAATACTCTCACCCAGTCAAGAGATCAGGGCTAGATCCAACACCGTTTTTTAGCTCACTGCACCATCCCAGTTTCAGAACCTGGCTGTATGCAAATTAGTCTGTTCCTGTCCCAGTGCATGATGGGAACAGGGCAAACCAAACTACAAAAGCCAATTCTTACACTGGGAAGGAAACAAGCTACCGGGGACCGGTTTCTGGCATTTCAGCCGTCTTCGGCCCGGCTTGCTTGAATCCTGATGGTGCAATGAGCAAGGGACTCACATCTGAGTATACCCTTCCACGCTTAGGGTGGACAAAAATATTTACAACAAGGGGTGGTGAGGGACAGAGTCTCTGAATTAAACAGAATACTCTCACCCAGTCAAGAGATCAGGGCTAGATCCAACACCGTTTTTTAGCTCACTGCACCATCCCAGTTTCAGAACCTGGCTGTATGCAAATTAGTCTGTTCCTGTCCCAGTGCATGATGGGAACAGGGCAAACCAAACTACAAAAGCCAATTCTTACACTGGGAAGGAAACAAGCTACCGGGGACCGGTTTCTGGCATTTCAGCCGTCTTCGGCCCGGCTTGCTTGAATCCTGATGGTGCAATGAGCAAGGGACTCACATCTGAGTATACCCTTCCACGCTTAGGGTGGACAAAAATATTTACAACAAGGGGTGGTGAGGGACAGAGTCTCTGAATTAAACAGAATACTCTCACCCAGTCAAGAGATCAGGGCTAGATCCAACACCGTTTTTTAGCTCACTGCACCATCCCAGTTTCAGAACCTGGCTGTATGCAAATTAGTCTGTTCCTGTCCCAGTGCATGATGGGAACAGGGCAAACCAAACTACAAAAGCCAATTCTTACACTGGGAAGGAAACAAGCTACCGGGGACCGGTTTCTGGCATTTCAGCCGTCTTCGGCCCGGCTTGCTTGAATCCTGATGGTGCAATGAGCAAGGGACTCACATCTGAGTATACCCTTCCACGCTTAGGGTGGACAAAAATATTTACAACAAGGGGTGGTGAGGGACAGAGTCTCTGAATTAAACAGAATACTCTCACCCAGTCAAGAGATCAGGGCTAGATCCAACACCGTTTTTTAGCTCACTGCACCATCCCAGTTTCAGAACCTGGCTGTATGCAAATTAGTCTGTTCCTGTCCCAGTGCATGATGGGAACAGGGCAAACCAAACTACAAAAGCCAATTCTTACACTGGGAAGGAAACAAGCTACCGGGGACCGGTTTCTGGCATTTCAGCCGTCTTCGGCCCGGCTTGCTTGAATCCTGATGGTGCAATGAGCAAGGGACTCACATCTGAGTATACCCTTCCACGCTTAGGGTGGACAAAAATATTTACAACAAGGGGTGGTGAGGGACAGAGTCTCTGAATTAAACAGAATACTCTCACCCAGTCAAGAGATCAGGGCTAGATCCAACACCGTTTTTTAGCTCACTGCACCATCCCAGTTTCAGAACCTGGCTGTATGCAAATTAGTCTGTTCCTGTCCCAGTGCATGATGGGAACAGGGCAAACCAAACTACAAAAGCCAATTCTTACACTGGGAAGGAAACAAGCTACCAGGGACCGGTTTCTGGCATTTCAGCCGTCTTCGGCCCGGCTTGCTTGAATCCTGATGGTGCAATGAGCAAGGGACTCACATCTGAGTATACCCTTCCACGCTTAGGGTGGACAAAAATATTTACAACAAGGGGTGGTGAGGGACAGAGTCTCTGAATTAAACAGAATACTCTCACCCAGTCAAGAGATCAGGGCTAGATCCAACACCGTTTTTTAGCTCACTGCACCATCCCAGTTTCAGAACCTGGCTGTATGCAAATTAGTCTGTTCCTGTCCCAGTGCATGATGGGAACAGGGCAAACCAAACTACAAAAGCCAATTCTTACACTGGGAAGGAAACAAGCTACCGGGGACCGGTTTCTGGCATTTCAGCCGTCTTCGGCCCGGCTTGCTTGAATCCTGATGGTGCAATGAGCAAGGGACTCACATCTGAGTATACCCTTCCACGCTTAGGGTGGACAAAAATATTTACAACAAGGGGTGGTGAGGGACAGAGTCTCTGAATTAAACAGAATACTCTCACCCAGTCAAGAGATCAGGGCTAGATCCAACACCGTTTTTTAGCTCACTGCACCATCCCAGTTTCAGAACCTGGCTGTATGCAAATTAGTCTGTTCCTGTCCCAGTGCATGATGGGAACAGGGCAAACCAAACTACAAAAGCCAATTCTTACACTGGGAAGGAAACAAGCTACCGGGGACCGGTTTCTGGCATTTCAGCCGTCTTCGGCCCGGCTTGCTTGAATCCTGATGGTGCAATGAGCAAGGGACTCACATCTGAGTATACCCTTCCACGCTTAGGGTGGACAAAAATATTTACAACAAGGGGTGGTGAGGGACAGAGAAGCCACTCGCAGGTAAGTTCACATCTGTGTTTTATTGGAGCAAGCTGCAAGGCGCTGGGAAGAGGTGTTCACAAAAATAAAAAGTGCCTGACTTGTTTCATGCGCAGAGCGCATTTCTTCAGAGGCATCGGTAATTCGCTACTCGTGGCTCAAATTGTCTTTTGAACATTCACCTCGTGACCAATGGCCGTGGGCGCACCCCGGGCATTCTGGTATAAGTAGTTCCTTGTTATCAGCTCGGTTGAGTTGCTCGTGGTAGCGAAATGGATTCAAAATATTAAAACCTATGTACCAGGCACGAGGATGCCCTAAGAAACATCAGAGGGTTTTGGGCAAGTGGCAGGGAGCCATGGAATAGCCTGTCCTCTACACGAGAGGTTTGTGTCTACAACTGGAGGGCGGGGTTGCCATGTGACACCTGTGTTTCTTTTACTGTACTATGTCCATATTGGTGCTTTCCACTGCTGTGCTGTTGATGTTTGTATTCCCCTAAAAACAATAAAGTTGTTTATCTAAAAAATATAAATGGAAATAAAAATGTTTTTAAAATATTGAAACTGAAAGAACTATAAGTTTGTTGCTTAGTTAGAGGACTGCATGCATAGTGGATAGGGGTTTGAAGAAGTCCATGTGCTAAGGCCTGGCCCACTGTATGTGTACTTGAGTACTGACTGAATGATTAGAGTACTGCAAGGAGATTGCCTGGGTGAATTTATAAGTGTTGTGGCACAGTGAATGGATTAGTACATGGTGCTGAATGGGTCACTGGAGGAGTGCAAGGGGAGTGACAGGGTGTTTGCTGGAGTGTATGGAGTGTATGGAGTGTATGGATACTGACTGGGGAATTGAATGTGTGAAAGACAAGTGTATAGGTGGTTAGAGGACTGCATGCATAGTGCATTTGAAGCAGTCCATGTCCTAAGGCCTGGCTCAGTGCATGAGTACTTGGGTAGTGACTGAATGTTTAAAGTACTGCAAGGAGAGTGCCTGGGTGAATTTATAAGTGTTTAGGTTCTGGTGCAGTTTTTACAAATTTTTCATATGGATACTGGTGATAACTGACTCTGACTAACCAGTCCTAGAGCCAGTGCTGTGCTAAAAGGCACTTAGAATACAGTTAAAACACCTACATAAACTAGGGAACACTATGCGTTGGGGTACCCCTGTGATTAGAATTACCTCCTCTGTAAGCCCCTAGTACATAATAGGGCAGGGGGATTAAAACAATCTCTTAAAACATGCCACAGGATGCGTTTGCACACTGGTGAAGGGGGGGGCTGAGTTGACGTGTGCAAACACGCCCTGTGGCCGTTTTCATTTGGGGAATAAAGTTCTCTTGAATCCTGTTTGTCTCATGGGTCCAACTAGCTCACCAGGTATTTCCAGTTAGCGCGACAGAGCTGCATTGCAGAGAGGTGTAAAAAGTGGCACGGCCTGGACCACCTCTCTGCAAAGGTGCGCAGTGGCATTTACTGGAAGCACCTCGTGGACTAGTTGGCCCCCAGGGACCCTCATGATTGAAGGCGAATTATATCCCCATCTTAATACGTGCCACAGTGCATGTTTGTATTCATCACCTCAGGTCCCAACCCCTCCCTTCACCACTGTGTAAATGCGCCCTTTGGCTCTTTTAATTTGGGAGATTAAGGGCCCGATGTAGGTAAATCTATATTTACCACTTCATAAATACCGAATCATACCGATTCGGTATTTATGAAGTGGTAAATTAGAGGGGGGGAGATGTAGGTATTTCAGATTCGGTAAATACCGAATCTGTAAGATTCGGTATTTACCGATTCTGTAAATACCGATTCGGTATCCCCCATTGATTCCTATGGGCCTTGAAGCCCATAGGAATCAATGGGAATTACCGATTCGGTATTTACCGAATCGGTAAATACCGATTCCAGCAAGGGTGCAGGGGGTGTCACTTTGACACCCTCTAGCACCCCCAATACTGGCTTGTGTGCCATGTGGCACACAGACATGCCCTAAGGGCATGTCTGTATGTCACATGTCATAGGTGTGCATGCACACATGTGCATGCACACCTGGATTCGGTATTTTAACACCCAATTGGATTGGGTGTTAAAATACCGAATCTGAAAGGCCTGTGGGACTCAGAAGAGTCCCACCTACATCTGGAAGATACCGAATCGGTAAAAATACTGATTCGGTATTTTACAGATTCTGTAAATTTACCGATTCGGTAAATATACCGAATAGGTAAATACTGGCCCCCTACATCTCAAAGTGCCAAATACCGGTCGGAAACGGCCGATTTCGGCCGTTTCTGACCGGAATTTGCCACCTACATCGGGCCCTTGGTCTCCTTGAATCCTGAGGGTCCCTAGGGTCCAAGTAGCCCATTAGGTACCTCCAGTAAGTGCCACAGAGCTGCATTGCAGAGAGGTGTAAAAAAGGGCACGGTCTGGACCACCTCTGTGCAACGCAGCACAGTGGCGCTTACTGGAAGCACCTGGTGGACTCGTTGGCCCCCAGGGTCCCTCAGGATTGAAGGGGAATTATTTCCCGATTTTAAAACCCGCCACAGGGCGTGTTTGCACACGTCACCTCAGGCTCCATCTGTGAGAAAGTGCCATCTTTTCCTGCATGGTATGCTCTCACTTTTTGCTGAATTACTGATGTGTTTTGACTGAGTGTGCCCTGGGCTCCTGCCAATCAGGTGCCCACGGCCTGTGTTTCTTCCCTAAAATTTTATTGTAGCTGAAACCCAATTGGCATCTCTGGCGACATGTCTGCCCCTGGTAAATAGTACCCTAGGTACCCAGGGCATTGTGACCAGAGAAGACCCCTTATTGGGCCACCCTTAGGGGCCCTGCACCCTGACACCCACACACTGCATTTGCAGACTGAGTGTCCTGGTGCAGAACTAAATAAAGAGTTGACATGGCATACATCACTGTGTGCCATGCCCACAAACCCACTGCCCTGGCATACATCAGTCACCTCTCTTGCTGGGTGCCCTATGCCAGTGGCGTAGGCACAGGTGCCCCTTCAGTACGCCATTCCTGGGCACTGTAAGTGCAGTGATACCATTAAGAGTATATGGTGCTGGGAGGTTGTCATTATGAACTCCACAGCACCATAATGGCTACACTGAAGACTGAAAAGTTTCATATCAAACTTCTCAGCACATTAAACCCCCACTGATGCCAGTGTGGGATTAAATGTAAAATGCACTACAGAGGGCATCTTAGAGATGCCCTCTGAAACCTAAACTACAATCCACGTCTTGTCTGAGAGGCTTTCTAGGCTGCCACACAGCAGACATGTTGCTGGACCCCCGGGTGGAGATACCCCCACTCTCCTAGGCCTAAAACAATGCACATCCTGGGTGAGGTGCTAGGTCTCCTCCCCCAGGATGGGCAGGGGGAAGCTCCAAAAGCATACCGCCTTCGTGAGCATCTCCAGACCACTTGGTGTACTCAGCAACTGGCCCCCACCAGTTCAGGCTCCCACTCTGGCAGGAAGACTGGCGGGAAACCCTACGTCAGGAAAGGAAGTGTGCCAGCCTGTGCCAACTCCACCCCTTAGGTGGGAGAGGTGAGGTGAAGCACAACTCCGGGCCCCAGCCATCTTGAGGATGGGGAGCCCTGCCCAATTAGAGATAGGCTCCTGCCCCCCTCCCACAGAAGAGGAGCAAGATAGGGGGTGTACACACCCCAGGACAGGGACCTATTGGTCCCTGCCATTCCCCTACCTGTAACACCCCTAAATGTAGTATTTAGGGGTACCCTGAACCTTCCTTTCTCAGATCCCGAATTTGAAACAAGAAAGAAGCCCAAGAAGAAGTAGAACTGACGTACAGCTGTTAACAAGAGGACCACACCAACTGGCCCTACAGGCCTGTTGATCCTTGAACCTGCTCCTGCTAAATCCTGGCATCTCCTGCGGACAGCAACCTCAAGAACCCCAGAGGACCTGCCTGCCTTGACCCTCTTAGAGACTGGGACTCCCACGAGCAGCAACACCTCTGGTGCCAGCTAGGAACTGCTACTCCAGCCCACTCTGCACCTGCCAAGCCCGGCATGTGCCCGAGTGGACAAAGACCCTGAGGACCTCCATAAGGCGATTCTGACCTGGAATCCAGTGCCCAAGGACCCTCCTCAATGGCCCAGATGACACCTGCAGACTCAAAACCAGGGACCCCTCCAACCGCGACCAGCAGAGGGTAAGATTACCCGACGTCCAAAGACACCCCTGCACCCGGTCCCCCCCGGCCTCCTGTGCCCAACTCCAGGGTACCTACCTACCCTCCAAGATCCCAACTTCCCCCTCAAAGTGTTGGTTGC
Organism: Lissotriton vulgaris; assembly: GCF_964263255.1. NCBI lineage: Eukaryota > Metazoa > Chordata > Amphibia > Caudata > Salamandridae > Lissotriton > Lissotriton vulgaris. Next base: position 490,246,838 of record NC_141685.1, read on the forward strand.
TCCAGAAGATCCACCGTCCCCGAGCCTGCAGCCTTTGTTCCCTTTTAAAGATCTCCATTGAATAATATTGAGCGCCCGATGGCTCAAATGTACCCTGCACCCAGCTGCCCGAGTGCCCCTGGCAGTGCAACCTTTGTCCTATCCTACTACCCCATTTGCCCTGAGCAAGTGACCAGGAGCCCAGCTCTCACAGCCGTGTAGCCTGCTAGCCAGAAGCCACCAATCGAAGGCCCCTGCCTCTCATTGGATAACATTGAACCTAACTACCTCTGCACCCGGATGCCCCAATAACGCTGAGGGTGTACCAACTGTACCTACCTGACCCTGGGAGACCCCTGAGTCTATGCCCAGTACCTTAACTCTGCCAGTCGAGTACTTACCTAAAAGCCAATAGCTCACTTTTCTTCCCTAGGTTAACATTGACTGGTTTCACTTGGAAATTCTTCTGTGTATGGAGTTTTGGAACTTACAAATATTCCTCTAAAATCAGTCGAACTACGAATTCTGATTTACTCACCTGTTATCAGGAGAGACGACAGTGCTGCATCTTTGGTGTCATCAGTGATGTCATTTGAGATGTCATCAGCGATGTCATCAGCAATGCCACTGACCATGTCATGAATGATGTAATATGAGACATCATCAGCAGTGGATTGTGTGCCCGGGAGTTATAGTTAATACAACTAACTATAACGGAGGAATTTCAATGGTTTTGTATGAGTTAAATGTCCAGCTAACTATAAAACCCTAAAACCTAAGGTTTTTTCTGTGAATATATATATATGTATATATACATATATTCGCACATATAATCACTCACTTAAATAGTCAGTCACACACCTACTAAACCCAACATCCAGACACTTATACACCCACTCATTCTTCAATACACCTTGGCATATATATATAATACATATCTGAAATTTAAAGAAACACACAATCACTGGATGATGTTATCAGTGATGTCACTGACCATGTCATGAATGATGTAATATCTGACATCATCAGCAGTGCATTGCGGGGGTGCTGTTATAGTTAGCTGAACTAACTATAACAGCGGTAATATGTGACATCATCAGCAGTGCATTGCAGGGGCGCTCTTATAGTTAGCTGAACTAACTATAACAGCGGAATTTCTATGGTTTTATATGAGTAAAATGTCCAACTGACTATACTGTTCCTGAAACCTATGGTTTATTCAGTGAATTTGTAAAGTTTATTGAATGCTAATTTCTAACCATATTGTGCCCGAATCCTATGTTTTTTTTCAGTGAATTTCAATAATTTTTTCAAAGAAAATTTCTAATTATAATGTGCCTCAATCATTTGGTTTTTTCAGTGAATTTCTAAGGTTTTTTAAATGCTAATTTCTAACTCTAACATCCCTATTATGTCCCCTTGAATCCTGTAGGTCCCTGGTGGCCAATTAGCCCACCAGTTACCTCTAGTAAGTGCCACAGAGCTGCATTGCAGAGAGGTATTTCGAGGCCATTTTTTACACAACACTGCAAACGCGGCTTCTGGTGCACTGCTGCTCGGAGAATGAAGTCCATTTATGTGTTTTTTTATTTCTTTTACTGTTTTCTTGTGACTCGATTCTACCGAGTCACAAGAAGGCTGCCAACATTTCCTGGTTTGGAGTGTTGGTAGCCAATCAGAATGAAGCTCGTTCCCGGGAGGCTTCCCGATCCCTCCTCGGTGCTCAGATTTCAAAACGTTCTTTTTCTAATTTCTTAGGAACTACTGAACGGATTAACACCATTTAAAAAAAAGGGCTCTTTCTGAGCCAAGACCGACCATTTTGCCAAATTTGGTGTAATTCCGTTCAGCAATTCGGGCTGTAGCTTTGTCTAAAGTTTTCCTATCGAAATGAACATGGGAAAATCGCGTTTTGGCATCCCTTTTTTTCTCAGCCCCGCTTGACGAATCACCCCGATACTTTCAAAACAGAAGCTGACCGGAGCTAGCCACTTTTTAAAAAAAAATTGCGAAGATTAATTAACCGGCGCTAAAGTTATTGGGAAAAGAAAAAACACTTTTCCTATGGAAACTATTCCTAAATATACCTACCTACTATATATATATATGTATATATATATTTATTTATATATATATCTATACCTATATATATATATATATATATATATATATATATATATATATATATATATATATATATATATTACCGACTGTACCTACTATATATATATATGTATATATATTTATATATATATATATATATAGATATATATATATATATTACCGACTGGCGGTCGCCAGTAGGTAGTTATAGTTAGGATTGGCTACCATAGGAAATCTGCAACATTCTATTGGGAATAACTCTGGCGCCGGTTGAGGAATTTGTGTATAGTTTTCCAAACTTTCGGCCAGCTCCGCTGCGCTCCTTCCCTGAAAGTTTCAGGGGGATTCGTGAAGTGGGGGCTGAGTAAAAAGGGGGGTCCCAAAACGTGTTTTCCCCATGCTAATTTCAGTAGGACTGTCTGACAAGTCTACAGCCCGAACCACTGAACGGATTTACGCCAAACTTGGCAAAATTGTAGGTTCTGGTACGCAGATGTGCCTTTGCTATATTTGGTGAAAATTGCTCCAGTGGTTTTTACGAAAATTAACTTCAAAAACACATATATCTCCATAGGCGCTCTCCAAGCGTTCACAGGTGCGCGTACCGGGGAGCACACCCGGCGCGCTACGGGAGTGCGCAAGCGGAAAGCTGATTGGCTGTCGGGTGTCAGTCAACATTCTAAACAGTCCGGAGAGTCTGCCATCTTGTATCTCGGTAGAATCGAGACACAAGAGGTGAAAAAGAAAGGGGAAAATAATTAAAAGGGGGCAGAGTAGACACCCCCTGACCCCCTAGGTTTTCTGAGGGGGGCCTAGAAGGACCTTGAAGGGCTAAAAAACTTTTTTTTTTAAAAAAGATTTTGCGGGGTAAGCGCTGGCGGCGCTTGTGAGAAGTTGGCCTGATATATGATGCTCACTAGTTCTAGCGATCACCTTGTATCATGCCAAGCAACCCTTATGATGATCGGTTGTAAGTCAACCTTATAGACCAGTTATCCTAGTGGTAACGTGGACAAAGCAGTCTTAGGCTAAACTCTGAAAGGCATGTGAAGCCAGCTGTATTACCACACACAACCGCCTTGAATACCAAATGAAAGGACACAACACAGATATATATTGAAAATATATATATATTTATTAACTACAAATACTACGGGCCGAGAACATGGGACAGCAGCGCATGGATTTTGCACGAATTCCACACAGCGAGGCCCATCCATGGGCTTGAAATGTTACCGACTGAACATTAGCGTGACGTGAGGCACTACAAGTCCCATAAGTCCCATCCTGGGCGTGCATCTAAGCAAGAAGGGGTGTGGTGCCTCAAGCGCTCCTTCATAACTGCCAAAGCCTCTGAAGAGAAGTGGGGACACTTCGAAACGCGTCAGGCATCCAGGGCAGTTTGAACAGTTAAAGGATATCGCTGTGCTGAAGGCGTTCTTACCATTTAAGGCTCCTTGTGGGCAGCTGAGGTCCGGGTGCTCCTTTGTACGTTGGGTACTTTGGAGCTGGAATATTTACGCGGCGACCCATGCCGCGGAAGGAGCACCACCCTGAAAGAACCAGGGGCAATGCGGTCTTGACTACGGGCCGAGAACATGGGACAGCAGCGCATGGATTTTGCACGAATTCCAAACAGCGAGGCCCATCCGTGGGCTTGAAATGTTACCGACTGAACATTAGCGTGACGTGAGGCACTACAAGTCCCATAAGTCCCTTCCTGGGCGTGCATCTAAGCAAGAAGGGGTGTGGTGCCTCAAGCGCTCCTTCATAACTGCCAAAGCCTCTGAAGAGAAGTGGGGACACTTCGAAACGCGTCAGGCATCCAGGGCAGTTTGAACAGTTAAAGGATATCGCTGTGCTGAAGGCGTTCTTACCATTTAAGGCTCCTTGTGGGCAGCTGAGGTCCGGGTGCTCCTTTGTACGTTGGGTACTTTGGAGCTGGAATATATTTATATATTATATATACAGATATGTATTGAAAATATATATTTATTTATTAACTACAAATATCCCCTGAACTCTTTATGAGCACAGAACCACAAGCGTTAAACAAAACACAGTTTAAAATACACAAAAGTTGCACAATATGGATGAGCCCTAGGGGCCACCTAAACCATATACTAAGAAAGTGGTATAAGAGATACCAATTGGAAAGGAAACAGGCCTAGGGCCTTGGGAATCGCTGGAGCTGATCGGGACTAGCAGTGACTAAGTCCGGAAAGGCCCGCGGGACTCGGGTGCAGTGTTTAAAGTGCACGCACTCACCAATGTTAAGTCTCTGGTGCGTAAAAGTTACAAAATTAGTTAGTTAGGAACCTTCCGAGTGACCTAGAAAGCTGAAACTTAAAACACAGGCCCTAGAGGTGTGTACCAGTGTGGGAATACCGGCGTCGCTGAGTTACCTCACCCACAGGACGCGGTGCATAGGGTCGATGTAGTGTCGGGTTTTGTCACGCTGGTCGATGGTGCTTGGAGCTGAAGATGCTGCAGGCGGCTCAATGCGAAGAGTTCCGGTGGATCCAAGGGTGGATCTGAAGATGTGAAGACCTGAAAGCAGAGGGGACAATGTTTAAAGTCACTAGCCAGTGACTACCGTGGAACCAGATTGGAACCCGGCGATGTCGGGTGCAAACAGGCATTGCTTCTCTCTGCAGCCACGTGGACACCAGGGGTCGAGGACGTCCAGGAGTCAATCACGAGCTGTACCACGCAGGCTTCTCGCTGTTGGCGGTGTCGACAACTTGATTGGAGCAAACAGGTCTTGGCTAATGCAAGCCACGCAGAAATCAAAAAAGGCTTATCACTCGGACCAGTAAGGTCAGAGAGGGTGCTCCCTTTTACAGGAGCGAGGGCAAGTCTGGAGCAACCAGACCCGCAGTGTAAGTTGAAGGTTTAGTCGCCAAGATGGCCGCTGACCACGTGGCTAGTGGCCGGGATGGCGCATCAAGTGGTACAATGCAAAAGGGCCCCACGCAGATCATGGAGATGCTGGGGGGCTGATCTTCGGTGCAAGGGCTGCTCGGTGGTGGGGGTTCTCAGTCCCTAAAGCACAACATCGAGGGTGCCTCTGATGCTGCGCAGTCAGCTTTTCAGGTGTCTTCCAAGAGGTCTGGTCCCACGTCTCTCGGTGCCTCCACGGGTCCCTTCTTTGCAGGGACTGTGGATCGGGCTGTGAGAAGTCTGGGAGTCTGGGTCTTGTCAGGCTCTGGGCTCGGGCTCCGGTGGGAGGCGGCAGCAAAGCAGATGTTGAGTTGCTGGTTGTTACCTGTGTTCACAGGGTGGCCACTCCTAGGCCACAAGGGAGATGCTCTTCAGTCTTCTGTGCAGCAGAATGTCGAAGTCTACTCGTCTTCTTCGTTTAAATTTGATTCAGGATGATCTGAGGTGCTCTGGCACTGCTCCCACTCTTATTTCCAATCTGAGGGGTGGATCACCTACTAGGTCCCTCCTCTGGGTGGGACCAGGAAGGGGGGTGGTTACACCCCCTTTCCTTTTTCCAGCTCCTCGCCAGGCCTGGGTCTGGAAAGTCCCAGGACCGGTTTGGACTGGCTTATGCACGGGGACACCTTGTGTGCCCCGGGCATGTCTCAATCTATTCAGCACTGTCCTACCCAATACACAAAATCCTGTCTTGGGTGGTGCTCGCACCTCCCAAGGCAGGAAACCCTTTGTACAAGCCTCCCTTGCTGGACGGACTCCTAGCAGCAGGGGGTCAGACTTGTGTCTGTGGTGGCAGCATCCATTTTGTGATGCTGAGGCTCTGGTTAACTTTAACCGGGGTTAAGGCTATGTACATGTTGAGTCCCTCTAGAAGGGTGGAATGCTATCCCCGTTGACAGAACTGTTGAGGGGATAGTATTCCAAATCGAATGACACCTTACTCGACATGTTTTAATAAAGACAAACCAAAGTTAGCATATAACCGCAAGGATTATAATGCACTTAAGAGTATATGGTATGGCAATATCCCGGAACAGCTAAGGGAGTGGTTCCCGACAGCTGCAGACAGGCTCAGCTCATGCTAGAGCACCATCTCACACATTTCCAAGCACTCTGCCTCTAGGATTGATGAGGCCTTCCATAGGAGTGGCTGATAGGAATATATGTGTCCAGTTTAGGTTAGGTATAGATATACTACACCTAAGCAAGAGGTGATTACACCAACTTGCCCCAGCTGAGTGATCAGCCAGTTGTGTCAAATATGGAGGCCAGGCCAGGGGTGGCACAATACATGCTGCAGCCCCTGGTAGGCCTTGGATGCACCTATGCCCTGGGTACCTAGGGTACACTGTTACAGGGGCCAACAAGGTGAACCAGTTCCAATTCGTAATGCACCTAGAGTGCATTGGCAGTAATTTAGAGAGAGAACAGCAGGATGTGGGTCTGATTAGCAGGCCAACAGCCACATTAAGTCATAAACCAGTGAAGCAAAAAGCAAAAATTTGGGGTGACCATAGGATAGCAGACCCTACTCTCCTACAGCGCTCCCCGGTACGTTCTCCGGTACGCGCACCCTAAGTGCACCACCGGGAAAAACAGTGTAAAAAAATAGAGTAAAAAAATAATGTTGAGTGTTTAGAGGAAAGTGATGCATTGCTGGAGTGTTTCACAAAAGTGACGCAACTCCAGCAATGCATCCTTTCACATGGGGCCAGTCCCATGTGAAAGGGCCTGCGTCAGTCTTACAGCTGCTGTTAAGCAGGCGCAAGATTTGGACGCAAAAGCGTCATAAAAGTGACGCAGTGATATCTTTTAGATTTCACTGCGTCAGCTCTACAACCCTTTCTTGCGTCAATACACCCCTTTTCTATACATTACAGCTGACGTAGGTATAATGTGGCGCAGGGGTTTACAAAGTGACGCATCTACCTAGATGCGTCACTTTGTAAATATGACTCAAAAAGGTGCATTTTTTACAGCACTGGTGTGTCACAAAAAGTGACGCACCGGTGTCGTAAAAAGTGACGCATGGCCTCATAAATGAGGCCTTCAGTCTTCGACTCATGTGTTATATTTAATATATGACGCATTATGTCGCAAGTGCTTACAGATACGTCAGTATTTCAGACGTATCTGTAACTGCAAAAGTGATGCATTGCTGGAGTGTGTCACAATAGGGACACAACTCCAGGAATGCATCCTTTCACATGGGGCAAGTCCCATGTGAAAGGGCCTGCATTAGTCTTACTCCTGCGGTGAGACAGGCGCAAGATTTTGACACAACGGCGTCCTAAAAGTGACGCAGTGAAATCTCATAGATTTCACTGCGTCACCTCTGCGACCCTTTCTCGCGTCAATACGCCCCTTTTGCATACATTACACCTGACGTAGGTATAATGTGGCACAGGGGTTTACAAAGTGACGCATCTGTCTAGATGCGTCACTTTGTAAATATGACTGAACAAGGTGCATTTTTTACAGCACAGGTGCGTCACAAAAAGTGATGCACCGGTGGCGTAAAAGTGACGCATGGCCTCATAAATGAGGCCTTCAGTCTTCTACTCATGCGTCATATTTAATTTATGACGCAATATGTCGCAAGTACTTACAGATACGTCAGTATTTCTGACGTATCTGTAAGCGCAAAAGTGATGCATTGCTGGAGTGTGTCACAAAAGTGACACAACTCCAGCAATGCATCCTTTCACATGGGGCCAGGCCCATGTTAAAGGACCTGCGTCAGTGTTACGCCTGCTGTGAGGCAGGTGCAAAAATGAGGCCTTCAGTCTTTTACTCTTATTTTTTCTTTCACTTTCCCTGTTTCTTCACTGCCTTACTTACCTGGTCTCACACTTACTTGTCTTTATCCAGTCAGAGAATGCCAACAAAGCTTTATTTTCATAAATATACTGAAGGAAGAAAATACCAGCTGATATCCATAATTTCAAACTGTGATGGCGTGATTAAACGTTAATACAGGGTTGTGCCAAAGAGAAATCATAGTATGTTATGTTATCAAGATTTATACGGTGCACGAATACCAAACAGTGTCTTGGAGCTAACAGTCCAGAAAGCAGGCATGTGAACTAATCATTAAATAGCCAAGTTTTTAGGGCTTTACAAAGGATGTTAGAGATGGAAGATTTCTGATGGAAAAGGGGAGGTTGTTCCAAAGTTTTGTGGCTCCCACAGTAAAGCTTCTACCACCCCAGTTAGCCTTACAGAATCTCTGAGAGAGCATCAATTTTGCCTCTTAGGACCTAAGACAACTGTTAGGGGAGCACCAGTTTAATGACCACCTAAAAAACTGAGAACCAGTGTTGTGAAGTGCCTTAAGAGCGGCACATAAGGCCCTAAACCTGATGCGACCCTTGACTGGAAGCCAGTGCAGTCTCCTAAGGTGCTTACCTATTGATTGAAACTTAGGGATCCCCAGCAGAAGCCTAGCTGCTGCATTCTGGATCATCTTCAATCTATGAGTCTGCTTCAAAGGCATTCTGAGATAGAGCCCATTGCAGTAGTCCAATTTAGCCATGATTAGAGAGGTTATCACTGTCTTTCTGCTGTCTATTGAGATTAGAGGTAGAATGTTCTTGATCCTCTTGAGTAGAAAGAAACTAGCTGATGATACCGCCTAAACTTGTGCTTCAAAATTTAATTTCTGGTATATGAGCACTCCTAAATTTTTTGCTTTGGTGACCGGGATGGTTGCTGCTCCCAATTCATACGGCCACCAGATATGTGACCAGTTTTTGGAAACATTCCCAAACAGTATCATCTCTGTCTTTCCTGAATTAAGCTAGAGCAGTATGAACTCATCCATGTATTGACTGCCAACATAAAATCTCTAAATCTATTTACTGGTGAGATAATGCCTCTATAAATAGACAGGATGATTTACGTGTTGTTCACGTAGGATGTTAACGCCTTCCCAAAGGATCTGATTAATGCGGCCAGTTCAGATACATATACATTGGAGAGTGTAGGGCTCATTGAGGAGCCCAGAGGGACCCCACATGGGAAAAAGGAAGATGGGGAATCATAATTACCCAATGCCACTGACCGTATCCTATTGGATAAGAAAGAAGATCAAAGCTAAAGTGTTGTCTGTAAAGCCCAGCACATTTAGACAAGTAAGTATTAGTTTATGGTCGATTGTATCAAACGGTGCCAACAGGTTGAGCAGGACAAGAGCTGCAGTACCACCTGGGTCCAGGACCTCTCTGATTTCATCAGTGGCTTTTATCAAACCGGTCTCGGCGCTGGTCTCTGCCCTGAAACTAATTGGAATTCATCCAGAAAGTTATGTTCCTGTAGATATTGTGTAAATTGATTATTCATACCTTTCTCCACCAATTTGGCAAGAAGTGGAAGAAGTGAGATGGGCCGGAAATTATTAGTGGCAGTTTCATCGAGATTTGATTTTTTAAAAAGAGGCAGAATCTAAGCCCTCTTCCTTATAGAGGCAAAAGCACCCGGTTCAAACATAGAGTTAAAGATTGAGGTTAGGCTGTGGCGAGAATCTCAGGAACTTGTTTACAAGTCATAGGGGGAGAGGATCATAGGGAGACCCAGATTTAGCCTGGATAATATAGGTGGTGACCTCATCCACCATTACAGCTCTAAATTCTTTGAAGGTTGGAGCATTAGGAAGTGGCATGATCGCTAGGTCTTGAGTCTTAGACCCTGTCCCATTGTCAAAGGTGGTATAGATTTGTTCCACTTTTCTTTGAAAATGTTGGGCTAGTGAGTTACAAAATTCCTGCAAGTGAATATTCGCTGTTTACATGTTAAGGTAGACAGACTAGTTACCACTCTGAACAGCTATTTGGTAGAATTATACGCCTCCTTGATTAGTTTGGAAAAATAGGACAGTTTTTCTGACAGAATTAGATTTTTGTAATCAGCTAATACTGTCTTGTACTTGCTATATCATAATCAATATAATGTAATAGGAGAATCTGAAATACGTGACATAAAAGAAGAATCAAAGTCAGCAATAATCAATTTAGTGGATGCTATGAAGGGGGAGGATTTAAGAAAATTATTTGAATTGGGCAAAAAAGTGATGGGAGAGGAAATGGCGAAACTAAATTTTGTTCTATCAATAACCATTTAGGGGAATATCTAGGGTATGTACAGGTAAAGCAAAATGAACCTTGTTTTAAGACAAACACTTTATGATATTTGAAAAAATCAGGCAGGCCAAATCCTCCATTAAATTTGGAAAGTTTATGTTTAGTAATTCCAAACAAATTTGGAAATAAGATTATCCATTTTTTTATAAACTAAGAGTGGTAACTGTACAAGGAGCATAGATAAAGTGTAGAAAGTAATTGGGGCTAATACCATTGTGACTGTTTCAAGTTTCCCCCACCAAGATGAATATAGTGGGGACCACCAATTAATTTTAGCTATATTTTTTGTAATTGAAATATCACATTTGAGAGTAATGGAATGTTTAAAGGTATATGAAAAAAGTATACCTAATTATTTACATTTCTTCTTTTGCCAGATAATTTTAGTATTATTCAGGACTAAAGGTGTGCAATGCATATTCAGGGGAAAGAATTCTGGGGCATATTACCAACAACTAGCAATAATTATTGCTATGTTAGCTTAGCGGCAATATTTTTATCGCCGAGCTGCGGCGATTTTTATCGCTTAGGAACCTTGATATTATCAAGGTTTATCTCCTAAGCAATAAAAATCGGCCGAAATGCATGAATATCGCTGAAAAGTCAACGATATTCATGCATTACCGAGCTAATGCTCTTAGCCATGTTATCCACCTACCATTGGATAACATGGCTAAGAACTGCTCTGGGGCAGGTGTTAGCTGTTGGAGATATTCGCGCTTAGCGCGAATATCTCCAAAAGTTGGTAATAGGAGATAGCGATGTTAGCGACTGTTTCCAGTCGCTAACATCTTGGCACACCCACTTTGCATGTCATTAGTGATACATTTCACTGACATGCAAAGGGAGGCCCAAGATGGTTACTATCTCATACTAGCTGTCGCTAACTGGTGTTAGCGACAGCTAGGTAGTAGGGAGATAATTTTATCTCCGCTTTCTTGGCTTTTAAAGCCAAAAAAGCGGAGATAAACCCCCTTGATAATATGCCCCTCAGTATTCCAGGTATATGCAAAAGCAATACAATATTCATGTACAACATTGAAAACTGCGGGTATAGAAGTGGCTGGGTTACTAAGGTATAGTAGGATATCATCAGACATTTTAAAGTTACCATTAGCTAGCTCTATTCCTTTAATATCAATGGAATTCCGAATATTAGAGAGAAAAGGTTAAGTTTCTAATAAGAAAAGAAGGGTTGACAATGGACAACCTTGTTGGGGTCCTCTATAGAAAGAAAATGGATTTGAAAACTGACCATTGGTAAAAAAACGAGCAGAAGGGGAGCCACATTTTTTATAAAATAGTTACTAAAATTAAAAGAAGATAGTGTTTCAAAAATAAATTGCAAATGAAATTTATCAAATGCTTTCTCCGCATCTAGAGAAAGAAGACCGACAGGACAAGTAAAGGTAAAAGCTTTATCATTAACATGGAAAAGGAGCTGTGTGTTATTAACAGAGAACCATTTTGACATAAACCCAGATTGATCTATATGAATAAGGGATGACAAAACCTGAGCTAACCTGGTAGCTGGGATTTTTTTAAACATTTTACAATCCTGATTTATTAGGAAAATATGACGATAATTTGAAACCTTAGTGTGGTCTTTATCTGGTTTAGGCAAAACTATAACTAAAGCTTTGTTAAAGAGCCTCCAAGTACGCCAGATTGAGTGAATGTAGTGAATAAATGATGTAAGTGAGAGGTGAGAATATCAGCAAAGGTTTTATAAAAACCTGCAGGAAAGCTATCAGGACTAGGGATATTTGGGGTTTGAGCGATTGAATAGCAATTAGAAGTTCTTCTGTAGTGATAGGGCTATCTAATTTGACTTATCAGTCTGTGACAGTTGTGGCAAATGAGCAGAAGTTAAAAAAACTGTCAATAACTTGAGGATTGAGAAGATTTGGGCTACTGCATAACAAAGAGTAAAATTTAAGGAACTCATCAAGAATATCTGAAATAGACACAGCAACCGTACCATTATCTTTTTTTTTTTTCTTTCTTTTGTTGTTGTCCTCATTTGCCTTGCCCTCCTCTTAATTAGCCACCAACCACCATGCGTGTCTTGCTCCGAGATACGAGGTGTTTACTGTTGCCCACTCGGTGATACGATTTCTAAGAATGGGCAGTAGATGGACCTTAAAAAGTATAGGGAATAAGCAGGAGCAGGCCTGCACTTACTCCATCTTGGTATTAATAACCTGTAGGACCAACCATGGTACAAGGGAGGGGGCCTGGTCCTTGGAGTGATATGGCATAATCATAGGACCGGGAAAAAAAAAAACCCGCACCTATTTCCACTGGACCAAAAGGTCCCAAAAAGCCACGTTACAAATACTGCAAGATCTAGTATGTTTCATACATGGATGACAACCAGTTTGCGTGTGATGGTGCCGTATTTTCTGTCCAGACTTTACATATCTGCCTCCTAGCCAGCAAAACTGCATAAAACAAGAGAGACCTTGCATGGCCGGTTATACTATCATCCTATCCAAATATAATAAGGGGTAGTGTGATGGACACAGATATGTTTAAGATAGAATCTAGGGTTACTTTCACTTCATCCCAGAACTGGGCTATATAAGGGCAGTCCTTGAACATATGGACATCCGAGGCCTCGATGTAGTTGCACTTATTGCATTTCTTGCCTGTGCTAAATTTAGACAGTTTCAAAGGTGAGAGGTAGGCTCGATGTATCGTGAAAAAATGATTACGTCTCAGCCATGCAGGTTTAATAGTTTTGTATAGGAGGATACAAGATCTTTTCAAACTTCTATGCTTTGGGTACCCACTTCTTCTCCCCACAATTCATCCGGGAGAGTGAACTCTCCATCAGCCTCCTCTAGCAAATTCCAGTACCACTGTGTCACCTCTTTATCCCACCCTTGTCGTTCCACCAACTATTGTTCTATGGTACTACTCTTCCCAAATGTTACCCCTGTCCTGCCCAAAGCTTTGACCCAACTATCTATTTGTATAAACTTAAATCTAGAAAACTCGGGGCCCAGCTGTTCCCGTAGCTCCTCCCAAGACCTCAAGGACTTTCTTGCCAGCAGTTCTCCCCATCTTGTTATTCCTCCATCCCTCATCGGAATTGCTAGTCTGTCTTTCAGACATAACGGCAAGCCCGGAAAGTTCCAGATAGGTGCATAGTTTGAGAAATACGGCAGACCTAGTCTTTTCCTTATCTGTAGCCATTCTTTTGCCTGGGACATAAGGATTTTTAATATGACTTTTTTAAAGAATTTTTGGTCCCCGAATTTAAACAAAAATCCGTCGGTTGGTAATGTAGCACCGACCAGCATGGCTTTAAACATTGCCCCAGCAGATGTGTTAGATGGTGATTTTAAAATCATTCTGGAATGGGACAACTGAAAGGCCCATGCATAATACTGCAAATCCGGCAAGGCTAGCCCCCCCTTTTCCCACCTCCTCCTCAACTTTTTCCATGCCACTCTCGCCGATTTATATTTCCAAATGAAGGAATTTATCTCTCTCTGGCACTTATCCAAAGTTTTACCATCAAAGGCCAGAGGAATGGTGTTAAAAATGAATGTAAATTTAGGGAGGATAGACATCTTTATCGGACTCACTCTGCCTAATATAGTTAATGGAAGATTGGACCAAGATTTTAACAGTTTTCTACACTCATTGTGCACTCTCTCTAAGTTGACTTGAGCGATGCCTCCAACATCTTGAACCACCCGGATACCCAGATATCGCATTGAGTTGGTCACATCCAGTTGTAAGTTGGGGATGTTCCATGCCATGATGTCAGTTTTACTAGCATTTATCTCGTACCCCGAGATGCGACCAAACCCTTCAGCCCTCTTAATAACCGCCGGGAATTATGTGTCCGGGTCAGATGTTAAAATAAGAATGCCGTCTGCATAGAGTGCGACCCGCCTCTCCCACTCCCCAAATCTGAATGATGGAATATTTTCATCTCCCCTTAAAATTTCTGCAAACGGTTCGATGTACAAATTGAAGAGGGGGGGAGAGAGCGGGCAGCCCTGTCTCGTAAGCCTCAAAATTTTAAAGGAGTCTGTCAATGCACCATTAATTAACAACCTTGCTGATGGAGCATTGTACATAAGGGATACGGTCCGACAAAAATTCTCACCAAAGTTAAACTTCTTCAGAACTGCAGCTAGATAGGGCCAGTTGACCCTATCAAAAGCTTTAGTCGTGTCTAGGGTGTGTGTAGCCAATGGAAGTGAAAAGGTCGAAGCAATATCCATTGCCCCCACCAAATCGTACGTCAGGTCAGATAGCTGGCGCCCTTTGATAAATCCCCTATGATCCTGATGTACGATTTCCCCTATTACTGAACCAAATCTAGCTGACATAATGGAAGCAAAGATCTTATAATCGCTGTTCAGTAATGATATAGGGCGATAGGACCCACATAAAGTTGGGTCCTTTCCTGGCTTGGGGATCAATACTATGGTCGCCTTGCCCCAAGATCTTGGGGGAACTTGTCCCTTCCGTAAGATTCCATTGAAGAGGGCAGTCAGAGTAGGGGCGATTACATCTCCCAAGGCGCGGTATAGTTGACCTGGTAGCCCGTCAGGACCTGCAGCCTTTCCATGCTTAAGTAGCCTGATAGCTTTCCTAACTTCGGCCTCAGATATTTCCATCTCCATACCTTCGCTCTGTATTGATGAGAGAGACGGTAGGGAGATCTGGTCCAACCATGTATCCCTTATCAACTGATCATCCGGGGTATCTTCCCTATATATCCCTTCAAAAAACTCCCTAAAGGCAGTGCCTATCTCCTGATTAGAAATCCTGGCTGCGCTCTCACCTTCAACCTTGATTTCCCTAAGGTAATTTTGGGCTTGATCTGCCTTAACCTTCCATGCCAATATCTTGCCTGCTGCCTCTCCGAATTCAAAATGGGAGATCTTATTCGCCTCCCATCTCTTTGAGACTCTTTCTTGTAGTATGCTCTCTAATTGATTTTTCAATTCACCCAGATTTTTTGGGTCGTCGGGTGATCCAAATGATGCCCCAAGCCTCTGCTCAATCTTCTTCAATTCCTGCTCAAGATTATTAATCTTCCTTTGATACATACTATGCCGATAGGAGGCTCTGCTTGTTATGCATCCTCCCAGAAATGCTTTCAGAGTCTCCCAAACCGTATCACGTGTTGTTGAATCTAAATTTACATCCAGAAACAAAGTTTTTTTGCTCACCAAATGCCTAACTTCCTCTTCTCCTAATAGGATAGTACGATCGAATGACCAAGATGGATGTTTAGTTTGAGCTACCAGTTTGAGAGCAAACGAAAGAGCTGAATGGTCCGATAGGTGAGAGGGAAGATAGTTTATCCCAGAAAGGAAATTTTTAAGACAATAACTAAATAGCGCGAAGTCGATTCTTAATTTATGTTTGTATTTTACGTTCCTGTAGGAAACCCCTAATTTATTACCCGCCTTTTCTCTCCATAAGTCTGCCAGACCCAGCTGTGTCATTATTCCTTTAAGGGACTGTCAGGATTTGGAAGGCAGGTAGGCTCCATAGTTAATAAATGTGTCCAATTTTGGGTTAAGTGCGATGTTAAAATCCCCGGCCCAAATGATTGGAACTTTGGAGGACATCAGATGGTTCCTTATTATCTCTAAGTAAGACGGATCATCAATATTAGGTCCATAGTATCCGACTAGGTTACACAACCAACCGTCAATGGACATATTCACCAATAACAATCTTCCGCTCCGATCTTCCTTATAATCTAGGATCTGAACCTTTGCTGATTTTTTGCATATTAGGAGTATTCCTCTTATATTGGTATTATGATCAGTGCTGATAAATTTGTCTATCCGTCTCTGCCTTTTTAAAATAATATTGGCCTCAGCTTTTAAAAAATGTGATTACTGGATGACAATGATCTGTGCGGGGGAATCTCATAAATATTGTAAAATGCGCTCTCTTCTACCCCGCACGCGCAGACCATTGACATTCCATGACAAGAATTGAACAGAGGTCATCGTCTGGTGTCAATCTTCATTCCCATTCCCTTCCACCTCGGAATTATTTTATTTTTCCAAAGTTGGCACTATACCCTACTAGGGCACAAAACAAATCTTGGAAGGCCTGACTCCTGAGGATTTTTTGGACTTTTTATTATTTTCCCCTCCCCCCCACACCCTCCTCCTCACCCTTGAAGAACCCTCCCATACTTACTCCGACCAGATGTGAGGCCGGATTTGCGTCTTACAACACCATTCCCTCCTGCACCGCTAGAGGCCCCTCGGACCCCTCTGGAGCAAACATTTGTGATTAGATTTTTTTTTATCTACTATTTTTGCATTTTCTCTTTCTTATTTTTCACCCTTGAACTCTTTTCTATATCTTTTATGTGTTTCCCCTATTTTATTTTTTATTTTTACTCCCTTTTCACTCCCTTTTCACCCACTCAACCTCTATACTCGGCCCTAGCGTGCTCAAATCGCATTACAGATCACGTTACAGGCCGGAACGTTAGATTACATGTGAAGAGGAAATGGTAGCACAATCCACTAATTTATCTTATCTATAGGTGGAGAGTATGTGCAACAAGACTCAACCAGCTCCAATAGTCCTGTGCTAAACTCGACCCTGAGAGTGGTTACTAATGGACTCCAACAATTCATCGGCCTCCAAGGGGGATCTGACGTTATGCATTTTATTATTGTACATAACCCGCAAAAATGCGGGGAACCTCATCTGAACAGTTGCACCGGCAGACCTAAACTTGTCCATCCTCTGACCCAGTTCCCACTGACTATCCAGAGTGGGTTTGGAAAGGTCAGAACGTACTTCAAAAGAGAAATCAGGGCCCTTTAGCGATATTAATTTTAATGAGAGATTTAAAACTTTTTCTTTCAAAGAGTACGTAAGAAAATTAATCAAAATCTTCCTAGGCTTTGTTCTGCCAGGATTCAAGCGAAAGGGGTCGCAATGAATTTGTTGTACGTCTTTGTCTAGCTCCTCGACAGATTTCTCGAGATTAAGGGAGTCCTTCAATATTTTAATTACAAAGGCCTTAAGGTCCCCCCTTCCTTCCCCTCTGGTATCTTCAGGAGGCGCAGGTTGTTTCGCCGCAAATAGTTTTCCAACGATTCGTCTCGCTCTTTCATGGCATCTCCTTCCCTCTGTAAATTTTGGATCTTTAATTCGGCTACTTCCAGGCTTGCCTTCAACACCCCTACGGAGCCCTCAAGTATTTCTGTCCTTACACTCAACCCATCTACTTTCCTCTCCAACACCTCACAAGATGCCCGAATGTCATTCTGGTTCGCCTTAGAAAGCAAGAAATTATTTCTAATTTCTTCTCTCATTGATGCTATTGAAGCTGCGAGGGCTTCCAAAGCGCTCTCAGTTTTAGTTAACTTCTCACTTTTGGCTCCTTCATCAGCTCCCTCCTCTAGGTTTATTGACTTCTCTTGACCTGTTGGGTCTTGCACGCACCCAACATTATCTTCAGCACTTATTGCTGGGAGAGGCGGTGACTCGGCCATGTCTGGGGCTGATGTAGAAGTTTTAATCTTGCTTTTATCAGTGAGAATGCCCGAAAATGTAGGTGTATTCAGGAGAGGTGTAGGTGACTGAGTACACTTATCTGGGGTTTTGGCAGGTAGCAAGTCCAACACCTGGGGCAGAACTTTGAAGTATGAGCGCAATGAGGGGGTAATCTTACCAGTGACACTAGTAGAGCTTAAGATATTAGGTCCCTTATTTTTTTTGCCCTTAGCCCCAGCCTTACTACAAATTGCCCTTTCGTTGAGCCTAGTACTTTCTATGGCTGAGGAGGAAGATTCCGCTGATTCAGCTCCCTCTGTGATGGGGGATTCTGGAACTTGTAGTTTCCTTTCAGTCTTCTGTTTCTTCCCCCGCTTCCCACTCGCACTCTTGGAGTTTGCTTTCCTGTTAGAGGTTTTATTATTATTTATTTTAACTGACTCCATGCCCCCATCAACTCCCTCAAACTCCCCCGTGGGATCCACTGTCACGGCAGGAGTACGACCGGTCTTTCTCACTGTTTTTTTGAGTTTCCCCAAGCCTCCTTCTCCACCGCTGAGGCAACCAGCCTGCTCCGAGGGAGTCCGCTGCAGCTGCTGCCCCACACCTCCACCGCAACCCAGCTTACCTCAGAGAAGCCCTCGAGCCGAACGACCTCGGCGGAGCTCAACGGCTGCTTTCTGCCACCGGCTCCACGGAGGCAGCGGGCCAAGGGGGAGGGGTGGGGAAACAGCGCTTTCACCCCAGCACATCCACGAGTCCGCGTAAGACGGCAGGAAAAAGACAGAGAGGTAGCCGAAGCAGATCGGATGAAGGGCGCCTCCACTAACCGCACATCAGCACAAAACGTTTACTCGGCTCGAGGCTCCATTCAGCGCTCCAGAAGGGCAGCAGCACCGCAGTGCTTCAGAGGAACGGTGTCTGACGTGCACGCCGCACTAGCCTGCAGCCGCCAGGTTCTTCCTCTTTGTGTACAGCATGAATTTGATTTCTATCTTTTTTGATGCAAAGCTAGTTAGCTAAAAGTTTTCCTGACTTGTTTGAGTTAAAAGTGAATTTAGCTTTCCGATTAGCAATTTGAATACCGGCTGTTTTACTTAGCATTGAATTATATTCATGTCTACGTTTTTGCAACGTGGGTTTAATAACAATATTTTGAGAAGATATAAATAACCATTAACATTTTGAAATCAGTTTTTTTAAACTAAGAGTGGTAACTGTACGGGGATCATAGATAAAGTGTAGAAAATAATGGGGGCTAATACCATTGTGACTGTTTCAAGTTTCCCCCACCAAGATGAATATAGTGGGGGCCACTGATTAATTTTAGCTATATTTTTTGTAATTAAAATGTCACATTTGAGAGTAATGGAATGTTTAAAGGTATATGAAAAAAATATACCTAATTATTTACATTTCTCCTTTTGCCAGTATTATCCAGTACTGAAGGTGTGCAATGCATATTCAGGGGAAAGTATTCTGTTTTACGAGTATTCCAGGTATATCCAAAAGCAATAGAATATTCATGTATAACATTTAAAACTGTGGGTATAGAAGTGGCTGGGTTACTTAGGTATAGTAGGATATCATCTGCATAAGCAGACATTTTAAGGTTACAATTAGCTAGCTCTATTCCTTTACTATCAATGGACAATTTGGTGATAAAATGTCTTATTTTTGTGGGCCATTTTAGTAATAACTATCCCTCTTAAGAATGCCTTAAAAGCATTCCATTTTATATATAAATACTCACGAATAGCTTTTAAAATTGAGTCATTATGATGAACATCCTGAAGGACAACATCTACATTCATGTGCCAACGGGAATGAGAGACAGAAAAATGAATAACTTGTAAATGAAGTGAAATTAGTGCGTGGTCTGAAATGTAATTGTTTCCAATGGCAGGTTGAGTTATAGACTTCAGAAAGCCTCTAGACACCAACAAATAATGTAAATGTGAGTGAGAATTATGGGGATTGAATAAAAGGGTGAATTATGTAGGGACATTTAGTCTCCAGATGTCAACAAGTTTAGTGTTTTTAAATAAAGTTCTGAGGGAATGAAACGCTTTGGGAGGTGTGAATTTGGTCGAGGACAGTGTATCTAGAAAGGGGCCATTAATTAAGTTAAATTCACCCCCCACAATCAAGAAAACTTTCCCAAGTTGAAGAAGTTCAGTGGTAATACGAGACCAGAAATTAGGGTCATCTGTCATTGGTCCATAATATTAATTAAATGTAAAATCGTATTACCAAGTTTTACTTTAACCAAGAGAAATCTACCTTCAGAATTAGATTGTTTATCTAAAATTTGCAATTGAAGATTTTTTTTAAAAAGAATAGCCACAGCATTCTTTTTACCTAATGCATGGGAGGAGATAATTTGACCAACCCATTTCCCTTGCATGCATGCTAAATGTTTTCATCAATGTGAGTTTCTTGCAATGAACAAATGTCAGCTGTTTGCCTTATAGATAATCTAAAATCTAATCGTTTAACTGGATGTCATAAACCTTTAACATTCATGGAAACAACTTTTATTTTGTGAGTAATATTCATATACTGTGAAGTGAAATAAAAAAGAAAGAAATATAAAAGATATGAAAGAAACAGTATAAGAGACCAAAGAAGTAGCCATAGAAACAAAGAAAACATACAGTAAATAACATATATCTATACCAAACAGTGAAGAACATACATAGACATTAATGAGACACACACATGCATATACAAAGAGAGAACAGAGAAGAGAGAGGTACACCTGTGCTTAAAAGAATATCATAAAAAGTAACAGGAATAGTAACAACCTAACATACTAGGCAAATATGAACTTTCCGGCAATTAAGTTAAAAAGCTATAATACAGTCTAGCCATTTCAAGTTGAAGAATCATGTGTAGCCACTGATAGAGGAGGATGGTTATCAAGAAAAGGTTGAAGGTCTTCCGGACGGTGACAGGGTTTGGAAGGGTCATTTCCAGATACACATGGTGAATGGATCAAAGAGTCCCTATTTGAAGCCAGAGTTTTTCAGTCTTGGTCTCAAATCTGCAAATCTCATCGTATGGCAACAGTCTCCTTAGCAGAAGCTTGATGAATGAAGATTTTAGTGCCATTAACCAGAAGAGAAGGAATTTCTCAAGTACCTTTCCAGATAAGGATGAGATGGTGATGGCAAAGAACCTAAAAAATGCCTTGCCAAGGTTTCGTTTAGCCTGCTTTACGAAGAGATGGAATACAATGTGCTTTATCAACTTCAAGCTTAATAAATTAGGCGGTAGGTTCTCAAGGTAGCATCTTCAGTCATTCCCTTCTATATCTTCAGCCAAATTAAGAATGCACAAGTTATATTTCCTATTTCTATTTTCAAACTCAAGCAGTCTAGTAGTGATGGAAGGGATTTTTGTAACAAGCGACATTAGCTCATCAGTTTTTGTTATAATGTAATTTAATATGATCGCATTATATGCAACTTTATCTGTAACCTTCATTGAATGACAAGCCATATCTTTCCATATATTTTAAATTTCCATTGCAATACTATCTGTATTTGATCTGACAGCCTTCAGTTCCTCCAGAATAAAATAATGGAAGATTCAGATGTATCTACCATTTTTGACTTAATAGGTAGTGAAGAAACTGTCTGTTTCTGTTTATTAGTTGAAAATTTGCTTTCCCTACTCAAAGAAATCAAATAAATACCGGCAAAAATGGAAAATACCAAAATAGAAATGTAGATAAATATGCCAAACCAGTGCAGCAGGTAAAACAAGCAGTGGTAGGATAACAAGGCCAAAGCAGCGCCCTCTTCAGATACAGAACTCTGCCTCCCTGACAGGAACTGTGGAACCAAGCTGAGGGAAGCCTCGGTGAAGGAGAGCCAGAAGCCTGAGTGGTCCAGAAGTCGTCAGTGCCACCCAAAAAACCTGCAAATAGCACTTCCTTATGGCAGGTAAGGATTCCTAACAACAGTAATTGAATTATTCCTGTGAAATCGGCGTTTAAAACCTCGTTGTTAAGATGGGTGAGCTGGAGGTTCAGCGGCGAACCACCATCTTGTTTCGCGCACTCGTGCGTCTCCATCAAGACTGTCTTTTAGGCCAGGGCACACTGGCTTGCTGTGTTACTGACTTGCCGCACCTACCTCGGACAATGTGCAGTAATCATATGGGGTGTTGGGTTGCTGGTGGTAAAGTCGACAGTGCTACACCTGCCTCTATTTGGAACATTATCTCCCAAAGTAGTGCTGAACATGGCTGTGGGCAGGATTGGCCTCTGTACAACTTTAAATCAAAAACATCAATTTATATTATGCTGTTGGTGTAATTGTAGGGGTTGGATGGTATGTCTTGTCAAGTGACATCTTTAGTTGTAGGCCACCAATCCATCTTGAGTGCCTTAACTGTACATGTGTCCTATAAATAAGGTCATATATCAAACCTCCAGCATTTCCGGTTTCCTGTTGTAAGTTCAGTCTGGCTATAATTATTGCAATAAAAACTAAAGGCCATTGCCAAATACATTTTTTTGCAAACCCATTCCATTTTTTGTTCTTATCATTCTAGAATGGCACAGGGGTGGACGGAAACCTTCAAGGTAAGGTGGCCAGATATTGAGAAGCAAAAACTGGGAACAGGTCAAACATAAAAGTTGGGCTAAATTATTTCATGTTACTTTAATGCCTTGCTTGTCCTGGTGTTTGCATTGCCATGTAAATGTAAATCTGTGTGTGTGTGTGTATATTACCTACTGGCGGTCGCCAGTAGGTAGTTATAGGTAGGACCTAGTTTCCATAAGAAGAATAATTTTTGTTTTGCATATAACTTTGGCGTTGTTTCATGAATCTTCATGAACTTTCCCAAACTAATTCTTTGTTCATATCAGCCCCTATGTTTAAAGTTTGAGGGTGGTTCGTCAAGGAGGGGGCTGAGAAAAAAAGGGGGTCCCAAAATGTGTTTTCTCCATGTTAATTTTTATAGGAAACTTTAGACAAGGTCGAATGGGTGAACAGAATTACCCCAAATTTGGCAGGGAAAAGGGTCTTGGTTTAGAAGGAAAGCTTTTGTTGATTTAGTGTAAATCCGTTCAGTAGTTTTTGAGTAAGGTGAGCTGGTGCGGGACTCAGGGATTAAAGCGTGAACCCAAATTGTGGGTCTTATGCTGTGAAATCATGTGCCGTGGTCGCTGTACTACACCTGTAGAAGTAGTGTCAGCATGTGTTTATACCTACTAGGACTAACTACTAACCCCTACTGGTCTGAAAGTCCTGGGGTTTGGAAAATAGTTGAGGTACTGTCTAGAGTCTCATGCTGCTAAACTGAGCTGCTGCCGGACTTGGGGATGAAAGCGTGAGTCCAAACTGTGTGTCATATGCTGTGAAGTCATGTGCTCTGGGCGCTGTGCCACATCTGTCCAAGTAGTGTGAGCATGTATTTATAGCTACTGGAGAAACTTTTGATTCGAACATTGTTACTTGTGTATAGTGCTCAGGGGGTGTTATACAGGGAGTGTGAAGGTACATTTGCACATATCAAATCAATTTGGTATTTGTGAAGTGAAAACTACTCACTCCTACGGGTGTGATGGCACTGGGGGCGTAAGCTGAGCTGCTAAAGGAGTTGGGGTAAAGTCACTGAACTACCGACCCCTACCGGTCTGAAAGTGCTGGGTACGGAAATTAAGTGAGGTATTGCCTAGAGTGTCATACTGCTAAATTGAGCTGCTGCTGGACTCGAAGATGAAGCCGCTAGCCTCAACTGTGTGTGCTATGCTGTGAATTCATGTGCTCTGGGTGCTGTGCCACACCTGTCCAACTTGTATATGGTGCTTAAGTGGTGTTGAATATGGAGTGCGAAGGTGAATCAATACGGTATTTGTAAAGCGCAAACTACTGACCCCTATGGGTGAGTAGAGCCGGTGATCAAAGCGAGAGTTCTGTGTTGCAAAGTGAGATGGTGCGGCCGCTGCGCCACAGCTGTGTAGGCAATATATTTTAGTGAAGGTCCAGGAGTTGCCATTACCTGGCCGTAAAATAGCAGGCCTAAGTTGTAAGTTATAGGGTGGCTCTAAAAAGAGCCCTTGTGTTCATTAGTTTGAGCTACATATAAGTGCGGATGCACAGCTTCAAGTTATTCAGGAAAACTCTATTTCCCTGACCTGTGAAGTGTACTCCATCACTTCTGTAGATATCAGCCATATCAAAACGTATGTTGTTGTTGTAGATGGACCCCATGCTGTGGTCTCTGAGGTATGCAGACACAGCTTTGTTGACTTTCTTCCTAGATTTTTCAATCTGAGGACAACATTGTTTTGACCATTTCCACTTCTGTCTTTGGCATATATTGGAATATACAAAGACAGTTTGAGCAAAAGTAACATCAATTGTCCAAAGGTGTCCTTCATAAGCATTTCCAAACCTACCCCAGTCAATGTGCCTAGGTCATTTCCACCACAGTGCACAATCATGAGGTAAAGGGGTTGGAGAGGCAAACAGGTTTTAACCAAAGGCAACAATTGGTGCCACTTCAATTCTCTCTGTGCAAACCATTTAATGTCCAAATTTTGTAAACCTAGGTCTAAGTCAATACGTCTCTGTTCTGCATACCTCTTGCACCAGCAAACCTAGCATTGTCCTACGATCCACACTAGCATTTTGAAGGTATGGCTGAAAGGTATGGAAAAATGTCTGTAGCTCATGCAGTTCTTTCGTAGAATAAGAGATATGTTTAAAGATGGGGAACTCGTTTTTTTCACATACAAAACGATACCTGGTTGGCAGATGAAAAGCATTGTTTTATAAAAGTAGGGTGCACATTCATTTTGTGGAAAAGCATGTTTGTGATTGGTTAAGAAAAAGCAGTTAAACATGGAGTAAATATTATAGGATAAAGTTTGCTCAACTCAACCACACCTGCAACTTGCATTTGGAAGGTACTGTTCAAACTTAAAACAATTGTGAACTTTTAATCACATGCCGTTAAATGTTCGAGAAAATGTTGCAAAAAAATATTGTTATGTTTAAAAAATGGATAAACTTTTACCCTGCACGTGTTGTAGAATGTTCTGGAAAGTGTGCTTATAGAATACGTTGCACTGCTGACTTCGATGTGTCGTTGAATATGAAAGAAACTGTTTTTATGGAAAATTAAAAAGAAACTAAGAGAGAGAAGTTTTGAAACGTAAAAGAATCAAGGAAGTATTCTAATTTGTTCTTTACTTGTATTTATGTGTGGAGGAACAAACTTATAGAAACAGCAACAGGACGAGGAAGAGGAAGGGAGTGGGGGACGGGGGAGATGGGCACAATGGCACACATGTACAATGAAGTACAGCACAAGTATAGACAAAGAATGGCCAAAATTAAACACACCAACAAGGAGCATAAG
This sequence comes from Lissotriton vulgaris, assembly GCF_964263255.1. Classification (NCBI taxonomy): domain Eukaryota; kingdom Metazoa; phylum Chordata; class Amphibia; order Caudata; family Salamandridae; genus Lissotriton; species Lissotriton vulgaris. Next base: position 490,271,893 of record NC_141685.1, read on the forward strand.
TCAGACAACCTGGCAACATCACACCACAGAACGTGCATAGAAGTGAAAACCATGCTGCATTCATACAGGATGTGTACAAACGGATCACTGAAATATTATCGACGGACACATTATCGACTTACCAAAATATCGTTGACAAATTATCGACGACAAAAATATCGACTTACTATACTTATTACACAAAATACAAAAATATCGAGTAAAAAATATCGAGTACTAACTATATCGAATACATAAATATCGCTTAAGTAAATATCGACTACAAATATATCGTTGGACATGAAATTAGCCTTAACACTACAAAAATATCGACTACAAAAATATAGACTACCACAATATCGTAAAAAAAAAAATATTGAGTTCATGTTTGTACACTTTTCTTTCTAAAATACCATCTTTATCATCAATAAAAGTCATTTCTCACTAAAAAATACATTTCACATATAATACCTGTTACTTACATAAAATTACTATTAATCCACATTTGCTATACATTCTATTACATGCATTTTATCATTTTCTACTATTCTTTGCATTTAACTAACATTTTCATTACTTATTTTCACATATAAATATATTTCATTTAAACACGAACCTGCTTTAATGCGGGAAAGACCACATACCACCATTCTCACATCAACAAACACTCCAATTAACTTAAAAAAATTCAAACTAGCCTATACTATGCTTCCTTACATCCTACAACCAATCAAATCAAAGCACACATAACACATATACTATAAAAGGGATACATGCATTCTACCATTTGTTGCTGCTACCTCTCTGGAAAGTAGATGCTAACACTTTGAAGATTTTGTTGCAGAATAAACATCTTTAAAGATCCAGCTCACTAGCTAATAAATCAAGTAAGTAACACAGCATTTTTGTAGAAAACTAAATTAGAAGTGCACTATTTTCCTTACATCTCCTAAGTCTTACACTTATTTTATTTTCATGTCTTCCTACTTTTCTGATAGAAACTACTCCAACACAATTCCTATTAAATGGTCATATTTCTTCACGTGCAAAATCAGATAGTAAGTATATAATAATTCTCTGTTACACAACAACTGCTGTTTTTAAACACTAATTTACAAGAGTATTTAATTTTTAAAAACATTATATTTACAGATATCCAGAAATTGTGCTATTTCTACAGGAAAAACGATAAAACTACACTAATTACACATGTAAGTATAGATGTGTTTGTTATAAAACTGCCAATTTCATTAATGCACATTTTTAAACAACATATCTTGTTTTTTACATCTTCCCTATAGATCATTTGAAAAATCCAACATCAACTATACCAAAACACAAGAATACCCTTCAGAAAAATGTAAGTATAATTGTAATTTGCTAAAAAGTGGGCACAAAAAACGCTAACTATATTCTTAACACCATGTTATATATTTTGAATTGCCTCTACAGATATTCAGAAAACATCATACATCTGTTCTACATATCATATGAAAACATCATACACAAAATATACCAATATACAAGAATAGCCTTGTAAAAAATGTAAGTATACTTGTCATTTCTCTAAAACTGCCGAAAATAACACAGACTATGTCCTTAACAACATGTTATCTATTTTATATTTCCTCTACAGATATTCAGAATACATCATACAGCTATTCTACCTACAACAAAGAAAACGACATATTTAGAAGTTAGTATACGTTTAAATCTGTTACATTTCCAAACGGTTCAGTATTAAAATAATAATAATTTGCTTTTATTTATTCTATCTACTCTACAGATCATACCTGTACTAAATTGATGTACTCCAGCAATTACTACTATACTACTATTTAAGCAAGTAAGTATATGTAATGCTTACATCAAATGCACTAGTAGGCAAAAATGACAACTGCTTTTGAGTAGGAAATACGTTTGTTATATGTAAACAGTAACGTTGTTTTTCTATATTTTCATACCAACAGCAAATAAAGACATACATACAAAAACATCATTGAAAAGACATTTCTGCTTCTGTGACTACTACTTTGATTAACTGTAAGTATAAATGCATCAATAATGATGTTAGCACCACAAAAGTAAAAAAATGTGTTCTGATTTTGTTTCTTTCTACTCTTTCCTAGAACAAATAAATCAAAATGACTGAAGGTGCAGAATTTGTCATGTCTCAGAAAAATAAATTACTATTATGCTACATGGGTTATGTGTACAATCAGGAGAGACAAAGTGGTAGAAAGGTTTTTTGGAAGTGTACAAAATATTACTCCAACAAATGTTATGGGAGGGCCACTACTGAGGAAAGTAATGTGCTATTTACTAGAGAACATAATCATCCCCCAAATGTCACAGAAATTGAAATTAGAGATGCTTTAGAAAGTATTAAAAGTGCTAGCACACAAAGTGACAAACCCACCACACAAATCCTGAAAGAAGAACTGGTAAAAATCCCTGCCCATGCTTCAGGTCAACTACCCTCTATTGACTCCCTGAAACGCACAATTGCACGCACTAAACGCCTCACTAGCACAACCCAACCCAACCCAACTTGTTTTGAGGAAATTATTATTTCTCCCGAAATGGCCATCACACACAATAAAGATAAATTTATTCTTTTTGATAATGAAAGCAGTACAAACAGAATAATTATGTTTGCAACTGCAAGTAATTTACGAAAAATCCAACAGTGTCCCCAATGGATGATGGATGGAACATTTAAACCCTGCCCAAAACCTTTTTACCAACTGTATTCCATCCACGGTTTATACCATCATTCTAACATACCTTTCATTTACTGTTTGCTACCCAACAAACAGCAAACAACTTACACCGAAATTTTAAATGTTCTCAAAACGGAAATCAATAATTATTTTCCAGAAAAAATAATTATTGATTTCGAATTAGCTATGATTAATAGCATTTTGAGAACATTTCCCCACACAGCAATCCAGGGTTGCTATTATCATTTTAATCAGAGTATATGGAGGCATCTCCAAAAATCTACTTTAAGTATACTATACTCTACAGATAGCACCTTTGCCTATCAAGTTAAAAAGTTAATAGCCCTGGCCTACGTCCCTGTTACAGATGTTGCTGAACATTACAATTTATTAATTGACAGCGCATACTATAAAAGGAATGAGGACAAACTAACACCATTGCTAGACTATTTTGAAGACACTTGGGTGGGAAGGTTGCACAGATCAGGACATCGACGCCAGCCCAAATTCCAAATCCCTTGGTGGAATGTCTACCTCAGTACTTTAAACCAAGAGGCTAAAACCAACAACAGTGTTGAAGGGTGGCATAATGCTTTCCAAGCAACTACAAACCGAGGCAAACCCACATTCCAAAACCTTCTAGAAGCTTTGAAAAAAGAACAAAGCTATCAGGAACTAAGAATGGAACAATCAGTGTCACAAATAGGTCCAAAACTCACTAAACAAACCCAACAAATGTTCCGACTACTTCAAAGTCAAGTCACATTATACCCTACAACTAGAGGATTAGAATACCTGGCAATAATAGCAAAAAGTCTCCTCTAAATAAATGTAAAGTAAATATACGAATGTCTTCTTACAATATTTAAAAAAATTACATTTCATACACATATATAATGAATTATAAATAAAACATATTTGTTTGACAAACTTTTTAAATTTATTTAAAAAAAATCGTAACAAATATGCAATGTTTATAATTTCTTATAACATACACATAACATGAAAAATCGACATTTCCCACCCAATCAAAATTGTAAAATAAATACTTACAATTTTTGGACTTGAGAGACGCAATCAAGGAAAAATCAATCCATACAATCCAATCCAATATCTTACTATTCCAATATGGGAAACCCTCAAAAACCCGAAAATCAAAAGTAAAACGTAAAAAAACGCTCCAGGAAATCCCGAAAACAGTAGTGTGGACACTTTAGGATTTAAAGTTATATACACACTATTTTTAAAAAACGGTCACGCATATCAATGTATCAATCCGAATCGAAACCCTCAAAAAAACCCGAAAAAGGTTTAAAAAGTGTAAAAACCGCTCCTGGCAAACACGAAAAATAGGAGAAAGAATGTCTAAATATAAGCATAATAACTTAAACGTTTGTTTCTCCGTTAAAAAACACGCTTCCTTCCATGTAGTTTTCATGCGAGGAACCGAAACCTGTAAAATAACATACATAACGAAAGCCACCCACAAAAACCCCCTTCACATTTGTAAATATACTAACCATTAACATTAACCATGTAAGAAGACATTTCCGAACACTTAAAATTAGACTTGAAGTAAAAAAAGCACGACACATCCATAACGGAGACTTTTCACCAAAACGCTACTTAAACTATTAATACATACACCAAAAAACACTACAGAGTTCGATTATACCCTCAAACATGACCACTTACTTATAATTAGTAGTTAAAAATAACCTTACCTCTCTCCACGCGAAGCAACTCCCAACCGCGAGCTTCTCCAGTCCTGAATGGAGCGCAAAACCCTTACGCGGTAAAAAAGTAGTCCCCTTAACCCATTTGTGTAAAAGGATAATAGAATAAACAATGTCATATGGAAAATATATAATACATACACATGTATAATGTAACAAATTAATACACTATACTCATGACAATTTTCCTTTATTAAGAAAATAAATATATTTAATAGAAATTAATATATAATATTTATTATATATTAATAATATTAAATAATTATGTAATACTTTCAATAAAAGATGTAAATAATTTCTTATGGTGTATATTTATATGAATAATTTTGTGTATAATTTTAATAAAACATTATAAATGTTTATGCTAATAATTAATAATGATAAATAATATAACTTATTTATTGTTATTAATATAACAATTAGAACCATTTTGTATATAAAGAATGGCCTGAAAAAAAAGTATCTATTTTATCTGTGAATGTATATATTTTTGTTAATAATAAAAAATGTTTATGTTTATTAATTAATAATAATAATAATTAATAAAATAATTATCATTTTTATTAATTATTACAAACAGTTTTATAATTATGTCTAACTATAACAAAAGTATATAATTGCTTTACTAATATTTGGTCAATACCAGATATTATAATTAAACATATTGTTTCCCTATACAATTATAAACTTTACAACCAAATCGATTTATATGTTTTTTGTAAAAACAACATTTTCTGAAATATACACCAAATACATTTTTTTTTTGATTTCAAGTTATCCTAACAAATGTAATAATAGTCATGTTACTTGTTAAAAAGAAAAATGTATTATATATATTTTATTATATTAATATTTAATATTAAAATTATTAAATATTAATGTAAAAATGTATAACAAATCATTGTTTTATGTATTTCTATATAAATACTTTAAATTGTAAGTGACTGATGGGAATATGTAAAATTTACAGAAAGAATGTAGTAATCAAAATATTTTTTTACATTGACAACATGTATATAAATGTATATAAATGTAAAGATGTTATTCTGTTTGATGTTATATTTCTTTGTGATTGTATTGTAGTACACAATAAAAAATCAAAAAATTGTTTAATAAAGTTATTTGAAAACATCTATGTTGCATTAATTTTTAATATTAAAATACAGTAATGAACAAATGTATACAAATGTGCTGCACACTGACCAATTTTATATGTATTATTACTACTCCAGTCAATCTAATATCATAGAAGCTGCAAGACACTAGCAAAAAATTATTTACTATTCCTACTACACTCAAGGTACTACCATAAAATGTGGTGGAGACTGTCCCAAAACACTAAAAAGACCCCTTCACCCTAAAGGCCAAAAGTGACCCTGAACCCTACAAATACCCCTTTATCAACAAACTGAAAACTGACCCTGAACCCTACAAATACCCCTTACCCACAAACTGAAAACTGACCCTGAACCCTACAAATACCCCTTTACCCACAAACTGAAAACTGACCCTGAACCCTACAAATACTCCTTTCCCCACAAACTGAAAACTGACCCAGAACCCTACAAATACCCCTTCACCCACAAACTGAAAACTGACCCTGAACCTCAAAAAAACTCCTCTACCCACAAACTGAAAACTGACCCTGAACCCTACAAATACTCCTTTCCCCACAAACTGAAAACTGACCCTGAACCCTACAAATACCCCTTTACCCACAAACTGAAAACTGACCCTGAACCCTACAAATACCCCTTCACCCACAAACTGAAAACTGACCCTGAACCCTACAAATACTCCTTTCCCCACAAACTGAAAACTGTCCCTGAACCCTACAAATACCCCTTTACCCACAAACTGAAAACTGACCCTGAACCCTACAAATACCCCTTCACCCAAAAACTGAAAACTGACCCTGAACATCAAAAAAACTCCTTTACCCACAAACTGAAAACTGACCCTGAACCCTACAAATACTCCTTTCCCCACAAACTGAAAACTGACCCTGAACCCTACAAATACCCCTTCACCCACAAACTGAAAACTGACCCTGTACCTCAAAAAAACTCCTGTACCCACAAACTGAACAGTGACCCTGAACCCTACAAATACCCCTTTACCCACAAACTGAAAACTGACCCTGAACTCTACAAATACTCCTTTCCCCACAAACTGAAAACTGACCCTGAACCCTACAAATACCCCTTTACCCACAAACTGAAAACTGACCCTGAACCCTACAAATACCCCTTTACCCACAAACTGAAAACTGACCCTGAACCCTACAAATACTCCTTTCCCCACAAACTGAAAACTGACCCTGAACCCTACAAATACCCCTTTACCCACAAACTGAAAACTGACCCTGAACCCTAAAAAATTAACATATAACAAAAACTATGAAACTGAGCCAGAACACAATAAATAATAATAAACACAACATGAAATATAAATATATAATATAAAAAAAAATATTTTACAAAAACTATAATAAAATATATTATCACATTAGCTATAATAATAATTTTGATTAATTAATATTGCTTTATTCCAATTAATTAATTAACATCAACATAAATTAACACATTACATTTCAATGTATCCAATTAATGTAATTAAGTCATTATTATAAATTAATTACAAATTAATTTTTTTAAATTATATGCAATATATTAATTACATCATTAACTAATTATAATTAATGTGTTAGCAATTTATAAATGTAAATAATATGCTAATTTTTAATAAAATAAATCACTAATTATTAATAATTAATAACCAAAATATCAAATAAAATCATATACAAATCAATTTATAAAAATAATAATTATTAATAAATAATTACTCAATTAATCAATTAAATTATATGCTAAATAATCAATTAAACAATTAACTAATTAATATTAATTATTTACCAATTAAAACAATTACCAAACATATATTAAATAATTAATTATTATTAAATTACTTCCCACCCTATTCCCCTATAAACCCACAACCCGCTCCTAAACATTAACTACAATTTATTTATATATTATATATATATTATTTTATAAAATCAATATTTTCTAACATTTTCTCAAAATTTTTTACTTTTACTATAATTATTATTAATTAATTAATCAATTAATCAATTAAAGTATATGCTAAATAATAAATTAAACAATTAACTAATTAATATTAATTAATTACCAATTAAAACAATTACCAAACATATATTAAATAATTAATTATTATTAAATTACTTCCCACCCTATTCCCCTATAAACCCACAACCCGCTCCTAAACATTAACTACTATTTATTTATATATTATATATATATTATTTTATAAAATCAATATTTTCTAACATTTTCTCGATATTTTTTACTTTCACTATATTTCGATATTTTGTCTGGTCGATATTTTTGAGTCGATATTTTTGTAATCAATATTTTTGGGCCATTTTTACAGTCGATATTTTGTCCAACGATATTCCTATAGTCGATATTTAGTTAATGTCGATATTTTTCCGTCGATATTTTGTCCATTCGATATTATGTAGTCGATATTATGTCCAGTTACCGTACAAACGTGGGCATTGTGGGATGTCTACGATCGTGGTCATCATGGGTGAGATGCCCAGCACGTGGCACATGGGCGGGTTCGGGCCTCCACACTTTTGTACGGTGCACTGTTGTATCCAGTGCAGTCGTACGGCACAGCATTGTAATGCCTATTCCTGCATGTCCTGCGGCATTTTGAACTACACCATGAGAGTGCTGTTTGGTATTGGTGTATCCCACTTTACAACATCGTCTGCTGCGTCCCTTGTGGCAAGCCAGACCAGAACACAGAGACACACTCACATACTTCCTGCACATGGACATGCCTGAGACACCCCGTTTCCCTTGCCGGATAGGCACACCGTGGCGCTGCCCTGTGTACGCCGGACCAGCTACATTTCCAAGGTCACTGCCAACCCTGAGGTGACATGGTAACGTCTGCTGAAGACAGCACACTGTGATGTTGCAGGTCCCGTGCCTATCATGCTAACACAATGACCACATGGACACCCTTGCTCAGATGCGGGTTTAGGGGGCGTTGGTGGTCCTGGAATTGTTGCGATGAGTCTTGTGGCCCTCGTGGGTATCCCTGTATCGTTGGGTGTTCAGGTGGGAGTCTTGGCTCTGTTTCCTTTCATGTTGAAGGTAGTCATCCTCCCTAACACCAGCAGAAAGCAGGTGTAAAATTCCTGGTGGTAACGTGGGTTATCACCAGAATGAATTTCGCATTACAGTTGTGAAAGTTGTGATGTCATTTTTTTGTGTGCAGAAAAATATACAAACTGGACAGTGTATCCCGTCAAGATCCAGCACCTGACACACTATTCCTAATCAATATAAATACAATGAGATTTCTTCATTGATTTTGTGTGTACTCTGTAAGTGCAGGCACTATCTCAGTGTAATTCAATACAGGATTTTAGTATTTTGAATAAATCGCAAAGGTGCATCTCGTGTCTTTTTACACGGGACGGCTACTCTGCATTTCATTATTAGCACTTTAATGCAACTAAAGTTGAAATAAATCTAACACAGTATTCAAAAGTTGGTGCAAACTGCAGAGATCACAGGTATTGCTGCGATAAGTGCTCCAAAAGTAACACCATGGAGGATACCAGCAAATAACAGTAATAAGAACAAGAAAGAGTAGGACAGCAGTTAAGAAAACAACCAAAAAGGTTCATAATTTTGTTTGTCAAACTTTATTTTTATATAAACATATGTAAGCCATAAACTATTTTTACATTCTATTTTTTTATTAATATATGTATATATATATATATATATATATGTATATATAAAATAAACCAATAAACAAAATTTAACAAACATAATAGAAAACAACAAGGTGGAAGAGTCCTGTGGGGACCATGGATGTCAACGACAGAGCCTGGAAAATAAAGCACAAAATAAGGACGTGTGTTATACGCATATCAAAAGACAGAGAGAGAGAAACAGAGAAGGAAAAACAAGCCAGAGAGAAAAAGAGAGGGAAGGAAAGAAAGGGAGAAGGGGGAGAGAGATAGAAGGAAAGGAATGAAGAGAGAGAGAGAGTAGAGAGGGAAGTGAGAGAGAGAGAGAAAGAAAGAGAGAGAGAGAGAGAGAGAGAGAGAGAGAGAGAGAGAGAGAGAGAGAGAGAGAGAGAGAGAGAGAGAGAGAGAGAGAGAGACTGTTGCCTCTGCTCATCCATGACCAAATAATTACCTGGTGCCAGCGGAGTGTGCAGCAGTGGGCGGACTCTATGTGCCAGTCAAATCCCCGCCTATCTCAGATATATGTATGCATGTATTTAATGCTTGTTAAGCGCGGCTGTCACCCAGAAGGGTATCCTGGCGCTGAGTTGCAGTTGTGTTGCTGAGTCCTGAGTCGTGAATGTCGGAGACCACATCACATACTCCGCCAATCTCAGATTTGTTGCTGGGTCCTGAGTCATGAATGGCAGAGACCACATTACATTCTGAGCGAACCTTCCAAATGTCGCTGAGTCCTGAGTGGTGGAGACCACAACAGCTTCTTTGCGGATCTCCCAGATGTCGCTGAGTCCTGAATGGTGAAGACCACTACAGCTTCTTCGTGGCCCAGCAGATCTCACACATGTCGCTGAGTCCTGAGTCGTCAATGGAGGAGACCACCTCAGTGTTTGGTGCCGCTAAGCCTGAGGAACTCAAGTTCATGGCATGTGGTGGTAGGCTCCTGATGGCCACATGAGTTTGGGTTGGCACTAACCCTATGTATATGAAGTCTGCGCCAAGGGGATGATAGGCCACTGACGGCCATACAGCTGAGGGTGCGACTAACCTTCTGTGCAACTTTTCACAGACTCTTTATGGTTGAGACCCGTGGAGCATTCGCCTGCTCGTCAGCACCAGCAATAAAGGATGTGAGGTAGTCGATCTATTATATTTGCTTGGTCACATGGCCTGTGCCTCATGTGCCGGATGGGTGTGGTGTGTGTGCAAACCTGCCCTCAGGGAGTGGCCTTGAGATGTTGAGAACTAGACCACTGACCTGCACACCAACAGCGAGTACATCTGCGACAGGTAGCTATGGGGGGCCAATGTTGGAACATAATTGGAGTGGCATGGCGTGGCTTATGACGGAACAGGGCAGGGATAGACACAATGATGCGGATGGCTTGTAGGTATCAAGGGACAAGGGGACCCGTAAGGGTAGCTAAGGACCACGGGTAGTACTACTTATTATTGTTTAACAAAGGTCCTAGGCTTTAATGATGCTTTGAAAGAATAATTGTCACAGGCTTAAAATAAGGACTGTGTGTTTTTCTTCTTCAGTGTCCAGCCGGACATAGAAGTATTTATTTTGAATGTAAATAAAGTTATACACAGAATAAGGTGAAACAAGTCACACATTGATAACTGGGCACAAGCCTGTACCAAGTCAAGGAAGAACAATACATGGGGGAAAGAAAGTAAGGGAGAAAATAGAAGAGAAATTAACAGGCAAAAGAGGAGAGAAGGGTGGCTTATAGTACAATAGAAACTTTAAATAAGCTCAAAACCCACAGTAACTGCAATGGAGAATACAAATCATATAAAGAGCAGTACTGTACAAACAGTCGACAAACGTTTCAATCCCTATCTCCAAGGATATAGTGGGATCATCTTCAGGACTATAATAAAGAGCTTTGCCTGATTGATTGATTGAGCCTGTAGAATTTGCACAGAGGGGATCAAGGAGGGGAAACAAAAAGAAGAAAGGTTTCTCATGAAATATTTACATGGTTAAAAAGCTAGTCAGTAGCAACTCTATACATGCGGAGTGCAACGGGCGCACATGCAGTTATTTACTCCAAAGGGCACGGGTGGCAGTGTGCTCATATTTGGAGAGGAAGTGTGTGAACTTGCTGCCATTATGGTGCGTGAGTGGGTTTGTCCCTACTGAGTGGAAGAAGGCCATAGTTAAGCCCCTCATGAAAAAGCTAAATAAATCCCCAACTGATTTGTCTAATATGCGCCCAATTTCCCTTCTCCCAGCGCTAGGTAAAATTACCGAGCAATTAGTTCATGAGGAATTAAAAAATTTTGTGGAAGACAAACGCACTCTGCACCCACAGCAATCCGGCTTTCGCCCTGGCCATTCTACAGAAACCGCTTTGATTGAGTTATCAGACACCATCAAGTTCTTGCAGGATGAGGGCAGGCAGGCTGTCCTCATCCTGCTCGACTTAACCGCGGCCTTCGACACCATCTCACATGTCATTCTAATCAATAGAATGCGTGAGATTGGTGTCTCGGGTTCCGCTCTTGCTTGGATAACATCATTCTTGTCCAACCGCTCTCAAACGGTTTCCTTAGGCCCCTTTCTTTCTGGCGAACGACCTACCATCTCAGGTGTGCCCCAGGGTTCCATCCTGAGCCCTCTCTTTTTCAATATATATATGGCCCCCCTTCTCACATTGATCGAGTCCCATGGGATCCTTGTGACATCCTACGCTGACGACACCCAGCTTGTCGTCACCATTGACAAAAGACTCCCGGATGCTGCCCTTAGATTTCAAAACTGCCTTTCACAAGCCTTTTCCTGGCTCAACCTGAATCATCTTAAATGCAACAGCGCCAAAACCGAAATAATACCCCTTGGTAAAGGCACACTCTTTTCCCCCAAAGACTGGTGGCCCCATAACTCCGAAGCACCACCGAGCGCGGTCTCTTCAGCCCGCAATCTTGGAGTTCAATTTGACGCATCCCTCAGCTTCGATGAGCATGTGCGCATTACTGCAGGGCGCTGTTTTAGCCTGATCAGGCAACTAAAGAAATTTTTCAATTTTTTGCCTATTTCAGCCAGGAAATCAGTCGCGGTGGCGCTTATCCTCTCCCGGCTGGATTACTGTAACGGCCTCCTAGCAGGCATCAAGAAATCTTCCCTTAAAAAATTACAAAGTGTTCAACACGCAGCAGCCAGGCTTGTCCTGAAACTCCCCCGTAGGTCCTCGGCCTCTGCAGCTCTCAACACCCTTCACTGGCTGCCCCTCCATAAGAGAATCTTATTCAAGCTTCTAGTCACTGTCTTTAGATCCACCAGGAGCACAGGTCCATCCTACCTGATTAAGCGCTTCCAGCGTTATATTCCAACCCGCTGCTTGAGGTCATCAGGTGCTAATCTAATCACTGAACCCCGAATAAAACTAAAAACCAAAGGCGGAAAGACCTTTTCATTCCTGGCTGCTAAGGCATGGAATCGTCTTCCCCCCAACCTCAGGCATGCCCCCTCAGAAAGCCTTTTCAGGAAACTCCTGAAGACTTGGATTTATTCTCAGTCTGACTCATCGGTCCTCGCAGCTATCTGATCCTTGCTCCCCACAGTTGATCTTCTGTGTGCTCAGCGCCAAGATGCTCCGTCCGGAGCGAAAGTAGCGCTTTACAAATGCTAATAAATATCAAATATCAAAAATTTGTCAGCAGACTTCAATCTGTAAATACTCCTCACTAATCAAAGGGAGTGAGGTGCTGTGGTCGCTGCCACGAAGTCGAGGTTGCGGCAATTCAGGACTAAGGACACAGTTACACATGTGGGATTGGCTTGTGTTAAAGAGGGTTAGTGGGACTGCGCGTCACCGGCCTTGCATATCGAAATACGCCTCACTGATCAAAGGGAGTGCTGTGGTTGATGCCACAGACTTGGGGTCAGTGCGATTCAGGACTCAGCAATGGAAGCAATGTTTTGCCTTTATTCGGTCACGTGGAGATGACTTATGGTGCAGTGAGTTAGTAGCACCTGAAGCACAAAGCGTGTGCGCATCCTGCGATGATGCGTGGTCCCAGCGGGCCACACTGGGAGCAATGTGTCTTGCCAACTGGACTGCGTCATCTTCAAACGCCGCTGTATCTGAAATGTGAGCCCTGCTGTCTGCAGTGTAGATCGAAGGCAGTATTTAGCATTGACACCAAGGAATGCGTTTTGTCACTTCTTCTTGACAAAATCTGAGGACATAGAGTACAATCTCTGTGCAATTAATAAATCAAGGCTAAATTCAAATTGTGAACCCTACTGTCCACAGTGTAGATCGAAGGCAGTAGTCGGTACAGACATAAGTCTGCTGTGCTGTGCCACTGGGTTCGCAGGAGGCCTGTGTGGAGGAGGCCCGCAGTCATGGCGGCAGCCACGTGCCAGGGTGAGGGTAGCCGCCCTGTAGACTCGTTGGTCATCCCACAACTGAACCATGCCCAGGGCCTGGCCTATTTATTCATACTCCTATGCTGGATTGGCGGTCGTTGGACCAGCCTACTCCGCTTCCGCTACCGGGGTGGACAACACAGCTACATGACTGACATCTTCCCCACTGCCTGAGGTAACATGGTTGCACCAACTGTGCACTACACTACAAGTATCAATAGTATATCTCCACATGGAGAGGTTTGTGCTTTGCATAATGAGGTCAGTGCAGCACATCAGCGTTACACTTGGCATTGTGTGCATTATTATTGATGGGTGACGTGCCTTCTTCTTATATAGTTGGTTGCCACATCTCACAACATTCAGCTATTGTGCGGCTGAGGGGCCATGGTATTTTGGGTAAGTCGGTTGTCCTGTTTTGAGCTGCCTCAGTGGTAGTAGCGGGGGTGGTCCGAGAGGGAGGTTCTGGTGGTGGGGCGCTTGGTGTTGTGGCCTTGTTGGGTGTCGGAGCTGCATGTCAGTACCTCTATCACGTGTTGGTCTTTAGATGTGGCTGTGAGTTGGGTCTAATTTACGCAGTAGATTGTCGACCAGTTAAAGGTTGATGTTAATTTGTTACTGGTAAGTCGGATTATCTTCTGCTTGTTGGATCGCACTGCAGATTTGGCTGTTTGTTGAAAATATGGGGAAGTGGTGTTTTTGTTTTTTTTGCACGTAATGCCTACTTTGCATATTATCAGCGTTAGTTGTGGATCTCGTTTGTGGCCATTTTGTTGGTGGAAGGTATCGATGGAAGAGTGTTGAGATTTGCAGATTTCACCAGGCTGAGAACAGGACGCAAATTAAAAAAACACAGAAAAAAGATATGTTTAATGAACATTATAATTAGAAATTAGCATTTAAAAACCTTTGAAATGCCCTGAAAAAAACATAGGTTTTTACAGACGTTATAGTTAGGAATTACATTTTTAAAAAACATAGAAATTGACAGAAAAAAACATAGATTTCAGGGATGTTACAGTTAGTTGGACATTTCACTCATACAAAATAACAGAAATTCTGCTGTTATAGTTAGTTGAGCTAACTATAACTCACGCCCGCGCAATGCACTGCTGATGACGTCACATATTACATCATTCAGGACATGGTCAGTGACATCACTGATGACATCTCAAATGACATCACTGATGACATCACTGATGACATTATAAGAAGAATAAGAAGAAATTACTATTCAGGCACATCTCAACCATTTTCAGAAGCATCGCTGTATGAGCCCACAAGCGAATAGGTCTATTTCTCATAAAATGCTTGACGGCTCTCAGCCCATCATCATGTCTTATACCAGTGTATAATGTAGTTACATCAATAGTCACTAGAAAATAGTCTGCTTCCCAAGGTGAATCATAAATCATTTAAAAAAAATCTCCAGTATCCTTTAGATAGGAGGGTAAAGCCTGTACTTCCTTATTTAGAAAAGAATCTATACATTTTGAAGTATTTTCAAAGGCACTCCCTATTGCTGATATGATTGGGCGGCCCGGAGGATTTTCCAAATTTTTATGCACTTTGGGTATTAAATAAAAAACAGGGGTTACTGGCTTATCAATTTTCAAGAATTTAAATTCATCATGACTTAATAAACCTTCTTCATGCCATCCTTGTAACAGATCATTAAAACCTTCATAACAATTTACCATCACAGATTCCTTGATCTTTGCATAGCATGTTACATTATTCAGTTGTTTATATGCCTCCATTAGGTACAGTTGGCGATCTCATAGGACCACATTGCCCCCCTTATTGGCACTGCGTACCATACAATCATTGTTATTTGATAACTTCTTAATCAATTTATGGGACGCATTCTGTTGCTGTGCATAAGGTGAATTTTTATCTCTGTTTTTATCTTTGCAAATCTGTGAATTTAGATGCTTTAATTCGTTGATCACAAGGTCATTGAAAGTGTCAATCGCACCTTTTCCTATATATTCATACATGCACATATATACAAACACACACATTTGCAAGACAACTTTATATCATAATAGCTGTGGCAGGACCTCCACCCTGAGAACCCCTGCCCTCCTCCCTACTCTCTTGTCCCTCTGCTGTGTGCCTCCTCTGGTGCTGGCTGAAAAAAACAGATAGACTAAATCACCTTAGAGGTCTCTAGAAGGAGAGTACAGTTTAATTTCTGCTTTAAAGAATGTCTTTATGTTTGTCCCAAAACTCTGGACACTAATTGAAAATTTGTAGGGTCAGTCCACTGAAAACCGGGAGTGTCCGGGAAAATCCGTGACTTCTGGTCACCCTGCCTTCAAGAGGCCCCATCCCTGAGGAGGCCTCCATTCAGCCCAAAGGAAATGTTTGTCTGTGAGATGTGGAAATGTAGGTCCCTTCGCCACATTCTGCACGGGCGCCACAATTTTAGGTCGAGCATTTGAGACCTCTTGTATATACTTTGGCATATACCTATTATATACATATATGTGTATGTACTTTGTGGGTTCTGGACATCAGCCCTAGGACTTGTCTGCTTCCGCTCAGGGACTTTTTTCTGTTTAACTGCCTCTATTTAACTGCCTTGATAGAAAACGACCAGCAGAGGTCAGGAAAATACCAGAATTGCTTTTTGCTGAGGGACTTTTTTTAAAAAAATATTCTGGCAACTGCCTCTATTAAACTTTCTTGATAGAAAATGACCAGCAGGGGTCAGTACAATACCAGAATCACTTTAGCATTTTCTAGATTCCAGTCCATAGAAATTGCCTTCTGTGAGCACCAGTAGACAACAATATTTTTTTCAAATCTATCTTTGGACTATACAATTTCCCGCTGAAAGGCAATATTCATCTCCATGTGTTCCTATACCTAGCGTGCCACGCAGTTTGGTGCTTACTTCTCTCCATGTTAAAGAACAGTATATGTTTCAGCACCCAGGCAATTGTGCTGCATAGTTAAATACATATAAGTTCCCAAAGGCGAGACTGATTGCATTGCAAATGCTTTTTCGTTTAACCACTACATATCAGCAGAATTCACAAACACAATGGACATTCATCAAAAAGGAAAGCAAATACTACCGATGTGTGCGATTATGATACAAATCTGCATTTCATGTTTATGGCAGGGTAAAAAAATACCACTCTGTGTCGTTTCATCGAGAAATAAGGCTCATGGAGACACTGAATAATTACAACCATTCAAAGAGAAGACACTTGTGTTTTAGTTGTAGAAGAAAACATAAATCCTTGTGCTCCAGTGAAAAGAAATACTATTTGAAAAGAATTCCTGAAGCCTGCGTATTGTGCATGGAATGCATCACCTGCGCTTACCACTTCAGTCTGAAATACGGATCCTTTATCTATCTACAATTGCTCGACTCTGCACATTATTATGTCATAGCACCGTCCAGCAGGTGTCGCCATGGCGCCGCGGCTGAGCCTCAGACCTCTTGGAAAGAAGTCCGCGTCTTATTTTGGAGTGACCATAAATATGTTCCTTCTGATATATACTGATATGTAAACTCGCAGGTGCAGCAAATCTTTGCCGAGGATACATTACAGTGCTGAAGGATTCAATATTTCTTCTACTGAACAAATACTAATAAACCACGCACCAAGTACTCCAACTAAAACATATTTAAAGATCTCATTGAAATATGTTCCGTTAAAGTCAATATTTGCTTTTCCTGTTTTGCATGGGGCATTTTTGTACTGGCATATTGGCTGGAATAAATCAAATACACTGTATTCACGTTGGCCTCAGAGCTTTGATGAGATCATATTTGAACACTATTTGATAAAACTGCTGTCCGCATGTGCCTGTTTCCTCGTGCTTTCCAGAACCGAGATAGAAGAAGGGGGCGCAGAGCGAGATCTTTTACTTGACCTATGGTGTGTTTAGCCCTCTGCTTCCGGTATGATGTCAGGCCTGTCAGAAGAGGACAGAGGGCATTCCTACCCAAGACCTGCACGTTCTGAGCGTCCCCACACGTCTGCTGCAACATATTGATGTATAGATTGTTGTCATTAATGGTGAACTCGGCAAATATCTTTAGATGGCCCATGTTACTGGTCAGACGTGTTTTCTCTTTCCCTACAGGACATATGTTTAAACTTTGATACAGGTTCTCCTCCTCTGAAGGGCTCCGGTTCAATATGATGGCTCGTCCTGCAAGAAATTCTAGTATGCCTGTCTACAATAAATACATTCACAACATGCTCTATCGTGAGAGGCTTAAGCAAGGATATCTTAATATCTTAATATTGATGTTAGGGGCCCTGGGCCAAACTTAGTTTGGGGGCTCCCTGTTCTGAACAGCTGTACCTTTATGATCCAATCTCAGCTTTTTCATGCTCTTTTTAGCCAGGTCAGTGACACGGCACAGGCACACTAGTCCAAATTCTAAATTCAACCCATGGAGCATTACCTTAAATTAGAAGGAGCCCTCAGGAGTTAAGAATGCTAATCTCTACTTTGCTTCCTCACTCAGGGCAAACTGTGCTTGGATACTTGAAAGCCACTAACCGGTCCGTGAGCTCATCAGCTCTGGGAATAGGTGTGTATTGCACTTGGCGCTCTCTTCAGGGTCATTTTCAGACTTTTTGGTTTGCACTTTTTACTGGATTTTTATTTTTGGCCTTAGGACTCTGTGCACTTCACCACTGCTAACCAGTGCTATTGTGCTTCTGCTCTCTCCTCAAAATATGTTATATTGGCATTTACCCAATTGGCATATTTAATGTATGTATAATATCTAGTGAAGTGACACTACATGGCACCAGGGCGTGTAAATTAAATGCTACTAGTGGGTTTGTAGCACTGATTGTACCTCCCACTTAAGTAGACCTTCAAGCATGTCTCGGATCGGTCACTCCAGCCTGTGCGTGTGAAGTTTTAAACTGCTATTTCAATGTGGCAAAGCAAACCATTTTCAAGGGTAAAACCTTCATTTTGAATACAAGTAGGTCACCCCTAGGGTAAGACCTAACCAAAGGGCAGGGTGCACTGTAGTTAAAAAGTGGGGCATTTACTTTTAGTTTTTACATGTCCTTGAAGTGAAAAACCCTAAAGTTCGTTTTTAACTGCTGCAAGGCCTACCTCTCTCATAGGATAACATTGGAGTTAACTTATTACATTTTAGAAGTGTCATTTCCAAATGAGATCAGGTAACCCCTGCATGTTTGGTGTCTCTGGAATCACAATTTAAAATCCCAACTGATGGTAAAGTCAGATTTTAAATGGTAATTCTGAATATGTCACTGTTAGAGAGTTGGGATCTTCCCGCCTTAGGTGTTTAGTACCTGTAACCTGTTTCCAGTCACATGACTGGGTAGCTGACAGTTGAGCTTTGTATATTCCTTCTAGACAGCCACACACTATAGAGAGCTTAGATGCGCCTGAATGGGCCATCACTGCCAGGATGGGAGGGAGGATCCCTACTTACACTTGAATAGGCCTCTACGCAGAGAGCTGCATGTTCTATCTAGGACCCCGATCAATATTGTGACCTTATGCCCCAATACGGCTATAATCCATCCATACCCCTATAATGGCATAAACGATCTGAGCCATATTTCAAAAACTTGCCTCTGCAGCTCATTACAGTAGATGACACAGCAGAAGCCACTATCTAAGATTCCTAGATTACACACCGAGTTCTTTCAACAGATAAAACCCCCAGCAACCTGGGAAAGCCCTGCTTGCTATATTTTGATTAGTGATAGAACTCTAATGAGCACTGTAAGAACGACCGGTTCTTAGTGACATCTTTATTGACGTCTTATGTCGAAAAACATACGTCAAACAAGGCACCTTCCAGGTATAATATTACCAACGTTGCCTTAAGCAAACACAGCGGTGGTGATAGAGAATACAGGAGCAGAACAGCTGTCCCTTGCAGAGCCCAGCAGATGCGAGAAGCCCACGGACGCTGCCCCTCCTCCTCCTTGACGCGCTGAGAAAGACGCTGTCTTTTCTCCTGCCGAGAAAATCCAGCCCCGGCGTTTCCAGCCTACCCTTGCGGGTAACTGGGATATCGAGTCCTGAGAGGAGATACAAGACCTCCAACATTCTATTCCAGAGGTACAGTGTTGACTAAACCCTTAGAGAGAACTCTTGCAGCAAACCCTTGGCAAAACCAACTTAACTTAAACAGCTACTTATTTACTCCCTTCCACGTATTAGGCTTAGGTCAGGTACACTAGGGTAGGCATATCTAGAAGCATCAGTTGAGTACGTTAGCCAAATGTATATATGAATGTATATATTTTATTCATTTTAACCATTGTATGGCTAAGAAACCATATCAAAGCTTTTACAGTATTTTTTCGCAATCCTCCTTTTACTGTACGCACTTTTTATAATAACAAGTCTTGCAATTGTGGCAATTCATTTCTCTTGCATGAGAAGAAAGACTGTTCAATAAATAATACCTTTTTCAGAAAACGCCCGTCTCTCTATTCTCTGCATCCTGGTGAAAGTAATCTGCACAACTGACTGAGTGAAATAGCTGTCTATTGTTTCACACGACTCTCGAGATTGACTCTTATTCTAAGGAGCAAAGTTGTCATGTTTATGCGGTTGTTGGAAAGCTGAATCCCTTCTTGTCTGAGCCAGGGGAGCTGATCACTTCCTATTCAGTCAAGAAAGTTTCCAGTGACCTCTGAGCTAGTTGGTACAAACCCAATTAAGTTTAGCATAGTCAGTAGAGACCTGGAAGACCGCACTACTACGTCTACACTGCTGTTTATGTTATTCCAATGTGCAGGACCTATAGGGAAAATAGGAACTACACTACATGGCGCCCAACGTTTGGTAAGGCGATAAAACTAACGCAAGACGTTAGAGTAACTCAGTCGTGCTTTTTCACACAGACCCTTTCTACCGTAAATACTCCAATAGACGTCTGGAGTGGGTGAAAGGTTAAAATCCGCCCGAACTCAGTTGGAAGAGATTCCCATGTAAAGCTCTGGTTTATTCAACGTTGAAGGATACAGTGTTCCAAAATATTGTGCACCTAATCTCTGTTTCCTTAAAACCTAATCTGCAACAAAAGACCTTCCTGACAGTAAAATGTCAGAAGAAAACAACGGAACCACTGGGGGTGCAGTAAATGCAACTCAGCAGGGTTCCGATTAAACAGGGATTTACCCACCGGGTGCAATAATCATCCCGGTCAACATAAGAAAAACTATAATGTTAAAACTTATGGAAAATGGACTGACCACACAAGGTGGCACAGTCATCTTCATCATAGAGGCACACGAATATCAGCAGACAGAGGTATTCTATTCTTGGATAAAATTTCCAGCGGCAAACGCTGCAACACACGAGTTCCACTATTACAAAATAGAGGATCCACCGGAAGAGTACGCTCCTTTCGAGGAGATTGAAATCCCATTAAAATTCCAAGAGCATCTGCTCTGGTTTAAAGGCGCCCTAAAACACAATGATCATATTACCAGGCTCGGTCCACTAGGTAGACCAGGAGCAACGTGGCCGGTTCTAGCCAGCTACACACCACACCCGGACATTGCAAAAATGTTGAAAGAAGAACTTTTAGCACAGCTAAAAACATTAATTAAAATACATAGACAATTAGTCCAATATGTAATGCGGACTGCAACAGTCCAAACAGCTGTTAATGTCCCACAGCTGACCCCTCATCAGGGGAACACAAATAAAATTACACCACAGAACATACAATCATGTCTTGGTAAAACACCCGAAAAACGGGA
Source organism: Lissotriton vulgaris (assembly GCF_964263255.1). Taxonomy (NCBI): domain Eukaryota; kingdom Metazoa; phylum Chordata; class Amphibia; order Caudata; family Salamandridae; genus Lissotriton; species Lissotriton vulgaris. The sequence continues at coordinate 490,293,255 of NC_141685.1, forward strand.
ACAAATTCCTTTCTGGTTAGCGCAGAAAATTTCTCAAATAGAGGCAGTATTTCCGAATACTACCCCTATTGAGAAACACAGAATTCTGACCGTCTGCCTTCCAATGGGGGTCACACCACACGTGGAGGACTGTGACACTTGGGGTACAGTCTTTGCTTCCATTTACACAAAAACACATGGTGTTCCGTCAATGGCGGTAATACCAGATGTGCTAAAACAGATTCAGAATGAATACGGTCCAGAACCTGCTTTAACTCTTGGTATGAAATTACTGAAAGACTTCAAGCAGGTCTCGGCTATATTATTAGCCAATATAAAAGGAGAAGCAGCATCTGTGGCGATCCGCCAGAAGTTGAAGGAAACAGATATAACAGATCAACCAATTGAGCTTGCCAGAATTATAGAAAAATGTTATGAAGAATTAGGTAGAGACAGCTTGGGTGGGAAACCAGTGAAACCCCAACTACTCGAAAATCCTGAAAAATTATTTATTAAAAATAATTCAAACACTCCTAAAAAGAGCTGGGATGGAAATAAACAATCCACTCCTAAGGAAAAAAAATTCCAGTCCAGAGGAAGGTCTCCTCAACGGAGGGAAAGAACTCCGACTCGAGAACACCAGTCTCCCCAGAGGGAGCCCTCTGAGAAAAGATATAACCTTAGAAATAGGGATAACTTGAAGAAGCCTGATAGATATCAAAGTATTGATACACGTCCCTCTCGATCTTTTTCGCAGAAATTGGAAAGAAGAGGATGGTCAGACCCAGGAGAGCACACCAAGTCCAAAGACAAGGAACCTGCTCAAACAAAAAAATCACAATTTCCAAAGAAGAAGGTAGCCAGTATTAGAGTAATCGAACATGCCGAGAATACTGAGGACACAGCTGAAAAACGGGGAGTGGGAACAGACAATGCTAGACAGTGCAGCAGAAATCACCATAGCTCGCAAGATCCTGATGAGTCATCTGGAGACAGTGGACACCAATGAATACATTCAAGTAGAAACTGCTGACACCAGAGTTAGCGAACCTCATAGGATATACGAAATAACATTGCGTATAGAGGGAGATAAGACTAGGAAAATAAGGGGTCTATTTTGGGACAAACTCTCAAAAGGCTATGACATCCTGTTAGCTGAAAAAGATTGGACCCCGGAGTTTGTCAGGGAGTGCCCTCGTGGCGAAGAAATAATTATGCCTGCCTTCTCGAATCATATTCCGATTCACACTAAATATATATATGCAAGGAAATGGGCAGTAGCCCAGGCACCAGCATTATATAAAAATCATGTACGATGGGATGAGGTCTCTCCTCCTCTCAAAATCCAATTAAAAAGTCAACCAACTGCACAAAGGCAGTATCCAATTAAGCAAGAAGCTAAAAAACAGGTCAGGGAGATTTTAGATCAACTTGAATACCAGGGGGTGATTGAAACATGCACATCTCAAATGAACAATCCTTTGTTTCCTGTCTCCAAACCGGGCAATTCATATCGTCTAGTCTTGGACTACAGACACCTAAACTCATGTTGTAAAACATTTGCAGTACAAAATTCGCATAGTGCTGCACTAATGAATAACATAGTTCGGAGAAAATATAAAACAACATTAGACATATCTAATGGTTTCTTTTGTCAAAATATTGCACCAGAAAGCAGATACTTGACCGCTTTTTCAGTAATGGGATCACAGAAAAATTTCTGTAGGCTCCCACAGGGATTCAAGAATAGCCCAGGACTATTCTCAGTCAGAGTAACAGAGTTACTATAAATATATGATGATGAGGCATTATCTTATGTCGATGACATGTATCTAACAGACGACGACTTGGAGACTCACTTGAAAAGGGTGAACGCCATAATACTTGGGTTCGCAGCAGAGGGTTACAAATTCAACTTTAAAAAGTCTCGACTTGCCCATCTGACAGTATTATTTTTAGGATACGAATTATCAAGTGAAGGAAAAAGCCTGGCGGACAACTTCATAGATAAGTGTGCTGTACTCCAAGCACCAAAAACGCTGAAGAACTTACAATTGATTCTAGGCTTCCTGAATTTCGGAAGAACTTACATTCTAAATTATGTGGAGAGGGTTAAACCTCTCTACAAACTAATTAAACCTGATTTTAAACCAATCAACTGGACTCAAAAACACACAGAACTTTTAAGATCACTGCAAACAGACATGTTAGCAAAAACAAAATTAGATACACGAGACAATACACGAATCCTTGTAATCCAAGTCATCCCAGGAAGATGCGGATTCACGTACCTGACCTCTAATGAGGGAGAAAAGGTACCAATTGCTTACAAATCTCACTTGTACACACAAGCAGAAAAAACATTCAGTCTCAAAGAAAATACTGTGAAAGCAGTACAAACTGCTATAGCAAATGAACGAGAACTAGCACACGGTAAAAGGATCAATGTCCTCACAGCAGATCCCGCCTTCGAGGCGCAATTCAGCCCAGTAAACCTGCCTACAGTGTCACTGGATCCGAAATGGATACAGTGTGTAAATTCTCTTGGCGTGGAAGATGTAAAATACTATTTCGCCCCGCACATGAAAAAACTGAATGATTTAACTTATGAAAAAGAATATCCTCTGCCAATCGAAATTCTTCCTCTACAACAATACTCCTGTATAATCTACACAGACAGATTCGTACAGCATTACAACATAGAGAATAAATCCTACGATGCAGCCTGCGCGATTGTTAAAGGTCGCTGGCTGTGCGGTAAATTCAGACCAAAAATAACAAAAACTGAATCAGTAAGAAACTGTTCGGCTCAGCGACCTAAAATCAGATCTTTAAAGATGGCACTTGAAAATGCAGAACGTGAATTCCCGACACTAATTGTGTGCGATGCGCATTTTTGCGTCAACTCTTACAATAATAAGTTGCAGAGCTGGATTCAAAATGATTACAAAGATGACACAGGTACCACAAGCAAGCATAAAATGCTTTGGAAACAGGTAGTTCTTTTGCAGAAAGAACTACAAAAGACTCACGTGATACACACTCGGAGTCATCAACGTGATGGCGTTCACGTTGCAGGGAATTCATTGGCTAATTCAGCCACAGCGGAAGCAACTAAACCGGCTTCCATAGCCACAAAAAAGCGTTCAGAAAAATACATAGACGGGGAAACCATGCTGGCAGTAAAGACGTCCTTAAAAGGCGACTGTGCAGCACTACCCGTGAACTATCCACTCAATTATGCATACGTAATTGATGCAAACTCCGTTCCTTTTGCTTGAATCCCTGGAGTGGGGGATAGGGTAATTCCAAACATGAACCGGAGAAAGATATTAATAGCAGACGCACACATGGGTGAGGGTCCAAGGCACATACAGATGAAGGAATCTCTGACTGAATTACAATCAGTATACTGGTGGCCGGAGATGAGTCTGCACCACTATAAATATGTGAAGAACTGTCCAGACTGCGACAGAGACCGCAACAGCGAGTCAAGTGCAGTAATGCCATGGCCTTGTATGTAGGTAGCAGAATGCTGTCTATATGCAAACCAGCATCCTATTAATTGTTTAAGACTACATTCACTTAGATAATGTGGCCCCAGCGCTCGGCTGACGCCAAAACTGTTATAAAAGCTCCGCAAGTCTTTATCGGCACATACGCAATTGCCATGTTCCATTCTGACCAGGGTCCTGCTTTCAGCTCTCAAGCTTATAAGGAGACCATGGCCAGTATGGGCGTTGGGTTGCGATACTCTTGTCCATCACACCCTGAGGGGAACAGTGTAGTGGAAAGAGAAAACCGAGACATAAAGCAATCTATAACAGCGAAGGTATTAGGTTCGGGTGATGGGGGGTCAAACATTTAATAAGTGTCCAACTTAGTCTAAATAATTTGCCAAGAAATTCTCTACAAGGTTTCAGCCCGTACAAACTATTGTTCGGAACTAGAATGCATGTTCAGGACCTCGATAGGCTTTAGTGGTAAAAGATAAGAATAAAGACTTTGACATCAAAGATCCTTTGGCTGTTTTACAGGACTTGAATGAAACAAGACAATCCTTAAGCAACATAAAGTTAAAGCAACAGCCAACTACCACTGAAGACACACCACCTGTCCCAGCAAGACCTGTCTGGATTCCAAAGATTGGGGATCTAGTCAGAGAGAAAATAGCGGTGAAGAAGGAATTTGGGCCTTCTTACAGAAAAGCAGTACCTGTCTTGGCAATCAACGGAACAAGATCAGTAGTACTACCGTCTCTTGCTGGTAAAAAGGAGAACAGACGTGTATCGATCGACCTGGTAAAACCACAATCATGTGGCCTATAATCAACAGTAGGCCAAGTGGACTCCCAAGAGGTTCAAACTGAAAGACTAATCACATTTCATAAACCTGCAGTGCACAGAGAGGGACTATGCAATAATGCCATGGAACTCATGCCTCTTGAAACACAGATTGAAACAGTTCGTCATGAAACACCAGTCTATAATGATGTGGCATCAGATTGTGCTACAGAAAGACAAATTGAGAAAACAATTCCAACAATTGACAGAATTGCCTGTGGGTACTTCATCAACTTCAATACCTTTTCTGAAGATCAAAACGACTCTGAAGTGACGCCAGAAACAAAGACTTTTAAAGAAAAAGCAACAGAACTCTTTCATCAACTCAAGGAAACTTACCTTATTTATCCATGGTTAGAGGTTTGGTTTGGGCTAGGTGTATTTTTCCTCCTGCTTTGGCTCATCATGATACTTTGTTTGGGAAAATTCATTGAAGTTAAATATAATTCAATGGACACAGCAAGTCAGAACATCAACTTAGTCCTGAAACCACACAAATCATCTCACGTCAAGAAAAGAGGGCTATCATCAGTAAATGTCACAGCCATTCCAATGCCAGGCGGGGAAGTATGGGACAAGACTGACTATGAAGTATATGGCCCAGTGGAAATCCTGAAATATCCTCACCAGTTCAAGGTTTCATTAAGTGACTTTGTAAAACCGAGTACCTTTTCTGATGATTGGGATTTGGAAAGTATAAATAATATGATGTCTGATTTAGTGTTGTCAGCAAGATTTACAGAACATGATTTTTTACAAGGTTCGTCTAAATATGAACAGATGCACTGCTTCTCACATTACGGTGACCATTACTTACATAAATCTGCACAACCTAGAAATGTTTTTAAATATAACCAATGGGAACATTGTGCTACTCCACCTAAAAGCAGTTCGAAAACATTCTATGACAAATTCCAGTACTTCTCAGGGTTTAACACAAGTGATGCAGAAACGTTTTATTATAAACTGTTGGATAAAACAGGGTTGAAAACTATGCTGACAAATACTAAATTGATATATTCAGAAGCATTTTATGAAAAAATTATGACATTTGGTTTTGATTTTTGGAAAAATAATATTGAAACAACAACCATCTGGGGTACAAAAGATTGGCAGGTACAAGGCCTAGAAGCATTATTTTGAGCCTGCATGATCCCAGAACAAATAATGTTCTTAAATGACACAATTCACCAAACAATCTGTCTTGGTCTAGCTAAGATCAAAGACCTTAACAAACCGTCTGTTCCGAAGCCAATACCTGATAATGCAACAACAGAAGTTGAAATAGACGTATCTAAAATTTTACATCTAAACAGAACACATCCTGATTGGAAAAATTGTTAATCTGGCCTACTGACACGAATAACTGTCAAGATAGATTCCTGAACAAAACACAGGGGTTAAAAATGACCAGACCAGACCCTAGATACTCCCAGAGACAACATCCAGGGATAGTAACAACATACAGTGTAGGGAAGCTGTGCCTTGAATGGCTAGAAACATCCACACTGGCAGAAATTAAGCAACACTTAACTTTACTTAAAGATGGTGCTGACTTGCGTGATTTCATTATGGGACCACGCAAATAGCGTCAGAAACGCTTCACAGTGGCCAGCATCTATGTGGCATACAACGAGGCTTGGAAAGTAACTCAAATTGAAACAGCTGAAAAAATACGAGAAATTGATCGTATTAATTTGGAAAAATCACTTTCTGTTGTGGACAATGGGTTAATGACTCTGTCCTCCTGAATATATTCACTGGACAGTATTGTATCATCTGCCATCGATATAATAGATAAAGACTTGCTAGTGTTACAGCATGGCCAGTCGCAATTGCGTTCTATTGTACAGCTAGGCTGGACGCTGCAAAATCTTCGTTCAGGATATGTGCCATGGCGTTTAATCAACACAACTTCATTGTTTTCCATCTTTAACCTTACTGATAAACCAATCAGCTTGGCACAGAAAGGAGCAGACTATACAATCCTGAGCATTGAAAAACTTGAGAGATTACCATTGACAATGTCAGAAAGACCTGTCATTGAATGGATAATACACGGGATTATCACAATTCCGATAACAACTTTCCAATTTAAAAATTGCCTTGAGTATATACCGACTGGCCAGTATGAACGATTGGGTAAAGGGTACATTAAGTCAGCATGGAAATTACCATATACACACACATGCTACAGTGACAGCAACAAAAATGTATTTCTTAGTGGTGAAAATTGCAAACATTCACTAAGCGGTATACTTTTGTGCCAGGGTATTAATTTACACGGGGCCTGTGAAGGAACTTCAAACAACCTTTCATGCCACCAACATGTCACACCTGCAATGCAGATAAAGCCTTTCTTTAAGCAACTCTCTAACTGGAGTTACATTCTAATAACGGATCACAGCTGTTGTGGCTTGCTGCAAGGGAAAGCATATCTCGTAAGCGTAACTTCCATGGTCACTTGCTGTATACAAGCGTTGTTTCCAAACGGCCCTGAAGATTCCAAGACGCCGATTTGGCCTCCTTTGAATGTCTCTTCTATACGGATTGATACTTTAAGCAGAATGAAGTCTGTGCTTTTACAGACAACAGTGCCCATAACTTCATCAAAAGAAACGTATGATCTCCAAGTTGCAAGGACAACATCAGAGATACATGACCTTTTATCAACAAATTGCCCCGTGCATTTCACAGAAATGCTTAGCCAAATTCTAAATATGTCAGATGCCGTAGGTATCTCAGGCGTATTTAAGACGATTTTTTCGGGACTGTCAACACCATTCAAAGCAATCCTAGGAATTATTCCTAATTTTGTCCATTCAGTCTTTGGCGGCATACCCCTGACTTTGGGACTTGTAGCAGGCATTTTATTTTTGACCCCCCTGCTCCTATATGACAAGCCAAAACACAGACATGACTCCGGCAAGGATGGAAGAAACAATCCTAGCAGTACGCTACCGGGACCGCATAACTAGAGTCCTTGGATTGGCCAGGCTGAGAGATCTGAACATGACTTGGTTTCTTTCATTCAGACCTATATGGCAGACCTGCATCTTACCTGTGCTTCGATGTATGCTATGCGGAGAAGAATGTGTGTTAGACACCTGTCTTGCACTACCATCAGCATTACCAATGGATATCGATACTTTGCCTAGTCCTGTAACGGCTCACGCATCGTGTTGTCCCCAGCGGCTACCAATCCTGATGACGGTATTCATTGAGACTCCTGTGCTACGACTAGGTGGCGGCCGTGAAGCGATACAAGAAAGCAACATCACCCAGGTAAGGCCTTCTGTGAGCATTGCTGATCCAAACATCGATGATAGCAATCATTCTCACACCTGCCAAGTCACACCATTATCGAACTTGGTCGAACTGTCACCTGAATATGTAGACCTATTCTTTAAAAGCCTGTCTGATATGATGTTCTCCCCTGAACAACAACAATGATTTTTTGGAAATTCATTCCGGTGCACAGCGTACCCATGAACTCTGAATTTGGCCTTCAGTTTTGATCAACAAAAACTGCTGAAAAGCGTTTGGAAGTCTATTCCCCCGTCCACCATGATTTTTTTTTTTTTATTTGAACACTTTTTCAAAATATTTACCTTTTTTCTGGCACAAAAACCTTTGCTTAAAGTAGAAATATTCATAAAGAACAGAACTTCTATTTTTAGGTGTACCTAGAGACATAATAACTTTACCTCAGCCTCTAGCACATGTTACAGCAAATGCATTTATATGTGATGATATAATCTCGCCCTTCTTTTCTGTATACAGAGATATTTCATGTGTAATTTTTTCGCAAAATCGTTCAACTAATTACATATGCTATCATTTTGTTATGATTTCTATGCTTAAAAACGTACAGTACCTATATTTTCATGTATTTCAAATACGCCATTTGAAATGCAACATGTATTTTGGGTTGGGAAGTATTACACATGCATCTTATTGTTTAGTTTTCAGTAATTTGATGGACATAAATTCGTGGAGTGGGAGTCGTGTTCTATCTAGGACCCCGATCAATATTGTCACCTTATGCCCCAATACGGCTATAATCCATCCATACCCCTATAATGGCATAAACGATCAAAGCCATATTTCAGAAACTCGTCTCTGCATCTCATTACAGTAGATGACACAGCAGAAGCCACTATCTAAGATTCCTAGATTACACACAGAGTTCTTTCAACAGATAAAACTCCCAGCAACCTGGGAAAGCCCCGCTTGCTATGTTTTGATTAGTAATAGAACTCTAATGAGCACTGTAAGAACGACCGGTTCTTAGTGACATCTTTATTGACGTCGTACGTCCAAAAACTTCCGTCAAACAAGGCACCTTCCAGGTATAAATATTACCAACGTTGCCTTAAGCAAACACAGCGGTGGTGATCGAGAATACAGGAGCAGAACAGCTGTCCCTTGCAGAGCCCAGCAGATGCGAGAATCCCACGGACGCTGCCCCTCCTCCTCCTTAACGCGCTGAGAAAGGCGCTGTCTTTTCTCCTGCCGAGAAAATCCAGCCCCGGCATTTCCAGCCTACCCTTGCGGGTAACTGGGATATCGAGGCCTGAGAGGGGATATAAGACCTCCAACATTCTATTCCTGAGGTACAGTGTTGACTAAACCCTTAGAGAGAATTCTTGCAGCAAACCCTTGGCAAAACCAACTTAACTTAAACTGCTACTTACTTATTACCTTCCACGTATTAGGCTTAGGTCAGGTACACTGGGGTAGGCGTATCTAGAAGCATCAGTTGAGTACGTTAGTCAAATGTATATATGAATGTATATATTTTATTCATTTTAAGTATTGTATGGCTAAGAAACCATATCAATGCTTTTACAGTATTATTTTGCAATCCTCCTTTTACTGTACGCACTTTTTATAATAACAAGTCTTGCAATTGTGGCAATTCATTTCTCTTGCATGAGAAGAAAGACTGTTCAATAAATAATACCTTTTATTGAAAACGCCCATCTCTCTATTCTCTGCATCCTGGTGAGAGTAACTGTTACAACGCATAGCGCTTTGAGGTGCTGGATAGTGGTAAGTATAATTTTATATTCCAACTCCAGTCCCAGTGGACACTAGGGAAGGTGTTGGATATAAAATTAAACTTATTCCCTATCCTAGAGCGCCCCCCAGCGCAATGCGTTGTAATGGTATGCGTGGTAATGCCTGCGTTGTAATGGTAGTGCGTTGTAAAAAATGCGTGCTAAACATTGTATACCAAGTAATCTGCACAACTGACTGAGTGAAATAGCTGTCTATTGTTTCACACGACTCTAGAGATTGACTCTTATTCTAAGGTGCAAAATTGCCATGTTTATGCGGTTGTTGGAAAACTTAATCCCTTCTTGTGTGAGCCAGAGGAGCTGATCACTTCCTATTCAGTCAAGAAAGTTTCCAGTGACCTCTGAGCTAGTTGGTACAAACCCAATTTAGTTTAGCATAGTCAGTAGAGACCTGGAAGACCGCACTTCTACGTCTACACTGCTGTTTATGTTATTCCAATGCGCAGGGCCTATGGGGAAAATAGGAACTACACTGCAAAGGTGCATCTAGTTGTAAATATTGCACCTCAGACACCAACTCTTCAGTACACCTCTAGACCTGTGGTTACTTTGCCAGGAAGAAAGACTGCTTTGCTGAAACAAGGACTGGCATTTCTGCTGGACTGATGCACTAAAGAAACTGCTGTGCTTCTGTACTGCTCTGCTGCCCTCTTGCCCGGGGAAGATGAACTGGAGCTGCAACTTCATCTTGAGCCCAGGACTCAAGAGTGACTCCAAGGTCTAGTCTGCAGACTCCTGATCTGAGCCTCATTCCCACAAAAGGCTCTGTAACAACCTGAACCAGTCCTGGACCCAGCGGCAGCATGTTTCTGACTCCCCCAAGTGGTGCCTCTCAGGCCCTGGACCATTGATGTGGTTCACAGGTGCTGAAATTAACCTTTCGGGCTCTTTGCAAAAGGGCCCGTTTGCACCGAGACCTCATCGTTCACACCACAAATCAGCCTTAATCTCTGTCAGCCTGACTCTTCGTATTGAAGTATCGACCTCTCATTGAGACTGCCACAGCGATTCTCCAGTAACACCCACCTGCGACACCAGCTGGCTCCTCGTGCTTTGCTGACCACACCCTGCGACGCTCACTCTGTTATTTTCAGTCTTCTGATACGCAAACAGGACTCTTAGCACTTGAGAAGGTAAAACTTTAGCAGGACTAACCTGGGGCTGTATCCTACCTGCACTCCATTGCGGTTGGCATGAACATTTGAATTTGTCCCTAGTCCACCTCGACCATATTTCCCAAGTTGGTGTTTTGTGTTTTTTGGTGCTATATTCACTTTATTCTTTAAAAATTCAGAACTCCAGTTATACTGATTGGATTTTTGTTGTTTTGCTCTTGTTGTTGTTATTAAACTCTGCTCTATTCTATTAACATGTTGTGGGATCCTTTGTGTAGTGCTTTCACTGTTTTAATTTTTGAGGTGTTGCAAAGATGCTTTACACATTGCCTCCAAGTTAAGCCTGACTGCTCTGTGCCAAGCTACCAGGGGGTTGAGCACACATTAATTTGGGGTTTGCTTGTGCCTTACCCTAACAAGGATTGTGGTACTGCTTGAACAGGGCTCACACCCCAGTCAGCCAGAAACCCAATTTCTCCCAGTGCACATCAGTCTTGGTGACGGCACTGGTTCCTTGATAGTCCACACAGAACCTGAGTTCTGACGTCCACTTTTTCTGGTTGGCCTTAAGTGGCAGCACTGCTGGTCTTGCTCAGGGGCTACTGGAAGGCTAAATCACCCCCAGAGCTAATATCTTGGAAACGTCCTCCTGGATGCAGGATTTTACTTTATATATCAACTTGTGCATTTTACTTTTGACAGGTAAGCTGCTACCAGTGTCATGAACACACCACTGAATCTGTCCTGTTGTCAGGAAAACCAGTATGGCAAACTGGTCCAACAATTGGCATCAGTCTTCCTGTTGCTGCTCTGTCAGTGTTGTGGATAGCCCTACTCCCTGAACAGATCCATCTTTGACATTATGGGATGGGAGGTCCAAGAGAGGTACACTTTCCTTCTCTACTTCATCACTGACCATCCCCATGGTAATGTCTGCATGGTCAAAGTGAGGTTTCAGGTGGTTAAAATGGATCACCCTCTGGTGGTGTTTGTGTGTACCCTCGTTCACCAAGTATGTAACCTTATCTACCTTCTCAAGAACAATATAGGCCCCAAACTATTTGTCCTAGAGGCCATGGGCTCCACAACCCACACTTTCTGGGCTGGTTTTTCACCAAGATATCCTTAAGATCATATGTGTGTTTGACCAGTTCCTGTTAGCCTTCTTAATGTACTCATCAATGCAGGAGTGTACTGCAGTGTGTGATGTCTGATATGAGGGCCTTGAGAGGTTTTTACCACTCTTCTTAGACTGAACTTAAAGGACCTCTGATAGGGTACCATACAAAAGCTCAAAGGGGCAGATGCTCACTCTCTTTTGTGATATCTCCCTGTAGGCAAATAAAAGGCGTGGAAGTAGGACATCACACTACCTTTGTTGTTTCACAGACATTCCCATATACATGCCATTGAGGGTCTTGTTTAATTTCTCCACAAGCCAATTGGTTTGGGAATTTTAAGAGGTGGTAAACTTGTAAGTCATCCCACATTCATCTAATATAGCCTTCAAGTATGCAGACATGAAGGTTGTTCCCCTATCTGAGATCACCTCTTTGGCATATCCTACTCAGGAAAGATTCCAAGTGGGGCCCTGAACAGCAGAGGTATAGCCTTAAGGTAGCTAGTGGTGTGTTCACAACCGCCAAGATGAACTTTTCCTTGAGGTTTCCCTAGGGTCCCAACAATGTCACTCTCCACCAAATTAAAAGTCACCCCACCATGGCCAGTGGGATTAGAAGAGTATGGGGTGGCCCTTGTATCATGCCACTGGCTTGACAGATGGTGGAGCAGCGACAGAACTCCTTAAACTTTTCAGATATCTAGGCTCAGTGGAAGAGGCTGACCAACTTGTCCTAGGTTTTGGCTTATTCCACATGCCCTGCTAAGGGGGTAGCATAGGCAACACTTAAGAAGAATGCCCTGTAATGTTCTGGGACTATCAATCATCAGGTTGCCGAGATTTTGGACCCATAGCCTTGCTTGATGTGGAAAGGTGCACCCATGCTGAAATATTGGGTCTGCTTAAGTGTGTGTGCTCTGTCAAAAGGGCGTAAACGGGACGTAATGGAAGTTAGGGGAGCAAGGAGTGTAGAAAAATGGCCCATGTTCCCACAATAAAGAGGAAGGGTTGCTGAAAACATTCTCAAAACTTCCTACGACCCAGAAGGAATCTGACCCCCAAAGGGCACATCTGGAGTATAGACAGGGAAGATCCTATCCTGAGACATGCCAGAACTCTCTGAGTTGCAAAGTGCATGAGGACATACCAGGAAGGAATTATGCCAAGTGCAGCAATTGCAGAGAGCGGCCAACTCTGAAAGGCCTTCAGGCCAGGCTAAGGTTCAAGAGCAGGGGGTACACAGTGGAACCCAAAGGAGTTACTGGGAAGAAGGTGTGACAGTCTAAGCATATCCTAGACTTAGAGGTGTAAAATAGTTTCTTCTCCTTCTGCCCACCATACTTGGCTTTGGGAAATAGACCTTTGAGGCCCTTGTGAGAATCCTTTCTTTCTATCCCTGTTACGCCCCTATTTCCCCTGATTGGGGCTGAACCTCCTTTCTTGGGGTCACCCCCATGGTACTTCTGAGATACCCTAGTGCACACACACATGTCAGCTGCCTTCCCAAGCTGCCGGCATCAGTCAGCTTGGTCTCCATTAGATGCTGTGAATCTTTGTGCAGCCCAGAACTTTTACTGTAAGTAAAACATTTTTTTTTTTTAAGTAAGTAATGTTTATTGTTTAGTTAGTTAAAACCATAACAATTTAAAACAGGTAGCAACAGCACAATATTACGATAAGCAGTTATGATTTGATATGCTTTATTCGATTTTTGTATAAAATCATGAAAGCGTACAGTTACAAAATACAATCATAGTTAAAAAATTCATACATGTGAAGCACAGATTATCTACAGGTTAAAACACAAACATTTGCTCACCCTGTGAATGTAACTTTCCTGATAATAATATACTTTACAGGGTTCATGATGACAGTTCTTCCGTTTCATCAAAAGGGGATGTGCAAGGGGTTGCGGTGGTTAAAAATGTTATACGGTATTTCAAATCTGTTTGGGGCGGGAATACTACAATAAAGCGGTAAGCAAACTCCTCTACCCAGCCTGGTACAATCCTCAGTCATTGGCCTGGAGGCAGGGATATATGATGTGCTTGGATAGAAGTCATGTAGATCCCAGATGGATATGGGCCCATTGCCTTCTTTAGGTTGCGAAGTTCGGAGGTATGAGACAATGTTCCTACTCCTGAATCTTATTAGTATCAAGTCACCAGTAATGTCTTTCGGAAGGGGGCCCAGCCAACCCACTCTCCTCACGCTCACAATCCTGCCGTCAAGATCATAGGGCAGGGGTCTATTTTAAGATAGCCAAAACTGGACCTTATTTAACAAGTCATGTTGTCTCTCCGGTTTTCCCTTTTTCAGTTGCGGGACTCCCGAGAGGACGCATACAAATAGGGCTGCCTCTGGAGGTAGATGAATTCTAGAAACGCTGTTGCGCTCTACTCTGGGGACACATTTTTTCAATGTAGTGGGTTTAGGAGAGGCTTTAGAAATATTTGAGAGCAGAATGGTGGGAACTGGTGCTCGAGTTTGGGCAACTTTACTTTGAATGGCAGGTTTAGGCTTATTTGGAGTAGCAATAGGCAAGGGATGGGTAGGTATAGAAGCGTGGGTAGAGGTTAACAAATTAAAATTGATTTTTTCCTCAATCCCTGTCAATCTATCCCCCAAGATGTTGATTTTGTCAATTAGGGGGTGTATAATGGATTTGATCAGTTGTTCGATCATTGACAATAGGGCCTTCTGGGAAGACGGAGCTAGGTCGTCTAATTTTTCTGCCACCTCTGCAGTTTGGGGAAAATTGGTAGGGGGTGGAGTTAATATTGGGGATTCATTTTGTATTTTTTGTACTTTGGATTGGCTCTCATTATATTTATCCCCGTCATGCTTCCTTTTGTTAGGTGTGGCACGGACGGATACTATACATTGTGTGTTAGTTTTTGTAAATATAGAAAAGGGTTCCAGCACTCTCTCATTTGTAGTTAACGAACTAATGTTATTTGGTGGGGATGGTGATCCTGCAGGGGCATAGCTAGTCTTACACAGACTGTTTAATTCCTCCAACAGTGAGAGTCTACACACTGTATTGTTTGTATGAGGAGAGGAATGATTACAAGATGGACTGACTACAGGCTGATGGGAATTATTTTTATAAGTGTCTGTGCGCGAAGGTAACAGTGTGTTATTTATGTGCTTATCTAGCATCCTCAGACAAGTATCCGACCGAAGCTCAAGTTTTGTAACAACCCCTTTCTGGGTCATGATATGAGTTGGATGTGAATGAAGTGATAGAGTTTATTGGGCAAATACTACTGTCCAGTACATAATATCAATTAGTGGCTTTACCTCTCCAGGAAAACCAAGTGGTGGGGCCCGTCCCGTCCTCCTCAGGCCTCCTCAGGCCAAAGAGGGCCCGCCCTTTGCCTGGGCTTAGCCCGGCGTCACCCGCGCGCGTCCCGCGATGCGGAAGGGGCTCTGTCTTTTTCTGCACCTTCCGGGCTCGTCAGTGGGCGGGAAGGGGTGGAGAAAAAGCAGCAAAGGTTTGTGGGGGTTGTGGTCCCCCCGCTCGGCTGCCGCGTGGAGTTCCGGCCGCAACAGCAGGGGGGACCAGCTGCCAGCAAGGATGTTTGCGCCGACTGTGCCCTGCGTGATCAAATCCCCAGTTCCCCCGGTGAGTCCTCTTCCAGACAGTCGCCCGCTCCCCAGATGGAGCTCTGTCTTTTTCTGCGCCTTCCGGGCACATCAGTGGGCGGCGGAGCAAAAGCAGCAAAGGTTTGTGGGGGTTGTGGTCCCCCCGCTCGGCGGCTGCGTGGAGTTCCGGTCGCGGCGGCAGGGGGGACCAGCTGCCAGCAAGGATGTTTGCGCCGACTGTGCCCTGCGTCATCAAATCCCCAGTTCCCCCGGTGAGTCCTCTTCCAGACAGTCGCCCTAGATACCCTAGTGCACACACACATGTCAGCTGCCTTCCCAAGCTGCCGGCATCAGTCAGCTTGGTCTCCATTAGATCATGTGAATCTTTGTGCGGCCCAGAACTTTTACTGTAAGTAAAAAAAAAAAAATAATTTAAGTAAGTAATGTTTATTGTTTAGTTAGTTAAAATCATAACAATTTAAAACAGGTAGCAACAGCACAATATTACGATAAGCAGTTAAAAGCAGAAATTTAAGTATAGAATCATTTTGTTTCTTAAAGGTTCAATGCAGAAAGTTAGACCTCGTTTGCCCAGCTTCCGACCCTTTTAGCAAAGCTTTTTTAAGGCTTCAAGAAATTTGATCAGTCTGCCATGCAGTGGGGGTCTGAGGGGCTTAGGCACAACATTATTGCGGCTCTGCAGGATCTAATACCTCTTTCGTTGAAACTTGTCTTTAGAAAGATTACACGTTCAGCCCGCAGTTTTTTACATGGCAAATTATATGGATAAAGTCTTCTTTGTGATGATTGCACAGCCGGCACGATTTAGGGCCTGTGTGCAGCCAAGCTGGCTGCTTGGCCTGGGATGGTAGTGTTCCAAATCGCAGTGCCATAAGTTGTTTTTTTAAGTTTATTGAGTAAGTTTTGCATAAATAAGCCGCCAGTGCAAGGGACTTATAGTGGTTTATCACCATCCAGGCGTGCGACCTTGATCTTAGGATATTTTTGTCCAGTAGCAGTGAATGGTTTTTTGATGCTTTATTTACAACTTGTTTAAACGATTGGTACGGCAAGTTTTTGTTCCATATTTCCGTCGTACATGTGGCCAAAAGGGAAGAAGATTTGTCTTGGTTTAGTTCAGTCCAGATGGCCTCGTTGATTTTTGATGTAGCAGCGATACCAGGTTTTCACCGTCGCGTACATTCTGCCAACTTCTTCATTTGTAAGGCCGAATTCCAGCCGAACCTGGGCTGGGGAAGCTGACCTTGGAATCTGGAATACTTTTTTGTAGATGGAAGCTATTAGTTGGTTTAGGAGCTCTCCATCCTCGCCACGGAAGGCCGCGCTGGCATATGTTAGAGTTGGCAGGGTTTTTGCCTTGATTACGGCGAGCAAAGGTTTATGGGAGGGGCACTTCAGCTTTTTAGCTAATAGGCTGAAAGCAAATGTTAGTGCACTAGATCTTTGAGACATATATTTTTTATGCTCTGTAAGATTTCTTGAGTTGTCGATATAAAGGCCTAAGTATTTGTAGTTTTTTTACCTCTTCGAGTTGGATTCCGGTAAGCCAGATTGTCTGTTTTCTTAACAGTTTTTTCCAATCACCATAGTTTTTGTTTTAGATGTGTTTATTTCAAGTTTGTTTACTGAAATGTAAACTGACATTTCATTCACGCATCTTTGCAGGCTGATCTTTTTTGGCTCATTAGCACCACGTCATCCGCGTATGAGAGATGCGAAAGTCTCAGTTCACCAAGCTTTGGTGGATGGGAATTGGTACAGTCCAGCCTTTGAGAGAGGCCAGATAAAAACAAATTAAAAATATGGGGGGCCAGAACACACCCTTGTTTTAAGCCTCTGGTGGTTGTCAGCTTCCTTGAGAGTCTGGACCTATCACCTATCTTAATCCTTAGCCAGGTGTTTGAATAGAATAACAGTATGCCTTTTAAAATCCTTTCAGGGATACCCCAGGGTTGCAGCTTTTTCCACAGAAGATGGTGATCAATACTGTTTTACTGGTACTCCTCATTTGTAAGTCCAAACTTCTGCACAAGGGCATCCTTCAAGGGACAGTACAAGGTACCTCCACCTTTCTCTATTGTCAGGAGTGTATCCCTCTCCAGGGTACATAATTAATCCCACAGAAAAGCACCCCCCATTGATCTTAATCTACTGTGTGGATTATCAGTGCTCCTTCATAAACCATTTGTCAATGTTGTCCTCCACCAGAAAGCTAGGCACAACCCTCTTAAGCAAGGGAAGAGTGTGTGGTCACCCTGTAGACACCTCACCATTGCTGTCACCATCCTCCTTGGACCGCAGAACCCCTAGGACGGCCACCTTCTCCACATTTCTTTTTCTAGTGCCTACTTTTTCACCTCCAGGATATTGGCTGCCAATATGGCCTGCAGCTCTTCTGATGACTGCTTGCCTCTGAGATCCATCTGGCATTTTGCCAGCTCAGAAAGGCTTATGTTGGCAGAGCCGGTATAACTGCCAGCCCTGGAAGGTGCACCAGAAAATCCATTTTGAGAAAGGTGGTCCAATGCCCCTTCTTCCACCAGGATTTCATGATTTTTATCATCCTCAGAGGGGATCTGGGCTTGGCAGTCTGCCTTCATTGCATTAGGAACCATCTTTTGCTTCCTTTCCTTGCATTGGACTTTAATCTTCACCAATGTGAGGGTAGTCAGGGTTGCTCCAACTCCCTATTTGAATAAAAAATAATTTGGAAAAAATCAAAAATGACCCAACATTTTTGCTGTCAGTTCAATTTAGGGAGTTTTAATTTTCAACAGAACAGCTGAGTGGTCCTACTATAAAGAATTGTGTTGGATCCAACCACTGAACATCAATGTGAGAAAGTGAATAATTATTTGTTGTGGTTAGTAGTTCACCACAAGTAATTTGTTCATTATCTTTTTAGATCAAGCTAAAGGTTTCAGTACCTTAAACCTGAGCTCAATCCCTGGCAGCTATGGCACAAAACAGATAGGCTTAACTTTAGAAACTATGTAAAGAACTTAAAAGAGTAGCAAAACAGTTAAAAAGTTGAAAATATACCTCTAAAAATCCTACTCTACAAAAAAAAGTAGAATAACTTAATGAGCAAAATGGCACCCAAATGGCAAAAAAATCCAATAAGATACACCGGAGATGGGAGTTTTTAAAGATTTAAGCCAAAATAGCACCAAAAAGTGCAAAGATCCAATGACTGTCTTGGGTGCCATTTCAGGCCGTCCATGATAGATTGGACACACCAATAAAGTTCTGCCCTGTTGAAGGTTTAACCTTGCGATTTTTTTCTGGATGTCAACATCTTTCAGTGGGACAAGGCAGTAGGCTGTATCCAAAGAGGGTTCCACAACATCTGGTATGCATTGATGAGGTCCCAGTGAAGCCGTTTGGTGGGAAAAGGTCCAAGCAGGAAACATTTAAATGCTGTGCCAGGGGAGTCTTGTTGCCAGCTGGATACTATTGACTGCTGTGCCCAAGCAAGATATTTCCTTTCAGACTTTGGCTTTATTTCTGAGCTTAGATTACTCCATCAGGGCAAGGTTACATGCTTTACCTGAAGACTGATACATTTTCTGCAAAGTCCCAATGATGAGGATTTGTCAATTTAAAAAAAATTGAGCAGGAGAAACCTGAATGTTTAGCCCCTGGGTCACATCAGGTGAGTAGGTTTGTTTTGAGCCTCTAAATATATTTAGTCCAAAAACATCCCAGGTCTTTTAGGAAAGATGGGAGGAATACACGTTGGTTAGGTCTGGGCCCCAGGTTATCAATAACAGCAGATGGGGGTCAAGATTCACTCTTGCAGAATACACGAGCAGGGTCCAGGACATGTCCAGTTGCTTTGATGTGCAGGGTCATTCAGGAAATGGCCTCTTGCAGCTTATTGTCACAGTGTGACATATATAGGAGGTCAGCTAACTGACCCATGCAGTCCACTGCACAGCCCTTCAGCTCTCCCCAGAAATCTTTGTCTGTTCCTCCACAGGCCTTAAGTGTTCGGCAGAGGGTTCCAGGGGTTGCCACAATTATGCTTGGCCCTAGCTTGTGGGTGCAAGTGACTCCTGCCCCCTCCCTAAGCAATAGAGAAATTTTCCCAGGTTTACACCTAACCCTTTTGCAGAAGTCATGTGTGCCCTACTGCAAACAATTCCACAGCCACAGTTTCTCTCACTCACTAAATTAAAGATAGAGAAACCTTTCTCCCCTTGTGCATACCCTGTTTGCCCACTCAGCGGTGTGGGCAGGGTACGAGCAGTCTTCTCCTCCTTAGTCACTCCAAACCATTTCTGAGGACAGATCTCTTCCATCTGGGTGTGGTGCCTAGCTTACTTGAAGGCCCAAATAGAGGATTTCTGCAGGTGTGAGCTACATCTGTGTGTGACAGAGAGTCTCCTTTATGTAAATGTATTTGCTATGCACTGTCCAACTGGTCTTGCTGCCAGTGGAACAAAACACCACCCATCCCCATCGCTAGGCCTTTGCCTCTGCTCTGGGAGCAGTTTTAGCACTTTATTAGAGCTATTGACTAGCTGGGTTACAGCTGAAGGCAAATGCAAATTAGCCCCCAGTAGCTTCAGTCAGGGGAAATGTAACTTTCTAAAAGTCCATTTTCCATAATATTTATTTAAAATCTGACTGCATCAGCATGTTGAACACTTATTTTTCTAGATGGTCCCTAGCCTGAAATAGCAGAATTACTGTTTGATAATGCTTCCTAGTGCTTGTCTATGGGCAATTCAGCTTTCTTATAGTAAAAATGGCGTTGTGGTGTTAGTCACTGTAAGGACAAGTTAATTTTAAATTTGTACATGCCCTACATCTAAATACCATGCACCCTGCTTTGTGGGCCACAGACCTACATAGGGTTTTCTTATTAATATTTCAGAGAAAGGTTAACTCCTGTCCAAAGGGTTTATTTTGACTGGCTGAATTGTTGTTTGAAACTGTAGGTACCCGGTTGGTTACATTAGTTTATTAGTGGATGGCACGATGGTGCTGTAGTCTTTAGGTGAAATGCAACTTTCCAGGCCATGGGTGCACTGTAGACACCATATACTATTGAACTTTAGATAAGGTAAATATGGCAATGAGGTGTTAGCCAATGTAAATATTTTAGGTGTCAGATGCACTGTTGCATGGTTAGCAGTGTCCCAGAGCACATTGTCAAAAAAAACCAGCAGAATCAGTTAACAAAAAAATGGGGGTGATCTCTCAAGAAGAGGCACCTTCTCATAAAAATTGATGCCCTGTAAACGCACCTAGTGTACCTATTATTGTTAATACCTTTGTTGCCTTGTGCTAGACACTTTTACTGCCAAGGTACCCAGTAATCCATCAATAAACATTAAGATCTCTGGCCATGGCCAGTGGAAGGCACAAGAATTTGGCTATAGATAGCTTCGAAATGTTACTGAGAAGCTTTTGTTATTTGTGTTATTTCATATTCGCAATATAGAATGCTACACCTCTTGTAATGGAATGTTCTGGACTACACAACAACTTGGAACCCGGATATATATGTGATGCTTGTTATGGTACAAACCTTGTATCTGTAGAAAACAAATCTCACACAATACACTTGCAGGTGTACTCGAAGACTTTAAATTGTATTCTTCCCTTTCAACCTTTTAGATACAGTGACCATGTTAATTTGCAGCTCTAAAATGCACATTACACTAAACTTAGTAATTACCAGGCAGAAACCTGCACTCTTCACTCTTACTTATGATGTGACCTTGCAATTTGACATTATAGCTCCCAATATTCTTTCCATTAGAAAAGTTGTACTTCCAAAGTGCTCCAAAGCAAGGCTTAGGCTACACCCTGTCAGACACAGAGTTGACGGACTAACTTCCTGCCAGGAGAAAATACTCTCCATTTATTCATTAAGTGTTAGTGAAATTTGAGCCACTTATTTAAACCCTTTCTCAGAGGTTATTCTGTGGATTTCAGATTGATACCATGGATGTAATGCTTTGTACTTTGTTCTAGTACTTCGTTGTAACGCTTACCTTTAGAACGAGGGTGTTTGTATGCATAGTAAAGTCACCCAACAAAAGAGTGTGCTTTATTCCTGCTATTGTTGGGTTATTGTACTGTTCACCTCTGAATCAATGGATTAGTTGGCTGCTGCCATTCCAGAGTATTGTAAAGACAGACCTTGAATTCCTTTTTTGTCCTTGAACAGCCTTGAGGCATCTCCATTGTTGGAGTCTGGATTTCATATTCCCACCATAAAATAGTACTTCATTATAAAACAACCCAGGAGCCCTTTTTTCTATTTTTGTAGCACTGCTGTGGTTAGTCCTCATATGAGCCTACTGGCTCCCTGTACCTTTTTCCCTGAGCATTCATTGTTTCCATAGATTGTAGGTTCATGTTAGCTGCTTTTAATATGTAGTCTACACCCCTGTAGGTCCATGTGAATCTCCCTGCATATTAGTTCTGATCAGTGGTGACTCCTTTACTAAGGGACAGGAGTGTCGCCCCACTGCTCAAAAGGAAAAATAAAATTATAATACTGTGTCATTATTATCCTTTTATTTTTCCTATTGTAGTCACGGTGGGGCTGGCCAGAGCAGGAGGAGAGTGGTTTGCACATGGCTGCTTGGCAAAGTCATGCGCTCTTTTCATCTCCCTCACCAGACTGTAATGCACAGCCTGGTGAGGAACATGCACAGACTCCAATGGCTGCCCGAACCATGGCGCCCAGACCAAACACAATGCTGCATTGCTGCGTTGGGATTGGCTAAAGGGAGCCGCTCAGACTGAGGCTACGAGGACTGTCTCATGAAGATTCCCCTGATGAAGTACCTATCAGAGGTACGAAATGCATTGGGAAATGCCTTATCTATTCAAATGGATTTATGAATTTATGGATGTATAATCATGACATACTTCAAGATGTGAATTTCAACATTTGAGAAATGAAAATAAATTGGAACATGACCCAATAACAACAGATTGATTATTTATTGGTCATACATGATCTAAGAACCATACAGATCGCAGCGTCGATCCGAAACAGCAGCGCCCAGAGGGTCGTTCCTAAACTAAAGGGAACGCTTTATGTTATTTGTACAAACACACCTGATGTTCGACTAGGTGATACCTCCGTGGCACGCGTTATCCGCACTATTGTTCAGACTTTTAGCCTGTGCCCAACCGCCCCCCCTTGTTGTCTCTTTTCATCTCCCTCACCAGACTGTAATGCACAACCTGGTGATGAACATGCACAGACTCCAATGGCTGCCCGAACCATGGCTGCCCGAACCATGGCGCCCAGACCAAACACAACGCTGCATTGCTGCGTTGTGATTGGCTCAAGGGATCCTGGAAGCCCAGGTATTTCCTGCTGCTGGGGCTGACAGGAAGAAGGAGGAGGACGGAGGAGAGGCAGTGGCTAGCTTTTCCATGGTAAATATTTTTTCTTTTTCTTTTTTTATCCGCTGCAGCACCACCCCCATCCAGTGGCAGCTGCCACTGGTTCTGATCCTATCTATTCAATATTTTGCAGTCTAGTTTCCCTTTGGGTTTTAGCCCCTCTGCTTAGCTACAGATGGTGTTCTTTATTTCACGTAAAGTCTCTTGCTTATTCATTGTTCCCTTGCCTCTTTGTGTTTCTGTGTTCTGCTTTAGCACTAAGACCAGTCATGCTGTCTCTACTTGTCACTGCTTATGTTCCTGTGCTTAGTTTTAGCTGTAGCTACACTGGGAATGTGTCTCAGGAAGCATTTTTATTGATATTGCTTCTTTATTCATTCATTTAGCTTGTATAGCTCAAAAGGTATTTGTTACAGTTACTTCCTCCCACTATGAAAGCCGCAAGAACAAAGCACGTCAAAGATGGTCTTACTGGACGTAAGAATACCCAGTAATCTTCAACCACAACCTGTATGGTCTTAGGTGCATTCTAGTTGCAGATCTAGTCTTGTGCATTCTGTCTCCCAGTGATCTGTAGTGGGGTACAACAGAGTATTAGCAAACTTCCCATTTTTTGATGCAGTGTATCTCCCATTATGCTTTTTTCTAAACTTGGTTATGAGGTCTCTGGCTTTTATTAATATTGTATGTCAATGTAGGCTTAATTCCATGACATCAGTCTTTTAACCAGACTCACCATCCAGTGAGACTGGCCCTAACACCATTGTGTCCATTGTGCCCATAGAACATGTCACATTTGCTGCAATTGCCCTCATCCTAATCAGTGTCAGTAATCGCAGTCACTAGTAAGTGTTCGCCCAAACATCTTTCGTCCCGAGTCTCCATAATGCAACATATCCACTGGCATAAATTCCGATCTATACCCCTATATCACAGTCAAATGCTCCCGTTGCCACCAGTGCCAAGAACAAAGAGACTTAACATGCTGGTTCTTAGGTTGCTTCTGGTGCCAATCCGTTCATTGGCTATATTGATCATCACCATCACTGCCAGCGCCCCAATTTAACATTGTTTGAAGGATCCACCATCAGGTACAATGACTCTGTAACACCGCCCAGAGTCTCTTTCAGCACCGTTCTGTCTGTGCTCATTCATTGCAAGTACAGCAATTACAAGCAACTGTTGGAGACTGCTGACCATTGAACTACAATGGCAGTCATTTGATGTGACGTTAAGTCATTCCTTGACTAAGATTGAAATACTTCACACTACCTCATTGATTTGGATATGCATAGATGCACACGCTATTTATATATCAAATAAAAACTGTGGCATTCTCTATATATCCAATGTGAAATCTGGTACTTTCTTCTTTTAAGCTGGAAATGCTACTATGAGATAGGAATCCAGCCATGTATTCCCTCAAAAGAGTAATTGAAGCGCAGCCCAGATGTATCACTTTTCAGATTAAACTTCCAAAACATGTCCGCGGCCCAAAAATCATGTTCAGTGAGCGTCACATCAAAGGATGCCTTTTGTTTAGGTCTGGTTTTTGACGAGATTACATAATTAATCGCACTTCAAAGAATGTCTAAAACAGAAGCAGTTTGGGCTCAAAGTCAAAAATGGTATCCAATTTCAGTACCATTTTTGACAACCTCTTCTAATTGCTTTAATCATTAAAATGTTTTTTTAGGCAGCCAATCAGTGCAATTCCTCTCCTTGCCTGCACTTCTAGTTACAGGGATGTATTGACGGGCGTTAGATCAACGAGGAAAGCCTGCAAAAAATGGAAACGAAAAAAAGGAATTAGAAAGCTAACTTTGCAAGTAATAAGTTAAGTAACAAATGAAAAAATCACTGAAGGAAAGTTAAAAGGAAACCAGGCAACTCCCCTTTAACAAGTAAAATAAAATAAAGAAAATAAATAAATCAAAACAAATCTAAATCAAGTAAGTACAAATAAACAAAATAAAATTTTAGCTGAAAGTGGAAGGCAGGCACCAGCCTTTCATGTATGTGGGCATTACTGGGCACCATTTTAAGGCTCGTGGGGAGATAATCGAATTAGGAGGCAGAGTCAGAACTCACCAAAAAAGAAGCTAAACAGTAAGGGAGGGGAATCCGGATAGTTTCTAGAATTCACAGGGAATTTTTAAAACCTCACACAACACTAGCTGTAACATTGATTAACACAAGTAATGTGTGTTTGTTTGATTAAATACCACACATTTATAAACTATCCTAAAGGAAATATGCATGATATGATGATCAAATTTGAGTTTGAAATTGTCATTCTTTGCAAAATGTCTCATTTGGAAATTGGACATTGCCCGTCTGTTATCAGAGTGAATTAAATGTCCTTCATCAAATGCCTTTACTCATACTTCAAAACTCCCGTCGGAATTATAGTTCATGCTCCACTAGTCCCAGCTACTGGTCCTTAACACGTTTTTTTTTATTAAGTGTGATTTCAGAAACCTTCGTCTACCATCCTAAATTTTCGGTCACAAAGGGTTACTGGTCTATATATCTTCAACATTACATTTTACGACTCAATTGAGGAGAAATCTGAATTTCTAGGTCTCAAAATTATCCGTTATATTATAATTTTAGATTCATGTAGAACGCCAAACTTTGTGGACATGAATTCTGCTGCTTGTTCTTTTGAGTCAACACTCTTATTCAGAAAGTAATGCTCCGCAATGATTCTTATTCTACTAATGTGGATTGGGACCTTCGGTCGACATTCCATGTGGCTCAAGTTTAGTCCTTTCATGCATTTATGCATTCCACGACAATCTGACATTACATTTCGGCACCTCAGACCATTTTCTAGAGCCCTTTTGTTTGGTATTAGCTACCCAGTTATGATTGCACACACTGCGATCTTAAAACATACTGACTGTGCATCTTCGACTGTAAGAAATAATTATTGCGTCTTTCCCTAACTTGTTTAATTTCAAGGTTAAGCAATGTATACAAAATGAATAACTAAGTATTAGTAATGAAAAATTAACAGACCGCCAGATTATCTCATCTCAACCAATCCAAGCATGCTAAGTACGACATAGCATCAATGCACACTAATTTGGAGTTTACTCTCATCAAATATATTTTTGCAATAAACAAATCAGTTTATTAGACCATTTCAGTCCACTTATAAATATAACCATAAGTAGACCTAGTTAAATATATACTGTTTTTAAAAAAAATATTCATGCTTATTATACCCGATCATGTCACTTTTTTAAAAAAGACATAGCTAAAGTTACAGCAGTTTCAGTAATGTACTCAATTCAATAGTATTATAATCAACCATGTTTGAGAAAAATCACTGTTGTTTTTAGATAGCTAAAAACGCATTACTCTATTCCAAATCTAATCAAACTTCTTATAATCTCAATTTGTCATTGCGTACAAGCCCTCAGAATTCAGAATGAACCATACGAAAAGGCATACATTTTAGATCCTAAATCATTGGTATAACATCATGAGGTTCCTAGCGAATTGCATGCCAACCATCTTCTATACATCACTTACTCCAGTTCCAATTAGGGAAATATGTCTCTACAGTCACACATTCTTATTTCTGCAATCCTTTAGGGGATCTTCCAAATCTTAAACATAACCCCCGCACAATTAATCAAATCTTCCATAATCTTATACCTAACATGCTTTGGACACCATTTTAATAGTGAGAACACAAAGGTAAGTCTGAATGTTTCTCTAATAACATAAATTATACTAGAAAGTAGAGAACTATTAAAGTAATGTTCAACCTGAGGAAGTAAATTCTGAACAGAGTAGAACATGAACAGGGCTTCACAAGCAATTTCATATTTAAGGTGTGTTTACCAACTGTATAATGTGGACAATTACAGTCAAATTAATCTGATATGACGCATCTTACTGTGTAAACGAAATTGGAAATTGTGCTCTCAATTTTACCAAAATATGTTGTTAGACACTAGTACGAGACAGTGGAAATCGGAAAGATGGAAAGGGGCAAAATCAACGTATTAAATATGGCTATTCAATCAATTATGAAGATAGACAGAGTTTTCCAGCATCCTAAAAGCACATCAAACCTTTCTCCAGCAAAGGAAGAAAGGTGTCTTCACAAAATCCCCCACTATTTTGGTCACCAATAATTCTAGCAACCCTTGTGGATAATATCCTTTAATTTAAAATTGATACTATAGTAGAGAATTAAAAAGTAGCGCGCCCACCTTCCTTACATTTATTCGGTATCCTCACATATCAATAAATTATTTAATTGGCTAAGATGTCAAATGAATATTGACTCTTTCCGCCTCCAAAACAATACTATGTCATCTGTGTAGAGGTTATGTGCTGTTGACAGGCCACAAAGTGGAGATCTACGAATAGCAATTGGCAGGTGTTCAAAAAACATTGAACATAATGTAAGCAAATCGAAAATAAACAACTACAGATTGACTCTGCACCCGAGAAGAGTAAGTATTACTTATATAAATGTCCTAGTACAGCTCATTCAAATAAATAGAGAGATATATCACAAAAAATAGCTTCCCAAACGAGAATATCAAACAGTTGTGTATCTTGATTGTAGTTATAGTAAATCTTTTATTGTAAATCACTTGTCCTTTTTAAAATCACCACACAATTGCTTGCCAATGCGTTTCATCCCTCTATATACCATTAAAGGCTCAATTGTGCCTATTGTATTTTACAGAATAATACTTTGAAGTCACCTGAACATACCTAGCCACTGGACGATACTGTTGTTTGAAATAGGCCATTAAACACACAGATTTAATACGGATAACAGGGATATTTTCATCCGTAAGTGACCTTATGTGTTCAATATTTTAGATATTATTCTTGCCCATTGTGCGGATAGACTCTGTCACAATATAAACTTTAAGCTTCTGTGAGACACGGTTATTATACCATTTTCTGACATATATTACTATACTCTTTAGTTTTTATAATAGGGATCACATGATATAAATTTGGTCATTTACCCTGGATTATCAAAACAAAATCATAAGGTATTTAACGTTTGTGACTTACTCTTATAATATAAGAACGTGATATACATATATAAGAGGTGGCAGTGCAGCTTCCCTTTTTTCATATTTTTTTCAGTGATCTTGTAATTTGAAATAATGGTTACCCTCAAAATCTTTGTAATACAAGATCAACTTTCTGGTGTCTAGAGAGAAATACATATATAATATTGACAACATTAAGACCAATACAAGTAAATCATGTAGAAGTAAGTAGGATAAAGTAGGGATTTACAAATACATCATAATGTTAAAGTGTACCCATTTAGAGATCAATAGTGATATAGGTACCTGCTTTTTTGGTTTTATTTCCTAAGGAATGATAATTGTATGAGGTGCCAATGGCATTGATTTAAGTATAGGTGGGACCTTGTACCCATGTATACAGCTGTTCAATCTCGGCGGAGACCAACTTGCAAGGACATGTATTATCGATGATTCGATTTGTGATCTGAAAATATTGGAATTATGTATTAACAATGATAGTGTCCGTTGAGATTGTCAAGCAAACTATGTATTTAGCCAATTGTGGTTGTTTTATAAATAGAAAGATGTCTATGATGAGTTGTGCTATAATAATAGCTTAATTATATATGATTAGCAGGTTAAAAATAAAGTAATATTCAAACATGTATTACTGTTGCACCCTCTGGAGTGGGAATAGTAATTTTTACCCCTACGCTATCCAGCGCTTTCCCTACTGTTGCACCCTCTGGAGTGGGAATAGTAATTTTTACCCCTACGCTAACCAGTGCTTTCCCTACTGTTGCACCCTTTGGAGTGGGAATAGTAATTTTTACCCCTACGCTATCCAACGTTTTCCCTACTGTTGCACCCTTTGGAGTGGGAATAGTAATTTTTACCCCTACACTATCCAACGCTTTCCCTACTGTTGCACCCTTTGGAGTGGGAATAGTCATTTTTACCCCTACACTATCCAACGCTTTCCCCTCTGTTGCACCCTCTGGAGTGGGAATAGTAATTTTTACCCCTACGCTATCCAGCGCTTTCCCTACTGTTGCACCCTAATTCCCTAATGTGTGACCGTCTGGACCCTGTCCATTGCGGACGCTCCCACACGCTTCCTGCTTGCAGACCCCGAGCGTGAACCTCCTTCCAGCGCTGCTGAGAACTGCTTGTGGTATCGTTAGGATTGCAATTGCTGGCGCTTTCTACCTTAACTAGCGCTGATTCACGCCCCCTGATTTGCGCATTTGTGAGCTTATTGTTATTAATCGTGGTATTTTCGCCGAACTGAAAGTGCTGCTTGTTACTGCTGTTTTCTATAGCTTTTTCGCCATTTGTTTATTGCCTTTGGAACTTCTGTGCCCTTTGCCTCGTCCCACGTTCCACCCCCATTCCATTTGGTGTGCAGTCTCCTGGCCCGCCTACCCTCCCCGATACCGCCTCCCAGCTGCCCCTCCCACCCACGAATACCCAGCTGACCTCCCCCCTCCCAGCGCTGTGACCGTCTGGACCCTGTCCATTGCGGACGCTCCCACACGCTTCCTGCTTGCAGACCCCGAGCGTGAACCTCCTTCCAGCGCTGCTGAGAACTGCTTGTGGTATCGTTAGGATTGCAATTGCTGGCGCTTTCTACCTTAACTAGCGCTGAGTCACGCCCCCTGATTTGCGCATTTGTGAGCTTATTGTTATTAATCGTGGTATTTTCGCCGAACTGAAAGTGCTGCTTTTTACTGCTGTTTTCTTTAGCTTTTTCGCCATTTGTTTATTGCCTTTGGAACTTCTGTGCCCTTTGCCTCGTCCCACGTTCCACCCCTATTCCATTTGGTGTGCAGTCTCCTGGCCCGCCTACCCTCCCCGATACCGCCTCCCAGCTGCCCCTCCCACGCTCCGCCCCCTATCCACCATTTAAGGCAGATGCCCCAACGCGCAGCGTCCTCGCGCTACGGCCACGCCGAAGGTGCGCCAAAGGTAAGCCCGTCTACGCCCGTCCGCGCCTGGACCGCGCCCAGCGCCAGACCCCCTGGTCCTCGCACCTCCCAACTCCCCCGCATTACATACGATGCCACCACCCTCCTAGCCCTTAACCCCAGCCAACTCCCCCACTGCGTCCAAGCCACTCCTGGACACACCCATGGTCCCTTCTCCTGCAAATCCTGCAAGTTCGACGGCAGCAACATCAACTCCTCATCCACGGACACAAATCAGATATCTGACTCCAACCACCTAAAATGCATCCTGCTCAACACCCGCTCTGTCCACAGACACGCCATCGAACTTTGGCATCTTCTAGACACCATCTCTCCCGACGTCGCCTTCCTGACAGAAACATGGATGAACGCCTCATCAGCCCCTGACATCACCATTGCCATCCCGGAAGGCTATAAGATCATCCGTAAGGATCGCACCGACCAAACAGGAGGAGGCATCGCTATCGTCCATAAGAACTCCATCCGCATCTACAAAGAAGATAAAAATGAAAAAGGAAGAAAAAGAAAATATTTCAAGTTACAACATATCCAAAAGGTCATATGCCCCTCTGCTCCCAGTCACCCTGTTGTAATTTGGCAGCGATTAGGTTAGCATTAGCAGAAGCCATCCTGTATTTAGAGGCTATCTTGTCCGTTTTGTGGAATCCATTTTGCATTTCTGTCAGCCATTTTGTTTGCCATGTGCTACCATGTGCTCGCCATGTGCTCTGTCCTACCTTCCTGTTAACTGCTCTTGAAATCTGCCTAGAGACGAGATACATTTAGCCTTTTCTGCTTCGCACATGCTCAGTTGAGCTTGCAGCTGTCCCCAGTCTGTAACTGTCAGGATGTGTTCACCAGAATTAGCAACTGTTAGCTTCTCTCACTTGTTGACTGTGCATTTTCTGTTTGACCTTCTTTGTACCTAAAACCAGCATTTTGTACATGTACTGCCTTCATTTGAGCCCCTGTGTGGGTATAAAAGGACCAACCTCCTTCCATTCAGTGTGCTACTTCATACATTACCGAAGGGTGCTGTGTGAATGTAGTTCCACCTCATGAGGTTTAATAAACTCTGTATTTTCTATTCCAGCTTCTGTGCCAACTTCTTCCTATTGGTCTGAGGATTCTGTGCAGAGAAGGGAGAACCCCTAGCACTGGTAGACCTTGCTGAGGCCCACTACCTCATACCCGAGCAGAAGGCAATGTGTCAGTCCACCTCAGCAACTGAACAGTTATTGTGCCATTCACATTTGACTTCCACCCAGCACAGCATACCTCATGGGGCAATGGGTGAGCACACGTTATAACTTATAAGTTATTCAGTCATTCACAGGTTCCTTCTGCCTACCACATCAAAGAAAAGTGTCAGTCCACTTGAGCGATTGATAAGTTATTGTGCCATTTACATTTTTATTTTACCCACTAACATTCAACTTGGGGCATAGGGTGAGCCCACTTCGAACATTAATCAATTAGTCAGCCATTCATATTTTTCTTTCACCCAGGGCAATTTGTGATTCCAATACCGCCATTGATCACTTATTGTGCCATTCACAGCACATGAGTTGAGCAGTCAAGACCTCTTGTATATACTTTAGTATATACTTTAGTATATATACTTTAGATTAGATTGGGTGCAGCCTGCATCCACACTAAGGTTGCCCGCTTGCCCCCCTTATTCACTCTTATCTCATCTGCTCCTTATCACTTGCCACCTGCCATTTGTAGCTACAATCTGTGGTGTGCTTCATATTGCTTTGCATCATCTCACTACTTCCTTGCCTCTCCATTTGCCACCAAAGCAACTATCGGAGGACAAGGCATTGGTACTGGAGATTGGCACTGGAGTTCTGGATATAAGGCGATTCTCAGCCAACTGGTAGCCAGCCTTGAGCTCCCTGGAGGACCAAATTTCAGGCAGCAGCAGCAGCAAAAGTGATTGGTTTATTAATTTACCACTCAATGTATGATTCACTATTTTGACATGTCATACCACACTCTGTTGTAGTTGTGCCTCAGGTTTGAACTGTCCCCACTTTCGCGTTCTGTAAGGAGGAAGACACCTCTTTTTCTACAAAGTAGATGTTGTGAGGTCGGAAAGGAGCGACCACCTTTCTCTCCTATTAAAAGGAATGGAAAAATTAAACAATCAACAATTCTAAATAAAATTTTAAAAAAACAAGCAGGCAAAATCCAGTCTCTCAAATCATCTATGGTTCGTATATTTGGGAAACCGGCAAAGTCTCCAACAAAATTTGCTTTCATGAAAGATCCAACTGGAGCCATGCTAACATTATTAACTATTTCACGCGGTCTCCAAACCCCAATTAAGCCAATGAATGACTCAAGTACAACATTCCTTATCCGAGGAGTAAGGGAACCCGGCCAGTATGAGCTGGAGGTGGATCTAAGGTCAAATTCAACTGAAGAATTAGGCAACCAGTGGGGTCAAATAATGGACTTAGAGCTGCTAACTATTACCCTAACTACACATTCGCAACAGGAGGGGCAATTGGCGGGATATACTCAGCAACTACAACAGGGCTACCAATGCCAATCGAAATGCAAGTAAACATAAGAAAATTCAACGGTTGTGGGGGTCCAACTAATCTGGCCCAAACAACTCAACTCCAGCAAGAAACTCCAAAAGAAGGGGTCAACTGGGCTAACACTATAAAGGATGATAAAATGATGCCCAATTACCAGCAATCAGATTTTAATCTGACTACAACAAATATTGTCCAAAGGTTGGACCAGAAGAACTCTAAGCAAAATAATGGGTGTCAAAATAATATGGATGACTTTAACAGAAAAACAGAAACCTTGCAGCGTTGGAGTACTCCCTATCAAAAAGATGAACTGAATAGTAGGCTACAATTTACTGGACTATGAGATGAGGGGCATTATCAGGAAAGTCATGTAAGTAGAGCCTACAAAGGACAGTTATTTATAAATGGGCAAAGTCAAAGCCTGGGAGTACAAGAAATAGAAAACTGGAATTCTGGATCAATTTGTGATCTATATTTTAGAACCTTGCAACTAACACTAAGCTTTTACACGCCATTCCAATAAAATGTAGCTGCAAATAGATCTCTTGAGTGCTATGGCATCCTCTGTAGCCGGAATTGACCCGCAGATAGCAACATTAAACAATCTAATAATAAGGGCACACACCCAACCACTATCTTCTTATACAGGGTGCAATTGTGCCCCATTAATTAATAAACTGGCCACAATTCCAGATGTTTTAAAAACAATAATTGATGATGTGAAAGGAAATGTATTCAATGTTGGAAATCCAGACAGCCAGAGTGATTTCTTACCTAATGATATGATAAAAAGTAATGATAATACTATAGTTAAAGAAAGTTTGAAAGATCCAACAGCCAATAAAACAAATGATCAAGCAGTGAAAATTCCACGTTCACCACAATCAGCATCTTTAGAGGCATCACCAGAAGTTCATTTATCCTAAAGACAAAGGAAAAAACAACATAAAGCTAGAAATAACATTTCAAAAGTAACAAAAATGTAATTATCTCGGGAGTAGAGAGAATAAATAGAGGAAATAATCAAGAACAAACATCAAACCAGGAACAAGATATCGAAGAAATGTTACCAGCAAAACCTTTCTATCCTTTGTTCAATTAAAAATTGTAAGAAGTACATGCAATCACAAAAAACAAAGTCATTAATGATCCACTATATAACACAAAACAGGTAGATAAGGAAAAAATCAGCTCTCAGGTATGTCATATGTTGAAGAATTAAAGAAACGGTAACAAGTAAATTAGCGCAATTAGAAACAAAAACATCAAAAAGGGAGATCATTAAAATGGCTCATGAGAGAAAAGAATTGCCAGAAAACCGTAAGGATAGACTCCACAGGACCAGGGAATTGAGGGAAAAAAATCCACTCAAACAACAAATATGGTCTCAGGAACTATGTAAACACATTGGGAAGCAAATTGAGTGCATCACGAAAAAGACGCAAATCTTTTACAACATAATAAGATGAAAAATCTTAGTCAAAAAGAGGGAGCAATACAGGTAATTTTTATGCCAGAATATAAATCTAGGGGTTATAACAATATCTTGAATCGAGGAAAGATCTTAAAATTGTGTAAAGCAGTACCATTATTGCAAAGAATTAGAAGTACTGAAATAGAATCAATTGAATTTCTAGCAAGTAATAAATACAATCAAGAATCAACACGGGTAACCTAGACAACACCTACCGCTGCTGGTCTTATTATACAAAATTACAATCTTTTTTTGGACTGGGAAATAAAAGTACCAACCCCACTCCAACCCTCTTATCCTAGTCCATTTATTCTCACCAAAAATACAAAAAATGAAGCAAAAGAGATCGGAAAATACCCAGATATACTCAATACTAAAAAATCTGATAGTTATGACAAAAGGGCAAGCCTTGAGAGTAGTAGAGGAGAACAAAAGTGATCCATGTGATACCGTAAAGTTTGGCTGGTTGACTGCAGCTCTACATAATGTCAGGAAGGACTGCCGAATTGAAACTGATGTGCCTACAAGGGGGTCAACAATCCCAATTGATAGATTAGAATATGCTCCTGGAATAAAAAAGGCGCACAATCAAAGATCCAGAATGAGCAATTACCCTCCCTGTCGGACCATTTTCAAATGATCTGCCTACAAGAGACCTGGGCAATTGTACCTTTCAGGTTAGAAGATTACAAGGGCTACTATCCGTTGGCCAGGAAAACAAGTAAAAATGGCAGATCCTGTGGGGGCTTGGCCACTTTTATTTCAACAGAACTAAATATTGAGAGTGAGATGGATGCTCAAAGTCTAAAGGACTGTTTGTCAGAATACGCTACAAAGAACAAAAGATAATTAGATACCTTGTAATAATTAATGTATATATTCACCCTGACACCGGATCACAAAGAACAATGGTTAGCAACCTGACAACTATGATATTGCAGCAATTGGATAGAGTTAAACTTAAATGGTATAAAGCATGAAAAATATATGACACTTCCCGGAGACACAACAACAGTACATTATAAGAAACTTTATTGGTCGGAAAATATGAAAGATTCATTTGTAGCCAATGCACAAGCAATGGCACAGACATATTTTGAAGAAGACTTCTCTAATGCTATTGAAAAATGGTCCCTCTTTACAAAGAAATAATCTTCAGTCAGTCCCAAAAAAATTGTAATAAAGGGCAGCAGAAAAGAAAATCACTGGCAGTGGTTACGATACGATACGAAAATGCTTTATTCGATTTTTGTTTTAAAATCATAAAAGCGTACAAAAAAAGACAGTCTTAAAAATAAATATATACATTCAATAACAATATAACTTCAAGTAAAAAAGACATATCCCCAACCTCAAAGTTCAGTAGTGTGACATGTTATTCAAGCGGTTTATCCCTATCAGGAGTAAAAATACACAAAATTGTCCCTTAAGGTGGGACGACTCAAGAGTTGCGACAGTTGTACAATGGATCAAATCTATTGGAAACAGAGAAACTAATACCACTGGGTACCTGGACTCCCCCTCCCAGCGGGTGGTGGTAGGCTATTGTTTGTCTTAACCGGGGGATATTTGGCGTGCAGGGATAAAAGTTGAGTAGATCCCAAGTGCGTATTGGGCCATCTCCTTCTTGGGGCGGACAAGATCTTAAGTATGGGGCGATGTCCCGGTTCCTGAATTTAACCAGTACCAAGTCCCCAGGAATGTTTTTTGGTAGTGAGCCCAGCCAGCCCACCCTTCTCACACTCAGGATTCCGCCATCTTGATCCGGTGGTAGGGGTCTATTTCTTCCCATCCAAAATATGACTTTGTTCAATAGGTCCTGCTGTCTTTCAGCTTTTCCCATCGCAAGTGCTGGTACTCCTGAGAGGACGGACACATATGGCGCAGCTTCTGGCAGAAGGTTTATGTGTGGTAGTTTGCGTACTGTTTTAACCTCTGAGGGCCTTGATAAAGCAGATTTGAAAGGAGCTTTGGAAGCGGTTGAATCTGGGATTTTAGGTGGTTGTAATGTGGCTTGAACGCTTTTGTGATTGGGAGTTGGCTTAGCTGTTGGGAAGGTAGTAGATGGTTGGGATCGGTTCGATGTTACTGAATTATTGATAGGTTTCAGGATAGCCGTGATTTTGTTCTCTAGACCCGAGAGCCTTTCCCCTATGGAGTTAATTTTTTCTACTAGTGGGGAAATGATGGTTTTAACAAGTTGCTCAATCTGAGTCAATAGAGGAATCTGGGGATAGGGTATTGAATCATCCAGTTTGGCATCAGTCTCCATGGTGATAGGGGGATTATTAACAGGTAATGCAGGGCTTACGGATGGTTTATGGAATTTGGATTGATTCCCTTCGGCATTGTCCTCATCATGCTTTCTTTTGACGGGTAATTGCTGTGAGAGTACTGAGTCTTGTGTGTTGTCTTTGTTCAATAAAAAGGGGGATTCCTGTGTACTGCCTTTAGTACTTAGAGTACGGGTGCCTTTGGCGAAAGAAGGTGATTCCACTGTGACATACTTAGTATTGCATAGACTGTTTAGTTCATCCCACAGGGACAGGTTATGCACTCTTGGGGAAATTTGTGGTGGAGATAGCGTCCTAGATGGAGAGTAACAAGGACAATTTTTGTCTATCACAAGAACAGTAGGCAGTGAGCTTGTGCTAATCGTGTGGTGCTTTTGTACCACTTGACCTGGGCACCCCTGCGCAGCTAAGCTTGTTCCCCCCTTACAGGACATGATCAGAGTAGAAATAGTAGAACTTCAGAAATAGTCAATTAATATGTGTGTACACTCTACCTCCTCTAGCAGTAGTGACAAGGGGGCAGGCCTGTCCTGTCCCCTTCTGTCCACGGAGGGCCACAGAGGGCCCGCCCTTTGCCCAGGCTTAGCCCGGCGTCACCCGCGCTCGTCCCGCGACGCGGAAGGGGCTCTGTCTTTTTCTGCGCCTTCCGGGCGTGTCAGTGTGAGGGATGGGGCGGAGCTAAAACAGCAAAGGTTTGTGGGGGATGTGGTCCCCCCGCTCGGCGGCCGCGTGTAGTTCCGGTCGCGGCGGCGGGGGGGACCAGCTGGCAGCAAGGATGACTGCGCGGACTGCGCCCTGCGTGCAGAAAACCCCAGTTCCCCCGGTGAGTTCTCCTCCAGGCAGTGGTTAAAATATCTTCTGAATGTCATCTATTAAAAACAGAGCGTGATAGAGCCCTAAGACAGGTGAAGAAGTACCCAGGCAATCGAATCTATGGCAAAAAACTTAGAAGGATAAACACAGAAGTAAGGAAATTGACCTGGAAGGACAAAATGCAAGCAAAACAAGCACTTTGGGCAAACGCTTTATATACTTGTTAAAGGAGGAACGCAAGAGAATTCTGGTTACTAGTCAATACCTTGAATAGAGCTAGTAGGAAATATACTTCTTCAACAGTCGCTGAAACAGAACGGGTTAGGTTTTTAGACATGCATTTGAATCACAGTTCAGGCACGGTGACGAATCCCATTGATGAGAGCATATGTGGAGCAGAGGACAATAATTTAATTTAATTTAATTTAATTGCGGGTTTATATAGCGCTAGGATCGACTCCCGGAGGAGTATCTCCGTGCTTCGACCGCTGGGGAACCCGTCCTGGCTCACCTTGAGAGATGGTCCCTAATGGGTATCTCTAAGGTGCGACCAAGCATCCCCGGCAGTCTGGGGGGGCCGTTGTGAAGATGAGGCAAGCTAATGCCCAGAGTTGCCGAGTGTGGTCCCTGACTGGAGTAGGCACCGAAGCGAGAATTATCGAGCCCGCTGACCCTGGTCCACGACCCTGCCGCGTCGGGAATCGAACCCTGGTCCCGGGCCGTCCTCTGCTTACGGGTCTGCCGCCTCTAACCAGTGAGCAGAAAACTGATATAATTATAATGGAAAGCCAAGCATGCAAACCTATTAGGAAACAGAGATCCAATATTGCCCCTGGCCCAAATGGGACTCTAGCTGTTTTTATAAGGAGAAAGGATTATATTGGTCAAGCTATCTAACACCAGTATTCAATCAGGCACTGCAAACAAGGACCATCCCAGAGTCCTGGATGGGTTCTATAATTTCACCTATCAATAAAAGTGGGGAGTGGTCACTTCCAGCCAACAATAGATTAATTACGCTCCAAGACATTGAAGCTAAGCTTTTTGCATCAATTCTCCTCAAAGAGTTAATAGACTGGGCAACAGACAAGCAATTAATTCAGTCGAATCAATCGGGTTTTGTACAAGGCCAATGGACGGCAATGAACATTTTAATACTGGGAACATTAACCCCTCCCCTGCTGATGACGGAACCACTCCGTCATCAGCCGCGGTCGCGCTGTGCTGATGACGGAGCGGTTCCGTCACGGCCCGCTCGGAACGCCTGCGCGGCGCGGATTCTGCACCTGCGCTGAGCATTCCATTGAGCGGGCGGATCCGTGACGGAACCGCTCCGTCACGAGCACAGCGCAACTGCGGCTGGTGACGGAGCGGTTCCGTCACCAGCATGCGCGCGCCGCCCGGCCCCCCCCCCCGCCCCCTTAGCACTGCGGGGGAATAGCCGCCGCAGTGAAGGGGTTAATGGAAAAATATAAAATGAAATAAGCCATTATGTCTATGTCTTGTGATTTTAAATCTGCCTTTGACTGTGTGGATAGGCAAATTTTAGGGAGGAAATTGGATCACTATGGTATAAGTACCGGTCTTCTAAAAGCAATTCAATTATTATATACTGAGACCTGGACTAGGGTTTGACTAGGCAATGGCTCAAGGCTTTCTAGAAAAATTAATACATCCCAATGCATAAAGCAAGGTTGTGTTTTAGCAGCGTATTTATTTAATTTATTGTTATCTGACCTTACGGTACCGTTGGACAAAGAGTTAGCAGATTCACCGAAACTGGCAGATAAACAAATATTGAATTTATTATATGCTGACAATGTCTTCCTGCCCAGTCAAACAAGGATAGGGTTGCAACGAATAATAAACAAAATATTAACGTAGCAAAAAAATGATGGATTTAGGCCCAGATCTCTGTACTGGTGTGACTGTATGACATTGTTCTGCATTCTGTCCTTCAATTGTTCTTCTTGCATTTATACAGCACTTCAACTCACAGTACATGTTTATATCATAGGAGGTGAAGAGCCACGAAGAATGTGGCACAACCACAGTTTTTTTAACTGCTCATTGTAATCCACCAATAAGGTGAAATAAGGGGTAAAATATTTATAATAACTGTGGAACAAACTTGAGTGCTGAATGAAAACACTCTCTTCTATTGCTCTGCTTGGGGGGGGGACAAGACGTTTTAGAAACCTTACCTGATTAAGTGTTGAAGAGGAGCGAAATGTAAATGAATTTGAAATGTGTAACTTGAAGTTAGATCGGCATTACCTGCCATAAGTTAGCACAATCATAGAATAATACTATACTATACTAAAATATCTTAGCAGCAAAATAATTAAAAGTTGTCATTTTGTTGAGGAAAGCTAGTAGCCCCATTGGCTAGTCCAGGGTAGCATGCTGGCACTCCAGACTTGCTATCATCTGAAAGGGACTATCTAACTGGAAAATGTAAGGTATCAAAAGAATCATGGCATTAAATACGACTTGATGCCCAAGTCGATATTTATGTCACTTTTAAAACTTAGCAACTTTTAGAAAGTTATACTCTTTCATGATATAAAATGTACTGCAAGTTCTAAATGATGTGCGGATCAGTGCCAGTTTCCAATGGTGTAAGCAATACTTTCCTGCAACCTCCTTTCAACACCATATCACTGATTCACCTTCACAAGCAATTGAAACATGGCATTTGGAAAGTAAGGGCTCACTAATGTTAATTGGGACTTTTTTAGTGCAGACTGTAAACTGTTCACTCTGCCTTCAGCAGCCAATCATTCAGTTCATTGAGGTCAACAAAAATATTATTTGTAGACTTCATGTCAGGTACCAGCTTTTACATGTACACAATCAAAACACTTTAATATTTACAGAAGTGGCTTTATCCTGCAAAATAATTGCTTTAGTGGAAAAATCAATTATTTTGTTAAACATATTTATGTTCATATCTGAGAATATTTGTTATCATATATATGAGCAAGATACATTGGAAAGCAAAAGTCACCCCATATCCAGTTTGTTTGACTGATGCAAATCTATCTCTTTTTCCAAACCATAAACTATATAGCATATTCTAGCTGCTGGTATTGTATTCTGATTGGGCATGTGAAGTTACTTACATTAAGCAGTATTTGTTTGCTTATTCTAAAATTCGTGAAGCTGACACATGTGCATAGCTATTGCATATAAAGTTTAATTTCTTTAGTGGAAAAATCAATTATTTTGTTAAACATATTTATGTTCATATCTGAGAATATTTGTTATCATATATATGAGCAAGATACATTGGAAAGCAAAAGTCACCCCATATCCAGTTTGTTTGACTGATGCAAATCTATCTCTTTTTCCAAACCATAAACTATATAGCATATTCTAGCTGCTGTTATTGTATTCTGATTGGGCATGTGAAGTTACTTACATTAAGCAGTATTTTTTTGCTTATTCTAAAATTCTTGAAGCTGAGACATGTGCATAGCTTTGTGCATATAAAGGTATTTTTTACTGTTATGATCTCTACTTTTTGTTTTTATCTGCACCAAATGATTGTACACTTGACTCAAATGATTATTTATAGAATTTCATTCCATAGGTTTTCTCTGCTCCAAAGTAAACTATGTTACAAAACAACTGTTCCGGCAAGGTTAAGGCAATCAGGGATATTTACATTGGGAATACATTTTTTTGTTATGTTTACAACATTTAGGAAAAACACATCTCTGGAAAACTGAGGCTGATTGAAATTTTGCTGACGACTTGTTTTCTCCATCTTACTATGACTCTCTACAGTACACCATGGTGCTGTTTATCGCTGATTAAACCTTCTCCTCTTTACCTTCCTGTAACAATGACAACATTATTCTAGTGCCAATCTTAGTCTCATCTTGTGCCTTTTCTTCCACTTCACCAGTGCTCCAATCATCCATTTTAGAACAGCATCTTATTTTAGCATGTTTGGAGTAGGCTCCTTGTCATCTTCGGCCTTAGATTTTCAAAGAAGCCCATATTTTTCCGGAAGTCCTTTTGAAATACAAATGGAAGCAAAGGCAACAAGTATCTGCAATGCAATAGGTCTTGCATTACTGAAAGTTTGAGCTGTTGGTTTTGCTAATAATAATGCAACACCAATAGCTCAAACTTCCAGTAATGCGAGAGCTATTGCACAGCAAATATTTATTTCCTATTTATTGATTTTTTTAACAATTGGGGCGACCGCGCTTATTGCTTAAAAAATAAAGAATTAGAAAAAAAAACATTTGCAATGAAATAGCTCTCGCATTACTGAAGGTTTGAGCTATGGGCATTGCATTATTATTAGCAACGCCAATAGCTCAGACTTTCAGTAATGTGAGACCCATCGCATGCACTTGCTTGTTAAAGATGAGGTTGTTTTATGGTTATTTTCAAAAGTCTCGCTTACACCTATGCAAGTAGTGCTGGTAAACCAGTTCACACTCTTTTTTGTAGCGATTGTCTGTTTCTGTCATGCGTTATCTATATTCCTGTACTTCAAACCCAATGTTTTCATAAACTAGGAAAAGTAAAAAATATACAATGTTAGTAAAACAAACTCAACTGGTTAACACATTTCTATAAATCTCCCTGTTCCTTCAGCTACATGTTTATTTTTTTTAATCAGCGAGACTGATTACACACATTTTTTACTGTTTTGGCAAAGCAGAACGTGTATTTAACAAAATAGGAGCCTCTACTTCATTAAGTAGTATGTTCCAGGATACCAAACCTAAGCTAAGCTTCCCTTGAATTCAAACTTTCTTAAAGGCATGAAAAGCTGTTACATAAGCTCTTGAAATCAGAACCCTTAAACACAAACAGACAGAACCTGGCGCAGAAAGGCAGGAGAAACTTTTTTATGCTCACACACCAGGAACACAAACAGACCGCGAGCACGTACAAGGAAACAACCGGAAGACTTGAAACATTAGAGGAACATAACCATGGGGCAGTATGTGTCTTCTGATTCTTAAGTCCTTTACTCACAGAACACCCGACCACAAGGAAATTGGGGACTCTGTATTCCAATTATACTGTGATTACTACTGTGTGAAGTACTTCCATGTGTGTAGGTGCTACCCAATCCAACGGGCATGCCTAACCATGACTTAGGAATTTGCTCAGTATAGAAAGTGAAAGGATGAAAATATCACCCTGCTCATCATTTCAGCTACGGTATAGCTCCCATTATAGTAATGACCCTTTGATGTGTTTGCCAGTAGCGTGGTAATACCTGATGACCAGAGTATGTTTGACTTTTGAGTCATGTGGCCTTGTGTATGCATAAAGTACTGAAAAAAAACAGTCAGATAGCTGATAAATCCACAGACTTGAAAGCTTTCTTTAACTTTAAGTGAATCCTCTAAGCTGAAAAATGAAAGAGTGAGAGCCATGAATGACACATTTGCGGCCTCTGTGGACCAGATATTCAGCCTTCTTGGTCTTTAAAGGAAAGAGCTCAGCGTGAAACTACTGATCATATGAGAGAATT
Organism: Lissotriton vulgaris; assembly: GCF_964263255.1. NCBI lineage: Eukaryota > Metazoa > Chordata > Amphibia > Caudata > Salamandridae > Lissotriton > Lissotriton vulgaris. Next base: position 490,335,515 of record NC_141685.1, read on the forward strand.
TCAATGACGGCAGTCACCAACACAAAAGAAGGAATGCTTGGACACATACCCCAGTCCTATCAAACACCCCTAAAATCAGAAGATATCGAAGCAACATGTCCTTAACCATGTTAAGGCATACATGAAAACGTGCCCGTTATGGAAAAAACCTATGAAAATTGCTAAAGATCCCTCCATTCGAAATGATCTTTAAAAAATGAACCATCTATTTTAAATGGTATTACTAACCTAGCAATTAACCAGCATATGTTTCACACTTTTAAATACTTCAGTAAAAGGTCCCACAAAAGTCATGTTTTGTAGGCAAGTGCATTTTGCAGCACAGCTCTAAAGAACCTTAAAAGTAGTTGGCTCAGCAACATGGAGCCCAACACAAGAAAGTTTGAATACGTGGGAGAAGTTATTGCTCTAGCTTTACGGACTCTCTGTTAAAAGGTGGACTCAGCATTTCATGCCTGCTAATTTATTACAAGCAACGAGGAGGCAAGCACCAGGGGGCATAGTTGAAGTTGAGATGGGGAGGGCTTTGGGGTTGGAACAGGCGCCATCGGGAAATATTTAACAATCCCAATCCACCTTGAGAGGTAGCAGCTGATCAAACAAATATTTAACCAAAAGAAGCACAACTGCCGATCATCACCCACAATTGAAAAAAAGAATAAAGCAACACGTGGAAGGCATGGCGCATGAGGCAGCACCGACTCAATTGTGCCACTAAGAGGAGGTGGGAGGGAGAAATGTTATAGTTAACTATAAGCAGCACTGGCATCAAAGCTGAACATAGGCAAACAGCAACAGAGCAGGAAACCAAGAAAAAATAATGCCCCAGAGAACAGATAAAGAACCATAGCGTAATGAGACAGTACTTAGTCTGTGACGTGTGTGAGGTATGGAAGAAGAAAAGGAGGGACAAAGGGGCAGGACCGGCCACTAGCAAGCAAGGATGTTTAAAGTACATTGACATAGATGAATGAAAAGCAAAGGCAAGCAATGGGTGGAGTTGGAACTCCACAAAGCATATACAACAGGTCTCTAAGTGTCAGCGCAAGAGCTGTTTACACCCGTCCTAAAAAGGACTAGATAGATGTAAATGTGGTTTTGATCCGACCAACATTAAAAGTATTGAATTTCTTTTGTGTTAAAGAAATCTATGCGCCTGCACCTTCTACTACCATGACACCAACCCAAACTCAGGCAAATCCTAAACTTGCTGTGTTGGCCAACCTGTGGCCTTGGGTTGCATGAAGAGACAGCACCTGTTCTGAATTCTCAGCAGTAAGTGGAGGACCCTATGTGCCTCTACAAGGGTTTGCTATTCAGAGCTATGCTACTCTGTGAAAACCATGGGGTAATGCATGCTTCCTATTCATTGTACCATATGGTATGATGAACTTTATCTGTAATTCAGTGTTTTAAATGGACAGCTATTTTCAGGTACCTTCAATTAGCTACTTTGAAAGGGATAGTACCAACACTTATCAGTAGCACTGCATTACTTTTAATGAGACAGTACAACCACTTCTCAGTAACCTAGAGATACCCTGAAATAGTGAGCAGCTGCATCTTTATGTTCTCTTTATGTTTCCATTTATGTTTATGTTTTCAGTTCAAGTACTGTGCTAATTAGAAGGATGCATAACACATGGGTCCGAGCCAGGATCCCTGGAACCTTCAAGTAAGCATTCTTGTGCATCTTTTAAACGCTAGATATGGAACCCACACATTCCCTCCAATAGTATTGAAACTGGATTGAATGAAATATAAACTTTTGTACCGATGTGCAACATTGTTATATTCCTAAGTTTGGCTCATGTAACAAGGCAGCTTATTCCTTACATTTTCCTAGAAAATAACATTTCAGCTGTGACCGTTTGGGCACATTTGCATGCCCAACAATGTTGGATTTCTTTCTCTGAAACTATTATGTTTATACATCCAGCTTCACACAACATTGTTGAGATGCCCTGAACATCATGTACTAAGCCTCTCTAGGCACTAGGTATGAAAGTCCACCTTTCCCCATTCACGGGGGGGACAGAGCTATCCACATATCCATAACAACACAAATCTATTGAGCACATCGCGAAGGCTGCTTTTTATTATAAATAATAGGCATCCCGATCGATTGGTAGAAGAGGCACTCCTGCTGACACTGAAGGTCCCTGCCTGCTGAGAAGTCACCACGCACCGGTCTGACAATCTGTGAGGAGTTCCAGCTTGAAACCAAGATGGGGTCCTTCACTCTCTCCCAACAGGTAATGGGGTTGGATCATCCCTACGGGGGATTCTTGGCTCTACACCTGCATACACACGAGGTACACTTAGAGTAAGGTTTGCGAAATAGGAGTACTTTAGATTACCATTTTTGCATATATGCCTGCATATGTTCATTGTGTCAGCATCATGGTAGAAATAAATCTACTGTTTACTGTCCTGGTGCTTATGATCACCTTTATTTACTTCTGTCTCTTAATCATTGCAGTGTGTCGTAATTTGGCGATGATCGGGTTAGCGTTCAGCTTTGCTACACAAATTTCTCCTTATCTTGACTATGTTGTTCGGGGGCCATTTTGAATCACTGGCGTCCATTTTACATGAACGCGCTACCTCGTGGTCAGCATGCCCTTTTGTCCTTCCTCTGTACCACTGACCATCTAACTTGCCCAGCAACAGGCTATTTTTAGTACTAGTCAAGCTTGCACATGCGCAGTCGAGCCCTCTGTACTAGTGGACAGTCATTACTTAGGAATGTTCCTCAAACTGACCAGTGGTGTTAAAACTCCTCCCACAAACTGGCTATGTTCCAAAAATGTCCTTATATGTACCTAAACTGAGCAAAGGTGTTACACCCACTCTTTTTATTACTGTAAAACTGTATAAAAGAAGTCTCGCACTGATGTTCGGTGTGATACTTCTTGCATTGCCGAAGGGTGCTGTAGGAATGTACCACCACCCCATGGGGTCTTAATAAACTTGTCTTTTGCATTTCCAGTTTCCGTGCCAATTTCTGTCTAAGGTGTTACGGAGTTTTTACAGAGTATGTAGGTCTGAAGAACCCAATACCACACATTGGCGACCACGAAGGGACTCATCGGCGACTCGGACGCCCGAAGGAGAGGTCGTGACGAAGGATTGGAAACTCGCCATGGACGCGTACGCTGCCACTGAGTGACCCGAGTCTTGGCACCCACAGTGTTTTCTTCCTTTCCTTCTGATCTGACCTTCCAGGTGGCCCCGGTCCTCGACTGAGATCCCGATCGTTCAAGTTGTCGTACAGTGGCTGATTCGATTAATGAACTTGGCAGCTGGAACCTGGATACTTGAGAATTTGGTAAGCTTGTGATTGGTAAGATAGTCCACGGACGCTTACTGTGGCTTTTTGGATTTGTTTTGAGTTAGCTAACATTTGGTTCTATGATTTGAGTTATATGTGCAGTGCACTTCACATAGGCAGGCAGTGTGGAGATATTTATCCGATTTTGTATTTGTTTGAACGGCACACCTTGAGTGAAGTATATTAAGTGCCATTTTATGTAATATCACGTTTTCGTGATATTTTGACATGCCTGTTTTAAGCACACTTCGAGGAATGTGCTGTCTTGGAAAAGGTACCAATTATCGATTAAATGAATCTCAGCCGGCTCCCCCAGAGGGGACCCCAAATCGTGAAATGTACATTAAATTCGGCCTACCCCCTATTATGTTTAGTACGCTGTGGCATAAGTATACCAAAACTGATCATGAATTGCAATGGCCACTACATGGGTCGTTTGATTTACGAAAGGTTCAATATGTGGAGCAATGTTTGTTTCAGCGCAGGTCTAGACAGGATATGTTTGATTGTGTGCGTATGTGGGAGAAAGCGGTGCGCGAGCGAATGAAGCGTGAACAAGCCTTGGAGGACAAGGAGCAGCGAAAGGCTGCCCGTGATAAAGCTTTACAGCTGGAGGAGAAAGAGTTGCAGAAAAAGAAAGAGAAGGAGGCACGAGAACGTAATTTGCAAATTAATGGTCAATTCCCTATTCGACGTCCTCTTTATCCTGTCCTTAATAATGAAAACGATGATTTTTCTTTGCTAGACCGTTGCCCGCCTCTATATGTCGCACCTACGGCTCCGTGTGAGGGATCAGATGAAGATGATGAAGGCTCTAGTCGCACCAGTCTAAGTGTCGATCGGACCGCGGAATTGCGGGGGTTTGCTCGTAAACTTAATCTTAAAACTATAACTATTTCGGACATTGATGAGCAGATGCGTAAGTGGTCTGAGAGAGAACGGTTGTATATTTTGAGTCATTTTGGAGACGTAGTTGTAGATCGGTTTAGGAAATATTCACCTGATTTAGAACCGAAAGATGTATCAGTTGGTCGTGAGAATTTGCGTAAAGGTATTTTTGTTCTTACAGATGCGGATTCGTTTTTCCAACGGTTCGTCCATCTGCGGGATAAGGCGTTACAATTGCGGGCGGCGAAAAAGGCAGCAGACTCGGCTGCGCCTGGATCGACAGAGATATCCAAAGAGTGCCCTATCTTTGGAGTAGATAAGAGTTCTACAGTCCATATTATGCCTATGCGAGAAGCTGCACCTTTATATGTCCCTCCTAAGGGGCAAGGTACAGATGACGATAAAATGTCTGTGGATGCAAAGGGCTATTTTATATACAATTGGGTTTACACATTGTGGAATAGAACAGATGTTATGGCACTTAAGACTGCTTTGCCTGATCTTCGTAAGAATCCAGCAGCTTTTTATGAAGGAGTGGAAGGGGCTACTTCTTCGTGTGTTATGACATTAGTTGATATTGATCTTTTCTTTGGGTTAATATTGCCTCCTGATATGTGGAGAGCGATTCGTAAGTTTGATGATCGAGCGACTTTGGGCGCAGATTGAAAAGACCTAGCACAAGCTGATTTGGATAGGAAGCCCGCGTGTAAACCATGCCAAATAATATTAGATCTTCCGGGGGCTATTCTGAATAAATTGAAAACGCTTGTTCCCCCTAAGAAAGTCGATTGGACTATGTTAGCTTCTTGCAAACAAAAACCGGACGAATCTGTTTCTGATTTCTTTTCGCGTTTTGAGGAAGCATTTCATGACTATAGTGGGCAAATATTAACAGAGGATACGGGTAGGCATTTGTTCGTTGACAAGTATGTGACTAATCTCCTACCGGAGATTGCGAAACCTTTAAAGGCTAGTGAAAGTTCTTGGAACATGGCGACTCCTGCTTCCTTATTGACTATGGCTCAGTATTATGAATGACAGGAAATGGAGGCTAAGGAAAGTAGTGATAAGAAAGCGAAGGAGTTAAAGACGAAGGTGATGTTGACTCAGGTTCACGCGACCCAGACGAGAGGGAATGATAGGGGTAGGTGTGGATCGTATGGTAGGTCTTCCGTTCGTACCGACATTTCTGAGGATCAGTGTGCTTACTGTAAACAGTTTGGACATTGGGCTTCAGACTGTCTGGTGCTTCGAGAACAACGTAATCAGCGTGGTCGAGGAGGTGGAAGGACGCGGAATAGTTGTTCAGGATCGAGGGGTGGAGCGAGTGATCGTGGCAAGTTTGAAGCGAGGGGTCGTGGTCAAAAAGGTGATCAAAATACTTTTGATCGACGGAATCAGTATCAGATCGCTGAGGGTGAGTTTACAGAGTCCCAGGATTATGTACATGCATAGGATTGCGTAGGATGGGGTGTGGAATCGGTTGAAGTACCAGTAGATCAAAGGGGTCCATATGTATCAGCGCATGTTTTGGGTTCTACTGATCAGTTTCTGATCAATACAGGAGCTACTCGTAGTGCTCTGTCCAAACACTTGGTTCCAAGGGCTCCCCTGTCTGGCGAAAGACAGTCTTAAAAATAAATATATACATTCAATACCAACATAACTTCAAGTAAAAAAGAAATATCCCCAACCTCAAAGTTCAGTAGTGTGACATGTTATTCAAGCGGTTTATCCCTATCAGGAGTAAAAATACACAAAATTGTCCCTTAAGGTGGGACGACTCAAGAGTTGCGACAGTTGTACAATGGATCAAATCTATTGGAAACAGAGAAACTAATACCACTGGGTACCTGGACTCCCCCTCCCAGCGGGTGGTGGTAGGCTATTGTTGGTCTTAACTGGGGGATATTTGGCGTGCAGGGATAAAGGTTGAGTAGATCCCAAGTGCGTATTGGGCCATCTCCTTCTTGGGGCGGACAAGATCTTAAGTATGGGGCGATATTCCGGTTCCTGAATTTAACCAGTACCAAGTCCCCAGGAATGTTTTTTGGTAGTGAGCCCAGCCAGCCCACCCTTCTCACACTCAGGATTCCGCCATCTTGATCCGGTGGTAGGGGTCTATTTCTTCCCATCCAAAATATGACTTTGTTCAATAGGTCCTGGTGTCTTTCAGCTTTTCCCATCGCAAGTGCTGGTACTCCTGAGAGGACGGACACATATGGCGCAGCTTCTGGCGGAAGGTTTATGTGTGGTAGTTTGCGTACTGTTTTAACCTCTGAGGGCCTTGATAAAGCAGATTTGAAAGGAGCTTTGGAAGCGGTTGAATCTGGGATTTTAGGTAGTTGTAATGTGGCTTGAACGCCTTTGTGATTGGGAGTTGGCTTAGCTGTTGGGAAGGTAGTAGATGGCTGGGATCGGTTCGATGTTACTGAATTATTGAAAGGTTTCAGGATAGCTGTGATTTTGTTCTCTAGACCCGAGAGCCTTTCCCCTATGGAGTTAATTTTTTCTACTAGTGGGGAAATGATGGTTTTAACAAGTTGCTCAATAGAGGAATCTGGGGATAGGGTATTGAATCATCCAGTTTGGCATCAGTCTCCATGGTGATAGGGGGATTATTAACAGGTAATGCAGGGCTTACGGATGGTTTATGGAATTTGGATTGATTCCCTTCGGCATTGTCCTCATCATGCTTTCTTTTGACGGGTAATTGCCGTGAGAGTACTGAGTCTTGTGTGTTGTCTTTGTTCAATAAAAAGGGGGATTCCTGTGTACTGCCTTTAGTACTTAGAGTACGGGTGCATTTGGCGAAAGAAGGTGATTCCACTGTGACATTCTTAGTATTGCATAGACTGTTTAGTTCATGCCACAGGGACAGGTTATGCACTCTTGGGGAAATTTGTGGTGGAGATAGCGTCCTAGATGGAGAGTAACAAGGACGTTTTTTGTCTATCACAAGAACAGTAGGCAGTGAGCTTGTGCTAATCGTGTGGTGCTTTTGTACCACTTGACCTGGGCACCCCTGCGCAGCTAAGCTTGTTCCCCCCTTACAGGATATGATCAGAGTAGAAATAGTAGAAATAGTAGAACTTCAGAAATAGTCAATTAATATGTGTGTACACTCTACCTCCTCTAGCAGTAGTGACAAGGGGGAGGCCTGTCCTGTCCCCTTCTGTCCACGGAGGGCCACAGAGGGCCCGCCCTTTGCCCAGGCTTAGCCCGGCGTCACCCGCGCTCGTCCCGCGACGCGGAAGGGGCTCTGTCTTTTTCTGCGCCTTATGGGCGTGTCAGTGTGATGGATGGGGCGGAGCTAAAACCGCAAAGGTTTGTGGGGGATGTGGTCTCCCCGCTCGGCGGCCGCGTGGAGTTCCGGTCGCGGCGAAGGGGGGGACCAGCTGGCAGCAAGGAGGACTGCGCGGACTGCGCCCTGCGTGTTGAAATCCCCAGTTCCCCCGGTGAGTTCTCCTCCAGGCAGTGGTTAAAATATCTTCTGAATGTCATCTATTAAACACAGAGCGTGATAGAGCCCTAAGACAGGTGAAGAAGTACCCAGGCAATCGAATCTATGGCAAAAAACTTAGAAGGATAAACACAGAAGTAAGGAAATTGACCTGGAAGGACAAAATGCAAGCAAAACAAACACTATGGGCAAACGCTTTATATACTTGTAAAAGGAGGAACGCAAGAGAATTCTGGGTACTAGTCAATACCTTCAATAGAGCTAGTAGGAAATATACTTCTTCAACAGTCGCTGAAACAGAACGGGTTAGGTTTTTAGACATGCATTTGAATCACAGTTCAGGCACGGTGACGAATCCCATTGATGAGAGCATATGTGGAGCAGAGGACAATAATTTAATTTAATTTAATTTAGTTGCGGGTTTATATAGCGCTAGGATCGACTCCCGGAGGAGTATCTCCGCGCTTCGACCGCTGGGGAACCCGTCCTGGCTCACCTTGGGAGATGGTCCCTAATGAATATCTCTAAGGTGCGACCAAGCATCCCCGGCAGTCTGGGGGGGCCGTTGTGAAGATGAGGCAAGCTAATGCCCAGAGTTGCCGAGTGTGGTCCCTGACTGGAGTAGGCACCGAAGCGAGAATTATCGAGCCCGCTGACCCTGGTCCACGACCCTGCCGCGTCGGGAATCGAACCCTGGTCCCGGGCCGTCTTCTGCTTACGGGTCTGCCGCCTCTAACCAGTGAGCAGAAAACTGATATAATTATAATGGAAAGCCAAGCATGCAAACCTATTAGGAAACAGAGATCCAATAGTGCCCCTGGCCCAAATGGGACTCCAGCTGTTTTTATAAGGAGAAAGGATTATATTGGTCAAGCTATCTAACACCAGTATTCAATCAGGCACTGCAAACAAGGACCATCCCAGAGTCTGGATGGGTTCTATAATTTCACCTATCAATAAAAGTGGGGAGTGGTCACTTCCAGCCAACAATAGATTAATTACGCTCCAAGACATTGAAGCTAAGCTTTTTGCATCAATTCTCCTCAAAGAGTTAATAGACTGGGCAACAGACAAGCAATTAATTCAGTCGAATCAATCGGGTTTTGTTGTACAAGGCCAATGGACGGCAATGAACATTTTAATACTGGGAACATTAACCCCTCCCCTGCTAATGACGGAACCACTCCGTCATCAGCCGCGGTCGCGCTGTGCTGATGACGGAGCGGTTCCGTCACGGCCCGCTCGGAACGCCTGCGCGGCGCGGATTCTGCGCCTGCGCTGAGCGTTCCATTGAGCGGGCGGAGCCGTGACGGAACCGCTCCGTCATGAGCACAGCGCAACTGCGGCTGGTGACGGAGCGGTTCCGTCACCAGCATGCGCGCACCGCGCGGCCCCCCCACCCCCTTAGCACTGCGGGGGAATAGCCGCCGCAGTGAAGGGGTTAATGGAAAAATATAAAATGAAATAAGCCATTATGTCTATGTCTTGTGATTTTAAATCTGCCTTTGACTGTGTGGATAGGCAAATTTTAGGGAGGAAATTGGATCACTATGGTATAAGTACCGGTCTTCTAAAAGCAATTCAATTATTATATACTGAGACCTGGACTAGGGTTTGACTAGGCAATGGCTCAAGGCTTTCTAGAAAAATTAATACATCCCAATGCATAAAGCAAGGTTGTGTTTTAGCAGCGTATTTATTTAATTTATTGTTATCTGACCTTACGGTACCGTTGGACAAAGAGTTAGCACATTTACCGAAACTGGCAGATAAACAAATATTGAATTTATTATATGCTGACAATGTCGTCCTGCCCAGTCAAACAAGGATAGGGTTGCAACGAATAATAAATAAAATATTAACGTAGCAAAAAAATGATGGATTTAGGCCCAGATCTCTGTACTGGTGTGACTGTATGACATTGTTCTGCATTCTGTCCTTCAATTGTTCTTCTTGCATTTATACAGCACTGATAGGCACACTTACAACAGTCATTGTTATTGTTATTTTTCCTACACCTCAGTGATGGGCACACCTTATAATTCAGTACATTGATATTTAATTGCACAACCATGGTGTGCATTTGGATTATTTACATTTAGTTTTCATTAATTAAGAGTGCCCACTTCAACTCACAGTACATGTTTATATCATAGGAGGTGAAGAGCCACGAAGAATGTGACACAACCACAGTTTTTTTAACTGCTCATTGTAATCCACCAATAAGGTGAAATAAGGGGAAAAATATTTATAATAACTGTGGAACAAACTTGAGTGCTGAATGAAAACACTCTCTTCTATTGCTCTGCTTGGGGGGGGACAAGACGTTTTAGAAACCTTACCTGATTGAGTGTTGAAGAGGAGCGAAATGTAAATGAATTTGAAATGTGTAACTTGAAGTTAGATCGGCATTACCTGCCATAAGTTAGCACAATAATAGAATAATACTATACTATACTAAAATATCTTAGCAGCAAAATAATTAAAAGTTGTCATTTTGTTGAGGAAAGCTAGTAGCCCCATTGGCTGGTCCAGGGTAGCATGCTGGCACTCCAGACTTGCTATCATCTGAAAGGGACTATCTAACTGGAAAATGTAAGGTATCAAATGAATCATGGCATTAAATACGACTTGATGCCCAAGTCGATATTTATGTCACTTTTAAAACTTAGCAACTTTTAGAAAGTTATACTCTTTCATGATATAAAATGTACTGCAAGTTCTAAATGATGTGCGGATCAGTGCCAGTTTCCAATGGTGTAAGCAATTTTTTCCTGCAACCTCCTTTCAACACCATATCACTGATTCACCTTCACAAGCAATTGAAACATGGCATTTGGAAAGTAAGGGCTCACTAATGTTAATTGGAACTTTTTTAGTGCAGACTGTAAACTGTTCACTCTGCCTTCAGCAGCCAATCATTCAGTTCATTGAGGTCAACAAAAATATTATTTGTAGACTTCATGTCAGGTACCAGCTTTTACATGTACACAATCAAAACACTTTAATATTTACAGAAGTGGCTTTATCCAGCAAAATAATTGCTTTAGTGGAAAAATCAATTATTTTGTTAAACATATTTATGTTCATATCTGAGAATATTTGTTATCATATATATGAGCAAGATACATTGGAAAGCAAAAGTCCCCCCATATTCAGTTTGTTTGACTGATGCAAATCTATCTCTTTTTCCAAACCATAAACTATATAGCATATTCTAGCTGCTGGTATTGTATTCTGATTGGGCATGTGAAGTTACTTACATTAAGCAGTATTTGTTTGCTTATTCTAAAATTCTTGAAGCCGACACATGTGCATAGCTATTGCATATAAAGTTTAATTTCTTTAGTGGAAAAATCAATTATTTTGTTAAACATATTTATGTTCATATCTGAGAATATTTTATATGAGCAAGATACATTGGAAAGCAAAAGTCACCCCATATCCAGTTTGTTTGACTGATGCAAATCTATCTCTTTTTCCAAACCATAAACTATATAGCATATTCTAGCTGCAGTTATTGTATTCTGATTGGGCATGTGAAGTTACTTACATTAAGCAGTATTTGTTTGCTTATTCTAAAATTCTTGAAGCTGAGACATGTGCATAGCTTTGTGCATATAAAGGTATTTTTTACTGTTATGATCTCTACTTTTTGTTTTTATCCGCACCAAATGATTGTACACTTGACTCAAATGATTATTTATAGAATTTCATTCCATAGGTTTTCTCTGCTCCAAAGTAAACTATCTTACAAAACAACTGTTCTGGCAAGGTTAAGGCAATCAGGGATATTTACATTGGGAATACATTTTTTTGTTATGTTTACAACATTTAGGAAAAACACATCTCTGGAAAACTGAGGCTGATTGAAATTTTGCAGACGACTTGTTTTCTCCATCTTACTATGACTCTCTACAGTACACCATGGTGCTGTTTATCGCTGATTAAACCTTCTCCTCTTTACCTTCCTGTAACAATGACAACATTGCTTCTAGTGCCAATCTTAGTCTCATCTTGTGCCTTTTCTTCCACTTCACCAGTGCTCCAATCATCCATTTTAGAACAGCATCTTTTTTTAGCATGTTTGGAGTAGGCTCCTTTTCATCTTCGGCCTTAGATTTTCAAAGAATCCCACATTTTTCCGGAAGTCCTTTTGAAATACAAATGGAAGCAAAGGCAACAAGTATCTGCAATGCAATAGGTCTTGCATTACTGAAAGTTTGAGCTGTTGGTTTTGCTAATAATAATGCAACACCAATAGCTCAAACTTCCAGTAATGCGAGAGCTATTGCACAGCAAATATTTATTTCCTATTTATTTATTTTTTTAACAATTGGGGCGACCGCGCTTATTGCTTAAAAAATACATAATTAGAAAAAAAAACATTTGCAATGAAATAGCTCTCGCATTACTGAAGGCTTGAGCTATGGGCATTGCATTATTATTAGCAACGCCAATAGCTCAGACTTTCAGTAATGTGAGACCCATCGCATGCACTTGCTTGTTAAAGATGATGTTGTTTTATGGTTATTTTCAAAAGTCTCGCTTACACCTATGCAAGTAGTGCTGGTAAACCAGTTCACACTCTTTTTTGTAGCGATTGTCTGTTTCTGTCATGCGTTATTTATATTCCTGTACTTCAAACCCAATGTTTAATAAACTAGGAAAAGTAAAAAATATACAATGTTAGTAAAACAAACTCAACTGGTTAACACATTTCTATAAATCTCCCTGTTCCTTCAGCTACATGTTTGTTTTTTTTAATCAGCGAGACTGATTACACACATTTTTTACCGTTTTGGCAAAGCAGAACGTGTATTTAACAAAATAGGAGCCTCTACTTCATTAAGTAGTATGTTCCAGGATACCACACCTAAGCTAAGCTTCCCTTGAATTCAAACTTTCTTAAAGGCATGAAAAGCTGTTACATAAGCTCTTGAAATCAGAACCCTTCAACACAAACAGACAGAACCTGGCGCAGAAAGGCAGGAGAAACTTTTTTATGCTCACACACCAGGAACACAAACAGACCGCGAGCACGTACAAGGAAACAACCGGAAGACTTGAAACATTAGAGGAACATAACTATGGGGCAGTATGTGTCTTCTGATTCTTAAGTCCTTTACTCACAGAACACCCGACCACAAGGAAATTGGGGACTCTGTATTCCAATTATACTGTGATTACTACTGTGTGAAGTACTTCCATGTGTGGAGGTGCTACCCAATCCAACGGGCATGCCTAACCATGACTCAAGAATTTGCTCAGTATAGAAAGTGAAAGGATGAAAATATCACCCTGCTCATCATTTCAGCTACGGTCTAGCTCCCATTATAGTAATGACCCTTTGATGTGTTTGCCAGTAGCGTGGTAATACCTGATGACCAGAGTATATTTGACTTTTGAGTCATGTGGCCTTGTGTATGCATAAAGTACTGAAAAAAAACCAGTCAGATAGCTGATAAATCCACAGACTTGAAAGCTTTCTTTAACTTTAAGTGAATCCTCTAAGCTGAAAAATGAAAGAGTGAGAGCCATGAATGACACATTTGCGGCCTCTGTGGACCAGATATTCAGCCTTCTTGGTCTTTAAAGGAAAGAGCTCAGCGTGAAACTACTGATCATATGAGAGAATTTCAATGACGGCAGTCACCAACACAAAAGAAGGAATGCTTGGACACATACCCCAGTCCTATCAAACACCCCTAAAATCAGAAGATATCGAAGCAACATGTCCTTAACCATGTTAAGGCATACATGAAAACGTGCCCGTTATGGTAAAAACCTATGAAAATTGCTAAAGATCCCTCCATTCGAAATGATCTTTAAAAAATGAACCATCTATTTTAAATGGTATTACTAACCTAGCAATGAACCAGTAAATGTTTCACACTTTTAAATACTTCCGTAAAAGGTCCGACAAAAGTCATGTTTTGTAGGCAAGTGCATTTTGCAGCACAGCTCTAAAGAACTGTAAAAGTAGTTGGCTCAGCAACATGGAGCCCAACACAAGAAAGTTCGAATACGTGGGAGAAGTTAGTGCTCTAGCTTTACTGACTCTCTGTTAAAAGGTGGACTCAGCATTTCATGCCTGCTAATTTATTACAAGCAACGAGGAGGCAAGCACCAGGGGGCATAGTTAAAGTTGAGATGGGGAGGGCTTTGGGGTTGGAACAGGCGCCATCGGAAAAATTTAACAATCCCAATCCACCTTGAGAGGTAGCAGCTGATCAAACAAATATTTAACCAAAAGAAGCACAACTGCCGATCATCACCCACAATTGGAAAAAAGAATAAAGCAACACGTGGAAGGCATGGCGCATGAGGCAGCACTGACTCAATTGTGCCACTAAGAGGAGGTGGGAGGGAGAAATGTTATAGTTAACTATAAGCAGCACTGGCATCAAAGCTGAACATAGGCAAACAGCAACAGAGCAGGAAACCAAGAAAAAATAATGCCCCAGAGTACAGATAAAGAACCATAGCGTAATGAGACAGTACTTAGTCTGTGACGTGTGTGAGGTATGGAAGAAGAAAAGGAGGGACAAAGGGGCAGGACCGGCCACTAGCAAGCAAGGATGTTTAAAGTACATTGACATAGATGAATGAAAAGCAAAGGCAAGCAATGGGTGGAGTTGGAACTCCACAAAGCATATACAACAGGTCTCTAAGTGTCAGCGCAAGAGCTGTTTACACCCGTCCTAAAAAGGACTAGATAGATGTAAATGTGGTTTTGATCTGACCAACATTAAAAGTATTGAATTTCTTTTGTGTTAAAGAAATCTATGCGCCTGCACCTTCTACTACCATGACACCAACCCAAACTCAGGCAAATCCTAAACTTGCTGTGTTGGCCAACCTGTGGCCTTGGGTTGCATGAAGAGACAGCACCTGTTCTGAATTCTCAGCAGTAAGTGGAGGACCCTATGTGCCTCTACAAGGGTTTGCTATTCAGAGCTATGCTACTCTGTGAAAACCATGGGGTAATGCATGCTTCCTATTCATTGTACCATATGCTATGATGAACTTTATCTGTAATTCAGTGTTTTAAATGGACAGCTATTTTCAGGTACCTTCACTTAGCTACTTTGAAAGGGATAGTACCAACACTTATCAGTAGCACTGCATTACTTTTAATGAGACAGTACAACCACTTCTCAGTAACCTAGAGATACCCTGAAATAGTGAGCAGCTGCATCTTTATGTTCTCTTTATGTTTCCATTCATGTTTATGTTTTCAGTTCAAGTACTGTGCTAATTAGAAGGATGCATAACGCATGGGTCCGAGCCAGGATCCCTGGAACCTTCAAGTAAGCATTTTTGTGCTTCTTTTAAATGCTAGATATGGAACTCACAAGTTCCCTCCAATAGTATTGAAACTGGATTGAATGAAATATAAACTTTTGCACCGAAGTGCAACATTGTTATATTCCTAAGTTTGGCTCATGTAGCAAGGCAGCGTATTCCTTACATTTTTCTAGAAAATAACATTTCAGCTGTGACCTTTTGGGCACATTTGCATGCCCGACAATGTTGGATTTCTTTCTCTGAAACTATTATGTTTATACATCCAGCTTCACACAACATTGTTGAGATGCCCTGAACATCATGTACTAAGCCTCTCTAGGCACTAGGTATGAAAGTCCACCTTTCTCCATTCACGGGGGGACAGAGCTATCCACATATCCATAACAACACAAATCTATTGAGCACATCGCGAAGGCTGCTTTTTATTATAAATAATAGGCATCCCGATCGATTGGTAGAAGAGGCACTCCTGCTGACACTGAAGGTCCCTGCCTGCTGAGAAGTCACCACGCACCGGTCTGACAATCTGTGAGGGGTTCCAACTTGAAACCAAGATGGGGTCCTTCACTCTCTCCCAACGGGTAATGGGGTTGGATCATCCCTACGGGGGATTCTTGGCTCTACACCTGCATACACACGAGGTACACTTAGAGTAAGGTTTGCGAAATAGGAGTAAGTTAGATTACCATTTTTGCATATATGCCTGCATATGTTCATTGTGTCAGCATCATGGTAGAAATAAATCTACTGTTTACTGTCCTGGTGCTTATGATCACCTTTATTTACTTCTGTCTCTTAATCATTGCAGTGTGTCGTAATTTGGCGATGATCGGGTTAGCGTTCAGCTTTGCTACACAAATTTCTCCATATCTTGACTATGTTGTTCTGGGGCCATTTTGAATCACTGGCGTCCATTTTACATGAACGTGCTACCTCGTGGTCAGCATGCCCTTTTGTCCTTCCTCTGTACCACTGACCATCTAACTTGCCCAGCAACAGGCTATTTTTAGTACTGGTCAAGCTTGCACATGCGCAGTCGAGCCCTCTGTACTAGTGGACAGTCATTACTTAGGAATGTTCCTCAAACTGACCAGTGGTGTTAAAACTCCTCCCACAAACTGGCTGTGTTCCAAAAATGTCCTTATATGTACCTAAACTGAGCAAAGGTGTTACACCCACTCTTTTTATTACTGTAAAACTGTATAAAAGAGGTCTCGCACTGATGTTCGGTGTGATACTTCTTGCATTGCCGAAGGGTGCTGTAGGAATGTACCACCACCCCATGGAGTCTTAATAAACTTGTCTTTTGCATTTCCAGTTTCCGGGCCAATTTCTGTCTAAGGTGTTACGGAGTTTTTACAGAGTATGTAGGTCTGAAGAACCCAATACCACACATTGGTGATCACGAAGGGACTCATCGGCGACTCGGACACCCGAAGGAGAGGTCGTGACAAAGGATTGGAAACTCGCCATGGACACGTACGCTGCCACTGAGTGACCCGAGTCTTGGCACCCACAGTGTTTTCTTCCTTTTCGGTCTGATCTGACCTTCCAGGTGGCCCCGGTCCTCGACTGAGATCCCGATCGTTCAAGTTGTCGTACAGTGGCTGATTCGATTAATGAACTTGGCAGCTGGAACCTGGATACTTGAGAATTTGGTAAGCTTGTGATTGGTAAGATAGTCCACGGACGCTTACTGTGGCTTTTTGGATTTGTTTTGAGTTAGCTAACATTTGGTTCTATGATTTGAGTTATATGTGCAGTGCACTTCACATAGGCAGGCAGTGTGGAGATATTTATCCGATTTTGTATTTGTTTGAACGGCACACCTTGAGTGAAGTATATTAAGTGCCATTTTATGTAATATCGCGTTTTCGTGATATTTTGACATGCCTGTTTTAAGCACACTTCGAGGAATGTGCTGTCTTGGAAAAGGTACCAAATATCGATTAAATGAATCTCAGCCGGCTCCCCCAGAGGGGACCCCAAATCGTGAAATGTACATTCAATTCGGCCTACCCCCTATTATGTATAGTACGCTGTGGCATAAGTATACCAAAACTGATCATGAATTGCAATGGCCACTACATGGGTCGTTTGATTTACGAAAGGTTCAATATGTGGAGCAATGTTTGTTTCAGCGCAGGTCTAGACAGGATATGTTTGATTGTGTGTGTATGTGGGAGAAAGCGGTGCGCGAGCGAATGAAGCGTGAACAAGCCTTGGCGGACAAGGAGCAGCGAAAGGCTGCACGTGATAAAGCTTTACAGCTGGAGGAGAAAGAGTTGCAGGAAAAGAAAGAGAGGGAGGCACGAGAACGTAATTTGCAAATTAATGGTCAATTCCCTATTCGACGTCCTCTTTATCCTGTCCTTACTACTGAAATGATTTTTCTTTGCTAGACCGTTGCCCGCCTCTGTATGTCGCACCTACGGCTCCGTGTGAGGGATCAGATGAAGATGATGAAGGCTCTAGTCGCACCAGTCTAAGTGTCGATCGGGCTGCGGAATTGCGGGGGTTTGCTCGTAAACTTAATCTTAAAACTATAACTATTTCGGACATTGATGAGCAGATGCGTAAGTGGTCTGAGAGAGAACGGTTGTATTTTTTGAGTCATTTTGGAGACGTAGTTGTAGATCGGTTTAGGAAATATTCACCTGATTTATAACCGAAAGATGTATCAGTTGGTCGTGAGAATTTGCGTAAAGGTATTATTGTTCTTACAGATGCGGATTCGTTTTTCCAACGGTTGGTCCATCTGCGGGATATGGCGTTACAATTGCGGGCGGCGAAAAAGGCAGCAGACTCGGCTGCGCCTGGATCGACGGAGATATCCAAAGAGTGTCCTATCTTTGGAGCAGATAAGAGTTCTACAGTCCATATTATGCCTATGCGAGAAGCTGCACCTTTATATGTCCCTCCTAAGGGGCAAGGTACAGATGACGATAAAATGTCTGTGGATGCAAGGGGCTATTTTATATACAATTGGGTTTACACATTGTGGAATAGAACAGATGTTATGGCACTTAAGACTGCTTTGCCTGATCCTCGTAAGAATCCAGCAGCTTTTTATGAAGGAGTGGAAGGGGCGACTTCTTCGTGTGTTATGACATTAGTTGATATTGATCTTTTCTTTGGGTTAATATTTCCTCCTGATATGTGGAGAGCGATTCGTAAGTTTGATTTTCGAGCGACTTTGGGCGCAGATTGGAAAAACCTAGCACAAGCTGATTTGGATAGGAAGCCCGCGTGTAAACCATGCCAATTAATATTAGATCTTCCGGGGGCTATTCTGAATAAATTGAAAACGCTTGTTCCCCCTAAGAAAGTCGATTGGACTATGTTAGCTTCTTGCAAACAAAAAACGGACGAATCTGTTTCTGATTTCTTTTCGCGTTTTGAGGAAGCATTTCATGTCTATAGTGGGCAAATATTAACAGAGGATACGGGTAGGCATTTGTTCGTTGACAAGTATGTGACTAATCTCCTACCGGAGATTGCGAAACCTTTAAAGGCTAGTGAAAGTTCTTGGAACATGGCGACTCCTGCTTCCTTATTGACTATGGCTCAGTATTATGAATGACAGGAAATGGAGGCTAAGGAAAGTAGTGATAAGAAAGCGAAGGAGTTAAAGACGAAGGTGATGTTGAGTCAGGTTCACGCGACCCGGACGAGAGGGAATGATAGGGGTAGGTGTGGATCGTATGGTAGGTCTTCCGTTCGTACCGACATTTCTGAGGATCAGTGTGCTTACTGTAAACAGTTTGGACATTGGGCTTCAGACTGTCTGGTGCTTCGAGAACAACGTAATCAGCGTAGTCGAGGAGGTGGAAGGACGCGGAATAGTTATTCAGGATCGAGGGGTGGAGCGAGTGATCGTGGCAAGTTTGAAGCGAGGGGTCGTGGTCAAAAAGGTGATCAAAATACTTTTGATCGACGGAATCAGTATCAGATCGCTGAGGGTGAGTTTACAGAGTCCCAGGATTATGTACATGCATAGGATTGCGTAGGATGGGGTGTGGAATCGGTTGAAGTACCAGTAGATCAAAGGGGTCCATATGTATCAGCGCATGTTTTGGGTTCTACTGATCAGTTTCTGGTCGATACAGGAGCTACTCGTAGTGCTCTGTCCAAACACTTGGTTCCAAGGGCTCCCCTGTCTGGCGAAATAATTACATCAATAGGGTTCAATGGAACACCCTCTCTTAGCCCATTGTCACAACCCCTTTCATTTCGCATTGATAAGTTTACTGCCCCATGCCCGTTTTTGTTGTCACCCAACACCCCAGATAATATCATGGGAATAGATATGCTTAAATATTTTCAAGCAACCATACGTTGCGCTCCTGAAGGGGTGCGGGTCATTTTGAACGAGAATTACCCAGATGTAATGAGAGTGTGCCTCATGCAAGAGACTGAGGCATTGACCTCTCTTCCAAAAATGTTATGGGCTACCTCAGATACAGATGTGGGACAGATGAATATCCCTCCCATACGTATCACGGCATCTTTGCCCCGTGTACCGCAGTATAAAATTTCCAGGGACGGTGAAATTGCCCTGATGCACATTGTACATGATTTGATTATTGCAGGCGTGGTAGAGGAGGTCCCCTATAATGTCTGTAACAGCCCCATTCTCCCGATTTTAAAGAAAGATACAGACACCAAAATCTATTGTTTTATTATTGATTTGAGGGAAATTAATAAGATAGTAGTGCCCCAATACCCAGTGGTGTCTGATATTACCACTCTACTTACTTTGATTCCACCCACAGCCACTACTTTCACTGTCATTGACCTGAAAAATGCTTTCTTTTCCATTCCCATCCATCCTAATAGCCGATATCTGTTTGGCTTCACATTAAATAATAAATCGTGTAGATTTTGTCGAGTTCCTCAAGGTTCCACTGAAAGTCCTAGCATTTATAGCCAGGCTCTAAAATGACAGCTTGATTCTTTTGATTTACAATCTGGAGTGGCTCTCATTCAATATGTTGATGACATTTTACTTGCAGCAGACACGCAGGAGCGATGTGAGGAGAGTAGTCTTGCTTTGCTTTCTTTTCTTGCCCAGAATAATCACAAGGTTTCTAGGAAAAAGCTTCAATATTGTAGACCAAAGGTGACCTACCTCGGTCATCTTTTGTCTAAGGAGGGACGTGCATTGACATCTGATCGAATTCAAGCGATTTTAGATACACCAGTCCCTCGCACTCAGAGAGATGTTCGTGCTTTTATAGGTCTAGCGTCTTTTTGTAGGCAGTGGATAATGGGGTTTTCACACATTATAAAACCTTTGTTAGCATTGTTGTCCAAGACTACACCGATCCCCCTTGAATGGACAGATGAATGTCAGAATGCTTTTGAACAATTGAGACAAGCTCTTTGTTCTGCACCAGTACTAGGTACACCAGACTATACAAAGATTTTTACATTATATGTACACGAGAAGGATGGGTGTGCATTGTCAGTCCTAGTGCAGACACACGGGGATAAACAGAGACCTTGTGCGTACTTCTCAGCAGTACTTGACCCCGTAGCACAAGGATTACCTGGGTGTTTTCGATCAGTTGCAGCAACAGCAGTGGCTATACGACAGAGTGAGGGAATAGTTTTGTCACACAAACTGTTGATGTTGGTTCCCCATGCGGTAGATGCTCTGTTAAACCAAACAAAGAACCAGTACTTAACGAATGCACGTTTAACAGGATATGAGCTAACACTGTTGGCGCCACATATTACACTGAAGAGATGTGCCACTTTGAACGCTTCCACTTTATTGCCGTATCCTGTTGCTGAGGGCCAGGAGGAAGAACACCATGATTGTGTTTTCCTGACTGAAGAACAAACAAAGGGTCGTATCGACTTACAGGATACGCCACTTCCATATGTAGATGGGGAACTGTGGGTTGATGGATCGTGTTTAAGGCTGCCAGATGGTACAACTTCTGCAGCATATGCGATCACGACACTTAAGACCGTGGTAGAAGCAGCTCGAATACCTCAGAAATCGGCCCAAGCAGCTGAATTGATAGCTTTAACAAAAGCATGTGAATTGAGTGCTGGTTTATGTGTGAATATTTACACTGATAGCCGGTATGCCTTTGGAGTAGTGCACGATTTCGGCCTGCTATGGAGGTAGCGAGGATTTTTCACTTCACACGGAGTGCACATTATGCATGGAGAATTAGTACGTGACCTCCTGAATGCGCTACTGCATCCAAAGAAAGTAGCGATCATTAAATGCAGTGCACATAAGAGAGTGACAGACAAAGTAGGACAAGGAAATTCTTTTGCAGATCGCATAGCGAGGGAAACTGCTATGTCACCAAATGTTTCGCCAATATATGTGGTGAAGTCGCAGGCTGAGAGATGGCATGATGCTAGAGAGGAGATCTTAAACATTCAGAAATCAGCGTCCGAAGCGGAACTTGCAACCTGGGCAAAGGAGGGAGTGTTGGATGATGAGGGTTGCTGGAGGAGCAAGGATATGGAGAGATGGAAATTGCCTGCCGCTTACTTGCAAACAATGGTTCAAATGACACATGGATTGGCACATGTTGGAGCTCTTGCAATTACTAAATTGCTTACACGAGTTTGGGAGCATCTTGAGATTGCCAATACGGCCAAAAGAGTAGTGCATACCTGTCTGATATGCTTACAGTACAATCCTGCAAAAGGGACTTATACTCCAAAAGGAGGGTTTGTTCCACCTACTGCACCATTTGAAGTATTGCAAATGGATTATATCCAGCTTGAGCGTTGCAATAACCTTAAGTATGTCTTAGTGGTGGTGTGTGCTTTCAGTAAATGGATTGAGGCCTTCCCCACGACGGATAAGGCAGCGCTGACAACAGCTAAGGTCTTGCTCAAGGAGTACTTCCCACGCTATGGTGTTTGCAAATTTTTGTGGAAAGATAACGGTCCTCATTTTGTTGGGAAAGTAGTGGAGTACGCTCTGAAAGGGTTGGGGATTCAGCAAAAGTTTCATGCTGTATTCCATCCGCAGTCAGCAGGTTTGGTAGAAAGATACAATGCTACTCTGAAACTGAAGCTAGCAAAGATCGTGGCATCTACGTCTTTGAAATGGCCGGATGCTCTGCCTCTAGCATTGCTATCTATTAGATCAGTGCCCCATTCCCGAACTGGCCTCACACCTTATGAAGTGGTGTTTGGAAGGCCTATGAATATATGGGGAGTTCCTAAGCCTCGGTTGTTACATGATTTGCCTTGTATAATGATGAACGATTATTTGGCACGATTAACAAATGATTTACTTTCTATTCATCAACAGGTTCGAGAAGCCCTCCCCGACAATTCCATTGGAGAGGCTCATAATCTTCGTCCTAGTGACCATGTCATGATCTGTTCGT
Source organism: Lissotriton vulgaris (assembly GCF_964263255.1). NCBI lineage: Eukaryota > Metazoa > Chordata > Amphibia > Caudata > Salamandridae > Lissotriton > Lissotriton vulgaris. Next base: position 490,357,884 of record NC_141685.1, read on the forward strand.
TTGAGAGAACCAGCAGCTTGGAGCCGAGGTGGCGTGGCCCTGAGCAAGTGTTGCTGGCGACTCGAACGGCTGTGCGAGTCACGAATAAGAAGCGGTGGGTGCATTCTACTCACTGTAGTCATGTCTCTCCGGATCTGGTGAATCCCACTGTGTTATCTGATTATCTAGATATTTTGGACGCAGAGAAGAGCCCAGCTGTTACGTCTACTGAATCGGAGGGAGCCTTCCCGGACCACACTGTCTCTGGTGGAGAGAGATACAACCTACGGCCAAGAAAAGCAGTTGTTTTGTGCAAGACTGGTTGAGTTACCGCTCTGAGGTTTGTGAAAACGGAAGCCGGGAATATCAAGGGGGGGGATCAGTTCTGCCAAGTGTAGCGACACCCGTCTTGAATCTCGGAGAAGAAACCAACGGCTACTTCGGAGCTCAGCACTCATATTTTTATTTTTTTAGTTGCTTTATTTTGAGACCTTTGTACTTTGAACTATGGCATCTACTACAATGCGGAATAAGAGAATTCTTGGTGCAGTACTTTTTGTTATGACCATAGTGGTGATAGCGGTAATAGCGTGGGTGGTAGAACGATTGGTTCCGGCAAGAGAATATTTATTGCCTACTACCCCAATTCCATCTGAACATTTTCATTTTACCTTGTCCTACCATGAAGAACGACATATACAGACTTATCTGAATAACAGTTTCATTCAAATCCTACATCACACCCATAATATGACGAACATTTCGAACTGTTGGGTATGTGGAATGTTGCCTGGACATCAGAAAAAAGGAGGCACTCCGCTTATTCCTCTTCCGTTCTCTCATAATGGTTCTTGCAATGCTTGGTACACTCTTCTGTTCACTTTGAGATGGCCGACAAAAGGTGGATTGCTTTTCCGGCTCAATAAAGTCTGCTATAATGACAGAGATGGCTACCCGCAAGCAGAAGGAACTAAATTTAAATGGGAAGAATATCGACCAGATAATGTATCATCGCCTCGGGTTTATACGAATCAGAGAAATGTAAATATGTCTAGTTTACATGTGATTACAGTTATTGATACCAAAGCTGATTTATGTGTCCGAAATAAAGGTACTATCCCAGTAGGAAGAAGTGAATGTAATACTACTCTCACCTTTGACACCCCGAATGGTATCACCTTTGTGGCTTCACAAAACACTTACTTTATTTGTGGAAATAAAGGTTATCACCGTCTCCCTATTGGATGGTTAGGAACATGGTATATATCTTTTGTATTACCCCCTGTGTTTATTGCCCCGCCCATGTATCATAGTGATTGTGTGTTATACCATGATTTTATACTAAACAGGGAGAGGAGAACATTAGCAATTGATGAGATCGATCAGACACACACCTCCCTGCAGCAATATGTTGATTTTAATTTAGGCCTCTTTTCATTTGTTGGTGCTGCTCTAAATAGCAGAAAGATTAGACGATTGACACGTGTTGTGGAAGCCGTTGCTAATGAGACAGTTTCTGCTCTAGGGAATCTGACTGAGGAACTTCAAATTACCAGAATTGTAACGCTCCAGAATAGAATGGTTCTAGATGTAGTGTTAGCTGATTGTGGGGGCGCATGCCGCATTATCGGAAATAGTTGTTGCGTGTACGTTCCTAATAATTCACCTTCTGTATATGATGCTATTTCTAAATTGCATAAAATAGCTGCCGAAATAAATCCTGATAATGGTACCTGGACATTCTCGGGTGGGTTTTGGACTTTGCTCAGTACGTGGGGTTGGAAACTGTTGACAATTTTATGTATAATAATTGGAATACTCTTCTTCCTTTGCCTATGTATTTAATGTGGCCCTATGTTATGTTCTATGTGCATTTCTGCTTGTATTCCATCCAAACGAGCTATTGCCAAGAATGAGCCAATGACTAATCGAGAAATAACGAATATTATGTTGATCAATACTGACGATGAATATCCCGATTACGTCCATTATGAAGTAGCTTCAGCTAAACGCTAAAAGGGTCATCTGTCGTAATTTGACGATGATCGGGTTAGCGTTCAGCTTTGCTACACAAATTTCTCCTTATCTTGACTATGTTGTTCCGGGGCCATTTTGAATCACTGGTGTCCATTTTACATGACCGCACTACCTCGTGGTCAGCATGCCCTTTTGTCCTTCCTCTGTACCACTGACCATCTAACTTGCCCAGCAACAGGCTATTTTTAGTACTGGTCAAGCTTGCACATGCGCAGTCGAGACCTCTGTACTAGTGGACAGTCATTACTTAGGAATGTTCCTCAAACTGACCAGTGGTGTTAAAACTCCTCCCACAAACTGGCTGTGTTCCAAAAATGTCCTTATATGTACCTAAACTGAGCAAAGGTGTTACACCCACTCTTTTTATTACTGTAAAACTGTATAAAAGAGGTCTCGCACTGATGTTCGGTGTGATACTTCTTGCATTGCCGAAGGGTGCAGTAGGAATGTACCACCACCCCATGGGGTCTTAATAAACTTGTCTTTTGCATTTCCAGTTTCCGTGCCAATTTCTGTCTAAGGTGTTACGGAGTTTTTACAGAGTATGTAGGTCTGAAGAACCCAATACCACAAGTGGACATATTTTATGCAAGAATAACGTTGGTTCAATAACTACGACCAACTGTGTATTCTCTGTATATTTCTCTGAGACCACCTGAGCACGAGTGACTTCGGGAAAGGTTCTGATCTGTTTCCTTGATTCCTGAGGAAGTAGGGTTGTCATGTTCAGTGGTTTCCAGAAACTGTTTGCTCCTTGGTAAATTAGGAGGGGGGCTTACAGTGGCACTGTGAGAAAGCTGGTCTAGAGGCCAACATATCCTGCGGGGTCGGTCCGGATTCAGTCTAGGCACCAAGCTCTTAGCTTATATTGTCCAAACAATGTGCAGATCCTACAGATTAGTAGAAACTACACAACAACATGAATTGCAATTGCAAGGTCTAATGTATTGAGCGCCTCCTAAGGGGTATCAATCCATCACATTCCATTACCTTCCCTACTAATATTCACACAATGGATTCTGATGAGTTAATGTAGTGTTAGGTTGGATATTTCTTGGATAGTGAAATTAATCATTTTTTAAGGGTATGAGGAGCTCACAAATTTGATAGCTTCCAGGATTGGTGCGCCTCTGAGTAGGCTAACATGTTCTGGCAGATTGGTAGGTGTTGGGCGCTGTACAGTCAGAAATTCGCTCTCCCAAGGAACAGCTGATTATTTGCTGCTGAATAGCTTCCAGGACCAAAGATTAGTGGAACACTTAGAAAGCTATAATACTACAATAATTCTTATTTCACGTCCCACTGCTTCTTAGTACTATATGCTAGGTGAATTGCAGGGTTGAAACACCACCATGGAATATTTTGGAAGCACGGACATTCATTTATCCTTTCAACCTTTGTCTCGTCCCTCCTATCTCTGACTCATCAAACCCTTTTTGACTACTATGGATCCACAAATGTTCTTCTCAACCGTTCCCCTCTTGTTTTAGCCTTCACCCAACTAACAGACACACAAAACAACTACTTATTAAAACTTAGAAAACTGTGGGAAGCTCCTAGCCTGGAAAACCAAACAGAACTCAGTGAAAAATAATATAAAAGAAGTAGTAACTGACACCTCCAGAAAGTTACTTGAGAACCCCACAGATATCGAAGATGCTTTTCAGAAGCACTTCGAGCGGGTTTATAGAGAAGATCTAACCCCACAAGATAACATGATACAGTTGTGGCTTGACTAATATCCTCTAAATAAAATTGATGATGGGATTTCCAGTAATCTTAACAAGTCAATAAGCTTGTGCGAGATAAAAAAAGGCAATTGAGTCATGGTAGAAGGGTATGGCACCGGGACCAGACGGTTTGCCATACCGAGCTGTATAGAGCTCTGGCGGAAATGCTGTAATGCATAGGCTATTTTCTAATATTTTTGAAAAAGGAGGGAACATGCCACCCTCATGGAATAAAGCCACGTTCGCCCTGATTTTAAAACCACCACAGTCACCCAGTCAATGTGACTCATATATGCCTATCTCTCTGCTTAACATTAATGTCAAGATATTTGCCAATATTTTAGCAGAGAGACAAAATGGAGTAATAGGAGGGCTACTACATAAAGATCAAAAAGGGTTTGTTAAAGACTGGGGCATTCAGGATCTGACATATAATCTGGTTGGGGCCATAGATCTAGCAACACTGCACAAATTATCTCTGGCCATCGTCACACTAGATGCCACAAAGGCGTTCGACCTAGTGAACTGGGTGTATTTTGCTCATGTATTGGAAAGATGCAACCTTGGTGAAAATGTTTGCTGGGCAGTCTCAGCAATCTATCAAAGGTCCAAAGCCAGAATCCTGGTAAATGGCAATCTTTCTGCTGCTGTAGCAATAAAGAGAGGGACAAGGCAGGGGTGTCCTGTGTCACCGCTGCTTTTTATTCTATACATCGTGCCATTGGCAGAAAGGATTAGAAAGCAAGTTAATATATCTCCTTTTAAGTATAGAAATTGTCATCGGCGTAAAAGTTTCCTTAAACGCCGATGACAAGATGATATACATGTCCAATCTACTTGCGGCTATTCCAATAATATATAGTCTAGATCTCAGGATATGAGATTAACGAGTCAAAAACCGAATGTATGGCCTGGAATATTAACGTTAGTCTCCCAATTATGAAAAGTGAGATAAGGCTTTTGGGCATCAGAACCACACAAAACATTGAACATATACCAGACACAAATTTACGCAGAATTGATAAGGAAATTGCTAACTCCCTAAAAGGTTGGGCGTATTTAACTTTGACACTAGTAGGAAGAGTTAATATAGTTAAAATGAGGATTATACCAAAAAGCAAAGGTGCACCACATAGCAACAATAGATCAAAATAGGAACTGCTGTATAGTTCATATCCAATAGAAACACAAGAAGAATTCCACAGTTTATTCTCCCTTTATTCCATTTTCAAGAAAAAAGCACACACAGTACAGCCAACACATTTCGTCCTAGTGCAGGACTTCTTCAGGGCACTAGATGAAAATCAGATGTCTCTATGGGCTGGGGAAGACATAGTGAAAGGTGCCGCTCAAAGCTGTGTTCACTTCCAGCAAAATATGTATGCAAGAGTCTTCAAGGCTGTACATATTCAGGCCACTGCTGGGCAAGAGATTGAAAGACCGAACCCAAAGTATGGAGTCCAATACTACCCCCATCTATTTCCAGGAGAAGTACAGGTTCAAATCTTCAGAAAGTTAAATGGAGATCTACGTATCGGTAGGGATGCCAAATGAGATGAAAGATTAGTTGTAAAAAGGAGGAAACTGCTGGACCTATAATAAATTCATTCATTTAAATTGTGAAGTTCCTGAGGAAATAAGCATTGTAATGATGGGTGCTATTCGATGTGCACACGGACCCTTGTAAGCATAGACGGGATAATAATTTTGAGAGCGATAATAGGTTAGTTGCTGGCTGTGAGAAGGTTCCACTGTTAGCCTAAAACATAGTTAAAATGATGCTTTTACCGAAACTCATATCTTTAATCCAAAACATCCCATTAGCTTTTAAGGAGAATGGTCTAAGGAAAATACAGGCAAAAATAAACACATTTATGTGGGCCTCCAAGGCCATATGAATTTCTAGGAAAAAACTATGAAGGAAGAAAAGCAAAGGGGGATTATGTCCACCTGATCTAATTTTGAATGCATGCATATTTTTAATGAGGGCAGGGAACATGCATATGAACCAACCAGATGACTCAGATATAGGGAAAATGTTTAAAGTGATGCTCTGGGATATAAAAGGAGGAGATCAAGCCTTCATATAGAAGTTTGGAGACCCACGCTTTTTCAAGAAGGTACGCCTGAAGTTGCTAAGAGACATATCGACCACTCGGTTCAAAACTAGAAAGCTTTTGAAAATCAGCTATTACAGTGCCATTCCCCAGGATCACGGGAGTGGATTAAAGACGCACTGGTAACTCCGCTGAAATCGACTGGGATTGAGCGTTGGGCACAACTTAGTCTGGAGGGTTCCTTGTTATCGTGGGAAGAACTGAGTAACACCACATACAGTGAATTATCAAAATTCAAATATTTACAAATAAGAAACTGGTCCCAGGCAATCGGCACAGCAGGGGGTGGTTCAAACGAACTGGAGAAGGCTTTAAACATGAGAAAGCGGAACGAGAAAGAGACAGCTAAACTATGCTGGATGATGATTGACTTGGCTGATGGCGACTTCACCCTTCCATCTCAGCTGAGGGGAGAGTGCTTGCCAGGTTCCAGCACAGAAGAAATATGGCAAGTATCTTATGATTTACTACACTCCACAGTATCAGCTGCCAATTTAAAGAGAAATCATCTCTTCTCTCTTCTCAGACTATATTAGTCCCCTCTCAAGCTTTCTAAATTTGCGAGAGGATCCGTTTCCTGCTGTCCGAAGTGTCAGCAGGTTTTGAAGATGTCCAATGTTACATTTGTTCTGGGGTTCCGTTATCGAAGGTTTGGAAGCCATGTTTGGTTGTGATATCCAGGTGAGCATAATTGTAGCTTTTTTTGGTATTTTCCCGAATTATGAGTCGTTACCCCGAGATATAAGTAAGCTGTCTCTCTATTTAATCTTACTTGCCCGGAGAGAGATTTGCAAATGTTGGATCAAGAGAACCCCTTTGACTTTTCTAGATTGGGTAAATTCGATTACATATATAATACAATGGATAGGGCCACTTGGAAGAAGAATAAAGATTTTTGGTTGCCGGGTATGGGTTTTGCTTGACAAATTGTGATACTAGAGATCTATCTGTCCAGTGATTATGCCTTTGCACAGACTTACTTACCACTCGGGTCAGTTCTAGGGGCTATCCAGTTAGAAGAACTGAACAGACCGCATACGAGAGGCTTTGTGTAAAGTGCATCCATTTAGATTAGAGCTCTTTTCTGTCTGTGCCAATCAAGTGAGTGGGGGGCCGCAGAGCAAACAAACTAGGGTCTGGGTACATCTAATGGCGTATGAGGACAAGAAAAAAAACACTACTTACTAATAAACATACTACTTCCCCTTTCAAATCCATTCCCATTATTCTATATCTACCACAAACGCTACTAAACACACAAGAAACGAAGAGAACAAACCTAACACAATTAACAGGCAAAGAAAAAAAAATGAACTAATCTTCAATCTAGTAACACCCAATCTAGGGTAAGGGAATAGTGTCCTACCTGCTGCAAAGCACTTCAATGCCTTGTAAGGGCAAATAAGCAATATATAACTACAATTAACAATATCTAAATGGATGTCAATTCATCAAAATGCCAGGGGTTGTGAAAGTAACATCACACACCCCTTGACTTTCAATTTCACTCACACACATATGCACATGAACACACTCTCACTTGCAAGCACTAAAACAACATACATATAAAAACATTTTTTTTATTTACCTCATCTGCTGGGATAGTCGTATTCCAACTAGTTGTACTCAAGTGTTTTATTACACTAAAGTGAATAATGTAATAAACAAATGACCGAAACAAGGAAACTGGAGCCCCAGCTGACATCCTTGAGGACCAACAGTCTCAGGCTTCCTTGCACTGATTTTGCTACCTCTGAGGCCAGGGGTCACATTGCCAGGGGCTGCACCTGCGATCTCTGATGACACCTAAATGCTGTACGTAAAGATCAATTTTTTTTACTAGATTTTTTGTCAATACTGTAAATAATAACTTTTAATATTACTCAGTTATTAGTACTCTGTTTGCCAAACTCATGAGGTCAGGAGACTTGCCATGATTCATAGTTGTGACCTGAAGATCTCAGTGACAAGTGTTCAACATTTTAAACCATACTGCTGGCTATATATGAGCTATGTGGTTGGGGTCCAACAAGTCTTTGTTCCTGAAACTAAGAAACTGTTTCTGCGAAATTCATATTCAAGAAATGTTTATTCCATTGAAGTTCCATTTTCAGCTGATATAATTTTACATTTTCCTCTAAAATTACTCATGAATGCAATGTGTAATGTTATAGTCTTTCAGTTCAGAACATGTTGTTATTAGGTTTGCTCTGAATGGGCTCTACTACTTTATGCTCCACGGTGCAAACTGAAGGATCTTAGCTGCAAAAGTGTAAGCATTTTCAGCAAGTGCCCCTCTTGCTGATTTCCAGTAGCTGAGTGTGCTGAGTCTGCCAGAAATGTGATTACAGGATTTCTTTTGCATGCTTTTCCTAACTTTACCCTAAATTTACCCTCTCCAGTGACTACTACTAGAACGATTGATTACAGGATTTCTTTTCCATGCTTTTCCGAAATTTACCCAAAATGTACCCTCTCTAGTGACTACCACTAGAACGATTGAACCAACACACTTGTGATACTGAAAGATTTTGGTGGACGTTGACTGGGACTAGAGGATAATTTTGCAATAAATTGTGTCCCAATCTGAGATGCATGGCCTTTTGGCACCTTCTCAGAGCCTCTCTCATGGGAGGCAGTAGGAAACTCCTACTCCTGGCTGGCAAGGTGAACTCCACCAGCAGACCCATCTATTGCCTCACCTGTGCCTAAATCACCACAGTGTCACAGAATATATTTCTCATCATTTAACAACATTTCTCTTTATTCTTTTAAATGAATCCCTTACACAATAAACCCCAGACATCTAGAAAACAAATCCATAACAACAATCAAATAGAAATTATTACTATTTCCTTCCAAAAGGCCCAAATTATACACAGATATTTCCTCCAATGAACCAGTGGGAAGATCTCTACATAACATCAGTAGAACACGTTTTCCAAGGTTCATCATTATTAACACATTCCTTACACTCTCCTATGAATTTGTTCACCTCCAGATCATTCAGTGGTCTCTGCAAATATTCATGAATGCACTCTTTAGTTTTCATAACTCCAAAATGTCCCTGTTGTGCAATGTTCAAAATCTTCCTTCTCAGATTAGAGGTCACGGCTAATCTATCTCCCCAAAACCGCAATTCCTCTTTTTCAAATAATTCATCCTTAACTGGATGGAAAGAGCACATAATTAATTTTCCACCATCTTTTTCTCTTGAAAATATTTTTTACAATGCACTGGTTTGTGATCTGATTTGATGATGACTGTGTTTCCACAAACAAACTCACATTTTTTGACAGCCCAACTCACTGTCAAAGCTTCTTTTTCTTTTACAGAATAGTTAAGCTCACTAACCTTCTTCTCTTTGATGCAAAAGTGATACCTTTCTCACCTTAGCTTGTTGTCCTCTTTTAACAGTAGAGCAGTAGGCCCATTTGACTAGTATCGAAAGTCACAATGGTTCTTTTTCCACGGTCAAATGACTTAGGCTCAGGAGATTTCTCAATTTTTCTAAGTACATAAATTGTTCTTGACATAGACAATTGCATACAAACTCCGTCCTTTTCTTATACTATTCTCTCATGGCTAATGTTTTGTTGGAAATAACCCAACTATAAAACTATACCATTTCCCAAAATGATAACCCCTCTACTTTATTAGAGGGTGCTTCAAGGTCACAAATTGTCTCTATTATATCTTTCTTTGATGAGATACATCTCTCAGAAATAGTGTAAAATAAATACTTCATTTCTCTCTGTTCAAATGTACAGTTACCTTGCTTCAAGGTCATCTACCATTTTTCTAGTTTTTCAAGTACAAAACACACCCAATTGCTTGTGTTTCTCCAGGTTGCATATACAACTAATACATTCTGTGAATACTTGACCCATTGAACATCATCCTATAAATTGTGCATGAAAACCAAGGCTGTGGACACTAGTCAAATGACATCCTAAGAAATTTGAATGATCCCATGGGAGTTATAAAGGCTGTAAGCTCCTGTGAACTCCAATGTCATTTGATGGTACACAGAGGTGCCGTTTTCTCACTTTAGCCATGGATAGATTTTGTATCTTTTTCAGTTTAATCTTGTAGGGATATCCTATCAGACAACTCAATTTAGAATTGAAACCTTTTGGAACTGTTTTTAGAAAATTTTCCTGTCCTTCCTCCCATATCTGAATCATACACTTCTGTAACACACACTTGCAGATTTGATTTGGCATCGAAATAGATTCCCTGATTTATCTGGTGCAGTCAAACTGAAATGGTATTGTCCTGTAAAAAACAAACATATTTTTTCTTCTTTTCTGCTTTCTTTAAACTCAGTAGCAGCATGAAAATAATCAACCATCTTCATTAAATGCCCTCCATACCCACCAGGCCTAATGTCTATTGTTTTAAACGATCTTGTCTGCAAATAAAGTTTTGTTCATCTGTTGAGAAATCATAGTTAATACAGAACAAGATTCAAATATGAGTTCGATTTCTTAGCTCTCCAATTTTGACTGCCTCAATAGGATTGCCTTTACACACATTACCAACTTGATTCACTACATCTTAACTTACAACTTTCACACCTTCTCTAACAGTTCATTCACTAATGCACAATTTCAGATATCTTAGACAAGTATCTTAGACAATTTCACATATCTTAGAATTTGCCAAGTAACAACCCCAATCACAACTGTAGCATTTTTTTTAAATACCACTTTTGATTTCATGTTGAATTATATCTCTATTACACTCATATCTCCCTGTTTTCCCTTTTTAGGGCTTAGCTCTTCACACAGTTTAACATGTACTTTACACATGTTGAGGTTGCAATAAAATCATCCAGGAGTGGTTAATCGCTGAGCCGTAACTCATTCCTTCTCTTATTAGACTGCAATATAACTGATCCTGGTATTTCGACAACAAAGTACTGATGGCCCAATTCACAGAACTAACACGACAAAATCTTAAACTTACTACTCATGGTATTCACAGAATGCACTTACGACTGTCCTAGTTTATGTCAGCACTCAGGCCGGAATTTCCGCACCCGGGTTGTAAGCTCCTCACCTGGAGTGTAAGCTCTACACCCGGAGCGGAATTTCCACCATCAGGCCAAAATATCCACTTCCGGGCCGGAATACCCACAATCTGGTGTTAATTGACTATATCTGATGCATTGTGGGTATTCCGGCTTGGAAGCGGAGATTCTGGCCCGATGGTGGAAATTCCAGTCCGTGTGTGGAGCTTCCACTCCGAGTGTGGAGCTTACAAGCCGGGTGCGGAAATTCCGGCCCGAGTGTGGACATAAACTTAGCACAGTCGTAAGTGCTTGCAATACCATGAGTCGTAAGTGTAGGGTTTTGTCATAAGTTAGTTCTGTGAATCAGGCCCCAAATTTGCATGTTGCTGCTAACTTCCTCAACAATGATATGTACTCTTTCCTGATTCATCTTCTCTCTATGCTCTTTTAACAAAATAATACCTTTTTAAATTAGTACTTACTCTAAAGGTAATGCAGATCCATATTTGTTATGCAATTTTAAACTCATTCAATCCATTTGCATCATCAGTGCTTAATTCTAGTAAAACTACTAGTACTTCGTGTCTCTCAGCACCTATTCAGTGTAACACAAAAGTACATTTTCTTTCAGTACTTAGGTTTGTGCCACATACTTGTGAATGGGTCAAGATTACTTTATTCATTTATTCCTACATAAACTAGGTTCACCAAGATGCAGAAGAAAAAACTGTGGTGATATTATATTTCGCATTTTGGTTACAGAAGACTAGAAGTCCCCTTATATTAAGTTACTTGAGGTAATACTTTTTATCTTGTCAGTAATAGGTGAAGAGTATGTAAGCACTTTGCAAGCTGCCAGAGAGAAAACAAATGTCCACACTTGTTTGTAGACTAGACAACTGTCCACAGATGTCAGATATAAAGACCAACAGCAATGAACAGGCACACATGCTTGTTGACGAATGCCCTAGTAAGAAAGGTTGTTAATAGTGTTATAGTTAAAGATTTACACACTGCTTCAGAGTGTCCATACACCACTTCATTTTATCATACTCCTTTGAAACTCCAATGCTCAACCCCTTTAATAAAAATCAATGTGTCTGAGTGAATCCCAAGCCCCCTAGATAAACAAGTCAGTGTGCATGCTCGACCCACCAGGAGAATGCATGCGGCAAAGTGGAGTTCTGGACTTTTTGGTTCCGTCCAGAGGTGTCAGGGAACAACACCCAAAGACCCCGGAGTTCCACCTGCCTTGGTGCGCAAATGAACAGAAACACGGGCTTCTCGATGGTGGCGTCAAAGACCAAAGGTTTATTACTGCAGGGACACAGAAGTCACAGAAACTACGCATGGGCAGTAACTAGGAGCCTGTTCGATTTGTACAAAGAGGGTTGCTCCTTATATACTAAGTTTTAAGCTGGGGGCAAATTCTTTACATGCAATACATTCTCAAAACCTTTGTGTCTAAAACAATAAATATTTGGCGTTACACAGGAACTGTCGATAATATCTGATGCCAAACATTACGAAGAGGGGTTCCCACTAGTTCATCACAATCCCTTGTCAATATTGCATTCAAGAGCCGAACCGCCTCATCGTAAATTTCGTTACCTCCCCCTAATAAAGGCCCAGAAGGAAAGGAGCAGAGCCAGGTGCAGAAGATAGAAAAGCGGGATAAGAGATGTTTGCGGGTTGTAAATGGGCAAGGCTACTGGCTTCGGCCGCCTAATCATGATCGGGACAATGGACACGAGAACCAGTTCAGTAGGGCTGGCCTCAGGCAGAGGAGGCAGCCTTTGTCGAGTCATGCAGCTACAGCGTGATCTGGTTTAAGGTGCACGTGTCATGAAAGAGGTGAATCTCCGGCTAAGGCTACGTGTCCTTAATCGAAATGAAGTGATCAGAGGTTATTGCATATGTGAGGGCAAGAAACACAAAATGGCGGCCATGATCTAAGATGGATGCCGTGGGTAGATCAGAAATGTGTTCATAACAGGAGTGCTCTTGCTCGTATCGTAGCGAAAACACCAGGATATGCTAAATGGATCATTTGCGGTTCGCTGATACCAATATTATGTATTTCCGACAATATTGAAAACACGGGTTCAAATCGTCACGGAACCTCAGACCCTCCTTTTGCCCTTACATAGGCAATTACTCAGTCTATGTCAGAGTCTAGTTCTATACTCATCAGGTCAGTGACATGCTGTTGTATCATCATCCTTTCTCGTGCCTTTTCTCCAAACGCAGGTGGTTTCCTAAAACAGGTTGCAGCACAGAGACTACACAGAGCAGGACCACACTGGATAATCAAGCAACATGAGAATAGGAATACCAAGATGACACCGATGACCATTAGAACCTTCCATCCCCACGCTGAGATCAGAGTCCAAAACCACTCCATGAAGGACCAGTTTCCCTTGTCTACATGAATAGAGTCGGAAATCTTGTGTAGCTTTGAGATCGCCTCATAGACTGTTGGAGCATTATTAGGAATAAAGACACAGCAGCTCGATTGGATCATTCTGCATACCCCACCTCGATCCGCAAGTATAACGTCTAGAACCATATGGCCGAGATACCCGCCACCCCCTCTCAACACAATCCCCAAGAATTGGGAAACCGGAAACAGTTCTTGAATTTTTGGAAGGCGGGAAGGGAGTAAACCCTTCCCGGCCGTATTTATTAAAATATGAAACAAAATTAAAACATTAAAATAACAGTTTCATATTATGTACAATTTCATTTCCACATTATGAAGTTTGGCTAACCTTAACAGATCTCTAATACAGAGGTTCTCCTAGCCGAACTAACATCCTACAAAACATTTGACTTGAAATTGTACATCCTAACGTTAAGGGCCAACGGCAAGGTCGTAACCGGTGTCAGATCCCTAACCCAGACATACCCCCCTCACTTGTGAGAGGAGCGACCGCACCGAGGCGTACCTCAAGTGCATCTACCAATTTCCCTTTGTACTTGACGGGGGCCCCAATAGACTCGACGCCATTTAATGGTCGTTCGAGGACTCGTGTGAGGTGTCTAAAAGGTAGCGTAAACCCCCTCCCGCACCCCACACAACTTACCCATCTGCCGTCGCAGATGTCCTGGCCCCGGGAAATTCTCCAGGAGCGGCCGTAGCCCCTCCTATCCAGGAAGGGGCCTTGACCACCTTTCCTTTCCTTCCGGCGGCCTCTCCTTAGACAGGACCGCCTCCCCGTTGAGGGGCCAATTGGCCACCTCCCCCACGCGCTCCCATCCGTAATGGGTGACGCCCCCTCATAGGGATCTTCCAATTACTGCTCACCGATCATGACCTTACCGCCCGACCAAAAATAAATACGAGAATTCTATCTAATTTACTAACAATAAAACAAACATGACTTATTACAAGCATGAATACTGATCGACATTAGTGCAACATTACTTTATTTGCAAAACAAACCGAAAATAACCAATCTTTATTGCATATTCAAAATTTCACGACGATCATTACAACCTGCAAGAAACAGAGTTACCAGATCAAATCTTTACTCAACACAACTAGCTGTCCTCAGGGGCTGGTGGGTGGGTCAAAATTGGCTCTTCGTTCCGTCTCGAGCTCACGTGCAGCGGGGAGGTGCAGCTTCAGAGCACAGGAACAAGAGGATGCTTTCTTGGCTTCTGCTCCTTTTATCCGTCTTCAGGGTGGGCGTAAACCCGCCCCCGCCTGCCTCGGAGGGCGTGGCCGGCCGCGTTGGTGTCTAGGCCAGCCCACTCTAGGGCGGGAAAAAGGCGCGCCCCGGCTACGCCGCTTCGGGCATACCAGCCGAGACACGCCTCCCGCCCAAGATGGCTTCCCGGGGGGATCGTGGTACTCCACCATACGTTCGGGGGGACCGAATGGTCGCCCCTTTCCATATGGCCGAGATACCCGCCACCCCCTCTCAACACAATCCCCTAGAATTGGGAAACCGGAAACAGTTCTTGAATTTTTGGAAGGCGGGAAGGGAGTAAACCCTTCCCGGCCGTATTTATTAAAATATGAAACAAAATTAAAACATTAAAATAACAGTTTCATATTATGTACAATTTCATTTCCACATTACGAAGTTTGGCTAACCTTAACAGATCTCTAATACAGAGGTTCTCCTAGCCGAACTAACATCCTACAAAACATTTGACTTGAAATTGTACATCCTAACGTTAAGGGCCAACGGCAAGGTCGTAACCGGTGTCAGATCCCTAACCCAGACATACCCCCCTCACTTGTGAGAGGAGCGACCGCACCGAGGCGTACCTCAAGTGCATCTACCAATTTCCCTTTGTACTTGATGGGGGCCCCAATAGACTCGACGCCATTTAACGGTCGTTCGAGGACTCGTGTGAGGTGTCTAAAAGGTAGCGTAAACCCCCTCCCGCACCCCACACAACTTACCCATCTGCCGTCGCAGATGTCCTGGCCCCGGGAAATTCTCCAGGAGGGGCCGTAGCCCCTCCTATCCAGGAAGGGGCCTTGACCACCTTTCCTTTCCTTCCGGCGGCCTCTCCTTAGACAGGACCGCCTCCCCGTTGAGGGGCCAATTGGCCACCTCCCCCACGCGCTCCCATCCATAATGGGTGACGCCCCCTCATAGGGATCTTCCAATTACTGCTCACCGATCATGACCTTACCGCCACAGGCCGGATAGTTGACCGGCTATCCGGACCCCCCACAAAACACTCCTACCTAAAGGTCATGCTGCAAACCCTTCAACCAGGCTAAGAAGTCTCCTATGAGTAACTCGTTCCCCACCCGGGACAAATGAACACCGTCCTCCAAATACATACTGTCCCCTTTAATACAACCATGCGAAACAGAATGCAGTGTACTTGAACGAAACAATCTACTCATTTTATTATTAATTTTCCTTACTGAATGATTCAGCGCAGAAACAGAAATAGCCCCCCGCCACACTTTCCGTGGGATCATATGGGACCATGCAATTGTGCACCCTGGAACTCTTCTTGCCAACCAACTTACTGTGGAAAGCATCGCCTCAAGAAGAAGTCGTCTACCAGTTGTCACCAAATCATTGCCCCCAAGATGTACTATGATTACAGACGGCGGTGACCTTGTCCGCCCTAACAAACCCTCGAAAAATGCTTGAAACTGGTCAATACAGAGACCGCCCTTTCCGTAGAAGGACATACTGTACCCGTACTCCCCAGCCACGTGAATCATGTCACCTGCTTTGAATACGTCCGCGGCACGCCTCACGTATGAGTGGCCCACGACCCACACCTCCTTTTTCACAGCCGGTAATGTCTGACCGCTGGCCCCCCGGTGTCGGGTCGACTGAACAGTCCGCCCCGCCTCGTAGGCTTGCGCAACTGAAAACCAAACAAAAACAAGAAGCGTGAGTACATGTTATAGCATCACAACATGTGCAACCGTACATACCTCTTATAACAATTCGAGGACCAACGCCCCACACGTTTTATTTGATCAACATTCAGACCCCTGGCTGTAGCTTCCGTAGCAGCCCCTATCCGAAAGGAATGGGTCCCAAAATCGCCAGGGTTCAAGCCCGCGGCAGAAATCGACATCGCAAGCACCCGCTGAAACTGAAACCTCGTCAGTGGGGTGGCGTCAGCGTGTCTTAACAATGTCCCCCCCCATGCTGCCACCCTCTGCGCTAAATATGCTCCTACGCACCCAACAGGGCACATGGCAGACCCGGGGATTCTCTGGATGATTACACAGTCCCCGATTGCATCCTGATCGGATTTGGACTTTACAAAAGAGACCGTCATTGTCTCCCCTCTGACCTGAATGTGTTCCCGGCACAGTCCCCCCATCGTATCCTGCTTGTTCTTTGCCACTAATTCGCTTACCCGCATAGCCCCATGGAATGCTAATGCAAATGCGGCTCGGAACAACACTGCTTCGTACTAGGATGAACATATTACCGGTAGCACGGAAAATAACAGGGCCAACCTATCCAAACCTATCGGGTGCCTATCGTCTACTTTGCGACCCTCAAGGCGTTGCCACCCACGCAGCGCTTTCTGCACAACGAAAGACGCTGTCGGGTCCTGGATCCCATGAGCCCTTGCCATGAAGGAAATGGCGGCCCGATGCCTCTGGGCCGTAGCCACTGACTTGCCTGCGTGACGTAAAGAGAGCAGGAATCTTACTACAGACTCTTCCAGACCCCAAAGCCCCCTCCCGGCAGTACCCAAAAAGGCCCAATAGGAACGGGACGCCCCTTCATATGCCTTCCTCGTCCTGGGTGCTAAACTCTCTCCCACGAGGTCTTGTAGTTCGGGGCACCGAGAGACCAGAGAGCTTCGGGAAAGGGTGCCGCCACCGGGTCCGCTGTGGGCAGAAAACCCCAGAAGGCCTGCATACGGAAACGAGGGAGCGCATCAGCCGCTTGGTTCATCACCCCCGGCACGTGCCGCGCCCTAAACAGTACATTTAGTTGCATGCACAATAACACAATTTCCTTGAGTAGTCTCAGAATCAATTTGCAACGTGCTGCCTGACTATTGATACATTCAACCACGGTCATGTTATCAGACCAAAAAACCACAGAGTGACCCCTAAACCCTTCCGGCCATGTTTTCAAGGCCACCAGAATAGGGAACAGTTCGAGAAAAGCAATGTTACTCGTCAACCCGCACTCGTGCCACCATGACGGCCATTTTTGCGCCGACCATTGTGTACCCAATATGGCGCCAAAACCCACACTCCCCGCCGAGTCTGTCCATAGTCCCAACTCCTCGGAAGACACTGCTGGTTTATTCCAGACAATTCGACCATTGAAATCCGCCAGGAATGCAATCCAAATGCGCATATCCTGACGAACCTCTGCCGAGAGTCTTGTACGATGATGTCCTTCCTTCAAGCCGACCATGGACTGTGCAATCGAGCGGGAAAAGGGGCGCGCCATCGGCATTACTCTTAGGGCAAAATTCAACTGACCCACCATCTGTTGCAACTGATGCAAGTTTACTTTCGTTGAACGAATACATGTTTCAAGGGATAACCTGAATTTTAACACCTTTTCTTTAGGTAAACGAAAACAACCTTCCACTGAGTCGAGCTCGATCCCCAGAAACTCTATCAAGGTCGAGGGACCGACAGTCTTACCTGGCGCTAATGGCACACCAAATTGATTCATTAGGACACAAAATTCATGCAAGGCCTGTCCACACTCAGAATCCCCGGCTGCCCCCAGAAACAGAAAGTCATCGAGATAGTGCATAACATGCTGAAAACCTGTCTTCCTCGTGAATACCCACTGCAGAAAACAACTGAATTTCTCGAAATAGGCACATGAAATCGAGCATCCCATTGGCATACATTTATCCATGTAATAGCGACCCTGAAACTGGAAACCAAGGAGACGCTGATCGTCTGGGTGTACCGGGAGCAACCGGAACGCTGACTCGATGTCCGATTTGGCCATCAGCGTCCCGGGCCCCAGGCGATTCAACATGGCGACGGCCTCATCGAAAGATGCGTACCGTACCGAACATACTTCCGGATCTATCGCATCATTTACGGAAAGACCATGTGGGGCTGACAAATTGTGTATCAGCCGAAACTCCCCCGAGTCCTTCTTGGGAACCACCCCTAGAGGAGAACACACAAAATTAGCAACTGGCGGAAAATCGAATGGACCAGCGACACGACCTCGAGTCACCTCTTTCCTAATCTTTACCTGAACCACCGCCGTGTGCTGTAAGACCGACATTTGATTCTTACAGTCCGGTACCCCCTGAAAATCCCCCACAGGGATGCGGAAACCATATGAAAACCCGTTCCGCAACACCCCAGCGGAAGCATAATCTGGGTATTCGCTGAGCCAAGGAATCATTGCCATGGTATCAATCGGGGTCGGTAGAGGCGCCCCTCGGACTATATTAGACCTGTTTGGCGCCTCCCTTGCCACCGTTATCGCCCATTTTGGCTCTGCACATGGACTCAGGATGGGATGGCTGCCCGCATCCCCCACACTCATGTCTGAATTTGCATGACCCCTGGGGCCTGGTACATTTGCCCCTGTTAAAATTCCAACATATCCCCCTTTTACCTGTGTTGCCACTCGGCTTCGTGTGGGACTCGTTACCTGAACTTGTCCGAAAGGGCGTCCCAGAGTTTTGGCGGGAGGATTCCCCCCCGTTACTCCCTACCAATGGCACCTTCAACATCCCTGTACTCTCCATTTTTTGCCAAGACACAGAGTCGTAACAGTCCCAGGACAACAACGGGTTATGTTCCTTAGCTTTTCTAAACAGGTTATCATAGCAGAACCACTGATTGCCCCCATATGCCACAGAATACTCCATAATACGTGACTGATAGATGGGTAACTCGGTCAACAACTCAGGTCTGCGTTCCCCCATGATGGAAGTAAAAATTCCCCACGCTCTGCCCCAAGTACTGATGGTCTCATCAACCTTAAAGGCGGCCATTTTAGCGCGCCAAACACTCGGATGCATGAGCTCCTTTTGACTCTTTACATGCTCGATCTCGTAATGGTCGGTAAGCAATGAAAACATGTTTACATATTTGTCCGCCCAAATCAACTCCTTGACTTCTAGTGGGACGTGCTGGGCAATCCTCTCCTTTCGAGAAGGTGCGGAGTCCCCCCCCTGCAATCGGCAATGGCCGCTTACCTGAAGTAGACCCCACGCTCGTCGCCGAACTTGGGCCTGCTGTACTTCCAACCGCTGGGACCTGCGGGAGAACAGGGGATGGAGCTTTCGCAGCCTCCCTCGATTCCCGCAGTTGTCTCATCACTGCCCGGGCGTCGTCAGCCGTGGCGCCCTCGCTATCGTTCCCCAACCACGCTGCCAATTGCGCCGCCAACTCGGGGGGCATATCCTCCCTGTTCGCAGGGGTGACCACTACAGGGATTGGGTTCCCCTCCTTTGGCGCCGGGGTTGGCTCCTCTCGTGGCGCTTCGGGAACCGGGGTTTCCCCCCCAAGTGCTCCCCTTCTAGGCCTTTTGCTCTTTCCACCGGGGACTGCTCCCTGCAAAGGCCGTTTCGGTCCTCCCTCCCCGTCCTTGGCCTCAACCTTTCTCTTCAGATCGGCTATCTCCTTCATGAGCATACGGAGCATCTCATCGGTACCGACCCGCTTTCCGACCTTCTTGGGCATTTTTAGACGGGATATCTGTAAGACAAAAAGAGGGATTACAACGCTCAAAATTGGCTCTTCGTTCCGTCTCGAGCTCACGTGCAGCGGGGAGGTGCAGCTTCAGAGCACAGGAACAAGAGGATGCTTTCTTGGCTTCTGCTCCTTTTATCCGTCTTCAGGGTGGGCGTAAACCCGCCCCCGCCTGCCTCGGAGGGCGTGGCCGGCCGCGTTGGTGTCTAGGCCAGCCCACTCTAGGGCGGGAAAAAGGCGCGCCCCGGCTACGCCGCTTCGGGCATACCAGCCGAGACACGCCTCCCGCCCAAGATGGCTTCCCGGGGGGATCGTGGTACTCCACCATACGTTCGGGGGGACCGAATGGTCGCCCCTTTCCATACGGTTCTGCAACGTCATGAGTCTATCCGCCTGAAGCTCAGCTGTTAAATTGCTAAGGGCACCAGCAGTTTCGGTAATAGTAGATTCAACTACCCGTGTTAGCTGACGTATGTTTCTACTATTAGCCATAGGCCCCCAGAACGGAAGGAAGCCTTTGAAAAAGTCTCCAGCTTCCTGACCGGCGGTATCTTCCTTGCTGAAGACACCTCTCGCTACTCTGATTCTGTGATAGTCAGATGAAGCAGTGTATGTTGGAGGCAACAATCGAGCAATATAACATGAACCTGAAAAGTCGGCAGGCAACCATGTATACGCTCTGTCTCGACAGATGAAGTAGGTACCCCTAGCAGTAAGGAAGGCAGGGGAAGAGTTAGCCGGAAACACATAAGTCTCAACGCACTCACTCCTCCCTAGCTGAGCTCTCGGATTTCTCCCATTACCTTGCAAACAGACCTGACCTCGGTGAGGTACGACCCTGACTGGAGTTGAGCTTTTACGCTTGCTTTCTCCCAAACTAAGGCGATACTCTGAAGAATTCCAACTTAAATATACTCGTAATTCGTCTCTAGGGTAAGATGGAGTATTATTGACGTCCTTGATCATGTCAATAATTCCCTGGACTAAGGCTTTGTTGGCAGAGTTATATTTAGTGGAACGTGGTGGACGCGGAGGATAGGTTTCAAGGGCATAAGCAAAGATGGTTTGAAAGGCCTGAAATGATCCATTGTAGCTGAAAGGCAAAACCAGATAGGGAATACCTTTATCCATAGTGTGGGGTATCAAGCCACACACCCCGCAGTCTGTAGTGTTAACTACCAGTTGGTGTTAGTGCAAGAGCTGTACAAAAGTGTTATTAATGAATTCTGAGCGTCGGGCTTGCTCATGTTCAGGAAACGAGTGAAAAGAGTGTATAGAAGAAACAGTGGAAGTAACAGGATTAAGGGGAGGTACTGTAGTTACTGGCACATAAATCAAACTTATACCAAAAACAATTCCACCCACCAACGTTACCAAAACAATTATAAATGTAATGGCACATTGCGTCAAAAAGCATTTGCTATGAAGAATTCTGTAGAGTCTGTTTCTGCGAACATAAATCACATTTTCTCGTTGCAGCGCAGGAAGCTCCATCTTCTACAATCCGCTCGCGACCACTGATGATGTGTACGTAGATGAAAAATGCCTCTATCAGCCCTGGGAGTTCCCAGAACTAACAGAAAGATCGACCTTGTGTCAGACCCCCGCAGATTCAACTAGGCACACAGCCACGACCCTACGGCTACCCAGACGGCAAGGCAATTTTTAAAAACAATAAAACAATAGCAAACTTCCTGGCTGAAGGCAAAAGTTCAATGTATCAAAATCACAATATGCAGTTGCCTGCTTTATTTGTCCATTTTACGGTTTCGTAAATTATATCTTTGCTTCGCAGGTACTGTTTGATCGGTAAATAGTGTATCACTAGTAGCTGTTGCAGTGTTTAAGTTCGCAGATGACAGAGTTTCTTCTGATGCTGGAGACAAATGTTCAGTGTTCAAAGGAGTCTTTTCAGGAGGAGAGTCAGATTTCGAAGTGTCAGTAATCAATTCGGCATCGCTAAAAGGGATGAACTTCGGTGTGCTTTCAGATTCGGAGGCACCAATTCCCTTCTTCACCCAGTCGTCGTAAGGAAGTGGCAAAGGGACACGCTTAACATGGGACGCGTGCACCCAGTGCTTGCGGCCAGCTACACGAACTGCTGTCCTCGTTGCAAGAAGGACCTGGAAAGGACCGACGTATCGGGGCTGAAGATTCTTCGTCCTCGCGAAGTTCCTGA
This sequence comes from Lissotriton vulgaris, assembly GCF_964263255.1. Lineage (NCBI taxonomy): Eukaryota > Metazoa > Chordata > Amphibia > Caudata > Salamandridae > Lissotriton > Lissotriton vulgaris. The sequence goes on from NC_141685.1 coordinate 490,380,088, forward strand.
TAACCACGTGTTCTCCGGGTTTCAGCTGATGCCCTGGACTCTCCGGAGGCTTTGGTAAAGCATCGAAAACCTGTTGGTGAATAAGACTCAATTTAGCAGTCAAGTCGTAAAGGTAGTCTATCAACATAGGATATTCTAAAGAGCAAAATTCCTTAGGCCTTGGCACACCCCAGATATTTGCCGGGCGGCCAAAGACTATCTCGTAAGGGCTAAGCCCTACTCTAGAATGTACAGTTGCTCTCGTTGATAACAAAGCCAAAGGAAGTGCGTCTGGCCAGGCTAAACCTGTGGATGCTTGTATCTTAGCTAATTTCAGCTTGAGGGTGCCATTGTAACCCTCCACTAAACCAGCAGACTGGGGATGGTTCGCACTGTGGAACTTTTGTTTCAGACCTAGGCCGGCACACACACTCTGCATAACTTTCCCTATAAACTCACTTCCGTTATCTGACCATACAATCCGTGGCATTCCATACCTAGGGAAATATTCTTTAAGAAGAATTTTGGCAGTTGATAGGGCAGTGTTGTCCTTTAGTGGGTATGCTTCTATCCACCTGGAAAAAGCACAGACTACCACCAGGACATATTTCAAATTATTACAGCGATCCATGTGAATGAAGTCTAACTGAATCACTTCAAAGGGACAGGAAGGAGGAGCGAAGTGACCAGCAGGAGTTGGAGTTCCCTTGCCAGGATTATGCATCAGGCATACCATACAATTTTTCACCACTCTCTCTGCACACTTACTGATCCCATCATTCTTCCAGACCGGTGCCAGCATCTTACAGATTCCTTTAGAACTGATATGCGCTACTCCATGCGCCATCGTCACCACTGCAAGCACATACGCATCAGGCAACATCCAACGCTGCTGTTCTGTCAAATCAATCCAACACCCATTTGAATCTAACTTGCCCGTACTCTCTCTCCATACACGTTTCTCTTCCTCAGTTGCTTCTTTCTGAATCTCTTTCACACTTTCCATTGTATCCTCACACATTCCAGATTCAGCAATCCATCTTGCAGACGTAGCAACATACATTCTACTCATCATGTCTCTAGCTGTCTGTTTAGCGATTTCATCAGCAAAAGCATTTCCACGACCAACATCATCCGTGATTGCTTTATGAGCACTGCACTTCACAATCGCAACTTCAGTCGGCAAGGTTAGAGATTCCAACAGATCGTTAACTAGCTGACCATGTTGAATTTTCGTCCCATGGGACGTAATGAAACCTCTTTCTCTCCATAAACGGCCAAAACTATGGGCCACGCCAAATGCGTACTGACTATCTGTAAAGACATTCACTCTCTTTCCCTTAGCTAAAACACACGCTCTGGTTAAAGCTATTAATTCTGCAGCTTGGGCAGAATTCTGATTCACTCTTGCAGTCTCCACAATCGTCTTCAAAGTCGTTACTGCGTAGGCAGCCGTCACATCACCATTCTCCAGTTTAAAACATGACCCATCCACATACAATGTGCCATCTGGATCTGATAGTGGAGTATCCTTTAAGTCAATTCGTCCTTTTGTCTCTTCCTCCGTTTTAAAACAACAATCATGTGGTTCGGAATCACTCGACTCTTGATTAGCCGGCAACAGAGTTGCTGGATTCAATACATTACATCTTTTAATCTGAATATGACTCGCTAGTAATGTTAGCTCGTAACCAGATAGTCTCGCACTAGTAAGGTGTTGTGTCTTGGTTCGGTTCATGAGTGTATCCACCGCATGAGGAACCATGACCACTAGCATGTTATTCATCACCAAACCAGCAGATTGTCGAATGGAAGCCACAGCTGCCGCTGTAGCTCTCAAACAACTAGGTAACGCTCTAGCTACCGGATCCAATGTTGATGAAAAATACGCACAAGGGCGTTGTTTATCACCAAACTTCTGTGTCAGAACACTCAACGCGCAACCTTCTCTCTCATGAACATAGAGCGTAAATGGCTTACTGTAGTCAGGTGTACCCAATACAGGAGCTGAACACAGTGCTTTTCGTAACTCAGAAAAACTCTCTTGACATTCATCAGACCATGGCACCGGACTCGGAACATTTTTCCCAGTCAAAGCTACCAATGGTTTCGCTAAAAGAGAAAAATTTGGAATCCACTGCCTACAGTAAGAGGTAATACCTAGAAAGGCACGTACTTCTCTCTGTGTGCGTGGAACACTCATTTGCGTAATTGCTTTTATTCTCTCTGGGGTCAACTTCCTTCCCTCCTTTGACAAGAGATGACCTAGGTAGGTCACTTCTTGGCAGCAATATTGCATTTTAGAAGGTGATACCTTGTGATTCAAATTAGACAAGTGATACAATAACGAAACTGTAGCTGCTTTGCAAGTTTCCTTGTCATCGGCAGCCACTAAAAGATCATCTACATACTGCACCAGAGCAGAACCTGGAGGAAGGACAAAAGAATCTAACTGACTCTTTAATGCTTGACTGTAAATAGATGGGCTCTCACAGTAGCCCTGTGGAGCGCGTTTAAATCTGAAACTGCGACCTCCTAGACAGAAGCCGAAAATATCTCTGCTTTCCTCGGCTATTGGAATGCTGAAAAAGGCATTCTTCAAGTCGATGACTGAGAACCAAGTAGCTGTAGCAGGTATCAACGTTAACAATGCAGTAATGTCTGGAACCACAGGAAACTGCGGGACCACAATCTTATTGACTTCTCTGAGGTCGATGACAAACCTATACACTGGAGGCTTTGTAGGATCAGTTAGTTTCAAAATTGGTAATACAGGACTATTACAAACATTTCCTCTAGTTTCTTCGACCACACCTTTCTTAATCAAGTCTTGCACAATCAATAAAAGTGCACGCTCACCTTCACTAGATATTTTGTATTGCGGAATTCTTGGAAATTTCACATTTGCTTTCAAAGTTACTACATATGGTGGTATTTCTAAAAGGCCTACATCATTAGGACCAGTCGCCCAAAGAGAATCAGGGAGTGAACGCAGCTCTGGCGGGAGTGCATCCATTGACAAGTACATCGGAGAGGTGATTCTTTTACCCAATGTAAGCTGTACCCCTTCCGGAGAACAGTACAATGTCGCATATAGTCGTTTTAACAAGTCTAAACCAAGCAGATTTTCATTACAACCCGTCGTCAAAATCAAGGGTGCTTTCAATTGGCATGGTCCAACAGAAATAGACAAAGGACCAGATATGGGGTTGTAAACAGGGGCGCCTGAAAAACCTACAGAAACATTTGTTGAGCCAGACAAAGGTGCGCCAGGGAGTTTCGCATGAATGATAGAACTTTTTGCGGCACCAGTATCCAACAGAAACGGTTCGACTACACCTGATGTTGCTACTGCGACATAAGGCCCACTCTGATCCACTGGAACTGATACTACTCCCTCTCTTTGTCCATGGCTGTCCTAGTACCCATTTTGCTGAAATCCCTCATCCGCTTCACAATAATCTTCAACAAGATACTGTTGAGATCTATTCTGCTGAGTAGACTGTCCATTTCGCTGATCAAAGTGATTGGAAGGACGATCATTCGTTTGTGGAGGCATAGCACCTCGCCCTCGACCTCTAGAATTTTGCACAAAACCACCACGACCTCTCTGAGCTGTTGCATTATTATTTTGCGCTAAGATCGGACATTCATTCTTGTAGTGACCCTCTTTCTTACAGTACGCACACTGGTTCCACTGGTATTGAGGCCTCGTTGAACTATAATCTGTCCTTTGATACGAATTCTGTTGCATATTAGTCTGATTCGTGCGAGGCGGATACGCCTGTTGCAAAAGAACTTTAGTCTTTAAATCTTTCGTTTTCTTGTCTGATTTCTCTTTTTCCTCTTTATCCCTATTTTCATAATACTGTGCAGTTGCAAGTATTTGCGCAGTTGTAGAAACAGCCCACGCACTCTCTGAATCCTTTAATTTATTGCATAATTCAGGTAACAAATTATGCACGAATTTATCGACAAACAGTCTCTGTCCTCCTTCAGTGCTCATATCCTGACCACTATGATCTACAAAAGTCTCTTCGAACCTCGTGAAAAAGTCGGAGACACTTTCGTCTTTCTTTTGCCTGCATGCGGATAACTTGTCCCAATTAACACGTAATGCGGGCATCAGAGTCTTCATTAAGTCAATTATCCTACCCGGAAGATTAGCAATTAGGGGTTCAGGTTTTGCACCACCCGTTTGCTGACCATCCGCTGCAGTGATAGCTGCCCAATCACCACCTAAAGCAACTTGATGATCTTCCCTACGAATTTTAGCCCACACTGGTTGAGGAACTACATTTCCAAATAACATATCAATGTCTGCTAAGTTCATTATACAAGCCTCAACTGTCTGTGTTAATTCCTTGTAATATCCAGCAGGATTCTTACGCGGATCTGGTAAGGCCTGTTTCACTGCTAGTACTTCGGCTCGCTTCCACGGAATGTGTATCCACACTCTCTGGAATTGTGCTGGAGCAGCCACAATACCAGCAACATTGTCAGCTTGCACAGCTTCGCGCCAAATTGGAGGAGCCTCCCTCATTGGATATTGGCGACTCAGCTTCGTCTTACCTTTCTCTAAATCTCTCGGTGAACGAAGAGATGGATCATTCCTAAAACTTAAGATCAGTTCCATTGCTTCTTCTATATTTTCACCTACTATCATACCAGCAGCAAACTCTTTCTGAACCTTAATTAAATCTTCTAAATCCGATTCAATATCATCTTCCTCTATTTCCTCACGTAACAACGAGCACATCTCGTCAAAGACGTACCGTTGCGTTGGTTCCTTCCACTGCATAAATGTATCTAATACATCTTTCGTACTATATCTCCTACTCTTCGATATCCATCTAAGAGCCGTGGAATCTAAAATTCCCCGTTCCTCAATGCTTGGATGCTGACTACGTCTCTGAACAGAGTCAGAAGTAGGAGTCTTGATTAAGGTTTTATAGAAAGGAGACAGCATATTAGACACAGAATCAGTGATTCTTCGACGAACAGACAGTGGAGTCAATACACTCGCAGACGTAGAAAATGCAGTAGAGGTAGGAACAGATAGCGGAACAGTAGGAGTATCGAGAAAAATAGTTTGTGGAACAGTAGGTGTAAGCGAGACAGATACAGGTATAGAAGTCGGCAATCCAGGAGGAGGAGGAGCCGTAGGAACATTCACATTAACTACAGGAGGTACAGGTACTTGATTCTGAGGGGCAGGAGCAGGAATACCAGGTTGTCCAGCAACCGGCAATTGAACATTTGGTACAAGTGGAGCCGTAGCACCTTGTGCATACGGTGGAGGTGACCGTAACAAATAAGACAACAGAGGATCGTTTTCGGGGTCTTCTAGTATCTTAGCTGTTTTCGATGGCAAGGCAGGATAGCACTTGTCGATCGCTAAATTATGCTCTCTAATGGCCACCTCTATGGCTTTCTCACACTCATTATCTTGCAACTGTTTAGTTGCTTGTTCTAGAGTCAATTCTTCTTTCTCTTTCTGTTCTTTCTTTAACCTCTTCATTTCTCTCTGTTTGGATTCTTTTCGCCAGTAACGGAAAGAATCAAACATTGCCGGCCGGGCTTTCTTCCTAAACAATTTTGCTTCTAAATTATCAAGAATTTCGGGTTCGAAACTACCATGCAGTGGCCAACTAAGGACACCGTCTTTCATAGTGTAGCGGACCCACACCTCATTATAGGATATAGGACCCACACCATGTTTACAATATAAGTCATATAGGGGAGTCCCAATCGGAGGAACCAGACATGAGTCCTCCAATCGTGAGTCACTGTTGCAACCGAAACAGGACAACATACAATTTTTCCGACTTACCATTTTCAGTCCGGAACACAAAACAAACAAGACACGAAACAGATATGTGCACTTGAACCAAGAACTTTAAGGCCTACCAAAACCAAACTAATGTATCGATACCCAAACTGAACCAAATAGATTATCGTAACCAGAACAACCAATGATAATCTTACGAAACCGAACCAAACTAAGAACCAAAAAGGATTTTAACAACCCTCACGAAGTAACCAGCTAGCAACCACTAAATACTTAACTGAGGCACTGAAGACGTCACCAAGGAGAAACCCGTCACGTTTCGCTGTACTAAGGACTGCACCTCGGGTCCAAGACAGGGCGACGGTCAAGGCAACGGCCCACTGCAGCCGTCCTGAACGGGAACCCTCGTGGAAGAGAACTTCGGGCCACTTTTGCGATATGCCGGGATCGATGAAGTGGGGCGCCTCCCTCAGGAATCTTCACACGAAGCTTCTCGAACTCTTCAGGCTTTTGGACCGGTACCGAATGACGTCGCCCCACATTGGGCGCCAATTGGAGTTCTGGACTTTTTGGTTCCGTCCAGAGGTGTCAGGGAACAACACCCAAAGACCCCGGAGTTCCACCTGCCTTGGTGCGCAAATGAACAGAAACACGGGCTTCTCGATGGTGGCGTCAAAGACCAAAGGTTTATTACTGCAGGGACACAGAAGTCACAGAAACTACGCATGGGCAGTAACTAGGAGCCTGTTCGATTTGTACAAAGAGGGTTGCTCCTTATATACTAAGTTTTAAGCTGGGGGCAAATTCTTTACATGCAATACATTCTCAAAACCTTTGTGTCTAAAACAATAAATATTTGGCGTTACACAGGAACTGTCGATAATATCTGATGCCAAACATTACGAAGAGGGGTTCCCACTAGTTCATCACAATCCCTTGTCAATATTGCATTCAAGAGCCGAACCGCCTCATCATAAATTTCGTTACCTCCCCCTAATAAAGGCCCAGAAGGAAAGGAGCAGAGCCAGGTGCAGAAGATAGAAAAGCGGGATAAGAGATGTTTGCGGGTTGTAAATGGGCAAGGCTACTGGCTTCGGCCGCCTAATCATGATCGGGACAATGGACACGAGAACCAGTTCAGTAGGGCTGGCCTCAGGCAGAGGAGGCAGCCTTTGTCGAGTCATGCAGCTACAGCGTGATCTGGTTTAAGGTGCACGTGTCATGAAAGAGGTGAATCTCCGGCTAAGGCTACGTGTCCTTAATCGAAATGAAGTGATCAGAGGTTATTGCATATGTGAGGGCAAGAAACACACAATGGCGGCCATGATCTAAGATGGATGCCGTGGGTAGATCAGAAATGTGTTCATAACAGGAGTGCTCTTGCTCGTATCGTAGCGAAAACACCAGGATATGCTAAATGGATCATTTGCGGTTCGCTGATACCAATATTATGTATTTCCGACAATATTGAAAACACGGGTTCAAATCGTCACGGAACCTCAGAAGTCAAAGGAATAAAGTTAGAGCTTCCATGCTAGTTTGGGATGTTGAACGTCATAAACTGAGGTACAGCGTTGTGATCACATGTTAGGCAACTTATGCGTTCCAAGAAGGTAGTACACACAAGATGGCCAACGAGTCCTTTGGAACACATGCTATATGTTTCACTTAGCTGCTGTAGTTCTACAAGTAATATACATAGAATCAAACACTAATGAAGAAAGTGTCGACCCTTTGACTTTTCAAACAACCCATTTTAAAGATGATTTTCACTGAGAAGAAAGACAAAGGGCCAGATTTATCACACTTCCATGCAGCGCAATGCAATGCAGCACGATATTGCTGCACTGCATTGCGTGAAAAGGAAGATGGTGGAAATTCACCATATTTAATGTGAGATTGCACATTCCTGTCCTCTCCTTGCATTGGCGCACAATGTTCTGACTTACGCCAAATGGAGACAACCTTGTGCCATGGTGCAAGGGTGCCTGCGTTCCACGCAGAATTGTTTTTGTGCAGGAAAAAACAATACTCAGAGGCATTTTCCTCTTTATGTGTGCTGCATCCTGATGAAACAATGGCCTGTCTCTGTAAATCTGAGACGCGCCAAAGTCCATGGGTGGATGTGTGGGAACACCCATGCTCCACCCATGGACCACCTTCACATGGCAGAGGAACGCAAGGCAGAGACTGGTGCTGCCTTGAGTTTCTCCAGATTTACCAAGCAACGCTGCTTGGGAAATCTGACTTTGAGACTGTGTTGCCCTTGTGGCACCATGTGTGACACAATTCCTTGATAAATGAGGCCCAAAGCAGTTTATTGATGTTGCATGAATTGTATTTGTGAAAAATACAATCTTTTTCTCCCTTGTCATCGTGTTGTGGATGAGCCACAAAGCCACAACACTCTTCTCCATTGTGGAAGTCCAAGTCTTCCTGTTCATAAACGACTCAAGGAACGACAGTGGTAAGTAAGTGGGGACAGATTTACAAGCCCCTTGCGTCTCTTTTACGCCGCCGTTGCGTCACTTTTGTGACGCAGCAGCGGTGCAAAAGATGCTCCATGGTGCGGGGTATTTACAACGTGACGCATCTGGGAGATGCGTCACGTTGTAAAGCCCTGCGCCATAAGGAGACGTTCTGGCGCGGGGGGGGGGCGTTCCTGCGCAGGACGCCTCCTAAAAGTGGCTGAGTGAAATCTACAAGATTTCACTCAGTCACTTTTAGGCCAATGCTGCGTCAAAACGCTGCGCCTGCTTGAAGCCGGCGTAAGGCTTGACGCAGCATTGGACAGATAGGGCACCCCCGAGCCTTGCTGGAGCTGCGTCGCGCTTGCGACGCAACTCCAGCAATGCACCGCATTGCGGCACAGATGCGCCATGCATCTGTGCCGTTTTTTTCCCCATGGTGCGCCGCATTGTAAATGCAGTGCACCATGGGTGGCGTAGCTGCGGTGCAAAATAACTGGCACATACCTGGGGATGCGCCAGTTATTGTAAATCTGCCCCCCAGTGTTTATTCAACTTCAGTCTGCAATTGAACCGTCAACTGCCACTTCACATAAAAGATGAGGTCAGATGGTTCTACAGTGGAGTGAGAGGTTCATCCTGCACGGGAAGAAGAGCATAGTGAAAATACCACAATTGTAAAAAAAATACTATAAACTTGACGCAACCTTCCACCTTTGGGCCTTGGTGCCACTGAACCTGCTACACCTCTGAGAGGGCTAGAAACGCACTTTCATTATGAAACACATCATTTGCATATTATACTTTTATAGACTGATGGAGGCGCGCCGGGCCAATGGTTGAGTGAGGGGAGCGGAATGATGATGTTTTTAAAGGTTGTATTAATCTTGAAGACGTACCTTGTGTCACCCTTGAAGTTCCCGTTCCCTGGAATGTCATTATAGTATGAAATTTCCCAAGACGATCATGCCAGCTTAATACTATTTTATTTCATCGAGCGTTACGTTTGGTTTTAACTAAGCAATGTTGAAGCCTGTCCGGCGGGAGGGCCGACAAATTAAGGGCCAGTCCTTAAAAAAGAGTGACGATCTGGAACACCGGTTCAACTTAACCACTGCTTTTAGATTGCTTAAACTGCAATGTTGTGTTTAACAAGAGATGGTCTTGCCTTCATACACATAGAGAGTAAGCTCCAAAATGAAAGTGAGTAATATGTAAGTGTGGATTTCGCCAGATTGCTGTGAGTCTCAGAACCATGTTAAATTATTTTGATATTTACAAGAGACATTTCACTTTCTTCTCCGTTTTTCATCATCATTAAACAGAAATAGATCTGCATACCTTTTACTCTGCTTTGTTCTTTTAATTTCTCTTTCCCAGCAGACAGTCTGACAGTGCTTCAAAAACATCATCTACTTTGGAATTTTCTACAGCTGTCTAGACATCTGTGTTAATAAAATGAGATTGCATTCAGTGTTCGCTGAAGAGAGAAATGTTCTTTGAGTTTTCAGAAAGACATTATTCATAAAGCATCTGCAAGTTTTCCAAACCCGGAGTTAACAATCATTTCAACTCGTATTAATTTGCCATTCGAGCACTTTATTTATTCAGGGTCAGAAATGGTGTCAGTGGAAACATAAAATGTCACTCGAAGTATAATTGCTGTTTTCATCAGCTCGCTTAGTCCATGTATTCCTGGATTCGGTTCAATTGTACTTAAGCTGCGCCCAATAAAACTGCGGGTCAGGTTGCAGAGTAGCGATGAGTGCGAACAGGAGACACATTCATTTTCCAAACATAGTAAAAACGAAGATAGGAAGAGAGTTTTGGAATGTCCGAAATGCTTTTACAAATTGCATATGACAGTCTATGTAGATAAACAGTTGTATGGTGACATCCAGGTTTATACAATTGTAAATTCGGTCCAAACCACATAGAGGCTTATATTAAAAACACAGGGCCTCATTTACAAGCAGGCTGTGCCGCCGTCGCATCAACATTTTTGGCGTGGCAGCGAAGCAGGCCCTACGAAATATATACACGGTGACACGTGTGCATATGCGTCGCATATAGTAGCCCTGCGTTGAAATGTGGATGTGCCACAACCAGCTGGAATCACACAAAATAAAGTATGCAAGGAAGGCATTCCTAATAAAAAACTAGTGTAAAATTGATGCTGTCATATTGATGGGTTTAATGTGAAATGATGTATCGTTGGTAAACGGCGCGTTGAGGCTGAAATGCGCCAACATGCTTGCACATCTTTAACCCAAGGATAGGAAATGACGCATTGGCGGTTATATATAAAGAAAAGCCAGACAGAACAGTATGGCAAGCTCAACTATGCCATAGCAGCAGACTAGCCTAATTGATCTCAGGGAGGATGAGGTCATCACCTACTACCAGAGTCCATTGTCCTACTGCTAAACCAGATAGCCCTAAGGCTCCTGACGCCGACACCCTAGTACAACAACATCCCTCCGCAGGTCAAGCTCGTGGCTGTCCTCTCCATGCTGGCATCTGGCTTATTCCAGATTACGACGATAATCAATAGTTAGGGAGGAGGAATATCTGTCCATTCAGTTCCCCTTATAAGTATTAAAAAAATCAAAAATTAGAATGGACACTTGTAACTGCGTTCCTTTGGTCTTAAAAACCCTCATAAACGTGGTGGTAAAGTCGTTGTGCGGTGTATCTTGTTTTCCACCCCACACTCGCGTTAAGGCATCGTCATAGGTTTTAATAAATGTGCTGTATGCCTGCCTCAAGCCTGAGGCTACCTCTGGCAGCGCAGTAGTGTCCAGAGATAAATCAGGGCCCACAAAATAAAAACAAAAATAAAAAACAAGCTTGCATCTAGGGTGAGTTTTAATAGAGATTTAATGAGGCTTTTTGGTTAAAAAATATATGGGTATACTCGCAGATCATGTTACTAGATCAAGTTATACCATTCTCAGAAAAAGGTCAACATGTTTTTGCCCCTCCATGCCCAGCCGGGTCTATGGGGCATTCGTCAGGACTCAAGAAATATATACTTACACCATTTGTGCAGTATTTCAAGTGGATATTGTGTGGCCACTAGTGTTTCGTTTCGAGGTAATTGTGTACCCGCATTCGGTGTCTTCTCCGCGACTGGTGCTGGTCCAGATTACAACAGCCAGAGTGACTGGAATTACCCAGCCATCTGTCTGAGTCTTTCTCAGCCTGTCCTGGATGCTATAATCGGGCTAACACCCCAACACCTCCTCTTCCCAACACACAATAACTGCAGCTGGAGACCAAGCACCAGTTATATGCCATCACTGGTTTCCCACATGTCTTGGGTGCCATGGACTGCACACATTTGTAACTGGTTCCCCCTGCAGCAACATCCCATCTCTACAGGAACTGGAAGCACATGCACTCCATTAGTGTCCAGGCCATTGTAGGCCATCAGGGGATGTTCACCAACGTGCTGGCCAAATACTCCGGGAGTGTGCATGATGCATACATCTTCAGGTACTCCTTCATACACAAACACTTCCAGAATGGCCAATATGGGAATGGCGTACTCGTAGGTAAGCAAAACTCAACTACCTAACAGATCCACTAACAGTCAGAAATGGATGACACAATACACATCTCTGTGTCTGTCAGAGCACATTGGGCTGTTAGTATGAGGTGTGTGCCCCATAAATGCACGATGCATCATGCCACATGGGTCAAGCAAACCCCCAATGGACACATGTCAAGACCTATAGTCCTCAGCACAGAATAATATCCAACCTGGACAGGCACCACAGTAGACACTAATCTCAAGATGGATCTCCCACAGCTATGAAAATAAATGCAAGGCATACAACTACACAATCCTCTACAAGTTCTAATCCTACACATACATGTGAATGAAAAATGCATTGTGACTACTCATGTATTACCAGCTCCTCATAAAAAAACATCAGTGTGTCCCACATGAGCATGGCCCACATTGCAATACACATGTCTGAAGCAAAGCGCACAATGACAACTATTATGCCAAAATAACAATCCACGTGACATGTGTGAACTGCACCACATGTATTACCCAATATCACACGGACAAGTAAGAGTACCATGAAAGGCCTGTGCCAATGTCATGTAGCCCACCAACCACATCTGTGGTTTACCATGAACATGTACAAAGAAATCAAGCGTGACCGCTTGCCCTCTGCGCACTGTTGCGGTTCCACAATGGGAAATTACTTACTACATTTTATCAAATTCTGATACAGAATTATCAAATTCTGATACATACTAAACATTGTTGGAACAGAAAATATCAGAGTTGAACTCATTTGATGAGAACATTCAATTCACGCATAACATTGACAACAAGGCTATCCCATACTTGGATGTATTAGTGAAATTGAGTGATGACACTTTGGAAACAGAGGTATACCACAAGGCTACAGACAAAAACACTGCTCTTGCATATAATAGTTTCTATTCCAAGAATTTGATTGATAACTTGCCATTTTCTCTGATGTTAAGAGCAAAAAGAATTTGTTCTCAGGAGGAGACCCTTCATATGAACATAAATACCATTTACAGTAAATACGTATCAAAAAAGTACCCGGTTACTGTATTGCAGACAGCTAAGGAAAAGGTTGACAAATTACCAAGGGAAACATTATTGCTCAAAAAAACCAGAGATCAACCACACCGCCAGGTTTTTGTGTCTAAATATTCAACTTGTTCACAAGAAATCAAGAAAAGTATCATTTCTCATTGGGAACTGTTAAGTAATGAGACAGATTTCAAGGAGTTGTTTATACATAAACCCATTTTTGCCTACAAAAGATCTTGTAACATCAAACAATTATTGAAATTCAATACTATGAAGACTCCAAGAAACTTCAAAGGAATGAAAAAATGCCAGAACTGCATTCATTGCAATAATGTGATCGTTACTGATTCAGTAAAATACCCACACACGGGGGAAACCATCCCTATCAAGATCAATGCAGACTGTAACTCTATGAACGTAATATATGCCATTAAATGCCCTTGCGGATTGCTGTATGTGGGGAAAACAGAGAGGAAAATAAAAATACGAATATCAGAACATAAGAGCACTATTCGTAATAAGAATGCAAACAGCAGTCTGGCAGTACATTGGGACAAAAATAGACACACTATTGCCCAACTAAAATTCCAGATACTAGAAATGGTTACTCCAACACCCGGAAAATGTCTTACCAAAACATTATTACAGAGAGAAATCCACTGGATTAGGAAGTTACAGACTCAAGATCCTAAAGGGATCAATGATCGAGTAGACCTTATTTGTTTTCTGTGATATCAGCACAGATGAGTTCGCTAGAGGCTGATTGTTATTTGTCAAAGTCTATTTCATTCTTATGAAAATAACCTGATTTCTTAACACCATATTGTATTGTATTCCTTCTATGACCGTTTGTTTTATGTTCATTTACATATCTCACCACACCAACATGGCGCCTTCATTGTGTACCCACTGAATGACTCGTCTTGCCCAATAGTCCGTTGTTTGTTTTTAGTTGCGCGTAGTTAATTCGTCATCATCGTGAGCGGTTGTATTAGCTGTGGCGTTTTGAGGTTTTTGTTCACCGAGTACTGGGGACCGCGAGGAAGGAGATAGGTTCGACCGGAGAATCCAAAGCTGTTCTTGAAGCAGAGAAAGGTAGATATTACCATAGACAGGACTGACTAGATATCGTTTATATTCACGACGTTCAGATATATTGATGTCGGAGTTTCTTGTGTTTGTTGCAGTTTTTGTCATCACCTGGCTCGTCACAGTTATTCAGTAATCTTGTCCATCGCCGGTGCTTGCAGCAGCATTTAAAGAGGTGTGTTCCGCATTTTTTCATTTGGAACCGTTGTCATCCATGTATTTCCCGGTTGTGAACGTATTAGTGGTTCTGTAGAAATGTCGTGTTCTGAGGCAAAAAGATATGACTATAGTATGCGTTTGTTCTGTTTACTCAGTAGATGGCTTTCCCCGAGCGCACCCTCCGGGCACAGTGAGATATCTAACAGCTTCCGTGTGCTTCGCCGTTATCAATCAGCCAAGAGGTCAAGAGTAGGATAGTACCCTCTATCGGTTTACACACACTTCGAGTAAGTGGTGAGGGTTCGATGTTTAGTTCCTTGTTTGCGTCTAAATATTGTTTTACTCATAACTAAGGCGGACTATTTCTTTTTTTAGCCACGGAGTAAAGTTCTCCACATTGGCACACTTGAACAGGACTGTTCCTTCACATTATTTCCTGGGCTTGAAGTGAGTACGATTCAAAGATGATGTTGATGAATTCATAGGTTATTTTAAACCACTTGTTAGCAATTACAACCAACGCAAATAGTGACATGCTATGAACTATGCATATTTGAAGAACCACATTCATTTGAGTGATAGCAATCATTTCTTTGTTTTTTAGGTACCGCCCCTGACGAAGGGCCAGGTGGCCCGAAATGCATTGGGCAGGGAATTAATGAACAGTATCTTGTTGCAAAATAATCTTTTATGTTGAAAGAAAGTTGCTTGAAACAATTTATGTACTAATGGTATTTTGCACATAAAGTGCGTGTCATGAGCAAATTTAAATGACATGTTAGTAAAGACAAGAAGTTAATAACACTGGCAACTTGTAGTGTTTTTTGTATATAATATGTTTAGTATGTATCGGAATTTGATAAAAATGTAGTAAGTAATTTCCGATTGTGGAACCGCAACAGTGCGCAGAGGGCAAGCGGTCACGCTTGATTTCTTTGTATATGTATTTCATTGATGGAGTTTGGACACACCATCTCCTTCTGCAGCACGCGTAGATAATTTTGGTTTAAAAAAAGTTAACATTGAGTATTGGTATTCAACCAAGGAGTGCCTTTCCCACTACTAATTGTTGTTTTTTACCATGAACATGTACCTGTGTCAAAGTAAACCATGTTAGTCGTCACTTCCTACCGGTGGAAGACCAACTAGGCAAAGATCTAATCTCCATCTGTCACTTCACACATGTAGTGGGAGCAAACAAAAAAAGAGTGGCCAGGACCATCTCCAAATAGCCTTCACAGAAAGCTACAGGATCAACATGCATGTCAGGATATAGAAGTGTAAAATGTCTTAGCCCATGCTCAGAATTTGACATTATACACAGTAATGGGGGAGACATGTGTACACCTTTGACCAACTCTATGAGTAATGTATGTTTTGAAATACAATTAGAAATGAGTATGACCAAATAACTGCACATAACACACATGGACCAGAATGCATCTGTAACACTGAGGAAAAGCATTGACAGTTCCCCTATATTTTTTTTATTCCAGCTGACAAAGAACGTGGTCTCAAGCCATGGGTTATGACCCCACATGCACATCCCAGGTCAAGCCAAGAGGAACTACAACCAGGTACTCTGCAAGATCTGCGATATTGTGGAGTGAACCTTTTGTCTGCTCAAGGCCAGGTTTCTATGTTTCAACAAGTCAGGGGGAGATTGCTGTACTCACCCACAATGATGTGCAAGATGATACTTGTCTGTGCTGTTCTGCATAATATATATGTATGTGTTTACAAATGTCCCATGGAATGGGTACCAGCAACAGCAGGACCCAATGGAGGAGAAGGTGGACAAGGATGAGAGTGGTAGAGACATCCAAAACATAAAGGCTGTCAATAGGCAATGCACACACATTGCGCACCAGTTCTTCAGTTGAATCACATGTACAGTGATTGATCTATAACTACCATATCATAAATGTTCAATCTGTAAATAAATGTTGGAATCTAAACTTTGCCTTTGTGTTCAATAAACTGTCCCAGAAGACATCTACTCACCCACATCTCCTCAACTGGAGGCAGGCCTCAAAGGTTCACAATCATGTCACCAGACCTGTTGAGCAACATGGACCCACGCCGCACATCTATCAAGTGCACATGTACAGACATTTTATGTGAAACTGCATACTGCATCAGAGGGACAGGCCAGGCATGCCACATTGCTCTGTCCAAGTTGAAAGTCAGTATCCACTTGCCCTTGAGCAGTGCTGATCGGCACAACTAGCAGCCTTGCTGTTTTGTGCAGCAGCAACGTGTACAACAGATGGCACTCAGTAGTGTTCAGAACACAAACCACCAACTACCAGATTTCCTAATATCTACAAAATTAACTGTCTCAACAATGTGTCACCATGCAGACTGAATTCATTGTGGGGGAACTCATCCTGTTGCAGATACCATTAGAGATAATGAGTGACAGTTTTCATGGGCAAAGGCCTTGAGTCATGCGACATGGAAAAACTGTCACTCCTAAAGAGTGCATTCATGCATGTGTGGCTTCACACATAACACAGGACGTGTGAACTATTTACTGCCTACATTGTCACATAAACTGCATCATGGTACAGTGGAGATTCAACACATTTGCCAGGCATCATATTGCAAGGGTATGAGGAACAAAGGCCTGTAAACATAACGTAAAGAGCAAATGACAATGTGCATTCAACAAGTAGCCAGAGCAGTGTCATGTTGAATAGGCAATGTGTAAACATCTGAACACTTGATTAATACAGAGATGTCAGTGGTTTAAATACCCATTGAAAAGAAGGCAGGTTAACTTGTGTGAGCGCACTCACAAACTCAGTGAACATGGTACGATGGAGGGCATTGTATTGGAAGGCTGGTCTGCATTGTAAGAGGTATCTCTCTCTGATATATGTGTACAAGTGCTTAGTAGAGCTGGCCACTAACTTGTTGTCACCACAAGGTGAAATGTAATTTGAGTGTGTCCCATGACAGATGCATTTGTCAAAAAAATGCTATAACCTGGACCACGAGGCACGAGTGCACTTGATGGGGTCATTACAATGAAGTAGCTTTTGCTGTAACATATGTGGATCAGTGCATACTCTACACTGAGATTGGACATAGAGGCTCATACTTTGGCAATAGCCACACAGTGCTGACCAGATAGTACATCTACGTCACTGTTATGTTTACAAGCAGATTGCATTACTTGCTTATATAGCCAGCATGACAGTTTTTTATGTTGAACCTTGACCTGTGTGGATCCTTGGAATTTAATTAGTACCTGTTGGCAATGTAGGAACCCTCTACTACTTAAGGATGCTACTGTTACATGCAGGAATAGCTGTCACTGTGTGTCTGTATCTTACCCTTAAACAAACAATGCTGTGACACCAACAGCTCCATCTATGTTTGTTGATAAAAACACAACACAAAGAGAATCTAAAAGGGCAAAATATGTTACTGTAGAATGACATGCAATATCATCTCTGTAAAGGTGGCA
This sequence comes from Lissotriton vulgaris, assembly GCF_964263255.1. Lineage (NCBI taxonomy): Eukaryota > Metazoa > Chordata > Amphibia > Caudata > Salamandridae > Lissotriton > Lissotriton vulgaris. The sequence goes on from NC_141685.1 coordinate 490,397,634, forward strand.
TGCGCAGAGGCATTCCATCTTAGAGTGGTGTATACTCGCAATAAATACACAAATGATCATCTGGTGTGAATGCCTACTCACATCATAAGTTCACATAAGCCATCTCTGTTGAAAAATGATTTGATGCATGGCAGTAATAAACATATTTCTACTTGTTTGGCCTCCCGATGATCCTAATATAGATAAATATGTTTTCCAAACACATTTCTGCATGTTATGTGCATGTGCCATACAGATAGTGCCACACACAAAGCCAAGACAGCAGATGTGTTTGCATCATGGCATGACATGCTGATCATTGGTTGTATTTGCCTGCTAAATTATGGCATGCCCATAAGAACAGGGAACCTAAAGGCCAAGCAACAAACCTTTCATATCTAGACTGTCAATCTGTGAGCTGGATGCCACATACACTGTAGACTGGCTGAAATAGCCAATGTATGTCATTCCCTGAGTGTTTATTGCATCAGTAAAACATACTTTGTCAGGAATGCAGACATATAGTATGATCTTCAAGTTCGGCCATAATCATATATGCAATGTGTATATCATTTGCATTGGATTGCAATAGCTGTGAACAATAAATGGCTAGTACGATGATTCCTTCGTCAATGCTACCAAACGACAAACTGCAATACATATTGATAATGTTAAGATATGCACATGTGGCAATATGTCTGGGTATATCGCAGCAATACATTGCCTGTCCTAGTGTCTGCACCATGAACGCAAGGAGTCACACGTATGCGCATGGTTAACATACATATGCAACACATCCAAAATCTACAAGCATGTCATTAAAGACATTTTGTGCAAGAAAGAAAATCCCTGGGAGTGTTTACCTGCATTGCATCAATCATTACACTTATAAGGTTAGTTATATCAGTGAAAACACACACATTGTCCCATTGTGTGACAGATTGCACCCAGTGTGCCGGGTGGAAGCAATGCATCAACAGCAAAGCATCAAAAACAATGCAGTGTGCATTGTCATCTGTTGTGTGTAACTCAGGCATTGGTTATTTCTCAAGCGATACATCAGAAAAAAAACAATGCAGTAGGGGTCAGATCTGATGCAGTTGGGAAAACATTCCAACCTAGGGCCCAATTACGATGCGGTTAGGAAGGCCTCCTAACGGCATTTGCTCTTTCCAAATCAGATCGGGAACATGTCTTCCTGACCGAGGGCCAGATTACGATGCAGTTATGGACTTAGGCTCCCATAGAAGTCAATGGGAGTCCAATCAAATCAAATCTGGAAGCCTCTGGATGCATCATATTTGGTCGGTCGGACTCTCCTGATCCATTTCGGTCGGAAACAATTTCCAAACCGATTTGATTGGGAAGATTTCCTAACTGCATCAGAATGGGACCCTTTGTAGGAAAAGTGATGGTTAAGTAGAAATATGGCACATCAGCCCAGGAAATGCTACAATGCCTCAGCCATGCTGCAAACCAGGAAGTGTGAAGTTCCTTTCACTTTAACTTGCAGTCTTTTTATCTGTGCTGGCTGGTGGAGATGTTTGGTGTGTGCTCTTGTGAAATATACAGTTTTGTGGTCTTGTTGGTGTCTCTGCTGTCCCTGTTGAGTGTTTATTTGTATTTTGAACTGTTTTGTCTAGAATATTGGTAGGTGTACGTCCATTTAGTGTTTTGTAGTTTTAGGGATAGAGTTATATTCCTAGGTTAAGCCCATGTAGCGAGGCAGAATATTTCTTACAGTGTCCTCATTGTAACATTTCGGCTGTGGACTTTTGTACATATTTGTGTGCAAGACAATGTTAGATTCATTCCTCTTAAACTAAACTTGTTTACACATCTAGCTTCGCCCAACATTATCCTAATGCCCTGAATATCATGTACAAGGTCTCTTTTCGCACTATGTAAAAATGGCATCTCTATATTCATCCACAGGGAGACAGGGATATCTACATATCCATAACACCACTAATGTATATGCGCATTTCAAGGCTTCTTTCTATTATAAAAGATGGACATCCCAATAGATTATTAGAGGAGGCACTTCAGCTGACACTGAAGGTCCTTGCATGCTGAGAATTCACCATGCAGCGGTCTGACATCTCGTGAGTGGTGTCAAGTTTGTGACCAAGATGGGGTCTTTCATTCTCTCCCATCAGCTAATGGGGTTGGATCATCTTGTCCCTTAGGGGATCCTTGGCTCCACCCCTAAACACAATGTAGAGTAGGTTTCGTAGAGTAGGTTTTGCATAACAGGAGTATGCTTGATTACTGCCTTGTTTTATATGCCAAAACAACAAGTGATGGACCGAATGTGGATCAATGTCACACATTCCCCCAGTCAAAAGATCTGGGCCTAAATCCATCGTTTTTTTGCACTCCACACCACCCTGGGTTAGACAATGGCGATATGCAAATCAGCTCTGACCCTGTTGCCCCATGGGAACAGTCCAGTCCGAACTACAAAAGCCATGTCCTTCCCAGAACGGAATCAAGCATCCGAGGACCGGACCGGTTTCGAGGTAACACCTCTCATCAGCCCGGCTAGCTTGACTCCAAGTGGTGTGGAGTGCCTGGGACCCACGTCTGGGCATCCCCAGCGCACTTAGGGCGGCAATTGCAAAAACAACAAGTGATGGACCGAATGTGGATCAATGTCACACATTCCCCCAGTCAAAAGATCTGGGCCTAAATCCATCGTTTTTTTGCACTCCACACCACCCTGGGTTAGACAATGGCGATATGCAAATCAGCTCTGACCCTGTTGCCCCATGGGAACAGTCCAGTCCGAACTACAAAAGCCATGTCCTTCCCAGAACGGAATCAAGCATCCGAGGACCGGACCGGTTTCGAGGTAACACCTCTCATCAGCCCGGCTAGCTTGACTCCAAGTGGTGTGGAGTGCCTGGGACCCACGTCTGGGCATCCCCAGCGCACTTAGGGCGGCAATTGCAAAAACAACAAGTGATGGACCGAATGTGGATCAATGTCACACATTCTCCCAGTCAAAAGATCTGGGCCTAAATCCATCGTTTTTTTGCACTCCACACCACCCTGGGTTAGACAATGGCGATATGCAAATCAGCTCTGACCCTGTTGCCCCATGGGAACAGTCCAGTCCGAACTACAAAAGCCATGTCCTTCCCAGAACGGAATCAAGCATCCGAGGACCGGACCGGTTTCGAGGTAACACCTCTCATCAGCCCGGCTAGCTTGACTCCAAGTGGTGTGGAGTGCCTGGCACCCACGTCTGGGCATCCCCAGCGCACTTAGGGCGGCAATTGCAAAAACAACAAGTGATGGACCGAATGTGGATCAATGTCACACATTCCCCCAGTCAAAAGATCTGGGCCTAAATCCATTGTTTTTTTGCACTCCACACCACCCTGGGTTAGACAATGGCGATATGCAAATCAGCTCTGACCCTGTTGCCCCATGGGAACAGTCCAGTCCGAACTACAAAAGCCATGTCCTTCCCAGAACGGAATCAAGCATCCGAGGACCGGACCGGTTTCGAGGTAACACCTCTCATCAGCCCGGCTAGCTTGACTCCAAGTGGTGTGGAGTGCCTGGGACCCACGTCTGGGCATCCCCAGCGCACTTAGGGCGGCAATTGCAAAAACAACAAGTGATGGACCGAATGTGGATCAATGTCACACATTCCCCCAGTCAAAAGATCTGGGCCTAAATCCATCGTTTTTTTGCACTCCACACCACCCTGGGTTAGACAATGGCGATATGCAAATCAGCTCTGACCCTGTTGCCCCATGGGAACAGTCCAGTCCGAACTACAAAAGCCATGTCCTTCCCAGAACGGAATCAAGCATCCGAGGACCGGACCGGTTTCGAGGTAACACCTCTCATCAGCCCGGCTAGCTTGACTCCAAGTGGTGTGGAGTGCCTGGGACCCACGTCTGGGCATCCCCAGCGCACTTAGGGCGGCAATTGCAAAAACAACAAGTGATGGACCGAATGTGGATCAATGTCACACATTCCCCCAGTCAAAAGATCTGGGCCTAAATCCATCGTTTTTTTGCACTCCACACCACCCTGGGTTAGACAATGGCGATATGCAAATCAGCTCTGACCCTGTTGCCCCATGGGAACAGTCCAGTCCGAACTACAAAAGCCATGTCCTTCCCAGAACGGAATCAAGCATCCGAGGACCGGACCGGTTTCGAGGTAACACCTCTCATCAGCCCGGCTAGCTTGACTCCAAGTGGTGTGGAGTGCCTGGGACCCACGTCTGGGCATCCCCAGCGCACTTAGGGCGGCAATTGCAAAAACAACAAGTGATGGACCGAATGTGGATCAATGTCACACATTCCCCCAGTCAAAAGATCTGGGCCTAAATCCATCGTTTTTTTGCACTCCACACCACCCTGGGTTAGACAATGGCGATATGCAAATCAGCTCTGACCCTGTTGCCCCATGGGAACAGTCCAGTCCGAACTACAAAAGCCATGTCCTTCCCAGAACGGAATCAAGCATCCGAGGACCGGACCGGTTTCGAGGTAACACCTCTCATCAGCCCGGCTAGCTTGACTCCAAGTGGTGTGGAGTGCCTGGGACCCACGTCTGGGCATCCCCAGCGCACTTAGGGCGGCAATTGCAAAAACAACAAGTGATGGACCGAATGTGGATCAATGTCACACATTCCCCCAGTCAAAAGATCGGGGCCTAAATCCATCGTTTTTTTGCACTCCACACCACCCTGGGTTAGACAATGGCGATATGCAAATCAGCTCTGACCCTGTTGCCCCATGGGAACAGTCCAGTCCGAACTACAAAAGCCATGTCCTTCCCAGAACGGAATCAAGCATCCGAGGACCGGACCGGTTTCGAGGTAACACCTCTCATCAGCCCGGCTAGCTTGACTCCAAGTGGTGTGGAGTGCCTGGGACCCACGTCTGGGCATCCCCAGCGCACTTAGGGCGGCAATTGCAAAAACAACAAGTGATGGACCGAATGTGGATCAATGTCACACATTCCCCCAGTCAAAAGATCTGGGCCTAAATCCATCGTTTTTTTGCACTCCACACCACCCTGGGTTAGACAATGGCGATATGCAAATCAGCTCTGACCCTGTTGCCCCATGGGAACAGTCCAGTCCGAACTACAAAAGCCATGTCCTTCCCAGAACGGAATCAAGCATCCGAGGACCGGACCGGTTTCGAGGTAACACCTCTCATCAGCCCGGCTAGCTTGACTCCAAGTGGTGTGGAGTGCCTGGGACCCACGTCTGGGCATCCCCAGCGCACTTAGGGCGGCAATTGCAAAAACAACAAGTGATGGACCGAATGTGGATCAATGTCACACATTCCCCCAGTCAAAAGATCTGGGCCCAAATCCATCCACTTGGAGTCAAGCTAGCCGGGCTGATGAGAGCTGATGAGAGGTGTTACCTCGAAACCGGTCCGGTCCTCGGATGCTTGATTCCGTTCTGGGAAGGACATGGCTTTTGTAGTAACTACAGGAACTGTACAACAATAGGGGAATGGGTATGTTTCCATTGTGTTAGATTTTAGTGTGGATAATTTGGTTAGGGGGATGTCAGGTAGAGGCACAGCCAAAAATCTGTTTGAGGAGGAGTTTGGTTGCCTGCCATGGCTGGTGGTCCACTACCTACCTAACATGATCAGGATTGAAGGTAGGGTGAGCCAAGGCTACTTTACAAGAGACAGGAGGGAGCACTGGAAGAAGGTCCGGTACCACATGAACCCTATGTTCAATGTACAGTGTATAAGTCCACCAACTGAAGCACCGATGAGCAGATGTGGTCAGCCGGGAGACAGAAGTTAATGGGCCTATTTGTTAGTCCCTATATACCATGAGCTTGTAACTGCTTGGCTTTAGCAATCAGATTTAATTTCTTTTTCAACAGGAAAGAACAGATATTCATTTGGGGTAGTATGGCATGATACAGAGTAATTCAGTTTATTAAACAGGCCATGCCACAAGGGCTTGTTCATAGGGGCATTACAATAGCCAAATAAGACCATGCACTCTAGGGGAGTCCCACGGGTGCTGTGGGACGTATTCGGCACTGTGTAGGGAGGATTGGCACCTGGCCTGCTACATCTTTACTGACTTCAATCTTTGGGCGCCACCAGCCATGTACGTTGCAAGGGAGCGCACTCACATTTCACCAGGCCACCGATTGGACAGGGTATTTGGTTTCCCCCAAAATTGTAAACATTTTTACTTGCAGTTTCTGAAAAATTGTCACATTTCTTTAATGAGCCTCCACAGGGCTTGTATGAACATTGTTCATTTACAGTGCACAAGTAACATGTAAGGCGCGAAGTGAATAAGACAAACAAGCATGGATACTGTCTGATGTGTGAAACATTATTCAGAACACATGGGGCCATATTATTAAGAAAGGGCAATACATTATCGCCGCTTTTATTGGCAGGAAACTGCTGCTAAATCGGCGATAATGGGCTTGATAATATGCCCTTGTGAATTCCCATAGAAGCCCTGGTTAACACCAGAACATGGGCTTCTATGGAAATTCACAAGGGCATATTATCAAGCCCATTATCATAGATTTAGCGGCAGGTTCCTGCCAATGAAAGCAGCGATAATGTTTCGCCCTTTCTTGATAATATGGCCCATATTGAGTTGAGAAAGCCCCAGAAATATCATTCTATGCAGAGTGTGGTCTGTTCAATTGATCTCTTCACATAGCCATCAAAATCAGGTACCCCTGCACCAAGTAGCGAGGTAGGCTGTGTTATCTTTTACTTTGTTTGCACTCTGTGCACTAGATATGTGATGTGCTTGGTATTATTAGAAAACACTGCAACATGGCATTCATATGCCCATCTTTAGGGCATTTCCACTTTGCCATATACTACATGTCCAACGTACAGACTATATCAGACAGTTGTTAAATCAAGGTACTGTGCTTCATATGTACACAGTGTATATGTTCAACATTCACAGTGCATTGTCCCATGTTTTTGTCTTGTGGGTGGACTGGCCCCCTACACCTGTTGCAAGGTGGAGAGCTTCAGAGATCCCAATGCTACCAGTAAGTGTCACCTGAATGTTTCTTTGCTCTGTAAAGACTGTGTAAGTTCTTGTTTATTGTTTGCATTTAGATGTGTAAGGGGAACCAGCAGTCAGCAAAAACAAGCATTACCCTACATGTATATTCACAAACGTAGTAGGATAAAGTTGCATGTGCAATTAATAGGGGCAAATGTCAATGTGAATAAATTGCCAATATATGCAGGACCACATGATGGATGGATGGGTCAGACTCTGCTGTGCTAATGTTGGGCTAGCTTTCATGTGGATGGTTATGGCACAAGTACCATCACCTGCCCCCAAATCAACAGATGGTCATATGTTCAAATTTTATCACCCATACTTGGGACACAAAGTGACAACATGCTTTCTAAATTATGTGAAAGAAATGTCTCAATTGATACTCTGTGATTTTCCTGACACAGCATGTTTGACCAAGTCCAAATTTGAGCCGAAGACAGGTGTGTTTGTGGTGTAACACATATCCCTGACAATACTACCAATTGTCAACAGTACATTTGTATGTGAAAATGTGCACAGTGAACAGCTTTCTCAATTTAATCATCCTCCTATTGGGAATTCACATCATACCATGCCCATGCTTGCATAATACATCCATCATCACTAGCAGTGGTACAGTGCAAATAATTGAAGGCATGCTAGACATGCATGCCATTCAAATGGCAAAATGTTTTGTGAGCCAAAAATGTACCAGGAGCTCGGCGTCTAGCCACAGTTCGGACTCCAATAGTATTGTGTGATCATGTGAGAAGGCTCGCCATACCAAAACGTTATTTATTCCTCGTGTAGATGCTGCATATGCATTTGTGAGGTGGCATAGTTAAAATGGGGCATTTATTATAGAAATACCAGAGGTCAGATTACATATACCCATTTGGTTCTGTGTATCCACTGTCCATATCAATGCCTTACTTGGCTTCACCCATTAGCCCACATGTTTCATGATGTGTGCCTTGGATTCTAAAATCGTAAATGTCTGTACATTGTACAATTGCTGTCATGTGTGGCTGTAATCACACTCAATGCTTGTGAGGAATGTCAGGGGCAGAGGAACACATTAGCCCAATGTATAGCATGGAGGTTTACCACACCAATTGTCAATTAACACACAACCCAAATTATTTAGTATTTGCAGCTCATGGTTACTGATATCCAAGGTGTAGCACTGAGCTTCTACACCCTTTAGTGGAAGAGAAAATGATGCTATATAGAAGGAGTCAGAACATTAATACTTATGTTTTCTACGTTCTGTTAGAGATTTTAGGCAGACATATGCGCATGATGACATTTTCATGATCTGGGTATATGTGGATGTGTGAGCATGTGTTTGTGGCTGACATGCATCACTGGGCCAATTAGTAGACTTCTGCTGTTGTGTGATTAGTTGGCCTATTTCACTGCGTAGCACACAAGGTAGCAATGGTTATTGTCACACCATGACTTTCAATATGTGACGGTGATTTGGTACAGATTGATATGGCAGTGGAGGTGCAAGATGCTTTCACTTGTAAGACCTGAGCATGTTATAGGCCAGAAGCACATTTAGCAAGACATGCTGAGACGTATGTTTTGTCTGTACACATCAACCATGGTCAGGTTTGTCCTATCTGCAACAGGCATACAACAGGCTGGTTCATTTTAGTGTATTTATTTACATGTGAGCGAAGGAGCAAAGTGCAGGTGACAGTCCTTGCAGCAACAACCCAACATAGATTTCGAGCCATAGGATGTCCAGACAGAGTCCATGGAGTACACATGCCATGTGACATGTTGAGGAGAAGAGTGTTCCAGGAAGGAAGAGGTGCAATTCGCCATTAGTGAATTAAGGCCAGATTCATAGTCCAGAAATAGCTACAATCAACACGTGGGAAATCTGATAGGGGACAGTTGACAAGTACACCAGCATAGTCATAAGCACAGGTCAAAGAGAAACTGGCCATGTGGCAAAGACAATTGTTACCTGGCATTTCTTCTTTCTAAAGTGTTGCAGTCCATATCTTCATCCTCTGATGTGTGTGGTGCCTACCCTGAGGGGGGTGTTGTCAGTGCCAGAGGTGCACACACATTCAGGGCTCAAGATGTGGATCCCCTCTCCCCAGCAGCAACTGTTTGTGACAACAAGGAAGGCAGCACAGCGCTAAGCAGGGCCTGATGACTTGCCAGCATGGCAACAAGGTCGAGGTGTAAGGCACCCATTGTTGCTATGTAGGGACATTCTTCCGCTCCAGAGGCTCAAGGATGGTGCAGATAGCCCCCAGCTGGTTGGCTACCTCACTGGTGCCACTATGGCACGTCAGTTGTTCATGCCTCTGCCTCATGACACCAACAATGTCAGCCAGGACTGTTCCAATCAATGGAGCAGAGTACAGGTGCCTCTTATAGCATCTGAGGTGTCCTTATTGAGACTAAGGCACCTACTGACTCCCTCCAGGGTGCCCAATGCGGTTTTCATCCCTGCCCGCTGCTCAGCTACCAGCTCCCTCTGGACTCCTACCACACAATGTTGGACTTCAACTTGAGGTCCTCGGAGTCCAGGGCTAGCACTAGGCTGGCAGATGGGGTTTGTTTGGTAGTCGGCAGATCCTCTGGAGACCCTGCAATGCTATAGGCCCTTTCTGTGACCACAAATTGTGTTTTAATGAATGCCAGGATTTGCTGGAGAGAGTCTTGGTCCAACGTTGACAGGCTGTTATTCTTCATATGGTTCCTCTACCAGGTTGAGCAGCTGGTAAGCAGGTGTTTCATTCTCTGCAATGAAAAAGAGATATGTTAATGGTGGTCTATGTTAGATGTTGACATGGGTTATCTGGTTGACATACAGAATTTCAGCAAATTCACTTTCAGTTCAACATTGAAACATAATAAATATGTTACACATAGGTATAGAGGCCAAGTTGCACTGCTGCAGCCTTTTCAAGCGGAAGAATTTCTGCATTGTTCACACAACCACTGTGTGACATGAGTGCCTTTTTATAACATGACACACACCGCAACACAGTTACACACTTGCTGGGCCTGCTATGCCTGCACTGATGATTTGAGATAAGGTCCACATATGCCTGAGTAATTACCTTACATTTTCATGCAGGCTACACCGATTGTGCTTTGACACCACTACTGTGCAAATTGCACCACGTCCCCAGGCTGCCTGCATTCTCTGTAGCATCTGACTTTATGTTGTTGTTGGGAGTGAGCATACCCTTCTGGCCAAGTGTTTTTTTATTGAGGCCAATCTCCCTAGACCATTGTTGTGTCGCTGCACCTATCTGAGGGATTGATTTGGGATTTCCAGTTTGTGCATTTTTTCTACAGGCTACGTAAAACTCCACCTGTCACCTATCAATCAGTGACTTTGGGCCTAGGTCTTGGAGCCTGCCTGACTATGTATTTTCAAGTCGGGTTGATGTGGAGTTTACAACGGGTGAATTTGTCAATAAAGATGCAATTCCGTTCTTATTCATGAATGTATCATTTTTCATAACATTGGCTTTTTCAGTTTTAACAATCCCGCTTCTAGTTGATTTGTCAACTTACCTATCTCACTCTTAACTTTCAACAGTTACTTTATTGGGGATATGTTGCTTCGTATAATCATTCTCGACAATTACAACCTTCCTAGTTACTTGCATGGCAGTGGCACTGGCATGGCTGTCCTCGGTCAGAAGAAATACTTCATGTAACCTCGAAGTTACATGAAGTCCTCAAAGGCCTTCTCCATGTCACTTTAATCTGAAATGAGTTTTGAGATGACGGGGGAGTTGACCCTCACTTTCTCGATGAGGGAGATGTTGAAGAAAATGTGTATGGTGAAGGAGCAGCACTTGCTATCTGTCAATCCCAAGTTCATTCTCTGCTCCTACCTCAGGTAAATCACATGTGGCAGGTTCCTGTTCCTCTTTAGTTTGCTGCAAAGATTCTGTATGTTGTGACTATTACATTTCGGACTTGCTTGTATCAGCCGCGACAGCAATCACTGCAGCACTGAAAGGTGTCTATTTTGGTAGCGGTAGTTATGGTGGTGCACTTGTTGATCCAGCAGAGTTCAAGGTATTCTGACCTAGAAAAGTGTACTGCTGGTGCACAGCATTAAGTATCCTGACCAAACAAAGAACAGAGTTTGAGCACTTGGGTGGATAAAGAAGGAGGGCTTAATACCAGTGCATATTTAATTGGTGGCAATAGATTTGTTATACTCCTGGCCTTTTGCTTCGTAGGAGCCTGTTTTTTGGTATCCTGTCCTTGTCTTCTAACTAATTAGCAGCTTAGTATTGAGGTCTCTGGTGTCAGATAATTAACATACTTGCATGATCTCAATTTCATCCACCTGCTAGCAGTTAAAAATGTGAAGGAAGAAAGTCTTGACAAGTCATCATAACACATAATAACCCCCATGTCTACAGTAATTGATATTTCAGGTACAAGTTAGACAAATATTGGTGAAAATACCCACAGAGGTAAATTTTAATGACATAGAAAAAGAAAATATCTGGTGCCTCTCTCGTGTCCAATGGTCCCTTTTCAAAGAGCTAGTGGGAGCCAATCAAAAAAATCGACACAGCACACACGGCCAAACACATGATATATATATAATTTTTTTTCAAAAATTACGATGCCGTGTACGGTAAAAACAATTTCTTTATTTTATCTTGCCGCTGCCAAACGCGTTTCAACTGACAAGCAGTCTTGCTCACTGGACAGTGAAGTAACGGAAAGCGGCCATTTTAAACAATCATTCAAGTTACTATGAAACTACACCTTAAAAGACATAAAAAACAGACTCGTAGTTCACATCCCCATTACACGGAAACTATTGTAAAACATTACCGATTTTTACAAAATACATAGCGATCTTTGTGAATATTTTTTAAACACTGTTCTTTAAACAAGTGTACACGTCGTGCAGACATGGTTCAAATTTAAAACTGATTTCAGTGATAGACCAAACCGCAAAATTAACACTCTCGGATTTCGCACATGTGGGCAATTAATTAAAGGTGTAGTCACAAAGTATTGCACAACAACAAAACGGTTGGTTTGATTCTTAAACTAACCAGTCTACACAATTTCCGACATTTGTGTTTGAATATTTTTGTTTAAACATAAACAAAAAATGGTATTAAGCCCAAGTGGGCTATTACTCTAAGACCACCACATAATTGCATATATCCGTTATGTAATGACGTCTGTTTCACAAAATTACAGCTCTAATCAATTCATTCTTATGCGAGGCATTCTTCAAGAAATTTTACAAATGCGTATGTAGATCCTCTTCCACATTCAGACCTCCTGGTTGTTTACAGTCTAATTTAATAATGTACTTTGATTCCAGCTTTCTCAATTTTTTCAAACAATTGCCTCCTCTTATATTAGCTGGTATTGAGTCTATCACATAGTAAGTAAGGCCTTTTGTATCCTTACCATGTGCTTGCTCAAAATGTCTTGCCACAGGGTAGGACCTATCAGCTTTCTTTATTGCTCTAAGGTGTTGCAGAATGCAGAAATTGAGAAAGCTAGAATCAAAGTACATTATTAAATTAGACTGTAAACAACCAGGAGGTCTGAATGTGGAAGAGGATCTACATACGCATTTGTAAAATTTCTTGAAGAATGCCTCGCATAAGAATGAATTTATTAGAGCTGTAATTTTGTGAAACAGACGTCATTACATAACGGATATATGCAATTATGTGGTGGTCTTAGAGTAAAGCTTTGCCTACCGTACGGACTAATCTGACCCAGTGGATCTCCAAGAGGCCTTGAGAGCTAGATATAAGGTTCCTGCAAGGAGAGTATTTCCGCAGTTTTTTCTGTAAGTACAGCGGACCTCTTTCATTCATGGCAGTATATGGCGGAAGCAATGATAACGGTCATCCCCAAACCCGGTTAGGACCCGCAGCTTTGCGGCTCCTATAGACCCATTGCGCTGCTCATTTTGGACGCAAAACTTTACTCTGCAATCTTAGCAGCATGACTTGAAAATCTAATGCTGGAGCTAATACAATCGGGAATTATTAAAGAAAGGCAGACACATGATAACAACAGAAGCACCATACATCTGATTGAGAAAGCTTCTAGGTTTAAAATCCCTGCAGTCTTAGTGGGTCTAGATGCAGAGAAAGCCTTCAATAGAGTGGATTGGACTTTCCTCTTTTTAGCTATGCAGAAGTTTGGGTTTGGAGATACCTTCCTTAATCTGGTGAAGGCTAATTATCACCTCCCCACCTCTCGAGTGATGGTCAACCGTTGCCCCTCCTCCCCCTTTGGCCTGAGCATAGGAACCCGACAGGTGTCCTCTCTTGCCCCTTCTGTTCGCCCTCAGTATTGAACCCTTGGCGGTCAGGATCAGATCCAATGATGAGATCAGAGGCGTTCCCTTTAGCGGTGTTGAGCAGAACGCCTCTTTTTTTGCCGACGACATCCTGCTCACACTCACGAATCGGCAACTTCGCTGCAGGTGGTACAGGGTGAATTACGCCGCTGTGAGGCGTGGCGGGGTTTAAGATAAACTTTACGAAATCTTTTATACTTAATCTTACCCTCCCCCTTGTGGAGGTACTCCGTTTGAAAACCCAGACGCCTTTTCAATGGGCTAAACATTCCTTACTCTATCTGGGGGGTTTACCTCAGGCTAATATGGGTGATCTTTATAAAGCAAACTACACCCCCCCCCTGCTGACTCAACTACAACTTGACCTCAAACGGTGGTCACCTCTTTACATTTCGTGGGTTGGGAGATTTAATGACGGTTCTACCCACATTTTTATAAATATTCCAAGCTCTACCTGTAGAGCTTGACCGATCTTTATTATCGAGCTTACGCACTCTGATCACTAAATTTGTTTGGCAGGGGGGGGAGGGCGCGCTTGCCCTATCATGTGCTTCGACTTTCACGGGATAAGGGCGACTTGGCCCTACCTAACTTTGCTTTATATTATCAGGCTGCTCAGTTACGAGTGACAGTAGAATGGTCGGAGAGGGAATCAGACAAGCACTGGCTCCAAAATGGACCGCTCCGTAGTGGGTCGATATATATGGGATGTCCTTTGGAAGCCCAGGAGAGATCGTCCTCCCAATGCCTTTATTAGCACCCCCACCTGCATGACCCTGACCGTCTGGGACAAAATTATACGTAGGGAGGGTTGGACTTCATTCCCTTTCCCTCACATGCCTATCCATTTAACCCGGCTTTTCCTCCAGTGTTACATGAGGGGCCCTTTGATTGTTGGAGGGAGGGGGGTTGCCTCAAATTGTCTGAAATGTTTCATAATGGTGAGGTCCTGACGTTTGACAGGTGTACAAAGATATTTGCTATCCCCCAGAGTGAACACTACCATTATCTTCAGCTTAAACACTGGGTCACAACACCTCACATTCGAGAGGCGGCTCTTAGGGACCTTACGGACATGGAAAAGTTGGTGATTTATAGGGCAGGCTCCATGAAAGGCACTCTTTCTGCTCTCTATGTCATGCTGCTACACATCCTGCATTCTCCACGGGCGAGGTATATTTCTTTTTGGAAACAAGTTTTAGAAAGGGACATATCCGAGTTGGAATGGGCACACATCTGGAGGGACATTGCAAAACATAACAAGTCTATGGATCTTCGAGAGGCTCACTACAAAACTCTACAAGATTGGTACCTATACCCCACTAAGCTCCGACGAATCTTCCCTGGCACTTCGGATCTCTGTTGGCAGGGATGTGGGCATCAGGGGGACTTCAGGCATATATGGTGGGACTGTCCAAAGATCCGGCCATTCTGTGACGAGATCCTATCTCATATCAAAGACATTCTGGGTTATTCACTCCCGCCCTCATTGACTTTGCTCTTCTTGGAGTTAGAGATCCATCCTTGGACCACCAAACTAAAGCCGACAAGGCGATTATGTGGACATGTCTGGGGCGCCAAGCTTACCATAGCGGCTTCATGGAAGAAGACGGAAAAGCTGGCGACATCACTGTGGCATGCCCGACTGTGGAGAATACTTTCCATGGTATATTTTGGGACAATTACAAGGACTTTGAGCTCAGTGGGGGGCCATTGGTTGCCTTCCTGTCTCAGGGTCTGCCTTCTGTTGTTTGTCCTCCAACTGTGCGGGCTATGCACCTTTTCCAGCTATAAGTTTGCCCTTGGTCACTATGAACTAATGCGATCCCTAGAATATGCTATGAGAAGGACTTGAGCTTCCCACTAGTCACTATGCCAGGACAAACCTGCTTCATGATTAACTTTTCTTTTCCTTTACAATCTACTTACCACCAGGAAGGGGGTAGGGGGCTGTTTTTGGGGGTGGGTGTATTGGTGTTTAGAGGTCTGGTTTTGGGTTGCCAAACTTCTTTGCGTTATGTTTTCCTTAAATTAGCATCACTCATTTCGAGAGGGGGTGAGGAGACCTGGGGTCATGTGAAGCTGAAGCCACCATAGCTGACTGTTTTGCAACCCTGGAGCCTGCGTGCCCTTGGGTAGCTTGGATGTCATCAACCTTTTGGTTATACTTTGTTTGATGCTCAATAAAAAGATTTTTGACCAATATATTTAACATTACCGAAACTCAGAGACATATTCAAAAAATAACCCAGCCCAATACTTTTAAAAGTGACATAAATAGAAAATTGATCAAGCATTACTCTCTCTCTCCCCCACCCACAACCCCGCACACACATACACACACACACACAACCCATTCACAAACGCAAACACATGCACATAGACACACAGACACACATAACAATTGTGGACCAGCACACTGAGAAGATGAAGGCTTATAACAAAGAGAAATGGTTCACTGTTTTGGTATGGAAGCAATGGTGTACCTCCTCAGCCACCAACAGGCACTTGCAGACACAAAATAACCTACATTTGATGTGATTGAAAAGCCATCCGCAGGTCCCAAAATACCTCTAGCACAGCAGCAGTGAGAATGTGACACAGACGTCAAAATAACTGAGAAAAACTTCAATGTCTTACATCAGGCTAAACCCCATGGATTAGAACCCCACAAAATATTAGCACATTTGAACAAACAACAATAAAAAGGGGGAATATATTCCCAGGCATCCTGCACTCCAAAATCCTTATTACCCTTACTCTCATTGTCCCCTACTTCCCACATGGGCTTATCTTGCATCCCATCATCCAGATTCCAGGTTCACAAGAATAAAATAATATAAAATAATATAAATCCAAAAACAAGAAAGAATTAGGGGTGGCTGCCTTAGTTCAGCCCATAATTGTTTTTCAAAGAACTAAGTTAATTTGATATTCAATCCAAGGCAGATGTCAGAGCAGACATTGCAGACAAAGTGGGAGTCAGCAAAGACCATAGAGGATTCTTCACAACAGTGGCAATCCCTCTGACACGAAAACTGATTTTGTCCTAAAAAAGGTGTCTGGGGCTCTTGATTGAGAAAATAACTTGAAAATGTATCAACAAAATCTACTTGAAATGAGGCATGCATACTATGTAGGCCACATTCTTCATGGCAACCTGTGTAGCATATTCAGTATGAAGTCTCTTCACATCTTTGGACTTCTAAAAACTGCCATTTTACAAAATGAGTATCCCAGTCTGCCCACGTTCAGCACTTACAACTTACAAAAATACCAGCAGAGTTCAGACTGTGATTCCACTGTAACAGGCAGCTCATTTCAGTGTGTTATTGAAGTCGAATGGGTGTACATTAAGATCTTTCAATCTAATTTCATGCTATGTGTATTCGTAAAGCACACTATATCTGCCAGGGTATCCTGATGCAACCGTGTCCAATATTTATGCGCTGCACACCTGAGTAACTTTAGCCCATTTACATGTAAAAAGCATCTACCCCTTCCTGTAGCTGCATCCGTCACAGATATCACAGATCCCACATCTTCTAGCACAGTGGGTGTCCCAGCCACAAGATAGGTATCATCTTGGAAAAGATATCCTGTGTTACACGAAGATAAGTCAATTTCATCAACATTAGCAATTACCCACTTAAGATCTAGATTCTGTTTGATTGTAAACCTCATAAAAACAACATGACCCGGTTCTTTAAGGCAATTACTTTGAAGTTCAAACGTGTACAACGTGTTACAATTTTCTGTATAAACAATTTTCTCCCCTATTCTTTATATATTTGGGGTAGAGTGTCACACGTTTCCCTGCCTTTTAATAAAAGGCCTCCATCCCAATTATGACAGTCTATCAGAATGCAAGAAAAAGAAAAAGAGGTAACTGACGTATATATACATTTCCAATACATTCAGTTCACAACACTCACAATGTGAAAAAATTTGTGTAGGCAAAATGACCCCTCACGGGTGAACCACCATCGGGATACCTGGTAGGTACTCACCAGATAAGCCCATTTTTATCATCATCGGCGATCATTTTGCCCAAAATAAACGTGTCCGAAAAAAACAAATTATAGGTGCAGTGAAGTGATAAAGAATCTCAAAGAAGTGAGCTAAAATTGATAGATACACACGTCTCACAATCACTTTATCCTTTACTTCGTGAAACCTATCAAGCTAAAAAGCAAGGCTGGCTGCTATACATGTATACCATTACCATAATCCAACATGTTTCATTGCCCAGAACACTTTTAGGCAAATTCTTCAGGGCCAAAAGTTTCTCGCCACTGCATCAAAGTTGAACACACAATTCATGTAGACCTTAATCAGCCCCTGCGTCTCCTACCGGCTGTAAGGTACGATTAAAATGAAGAAAAGCCCTTCATGTGAGTCTTCCTCTCAGATTCAGCTCTTAGTCGTTATATGAATCTGTCGGGGCCTCACGGAGCGTATCGTCTCCACCTCTGTATGCTCCGTGAGGCTAAATGAATGGTGTGTCCAGCGGAACATGTGAAGGCTAGCCACAATAGAGGCGCTGCCTCATGAGTGTTATAGAAACACTGATTGCCCTTTTTGCCCTTACGAATTCAATGGGATCGATGTTGTGAGAGTGAATGTTCGTGGTGGCAATAGGGAGCTCACATTGAGACATGCGAGGCTAAATAGATGCCACAACTTAGAATAGTGGAATTTGGCTTAAATAAAGAGCAAGAGTTTCACACTTTCCTGTAAATTTATTTTATCCACTGTTATTGCAGGACATTAATATGACTACAAATCTCTCTAGAGGTAGATAAAGGGTGAGTCACTAGTATTTTATAAATGTTTTTTACACACAACTGTATGAAGCATCCTTAAAAGCTGTATCATGTCTTGCTTGTTCTTTGTGTTGTACTTGTGTACATCATGTAGTTTGTGACTTTTATGATGAGGCAAAAATACGTATAATTAACGGACAAAGAACATGTATTGGATCATATTGGCCAGGTATTTTGAATATAGTTCCAGCTGACCTGGTATGTAACAGTATTAGTGTGGGGAGATATATGTTTACCATGGATTAGGTTATCCTTATGAACGTACATTTGAAACGCGCCCTGTCGTTTATGTTTTGGGGATTAGAGGTTCCGCTTAATTTTGGAAAAAGTATCTTTATGTTTCTACGTGATAGCAGTCATTTCTTAGGCTATGAATGGAACACGAGGTGCACCTCACACGTTTGTATAAGTCTGCTTAGTTGATACTATACTCTGATGAAAGGGGGGAGGTGAAAAACTGATCCATTCAGTTTCCTGAATAAATATACTAATCAAAAGTGGAAGGATCACTAGTCCTGCACAACCTTGGGTATGCAGGAGAAACGTGGGGTGTCCCAGTTAAAAAGCCCCCCATGCACGTGATGAGTATGGTGGTGGCTTAGCGGTATATCTTGGTTCTCCGCTATCTAATCACGTGTGTGCATAATCATCAGGTCAGTTAGGTTATGCAGCCTCCACCAGGAGGTTCTTACCCAAGGTTGATACAGTAGTGAGGAAAGGGATATTTAAAAAGCCCGGAGAACCAGATAGAAAAATGTTATTAAGTCTGGGATCGGGTCTGGTAAACTCTTGAGTAGGGCATATCTTGGACTTATTAAGAGTCTTGACCCTGTGCCCCATGGTAACAGTCCAGACCGAACTGCCAGGCCAGGTCCTCCCTGGACCGGATACAAGCATCCTGGGACCAGTTTCAGGGTATGCCACCCTTCTTCAACAGGCTAGCTTGAATCCAGTGGCACAGTGAGCAAGGGACCCACGTCTGGGCGTACTCATCCCACTTAGGGCAAAAAGTGTTACAGCAAACAATGCACACATTCTCCCCCAATCAAAAGATCTGGGTTAAATCCATAGTTCTTTTGGGTGGTGGGGCATACTGGTCACATGCACGCCTGTTTAGAGTGTGTGCTATTTAGTACCATTCTAGACAAGGTTTAAATAATCTCACAATTTGCTACACATTGCCAAATAATGGGTCTTCGATGAGATTCGATCTTCTTTATGCAGTTGTTTTCTTAATCTCGGAATATAAGTATTTCAGGGACTCATTAGAAGGATTGTTCTACCTTCGGGATTTCCAAGTCAATAGTGCTATACATAGCACTTGCGTGTTGCATGATACGCTAATGTTGTTTGGTGGTTCACTTTTGGGAGTCTTCTGATTGGTTTATCCAGACGCAGTATTTGAGTGCTGCATGGCATGCTTTTTAGGTCAAGCCTGAGTCAGCACGCTTGCGATGCTCAGTAAAGCTGCTGTAGTGAAGTATGGAAGAGAAGCCCAGCCCACTCTCCACCCATGTTTGTCATTGGCTTGTGTCAGTGTCCTTCCTAAAGGCTGGTGTCTGATTTGTAAAGAGGCTTGTTAGTCCCTCCTTACTACAGCCTTGTCTTCAACTGTAAACTCCCATGGTGACTGGCCCCTTTACTTCGGTTGTTACACAGTACATGTTCTTAATTGTGTAAGCACTAATTTCATTATTGAGTTTCTCTCGCTGCAGGCACAACATGCTTTATTACGTTTGTTAGAACTGGGGGTCTCTAGTTGGCAGAGGTAGGTACCACTGTCCAAATAGGGACCCTTGCTTCTAGTCAGGGCAAGGAGATAACCCTCTTAGATAACCCCTGCTCGCCCTCAAGGTAGCTTGGCCTGAGCAGTCTAGGCTAACCAGAGGCAATGCGTTAAGTATTTGTACCAACACTCACAGTAACACAGTGAAAACACCACAAACTGATTCCACAACAGTTTAGGAAAATAAAGATATTTATTCTAAACTACACAAGACCAAAACGTCAAAAATCCAACACACAGTTCAAGGATATGGTTTCAAAAAGAGTTCTTCAGGTTGTAATCAAAGTTCTTTAAGTTACGATCAAATAATCCACAGATGCGTGAAAAGTTCACAGTTGCGTCACGTTGACTCACAGTACCTTTTAGATGCAACAAAGTTCCACAAGCAGGAAGCTGGTGCGGTGGAAACAAGCGATGCGTTACTCCTGAGACCCTGGGGAGGCGATGCGACAGCCCCGCTGCAGCAGCGGACGTGTGGCGACGAATCCGGTCTGTATGGGGAGGAAGGCAGCTTGCGTGGATTCCGGTGCGTAGGTTCCGTGGGAAGTCTGTTCTCGCAAAGGCACGATGCGATGATCTCGTAGGGGCTGCGACGATCTCCGGGGTGACAATGCGCGGTCCAGCGGTGATCCTCTCTCTCGCAGCTCCTCGATGTGATGGTTCTGTGACGATGTTCGCAGTGACGTGATGCGGTCCGCAAGCAAGCGGTGCGGCGATCTCACCGAGACGACAGGCTCTGCGACCACACTCGCAGCGAAGTTCGATTCTCCCGCACCGGTCTGGTGCGTCCCGCAAACGAAGGGTGCGACGGCTCCGGCAGCGGCGTCAGGCGCTGCGCCGATCTCGACCTTCGTAGCGGTGGGAAACTTCTCGCACTGTCGGGGATGCGCTCCGCAAGCGAGTGATGCAACACTTTTCAGCTTCACAAGTCTCTCAGCTTAGTCTCAAGCTTCCCAGCTCAGGTTCAACTTCTAGAGGCCCCACAACTGGATCAAGCACTCTCAGAAGGACAGAACTCTCTCAGCAGAGTCCGGGGAGACTGGGGGTGAAGTCCTTTTGTTCCTGGGACTTCGAAAACAGGGAGCCAGCTCTTCTCAGGCCCTTGGAGATTCCTTACAAGACAGGGGACACAGCTCACAGCAAAGTCCTTCCCCTCTCCTTGGCAGCAAAGCAACAGCAGGTCAGTCCAGCAGAGCAACAGCAGGACAGTCTTCCACGTCAGCTTTCTCCTCGGCAGAGGTTCCTTCTTGATTTCCAGGATGATCTCATTTTCTGTTGTCAGGGGTCCTGTACTTATACCCCTAAAGTCTTTGTTCTCTCTCTGCATGTGGGCCCTGAGCCCGGTCTGAACCAGTTCTCGGTGGATCCTGAGCACTTTGTTTTGCTGGCTGCATCTTTCCTTTCAGAGTGAGGGGCAGGGTCCTCAGCCGCCCAGCAGGAGGTGGAGCCAGCATTGTGGCAGGCAGGCACAGCCCTATTCAGCCCAGGTGCTAACTCCTCCCACCACTCAGGTAGCAATTGCATTCGTTCAGCCTAGTGCTGACTCATCCAGCCTCCGGGGGAATTCCCCAGCCCCTGTCACTCACAAACCAGACAGTCAATACACAAACAGGCCCAGGCACACAGAAGGGTCAGACAAGAGAACAGCAACTTTCTAAAAGTGCTGTTCTCAAACACAGGATCTAAAAACCACCTTTCCTAAAAGATGCGTTATTAAATTCTGAGTTCAGGGATACTAGATACTTATGTCCTATCTTGTTCCTATGGGAAGAAATGCTGTTAACCACTGTAGCCAGCATCCCCCATGTTAACCTATGGAGCAAGATAGCCTTACAATAGTGAAAAACGATAATGGCTGTAATTCACTACCAGAGCATGTCACCTGCACTAGTACATGCTCTACCTTTCACATACACGGCACCCTGCCCAGGGGGGTACCTTGGGCCTTCCATAGGGGTGACTGATGTGCACAAAAAGGGAAGGGTTAGGCCTGGTCAGCGGGGACGCGGACCAGGAGGACATGGCAGTTCTAAACTGCCCGTAGGCGCTGCAGTGGCAGGCCCGAGACACCATTTTAGAGCTACTCCTGTGGGTGGCACAATCAGTGCTGCAGGCCCACTAGTAGCATTTGTCATCACCGGCCCTGGCACACCCCGTGCACTTTACTAGGGACTTCATGGTGATACAAATATGCCAAACATGTATATCCAATCAGAATAACAATTTACATAGGAAGCACTTACACTCTGGCACTGATCAGCAGGGGCAGAGTGTCCAAAGCATCTAAACCAGCAAAAACAAACCCAGCACAGCATCGAAAAATACAGGAGGCAGAGGCAAAAAGATAGGGGTAATCAGGCCAAAGATGCCAGGTCTAACACGTGTCCCCTCCAGCTGAAAGTGGGGAGAACTACCCACCCTCTTGGGAGTTCTCTTCACTAAGGCGGAAAAACCTGGACAGACCATCAGCGTTGGCGTGTTCTGTACCAGGGCGGTGCTCCACCGTAAAGTCCATTCCCTGTAGGGAGATGGACCACCTCAACAGTTTTGGATTCTCACTCCTCATGTGCATTAACCACCTGAGGGGCCTGTGGTCGGTCTGAACACGAAAGTGAGTCCCAAACAGGTAGGGCCTCAACTTTTTCAGAGCCCAGACCACAGCAAAAGCCTCCCTTTCAATCGCCCTCCACTTCTGTTCCCTGGGGAGTAGCCTCCGACTAATGAAAGCTACTGGCTGGTCTCCATTCTCCTCAGTGGCTTGTGAGAGTACTGCTCCCACACCATGCTCTGAAGCGTCCGTCTGAACTATGAACTCACTGGAAAAGTCAGGTGCCTTGAACACCGGTGCTGTGCACATCGCAGTTTTCAGGGCATCAAAAGCAGTTTGGCAGGCGTCAGTCCAGTCAACTCTTTTGGGCAACTTCTTGGAAGTGAGTTCTGTCAAGGGGGCGACAATGGTGCCATAACCCTTGACAAACCGTCTGTAATACCCGGTGAGTCCTAAAAAGGCTCTCACCTCTGTCTGGGTCTTGGGGGGCTCCCAAGCCAGAATGGTATCGATCTTAGCCTGTAGGGGCGCCACCTGGCCGCTCCCCACCTGGTGTCCCAAATACACCACAGATCCCTGCCCTATCTGGCACTTGCTGGCCTTGATAGTGAGGCCTGCCTTTTGCAGAGCCTTCAACACTTCGCAGAGGTGTTGCAGGTGTTCCTCCCACGTGGAGCTGAACACCGCAATGTCATCCAGGTATGCGACGCTGAATTCCTCCAGCCAGGACAGTACCTGGTTAACCAGTCTCTGGAACGTGGCAGGGGCATTCTTCAACCCAAAGGGCATGACACGAAACTGGAAGTGCCCCTCTGGTGTCGAAAATGCTGACCTCTCTTTGGCCCCATCAGTTAAGGCAATCTGCCAGTACCCCGAAGTCAAATCAAATGTACTGAGGTACTTGGCAGCTCCCAACCGATCCACGAGCTCATCAGCTCTGGGGATAGGGTGTGCGTCAGTCTTCGTGACCGCATTGAGCCCACGGTAGTCCACGCAAAACCGGAGTTCTGGGGGCCACCGGGGGTAGCAGCTTTCTTGGGGACCAAGACCACTGGGCTAGCCCAGGGGCTGCTGGAGGGCTCAATCACCCCTAGCGCCAACATCTTGGAAACCTCTTCCTTGATGCTGGCCCTGACCTTGTCAGCTACCCTGTAAAATTTTTGCTTTACAGGCAGACTGTCTCCAGTGTCCACGTCATGGACGCACCAGTTGGTGACTCCTGGGGTCAGGGAGAACAGAGAGGAGAACTGACCCAACACTTGGCGACAGTCACTCTGCTGTTCTGGGGTCAGGGTGGGCGAGAGGACCACACCATCCACTGACCCATCTTGCTCTTTAACTGCCAGGAGGTCAGGGAGAGGATCGCTATCCTCTTCCATCCTGCATCTGTAGCCATGAGCATTGTTACTTCAGACCTCTCAAAGTGTGGTTTGAGGCGGTTCACGTGCAAGACTCTCAGGGGCTGCCTGGGAGTCTTCAGGTTAACCAGGTAGGTTACCTCGCTCTTCCTTTCCACCACCTCATATGGCCCAGACCACTTGTCTTGGAGCGCGCAAGGCTCCACTGGCGCCATCACCCACACTTTCTGCCCAGGTTGAAATTCGACCAGAGTGGTATTCTGATCGTACCATCTTTTCATTTCTTCCTGGCTTGCTTCCAGGTTCGCCTGAGCGAGTTTCCTGAAGCGTTGTGTCTGGTTGCGGATGGCCAGCACATAGCTGAACACATCCTGGGGGGTTTTCCCACGGGACTTTTCCCAACCCTCCTTCACCAGCGAGAGAGGTCCTCTGACAGGGTGGCCATACAGGAGTTCAAAGGGACTGAACCCTAAGGACTTCTGAGGCACCTCCCTGTAGGCAAACAACAGGCATGGTAACAAGACGTCCCACTTCCGTCTCATGGGCTCCGCTAGGCCCATAATCATGCCCTTCAGGGTCCGGTTGAACCTTTCAACCAGCCCATTTCCTTGAGGGTGGTAAGGAGTGGTGAACTTATAAGTTACCCCACACTCCTCCCACAGAGACTTCATGTACCTAGAGATGAAGTTGGTACCCCGGTCGGAGACCACCTCTCTGGGGAACCCCACACGGGAAAAGATCCCCATCAATGCACGGCCCACCACGGGTGCTGTGATTGTCCTGAGAGGGACTGCTTCCGGGTACCGGGTGGCATGGTCCACCAAGACCAGGATGAACCTGTTGCCTAAGGCTGTCTTGGGGTCCAGGGGCCCTACGATATCTATGCCCACCCGCTCAAAAGGGGTGCTCACCACTGGGAAGGGTTGAAGGGGGGCCTTCAACTTCATTCCAGTCTTGCCACTAGCTTGACAGGTTTGGCAAGATCTGCAAAAGGAACCGACGTGCTTTCTCATCTAGGGCCAGTGGGAGTGGGTGACAAGCCTGTTTAGGGTCTTGTCTTGCCCCAGATGTCCTGCGAGAGGCACGTCATGAGCCAGACCCATTAGGATGTTTCTGAAGCGCTCGGGTACCACCAGCATACGGGCTGCACCGGGCTCAGCAAACTTAGGCTCGCTATAAAGTAGGTCACCTTCCCAGTAAACATAGTGATCTTTGACTGCTCCACCTGCTGCCTGATCTACAGCCTGTTGCCGCAGACCAATGAGGGAAGGGCATTCCTTCTGCGCCTGGCAGAACTCCTCCCTGGAGGGACCACCTTCTTGCTGCCAATGGGTCAGCTCAGGTAGGTCGCCCAGTTCGGCCACCTGTTCCCCTGTAGGTTCCAGGGCATCCCCCTCAGGTTCTGCTTCCTCCTGGACCGTGGGAACGGCTGGGGCGGGTTTCCCACGCCCTCTGCCTCTTCCTCTCCTGGCAGGTCTCTGGGCCACTGTTTCAGGCTCCAGTTCTGCTGATTCACCCTTACTGGCTGCCATAGCACGCGTGGTCACGCAGATCCACGCAGGCAGACCCAACATCTCCAAGTGAGTTCGGTGTTCTATGTCTTTCCATGGAGAACTCTCCAGGTCGTTACCTAACAGACAATCCACAGGCAAGGCATCACTGACAACTACCTCCAAAAGACCAGAGACTCCTCCCCATTCAAAGGAAACCTTCGCTAGCTTGCAGAGGCGCACTGAGCTGTCAGCGGCCACTACAGGGCGGAGTACGCCAGGGATGATTTGCTCGTCAGACACCCACTGACACCTCACGGATGTCACACTGGCTCCGGTGTCTCTCAGTGCCTCAACCTCCCTCCCATTGATGGTCACCTTCTGCCCATATTTCTTAGTGTTAGAGGGCAGTGAGGTTTCCGGGACCATCTCTCGGTCTCCTAGCGAGACAAGGGTCATGACTGCTAGCTCTCCCCAGTCACTAGAAACCAAATCCCCACCCAAAGCTACACTAGCTAACGCTGGGGCGGGAGCACCAGTGCGTGCGGGTTTCTTCTTGGGACATTTCGGAGCAATATGGCCCACCTCATTGCAGTGATAGCAGGTAGGGGGACCCTGGTTATTTCTCCTGTCTCTATTGTCCCGCCTGCCCTTAGAGGGCCATGGCTGTTTAGATTTAGGGGGTTGTGACTCCTTTTCCTGGGAACTATTTTGGGGCCCTTGTGAGAACTCCTTTTGGTTACCCTTGTCCCCCCCACTCTTCTGCTGGGGACCCTGCCCTCCTTTGGCTGTGGTACCCACAATTCGTCTGTGGACCCTGGTACTAGTCCAGCGGTCCGCCTCCTTAGCAAGCTCAATGGGGTCTGTCAGCTTGCTGTCTAAAAGATGCTGGCGCAGCTCTGGAACACAAAGACTACTCAAGTGCTCCCAACTGATTAAATGCAACAACCCCTTTAAATCAGTTACTTTACTGCCCTTCATCCAACCCTCCAGTGCACGCGAGTACCCATTCACACACTCCATCCAAGTCTCAGACTCTTTCTTCTTGGAGTTTCTAAACTGCAGTCTGTACTGCTCTGGAGTAAGGCCATACCTGAGACATAAGGCCTCCTTCATATTGGGGTAGGTCATGGCACCTGCCAACTCTGAGGGCTCTAGAGCACTCCTCCCAGAAGCCTCAAAATGTTTCCACAGGCCCGCCCCCCAATACTTATCAGGCACACCATTCATCTTCAATGCAATTTCATACGAAGTGAACCAGGCATAAATATCCTCACTCCTATGGTAATTCTGTACCAGGTCTTTGGGAATATATACCTTACCCCCATGCACTGGCTGCGCGCTGCCACCATTTGAACTGGCATCCACCTCCTTGTTTTTCAGATCCAGCTCTTTCATTCTCAATTCATGAGCTAAAAGCAATTTCTTTTCCTCCAAGGCGCGGGCATTCTTGCTCTCCTCCGCCGCCTTCTCTACTTCCAATTGCTTCATTTTCATTTTCATGACCTCCAAGTCATACTCTCTTATTCTTTGATTTTCCTGTAACTCTTCTGGGGTGAGGCCCCTACTGGAGTGGTTGCTACCAGCTCCTGAGCCTACTCTGCCCACTGGCAGATCTTTGCCTTGGAAAGCACTGTCTACATCCACAACATCATTTCCTTCTTGTGCCTCCCAATGGGTTTTCAAGATTCTCTGCAACTCCTCCTTCCGGTAGGCGCTCTTTATGGGGCACTCAAACTGCTGGCAGAAGTACCTAAGATGCTTTACCGGGTAGGAGTACAGATCTTCAATCGAGAATTCCAAATCTATCTCGGCCTCCTCACTGGGCGCCTTCCCATTCAGAGACATGATGCTTTTCGAAGAGTTACTCAAAAATAGAACTCAAAAACCAATAGTATGCGGTGGCGTAGTGGTCTGCACTCACTAGTGATGTACACCAATTACTGTGGGTCAAGTACAAATATAAGTTCAAATCCCACCGCTGCCACCAATGTTAGAACTGGGGGTCTCTAGTTGGCAGAGGTAGGTACCACTGCCCAAATAGGGACCCTTGCTTCTAGTCAGGGCAAGGAGATAACCTTCTTAGATAACCCCTGCTCGCCCTCAAGGTAGCTTGGCCTGAGCAGTCTAGGCTAACCAGAGGCAATGCGTTAAGTATTTGTACCAACACTCACAGTAACACAGTGAAAACACCACAAACTGATTCCACAACAGTTTAGGAAAATAAAGATATTTATTCTAAACTACACAAGAAAAAAACGTCAAAAATCCAACACACAGTTCAAGGATATGGTTTCAAAAAGAGTTCTTCAGGTTGTAATCAAAGTTCTTTAAGTTACGATCAAATAATCCACAGATGCGCGAAAAGTTCACAGTTGCGTCACATTGACTCACAGTACCTTTTAGATGCAACAAAGTTCCACAAGCAGGAAGCTGGTGCGGTGGAAACAAGCGATGCGTTACTCCTGAGACCCTGGGGAGGCGATGTGACAGCCCAGCTGCAGCAGCGGGCGTGTGGCGACGAATCCGGTCTGTATGGGGAGGAAGGCAGCTTGCGTGGATTCCGGTGCGTAGGTTCCGTGGGAAGTCTGTTCTCGCAAAGGCACGATGCGATGATCTCGTAGGGGCTGCGACGATCTCCAGGGCGACGATGCGCGGTCCAGCGGTGATCCTCTCTCTCGCAGCTCCTCGATGTGATGGTTCTGCGACGATGTTCGCAGTGACGTGATGTGGTCCGCAAGCAAGCGGTGCGGCGATCTCACCCAGACGACAGGCTCTGCGACGACACTCGCAGCGATGTTCGATTCTCCCGCACCGGTCTGGTGCGTCCCGCAAACGAAGGGTGCGACGGCAGCGGCGTCAGGCGCTGCGCCGATCTCGACCTTCGTAGCGGCGGGAAACTTCTCGCACTGTCGGGGATGCGCTCCGCAAGCGAGCGATGCAACACTTTTTAGCTTCACAAGTCTCTCAGCTTAGTCTCAAGCTTCCCAGCTCAGGTTCAACTTCTAGAGGCCCCACAACTGGATCAAGCACTCTCTCAGCAGAGTTCGGGGAGACTGGGGGTGAAGTCCTTTTGTTCCTGGGACTTCGAAAACAGGGAGCCAGCTCTTCTCAGGCCCTTGGAGATTCCTTACAAGACAGGGGACACAGCTCACAGCAAAGTCCTTCCCCTCTCCTTGGCAGCAAAGCAACGGTATACACCTGTTACAACGCAACTTTTACAACTACCTACCATTACAACGCAACTTTTACAACGCATACCATTACAACGCATTGCGCTGGGGGGCGCTCTAGGATAGGGTATAAGTTTAATTTACTATCCAACACCGTCCCTAGTGTCCACGGGGACTGGAGTTGGAATAGTAAATTATACTTACCACTATCCAGCACCTCTAAGCGCTATGCGTTGTAATGGTATGCGTTGTAATGGTCGCGTTGTAATGGTAGGTAGTTGTAATGGTATGCGTTGTAACATGGTACATCCCAAAGCAACAGCAGGTCAGTCCAGCAGAGCAACAGCAGGACTGACTTCAATTTCCACCTGGAGAACAACAACGACTGCAACACCAGCACCCTGCTCGACAACCTCGCCAACCTTGGACTCAAGCAGCTGGTGTCCACCCCCACCCACCTCGCCGGACACACACTCGACGCCATCTTCTCATCCAGCAGAGACATCACCTTCAGCCACGCCACAGAACTCCACTGGACAGACCACAGATGCATCCACTTCACCTTCAGAAGAACGACGACCCACCACCACCAGCAACAGGTTGCCCGAAGAAGCTGGAACAAGATCACAGCCGACCAGCTCGCCGCCTCCCTGAGCCAGCACCCTCCGGCCAGCTCAGCGAACCCCAGCCAGGCCGCCGACAACCTCACGA
Organism: Lissotriton vulgaris; assembly: GCF_964263255.1. Lineage (NCBI taxonomy): Eukaryota > Metazoa > Chordata > Amphibia > Caudata > Salamandridae > Lissotriton > Lissotriton vulgaris. The sequence goes on from NC_141685.1 coordinate 490,426,892, forward strand.
AGTGGATTAGCAACTGCGCAGACGAACTCGCCCCACTGAGGACCCCGCCCAGCAGACCCGCAGTAAGAGAGCCCCATGGTTCACCGACGAACTCAAGAGCTCCAAGAAGGACTGCCGAGCCCTCGAGAAAGCCTGGAGAAGGGAACCCACGCCGGACAACAGGACCACCCTCAAGCTCGCCACCCGGAAACACCACCAACTGATCCGCATCACCAAGAAAACAGCTTTCAAAAACCGACTAGACAACAACGCACACAACTACAAGGAACTCTTCAACATCGTGAAAGAGCTCTCCAACCCCAACGCCGGAAACAACGACATCACCCCTTCGCAAGACCTCTGCAACTCCCTCGCTTCCTACTTCCACAACAAGATCGCGGACATACACGACAGCTTCAGCACCCAACCGACGCACGCCACGACCGCAGGACCTCCACCCACCACCACCCTCCGCGCCTGGACCCCGGTCAACACCGAAGACACCGTCCACACGATGAACTCCGTCCACTCCGGATCTCCTACCGACCCCTGCCCTCACCACGTCTTCAACAAAGCCGACGTTGTCATCGCACCCCACCTGCGGGACATCATCAACACCTCATTCGACACCGCCACCTTCCCCGAGAGCTGGAAGCACGCCGAACTCAGCGCTCTACTGAAGAAACCTACAGCAGATCCCACCGAACTCAAGAATTACCGCCCCATCTCGCTCCTCCCGTTTCCAGCCAAAGTCATCGAGAAGACCGTCAACAAACAGCTGGCCGCCTTCCTCGAGACAAATGGATCCCTCGACCCATCACAGTCCGGCTTCCGTGCCAACCACAGCACCGAGACCGCCCTCATCGCCGCCACCGACGACATCCGAGCCCTGATGGACAACGGGGAAACAGCGGCCCTCATCCTCCTAGACCTCTCTGCGGCTTTCAACACGGTCTGCCACCGCACCCTAGTGCAGCGCCTCAGCAACGTCTGAATCCAGGAGAAGGTGCTGGAATGGATCGTCTCCTTTCTCGACGGAAGAACACAAAGAGTCCGCCTACCACCGTACAAGTCAGAGGCCACCAAAGTCATCTGCGGCGTCCCTCAAGGATCCTCACTGAGCCCGACTCTCTTCAACGTCTACATGAGCCCCCTCGCGGCCATCGCACGCCAACACAACCTCAACATAATCTTCTACGCCGACGACACCCAGCTGATCCTCTCCCTGACCAACGACCCCGCCACCGCCAGAGCCAACCTGCACGAAGGGATGAGAGAGGTAGCCGAGTGGATGACGACGAGCCGCCTGAAACTGAACTCAGATAAGATGGAGGTCCTCATCCTGGGCTCCTCGCCCTCCGCCTGGGACGACTTCTGGTGGCCCCCCGCCCTGGGCACCGCACCCAAACCAACGGACCACGCACGCAACCTGGGTTTCATCTTGGACTCCTCCCTCTCCATGACCAGGCAAGTCAACGCCGTCTCCTCGTCATGCTTCAACATCCTGCGCATGCTGCGGAAGATCTTCTGGTGGATCCCCACAGAGACCAGGAAGACCGTCACCCAGGCCCTCGTCACCAGCCGACTGGACTACGGCAACGCACTCTATGCCGGAACCACCGCCAAGATCCAGAAGAGGCTGCAGCACATCCAGAACGCCTCAGCCAGACTCATCCTCGACATCCCACGACACAGCCACATCTCCGGACACCTAAGAGACCTGCACTGGCTCCCGTTCAACAAGAGAATCACCTTCCGCCTCCTTACCCACGCACACAAAGCTCTCCACGACCAAGGCCCGAGCTACCTCAATCAACCGAATCAACTTCTACGCTCCCAAACGCCACCTCTGATCCGCCAGCCACGCCCTCGCCGCCGTCCCACGCATCCGCAGAGCCACCACAGGAGGAAGGTCCTTCTCCTACCTGGCCGCCAAGACCTGGAACTCCCTCCCGGCCGACCTGCGCCTGACCCAAGACCACCTCTCCTTCAGGAAGAAGCTCAAGACCTGGCTGTTCGAGCAGTAGCGGCACCCCCCCCCCCCCCCAAAGCGCCTCGAGACCCTACGGGTAGGTAGTGCGCTCTATAAATGTCTTTGATTGATCTTCCTTCTTCCACGTCAGCTTTCTCCTCGGCAAAGGTTCCTTCTTGATTTCCAGGATGATCTCATTTTCTGTTGTCAGGGGTCCTGTACTTATACCCCTAAAGTCTTTGTTCTCTCTCTGCATGTGGGCCCTGAGCCCGGTCTGAACCAGTTCTGGGTGGATCCTGAGCACTTTGTTTTGCTGGCTGCATCTTTCCTTTCAGAGTGAGGGGCAGGGTCCTCAGCCGCCCAGCAGGAGGTGGAGCCAGCATTGTGGCAGGCAGGCACAGCCCTATTCAGCCCAGGTGCTAACTCCTCCCACCACTCAGGTAGCAATTGCATTCATTCAGCCTAGTGCTGACTCATCCAGCCTCCGGGGGAATTCCCCAGCCCCTGTCACTCACAAACCAGACAGTCAATACACAAACAGGCCCAGGCACACAGAAGGGTCAGACAAGAGAACAGCAACTTTCTAAAAGTGCTGTTCTCAAACACAGGATCTAAAAACCACCTTTCCTAAAAGATGCGTTATTAAATTCTGAGTTCAGGGATACTAGATACTTATGTCCTATCTTGTTCCTATGGGAAGAAATGCTGTTAACCACTTTAGCCAGCATCCCCCATGTTAACCTATGGAGCAAGATAGCCTTACAATAGTGAAAAACGAAAATGGCTGTAATTCACTACCAGAGCATGTCACCTGCACTAGTACATGCTCTACCTTTCACATACACGGCACCCTGCCCAGGGGGGTACCTTGGGCCTTCCATAGGGGTGACTGATGTGCACGAAAAGGGAAGGGTTAGGCCTGGTCAGCGGGGACGCGGACTAGGAGGACATGGCAGTTCTAAACTGCCCGTAGGCGCTGCAGTGGCAGGGCCGAGACACCATTTTAGAGCTACTCCTGTGGGTGGCACAATCAGTGCTGCAGGCCCACTAGTAGCATTTGTCATCACCGGCCCTGGCACACCCCGTGCACTTTACTAGGGACTTCATGGTGATACAAATATGCCAAACATGTATATCCAATCAGAATAACAATTTACATAGGGAGCACTTACACTCTGGCACTGATCAGCAGTGGCAGAGTGTCCAAAGCATCTAAACCAGCAAAAACGAATCCAGCACAGCATCGAAAAATACAGGAGGCAGAGGCAAAAAGATAGGGGTAATCACGCCAAAGATGCCAGGTCTAACAACGTTCAGCACACCATGCCCGCTTTTTCTTTAGAAGCAGCCGGGACAATGGCGGCCGCTTCTTTGAAATCCAATAGGTCTCGCATTTAAATGCGAGACCTTTGGCATTGCAAATATTTTTGAGCTAGCAATCATTGTTTAATGGTGGCAAAGGGGACCGTACTCTCAATTTATAGACGGGAGCGGGGCAGTGCAAAACTTGCAGTGATTATGATCACACACCATTGTGAGCAGCAAACTCATATGATAAACGTCCCACTCAAGGTATGATTTTTGTCCAGTGTGAAGAGAAGTGCAAGCATGTACCTTTTCTTTCTTTCTTTTGGTACAGGGGATACCTGTGCATTAATATTCTGGGAAATGTGTCTTGTTTATTTGTGGTGGAAAGACCCCATTTTAATGTATGCTTGACAAAACGGGTGTTTTCAGCCGATGAACCTGAAAGGAACACATTCCTTGGCTGTTTTTTTCTAGGCGAGAGTGGAAAGTCAGTAATCTCTTCTGGACACAAAAGTTACTTTCAGATATATGTAGTTTTTACGCTAAAGAACCCATAGATTGTATTTTTTTGGAGCGACCATGTTGTGCATGTAGTAATCAGCAACCCATGGACAGTAATCTCGGGGTAACATGCACACAGTGGCCTTTTCCCTTGAAAGATACGCACTTGTGAGCAATCATTTGGAGCATAGTACAAGCCAGAACTTTAGTGATATTATTTGGGTCACACAGACTGCGGTGGGATACTTTAAACACCGCCTGCCTTTCAGTGGCTATGGCGCAAGGCAAGCTTGTAACGCTATTACACACAGACTTGATTCCACCACCCGATCTCAATGCTCGGAAAACAGAAAGACCGTCACTCAAGCCCTGGTCATCAGGAGACTCGACTACGGTAATGACCTCTATGCCGGAATAAACAAAAACTTCACCCGCAAGCTACAGAAATTCCAGAAAGCTGCCGCAAGACCTGTCTTCAACCTGCCAAAACACTGCCATAACTCCCAGCACCTGCGCACACTCCCCGTCGAGGCAAGAATCAGCTTCAAGTTACTCACCCACGCACACAAGGCCCTCCAAGGCACTGGACCAGCATACTTGAACAGCTGACTCAAATTCCACACACCCCACAGGACACTACGATCAGCTCAGCTCTCCTACACTGTGGTCCCCCACACCAGAAAGACCAGATCAGGAGGCCGCACCTTCTCCTTCCTCGTGGCCATAGCATGGAACTCCCTTCCGCTCCGCCTCAGACAGACAACATCACTCCCCATCTTCGCAAGAAACCTCAAAACCTTGCTCTTTGACAGACCCCCTCCTGGATGGAATGGAATCTGCACCGCCCCACCCACCCCTAGCACCTTGAGCCCCTTATGGGTAAGTAGCCGTGCTTTAACAAACCACTGATTGATTGATGCTCCAAGGCAGGCTCCACACACATACAGTTTACATTCTCCGCATGGCTGAGTTGCGTGAGCCGTGCAGCTGCTGCTCTAATAACTCCGCCTCTACCGCACACCCACCTTTAAAAGACCCGCCCCCTGCCTCCACTGCCCATCTTTATATATTTGCTATGGCAGGGCCGGAAGAAGAGCCCCCGGCACAAGGGCTGAGACCAGAGGGTGGGGAGGAGTCCAGGAAACGCCGGCTCAAACTAGCCTCTGACAGTCCATTTTGGTCCATTGTGACGTGAGCACGTTAGTTACCGCTTTAAGGGGATGCAGCTAGGGTTATTTTCATTCGAACACAATAGGTCACATGTGTGGACAGTGCCTGGTAGGTACAGGTGTGATTATCAGTGTCCTCTGCCTGGAGGGGGAGAGATGGAAGGCCAGGCAGGTGTTATCTTCCTTCATGGTTTAATGCCGTCAGCAGGGCCGGACTGGGAACTTAAAGCATCCCTGGGAATTTTCTCAGACCAGCCCCAAGTAAAACTCTACCTGGCCCCGGGAGGCTGGAAATATTTCTCTTTTTACTGGGGCTGATATTGCAGCACTGCTGCAAAACCGGACCCACAGCTGCCGAACCAGCCCCCTCCCTCCCGGGGAAATGCCTGTTACGTTACGCCAGTCCGGCCCTGGCAGTCAGGTGCTGAAATTTTGAATTAAAGTTGTTTTTATTAAAAAAATTGCTTATCCCTACACTCTACCATTGTATTTAGAATATTAATTTAGCTATCCTAGCGTGTACAAAATCAACTGCCTGGGGGTGCTACTGCAGATAAGCATCTCAACACAATGATATTAATATGTATGTTTGTAATGCCAATGCTGGCGTCCAGGCTATGGCATTGCTTTGGCTTACATTACATTTAAAACCTGGAACCACTTCAGGAGTATTCAACAACATGACTTCTGGCGAGACGGCGCATGATAAAGCCAGACACCAAGCAAAGAGCCTGAAATGCCCCTTTATTAAAACAAGTCTGCAAGTTAGATTTCAAAACCATTATAACTTTAATAGGAGTCCCAAACTTTGAATACACCAAATTTACCTAACCCCCTCCATCCTTAAAGCTCTTTCACAGTTGTCAATTATTCCCACCAAAAAACGACATAATTCACTCCAACCATGCCACCTCAAAATGTGCATTCCCATGCACCATTACATCTAATACAATACAACCCACATAATAACACTGCACACCACGTATATACACTCCAGGACAGATAGGGAAAACACATTGCCATTTACAATGCCTATAGCTCTCATTCAAACAAATGCGAGAACTATTGCATTTCCAATGCTTGTTACTTTTTCGTTACTCTATTTTACTGCCACTAGCTTGTTGTGAAAAATGAGGAATTGAGAGTTATCCTCAACTACGGTATTTCTTTCTAATTTATATCTGAAAGGAAATTCTTTATTTAGTTTTTTACAACCATAAAGCATGACACTGAACCTATTTAAAATGTAAGTTTAAAAAAAAAAAGGGTTTCACAATAAAGTGCATCATTATGACTGGGTGCCTTCACTGTTTTCCATTCACTAAGACTACAAGTGCACTTCAGTGCCTTTGTCTTGTGCCTCCCTATGAAATGACATTACAAATTTATGAATTTTCTTTTAAGACCGTGTTTTCACTGTTGATGGAGAGGGCTCGTGTAATGGTCCATGGCCATGATTGGCATAGTATACATTTCATTTACTTGCAGTGAGCATTCTCCTAGGGATGATCATTTGGATCCATGTGATTATGAGCATAAAACTAGCCCTCTGGATTAGGGGAGGAAACCTGGATCTTAACAGGAATCATGCATTGCATTTACTTATATTAATTATATCGTTCCAATACATGCAATATGTGTTGATATTGGAATTATCATTAATTAATGGATCCAAATGGAATTGGATCTAGACCTAAGATTATAGATCTTATGTTAAAAATTGTTTCACCAGTAGGCATCACAATATTTGATGGTATGTGATATGATTGATAATGGGTATCCAACAACATGATTATTGTATTTTGAAGTACTTCTTTTGCACTGCAATATTTCTGGTCTGGGGTCTCTCAGAAATGGATTGATATATTTTTATGTAGTCAACTTTTCTGAATGTTTTATTTCATGTTGTCTTTAAATGAAGTAATTCCCCTGTGTATATAAATATATGTTGTACATATATTGCTTGTTCTGAGGTATGTACAGTGCTTGTCTACTTGCATTGGGTGTATGTACAGTTTATTGTTTCTGAATGTGTTATATGTTTTTAACAGCTGTTGGACTTGGGCCTTTTTGGCAGGTTCACCCCTAGACTTTTTGCCTTTAGCCTCTGGCATAGTGATAGTGATTTTAGGCCTCTGCACACTTTAGCACTGTGGCCCAGTGTAAAGTGCGTGCCCACTCTGAGTGTGTGTGGTGAGATGGCCTGCACTCCCACAGGAATGCATGGGGCATATGTGTGTCCTTGGTAATTCCTGATATGAGAGGAGTGCAGGGGCGAGTTTAGTATGTGCAAACTCGTGAGAATAAATGCTGTGCAATGGTGTGCGCAGATTTATTGGGGCAGATTTATGTTAACTGGTGCATCCCCAGGGATGCGCCAGTTAATGTGCGGCACAGTGTGCTACTGCTCCGCCACCCATGGTGCGCTGCATTTATAATGCGGCGCACCATGGTGCAAAAACGGCACAGATGCGTGACGCATCTGTGCCGGAAAGGTGGCGCATTGCTGGAGTTGCGTCGCAAGCGTGACGCAGCTCCAGAAAGGCTCGGGGGTGCCCCATCTTCACAATGCTGCGTCAAGACCTACGCCTGCTTCAAGCAGGCGCAGGGTTTTGATGCAGCATTGGCCTGAAAGTGACTGAGTGAAATCTCATAGATTTCACTCAGCCACTTTCAGGAGACGTTCCTGCGAAGGAACGCCCCCCTTGCGCAGGAACGCCCCCTTATGGCGCAGGGCTTTACAACGTGATGCATCTCCTAGATGCGTCACGTTGTAAATAGGGCGCATTGTTTGCGCCGCCGTTGCGTCAAATAAAGTGACGCAATTGCGGCGCAAAGAGGCGCAAGGGCATCATAAATCTGCCCCATTGTGTCTAGTGGAGACGTGCCACTTTTAGAAGTTGGAATTTTTGTGTTCTATGAGATGTGAATTGCCTGTCTGGCTTGTAATTGACCGGGGCTGGCTGGTGTGGTTGGCTTCAGGAGCCAGGATGAGCCTACCCGGTGGTGAATAAGGAGATCTGTATGTAGATGGGAGGGAAAAGTTGCACCTGGGCTCTGAATAGGGCTGTGCCTTCCCTCCACAATGCTGGCTCCACCTCCTGTGGTGCCTCTGATGTCCCTGGCCTGTCTTGTGAAAGGGAGAGAGAAGCTGGGAAAAACAAAGTGTTCCAGAAACAGCAGTATCTGGTTCTCCCCTTGCCTGCACCTTTGAGACAAATGATTTAGCTGTATGAATAAGGGGCTGTGAACCCAAGTAAATGTTCTTGTTTGTGGACTCAAATCTACCAGGGGCGTGCTGCTGCTGGGGCTCAGGGGAAGGCTTGCCTCCCTGGGCTCTGCCCTGCCCCTGGATGCCTGGAGGACGTCTTGCTGAGACCCTTCAGCCTTGCCTGGAATGACTAGAGGACTTTCTCTGCTGGGAGTTGGTTGCTCTCTTTCTTTGCCCCAGAACTTCTTGTGCTCCCTAGCACCCTGAGAGCACTTTGCCTTATTTTAGAAAGGACCTGACTTTCAGCCTGACTGCACCCTGGGAGTTCTTTGCCTAGATTCCCCTCCAGAGTGCTCCCCTCATTTTACCAAGCACCTCCCTTTTCAACCTGCAGGCCAGAGCTGTGCTCATTTTGAGGGAATCCCGACGTAGGGATTCCCCAGCTGTGGCTGATACCTAGCGGGTGCCCACCCCATGTCATGGCCACATTGGATATAATTTATTATTCCTAGCGAAGGCCCACCTGCGTCATGACCGACATTCTGATTTATTTTTGAAGCGGATGCCCACCCCCTTCAAGGGAGATCACCGCCGCGGCCCAGAAGTGAGGCTAGGGACGGGGCCTCAAGATAGAAGAGGAGTGCCCGTAGAGCCTTCAGGCTCGACATCCAAGTCCCGGGTCCCAGGAGGGGGCCCCAGTGAAGCGGAGAAGTGGCGGCAGGGGCCGTCGATAGCAGCGCGGGACTCCCGTGATGGATGAGAGAGCCCCGCGTCGTGCTGAACGAGGCCGCCCCAGAGCCTGCCTTCTGCCAGTGAGGAGACCGGAGCATCACAACGCGGGAGCCAGTGAGTGGTTCTTTGTGTGTGCCTATTCGAGGCACAGTGCTCTCCCCGCATCATTTCCTGAGTGGCCCCGGCTAGCAGCAGGCCGCTCCCACAAGGCTCCCTGATTATTAGGGGGCGTTGGTGGTCACGGAATCAGCGGGCCAATTCCTGAAGGGGCCTGATTATTTCCCAGTACTTGACTCCCACGGGCACATTTATTTAAAGCGCCAGTGTTTGGGGGCCTGTTCTCCTTCATGATTTTGGGCACATAATTTGCTCAGGAGCCAGAGTGCTCCAAGGCATATGTTTATTTTTAGAGCCTAGATGGCTCCAACGTGTGGCGCATTTGTTTCTGAGGGCCATTGAGAGCCCATGCCACATTTTTACTCTCACAGCTGCCCAGCAAGTAGTGGGCAGCTGCACTGTTTAGGTTGCTCTTTCTTTTACAGGACATGTGTTAAGTCCAGGAGTGAGACGCACTCCTTTGCCCCCTTCTCTGCCTGCAGCACTTAGTGCCAGCTGCTACGTTTCGGCCATGCAGTTAAGATTCTCAGCTGCCCAGCAAGTAGTGGGCAGCTGCAACGTTTAGGTTTGCGCCAAGTGCACACACTTGACTGTCCCTGCATTGGCAGTGTGCCCTGACTTTGGACAGAGGGCATTTGAGCCCTTAGAGATGGCCAGTTGGCCCGGCCCTGGGGGCAATTAGATTTATAGGGCACCAGGCCCTTGTGCAATTTGTATAGGTGCTAGGAAATGTAATGTTTATAGTATGTTTTATGCACCTTGATTTATACATATAGATGTGCTTTTATGCTTATTAGGTTTTACCTACTGTCTTATGTTTTGTTTGATTCTCTACTGTGGTCTGGGTTTGATTTATTCCCTACTGCAGGTTATGTATTAAGTTTATTTCCTAATGCAAGGTATGTTTAGGAGATTATGGTCTACTATATTTAGACTTATGAGGTTGGCGCAGAATAGAGTTCTCGCCTTATGTGATACTGTACATGTTATGATTTATGTTACAGGTTGACGCTGAGTATAGTGTCTGCCAGTGATTACTGGCTGTGTTCTAAGTTCCTGATATATTCTTACTTTTACTATTCTTTACCAAGTGATGATTCTGACAGTGGCCCATGTGGCCCTGTCATGTGTAAATAATCCCCTGTAAATAATGCCCGTGCCAGTTGGCACAGTGTATATTGTATGATTACCATCTAATGTGTTTTATGATAATACAAAGTCTATTTTTATATATAACCTTGTGTGGAGTACCTTTTTGTGGTTTGCCTAGTATGTTTTTACTGTGTGTGTTGTGCAAATGCTTTACACATCGCCTCCAGGATAAGCCTAACTGCTCGTGCCAAGCTACCAAGGGGGTGAGCAGGGGTTATCTTTGGCGTGTAACTCCCTTTCCCTGACTAGAGTGGTGGTCTCTGCCTGGTTTTGGCGCAAGCCTTAGCCAAACAGGGATCCCCATTTCCAACAACAGCCATGAAAGGGTCCCCATGTCTTGGGATAAAACACGTTGGCTCTGTCCTTGTCCATGCTTTTAAGCAGAAGCAAAGACATGAAGAATGAAGCGTTCACAACATATATAACTTGTGTTACCCACATTTGTTCTTCAGGACTATTCTGTGTTTTTTGTTTTATACTCGTAGATTACAAATATGATTCCAATAGATTATGTTGTTGCTCTGTATGCTTTCAGGAGTGCTTCTCTCTCATTAATGGTAACTATGAGTTGATTGCCTCACCCCACACACCTTCAAAGAGAGGAGCATCATCATGAAATTCCTGCAAAGATAATCTTGTTATCCTGTAGGAGATTTTAGGAAACCACCGATGGCAGGATAACTAGGAGAATGTGCCTTTGCTATAGACAACTTATGAGAGCTATGATGACACTCATGAGTTCACCAAGTCCTCATCCACCAACCAAAGCCCCAGGGACATATTACCTATATGCTATTCCCCTTGTTTGTACCCTTCTGGCTTCTGGTTTGTGAATCCACACATGCTTGTACCTATGCCACAGTTATTTGTGTAACTATACCACCTGCATGGACCCAAATGCTTCTCCTGTTTCATCCACCATATTGCAATTTTATTGATCATTGATCCTGAACCGCCTATGTTCAACTCAATAGAACAGGATTAGCCCTCTTCTTTGTTCTCACCTCCACAGCATCCACCCCCCTTGCACCCACCTGAACCTTGCCTTTTCTGCCACCAGGAAGAGTAAGCTATGCTTTTATTGTGGATGAGACAATATCTTCATGTAGGAGTAGGACAGCTATGATTAGCAGGAGTCAGTGAGATGCCTGCTTTTTTAAATGAAGCAAACCCTTTAAGATCTGATTATCCAACATGGACACCTCTATGCAGGAATGAAACCAAATCCTGCAGGATATATTTGATTTATAATAGGAACTTCTGGCATTTGGCAGAGAGGAGAACACTAAGTGGCACAATGAGGTCCTACATTTCTTTTAAATGTGGAAGGAGGCTGCATGTCCCACTCGTAGAAGCAAAACGTGCCTAGTGCATCTGCACTAATGGGTCATCCTCCTATAAGTTACTTACTATCCATCCCCTGAGGCACCCTTCGAAGACACCTGTCCTGACACTGGATCATGGCCGGTTTCCCTTGGCTACTGAAAGGAGAAATACCCCTTCAGATATGGATGATACTTTCACCCATGACCACATTTGACAACATGTCTTTCTTGCTTTTGCTTCTCACTGGCTTTGCACATATGAAAATGAATATATTGTTGATCCAATATAGCACCAAAAGTTCACTTCGTATCTCACTCTTTATTTTTAAAATTACAGAAAATGTTCAGTTCTGTGTTAAGGGGAATACAGTAGGGCTACCCAATTAACCCTTATGAGACTAGTTAAAGACATTTTAGCCTTAAGGAACTGAATCGTGGATGGCACATCCACTCTGACCAGTATTTCAACAACCATAATTTGAATGGACATTTATCTTCGATGTAATGATGGTATAAGAGACATATATTGGTTGGGTAGATTTACCCATTAACAATGATCGCTGTTTAATGAATTGTAATTAATATCCTGGAAACATGAATTGACAATTGTGCTTTGATTACCTTTCATGATCATTCATTGAATTTTGATAGATGTGTGTTCAATTTATACCTTGTATTGAATCATCTTCTATATTGTAGAAATATATTTTTGATAATATACTTTGAGTATGTCTTATAATACTGATTAATTTCAAGATTGTTAGTGGTTGGATTCATTTGATACCTACCATGTAGACTGATTCACAAAAGTAAAAAAAAAAACAGTGTGACCTGCTCCTTCAGAAGCTTTTGTTTTGGTTAATGTAATGTCTCAAGGCATAAAGTAAGCAACAAATAAGACGTGTGATTGCAATGTCTGTTGTCTGTTGGAAAGTGTGCACAGTCTTTTAGTTTAAAAATGATTATACTATTGCTGCCCCAACACATGATATCCAAGACATCCATCAACAGTTGTACTCTTAACTAAAATACATGGATGACGGGACCAATTGTTAAGTTTAAATTATTAAATAATTGAGATAAGGAGACAAGAAAAGTACTAGTGTTATTAAAAATTATTTTCATAAATATTACAAACCAGATTCAGGCTAAGGTTTCAAATCTTGGAGGGCTTATCAAAGCAACAAATAAAAAAATATTCAAAGAGAAGTCCACTCAAAAAAGAATTTTAAGTACAAAAATAGAACACTTTAAAAAAGACAAAGAAAAGTCCAGGCAAAATGTATGTATGTAAATTAAAAATGTTTGAAAAAAATATCACTACACTTTCTGTGGAATAATTATTTCTTCGCTAGAGTGAAGACGTTCCTATGCACCATACCTAATATTGAACTTGACAAGCTCTGCATCTACTGGTGCAGGCAGTGTTGTAGGGGAACAAGTCCATAGCACATAAATATAGTAAAAAGGAAACTAGCCGAAGGCACTGTGGTGAAAAGCCGGAAGAAAACTTCCAATATGATTACCAATTACTTAACGGATGCCGTGGGGTTAATAGAAAGTGAAATAGTGAATGTGGAAGAAAGACTTGCTACTACTAAGCATACAGCAAGCGAGGCTGTTAGCAGTATTGATGTGGAGACTCTAGGAGACACCACTTTAATACCAGAGAAGTATGCTGACTGCAATACACTCACTAATTGTTCATCTAACAATGCCACTTGTATTTCCAACCAGGCCTTGGAATTAATCAAACTTTCCCTTATCCAGGAATTGAATTCAGCCCAAGCCAAAAGAAACAAGCATATAGGATGAAACCTTGAGACAAATTCTAAAAAAACTGATTAAGACCCCTTATGCTAGCTCAGCTAAGAAGAATGATAACCCTAAGAGTAGTGTGATGATACAAGACCTAGCAGCAACTAAGAACATAGAGTCACTGATAAAAACACTTCACACAAAATTTGACAATATAGAACAAAAGGTCCTCGTGGAACTTAACAAAATTAAAGAGAGGGTGGTCACACTCGAAAACCTAGTTAAGATATTATAACCCCAAATAGTACTAGTGCAATTGAGCCTATTAAGAATGAACAAACAATATGATTAAATCATGTATATGTGCCGAATGCACTGGTATGACAGAGACCTTTCAACATTGAAACAGTCAACACAGAGGGTCCCCAGTGTGCATCCTCCTCAGGAACAGTCAACAAAGGAAAAAAGGGGGTGGAGCATGGGCATCTACTATAGATACATTGCACCTAACACCTGACACCACTTCGTGTGTTATGCTTCTAAAGGGCGTATCAAAACTAGATTTGCATTCTAAGGGGAATTGGATTGAACTAAGAATCAGTGCTATTCACTGGTTGTCAACTTTCTTTCCTAGTAATAGTGCCTTTATCAAGAAATCATCATGATTAGAAAGGTAAATCAGGTTGTGCCTACAAGGAAAACAGTCCATGGAAGTTACGTTATTGTTAATTTTTAACACCACGCTATGGTGGAACCCATCTTATCCAACTTTTAGGCCAGAAAACAACATTATATTGAAGAGAAGATAATGGCTGTTCCCCCTGGTTTCTTTTACCAACCCCCGGTAATGACCTCTAGATTGCAGGGTCTCCTGTGGAAGTTAAAACATGAACCTTATAGACTGGGTATATCTGTTCCATGTATTAATCAATATGCCTCCCTTTCAAGTCTTAGCAAAGAGGACTACATGGTTGCGCCAGGGGGAAAAGGATGAACCTAGAGGCTTGAGAAACTCTGCAAACACAGAACAAATGCAGAAGACAAGTTAAGCCCAATTAGACTACATGTTTAAAATTAGAACCAGGAATGTTGCACGGATTAAAAATAAAATCAACAATGATTGGAGAAATTATATAAGCTATGCAAAAATGATGTGCCTGCAGGAAACTTGCCAGCCATAAAAATTTACCAGTGATGGTTTGTTGCAATAACTACCCCAGCAATACCACCATTACATGGGGGGGCTAAGAGAGGGAGGTATGGCGACTTGATGGATACCGCAGCACAGGTAATTTTTAAAAAAAAGCCTAAACTAAGTCCCCTTATTTTCAATTGGTCCTCCTGCAGATGGTTACAATGTGACATTTGTACTGATAAACTTTTATGATGATGTCTTCACTAATGCTAGGTACAGATTTGTGTAGGATCTTGACATAGAAATCGCTAAATTTGTTAAGGGTCATGAGGCATGGTGTATATATATATATATATATATATATATATATATATATCTCCAAAAGTCGTCGTTTTTGCTTCTGCTTCCCCCGCAGAACAACGAAAGGAGCGAGACCACAAAGTAGGTGCAGTTTCTTCAGTGCATTTATTTAGTGCCAAGAGTTACAGCCTGCAATCCACCATGACGCGTTTCACCTCGAAAGAGGCTTGATCACAATATATATATATATATATATATATATATATATATATATATATATATATATATATATATATATATTCACTGAAAAAACCATAGGTTTCACACCAGTTATAGGTTAGGTGGAAATTTTACTTGCATAAAACCATTGAAATTCCCACGTTATAGTTAGTTGGATTCACTCTAACTTGCGCGTGCAATGCACTGCTGATGACGTCACATATTACATTACTCATAACATGGTCAGTGACATCACTCATGACATCACTGATGACATCTCAAATGACATCACTGATGACAACATCCTTGTGACAAAGTGGCAGACCTCCTATCCGCATTAAATAACCTTTGACACACACATTCAAAAATAGAAACTAACATTTTCTTAAAAAAGGAGAAACCAATACCAATTACAACAACTTATTAGGTAATTCCAACATCTACATACACATTCACTCATTCACCAACAGTTCTATATAGTCACTCATGCATGTACTTACTCATCATATGTACTCATACACCTATACATCCTGTTACACACTAATACTCATCCATATAGTTACTCACACACAAATTCACACAGGCAAATAAATAAACTATCAAAAAAACATTTACTTGATTATACTGCTATATACACACCACTACACATACTTCTACAGAAACGGAAACATATTTACTCTCTTAAACAATCAATTATAAAAACACATACTTACTAACCCACCCATACACACAATCATCCACCCATACAGTCTTGCACACATGCTGTCTTCAAAATACATAGTGAGTCGCTCATTCATGCATCTGTGCTCTAAGTTATATCCCCCACCGAACCATACAGACACTGATATTGATACTCAAAAAAACAACTAATAACTCATATACACACTCATGTAGCTACTCACCAACCCATGCAGCCACTTATACACAAAGTGAGACACAGATACAGATATTTAAATATTTAAACATTACTCGTAAATATATGTATTCACTAAGATACATTTAATAAGTCAGTTAACCAATCAATTTTACACAAAAAACATCCATTTAGACATTTATTTACCCATTTATTCTTCCATCAACCTTTAGATATACATATATAAAAAATATTTATTTTTCAGAAAGATACACATTCACTGGATGATGTCATCAGTGATGTCATTTGAGATGTCATCAGTGATGTCATGAGTGATGTCACTGACCATGTCATGAGTGATGTAATATGTGACGTCATCAGCAGTGCATTGCACGCGCAAGTTATAGTGAGTCCAACTCACTATAACGTGGGAATTTCAATGGTTTTATGCGAGTAAAATTTCCACCTAACTATAACTGGTGTGAAACCTATGGTTTTTTCAGTGAATTTAATAGGTTTTTTAAATGCTAATTCCTAACTATAACTGGTGTGAAACCTATGGTTTTTTCAGTGAGTATATATATATTACCTACTGGCGGTTGCCAGTAGGTAGTTATAGTTAGGATTTTTTTCAATGTTAAATCTCAAAATTCTATTTGGAATAACTTTGGCGCCGGTTGACGTATCTGCCTGAAAATTTCATCAAAATGGCCTCGTCGAGCCCCGGTCCTTCCCTTAAAGTTTGGGGGGGATGCGTCAAGCGGGGACCGAGATAAAAGGGGGGTCCCAAAACACGTTTTCCCAATGTTAATTTCCATAGGGCGGTCGACCTCACTTTTAGCCCGAACGGCTGAATGGATTTACACCAAACTTGGCAAAATTGTAGGGACTGGTAGCCCGATATGCCTTTGCTATGTCTCAAGATATGAGCTCCAGTGGATTTTGAGTAATTTAGGTTCAAAATAATATATATATCTATAAGCGCGCCCCGGTACGCGCTCTGGGGAGCGCTCCGGGCGCGACACGCGACTTGTGCGCAGAAAGCTGATTCATTCTTGGGTGTCTGTAAACATTCGAAACAGTCCGGAGCGGCCGCCATCTTGTGTCTCGGTAGGATCGGGACACAAGAGGTGGGCAAAACAAAGGGGGAATTGACCATAAGGGGGCAGGGTAGACCCCCCTGACCCCCTAGGTTTGATGTGGGGGCTATAAAAGGGTTCCGCTGGGCAAAAAAAAAAAAGAAAATCAAATTGCGCGGGTGGAGCGCCCGGTACGCGCACCGGGGAGGAAAGAGAATGGCAGAGTTTATAAATTTAAGTCATTTTATATAAATGGGAGGTAGTTCTGAAAAGAACTGTTTTTTTTTTTCTTTTTGTTGTTTTATATATTTTTTTTTTTGGAACATTTTTTGGGGGGGGATTTTCAGAACAATTTTATATTTTTTTGTAGTTTTTCTGGGGTGAAACAAAAGACAGGGAATTGCAAACAGCTCAACTGGAGCAAAAAAATAGAAAAAAATTAAGGTTGCTTGCTGCAGTGATGGTTGTTTGCAGTTCGATTAAGTAAAGTGATGCTCTGCTCACCATAAGATATAGTTTTGTTGCAATATATGCAAACAAATTTAAATTTGGAAAACTTTGTTTGAACATTAGTGACCATCTCCCTAACCTCTTCACCGGATGGAGTGGGTTGGTTGGAGGTGCTGGAAGTAGAAGGTTGGGGAGGGTTCAAGGTCAGTTGCCTGACTTATGCTCTTGAATAATTGTTTGGGTGCTTCCTCTGCATGTGCCATATCATCGTGTGGTTCCCAAACGAATATTTTTTATTTGGGTTCCCTCTTGACAGTTCTTGGTCACAGATGAGGCAAGTGACCTTTGCTGCATTTACTTTCTTGGCACCCCTTGGCATTTTGAAAAACTCCCAAATAAAATGTTCTTTGGGTTTGTATGGGGGAGTGTCCTCAGGCAGATATTGCCTCTCCTCCTGCTCCTCTTCATCCTCCTCTTCTTCATGACCACCAATGTGGTCTTGTGGTTGTCGTTGTGGTGGTGGTGGAGGTGGTGGTGGTGGTCCAGATGCACCTGCAGCTGCTACTACTGAAGCCATTTCTCACAGAACACAGGTCTTCTTCACTCAAACAACAAAGTGAAAATGAGGAAAAAAGGTGGGGTCTTTCATCATTTGGAAAACAAAACTGTTGTGCACCAATGAAAAGTGTTATTTTCAGGTCACATGAGCCGACGCGCTTACGCTACGCGCCCCGGGGCGCGCCCAGGGGCGCGTCGCATAAGCGCGTCGAATGCTTCCGGGTGCGTTTACGCCTTGCGTATGACGCGGACGCGGCTACACGATACGTCACGATCATGTTTTCGTTCGAGACATTGGCGCTAACGGGACGCTTCCCGGTTCGCGCACCGGGGCGCTTCAAACAAATACGCTCTCCGGGGCGCTCACCGGGGCGCGCACCGGGAGCGCTCCAAGGCAAAAAAAATATAAAAAATAAATACATTTAAAAAAAAGGGAAAAATTGTAGGGACTGGTAGCCCGATGTGCCTTTGCTATCCTCAAGTGGTTTTTACGAAAATTAACTTTCAAATAAATATATATTGTGCTACATAGGGCTATATATATGTTAGAGCCCAAATGTAGCCCAAATGTAGCCCAATGTAGCCCAATGTAGCCCAAAGATGGCCACCAGAGACAAAAAAAAACAAATGTAGCCCAAATATCAGCCATATGTAGCGCAACTATAGCCCAATGATAGAATATACCAGAGTGTTCTAAAGAACAACTAGAGCGTTAACAGTCTTACTTATAAAGTGAGACTTATAGTTAGGAATTAGCATTTAAAAAACCTATGAAATTCACTGAAAAAACCATAGGTTTCACACCAGTTATAGTTAGGAATTAGCATTTAAAAAACCTATTAAATTCACTGAAAAAACCATAGGTTTCACACCAGTTATAGTTACCTGGAAATTTTACTGACATAAAACCATTGAAATTCCACGTTATAGTTAGTTGGACTCACTATAACTTGCGCGTGTAATGCACTGCGGATGACGTCACATATTACATCACTCATGACATGGTCAGTGACATCACTCATGACATCACTGATGACTCCATCCTTGTGACAGAGTGACAGACCTCCTTTCAGTGTAATGTAACCCTTGAAACACATATTAAAAAATAGAAACTAACATTTACAAAAAAGTGGAGATACCTATACCAGTTACAACAACCAATTCAGTAATTCCACCATTTATATACACATCCACTCATTCACCAACAGTTCTATATAGTAATTCATACATATACTCACTTATCATATGTAGTGAGACACCTTTAAATCCGTTAAAACACCGACAGTCTTCCAAAAGTTACTCAGACACATACTCACACATGCAAAAAAACTATTGAACATCCATTTATTTGCATATACAGCTATACACACACTAGCACATTACCTCTAAGGAAACTTAAACAATCACTTAGAGAAACACATACTTTTTTTATCATGAACTCTTTCAATCTCTCACTCTCATGTATACTCACTTGTATACATCAATACTCACATATACTAGATTAAAACATATGTAGTTACTCATAAAGGCACTAGTGAGACAGTCATTCACTCACTAACACACACATATACACACTCTTCCACCCATACAGTCCTGCACATATGCTGTCTTCAAAACACATACAAACAGTGAGTTAGTCATTGATGCATCTATGTGCTAAGTAACACTCCCACCAAACCATACAGACACTCATACTGATACTAAAAAAACATCTAATACCACATATACACACACATGTAGCTACTCACCAACCCATGCAGCCACTTATACACAAAGTGAAACACTGATACAAACATTTAAATATTTAAACAATACTCGCTAATATATGTATTCACTAAGATACACTTAATAAGCCAGTTAACCAATCATTTTAAAAAAAAAAACACCCATTAAGACATTTATTTAAACATTTATTCTTCCATCGACCTTTACATATACATATATAAAACATATTTATTTTTAGAAAGACACACATTCACTGGATGGTGTCATCAGTGATGTCATGAGTGATGTCACTGACCATGTCATGAGTGATGTAATATGTGACGTCATCAGCAGTGCATTACACGCGCAAGTTATAGTGAGTCCAACTAACTATAACGTAGAATATATATATATATATATATATATATATATATATATATATATATATATATATATATATATATATATATATATATATATATATATATATATATGTTAGAGCAAATGTCCCTTGCTAGAGGAGGAGCGGCTGATCAGCTGGTGCCGGTGCCGAGTCAAGGACAAGACTCGTAAAACTTTCCAAAGCAATTGAAATGATACACCGCACTCTTCTAGGTTTTGATTAAGCTTCTTTAATCCATCAAGGAAAAACTTCCTCACCTACGCGTTTCAAACAGATTACTGTTCTTGTTCACGGTAGTTACAAGTCCATTTTTTCTTTTTACTATTTATACCCTCCTGCCCATATGGCAATTAGGATGCATTATGGGAGGGGTAGTTTTTGGTGAAAACAAACCATGTCATGTCACTTTCGCAAGTTATCAAGGTCAAATTAATTGACTTAAAATGACTTGTGATGGCTGAGTGCCTGTGGTTTGAATAATTTAACCATTTACCAGGCGAGATGAAGTTATGGTCTATCTCGCTGTATGAGTGTACAATTGATGTACAAGCTATGTGATAGCTAAGTGCTACACGTAATAGTCAATGACTTGTAACTTGCTCCAGGACTCTGACATTATTTAAAATAAACGCTGGTAATAACAAACAAAAAGATTAACTTATGTATTCAGTTATACCCTATCAATTCGACTTCTAAGCATTATGTACTCTAAGGCTTCAAAAACGTCTAGATTAGGTTTCAAGTTTGCATTTCAATTCAATGTTAATTTAGATTCCAACACTACTTTGTGAGAAAAGTCTTTTGTTCGAAGAGAATGTCATATTTTATCCGGAGATTACCATACACCAGGTCATGTGATTGCTTTGAGTTCTTGGATACGTCATAGGTGTACATAAAGTTCTTCGTCCCCGTTCAATCCTTGGGGGGTCTTAGTCTTGAATTTTATTATTAGTTTTGACTCCAAACGTCTGAGTTTCTGTAGGCGATTTCCTCCTCTCTCACTGTCTGGTATCATTGCCAGTCCTGAATATCTAACATTTAACCAGGTTTTGTTCTTGTGGGTGATGAGATGTTTTGCCATAGCATAAGTTTGGTCCTTGTTCTGCATGGCCCTAATATGTTCTAACATCCTTTTCTTTAGGGCACATATGGTCGATCCAATATATCTCTTGCCGCATTCACATTCCAGGAGATAGACAACATAATGGGATTCACAAGTGATCTTGGTTTGAATTTCAAAGGGTTGGCCTTTCGGATCTGTTATGGATTTGAGATTTCTTCCAATTTTGCATGCTTTACAGGATAGGCATTTGGTGAATCCTTTTTGTCTTTTCTCTAGCCACGTTTCCTCTCTTTTGTTTATGAAATGGCTATTGACCAGAATGTCGCCAATTGATGGTGCTTTCCTGAAAGAAAGTAAGGGGGCATCTCCTATGGTGTTTCCAATATCAGGATCCTTTTTTAATACACTCCAGTATTTGGTGACCGCTTTTCTTATGTTTGCACTTTCTTTTGAGTATGTCAAGATGAGGCGTGGTTTCTCTTCCTTTGTTGTTTCAGTATCCTCTTTTTGCTTGACTATCAGTGTCTCAGTTCTGGTTTTTTCTCGTGCTCTTATTTCTCCTCTTTTTATTGTTTTCATCTTGTATCCCCTTTGGGAGAAACGATTGACTGTTTCTGCAAATTTGTTTTCCATTTCCGATGGTTCTGAACAGTTCCGTTTCATCCTTAAAAACTCTCCATAGGGTACATTTGATTTCAAAGATGTTGGATGAAAACTTGTCCCATGCAAGATACTGTTGGTGGAGGTTTTTTTGCGGAAAAGGGTCGTATGTATGATGTTATCCTTGATATATACTTTTGTATCCAAATAGTTGATCTCATTTTCTTGTATATCAAAAGTAAATTGTAGGCCTACATTATTCTGATTCAAGATTCTTATGTATCCCTCCAACTCCTCCCTGGTTCCATTCCACACCAGGAAGAGATCATCGATAAATCTCAACCAGAGGACTGTCTTGGCAGTATATGGTTCGTTTTCTTCTCTCCAAGCTATGTGTTTCTCCCACCATCCCATGGTGAGATTAGCATAGCTTGGAGAGAAGGAAACTCCCATGGCAGTTCCGCAGTTTTGCGAGTATATGCCATTGTTGAAAAGGAACACATTGTTCGTTAGGCATATGCGTATCATGTCCAACAGCATAGCCGAATGTTTTAGTTCCCCTATTGGTCTCTGTCTTAGGAAATAAGCAATTGCATCAAGACCTACCTGGTGATCTATCGATGTGTATAGTGAGACTACATCAATTGTAGCCAACAGATAAGTTGGCTGCCATTGTGTGTCCATTATTGTTCGAAGAAAGTCTCCAGTGTCCTTAATGAAGGAGTTCAATGTGGGTACTATAGGAGCTAAAAAGTGATCCACATATGAGGCAATGTTTTCATACAAAGATCCACAACTGGAAATTATTGGTCGAGCAGGAGGTTTAAACAGTGTCTTGTGAACTTTCGGCAGAAAGTAAATAGTCGGGGTTATGGGATTTTCTACTGTCAGGAACTTGGCTTCTTCCTGACTCAACAGACCACTTTCGTGCCAAGTTCTTATTTGACCGTGTATTTCTGTTGTCATTTTCGCTGTTGGGTTCACTTCCAATTTGGTGTAGTTTTTTGTATCTAGCAGTTGTCGATTGGCCTCTTCTATGTAGTCAGTTTTGTTTAAGACCACAATATTCCCACCTTTATCAGCTGGTTTTATTTCAATTTTTAAGTTTGCTTTCAGAGAGTTTAATGCTTGGCGTTCGTCCCAAGTTAAATTTTCTTTATTTTTGTTGTTAACATTCTTTATTTTGTCTAATTCGGCAGTGACTAGGTCATGGAATGCATCAATTTTATTGCCTGGATGTAGGATTGGGCAGAATTTTGACGGGTTTCTGAAGGATGTTTTTGGATGTTTGTCATATTCTATATCCATTTCTTTCAAGATTTGCGTTTCTGTTAGGGATATATTGTCATCCTCAGTTGCCAAGTCGTGAGCTACTACTAGTGCTGGTAGGTCCGAGATTGTATATCCCGCCTCATCTCCACTATTAGTCACATTTCGCTCTTGTGTGATTTTTTTGTTGTTTGATTTGGCAAAAAACTTTTTTAATTTCAGTTTCCTTACATATTTATATATGTCAATTTTTGTTTCCACTTCATCCTGATGTTTTTCTGGGCTGAACGTTAATCCTTTATTCAGTACCTTCCTTTCATTGATGGTGAGTGTGTAGTCTGACAAGTTTATTATTAGGTCTGGACTCATGTTGTTTTTCCTTGTGTTATCCATTGTTACTTTTTTGGTAAGGTGCGATTGCGCAACGGATACCTTGAGGCATTTTGCTCTTCTGGTTTTGCGTTCGCGTTTGAAGTTGATGGTTGGCCCCTTCCTCGCCCTCTTTGTCTCCCTCTTCCACGGCCTCTCCCTGCTGGTTTTGGGGTTTGTTGGTCGTTGTATAGCATTTCCATCTCCTCTAAAAAAGAAAGCTGTTTTTGGTTGGTTGTTCTTTCTCTTCCTCTTTGTTCCCCTTCACTGGCGTCGGATTCAGTTTCACTTGCCCCTGGTTTGGGTTTTGATTTGTTTGTTCCTTGTTGTTTGATCACATCAAATCGTTTGGCAAAAGTGAAAATTGCGCCGTTTGCATAATCATATTGGTCTCTTCTGAATTTGCGCTGTTTGCGCTCTTCTATTTCATTCTCGTGTTTGTCTAAATTATTTTCCATTATGGTTCTTAGTTTTTTCATTTCATCTTCCCCTTCTTGTGAGGCCTTAATTAGTTGTTCTATTTCCTCAATTTTCGTGTGCAGATCCGTTACTCCAATTTTTGCATGTTTTATAATTATCATTATCATCCTTTTAGAGCATTCCATGTTATTGCGCCCCCATTCTTCAAGCATGGCAGGGCTAGTGTCTGGATGATTAGGGAGAGTGAAAATGCGCAGGCCCCTGGGGACGAGGTTCAGTTCCAGATATTTTTCCAATGTTATTATCTCCCAAGAGCGAGAAATTTCTTTGCGCAGCAGTTTCTCTAGTTGTTGAAAGAGTTGTTTCAATGTTATCTGCGCTGATTTTGAGGTTGTCGCTTTAGGATCTAAGGGTTGGTTCTTTCCCGGTTGTTGGGAATCTGAAAACAAGCTTTCTGCCTTTTCCAGGCGCTTTGCTGCTCTTTTTTCCATGTTGCTTAGAGATTTATGGGTTGTCCTGACCAGAGAACACCGTTAATTGTGTTCGTGTAATTCACTCAGTTTGTTATTTTTCCTCGCGTTTAGCTGTGCACTTGTAAACTAAAACGTGGGAAGTTTATTCAGTAGTAACTTGCAAGGCTGGTTGCCTTGAAATTGATGGATTGCTTTTACCTAGATAGTGTTTCGCTTTATGTAGCTTATACTTGTGTCCCGATTAGTTGGGACTGCTGTATTCACACTCGCTGCAGCATTGTATACTCAGTTCACTCTGACACACACGGCGCGTCTGATTTACACTTACCGGGGAGACTCCTGGAACGCTGAGTGCCCTCCGGCACTTCCGCGTCAGCGCTCGACCTGGCAAGGGGTGGGTGTGTGCTCCGATTTCGCCGGTGAAACTGACGTTTGGCTGCTCCGCTGGGGAAACGCTTTGTTGATTCAGGGTTTAGTCACGGTTTTTTTGGAAAGGGCGTCTCCGCTCCAGATCGTCTGTGCTCCTTTCAGCCGGCTGTATCCTTGCCAATTTCCTCGCGTTTCCAGAGTGTTATTCTTTAACAATTGCGGAGTTCTGCATATGCTGGGCTCTCTCCTCATG
Source organism: Lissotriton vulgaris (assembly GCF_964263255.1). Classification (NCBI taxonomy): domain Eukaryota; kingdom Metazoa; phylum Chordata; class Amphibia; order Caudata; family Salamandridae; genus Lissotriton; species Lissotriton vulgaris. The sequence goes on from NC_141685.1 coordinate 490,451,633, forward strand.
TATCCAAATGTTAGAGCAAATGTCCCTTGCTAGAGGAGGAGCGGCCGATCAGCTGGTGCCGGTGCCGAGTCAAGGACAAGACTCGTAAAACTTTCCAAAGCAATTGAAATGATACACCGCACTCTTCTAGGTTTTGATTAAGCTTCTTTAATCCATCAAGGAAAAACTTCCTCACCTACGCGTTTCAAACAGATTACTGTTCTTGTTCACGGTAGTTACAAGTCCATTTTTTCTTTTTACTATTTATACCCTCCTGCCCATATGGCAATTAGGATGCATTATGGGAGGGGTAGTTTTTGGTGAAAACAAACCATGTCATGTCACTTTCGCAAGTTATCAAGGTCAAATTAATTGACTTAAAATGACTATATATATATATATATATATATATTCACTTAAAAAACCATAGGTTTCAGGCCTTATATAGTTGGGAATTAGCATTTAAAAAAACATTGAAATTGCTCCTATATAGTTAGTTGTACTAAGTATATTACGCGCACCCGCAATCCACTGCTGATGATGTCACATATTACATCATTCATGACATGGTCAGTGACATCACTGATGACATCACTGATGACATTTCAAATGACATAACTGATGACATCACTGATGACATCTCATTTGACATCACTGATGACATCATCCAGTGACTGTGTGTTTCTGTAAAGTTTAAATATGTTTAACATATTGGAGAATGAGTGGATGTATACTTGTCTGGATGAAGGATTTAGTAGGTGCGTGACTGACTGTATGAGTGAGTTATTAAATGCGTCTTACTAAATGCATGGGTTAGTGACTAAACTGTCTGAATGTATGCATCAGTATGTCTGTTGTTGTGAAGCTGCTGCATGTGTTGATCAGTAGCTATATGAATGGTTATATGGTTTATTGATTGGTTGCCCAAGTATTTGAATGGGAGATTGAGTGTGTGTGTGGGTGGCTGGGAGGTGTGTGACTGTGCATAGATATGTGAGCAGTTGATTCACTAGGTGTATGAGTTCAAGAGTGCATGTGGAAACAGCTATATGGGCAGTTGACTGTGTGCATGGGTGTGCTGGTAAGTGAATGGATATCTCAGTGCTACATGTCCAAGTAAGTACATATGTAAAACACAGTGCATGGGAGAGTTGGCATATATAAATGACTATATATGAGAGCCAGTGAATGTGCGAGTGGCTGTATGGATCATTGTGTACTTGTATCAGTGATTGTATAAGAGAGTAAGTATGTGTTAGTATATGTTTGAATAAGTAAGGTGTTGTGTGTATAACTGTATACTTGAGGAAATGGAAGTGTGATTGATTCTTTGCATGACTGACTAGGTGTGTGAGTAACTCCATAGATGAGTGGCAGTGTGTGAGTGTCTGCATAGGTGTATGAGTGCATATGATAGTGTTGTATTGATGAGTGACTGTATGTATGAGTGATTCTATGGGTGAATGAGTGAATGTGTGTGTAGACCTAGGAATCAGTGAGTGCGTATGTAGTAACTGGTATTGGTGTGTCAATGGTTTCAAGAATGGTAGTCTGTATTTAACACTGGGTGTATCAAAGGTTGTATTAGAGTGTGAGGAGGTGCATCGTATTATCACATGAATGATATCATCAGTGATGTGATCAGTGATGTCATTTGAGATGTCTTCAGTGATGTCATCAGTGATGTCACTGACCATGTCATGAATGATGTAATATGTGACATCATCAGCAGTGGATTGCGGGTGCGCGAAATAAAGTTAGTACAACTAACTATATAGGAGCAATTTCAATGGTTTTTTAAATGCTAATTCCTAACTATATAAGGCCTGAAACCTATGTTTTTTTTATTCCAATCAAGATGACTTCAGGTGTGCCATACTTTTGTCATAAGTAAGACTGTTAGCGATCTAGTTGTTCTTTAGAACACTCTGGGACATTCTGTCATTGGGCTATAGTTGGGCTGCATCTGGCTGATATTTGGGCTACATTTGGGCTCTTTTGTCTCTGGTGGCCATTTTTTGATAGTGCATATCAGAATTTTTTTAATGAAATATAAGAGGATTTGAGAAGTCACTCAAAATGTGCCCGAATTTTTCTTTCTTCAGCACTAATCATAATTTCTATGGCAAAATGAACCCCCTCATTTTGTTCCTTCGCAAATTAAATGTTTTAAGTGTTAACACTTTATTCCAATCAAGATGACTTCAGGTGTGCCATACTTTTTTTTTAGCGCTCTAGTTGTTCTTTAGACCACTCTGGGACATTCTGTCATTGGGCTTTAGTTGGGCTACATCTGGCTGATATTTGGGCTACATTTGTTTTTTTTTGTCTCTGGTGGCCGTCTTTGGGCTACATTGGGCTACATTTGGGCTCTAACATATATATAGCCCAATGTAGCCGAATATATATTTTTTCAAAGTTAATTTTCGTAAAAACCACTGGAGCACATATCTTGTGACATAGCAAAGGCACATCGGGCTACCAGTCCCTACAATTTTGCCAAGTTTGGTGCTCAGCCATTCGGGCTAAAAGTGAGTTCGACCTCCCTATGGAAATTAACATGGGGAAAACACGTTTTGGGACCCCCTTTTATTTCGGCCCCCGCTTGACGAATCCCCCCCAAACTTTCAGGGAAGGACGGAGCTCCGCGAGGCAAATTTGAGGAAATTTTTAGGCAGATTCGTCAACCGACGCCAAAGTTATTCACAATAGAATTTTGAGATTTTGCATTGAAAAATATCCTAACTATAACCTACTGGCGACCGCCAGTAGGTTATATATATATATATATATATATATATCCAGCTCTAGTCCCTGCAAGTTTATATATATATATATATATATATGTACGAAAATTCGTCACCGGCCAAGGCACCTGCCTCAGCCCAACGCTCAACGCTGACGAAAGAACGGACCCAGATTTCAGTGCTTAAACCTTCGTGTTTATTTCAGCAAGCCTGCCGCCGCCATAACGCGTTTCGCCTTTACAGCTTGATCACATGGCCAGTTGCTTGCAGCCAATGACATACATTTAAAGTGCAAGTGCGCGCGCAAATCATTACAAAAAATTCAGCGACATAGAAAAGATACTGCAATTCCAAGTGCTAACCAATGTATGCTAATTTTGTATGCATATTCTTGTTAAAGTACAAGTGGCTAAATATATAAAACATAAATATATATTTACACTTTAAAAACCACTAAAGATGTTTTAAATAACTGTATAAATACAAGTTAATTGTGACGTGAACATGAGCCCACATGATTTTTTCATAGATTCATAACAATTAGTTGTTCACAAAAAATGCTCGCCCCCCAAATGTACAAGGCACTTGGCAGAAGAAATAAAGCCCCAGTGGGCACAGAATATTGTAAGATTGCACCACAATGTTACACATTACATTCCGACATTGGCTGAATAAAGTGTTAAGTGAGTAAAATTTCATAAAGTGCTCGTGCTAGTGCTCAACCAATATTTGAAAAAGAAATCATAACTTATTCAAAAGAAACACATGTTGTGTTAAACCCATGGTTGTACTCCATGGACTAATCCTCCTCCTATTTGAAAGAAGCTCTTAACACAGAAAGTGTGGAGGCATCAGATGTTAAAATTTAGCAACAACAGTGTTATCGATTTAAAAGACCAAGTACCCATATGGCAAATACACAAACAAACAGTATATAACTGGACTGCCCTGAAACAATTGAAGCGCGGAGAATTTGTAATATATAATTACTCTCATCACATTATAGACAAGTGTAAAGATCTTCCGTCGCATTCAGACCCTGTGGCTGCTTACTATCTAGTTCCAGGATGTACCGGGTTTCAAGAAGGCGCAGTTTTGCCTCCCGATCACCCCCTCTCTTCATGGGCCACACTGCATCTATAACAAAGTAGGACAGATGCATAGGATTGGAGCTGTGGTGCTGTTCAAAATGCCTAGCGACAGGGTAGGCCTGATCTTTATTAGAGATAGCTCTAATGTGCTGAAGTACACGTTTGTGGACCGGCAAGCGGGTGCTACCCACGTACCTGAGACCACACGTGCACTCCAGCACATAGACCGCATAATCTGTCTTACAGGTAAGGCGTTTAGTAATTCTCCTTGGGGTGCTGGAGAATGGGACAACATAGGTGGATTTGTTGGTCCCATGTTTGCATGCCTTACACTGTATGCATTTTTTAAAACCCCCTCCCAAAGCCTTCCATGTTGATGACATCTGGGGTTCTAAGGCATTCTGGACCAAGGCATTAGCCATAGATTTGGATTTTCTGAAGGTCAAGAGTGGTTTTTTCGATACCTTGTTTCCAATAACCGGGTCCCCCAATATGAGGTTCCAGTTATCGCAAAATATCTTTCTTAGAGCTGAATGCTGCCTGCTATATGTCACAATCATACGAGGACTGCTAACCCCTTCCCCCGCAGTAGTTTCTGCCTCCCTGTTCTTTGGGATAAGGGCGGATTCCCGGGATATCTGATGAGTCCTCTTCTGTGCAGACTCAACCAAGGATCTAGAATATCCCCTAGCTAGGAATCTGGTCTTACAAGCTTCCTGAGCTATAGTGCATTCCTCTTCGCTACTACAGATGCGTCTGATACGCAACATTTCCCCGTAGGGAATGCTGCGTATCAAATGGCCAGGATGGTGGCTGGCTGCGTGCAAGATGGTATTGCCAGCAGTCGGCTTTCTGTATAGCCTAGTTTGCATACGATTTTCACTGACATATATTTCCATATCCAGAAAACAGACTTTTTTTGCATCAATACAGGATGTGAAATGCAGATTCAAATTATTTACATTCAGCCTATCCACAAATTTCCTTGCTGATTCCTCCGTCCCCCTCCATACAAAGAAAAGGTCATCAATGTATCGTAGATAGGTGACCACCTGCTGTTCCATGGTTTCTAGCAGATCTCCCGCCAGGACCTGTTCCTCCCATAGGCCCATGTGCAAACATGCGTAGCTAGGGGAGAAACAGGCCCCCATGGCGACCCCCCTGATTTGATGGTAGATCTGATTGTTGAACAGAAAGAAATTCTGCTCCAAACACATTTGGACCATGGATAACAGCATCTTATTGTGAACCCCATAGTATATGGGGCGTTTGTTGAGGAAATGTTCTATTGCCTTCAGTCCATCTCGATGCGAAATAGAGGTGTATAATGAAGATCATAAATATGAGGTCTGGGCCCCAAACCAATTGTTCAGTCTTACGAATAAAATCTGTTGAGTCCTGCACATATGAATTCAATCCTTTCACCCAATCCTGAAGGAAGAAGTCTATATATTTTGACACATTTTCCAGAGAGCTATCAATTGCGGAAATTATGGGGCGCCCCGGGGGCATGGTACTGTCTTTGTGGACTTTAGGGATTAGGTAAAACGAAGGGACCACTGGATGTTCTTTTCTCATGTAGCGGAACTCATCCTCCGTAATAATACCTGCACTCCTCCATGCCTGGAGCTTGGCTGCCTGATCTCCCCATGTTGCCTTTAATGTTGGCCAATTGCTCTTCCTGTAACATGCCAGATCGTTTAGCTGTTTCTCCGCTTCCTGCAAGTACAAGTTCCGAGGCCATAAGACAACATTGCCCCCCTTGTCTGCTTGGCGCACCAAGATGTTGTTATCCGCAGTGAGTTTTTCCACCAGTTGTAAATAGCTCCAATTGCGTTTACTCATGATATTACGTTTGCTGTTAGTGGCCACATATAATTGTTTCAGTTCTTTGGTCACCAAATCATGATAAACGTCTATATTATCATGGAGCATGATGGGCTGAAACGTTGACTTAGGCTTGAATGAAGTCAAACCTGCTGCTGCATTTATTCGCTCCATGTTGCAATTGCCCCCTTCATTGCCAACAGATTCATTTTGCAGAGACCATATTATATTTACATCATCCTGGTCTCCCACAGTTAGCAAAGTCGGGCTATATATATATATTTGGATGGGGGGACTTTAATATCAGTAAATATCTCAATGTTGGAGACTTGCAGATATACAGATGCCCAGATGAACAATCTGACTCATTTTCTATATATTAGGTATGGGAGTTGATATGTAAATGTAAATATGACTTATATGTGCAATTGGCCAACTACAGCCTAATTTCACAGCTTCCCTACCTCTCCAAGGTTCTGGAGAAACTTGTCAATTGACATCTAATCAACTATCTAGAATCAAATGAGTTGCTGTATCCCACTCAAACAGGTTTCAGGGCTACCAACAGCACGGAGGTAACCCTCCTGGCGGTCTTAGACAATGTGAGATCATTGTTGGATCAAGTAAAAGGCTGAAACCTTGATCCAGTTAGACCTGTCGGCGGCTTTCAACACGGTCTCCCACCAACTTCTTCTGGAAAAATTGTATGAAAAAGGGATACATGCTAAGGTTCTGAAATGGCTGAGCTCATTTCTATGTAACAGAACTCAAACTGTACAGCCGGGTACCTTTTCTTCCACCCCAAAAAAAACTTGATTGTGGAGTACAGCCGGGAGCATCCCTAAGCTCCACATTATTTAACGCTTATGCTTCATCCTTGGCAAAGATTGGCATGAAATGGGGCTTTGGAATTTGCTCCTATATGGACGACACCCAACTGACAATAGCCATCGGAAATTAGCACGATGACACCAGAACCAAACTCAATAATTGTCTTACTGTAATGGCAAACTGGATGTCAAAGCATTGCCTAAAGCTCAATGAAGAGAAATCAGAAATCCTACTACTCAGCAGAGCCAATCATAACTGAGATTCATCCTGGTGACCCCATTCATTGGGCATGGTGCCAGCACCAAAAGAGTTTGTCAAAAACCTGGGCATCACCATTAACAACACCTTGTCAATGAAAGATCATGTGCGAATCCTGTGTGGTAGAAGCTTCGCCACCCTGAAGCTCCTAAAAAGACTATTTCCGTGGATCCCTTTGGACAGCAGGAGGACCATCACGCAGGCACTGCTTGTCAGCAGGTTGGATTATGGAAATGCACTTTTTGTCAGCATGGCAGATTATCTTTTTAAACATCTGCAGGTCATACAGAATGCAGCAGCTCGACTGGTGTGCAATGAGAGTAGACATAGTTCAGCGACAAAATGTTTAAAACAGAAGTGGCTGCCTATGCGCCAAAGAGCGCGTTTTAAACTCCTAGGACATGCCCATTGGGACCTTCACCACAGAGGTCCCAAGATTCCCCAGAACAGAATCAAATTCTATATCCCACCAAGATGCCTACGGTCATGCTCTTTAGCATTAGCTGAGACCAAAAGAATCAGTAGGAGCAGGACAGGTGGATGCTCCTTTTCCCACCATGCAGCACTGCATTGGAATGAGCTTCCGCTGGAGTTACGACAAACCAACGAACTCATAACGTTCAGGAAGAAACTCAAAACATATCTATTTCCCTAACCCCTGTCTCCCGCGCCCCCTATTAATCACAACATGTCTCACCACTTCTCTGCTATACATAGCGCCGTGAGATCCCAATGGGATGAATGTTGCGCTTTATAAACAAATAAATAAATAAATAAATAAATTATTGGAACAAGATGCTGTTAAAACTGTCCACATTGACCTACTTTTCAAGGGAACAGGCGTTCATCTTGTATCAACGATTTCATCATGCCAATGAATGGCATTAAGGCAATTAGTTCCCTTGTTGCAGAGCATACCAGATTTAGTGACCATCTTCGTGTTCACCTAGCCTTGAAAACTAGAATCAAGAAATATAAAGATGCACCCCTAATATCTACTATTGCGGTAGCCAGGAATAACAGTATTGATCTCAGATGGACAGGAATAGATGAAGTATTACTGCTGGAAAAGGCGGTTAAAGCCAATGAATCAATTTCTTTTGATATGCACAGATCCTGACCCCCCCTGATGTCATAGTGGCAGCCTTTGGCAAGATCACATCAGTTAATGTAAAAGTGACAAACAAGGGGACCAAGAAGCGTAACAAAGCTTGGCTTGATCACCAATCCCACAGGCTAAGACAGGCCAGACAGCAAGGTATAAGGAACAAGGAAGAGGTCAAACAGCATAGAAGAACAGTCCTGGATACATCTAGACAGGGTTGGGGGAGCAAGAGACTCAGCACTATCTTGAAAGACAATTAAGTCCTCGTTCTTGAAGGATGATTTAGATCCAAAGATAGAAACTGTTGTCGCTCCAACAGACTGGATAACCCAATTTGGAAATATTTTCAATCCAAGAAAAGAATATTTACCCATTAAAGAGGGTAAGAAAACTTCTAGCCCACTTGTCCCTTAGCACATGTAACCTCTTTAATGCTAACCGGTTGCAATCAAAATATCTGTCAGTGGGAAAGCCTCTAGACCCAATGGGGTCCCAGAGGATGAATTTAAATCCAAAATTATCTTATGGGCTCCAATGTTGACACTTGTCTGCAATGCAGCAGCCCAAGGATTTATTCCACCTACTTGGATAGGCAGTATCATTGTCTTGATATTTAAAAAGGGGGACAGAAGGGACGCCAACTGGCATCGCCCTATCTCTCTACTGGATCCACATGCAAAGATAATGGGGATAACCAGGCTTGATAGGTCGGATACCTGGGCAACCAATAAACATGTGTTAACGTACTCCCAATATGGATTCAGGAGAAATATTTGGATAGTGGAACAGTCCAGTAATCTCAATCTTCGTATTGGCAAATATACGTCAGTAAAGAACGGACATCTCCATCTTTGTTTCACCGACCTAAGCAGCACCTTTGATCATGTTAACTATTCGAATCAATGGAAGGCGATGATAGATATGGGGCCACTAGAGTATATCACATCACACTTGTTGCAAATGCATTCTTCTCTGACAGCACAGTTGAGATACAGGTTAGAAGGGGAGTGTACAGAGAATTTCAAGGTCACCAGAGGCATCAGGTAAAGTTGCATCCTTGCTCCTTTCCTGCTTTCACTATATAATAAAGGGTGGATAGAACATTACAACAGGTGCATGCTGATGCTCTAAACGACTTTTGGACTAAACTCAGACCAAAAGTCTAACTTTACTACGAGTAAAGTTAAGGTCTGATTCACAAAGGTAAACTTAAACCAAACGCCTAAGTTAATGACTTTGGTAATTAAAAAGGGCATTTTTGAGTACTTTATTTATATCTGCACTTGGAGTTGACATAAGCATAGTTCTCGTAAATGCCCTTTGTGCATTCCGAAAGTCATAAACTTGGACGTTTGGTCTAAGTTTAAACTAAATGCCTAAGTTCACCTTTGTGAATCGGGCTCTTTGACTTCAGGTCTAAAGATAGGTTTCAAGTATACAGTTAGACATTAGGTGTAAAGTTAAAATTTAGGTCTAAAATTAGACTTTAGAGCTAAAGTTAGGGTTCAGGTCTAAGTTTACCTTTGTGAATCAGGCCCAAAAGGTCACAAATGACAAAAAGTCAAGGTTTTAATAGGTTGTAGATGTCTTTTCAAGTCTAGGGATCATTTCGGCATTTAGTTATGTTAATTCATACACATGCAATTTCATTGTTTTCTATTCGAAATATTTTGGATATGCTTTTTCCTGGTTGTGGTATTATTAGGAGTATTTTTTTTTACTTTATATTATGTATAAGTAGTTAAGTATTTTTTTATATTTGAATACCAAGACTGTATTATTTAATTTAATAAATCTTTCTTCAGATTACATTAATATTCTTATAAATTTTATTTACATTAGACTGACTCAATATATGTACTCAGCAATAAACACAAATATATTTTCAGTTTCTGACTTCAGACGTCCTTATGTTGTACCAGATTGTTTGCTCAGTAACTGCTTGGCTTACACTGCTGGATTTTCAAAAAGCTTCATGAGAGAAGATTCCATTTTGAATGTGCAATCAATGGAGACCTGAAATCTTTGAGATTTAAAATAATTTGGTGGTATTGTCAGGGATGGTTACTCGACCCTTACTCAATCTGCAATAAATGTATATGGTAAATGCAGGTGTTTTCTCTGGAATCCAATAGATCTGTCCTTAATAAACATTAGGAAGATTTTCAGATTGATAGCAAATGCTCTCTAGTTTAAATTGAATAGCCACAGCCTGGCAGCTTCATCAAGTTTCTTCAAGTTGGTTTACGATTCTGGAAGGATGTTTTGAGGTCACTCACTTTTTTGTCTAGATATTGTTTTTTACAGCTTTGGTATTGCCATTGAATTACATACTGATCACTATGGGGGTCATTACAATGGCGGGAGGACTAGAGTTACCCGCCATTGTGGTGGAGATCGGAACCGGCCACCATGCATGCGGCAGTCTCGCACTCCAAATTAGAATGCAACAACCACCACAGCGGTCACATCTTGCAATTTAATGTTGCAGTGGGTGCTGCTGACTGTAGCACTCGCTGTGATGTTAAAAATTCAGGTTGTGCATTTCACGGGGGTACCATGGCCCCCACACCTCCCCAACACAAGGGGGTCCGCAACGGTCCCCCAAAACCAATCCCTGCCAGCCTGTGAATGGCGGTTCCACCGCCATACACCAGCTGGCGGGGATGCAGCATTGTAATTTGGTGGAAAGTGCCTGCAAGGCATCGCCACCATTTTAGGGATGCCGACCGCTCCGCCAGGCAATTGGACCAACGGTTGCGGTTGGATTCCCCCTGCCTTCCTAATTTGGCGGGGCCAAATCGTGGTCCAATGGAGAAAGGCCAGCTACTGCACGGCTGGCGGTGGTGGGCCTTCCGCCATCATAATGACTCTCTATGTGTTATTTATGTGAACTGCTGTCGTATGCCATAGTTTCTACCTATAACTGGTTCATTCTGATTGCCTAATAATTATTTACAGAATTTGTGTTGGTGTTTCTGCGTCTGCCACCTACATTCCTCTAATCCTGCAAGAAAAAGGAGAAACACAGAATTCTTCATAGCCCCACAACCGGTAATTAGCACAATAGCAAAAGCGTGTCTAAGAAAAAACATCGGTGAGCTTCTTTTGATTTATTTGACAGTCCTTGCATATTCAATATATCGCGCATGGAAAAAGACGACTAAGGAACATTTGTTGAAGGAACTCTGCCATAAAAGACTATTATTTAGCGCTGTGAGAAGGAACTAAGAGTGGATTGTTCTAACGCTCTGATTACTTTATAATTGTAAGCACATGGAGTTATGTATGATACAAGAGTCATTCCTATTTAACCCTTCATGTTGTGCACAGACAAGGAGTACCTTTAAGAAAGCTGGTAGCTCTTGAGGGTTAAGGAGTATATTGGCTCACGAGACGTAGATATATTGTTCTGTATCTGTTTTCTTTTTTATAATTTCAGAACCTCATCTGGACAAGTCATTTATTCATGAAAACTATTACCCGCAGAGCAAAATTATACCATTGCTGAACGTGAGTTACTAGCTATTAAGGCTATTAAGAATGGAGACATCATTTATGAGGTGCAAAACACACCATCTTGATAATTTCTGATCACAAGAACTTGCAATTCTTTTCCACTGTAAAATCTCCCACCCCAAGACAAATGTGCTGGTTACAGTTCATAACCAAATTTGATTTCTTAGTAACCTACCGCCCTGGACCAAAACAGCTTCTATCAGATACTTTGTCCCATTTGGTTTGCAATAAACACGATGATCAAGATACAAAAACACAAAGTATAATTCCTAATGAAAGAATGATTGTGGTCACCCACTCAGAAAACTTCTTAGAAATTACAAAAAAGGTGTTAAAAACAATGGATCAGAACCTGTGGCTATCCCAGAAAAATCATACCATACGAGAAGGATTTTTCTTTCATAAAAATGAACCGCTTGTTCCCAACAAAGAATTACGTCTACAAGTAATGGATTGGAATCATGATTTGGGTACTGCTGGTCACCTAGGAATCAATAAGACTCTTGAGTTATGCCAACGAAATTTCTGGTGGAACTGCATGAAAACTGATGTACAAGAATATATAAAAGCTTGCCCAGTATGTGAACGTCAAAAATCTCTTCATTCATTACCAGTAGGTCTTCTACAACCAATGACTATTCTTCCTCTACCCTGGCACACAATCAGACTAGATTTCATCACTGATCTGCCGAAGTCTCATGGACTAACCCCAATCCTGATAGTGGTCGATCTTTTATCAAAAATGTGACATTTCATTCCTTTAAGGAAATTACCATCAGCATCAGAATTTAGTCACATATTTGTGAACAAGGTAGTTAAACTCCATGGCCTTTCAAGTAAAATTATTTCAGACAGAGGCCCTCAATTTATTTAAAGATTTTGGAATCAATTAAGTCATCAGTTAGGAATAGAAGTACCATTATCATCAGCGTTCTATCCTCAGACTGATGGCCAGACCGAAAATGTAAACCAATATCTGGAGCAAAGATTAAGATGTCTAACTTCTACCATATCAACACCTTGGCAGAATTCTCCTATAACAATAGCGTTCACGCAGCATTAGGTTGCTCACCATTCTACTTCCTAACTGATCTGCACCCTCGATTGATCCCAGTCACTTTTCCAGATATAGAACAACCTTTCTATTTTTTTTAGGCTTTCCATTGTGACTTGGGCACTAACTCATTAAGTGGAGTTAAGGATAGCTAGCCAGAGTGGTGGCCTCTAGACCCCCTGGGTTCTCTGTGTTTTTCATATGTCGTATTTGGGGATTTGAATCAGGAGAGGTCTCTAAATATTTTTCCCTACAACACCCCTTCCTCTGTTTGTTGTAGTGTAGAACAACCTATGCATGCCATTTCAGAAAGACTGATTGAGTTACAAAGATTACAAGAACAAGTTAAGAAAAGTTTAGCCAAAAGTAAATCCAATGTGAGAATGTCAGCTGACAAACACAGACTACCAACACCACCATATAAGAAAGGAGATATAGTCTGGTTGTCAACCGGAAACATTCAGATAGAAGGCCCTAAAAAACTGAAACCAAGATTCATATGACCATTCCCAATAGAAAAAGTGTTGAACTCAGTTTCCATCAGATTAGATTTACCACAAGACTATGCTATTCATCCAGTCTTTCATGTAGCCCTACTCAAACCACACAATCCATCTACACAACCTGATGCCCCACCTCCACCGGTTGTCATAGGAGATCACCTTGAATATGAAGTAAGGCAGATTGTAGACTCAAAACGTATAAGAGGACGTTTGTAATATTTGATTGACTGGAAAGGGTATAATACATCAGAAAAATCTTGGGAACCCGAAAACAATGTTAATGCTCCAAGATTGGTCAAGGCCTTTCATGCTCTACATCCTGAGAAACGCCGTCCTGTGAGAAGACCTTTGGGGTTAGGAACTGTTAAGGGTTCATCCTGATTGCCTGATAATTATTTACAGAATTTGTGTTGGTGTTTATTTATATGCGCTGGTACATTCTGCTTTAGTCAATAGTGTTTGATTCCATGAATATTTGGCTGTAGCAGTGTTTGTAAACTTAGGCACTTCTTCCAATAAAACTGAACCTTGTATGGCTGTTATTTGGGGGTACCAATGCTTGCTGCACAAAAGGTCCCACTGCTCGTTGTACACGTGAGCCCTGTGGTTTAACTGAAAAGTGCTTTACGTGCATGGCATAGCTCTCATGGAAACGCCTGTGCAGAGTCAGTTATAAAAACCCCACCCACCTTTCAACGGTGCTTTGCTTCGTTGCGTCACCGCTGGGACCCCCGGACCTGCTTCCAAGACTCCACTTGAAACTTACCTGATAGAGAAGTTGTCTTCGAGCCTGCTCCTCTCCTGATTCTTCCGGCCTGCATTCCTCGGCTTCCTCGGTCCCCGAGTCCTTCCGGAGGCCTTCCTCTCTCCTTCCTGGATTGGCGCCTCTGACAACAACAATCCTCTAATCCTGCAAGAAAAAGGAGAAACACAGAATTATTTCCAGCCTCTTGTACTTTTATGGATAATGAAATATCCAAATAAAGATTACTGACTTGACTTGACTCTAGCCCCACAACCGGTAATTAGCAAAAGCGTGTCTAAGAAAAAACATCTGTAAGCTTCTTTTGATTTATTTGACAGTCCTTGCATATTCAATATATCGCGCCTGGAAAAAGAAGACTACGGAACATTTGTTAAAGGAACTCTGCCATAAAAGACTATTATTTAGTGCTGTGAGAAGGAACTAAGAGTGGATTGTTCTAACGCTCTAATTACTTTATAATTGTAAGCGCATGGAGTTATGTATGATACAAGAGTCATTCCTATTTGACCCTTCATTTTGTACATGACAAGGAGTACCTTTAAGAAAGCTAGTAGCTCTTAAGGGTTAAGGTGTATATTGGCTCAAGAGACGTATATATATATATATTGTTCTGTATCTGTTTTCTTGTTTATAATTTCGTAACCCCATCTGGACAAGTCATTCCTGAGAATAAAAGGTATGACTAAATAGAGAATAATCATATTGTGGGAATAGCATTGTTAACACTAACCTTTTAATGGTGTGAATGCAGTAGTAAACATGTTGATTAGTTGCTAACTATTATCCCTATGTACTCATGAGGATGCAAAGATATTACCTATGAAGTGTGCGCATGGGCTCTTCTAGATTAGGTAGGCAGCCACCTGTATTATTGTCTTTTCTTGATACTAATTCGTTTGCATTTTTAATATTAGTACTTTGTTGTTCCCATTTATAGACCATTAGAAAGAGAGCTCAGAGTCACTTCTAGCTAAGTAACAACTACACGACTTCTTCAAAAGACGGAGTCCTGTGTTTTGTCTTGTTTTCTCATTCCACTTCCCCTTTCCCCCGGGGATCATTCAAATCGACAAGTGTTGTTACAGTCTTGTTGGTTTGGTTGGTTCAGGGAGGATTTTGGAACACTCAGAGTCAGTACCAAGAAGGAAACAACCAGAAAAGGTCCTGGTGACTGACATTGTGACAGTAACAAACATTTTTGCTTATGATATTTGTAAAATGAATTCACACTGAAGAACGTTTTAGAATTACATAAATGAACCCCTGTATTAGGAATTGGATTCTGTCTCTTTTGTTTCAGCTGTTGGAGTTCCAGATAAGTGCTTCATTGAGTAACTGAAATGCTTCTCAATCTGTTGATGTATGATATGGAAAGGATAGCCCCATGGTTGAAGAAATATACAAACCTTTCCAATTATTGTCATTACTGCAGAAGTGTTTTGAATGGTAGGGTGTAAATGATTATCATATTTTAAACTTTCAGAAAGCCCCTCCTGTCCCTGAATACAGGAACTGGTGGACAGAATTGATTGACATAGGTATCTGAAGAGAAACAGGAAAAGGGAGAGAGAGGGAAATAAGGAACTCAATGCCACTCTTTGGCATGTTAAATCTGTTTTGAGGCATGAGACTCCTCTATCTGGATGTTATAGGGTTGATATATGTAAATTGGCTGGGGGAGAACGAGCACAGTTGGTAAGTAAGTGACA
Source organism: Lissotriton vulgaris (assembly GCF_964263255.1). NCBI lineage: Eukaryota > Metazoa > Chordata > Amphibia > Caudata > Salamandridae > Lissotriton > Lissotriton vulgaris. The sequence goes on from NC_141685.1 coordinate 490,467,022, forward strand.
TTAGCTGTTTAACTAGTCATACATAACAAATAAAAACAAACTTACCAGTTCAGCAAGAAATATAGCTGGGATGAGCTAGGAGTTATCCAGGAATCCATCAAAAGGCCTGGGACACTGCTGCAAGCACACTGGTCAGGCTCTACCAATAACCAGTGAGAGAGACAGTGCAACCAAAGGTCTATGATGCGAAGAACTAACTAGTGAACTGAGAGGGAGTAAAACAATAAAAGTGAGGGCCAAAAAAACCTTTCAAATTAATTAGAATTGGAAAGCCAATGCAACCAAGAGCCTCATTGCCAAGCAAAGACTAGAAAGCAGAAAGATTACAAAAATGTTGTGGCACACTGCACCCCATGTTATTGTAGTTCCATCAATTCCTTGAATATACTTTATCACTGGTTTCCCTGTGATGGGACTTTGTCATGCAACTTGAAGTGTGATAACCATAAAATATATGGATGCTCCAGAGACTACCAAAGTGTATACCATGATTGGGCATTCAAAAGTGGTATCAATATATCTGTGAGCTTGTCCCGTTAATAAGATATTAGCTCGCTAATTTCCCTTAAGCTGTGGGCAAGCTCTCACCAAATTCTCTCTCTGTCACTATAAAAACAGATATCCATTTTCCTTTGGCCTTCTTTTTCTTCTACTGACATGGTCCTTCGTATCTATCCAATCTACATTGGTTCTTCTTTAGATTCAGGAATTTACGAAGTTGAACGTTTGTACCTCTGCATATCATTTTCATTTCAAATAACTTTATTCGATTCATAGAAAAGAATCATAAAAGTATACTATTAAAATAACAAGTATCATACATTCAATCACAAACGGTATTTCACAGATCATATACAGGGTTCCAAAATTCACGTACAATAAACACTAAAGAAATATACATTAATGGGGTGGGACGTTGAATGGTACTAGTTATAATCTTTCAAGTAGACCTCCCGTGGTCGCTTAAAGTGCAATGCATTCACAATATACAAAATATCATATTTAAAATGACATAAAATCAATAAAAAGTTCATAATTCATAGCGATTCCTAATCGAAAGTGCAGATCTAATAAAGCTAATCATAGAGCTACATATAACCACAGATGATAATGATATCAGATACTCGAAACCTTCCATATATGTACAAGGTCTAATATCCTTCAAAAGGGGTTTGATAAAACGGTCTCTTGGGACTTTATACAGTGGACAGAAGAGAATAAAATGCACTGTACATTGTTGGGCTGTATTATTACATGGACAAGGGGGAAGTCTCTCACACCAGCCCCCTTGTTTCGGGAAAGCAGCCAAAAAGTGCAATATTTGTAACCGAAATCTAGTCAAATAGAAACGCCATTGTGTGCGTGGTAAAAGTAAAATGAAACTGTTGTTGTAATATGACCGCTTGATTAGATGTTAATATTTCTTGCCTATGTGATCCTTCAACAGTACAATAAGCATTCTTAATGACCTTCTTCATGTTCAAATTAATAGAGACCGGATCATCATAAAAACTTTCTAGCCCTATTTTATAAAAAGTTTCCTTTACATAGCGTAACCAGGGGATCGACATGGCCTTGTCGAGATTCATGCAATCCTTTAAAATTTCTTTCGAGAATAACAAATCCTCAGAGGTCCATATTTTTCCCCAGAGGAGTAAAGGGGACACAAGAATTCTGTCCTTGACAGGTTGCAATCCCACCTCTGTATGGCAGAAAACATTTGAAGAGCTGTTGGGGATTGATATTAAGCGCTTTACAAATGTATTCCCCATTATTTGGATCTTTTCGCTTTTATGGCACCCCCATACCCCTGCTCCGTAGGTCGCCACAGACATACACTTTGATTTGTACAGGGTCATCAAATCCCCTATTGGTTTTTACCCCAGTTTATTAGCAAAACGAAAAATGGCCTCTACAGATCTAGATGTTGTTTGGATCCGGGTGTTTATCAATTCATCCCAATTCAATGTTCTGTTAGGAGGATTTCCTAAGTAATTAAAATTTGTGACTTTTTCAATGACCATATTGTCCACAGTATATTTACAGGTCTTAATTCTGCCAAGGCCACAAGCCATAGCATATGATTTATTAAAATTGACCCTGAGATCTAGGCCCAACATGAATTAATTAAAGGCATTCAGACATTTCTGCATGCTGTTAGCCGTTAGAGTCATCAAAACGGTATCATCCGCATATTACAGCAGCGGTACATATTTGCCGTTTATCTTGGTAAAATCTAAACATTTTTGCAATAAAAACTGTTCCAAACCATTTGGGTAAATTAAAAACAAAAGGGGGGCCATGATACAGCCTTGGCGGACGCCTTCAGATGAGGCAATTTTCCCAGTTTTTTCACCGCCTGGGCCATATCGTACAGCAACAGAATTTGCAGCATGCAATCTACGTAACAGGGTGACCAATGGCTTCTCGTACCCCATAGACTCCATTAATGACCAGAGCTTTCCCCTACAAACAGTATCAAAAGCACTGGATAAGTCCATGAAGGCCAAATGTATTGAAACACCCATGGCCTTCATGTACTTATCCATAATCATTGCTGAATGTAGTCACTGTTCTGTGGTCCCCCTGCCCCTCCTAAAGCCAAATTGAGAGTCCACAATAATGCCAGATACATCCACCCATGTATCCAATCGCGCCAATATTACTCTCCCCAATAGTTTACAGGAGGCATCTATTAGGGAGATCGGCCTATAGCAACGGGGTTCATCTTTTTCTCCCTTCTTGAAGATGGGAACGAATACCGCCTCTTTCCATGATGGTGGGATTGCTTTAAAAACATTCAGCAGGAGGGGTGCCCAACGTTGAGGATTATTTTTAAACAAGTACAATGGTACGGCATCAGGCCCTGGGGCCTTCAGAGCAATACCTTTTCTTAAAGCCTCCTCCACTTCCTCCAGGGAAAGCGATAGGCTAAGCTGCCGTGCAGATTCAACATTTAAAGGAACGTTATCCTCGCAATCATTTTCTTTTAAAATACCCTTTGGATTAAATATCTTTGAGTAGTGGGTCTCCCAAACCTCCCCGGTTACATGTGAAATCATAGACCTCTCTTCACTGATAAAAAGTGGGCGGTTTATGACCTCCCAAAACAACCTACTATCTCGCAGGTCACTGGCTTTTTCAAAATCATCCCAGGCCTTCACCTTTAGTTCTATTTTTCTCTTCTCAACTGCTTTTCTATACATTTGTCTGGCATTCCTAACTATTTCTTTATCCCGGAGTGCCACATGGAGAGCTGTCCTCAGCACTGTTTGTGCTTTGGAACATTCCCCATTAAACCATTTCTTATCTTTAGTGACACCTTTCTCAACTGGTTTAAGTAGATTTGTGGCCACACTCTTACAAAGGGCCTCAAAACTTTGCACTATCTTCTCTGGATCAGAAATGGCTGTTAGGAATGTCATTATTTCTAATGAATTAACTTCAAGGATCCGTTCCTCCATTTTCTTGGGATTGATCATATCCCATTTTATTCTAACCCCTTGATTATGATTATATGTTGTTGGTTGTTCTAGGGGCATTATCCTTGGTATCACTGTACTCATTGATAGTGTGAGGGGGTTTTGATCACTAGCCGGGTTCGGTTCTACCCTAAAGTCATCAACTAAATAAGCATAACTACTGGAAATTAAGATACAATCTATTATACTCGTCGACCCTCTAGCCCCCTGAAAAGTTGGAATGGGGGTTATTAACCTATTGGTCGGGGTATCAAGTATACAGAGGTCATTTACCACGATGATGTTGTTTGAGGCATCTCCCTGTGTAGTGTGCTTAAAATGGGCCAAAGTTTGTTCATCACTGTCCGATAATCCACATACGTGGCTCCCGCTAAATGTACATAGATTGCAATTAAAATCCCCAAAACACATAATACATAAGGGTGACATCTTTCCAGTAACTTTAGTGATTTCCACCTGCAAAGTGTCAATGACAAGCAACACATTTCGAAGATATTATAATACCGGTTAACTACAAGCAAAGGTACAACAGTCAAACTAGTGCACAAGATCAATTGATACCATGGAGAAGAACATATTTTTTCTATCCTTAATGACATATTACGTATTGAGATTGCAGTCATTAGGCCACCCTTTGCCCTTCCAGAGAGGGAGGGTTCAGCAGCAACAGACAAGGTATTATAACCATCTAAGAAAAGATTCTCTCTACTCCATGTTTCTTGGAGACAAATTATGCTAAAGGATTTGATGTAATCTATCCATGCCTCATCTAATAGCCTAGTTGAAATACCCAGTACATTCCATGAAATCAGTCGAATAGTGCCACCAGTTTGCTTTCTATTTGCTAAACTAGTGGTTTTAGTCGACCGATTCCTTTCTATTATCTGATCAGCTTGAATCATAGTCCGATCTTCCTCTCTATCTATTAGTGGGCTTTTGATTTTATCAATAGTACCAAAGGACATCTGCAAGTCACTATTGTTACCCAGTGTGTCAGGGAGAGAAAGAATAATTTCTATATTGGTATTTTCATCACCCTTCTCTGATTGAAGTCAATCTACCTCGGCCAAAGAACTCAAAGTATCAAAACGATTTGGATGATACCATGGAGGAATCAAAGGAGGTAACTTTTGCCCTATTTGAAATACGGATTCTGTTTGACTTGATCGTCCCATAAGATGTTGATAAAAAAACCCTAGAGGAAGTATCAGAACCCTAGATTTGTGCACGTTCTGCTCATTTACCCTGTCAATTATGGCTCTTACCAAACCAGGGGAACTGAAAGTCAAAAAATTCCAATTCCATTGTTTTCTTAGCTGGGTCAACCCATCTAACCCTACGGGCCATCTTAAGTTCTGGGAACAATGTGTTTTGGCTTATACCTGTTTTGACGTTTATGAAATATATGGACTTATCAGAGTGGGCCAATCTTCACTTTCTCCTGGGGCTAAAGGAGGGACATTTGACAGAACAATAATGTAAGGAGTAGTTTGTGGGGGTAGATTAAGAGTCAAATCAGGGCTATTCTGGGACAAGTAGCATAGATCGTGTTCCGCATTTGAGGGCGTATTTACCGTATCTTTATTTCGCATGTTTCGATCCCTTACAGGTTTATTAATAGTAGGGACCTGGAGGCCATCCTTAGTCTGGTCCTCCGATGTTGTCAGAGTAGTATTTAAGAAGGGACCTGCAGTCCCAGGATTTCCCCTCCCGTTCCCATCATGTATCGTGTTTTCCCCCGGGGTCAGATTTATCTACATCCATAATATCGGGGTTTCCTTTAGGTCTATTTATGCTGGGCCTAATTTCAGGATGTGAAACACAAGTGCTAGAATATTGATTCTCTAAGCGCAACAATCTGTTATCAATGGTTGTCAGTTTTTGAAACACCGGTTTTAAACGAGAACTAATTACTGCTTCCAGTTTAGCCCAAACACCCCCCCCCCTCCCTCCTGACCTTGTTTTATAATTGGTGGTATAATTGTTGTTTGTGTATCTTACAGGGCTATTTCTTTACTTATTTCAGATGCCGGATCGATTAAAGGATCTGAAATTTCCTTTGAGGCCTTTCTTACAAGAGGTTTTTGCATGTGCTGTATTTGTTTCTGCGGTTTTTTATGTGCTTGGTCCTTTCGTTTTTTGGCAATCGGGCATGGCAATTACCATTAGTTTGCTTGCTTTTTTGTGCCCTGGTCACTACTTAAGGTTTATCAATGGAGACGGGGAGGAATCTACAGAATCTGGAATCTCCTGAATGCTTGGCGATTTGGGCGATGTTAAAATACACCTGTTGGTTTGCGACCTTTCATTAATGGAACAATCAGGGGTGTTAGGACTAGAGATAATATTGCCATTTTGAGATGTTTGTGGCATTTGAGAGTCCAGGGACAAACTGCGCTCTGTTTGTTTGATTTTATGAAATATGGCATTCGCAGCTCTTAGTAAATAGGCATCTAAAGTGCCAACTAGTCCATTCCCACTATTGACCCTTTGTTTTGCCATTCCGGGTATACCGCTACAAATCAACAGATTTCGCCAATATAATTAAACTCTATACAAGCAGGTATATATTGATATCAATTAATTACATGCAAAACGTTTTTTCCAGTTCGAGATATACGAGGTACGGGCTCAGACTTACATCAACCAGTGGATAATGTTAATTCCGTGGCCCAGCCCGGCCTCCTTTGGCAACAGACGGCCTGCCCCTTGCCCGGGCTTAGCCCGCACGTTTCAGGCGTTACGGGATTCCGCAGGTGGTTAAATCCTCCCGATGTTGAGGGGGAGGGGCTGCTGCTCCGTTCGCGGCCCCTGCTGGTGTCTGGGGCTTGTAGTCCTTGATCGTTGCCTGCCCCTCTGCTTCACTCGCCTCAGTCGCATTGTGTCTCCCGTGTAGCCGGATACGTGGGAAGTAAATATGCCCGGTGATGAGGGGGAAGGGGCTGCTGCTCCGTTCGCGGCCCCTGCTGGTGTCTGGGGCTTATAGTCCTAGGTTGTTGCCAGCCCCTCTGCTTCACATGCCTCAGTCGCGATGATTGATCATTAAGGGCCTCCTGCTGTGCGCTGCGGTGAAACGATCAATGTGCGCCACCCTGCTCCAGCTGGAACTTGTGGTCCTCCTTGCAGGCCTTTCCCCTCATGGCGTGGCGTGTCCTGGGACCAGGAGAAGGAGGAGCAGATGGTGAAGCGTTGCCCCATTCCCCTCATGGATAAGCTGAAAACAGAGCCGGGTTAACTGGAGGCAGGGCTTTAAGTGGGGCGTGTCTCAAGGGGTCTGAGCACCGGCAGTTTTTTTCTGGGGGCCTCGAAACGGGTCTCTATCGGGCTTTGTTTCGAGCCCTGACACAGGCAGCCTGTTTTTTTTTTTTCCGACTGCAATGACCGCTGTTTGCTGTCACTGCAGTCCGGAAAAAAGTGCCATGGCTCAAAACAAAGCCCGATAGAGAGCCGTTTCGAGACAGCACCAGGCACAAGGATGTGCGCTGCTCACACTTTACTACTTCTCAGTAGTAGAGAAGTTACAGCATGACGGAATGCCAGGTGAGGGTTGTGGGGGAAGGGAAATCCTTTAAGAGTCATTTTCTTTCTGGATTTCCCTTCTCTTTCTGAAACTCAGGAGCAGCAACATTGTGGTAGGGTCACCAAGGATTTAATTGGAAGCTTTGTCAATATTATATACAAGTTGTAGTTGCAGCCTATTTATCTTCTGCAAGTAATAACCATTGACAAAGCCAATATTACTTACTTATTGTAGGTATGATGTTACTTGTATCAAATATCGGGATGCAATGACGGAAACAGCAAATTACAAGTCGGGCGGCACACTATGCTAAGCACAGATTTTTTGCGTAAGTGATTTAAAGCCACGCCCCTATTTACACTGGCCACGCCCCTTTGAGGGACCCCCCAGTTTTTTCATCCCACTTAAAGCCCTGACTGGAGGTGCAGCCATTCCCTCATGGCAGGCTGGGCAGGTGAGTCAGCGCGACCCCTCGTCTGCTCATTCTATCTGTCCCTTTGTATACAATAATAAAGTGCCTCAAAATCAAGCATTTTATCCGTTGTATCCTGGTACACAGTTCAAATTACAATACCAAAAAAATGTCACACAGTTCTCGTTCACATGCGGACGGAACCCTGTTTATAAAGGCCGACTGGCGGAAAAACACCAACGCTCGCAGGTCCTGCCGCAAAGCACGATGTTCCTTGTAGTATATAGGCAACTGGCAGGAAGGTATTGAGTGGCAGAAGAAAGCTTTAGATCAAGCGCGTCTCGCACTGCAGTCGTTGTAATCCCCTGGGGCACCTGACAACAATGTATCAAGTGGTGGTAGAAGTCTTAGATCAAGCTTCTCACCATTTGTCTCCCGAGCTGCTGCTGCTGCCTCCACTGCTGCTTGCAGTCAGCACACCGCCACTCAGTTCACTGGCCTCTTCTGCTCTTTACTGACAAGAATAAAAAGCTTTGCACTGAGCTCATCATCAGCTCCGCGAGGCCCCTCAGTCAGTTACGCATGCGCTCTGCATATCAAAGTTGTTGTTAAGTGCCCATTTGAAGTATTAAATCTGTTAAGCTCAGTTCAAGAAAGATTTATCGGATTTAGCAAATAAATCATAAAAGCACAAAATCAGAATCATTAAATCAGTCATCGGCGTAGACAAGGTTGGTTGCTTCATAACTAATGAGACAATATCCTTCAGATCATCTTTCAGAACAACCACTTTCATGATAAAAAAACAAAAGTTGCTGACTCTTCTGTTTATGTGGCTAAATGCCAAGGTCCTGGCAGCCGTGTTTAAGTATTAACGTGCTGGTATAAGTTGATTGAGGACTATGTCTCTTCTACAAAAATAGTTGTGAGCTGATAAAGAAGTAGTTTCAGCTATATATCAGGGGATGTGATTTGGGGGCGTGGCCGGATGCCGATGGAGAAGGGTGCCTAAATCGGAGCTCCTGCGATTGATTCGCCAATTCAGCCCATTCTGCCTGATAATGGAGAGCTCAAACATTTGATTGCCCACCGCCAGACCCCTACAGGGAAAGAGAACTGGCAGAGGCATGTAAAAGGGAAGATTGGGCGCGTCTTTCCCTAATAATCGGCCCTGACAGGGGACATGCAAAGCTCACTGAGATGGCGCCTGTAACCTGAGACAGCCCTCCGAGGCTAGACTTGATGCTAGCGGTCCTGTACAACAGGGGCGGCCTTAGGCATGTGCAAGCTGTGCATCTGCACAGGGCCACCAAACCCCAGGTGCCACCACGCGAATATAAATCCTTAATATAGTAATCCTCTGAGGATGAATACTTATTTGCGTGGCGGCCCCTGGCCGGGGTTTGGTGGCCTCCGGCTCTGTTCCACTTCCAAACACCCTGACGCCCCTCTTCACTGGCACACAGTTCCGCCCCGCCCGTACCCCTTCTTCTGAGGCCCCCTACCAACGCTCCCTGCCCAGGGCCGCCTTGAGCCTAGAGCCGCCCCTGTGTACAACGGTGACAGGTGAGGACCCAAGGCGGCGAAGCACAGGACTGGCACGGGCTACCGAGCCCTGGGGCAACAGGGCCAGCCTGGAAGAAATGATCAGTGGTATTGAGGGGGTGAAGCGGTCAGGCAAGATGGCGCCTGCGGCCCGGGATCCACAACACTAGTGGAGATCGAAGGCAGACGCATGCAGACTGGGAGCTAAGTCGCCGCCTGAAAGGAGCACCAAGCGGTGTAGAGTCGTAACATGGCAGGAGGCCCCACCGGCGGAGGTGCGCCAGAACCTACCCACTCGCTCCAACCCAGCGTGAACAACTGATCACTGAGAAGACTGCCGCCTTCGAACCCTTGCGGCCTCGGACTGTGTTAGCTCTGGAGAGTGCTTGCCACTCGCTGCAGGAGCAGTGTCCCATTCCAATAAGGGGGGCTGCCTGAGATAGGGTGAGGGGCCCCCTGGGACCAGGGGGCTGCTGTCTGCGTCCCGACTTGCTTTTCCCTTGATGCTGCAGCGGGGGGCGCTTTGCGGGTGACCCAAGCCACTACTACGGGACCCTGGGCTCTGTTTGAAGGGGGAGGGCTGCAGAACTTTGGTCCCCAGAGCTATTGCCCAGGCTGCCTGCCAGAGGCCTGGCTCAGCCACCCAAAGCACTGGCTTCGGCTAGACCACTTCTGCTGATACTGGAGTGGAGTTGCACTCGCTTGCTGAGACCAAAGGGGCGCCCCCGTCTGTGGGGTTCCACCCCGGCTGCCACAGATACCCGCAGGGATAACCATGAATGACAATACCCATGCAGCTGACGCCAGTGCCCGACTGAGTCCTGCACTGAAAGCCTAGGATATGCCTGGCAGTGAGGGGGGACACCCCAGCTGGTACTGCCACCTGAGCAACCCACCTGGTAGCCTGCGGCCCCCGCTGCTCATCTCATAAGGGGCCACTAGGTGGGCATGGCAGATACCTGAGTACTGCTGGCGACAGGGGGGACATAAGCAGAAACCATAGATAATGGCTGGGACCGACTGGCAGACGCAAAGAGAACTTTTACCCTGGGGCGCGCATAGACCGAAAAGGGCAGGAGGGGCAAGGGCCCTCTCCAGGGGATTACACTTACCATGGGGTGCATTACCAAAAGGCGGGAGGCGGAGAGGATGCTGCATGCACTCAGCAGAACACGGGAACCCATAGCGAAAAGACGATGTCCCAAGATAAACCATTGTTACATGATATCCTAAAGGCAATAGAGTCGATGAGGGCAGCAGTGGAATCTAGAATTAACACGCTCTGAGGGGATCTGGGTCTACTGCAGGCAGACCACAGGAAGCTGGCGGACTGCGTCACATCGGTAGAAGGGGACATAGGAGACCTGAAACCACAAGTACCTGAGTCTACCCGCGAACTCACAGACATAGAAAAAATAGTTCAAGTGTTAGCACTGCGCACCGAGGATGCTGAAAATACGGCACGATGGAACAACATTAGAGTCATTAGGCTGCCAGAATAAAATTGAAGGGAATATTATTGTGGTCTACCTTGAGAACTGGATCCGCACAGAAGTAGCTGAGGAGAGTCTGTCGCCATACTTCACCCTTGAACGAGCACTCAGAGCTCTGGCACTCCAACCTGGGAGATCGTCGAGACCTGTGGTAGCTCGCCTCCTCTTCTACAAGGACAGAGATCATGTGCTGAGTTAAGCACGACTCAAAGGACAACTAAAAATATAAAATAGCATTGTATGGATTTTCCTAGATTTTTCCCGAGATGTGGAGCGACAGTGAGCCTCCTTCACAGCGGCCAAATGGAAACTGCGCCAAATGGGGGTGTCATACTCAATGGTGTTCCCACCTAAACTCTGGATAGTACATGCAGAGAAGACCACATTTTTACCACACCTCAAGACTTCTGGGACCGGATCGAGGGGCTAGGGCCACAAGACCAGAGGCAAGAAAGTAGATACCAGCCAGAGGAGAATCCCACGTGATCCCCTGGAAGGGGGGGAGAGCCCAAAGGCCAACCAAACCCGGAGAAGGCTCACCGGGACAGGGAGAGAGCGGTGGCAGTGATAGCGTCCCTGAGTGCAGCAGGCCCACAGGGTGCTTCCTCCCTATCAGGGAAGGAAGAGAGAGACTCGGACTCAGACGCCATTCAAGCCCGGTGGGTGAGACCAGCCAGACAATGCCGGAGGTAACCCCCAGAATGGCGGACAACCTGATCTAACCTAACCCTGACACGCAAGTGCCTGCTGGATTTTGGAGAGAGGGGGGGGGAGAGGGCACAAGGACTAGAGACTGGATCGAGAGCTGGAGGAGCTCAGGATGAGCACTTTACAATCTTACCACTGGAAGGGGGGACCCGGTGGGGTGGAGGGGAAGGTTTTCCTCCAACGAGCTGTAGGCTAGCAACCACCCGAAAGTTTAGCCTGTTTGTATGCCAGAGTGCGGTTTGGATGGGAGAGAGGTACTCACTTGTCCTGGGGAGGGGGAATTGCTGGAGTTCTATTGTTTTGAGTTGGGGGCACTGCTGTCTATTTATTTATTTTTATTTATGAAGTTTTATATAGCGCAAGCTTGATCCCGAAGGATATCAGAGCACTTTACAATTTGCTTTTCTCCATGTATGTATTCTAAAAATAATGGACAGACTTTAAGACAGTAATAATAATGTGTGCCATTTCTCTGCAATGTAAAAACAGTTGTTACTCATGCATCAAAGAGCCCCACACACTGCGGCTCCTTCACGGACTCTGCTGCTCTTCGTCTCGTGAACCTACAAGGCTCTCCTGGGCTTCTCTCCTCTCCTTTAGTGCCACTCCCGACACAAATCAGGACTGGCACTGCCAGTACCTCCGGCAGCGGCAACTCGGCATACCCGAGGCTCTCTCTGTGCCTTGGGGCCTCAGGCCTCTGCCCCACTCACCAGGGCTCTTCCAGGACTCCGCTGGTCTCCAGAGATCTTCAGGCACCGACAATGTTCCTCGATGGGCCCCGCATTAGTTGCCGTCAGGCCCCGCTCAGGGGACCTCTTCTGGTCTGCTCTGGTCTTCTCACGCCCGCGGGGCTCCCCTTTGCACACCGGGGCCCCGCTTTCATGCAGACACAGTCGGCCAGATGGCTGGACCAATCCGCTTCTCCTCCGTGCCGCCGGTCGTCAGCTTCCAGGTCTTGGCTCCACCCACAGTCAGATGGCTCTTGCCTGACTTCCGGGTCGCCACACTCGATCGCGGCGGCCCCTTCAGTAATTTTTTGACGTGGCGGGTGGGTTCCTGCTTCAGGAAGGAGCACGGATGCAGGGTGGGCACCTGTTCTTGCTGGCAGGTACATGTCCTACCTTTCATATACACTGCACCCTGCCCAGGGGGGTACATTTGACCTACCATAGGGGTTGTCTGATGTGCATAAAATTGGAAGGGCAAGGCCTGGCAAGTGGGTGCACTTGTCAGGACTACATGGCAGATTAACAGACTACGCGCAGACACTGCAGTGGCAGGCCTGAGTTCTCTCTTTAAGGCTACTATGTGTGAGTGGCACAATTAGTGCTGTAGGCCCAATAGTAGCATTTGCATTACCAGCCCTGGCACACATAGTGTACTTTACTAGGGACTTTACTAGTAAGGCAAACATACCAATCATGGACACAACTACAGCTTTTAGCTGTAGTTGTGACCTGTAATGCCCAATCAGAGGGACTATAACGTTCTTTCCTGGAATGTCCGGGGGATGGACTCTATGCACAAACGCGTCAAAATCTTCTCACATCAGAAAAGGTGAGGGGTACACATAGCAATGCTGCAGGAAACGCACACATTGGCTTCTGAAGGGGCAGCACTACACTGTAGATGGAAAGGCCAGGCATGCTATACTACGTTCTCAGCATTCGCCATGGGGGTCTGGGTCTGGATCTGGATGAGGGCGGGCTTCCCCTTCCAACACACCGGCTACAAAGTAGATCCAGAGGGCTGATATTTGGTGGTCACAGGACATCTAAACGGGCAAGACATCACACTGATAAATATTTACGACCCCAATACAGACCAAGGAACATTCTTTGAGCAATTATCTGCCTCTTAGGCGCCATACATGATTGGGTCAATTATTATGGGGGGAGATTTTAATTGTAGGGTAGATCCAGTCCTGGACCATTCCCACCCACCACTTCGGGATGCCCCAGTATATAGGACAGCCAGAACGTTCAGGGAATGGCATTCTCATTGGGAGCTGGTGGACATGTGGTGATGCATGGACCCACTAGATAGGGAATACTCTCACCTTTCCCATGTACATGACTTACATGTCCACCAGGACACTTTCCAATGCTCCCCGGACATGCACACACAACTCCACAGCACGGAATACCTCACTCGAACAGTGTCAGACCACAACCCTCTATTGGTTAAACTACTGTGGGGAATCACACGGCACCCCATCCCTACCTGGCGCCTCAAGCCTGAGGGACTAGAAGACCAAGTGTTCCACCATGATATTAAGGAACAAATCATCACATACTTTGCAGACAATGCACAATCCACAGACTCCAGGGTGACGGAATGGGAGGCCTTTAAGGCAGTGATCAGGGGGTGTTGCAAGGCATAAGGGGTACGACGTACACTACTAACTGACGTGCAATGGGCCGGTTGAGCACTGAGGTAGGTAGGACGTTGATGCCCAAACAATCCAGAACTCCGCCAGGAGTTGCTTGTGATGAAGGAGGAGGTGGCTGTGCAGGAAGAAAGACTGAGGTGCTTTGACTATTGAGCATACATGGGCAGGACTCATGCTGAGGGAGACAAGGCGGGTAGACTGTTGGCATGGCGCACTAATCCCACACGCATGGAGTATACGATTACAGATTTCGCAGACCTGGAGGGGCACTATCTATACAGGCAGGACAAGATCAACAATAGTTTTTGCAGCTACTATGAGAGACTTTATAGGAGTTCAGGGCCCCGAGGGGAAGGGGAAGTTGAGGAATATCTGGCCGACCTCCCGTTACACACCCTAACCGACCAGGAGACAGAGCTCCTAGGAGATGAAATCTCAGAATGTGAAATTCAGGTAGCTATTAAGGAAATGGCAAGGGCGCAAACACCATGCATGGATGGGCTCCCCAAGGAGTTTTATGCGGCATACGCGGGATAACTGTCTCCCAAATTGGTGGACATGTATGCGGAGGCCGGGAGATAGGTCACTTACCGGATACCACTAGGGAGGCGGTGGTAATCCCGATATTGAAGCCGGATAAGTCCCCCTTGGAGTGCGCAACTTACAGACCCTTGTCAATGCTAAATCTCGACTTTAGTATTCTAAGCAAGGTGCTGGCAACGCAGCAGCTCCCTTACATGATACCTATTGTGCACCATGACCAGGCAGGCTTCATTCCTCTCCATAAAACAACCTTAAATATTTGTCGACTGCTGTCCATTATCCAACTTGGGGTGACTACGGACCAAGGAGGGGCAGTCTTCAGCATTGACACGGAAAAGGCATTTGATAGCCTTGAATGGGGGTTAGGGTGACTAACTGGCATTGGTGCAAATTCATGACAGTGAGTGTAAAAATTCAGGACAAAGGGTCAAAATTCAGGATACAAATTCAGGACAGGAGGTCAAAATTCAGGACAATTGAATACATTTTACAGACACATCATAGGTCGTGCAATAGTATATAGGTAAGCCCAGCCATATCCAAACATATTCAATCATCTGCAAACCTATCCACCATATATCCTTCCATCTATCATTTCACTCATTCATCCTTTCATCCATCCATTATCCATCCATCCATTTTTTACCCTATGCATCTGTACACTCATCCATCCACTCTTCTACCTATTTATCCATTCACTCATCCATCCAGCAATTTACCCTTTCACCCATCCAGCCATCCTTTCACTTACTCATCCATCCACCCAGTCACTCATCCTTCCACCAATCCACCCTTTTAGTCATCTATCCATCCTCCCTTTCTCTCTCCATCGACCCTTTCACTTAGCAATCCTTCCTTCCATCCATCCGCCCACCGATTCCTTTACTCATCCAATTATGAATACATCCATTGACCCTATCACTCACCCATCCTTTCTCTCATCCATTCATCCTTTCACTCATCTATTCATCCTTTTGTCCATCTACCCTCCCTTTCACTCACTCATCCATCCTTACATCCACACTTTCACTCATCCGTCCATCCATTCAACCTTGCACTTATGAATTCATCAATCCATCCATCATTTCACTCATCCATCCTTTCACTCATCCATCCACCCTTTTACCCATCCAGCTACCCTTCCACCCATACATCCAGCTATATACCTTTTCTCTCTTCCATCTTTCCACTCACTCATCAATCCATCCATCCTTCTCATTATCTTTCAATTCAATCTTTCATTCCTCCATTCACCCTTTCACTAATTCATCCAGCCATCAACCCATCCCTTCACTTACTCACTCACCCACCTTTTCATAATAATTTTGAGCTTAGCCTTTTTTGAGAAAAGTCCCATCAAGAACTTCACCCTCACTGCAGGAGCCATTCCAGGACTGGGACAGAAGCCACCCAGGGCAGAGACAGAATCCACCAAAGGGGGGGACAGGAGCCACCACATGGGGGGACAAGAGCCATCACTGGAGGGGGAACAGGATCCACCAGGGTGGGCACAGGGATGGGCATGCAGTATTTTAGTATCATCTTGGTCTCTTCCAGGGTGGGGTAGGGCTCCTCACCCCCTCCTAGACAAGACAACGAGAAAACAGGCTTTTTCTAAAATGTTAGTTTTGCCATCCCCCACTTATACAGTACTTAAAGGAAATACTCCGAGAGAACTGATTGAACTGATTGTCCTCCATACTTTGTTAATTAATGTGGGTGCGATTGTGCCATTTCTATATTTTATTACATTATAGACTTCATGTTTGAAGAACCGAGGTTTGTTTACAATTTAGTGAGAGTAATTAAGCTCTGTGAAGAGAACCACGTGCTGCCTCGGTGTAATTAGGGCCGGTTCTAGGATGTTTTCACAACCAGGGGTTGGTGAGAGGCTCCATAGCTGGCCCACCCACTGCTAGCACCTTCTGACTCTCTAAATATTGCTGCTCCAACCACTCTGCGGTGTTCGTCTGCAATTTATGAAAGCTACGAGTGACTTCAGCATGAAGAGGAGAGAGAGAGTACATGATCATCAGGGCTGCCTACTGACACACATTTGTACCAGCACCAGTAGCCGAAGAGGATTCCAAATATGCGTGACCCAGTCTGTGCCTGGAGAAGGATATGGTGTTGTGTTCTTTCATGACTATGGGAGAGATGCAACCTCTTACCTCAAATGCTCACTGTTGCATGCACAAGGGCCGCAGTGGTGGGACAGCGCATGCACTGGCATTTGGTTTCTAGATCTGTGGATGCAAGGAGGCTATTTTTACAAATAGCAAGCCTCAGCTAAGATCTTAGGATTTCACTTCTTCTCAACTGTTATAGATTTAGTTCAGTTTGTGACTGTGATTTAATGTTAGGGAAGCCTCTGCTTTAAAGGAGTCGTCAGGGTTTCTCCCCTCCTTCTGTATTACTTTTCTCATTTCCTGCCAAGAAAACTCACATTTTGGATGAGGCTAAGCTAAACAGGAGGCCACGAGGCATCTCAATTTTATCCCTGCAGAATCAATAAAAATCAGGCCTACTGCCGTCACAGCTAGACCAAACCTGTGCAAAATGATTGAGCTATTTCAAAGAATTACAGCATTTAATCTAGGGGCAACCCCAATCTTCTGTTGAAAAACCCACAGACGTTGCCTATTTTCTTCATAGGAAGGGAATGTGTGAGGGCCCCCTCTAAATTGCAGAGACGTGACGCATTCAAGGCTGTTTGCATCTGAATAGATGCCCCTGCTCCTGAAGTTGCAGCCCCTCCCTCTTAGTCACCTTCAAGCACCTCTTAACAGCTCATCAAGGGCTGAAGGTGTGAGGGTTGCCATCCTGCTATGCCTTTCCAATGCTCCCGGGTATCTTACCTTTGGAACAGCATCGGAGTCAAGAAGGGAGGTGGGTGGAAGCTGTGCTGGCGTTAGGGTGGTGGGGCCGGTGCCCGGTTAAAATTATGGACAAATGGCGTCCGTTAAAGAATCCTTCACGGACAACGGACAGACGGCCCGAATTACGGACTGTCCGTGAAAGTTACAGACGGTTGGTCAACCTAATGGGGGTTCTTATATGCCGTGTTGAACAAAATGGGCCTAGGACTCTGGTTCATACGCTGGTTGCGGCTACTATATACTGATGTGGTGGCGAGAGTCCGCACGGGATGCCCAATATCGGAGCTGTACCGGGTGGAGAGGGGGATGCCCCAGGGGTGTTCCCTCTCCCCACTGCTTTTTGCCTCGGCTGTATAGCCATTAGCTTGCGTAGCGTGATCTGGAGGGGCTTACCGAGGGCTCCAGTTGGGGGAGCAAAGGCACCAAATAGCATTATCCTATTCTTGAAAGATGCGGAGGAAGAACTGCCAGGTGCGAAGGCTATGATGGAACGATTTGGGTCATTGTCATGTTTGCGAGTTAACTGACTGAAGTCCAGATTATTCCCTTTGGTGAGGGAGATGCGGCCACCTTGGAACTTAGGTGATCTGCGGTGGAAGCCCGTTGCTTCTGTTATCTGGGAGAACACAAAATGGTGGCTATTCCCCAGCTGCTTTACTTCTTTGTCACGCTTCCTGTGTGGATATCAACAGCATGGTTCCAGGAGCTGGACTCCTGCCTGTCGGCTTTCATATGGGGGACAGGGCACAGACAAGTAGCCCTTAATACTCTAAAACAGCCTAGGTCGGGTGGTGGTTTGGCTGTGCCTGATATGGAGGCCTACTATTTGGCAGTCAATTCACAAAAAGATCCCTGTACCAAGGACAGATAGTATTGTCTATCTACTCAACATGAGTGTACACTGTTCTGGAAATATTACTACAATGTGCCAGAAACAACCCCCTTTCTCTTCACAGTGATGTGTGTATTCTCTAATGTCTTGCTGTCCACAACAAACCACTGTTTGTATCTAAAAACCTAGAGTTTCAGGGTAGCAATCAACTCAACATGTCCAACGATGTCTGCCCTCAATCAGACGGTACATCCACCCACAATTAAACAGATGAAATAATGAAAAAATGTGTGGTGGAAAGGAAGGCACCTCACGGGCGAACAACCCTCGGGGAACTTGGCAGATGTTACCAATTCTATGCCCCTTTCTCATCATTGGTTGCCATTCCAATTCCAAAAGAAATGAGTGTACAAAACACAGAAAATGTACAACACAAAAGCAAAGATGCGTGCAAAGAGGTGCTAGACAGAAAGCTTACAACAATAGCTCACTGGTGTGACCAACATAAAAGAGTGATATAAAATCATCAGACACACTCACTATATATCTTTATTATTCGTATTAGTGTGTACTGGTGAATTAAAACGGCTGGTAGCTTAATAGTGCATACCACTACCTGATACTATTTGGCAGGCCAGCTACAGAGGCTCACGCAGTGGGTGGTGGGGAGCAGGGAGCTGGACAGGAGGGTGCCACCTTTAACCCCGGATAAAGCTAGTGTGTTCCCCACCCTGCTCAGGACTGCAAAGCCACAGCAGGTCCGCAGTCATGAACATAGAGTGATACGATGCTGCTGGGGCAGATGCCTGCAGAAAACCCAAACAAAACGCCCATACTCACCAGAAATGGCGATGTCGCTGTTCGAGGCCCTTACCCATAGAGGACAATGGTGGGGAATAGACTACTGGGTACAAGCAGGGGCAACGAAAGTGGGTGTTCTCTTCAGGGATAGGGAGCTTCTCTCCTTTGGGGACTTCAGCGCTGACCAAGACATACCACAGGGGCCTGTTTTTCTCCATGGGGCTGCCAAGGGGGCCGTGAGGTGACACCGGGGAACAGGTACGATGAAACGGCCATGACGCTTCACCTGTGAATACATAAGCCTGACTGGGGACACTATTAAGGCTGTTGCATGCCTCTACAGAGCTATAGGGCGATATTACATACAACCGCTGGACCGACTGTGACACAAATGGGGTGATGACATTGACAGACCGTTAAACGACAAGGATTGAGACAATATTATAGAACAGACCACCAAAGTATCTTGAAAGACCCGGTTTATTTCTATATACTTCGCCAAGCATATCTAACCGCAGAGCATACCAACTGCTATTTCGATGATGCAGACGCTAGATGCCCGAGGCATGCAGGGGACAACTTTTACCCATATGATGTGGAGCTGAATCTCCTTAACGCAGTACTGGCAGGAATCACACAGGAGACGGCTAGAATAACGGAGTGGGTGGTTCCCTGCACACCAGCCCATGTATTGCTCAACCTGTTCCCACACACTGCCAAAACCAAGACCACAGATAGGTTTCAGGACCTTGCATTTATTCTCGTGAAACAGGAAATTATTAGTAGCTGGAAGAGACTGGAAGGCCCCAACGTGCACAGATGGAAATAAGAGCTGGTGAAATGGACTGGGTACTGCTTAGAAACGCAAGAAGGGGAGTGGGCAAACTGGTACGAGCCCGGGCTTGGGAGGGGAAGATGGCAGATCTACAGAGAGATGACAGAGCATATGAAGGTTCCACCCCAGAGAGACCCCCACAAATAGAGAACCCTAAGGGGCGAGGTTTGGACGGAATAGCACTACAGATCCTGTAAGATGGGAACATTTAACAGAACTACACAGGAGAGGACAGAGATGCAACAGAGGGGCTCCGGCAAAGCACCATCACCCACATCTCAAGTACAGGGGAGGCTCCTATCTGAGCTCCATAGAGGTAGTAGGGAGACAGCAGTGCGGGCCGGGAGGGGCAGGGGGGAGGGGTTTAGTTATTTGTTTGGGAAGGGAGGGGGTAATCTCCCTGATTGTACTCTGTAGCGATATCCAACTGAATATTATGTGACAGATAAAAGCAGGACTTGGGGTCCTTAGGCCAGGCAGGGACTGCAATGTGATTCTGCATACTGATCATGCTTTTTATCTACTGGAGCCGCGGAAAGCGGACTGGCTGTATAACATCTAGAAGGCAATAAAGTTTGTTTAAAAAAATAAATCAGGGTATGTGATTCAATCTGAGGTGTGTTGCCAACATCAAGGCATCATTATTAAGATAGGATAGTATGAAAGGTATCTTGATAGCATCATCAGGCAATAGTGTCATGCCAAAAAGTGCAATTGACATTGCATTCATCTTTAAAACCTATGAGCATCTTCTCTGAACTTTCCAAAGAGTGCTAAGACCAAATTATTAGTGACAAGAAGGTTCTGTTCCATTCCCATGTTACTACTCATACACTTTGTAGAATTAGAAAGAGGAGACATGTTTGGTCTAAACTGCCTGAAATAAATTGGGTAGTTGGTTAAATGGGGTTGGAGCACTGGTCAAGCAGCAACCACAGTCTTTGTCAGAGTGAGTCAAATGACATCC
This sequence comes from Lissotriton vulgaris, assembly GCF_964263255.1. NCBI lineage: Eukaryota > Metazoa > Chordata > Amphibia > Caudata > Salamandridae > Lissotriton > Lissotriton vulgaris. Next base: position 490,487,434 of record NC_141685.1, read on the forward strand.
TTAAGTTAACCTGCGGTCACTCCTCTGGTAGATTGTCACACAGCAGTCAGGTTTAACTTAGGGGCAATGTGTAAAGTATTTGTGCAACAATTCAAACAGTTTGAAAGTGGAAGACACAACACAAAAATCATCCCAACACTACATTAGAAAAATAGAGTGATGTTTAATAATAAAAACAAGACATAAAGAAATAAATCGTACCAGTAGAACCAAAGATATGCAATTTAGAAGCTGTTAGAGAAAATAGCACAAGAAAGCAGAAAGCAGCAACTGTGGATATCTGATCTTACCGCACTGGGACACAGTCACAAATTCAGACTGACTGCCATGGTGCTAAACATAGGAACTTAAATCCTGGTTTGTGGAGCATTGTGAGGATCTGCATTGAAGATGCATTGTGCAACTGAAGCGATGGGTCATTTTAGAGATGCAGCAAGGCTGTTGTTGGAGGTCCTACATCATTTTTAAAGATCCTGTGAACGAGGTTTTGTGATGCGAAGTCCGTCACCAAAGATACATTGTGCAGTTGGGGCAATGCATCGATTCCGACTCGGAGCACTAGTGTGACTGTGATACGGAGTCCATAATAAGGCTGCCGTCGATGAGAGGCCCTGCGCCGAGGGTGTGTCGTGCAGTGACAGTTTTGAAGAAGGTTGTGGTTTGCTGCAGCGATGGGGTGTTTGCGATGGGTTAAATCCACGCTGCAGTAGTAATGTGTCAGTTCTGCTTGGGGTTTCGTTGGGCAGCATAGGAGATGTGGCTTCTGCTGCTTCCCAAGAGACTGGCAAACACCTTAGTCCCACTTCCATTGGTCAAGGACTGGGGAGGCACCACCTGGCAGGTTAGACTCTCAAATAGTAAGCAGAGTCCAAGTGCAGGTGTAGTGTTGTTTGAAGCCGGATATGCTCCTGATATTTCAAATCAGGATGCCAGCTAGCTAGCTAGCCCTCTGAGTCACTCTGGGGTTCTGGGTTCCAGAGATGTAGCTTTTCACCCAAGCAAATGGTCAGTTCAAGTTCAAGTTCAGGAATTTGTATAGCGCACTACTCACCCAGAGGGTCTTAAGGCGCTTGGGGGAGGGGGGTGCATTATTTATCGAATAGCCAGGTTTTAAGTTCCTTCCTGAAGGAAATGTGGTTCTGGGTGAGGCGGAGGTGAGTGGGGAGAGAATTCCAGGTCTTGGCCGCCAAGTAGGAGAAGGATCTTCCTCCCATGGTGGATCTTTGGATGCGTGGAACTGCAGCGAGGGCTTGATTGGAGGATCTTAGTTGGTGGGTCGGTGTGTAGAAGGACATTTGTGTGTTGAGGCATTCGGGTCCTAGTTTGTAGAGGGCCTTGTGTGCGTGGGTGAGGAGACGGAACGTTATTCTCTTGTTGACGGGAAGCCAGTGGAGGTCTTTCAGGTGACCGGTGATGTGAGCTTGACGCGGGATGTCCAATATGAGTCTGGCTGATGCGTTTTGGATGCGTTGGAGTTTTTTATGTAATTTGGAAGTGGTTCTGGCGTAGAGGGTGTTTCCATAGTCTAGTCGGCTAGTGACCAGAGCGTCGGTGACAGTCTTTCTTGTTTCGGTGGGGATCCAACAAAAGATTTTCTTGAGCATACGAAGTATGTTGAAGCAGGAGGATGAGACGGCGTTGACTTGTCTGGGCATCGAGAGGGAGGAGTCTAGGATGAAGCCTAGGTTACGAGCGTGGTCTGTGGGTATGGGTGCTGTGCCCAAGGCTGAAGGCCACCATGAGTCATCCCAGGCAGTGGGGGATGATCCTAGGATGAGGACTTCCGTTTTGTCTGAGTTAAATTTTAGGCTGCTGTTTTTCATCCATTCGGCTACTTCTTTCATGCCTTCATGAAGATTGGTTTTGGCGGTGTTAGGGTCTTTGGTAAGGGAAAGGATCAGCTGGGTGTCGTCAGCGTAGGAGATGATGTTGAGGTTGTGTTGTCGAGTGATGGATGCGAGGGGGCTCATGTAAACGTTGAAGAGGGTGGGACTGAGTGATGATCCTTGTGGTACTCCGCAGATGACTTCGGTGGCTTCTGATTTGAATGGGGGGAGTCGGACTCTCTGGGTTCTCCCGGCGAGGAACGAGATGATCCAGTCTAAGGCTTTTCCTTGTATGCCGATGTTGCTGAGGCGTTGTATGAGGGTGCTATGACAGACCGTGTCGAAGGCGGTGGAGAGGTCGAGTAGGATCAGGGCAACTGTTTCTCCGTTGTCCAGTAGTGTTCGGATGTCGTCTGTCACTGCAATAAGGGTGGTTTCGGTGCTGTGATTGGTTCGAAAGCCGGACTGTGAAGAGTCAAGGGAGTTGTTGGATTCAAGGAAGGCGGCGAGCTGTCTATTGACGGCTTTCTCAATGACTTTGGCAGGGAATGGGAGGAGGGAGATGGGGCGGTAGTTATTGAGATCAGAGGGGTCCGCTGTGGGTTTCTTCAAGAGGGCGTTGAGTTCAGCGTGTTTCCAGCTTTCTGGGAAGGTAGCGGAGTTGAAGGAGCAGTTGATGACATCACGGAGATGGGGTGCGATGATGGAATCTGCTTTGTTGAAGATGTGGTGGGGACAGGGGTCGGTTGGCGAGCCTGAATGGATGGAGTTCATTAGGCGGATGGTGTCTTCAGTGGTGATTGGGTTCCAAGCGTTAAGGATGTTAGAGGACGGTTTAGGTTCGGAGGTGGGTGGAGTGGACTGTTCTTTGGAAATGTTCTCAAAGCTGTTATGTATGTCGGCAATTTAGTTATAGAAGAAAGAGGATTAGGAGTCGCAGAGTTCTTGGGAGGGAGTGATGTCGTTTGAGGCTGTGGTGGGGTTGGTAAATTCTTTGACGTTGTTGAATAGTTCCTTGCTGTTTTGGGCGTTGTTGTCGAGTCGATCCTTGAATGCTGACTTCTTGGTGGATCTGATCAGTTGGTGGTGTTTGCGGGTGGCTGTCTTGAAGGTGGTCAGGTTGTCAGTGGTTGGGTTTTTTCTCCATGTTTTCTCGAGAGTACGGCATAGTTTCTTGGATTTCTTAAGGACCTCGTTGAACCAGGGGGCTTTTTTGCTACCCTGTTTGGTTTGGTGGTTTTTCAAGGGTGCTAGTTAGTCCGCGCTGTGAGTGATCCATTGTTTGAGTTTGGTGGCCGCTTGGTTTGGGTCCGATGAGAGGGCGGGAGGGTTTTGATTGAGCGATGTGAGGAGTTGGTCGGTGGAGATTTTGTTCCAGTTTCTTCATGAATAGGTTGCGGGGGGTTGTGGGTCGAGGTGGTTTTGTGGTTGAAGTGAACACAGCTGTGGTCCGTCCAGTGGAGAGCTGTGGTGTGATCGAAGGAGATGTGCTTACTGGAGGTGAAGATTGGGTCGAGCGTATGTCCGGCTATATGGGTGGGGGTGTCAACAAGTATGTTTGAGACCAAGATTGGCCAGGTTGTCCAGAAGGGTGGTGGTGTTGCTGTCGTTTTTCTTTTCCAGGTGGAAGTTGAGGTCTCCTAGTAGAATGTAGTTCTCGGAGGCGAGGGCATGTGGGCTGATGAAGTCAGTGATGTCTTCGTTGAATTGTTTACGGGTTCCTGGTAGTCTGTAGATGAGGGTGCCTCTAAGTGTGGTCCTGGGGTCGGTGTGGATCTGCAGTGCAACAGGTCAGCAGTGCAACAGTCCTTCAGAGCAGCCGTCCAGCAGAGTGGCAGTGTTATCGGCAGCACAGCAGTCTTTCTTCCTGGCAAAATATCTACAGGTCCAGAAGTTTACTGAAGGGCTGGGTTCTGAGACTATATATATATATATATATATATATATATATATATATATATATATATTTTTTTTTTTTCCAGCAAAACTGTCTCAATAAAGAAACACACCGCACACTGCTCCGTTTATCAAGTTTTTTGGTTTATTTTCTGTGGGTTTCCCACCACCTACGCGTTTCGGACATAAATCTGTCCCTGGTCACGGTACAAACATTGGTCCTTCATTGCTTTCTAGTATTTATACCTGTGGTCACCACTTGGCAATTAGGGTGCATTGTGGGCCCAGTAGTTTAGAGGAATAAAGTGACTCCAAACTGTGCGCTGTACCATGCCGGTTCCAAGCATTTCAACGACATGATTTGTTACTCGCTTTTAACTGAATGTGGTGTTTGCCAATGCGCGCACTTTAGTCCAGTGGACATTATAAATGTGGTATAAATAACTCACATTGTTGGCGCATTTATGTACAACCACTTAAACAATTATAGGACTGAGTGTCCAAGGCAAAGTGTCATGGCTAAGTGCCTGCGAGTCGCATCGTGTCGGTTCTTGCTTGGATCAACAGCATTCACAGAGCACAGAAATTTAAAAAAAAAGAAAAATTACATTATACTTATCAAACGTCACAAACATTAAATTCATGTGGTTCGTTCATCATTGTGTCAAACAAATAACTGCTGATTTGTTTGACACAATGATGAACGAACCACATGAATTTAATGTTTGTGACGTTTGATAAGTATAATGTAATTTTTCTTTTTTTTTAAATTTCTGTGCTCTGTGAATGCTGTTGATCCAAGCAAGAACCGACACGATGCGACTCGCAGGCACTTAGCCATGACACTTTGCCTTGGACACTCAGTCCTATAATTGTTTAAGTGGTTGTACATAAATGCGCCAACAATGTGAGTTATTTATACCACATTTATAATGTCCACTGGACTAAAGTGCGCGCATTGGCAAACACCACATTCAGTTAAAAGCGAGTAACAAATCATGTCGTTGAAATGCTTGGAACCGGCATGGTACAGCGCACAGTTTGGAGTCACTTTATTCCTCTAAACTACTGGGCCCACAATGCACCCTAATTGCCAAGTGGTGACCACAGGTATAAATACTAGAAAGCAATGAAGGACCAATGTTTGTACCGTGACCAGGGACAGATTTATGTCCGAAACGCGTACGCGTAGGTGGTGGGAAACCCACAGAAAATAAACCAAAAAACTTGATAAACGGAGCAGTGTGCGGCGTGTTTCTTTATTGAGACAGTTTTGCTGGAAAAAGTATTTTGCAAGGATGTCCCGAACCTTGCCGCCGGCACCAGCCTGAAAGTGCTCCTCTCATCTTGGGACATTTGCTTTTTAATATATATATATATATATATATATATATATATATATATATATATATATATATATATATATATATATATATATATATATATATATATATATATATATATATATATATATATATATATATATATATATATATATATATATATGTAATATATATATATATATATATAATATATATATATATATATATATATATATATTATATATATATATTCTCATATATCCAACAAGAAAAGCCGCTAAAGACCCCTGCCACTTGCAACGGCGGGCCCGAATGGGATAGCGAGTCCCTACAAATCCACCACTCTGCTTTTCCAGTAAAGAAAGGACTGTCCAGGTCACTCGTTGTTCCAAAGAGCGTATTTATTTTAGAACAGCATCGCTCGACGCGTTTTGAAGACCGAGTCTTCTTTATCACAAGTACGAGACTGATGTTGACAAATGTTTAAATAAAGATCACATGGTATTCACATCTTACCAATAAACATGAAAAACAGACTCTCTGAGGTCATGTAAACGGAGCTAGAAAAGGTCAGCCTGAGTTATAAATGCAAAGTTTAAACAAATTCAATGCACATATAATAAGTGTTGCTTTTGACAGTAAGTTATGGCATGCCTTGGTGAAAGAAATCAATATTAATACACGAAGCCTAGTCATTTTGCCACAGTGTAAAAATCAATAAAGCATCAACATTCAAAATAAAGTAAAGGGACAAAACCCTTCGTAATTTCAGCATATATAAAGCCCAAGTGGGTATAATAAATTATCCTCAATCTTCAGATATGTATCATGTACTGGTTAGGCAAATAATAAACGTGTCGCTTCAAAAACAATCATTTCATGATTTTTGGTGAAAAATCAATACATTAATAAATGAACAATTCTAATTGCGACAATTTCTACATGATTACCGCCCAGGTGGGCAGACCAAAATATAAGGTCTCAACTAGAAATCAATTAATGCAAGAAACTCATGAAGAATTCCAGGGATAAGTCATGCCATAAAATTAAATGAAATATACAGTAGAGCCCCTGTGGGCAATTGATGCTATTGGACAAAGCCCTGCCCAAGTGGGCAAACGTTCATTACATGCTCGTAGAGCCACAAATTAAATCTGTCAGAGAGGCAGGTGCTGGACTCAATCTCAAAACTTAAACTGTCTTGCATGCTTCAAGTGTGTTGTTTTTTCGGGACCAAGAAAATAAACTCTCCCATTAAGGCTTCCCAGAGATCTGTAAAAATAATAATAATGAAAGGCAAATGAGACATGTGACTAAAAACGTGTACAGCAAAAAGTCTCACAGTGAATTAGTTAAAAACAGTTGTGATGGCAGATATATCATAGAATATTTTTTAGAATCTAATTGTCTAGCCTAGATGTTCAGCAAGTTCTTCATCCAGGTTATGGCCCCCTGGTTGCATGGTTCTGTATTTAATGATCAGCTTGGATTCTAATCTCCTAAATTCTTGAATTCTGTCTCCCCCTCTTTCCCTGACTGGGACAGCTTCAAGAACACAAAATGATAGAAGGTAAGCATTGCTTTTATGATGTGTGGCAAAATGTCTCGCTATGGGGTATTGTTTATCACCATTGGTGATCGCTTGCATGTGCTCCAATACCCTCTTTTTAGCTGGGTGTATCGTGCTTCCGATATAGTGTAACTGGCAGGGGCATTTGAGGGCATAAACTGCATAATCAGTCAGACATGTGACATGAGTCAGGATTTTAGAATTGTCACAGTCTCTGGAAAGTTTAATTTCCTTTAAATGTCTGCTGTTGCGGCAGGCTTTGCATCTGCGGCAAATGTGAAAACCCTCTCACTGGATTCTCCTTGATGTGACCTGGCAGTAATGTGGTGCATAGCATATCCTTAAGGGATCTGGGCCTCCGATACATAATTTGAGGATACTCACTGATTCCCTCCATCAGGTCTTTATCAAGTTTAAGTACTTCCCAAAATTTGCCAATAACCTGTTTTACTTTCCCAGCTTGTTGATGAAAGTCAGTAATTAATCTAGTAGTCACTGGTGCTGTCATTTCAGTGTCAGTGTTTTTCTCCATAATAAGGATACTTCTCTCTTTGGCATTCACTTTTTTTAACTGCGGTGGAGATGAATTTATCAGAATACCCTCTTTGTTTGAAGCGCTTAGTCATTGTAAACACTTCTTGAACATAATCCTCATCTCTAGAACAATTACGTTTGGCACGTAAGATTTCTCCTAGCGGTATAGAATTGATGAGGTTATTCAGATGGCAACTTAGGGCATGCAGCAGGCTACTCCCCGCATTATCTTTCCTGAATAAAGTGGTGATAAGAGTAATATCATTCACCCTAACTTTAAGATCAAGAAAGTCAATTTCAAGGTTACTAGTATGGCTTGTGAGAGGTTGAAAACATTGTTATTAAGGGTCTGCACAAATTCTGCAGCCTCTTCAGTAGTTCCGTCCCGAATAACAAAAATATCGTCAATGTAACGGAGCCATTAATGACCTTGTTTTGGAAAAAGGGTAAATGCTGGACCACCTGCTCCTCCCACCAGCCCAGGTACAACCCTGCAAAACTGGGGGCGAAACAAATGCCCATCGCAGTCCCGAGGAGTTGATGGTATACAACTCCATTAAATACAAAGAAATTTTGGGTTAGGCATAACATTGCCATATCCAGTAACATTTTAGTGTGAAACAAGTAGGATAAGGACCTTTTTCTAAGGAAATAGCTACATGCCTCAATCCCTAATTGATGAGGGATACATGTGTTGAGGCTGTTAATGTCAAGGGCCATCAGTAACCAATTGGGATCCCACTCTATACCATCTATTTTGCATAGGAAATCACCTGAGTCTTTCAGATAAGAGGGTAATTCCTGCACGAGTTGTTGCAGAAAAAAATCCACGTATCTGGAGGTGTTTTCCCAGCAACTCCCTCTAGAGGAGACAATTGGTCTCCCTGGAGGGTGAGTTACACTTTTTTGTATCTTAGGTAAGAGATACAACGCAGGTATTTTGGGATGCCTGCATTTGAGGAAGTTAAATTCATCTGTTTCTATAAGACCCTTGTCTCTCCAGTCAGCCAATTTTTCTTGGTATTTTGTTGTGCTTGTATTGTATGTCAGTCTGTTACTTTTTTCATACTTACTGGTGTCATTAAGTTGTGAGAGGCCTTCATTAATGTACATCTCACGGGGTAGCACAACGATGTTACCCCCTTGTCTGATTTTTTTATGACAATATTTTTGTCACTACTGAGTGATTTGATAGCATCAAATTGTGCTGCACTGAGATTCGCTCTAACATATTTGGCTTTTTTCGCTAATTTGTCAAATTCCTTAATAGTACCTCTTTCAAAAATATCAATGGCTTTATTAACAATTTGAGGAAGAAAGACAGATTTAGGTCTAAAACCACTTGTGAATTGAGGTCAAGTCTTATGTCTTCATTGATAAGGTTAAGAATTGGATTGTCAATGATATCAGGTTGCCACCTAACTCATGCAGTAGATGCAGAGTTATAGCATCCTCCACCGCAAGGTTACTAGGTTCTTGGGCACCTCCCCCAGTGTCAGTGTTGGCTTTTGTGGCAAACCATCTGCGAAGTCTCAGTTTACGTGTGAAGTAAAAGATATCGATTCTACTTTTAGTATAATCAAAAGAAGAGGGTGGACAGAACGATAATCCTAAGGACAGCACCTCAATTTCAGCTTCACTGAGTTCTCTTTCGGATAAGTTAATGACTGTTTTGCAATCCATTATTTGCCTCTCTTCTGGCCCCTTGTTCTGGATCCCACCGGGCTCGATATGTTGCTAAAGTTTGTTGTATTGGCTTTTCCTGCGCCTCTGCCGCCTTGACCTCGTCCTTTTGGAACTCCGACGTTGGTTATGCTTTGTCCGGCTTGTCTCCCTTGTGCCATAAGTGCAAATTCCATTAAAATTTGGTCTTTTGGGCTCAGTATGCCTGGACTTGTCAACTTCTGGGTTTCAGCAGATGTCCCTGGTTTATTTTTTTTTCTTGCACACTTGGTGTTGCTTCGTTAAGTTGCGGTTCTGCGCCTGTAACTGGTAGTGTTACAGAGCTAGGCACTGTGGATTTAGCTCGCAGATGGTCATATTTTTTAGCGCTCATAATCAACGCGGTCCTTTAAGAATTTTCTCTCCTTCTTCTCTCGTATGTCTTTCTCAATCCGTTCTAGCTTGGTCTCCATTTTGGCCATTTCTGTTTTAAATTCCCCTTGGTCATTATACAAAGTTTTCAATGTTGATATAACTTCATCAATTTCGCATGTTAGCTTGTTGCATTCCTTTGATGCATATTTCACAAGAAGTTTTAACATAACCAAAGAGTACTCGTGACTGCTGCTGGCCCATTCTTCGACCAGAAACACTAAACGTAGTGAGGCGGCAAATAGAATGTTCGCAGGACCAAGCTCTGGGGCGACTGCAAATCCAATTAGTGAATCAACAACAACAGGAGTGGCCCAAAATAGACAGGATCTGTGGAATAAACTTTGGAAACTCCTCAAGAATGAACAAAATAAATGGTGGGAGGCCACCACATTGCAAAAATATGTGGAAGCTAACCGAGTGCCACGGGGATTACGTATCTACACGACGCCCACATTTAATGACCCGGATCCCGACTCGGTCGAAGAATGGGCCAACAACAGGTATGGTGGCTGACCTCAAATCTGGGGAATCAGGTTTGAGTCTCTCCCAGTGCTTAACAAAAATAAATGTGTCCTCATGTAAATACAACTGGTGCTAGTGTAAAGGGCTCTGTTACCTGACACCTTCGGGTCATGTTTGCGCTATTTAAAACTCTGTAAAAAAACTATGAAAATTAAAATGTGGTGTAATATGTTTAATACTTTAGATAGAAAATTGTAATACGTGGTGTAATATTTTTAATACTATAGATAGAAATGTGTAATATTTGAAAATATATTTGAAAACGTACATTAATATAGGTTTACTATTTTATATTAAAAAAACATGAAGGGATGTGTTTCAATATAGTTATTGACAATTGTATATATGTGTTTTCAAACAAATTGTTGGTATTTATTAAAAAATGGTAAATTGGTCTTCTCACACCCTATTCCCAGTATTTGAACTTTTACAAATGTTTTTAAACTTTGAGTTAGATTAGTAAATTTGACTCCCTCAAAATAAGTGCACTATTATGAGTTTGATTATGATTATGATTTTTTCGGTCTTGGAGAGGGCTGCCATGTCAGCGCCTGCTCTAAGACCACCAAACCCGTAGTCTGTCCGCCTGCCATATTCCGATTAGAACACAGATTGGATGGTCCTGCAGTGGCTGTCCCACAGTGTGCCTTCTAAAGGCTCATAACTGAGCCTTAGAAAGGCATCCAAATGGGAGCGCCACAGGATGTTCATGCATGGCATGGGCTGCTAAGTCCATGCTGCGCAAGAACTGGGTCTACATGCATGCAGGGGGATATACATTCTCCCCCTTGCATGCATCCCCTCACCCTGAGGCAACAGAGGTCCCGGTAGGGTTCCCACACTTTTCATGGCAGGCTCTATGCCAGGGAAAACTGTGGTGTTTAGAAAATGTGTAAAATGTTTGGCGATACCGCAGTGGCACCACCAGCATATTGCGGGCCTGAGACTGTGGCAAGGCTGCCAGGGATTGTGGATCCTAGCAGTAGCAGTGATCCTATGGCAGTCCGACCAATAAACATTTTGCATTTTTTTAAAACCTTAAAACATGAATCTAGTAAATACATATATTTAGGAGGTAATAGACATTAATTTAGGATTTTGCAACAAAAGAAACTCTGGGTCAATATTTGAATAAAGTGGAGGGGGGGGGGGCGCAAGATCCCCATAAAAACCCTAAAAATGCCCCGGGGCTGACATATATCTCAAGGGGAGGGGAGCACTTGGCCCTGTCCCCCAGCCTATAAGAAGTGCCTGGCACCCCAACCTCCGGGCAAATTTTTAAATGAAGGGGAGAAGGGCTGCATGTCCTTCCTCCCTGCATCCTAAAAGGGGATCTATTGCTCTGCCCCGGGGAGCCGACTCCCGCGACAGAGGAGTTTTCCTTACCCACACTAGAGTGGACAGGGAAACATGTTTGCTCCGCCCTAGTGGGAGAATTTTTCAAACCTCCCTACGGGCAGGAGCAATCATGCTTTCACCGTCTGCAGCAGCACCAGCAGGGAAGGCATGTCTACTGCTAGTCGGTAGGAAATGTAAATATGCGATGGCCGGGTGAAGACTTCTCTTTCGGGCAGGGAAACAAAACAGATATTACCACCTAGAGGGGTCATGAAACTTGCGGGGAGCTGGCTGGTACTACCGGGGCTCCTGGAGCTCCCTTTACAGCCCTCTACTTGGGCAATCAGGCACTCAATTATAATTAAGGAAGGCGCCGGAAGACAGGGTCTCTGGACCATAATAAGCCCAGGGAGGGTGGCAGCGCTCCCCCCTCCCCTCTACTTCGATTAAGGATTTTAGCCCCAGGTGATAGGGTTCCCAGGGCTGTATAAGGCTTGGGGTGGGGGACTATGTCGGACAGATGGAGATTGATCATCTAGAATGTATTACAGATGGATCACTCATCATCTTGCTTCTCATTGTGGCCACAACTTAAGCCATCTTGCACTCACTCCTAAAGTTTTCTTTATTAAATCTATAATGTACTTGTCTATTTTACATTAGGGCGATTGTCACATAAAATGTATGTTGTGGTACTTCTTCTTGAGGGCTTCTGAATGGTTGTTGCCACTTACAAACTGACCAATAGGTTAATGAAATGTTAATTTACATATCACCAGTGTTGGTTAGCACAGAAGATGACATGCTAACTTCAAATGACAGAGCGGTCAGGTGATTCTGATCTTCCATGCCCACTCGCCTAGCATAAGTGGCGAGCCCTGGGTTCTTATATCGGAATAATATGAACATATCAGGAACAGCTGTCTTTGCTGGCTCCACATAATGCACCCACAGATGCCATACCGACATCTCATACTGAAACCCCTTGTGAGATCTATCCTACATTGATTCCATGATGCTAAAAGGGACAACTATACAAAGCTGAAATAGGAGTCCTAGCCATGATTAATTAAAGTTATCTTTGCATACCTCAACTTCTAACAGACATGCACCTCAAGAAAGGGCAATGGTTGGTGTATTTTCATACCCTACCCGTGTCAGAGAGGAAAACTGATCTTAGGGTTGCTCTAATTCTTCATTCACAATTGTTTGAGGCTATGTTCATCTACCTGATTCTTGTTGCTATTTGCTCACCGTCAGAAGTATACAGCTCCTTTCAAGCAGACCTAAAGCACTGAAGGTGAAAAGCCAATCATATTTGTCATTGTAATACGTGTGCATGAGGCGTAGACTGGTGGCACACTGACTGCTGCTGAAGAGTACTATCAAAATGCTGGCATTTCTCTGTTTTAATATACAATTTTTGTTGTAGTTCTTTTTGCAGTGTAATGTTTAATTGCTTTTAATTAACATCTCAATATATTTCGTGAAGTACATTTGAAAGTTCCATTTTATGACTTTTAAATAACGCCTGCAGCTTTATTTGCATGAGCCCACCGTCATTGATAATGCAATACTAAATTAATGTGAAAACTGCTGTGGAATTATTTAATTTCCTGGCATGGAAACCCAAACACCCCTGCTGTAGAATTTAGTCAATGTCTGCCGCAAAATTCCCGAGGGCTTCTTTACACATTTTTCCAACATTAAAAAGCGTCTTATGTGTTTTTTGAAATGCTCATTTACACATCACACTAATCCTTGTTGTTTAGCACTGAACATGAAATGGTAACATTCATTGCACTCGGGTATTTCTGACCTATGTATGATTTACAAGATATGCATCCGGTCGAGGTATTCAGAAATACCTGGAACAGGAAGTTTTGAATTATTTGCTGTTAACATTGCCTTGGCCTGAACCAGAAGTGTGTGATACTCTTATGACAGGCGGGCCCGGACTGGCCGTAGCGGGCACCGGGCAATCCCCCGGTACGCCGCACGGGTAGGGGCCAGTTTTAGGACCCTGGGGGCCGATTTTGTTACAGGGCCGTTTTTGCAGCTCGAGGAACATCCATGAGAAAACAAAGAATGGATGTCGATTCACCATGGTGCTAGGGTTGCCATCATGCACCCTTTAACCCACATGACGCCACTAGTCTGATCCTTTCTGTCCATCTTTAGCATCTTAACAGCGTATTTGTTTCTCAGAGTCTATAAGATTGCCAAAGAGTGGAACTACAGAAAAGAAACAGGGCTTAAGATTGTAAAACAATGCCTGGAGTAGCAAGGGGTAGCACAGGCAGCATGTACTACCCCTGCATACCCCAAATGACGCCAATATTCCAAAATGATTTCTCAGCTTCATTACATTGATTTTAGCCAAAAATACAGGCTTTTGGCCTGTTCCTAGCTCACAGGAACTCATGGTGCCTTTGAGACTCAACATGATTACATCAAATCGATGATTAGGCCAGCAGCTACGGACCGTAATCATCTTACTTGAGTCTTTTATAGCATGTTTTTCTAAAATGTTGTTGTGTCCTTTATTTATTTAGAATTTTGAATTTTGCTCCGTAAAATAAGATACATGAAACGGTCTAAATTTCCTAAATTTCTGAAACAGCGATGACATTAAAATTCCCACACTTGTATAATTTTCAAGTAGGGCGCATGTACTAATTTTCAGTCTAGGAAATGATCTTGCTCATATTACAAATCATACCCAAATTTGACTTAGCTTGACTAAATCTGCTGACATCTCATTATTTTGTTAGACTACCTGCCTGACATAATGATTTTCAATAGTAATGAATAGTGAGTATCTCCTCCTCTTTTCCTATGGATTGAAGGTGCTCTAGTATACAAATGTCCTCTTTTCTTTTTTGCAATATATAACTAGCAAATGAAATGAAAACATAATGTTTACATTTGTATTTAGGTATGTATGAAGTACTGTACCCCATGTGTCTGCTACCGCAAAGTGCTTTGTCGCTGAGAGGCAGAACTCTGGTAAGAATCCATGGGCACAATGCTGTCCAGTCAATCTAGGAACGGTCAGTCATACATCTTGTAGTGTTGTGCGATCATGTACCAGACTCCTTACAAAGTTATGCAATCAGTTGAGGGGTATCCGGATGTCTCAGGTCAATAAAGTTTATGATGTAGTGCATTCAGACACTGGTTGTAGGAATAAAGACGTGTATTACAGAGCTCCATGTGTGGTGTGGTCATTGAAGTGCTCCAGGGCTGGGATGGATGCGACAACGGGCAATGAGTAGGGGATTTGTGCCCCAAAGAAACAAGACTGTTCTCTCTGAGAATTTGATGACGTCCAGCACACTGCTTGTCTGTGTCATGTGTGCCCCAAGAAGCAGGCCACGGTTGGTGTATGTGGAGTCAAAGTGCTGCTCTAGCTCATAGAATGCCCTTGAAGAAGGTGAAGGCCCCACAAATGAGCACAGGTAGAAAGCCCACCAGAAACCAACTGGTAATGCCAAAAGAAAGGATACTTCACCACAGCGTAACACACCATTGTCACATGACCAGAAACGTTAAAGGCAGCGACATCCATGTATGAAAAAGCACTAATGACTGTGGCGGCCAATCGCAACAAATTTCTGAAGGCAATGAAAACAAGGTACATAGATGACAAGCATACTTTTCAGCACGAGTGAGGGAAGTGCCAATACGACCTTGAATCAGGTGTGACAATCAAGCGTAGGTGAGTCTCCGATACATGCAAGATAGAAAGTGGAATCCAATACACCAAAAGGCCTTCAGAATTGTAAAATTGTTCAATGGCTGTTGGAAGGATTGCAAAATACGGCACAGCTGCGTTCCTGAAACCATCACCGTCATTCAACAATGCCGAATGGCAGAATATTGGTGCCTGATGAATTGCATGGATCGAAACGTTTGATGACTTTATAGATGCTGTAGAATAAAGTAGATGACAAAAAAATTATCAAATACATAAAGAACCTTGCATCTGATGGAGTGCAAGAAGTGATAAAGATAATATCACAAGCTGACAAAATATCGTACCATCAAATCACAGAAACATTGGAGCCAAGTTCAATCCAATTCTGAATGTTAATTATGAAAGGTACACTTTCAACCAGGAAAGAGAGCAAGCTGGTGAAATAATGGATGAGTTTGTTGAAAGACTTGATACCCTCAAGCACTGCAAGCTTTGTGAATTCAATTACAAAAAAAGCCATGAGTCTGAGTCATTGAGGGAACAAAGGATACCATCAACTCAAGCTGGAAGAGAACTGTAGTACTACTTTTTCGGCTGTGCTCGTCAGCGTGGTACTATATGCGTTTCCTCGTGTTTCTTGTCGCCAAACAGAGTGGCTCCAATTCTAGTTATAAAACAAATTTTTTTTTGATAAATAACGACCCAGGCCTAGCAGGAGGGGATTCTGGGTGCTTGTACAGTACAAGCGTAGGTTTGATACGTTATGGCTTAGAGCTATACATTTTTGTGAGGGAGCAAGGTTACCGTGCAAATAAACACAAATGTAGCTTCATGCCCGATAAACAGCTATTCTAGGTACATTAATACTAGAGATGTACTATACAGAGAGGGTCGCTTTAACATGGCTCTATTGGCATAATTAGTACAATACACTTTGTGTAAATGCGACAGGTGACCTGTCCTCAGGACACCCCGGCGCCACACGGCCCTCCAGCTGTGTGTGTGACCCCTCGCTGCTGCTCTTTTTGGCGATTCTGCCGTTTTGTTCTCCCTGTGAATTGCCTTGCTGTTGTTGCTGTTCCCTGCTGTTTCTTTGTAATCTTGTACCTCTGTATTTAGGTTCTGTGCCTCCCCTGGTGTAACCCCTGCTCCCCGCTTCCCGCCGCCGTGATATCGCGGCCCAGCCCCCTTTTCTTCCGTGTCCTCCCCGCTCCCGCCTCCTAGCTGCT
The DNA here is from genome assembly GCF_964263255.1 of Lissotriton vulgaris. Taxonomy (NCBI): domain Eukaryota; kingdom Metazoa; phylum Chordata; class Amphibia; order Caudata; family Salamandridae; genus Lissotriton; species Lissotriton vulgaris. Next base: position 490,503,468 of record NC_141685.1, read on the forward strand.
CCTCCCTCCCACTACGCCTTAAATGGAGACCGCGCGGACGCGCAGCGGACACGTGTAGCGGACACGCCGATTGTGCGCTGAAGGCACGCCAAAGGCAAGCCCGTCTGTGCCCGTCCACGCCTGGACCGCGCCCAAAGCCAGAACCCCCGGCCCCCGCAGATGCCAGCCCATCCGCCGGACCTACGATGCCGCCACCCTCAACGCACTCAACACTGGCCGGATCCCCGGCTGCTACCGGGCCACCCCAAGACGCACATAGGACCCTTCACCTGCCAATCCTGCAAATTCTCCTGCATCCGGACCTGTACCGCACCCGCCAAGCCGAGCACCAGCAGCAACCACCTGAAGTGCATCCTGCTCAACACCTGCTCCGTCCACAGACACGCCGTGGAACTCTGGAACCTGCTCGACACCACATCTTCAGACGTCGCCTTCCTCACGGAAACATGGATGAACGCCTCTTCAGCGCCAGACATCGCCATCGCCATCCCGGACGGATACAAGATCACCCGGAGGGACAGCATCAACCAAACAGGAGGAGGCATCGCCATTGTCCACAAGAACACCATCCGCATCACAACCAACTCCGACGACACCCTCACAGCTGCCGAACATCTTCACTTCCAGATTCACACCGATCCCAAGACCACACTCAGAGGCACCCTCATCTACAGACCCCAGGACCTCGCACACAATTCAGCGAAGACATCGCAGACTTCATCAGCCCACACGCCCTCCCCTCCGCTGACTACATCCTCCTAGGGGACCTCAACTTCTACCTGGAGAACAACAATGACAGCAACACCACCACCCTGCTGGACAACCTCGTCAACCTCTGACTCAAGCAACTGGTGAATACCCCCACCCACTACGCCGGACACACGCTTGACCCAGTCTTCACCGCCAGCAAGTACATCTCCTTCAGCCACTCCACTGGACTCCACTAGACAGACCACAGCTGCGTCCACTTCAGCTTCAGAAAGACCACGACTCACCACCATCCGCAACAGGTTCCCTGCAGGAGCTGGAACAAGATCAACCCCGACCAGCTCATCAAATCCCTGAGCCAGAACCCTCTCCCGCCAGCTCAACGGACCCCAACCAAGCAGCCAACAACCTCACACAGTGGATCACCAACTGCGCTGATGACCTTGTGTGAGAAGTTGGCCTGGTATATAATGCTCACTAATTCTTAGTGATCACTTTGTACCATGCCAAGCAACCCTTATGATGATTGGTTGTAATTCAACCTTGTAGACCAGTTATCCTAGTGGTAACGTGGACAAAGCAGTCTTAGGCTAAACTCTGAAAGGCATGTGAAGCCAGCTGTATTACCAAACTCAACCCCCTTGAATACCAAATGAAAGGGACACCACACAGATATATATTGAAAATATATATTGATTTATTAACTATAAAATCCCCTGGATTCTTTATGAGCACTGAAGCACAAGCGTTAAATCACAAGACAGTTTAAAATACACAAAAGTTTCACAATATGGATGAGCCCTAGGGGCCACCTAAACCATATACTAAGAAAGTGGTATAAGAGATAGCAATCAGAAAGGGAACAGGCCTAGGGCCTTGGGAATCGCTGGAGCTATTCGAGACTAGCAGTGACTAAGTCGGGAAAGGCCCGCGGGACTCGGGTGCAGTGTTCAAAGTGCACGCACTTTCCAATGTAAAGTCTATGGTGCGTAAAAAGTACAAAGTTAGATAGTTAGGAACCTTCCGAGTGACCTAGAATGTTGAAACTTAAGACACAGGCCCTTGAGATGTGTACCAGTGTAGGAACACCGGCGGAGCTGAGTTACCTCACCCACAGGAAGCGGGTGCACAGGGTCGAAGTAGTGCCGGGTTTCGTCACGCTGGTCGATGGTGCTTGAAGCTGAAGAAGCTGCAGGCGGCTCGATGTGAAGAGTTCCGGTGGATCCAAGGGTGGATCTGAAGTTGTGAAGACCTGAAAGCAGAGGGGACAATGTTCAAAGTCACTAGCCAGTGACTACCGTGGAACCAGATTGGAACAAGGCGATGTCGGGTGCAAACAGGCGTTGTTGGGTAGCTTCTCTCTGCAGCCACGTGGACACCGGGGGGCGAGGACGTCCAGGATTCGGTCACGAGCTGTCCCACGCAGGCTTCTCGCTGTCGGCGGTGTCGGCGACCTGATCAGAGCAAACAGGCCTTGGCTAATACAAGCCACGCAGGAATCAAAAGATGCTTAACACTCGGACCAGCAAGGTCAGAGCGAGTGCTCCTTTTCACAGGAGCTTGGGCAAGTCTGGAGCAACCAGACCCGCTGTGTAGTTTGTCAGTTTCGTCGCTAAGATGGCCGCTGACCATGTGGTTAATGGCCGGGATGGCGAGTCGAGTGGCACAATGCAAAAGGGCCCCACGCAGATCGTGGAGATGCTGGGGGGCTGATCTTCGGTGCAAGGGCTGCTCGGTGGTGGGGGTTCTCAGTCCCCAAAGCACAACGTCAAGGATGCCTCAGATGCTGCGCAGTCAGCCTTTCGAGTGTCTTCCAAGAGGTCCGGTCCCACGTCACTCGGTGCCTCCACGGGTCCCTTCTTTGCAGGGACTGTGGATTGGGCTGTGAGAGGTCTGGGAGTCTGGTTCTTGTTGGGCTCGGGCTCCGGCGGGAGGCGGCGGCAAAGCAGACGTCGCGTTGCTGGTTGGTGCCTGTGTTCACAGGGTGGCCACTCCTAGGCCACAAGGGAGATTCTCTTCAGTCTTCTGAGCAGCAGAATGTCGAAGTCCAGTCTTCTTCTTTGTTTAAAGTTGATTAAGGATGATCTGCTGTGCAATGGCACTGCTCCCACTCTTATTCCCAATCTGAGGGGTGGATCACCTACTAGGTCCCTCCTCTGGGAGGAACCAGGAAAGGGGGCGGTTACACCCCCTTTCCTTTGTCCAGCTCCTCGCCAGGCCTGGGTCTGGAAAGACCCAGGGCCGGTTTGGATTGGCTTATGCACGGGGACACCTTGTGTGCCCCGGGCATGTCTGATTCTATTCAGCTCTGTCCTACCCAATACACAAACCCTGTCTGGGGTGGTGCTCGCACCTCCCAAGGCAGGAAACCCTTTGTCCAGGCCACCATCTGCCGAGTTTCGGTCAGCAGCAGGAGGCCAGACTCGTGTCTGTGGTGGCAGCATCCATTTTGTGATGCTGAGGCTCTGGTTAACTTTAACCGGGGTTAAGGCTACACACATGTCATGTCCCTCTAGAAGGGTGGGATGCTATCCCCGTCGACAGAACTGTCGAGGGGATAGTATTCCAATTCGTATGACACCTTACTCGACATGTTTTTATAAAGCCAAACCAAAGATAGCATTTAACTGCGAGGATTATAATGCACTTAAGAGTATATGGTATATGGTATGGCAATATCCCGGAACAGCTTAGGGAGTGGTTCCCGACAGCTGCAGACAGGCTCAGCTCATGCTAGAGCACCATCTCACATATTTCCAAGCACTCTGCCTCCAGGATTGATGAGGCCTTCCATAGGAGTGGCTGATAGGAACATATGTGTCCAGTTTAGGGTTAGGCACAGGCATACTGTACCTAAGTAAGAGGTGATTACACCAACTTACCCCAGCTGAGTGATCAGCCAGTTGTGTCAAATATGGAGGCCAGGCCAGGGGTGGCACAATACATGCTGCAGCCCCTGGTAGGCCTTGGAAACACCTATGCCCTGGGTACCTAGGGTACACTGTTACAGGGGCCAATAAGGTGAACCAGTTCCAATTCGTAATGCACCTAAAGTGCATTGGCAGTAATTTAGAGAGAGAACAGCAGGCTGTGGGTCTGATTAGCAGGCCCACAGCCACATTAAGTCATAAACCAGTGAAGCGAAAAGCAAAAATTTGGGGTGACCATAGGATAGCAGACCCTACTCTCCTACATCTCGCACCTCTGAAAAACTATCCCAGCAGGCCCGGCAGCAAGAAAGCCTCATGGTTTAACGACGTTCTCAAGATCTCCAAGAAGAACTGCCGTACCTTCGCGAAAGCCTGGTGCAAAGACCCGACTACAGACAACATGACCGCCCTCAAGCACGCCTCCCGCAAACACCACCAGCTGATACACACCACCAAGTAGGCAGCATTCAAGGAATGACTAGACAACAACACACACAACAGCAAGGAACTCTTCAGCATCGTCAAAGAGCTCTCAAACCCCAGCACCGGAAACAACGACATCACTCCCTCACAAGACCTCTGCGACTCACTCGCCTCGTTCTTCCACAGCAAGATCGCGACATACACAACAGCTTCGACGCACAGACCACGCACCCAACCACCGAACCGACGCCCCCCACCACCACCCTCCGCGCCTGGACCCCGGTCAGCACCGAAGACACCATCCACACGATGAACATCATCCACTCCGGATCACCAACCGACCCATGCCCCCACCACATCTTCAACAAGGCCGACTCCGTCATCGCACCCCAACTCCGGGACATCATCAACTGCTCCTTCAACACCACCACCTTCCTGGAGAGCTGGAAGCATGCCGAACTCAGCGCCCTCCTGAAGAAACCATCAGCAGACTCTACCAATCTCAAGAACTACCACCCCATCTCGCTCCTCCCTTTTCCTGCCAAAGTCATTGAGAAGACCATCAACAGACAGCTGGCCGCCTTCCTCGAGATGAATGGATCCCTCGACCACTCACAGTCCGGCTTCCGAGCCAACCACAGCACCAAGACCGCCCTCATCGCAGCCACTGACGACATCCGAGCCCTGCTCGACAACGGTGAAACAGCGGCCCCCATCCTCCTAGACCTCTCTGCAGCGTTCGATACTGTCTGCCACCGCACCCTATTGCAGCGCCTCAGCAACATCGGAATACAAGAGAAGGTACTACAGTGGATCATCTCATTCCTCGCCGGAAGAACCCAGAGAGTCCGCCTCCCTCCGTTCAGATCCGAGGCCACCGAAGTCATCTGCGGCGTACCACAAGGATCATCACTCAGCCCCCCCCTATTCAATGTCTACATGAGCCCCCTCGCAGCCATCGCATGCCAACACAACCTCAACATCATCTCCTACACCAACGACACCCAGCTGATCCTCTCCCTCACCAACGACCCAGCCACCACCAGAACCAACCTACACGAAGGGATGAAAGACGTAGCCGAATGGATGATAAACAGCCGCCTGAAACTGAACTCAGACAAGATGGAAGTCCTCATCCTTGGCTCATCAGCCTCTGCCTGGGACGACTCCTGGTGGCCCCCTGCCCTGGTCAGCGCACCCAAACCAATGGACCACGCACGTAACCTAGGCTTTATCCTGGACTCCTTTCTCTCGATGACCAGACAAGTCAACGCCGTCTCATCATCATGTTTCAACATCCTACGCATGCTCCGAAAGATCTTCCGATGGATCCCCACCGAAACCAGGAAGACGGTCACCCAGGCCCTCGTCACCAGCCGGCTGGACTACGGAAACACCCTCTACACCGGAACCACAGCCAAACTACAGGAAAGACTCCAGCGCATCCAGAACGCCTCCGCACGACTTATCCTGGACATCCCCCGACACAGCCACATCTCTGGACACCTGAGAGACCTGCACTGGCTCCCCGTCAGCAAGAGAATCACATTCTGACTCCTCACCCACGCACACAAGGCCCTCAACGACCTGGGCCCCAGGTACCTCAAAAACCGCCTGACCTTCTACACTCCCACCCGCCAGCTACGATCAATCAGCCACGCCCTCGCCGTCGTTCCACGCATCCGAAGAGCCACCATGGGAGGAAGATCCTTCTCCTACCTGGCAGCCAAGACTTGGAACTCCCTCCCCATCCACCTCTGTCTGACCCAAGACCACCTCTCCTTCAGGAAACAACTTAAGACCTGGCTGTTCGAGCAGTAGTGGACCCCCCTCCCCAAGCGCCTAGAGACCATCCGGGTGAGTAGCGCGCTATACAAATATCTTGATTGATTGATTGATTGATCTCATGTTGGTTTGTTCACATACAAAAGACTGAGCTTTGTTGTGTCTTCGGCTGCAGAAATCTTTCCGAATGTAATTTGCTGAGTAATTCAACCTTTCACTAAAATGTTTGATTACAGTGATGATATACTTTTGGGGGCCACACAAAAGGAGCTTGAAAAAGCCCTTACACAAGTCATTCACTTGTCCCCCGCAAGATGCAACCTTGCTGTAATGCACTTAAGCATGGCCTCTTGTTTGAGATATGATAGTTACTTTGCCATAGAGAGTTGACAAAGAAGAATATTCCCTTCTAATGGTCCTCTGAATGTGACCAAATTTTCAAGAAAATCAAACACCCCATTACGAATGCAACTGAAATGGCTTACTTTTCTTCAAAGTTACATACTAATATCCGCGACTCAAATTACTTTCATATTTCACTATACTGATTCACCACTAATCCTGAGTTCCAGAGTAGCGTGCTACTCGCCAAAAAAGCGCTTCAACATCCTATCAGGTGTAACAAGTGCTATATAAATACACAACTTTGTTTCTTCTTCTATTCTTCCACTATCCTTCTGGATCCAAATAACGGACTAACCTATCCACCACTCAAATAACTTTCATATTTCACAATACTATTTCAATACTAATCCTTTATGGGTTACGGAATAGCGTAAAACTTGCAGAAAAAGCACTTCAAAGCCTGGACAGGGGTAGTAAGCGACATATTTAAAAGCAATTACAACACAATGCAATACAATACTGAGATCATTGTAGATGCAAGACCCGTGGTGTTGGGCTCGATCCTTTCTCATCACAATGGACATCCAAATGCTCAGAGACACATTGTGGCCCATGCTAGCAGATGTCTATCTCAGACAGAACATATCTATTCTCAGCCAGAAAAAGAAAGACTGGTTGTTGTGTTTGTTTGTGAACATTTTCCTGTGTTTCTGTATTGAAAGCATTTCATCCTTGTCACTGACAAAAAAGAGTTGCTCACCATTTTCAGAAATCTGAAAGCCAAGATTCCCTGTCTTATCAAGAGGTACGGATACGATGGAAAGAGTATGATTACACTATTGTGCATAAGCCAGGGAAGGATCATAACTCAGCAGATTACTTCTCAAGAGTGCGATTACAGCATTACAGTGCAAAGTCTAAAAAAGCTGAAGAGTATATCAATTTCATATTAAACTCTGGCAAGCCTGCAGCTCTATCCATTAAGCAAATCATTGCCGCTACCAACACAGACAGAGGTATGCTCGCACTTTAAGATAATATTGCAATGCAATCATGGAGACAGAATACTCGACCTCTCACAGATGATTTTGAATACAAAAAATTCAAAAATGTGCAGGAAGAACTTTCTGCCACTCAAGAATACTAAAAGGTTTCAGAATTGTCATAACTGAGAGCTTGAAGCAACAAGTCATTGAACTGGCACACAAAGGACATTGTGGTATTGTAGTCACCAAAAGAGCCCTCAGAGACCATGTGTAGTTTCCTTGCTTTAATGACTGATTCGAGAAGGAACTGAAAGCATGTCACCTGTGTGACTGCTTATCTCCCAAGACAACACAGCATCCGCTAAACATTTCTGACCATCAGTTGATTTCTTTGGACCCTTCAGCAATGGCAATCATCTCATGGTAGTTACTGATGAATACTAACATTTTCTCTTAGTGGAAGATTTATCACAGACCACCCATGACAAGTGTTTGAGAGACTGGAAGATATTTTATTGCGTGGGGTGTTCCTTCGATTCTCAAATCTGATAAAAGTCTGCCCTTCAATAGCAGAGTTTAAAGGCTTTCTTACTCTCTTTAATATCATGCATTAGGCAAATGACATTGTTGAATGTAGAAAGTGGTTCATCATGCTGCGGTGCAAGAAATTAATTTCAGGTCAGCTCTATATTGAACCCTTTGCGCCTTTCAGGCAACTCCCCATTCTACAACAGATGAAAGCCCTGCCACCTTGGTGTTTGGGAGAGCCATTGGGACAAAGCTAACACAATGGCCCACGAGCTGAGTAAAGGACACTAATAAGATTTGTGTCATGGACATTTCTCACAAAAGCAAGATGAAGACCTATGCAGATAAGCACAGATGCGCTAGGGACAGGGTTTTCAAAGAAGAAGAACAGGTGCCAGTAAAACAAAAATGGAAACGCAAGACTGATGCTCCGTTTCATGCTGATACATTGAGAGTCATGACAAGAAAAGGACATATGGTGACTGCACTTACGTCCAGGAAAGTCCATTTTGAGAGACTTGGCACATTTCAGGCATCTCCGTTAATGTTCGTCAGCTCCAGTCATCACAAGTAAGACAAGGCTCCCTGCAGTGCCCAAGTCAAGCATCTGAGTCTACATCTACAATGGCAGATGACAGTTTAACTCCTTCACCTCTTATGACTCGATCTGGAAGATTGAGGCAAGATGGCCGCTGTAGCATTGTAGGTGCAAGTCGCATCTAGACCCCTCTCCGACCTATGGATGGGCCAGGCACCTGATCGGCTTCAGAAAGACAGTATGAGACGGAGGTTTTGTTGGCTGAGATTCGAGGAACAAAGTGACGGATCCTACAGCCTGAAACGAGTTTCTGATAAAGTGAAGACCTTGTTTTGTGCACTTCGAAAAGCTATCGAGACAGAGATGGCAAATCGAGGGAAAGACAAACAGACCTCGAGCTTCGGATTAGTTAAAGAAACGTGTCAAAAGGACCCAGGCACTATTCCCAAAACTAAAATGCCACCCCCCAGCAAACGCTCTACACCCACGATATCGACAGCCTCCAGAGCTCAGCAGCGGAAAATTGAGAAGAGTGAGAGAGCCGCCGAGAAAGACAAAGAGTCTAAATCAAATGTGGACACTCGCGGCGGTAACAACAATCAAGCCAGCCAAACGGGAAGAACCACAACGGAGAAAAAGAAAGGCGACCTCACCTTTCGTCAGCCTTCGGTGATAGTAGTTTTCAGCATCAAAGCACCCCCGGGGGCTTCAGGAGCAGGCACAGTCGTTTCAGCGGCTTCAATAGAAGGCACAGCGGCATTTCCAAACACAGTAAGCTTGCCGGCAGCCGGCCCTGGTAGCAGCGTCCTCGAGGACGCAAGCGGAGGCGTTACCAGGCAACCGACACAAACAGCACAAACAGAGCTCACGCTTCCCGCGGAACATCAAGCGGCAAGCTGGTCAACTACCGCCGAGAGGGAAACGGAGCACATTGATGCGGAAAAAGAGGTGAGAGATGCTGGTGGGGCTGGAATATCAGAGGCTTTGCGCACAGACACAATGTTAGAAGCGCTTCAGGAGGTGGAGGCTGAAATCTTAGAAGAGCGAGAGCAAGCTGGGAAAAATACACAAAAGGATATTGCTATGAGCCCTAGACCACGGCAAGGACAAAAGGAACAGTCAGACATTGATCCCACAGAGGGTGCGGAGGGTGCTGAGGGTGCTGAGGGGGCTGAGGGGGATAGGTTTTTCTCAGTCCCCGAAGAATCAGATTCTACGATAACAAGCAGAGAAGATGAGAGAGAATCAGTAGATTCATGCTCTAGTTCTGGCGACACAGGAGGTTCCAAAGGGAGAGGTACACAAAAAAAGCGCAAGATGCCAGGCAGGAAATCAGGCTCTCCCATAAGTTCGCATAAGAGCACTCACAAAAAGTTGATATGGGACTACTCTGCTACCTCCAATCTTTATAAGGAAGACGGGCAAGGCACCCAAGCTGAGGATGGGAAACTAGATATGATATTTGCAACATTAAAGCAAATTCAAACGGAAGCTAGAACTGAAAGTAAAAGGGCCAGGCATGACACCAAAAAAATCCAAGCTTCTATCAGGAAAATAAACAAAAAATGTGAGGAAGTGGAAGAAAGAGTCACGGAAGTTGAAGAAAGGACGGGCAGAATAGAGGAGGAAGTTACGGACTGGCAGGCAAGCAGAGAGGAGCAGTTGAAAATAATGGAGGATTTACAATGGAAGGTGGAGGATTTGGAGAATCGCCAGAGGCGCAATAATGCCAGACTCCTTGGAATAGAGGAAGGGGCAGAGGGGCAAGACCCCAGAGGCTTCGTCATTAAGCTGTTAAAGGGCGCCTTTCCAGAGGCACCATGGCAATGGGAGCACGAGGTGCAGAGAGCACACAGGTTTCCGCTTAAGACAAAGAAAAAAAGAGGCGAGGGTGTACTGCCAAGGGCTATGCTAGTATTCTTTGGAAACTTCCTGGCGAGACAAGATCTGATGGACAAAGCCAGACCTGACTCTAAGAAAACGGTGGATGGCACTACATTCTTCGCAAGACCTGACTTCTGCCACGTCACAGTGGAGAGGCGGTGGAGACTCAGACAATTGATATCAGCATTTCAGAGTCAAGGCGCTGAGGCATATTTGATGTTCCCAGCAAAACTAAAAGTCATTTTTGGTGGCAGAGTCAGAATGTTTTTCTCAGAGATTAAGGCTGGGGAATATCTAGAAGAGCTAAAAGAGCTAAAAAAGAAAGGGGGAGCCAGAAGGTAGTATTAAGGGGGTGTACTAGTAAAGTGAGGGGGGGGGGGAGGTAAAGAAGATAAAAAGAAGATAAAAATGTAAAGAGTGGTAAAGGGAAAGTGGAGAAGTCATATAAGTGCCTGGGCGGCAGGATTTATCAGGAGTAGTAGTTCTTTTTTTTGGAAGGGGAGGAGAGGGGGGGCGACGCTGCAATGCACAGTGGACACGCATAGGTCAGGAGTGACCTATTTGCCTGTCATAGGGGGGTGGGACAGCAGTTGGGGGGGGGCTACAAAAGGGGAGGGTGGTGGGGGGGGACACGGTTGTTGGTTGGAGCAGTAATACAGTACAGATTTGTAAAAGTCACTATGATGGGAGGAAATGCGGGAAGCATTGGGTGCGGACAATTGAAATGCTGGAAAAAGGAAAAAAATGTTATATGGAAACTAGGATAATTACGTTGAATATATGTGGTCTAAATAACAGGGAAAAAAGGCAAAAGCTGGGGGCACTACTACGCTTTTGGAAAATCGATATAATTTGTTTACAGGAAACGCATGTAGCCGTTAAGGAGAAGTACCTGTTGGAGCAAATGGGTTTTGAGGTTCTTGCCTACACAGGACACGAAGAAAGGTGTAAGGGAGTTGCAGTGTTGGCAAGGAAAGGTAGCACAAAAGTTAAAAAGAAAAGGAGGACAGCGATGGGAGATGGGTAATGCTTGAGCTGGAAACATCTGCAGGAAGTTGCACACTTATCTCATTGTATGGCCCAAACGACGATGAACCTGAGGTTTTTGAATTCATGGATAGAGAACTAGCATTATGGCCAGAACCTGTGGTATGCTGCGGGGATTTTAACATTAACGGTTTAAATGGTATGCTCGATAGGAAAGGGGAGAGATACACTGGAAGGAAGAAAAAGATATGCAGATCAGTACAAAACCTTGCTCGTCATAATGCATTAAGCGATATGTGGGTGGAAATGAATCCATTGGGTACAGGTAGCACCTTTTATTCTGCCCCACACAAGTCGATAGCGAGATTGGACTACTTCTTCATTTCTAGTTCACTCGTAGGTAGTTCCAGAATAGAACGGCTCCCCAGAATAGTGTCAGATCATAATCCTCTGGTCCTAAGTATTCAAACCTCTCAAGTTAAAGAAAGAACAAGTTCTACATGGACATTTGAAAGAGGGTTGCTAAAAGATGAGGAATATATTATAAGAATGAATGCATGGATAACACAATTTTGGGATATCAATAGATATTCAGCCTCGGCGGATGTGGTATGGGATAGCTTTAAGGCAAGCATAAGGGGGGAGACATTACGCTATACAATTGCAAGAAATAGAGGAGAAAAGGAGAAAACGGAAGAAGAGATCAGAATCCTGTGGGCACTGGAAGAGGCTCTAGTGGAGGCAATAAACAAGCATGAACCTTTTGAACAGATATTACTGGATTTGGAAACTCAAAAAGCAGAAACAGGTGTTATTTTAGCGCAGAAGCTAGCTAGGAATTACCTAGCAAAGAAGGAGAAGTGCTACGAATTTAATGAAAGGGTTGGGCACCTCCTGGCAATTAGAACCAGACAAACGTTAGCAGCAGGGGAGATAAAAGAGGTCAGGGATAGCACTGGGACAATTGTAAATAAGGTGGAGGATGTACAGGAGGTGTTTAGGAGGTTTTATGAGGTTTTATACGAACAAGATACAAGTACGGGAGCTACTGAGGAAGAAAGTATGGATTATCTAACACCAAGACCACAGACAGAGCTTAGTATAGACGAGAGGGATAAATTAGACGAGTTGCTAACATCTCTGGAGCTAAGAGATGCAGTAGCTAATCTGCCATCGGGCAAAGCAACAGGACAGGACCAGATACCTGTACAGTTTTATAAAACCTTCTGGGATGTCATAGGTAAGGATTTCTGGGCAATCTGTTGTCTAGCACAGGGAGGTAGAATTGTTCCACAGTCATGGGCCAACGCGGACATTATTGTGATCTTAAAAAAGGATAAACCGCCAACAGAGCCAGGCTCATATAGGCCAATTACTTTACTAAATGCTGATGTTAAGATATTTGCCAAGGCCTTAGCTAATAGGTTGAGTAAGGTCATAGAGAAAGTGGTATCCCCGGAACAACATGGGTTTATACCCGGTAAAGGGACCACCCAACATACCAGGCAGATGATCACTATCTTAGATGCAGCAGAGGCCTCTGGTGATCCTGTCGCAGCGATCTTTTTGGACGCCGAGAAGGCCTTTGACAGGGTCTCTTGGGCGTACTTATGGAAAGCGATGGAATGGGCAGGAATAGGTAAGGGATTCATTGTAGCAATACAGGCACTTTATAGACAACCTACTGCTAGGATAAGAATTAATAAATCCTATTCAAAAACGGTACAGATTGGGCGGGGGACGAGACAGGGTTGCCCAGCCTCCCCCCTGCTGTTTGCCATTTATCTGGACCCGTACCTGAGAAGGCTATCAGCTAATTGTAAGATCATGCCAGTTACATTGCATGAGAAAGATTTCAAAATATTTGCTTACGCAGATGACGTGGCTATTATAACATCAGTACCGGCGCAAGCATTGTCTGAAATTGAACAGGAGGCGAGGAAATTTGGCATGTTCTCAGGGTATTCAATAAATAGAGGGAAGACACAGATAGTTCAGAATAGTTACTCTACTTTTGTAGATGCAAGAGTAGTCCCGGAAGCAACATATTTGGGAGTTAGGGTGACTGCTGAGCTAGGAAAACTGGTAGAGATAAACATGGAGCCATTGCTAGGGAAGGTTAAGAGAAATTTAAAGAGGGTTAACAATTTACATCTGACACTAATGGGTCGAATTAATTTAATCAAAATGGTTACTTTTCCTAAATTTTTATATTTGTTTAGGGCAATCCCCCTATTATTTGATGGCATATGGTTTAACAAGATAGAAGCAACACTGAATAGATTAATTTGGGCACAAGGGAAGACACGTAGAGCCTATAGATTTTTGACACTACCAAGGGAGAAGGGAGGATGGGGGGCACCAGATTTCAGATTTTACTATTGGGCGGCAGTTTTGCAGTATTCCAAAGGACTTTTAGGAGGCAGCGATCATCAAGAGGAGGGGGCAGGTATAGAGAATGTTTATAAAGCACTGTTGGGGGAAAGGGCAGAGAATGCTCTAGTCAATACAGTAGATTTTGCCTATTTTAAACATACTAGATTTAAGACCTTGGGCGCAGTATACAAAATTTGGAGGGTTATTATGAAGAAGGTAGGATTAGGAAGATATAATAGATATCTGAGGTTATACTTGAATGTCGATCTGCCAATAGAACTCTTTGGGGATGCTGTTATGAAAGAGTGGAATGATAGAGGAGTTAAGAAACTAGGAGACTTGTTGGATGTGGAAGGGGGGTTCCTACTATTTCAAGAATTGCAACATAGATTCAAAATACCTGGGAACAATTTCTTCAAATATTTACAAATCAGAAGTTATTTTCATACAAAACAGGGGGGTCCAGTAGGGATGACAAGCTGCAGGATTATGGATTATTTGGGGAGCAGTTTAAGGGGATCAATTAGGCAATTGTATATAGAATTACAGGCATATAAAACTGATGATAGAGAGAAATATAGCAACAAATGGGTCGAACAAGTAAGGGCCCACCCGGAAGCTCTGCAAGCTTCATTAGACTTAGGAAGAACCATACTTTGCTCAGCTACCTTACAAACCCAACATTATAAGACCATCTTTTCATTATACCACACACCAGCTAGAATTGCACAATGGGGGGGTAGCACTGGAATAACTTGTCCACGATGTAACTCATCGAGCGCTAATATCACGCATATGTTTTCACAGTGCCCACAGCTTTGTACCTTAAAGGTGGCAATAGAGTTATTTCTGGAGAAATCTTTGGGGGTAAAAGTGAAATTAACGGACAAGCTGATAATATTAGGCATCAGTATAGGTGATAATAATGTCCATCCAGAATTTTTGTTTGTGGTCACAGCAGTTTTCAGACTTATTTTTGCGAAAGCCTGGAAAGACAAATCTGCACCGACATTCCAGATATGGATGGCAAGGATTTTACACATATATAATCTGGAGAAAGCCATTTATGATAGGAAAGTCAGAAGGGCAAGATCGCTGGGCGGAAAGATTTGGCGCCCTATTGAAGAGTGGAAGAATAGCAAGGCATAAAAACTCTTTTTTTTGAGTTATGTTAGATTATGACTTACTCTGTTTTGATTTTCAGCATTTGTGTTTTTCATTTTGTTTTCTTTTTTCTCATAATCTTGGTTTTGTTATGGGTATTTAGTTGATGGTATTGTATATGAATATATAATGTATAATGGTGTGAAAATCTTGTACTGTAAATACTGCATCGTAATTAACAGAAAAAGTGAAAGAAAATAAAAAAAAAAAAAAAAAAAAAAAAGGAAAGCATTTCATCCTTGTCACTGACAAAAAAGAGTTGCTCACCATTTTCAGAAATCTGAAAGCAAGATTCCCTGTCTTATCAAGAGGTAGGGATACGATGGAAAGAGTATGATTACACTATTGTGCATAAGCCAGGGAAGGATCATAACTCAGCAGATTACTTCTCAAGAGTGCGATTACAGCATTACAGTGCAAAGTCTAAAAAAGCTGAAGAGTATATCAATTTCATATTAAACTCTGGCAAGCCTGCAGCTCTATCCATTAAGCAAATCATTGCCGCTACCAACACAGACAGAGGTATGCTCGCACTTTAAGATAATATTGCAATGCAATCATGGAGACAGAATACTCGACCTCTCACAGATGATTTTGAATAAAAAAAATTCAAAAATGTGCAGGAAGAACTTTCTGCCACTCAAGAATACTAAAAGGTTTCAGAATTGTCATAACTGAGAGCTTGAAGCAACAAGTCATTGAACTGGCACACAAAGGACATTGTGGTATTGTAGTCACCAAAAGAGCCCTCAGAGACCATGTGTAGTTTCCTTGCTTTAATGACTGATTCGAGAAGGAACTGAAAGCATGTCACCTGTGTGACTGCTTATCTCCCAAGACAACACAGCATCCGCTAAACATTTCTGACCATCAGTTGATTTCTTTGGACCCTTCAGCAATGGCAATCATCTCATGGTAGTTACTGATGAATACTAACATTTTCTCTTAGTGGAAGATTTATCACAGACCACCCATGACAAGTGTTTGAGAGACTGGAAGATATTTTATTGCGTGGGGTGTTCCTTCGATTCTCAAATCTGATAAAAGTCTGCCCTTCAATAGCAGAGTTTAAAGGCTTTCTTACTCTCTTTAATATCATGCATTAGGCAAATGACATTGTTGAATGTAGAAAGTGGTTCATCATGCTGCGGTGCAAGAAATTAATTTCAGGTCAGCTCTATATTGAACCCTTTGCGCCTTTCAGGCAACTCCCCATTCTACAACAGATGAAAGCCCTGCCACCTTGGTGTTTGGGAGAGCCATTGGGACAAAGCTAACACAATGGCCCACGAGCTGAGTAAAGGACACTAATAAGATTTGTGTCATGGACATTTCTCACAAAAGCAAGATGAAGACCTATGCAGATAAGCACAGATGCGCTAGGGACAGGGTTTTCAAAGAAGAAGAACAGGTGCCAGTAAAACAAAAATGGAAACGCAAGACTGATGCTCCGTTTCATGCTGATACATTGAGAGTCATGACAAGAAAAGGACATATGGTGACTGCACTTAAGTCCAGGAAAGTCCATTTTGAGAGACTTGGCACATTTCAGGCATCTCCGTTAATGTTCGTCAGCTCCAGTCATCACAAGTAAGACAAGGCTCCCTGCAGTGCCCAAGTCAAGCATCTGAGTCTACATCTACAATGGCAGATGACTGTTCAACTCCTTCACCTCTTATGACTCGATCTGGAAGATTGATGCAAGCATCTTAATATCTCATTGAGAAACTCTAATGGGACTCATTTATGAAAAGTGGAACATCTCTGTGCTGGCGCAGGGATGTGTCACAATTTGTTACGATACGATGCATCACTTTTTTGCGGCATGGATGCATCAGATTTATGGTTTGGCGTATCATGTTGCAAGTGAAAAATAAACAAATTTGATCAATTACGTTTACGCAGCCGTCTTGACGTAACAAAAACTGACGCAACTTCTGAAAAAGTGCCATAAGTCAGGATCTCATATTGTGACACAAGACAAACTTGCCCTGCACCACTTTTTCGTTGCGTCACAATTTAGAAAAAGGCAAGAAAGCACACATCTACCTCAAAAACCAATTTTGTAGGCAAAGTACCATGGAGCATGAAGGAGACACCACTAGCGCTAGCCAGGATGTACAGGCCGAAACAAAGGGGAAGAGGAAAGTATATTTCAGTGTGGAGGAAAATGAAATACTAATCAATGAGGTCACAGACCATCAACATCAGCTGTTTGTCACCTCTAAGTTGCCGTTATCCAAAAAAGGTTCCATCTGGAAGTCCATATTGGATAGGGTTAACTGTGTGGCTCAATCAAAGAGGACAGTGCCAGATTTGAAGAAACGCTGGCATGATATCAAGTGCAGGACAAAAGAGAAAATGGCACAAAACCTGAAACAAGCAATGCAGACTGAAGGATGGAGCCCAGCACACCAGGAGGAGCTGGATGGCATCACTTCCAGAACAGGATAGTGCTGAGCATGAGGAGCTGCAAGCCACACAGGGTAAGTTGCAACAAGAGGCAATGTTGCTAACAGGCAAATGTTGTGCAGTGCATTTACTAAGGTACCAGTCCTTGTTAGCGACATGCGTTGTGCTAAGGGAAGTCATGTATCTCAATAACAGTGATGTAGCACATAAATGCTCTGTACCCTGGAAAGTCAGATCTTGCCCAGTCCATTCTAGATCCATATGTACATCACAATGCATATGTCAGAAGTGCTGAACCTGGCCATTGCTGCCCCTGTGAATTGCTACTTGTAGGTGTACACACTAAAGAATCCATTTGAACTACAAAACCAACAATACACTGCAACAGACATAGGGGGCCTCATTTATGATGCAGGAGCGGCACTATTGTGCAGCAAGGACGTCACTTTTATGACGTACTTGTGGCACAATGTTTATTTATAAGGGCATGTACAGTCATTTTACATGGGTTTTCATGGGCTTAAAAATATGCATCTCTTTAATGAAGGAAACTTCCTGAAAGGGGATATCAATAGGTGTTGCTGGGGGTGTCCCCAGCAACATCCATGTCTCTTTGACAATGCCTCAGATTGTAGTGTAGTACATATATTCCCAATAGGCTCTGCGCATTGGAATAGTTGCCCACATGCATCAAGGTAAATTGCTTTCGCAAACGGTGCAAATCGCAAAATTCGGCCGTTTGCGAATGCAATTTCCTTTTTTGGGATGCATCATGTTTTTTTATTTTTTCAAAATGTAAGGAATCACAATTATGTTGAGATTTCTTAAATTGCCATTACATTTACGAAATCGCAATTTGTGATTTCTTAAATGCAATGCATGAATATTTTTTTTTTGCGAATTTGCAAATAGGAAGAGGTAAATTACCATTAAGTTGAACTTCATGGTAATTTACAAAAACTTTCAAAAATGCACAAAAGTGCATTTTTGAAAGTTTCATTTTACACACACACATGCCCTTGGGGCATGTGTGTGTGAAAAATGTTCTGAAAGTTAAATTTCAGGGGTGCAGGGGGGGTCCTCGGGACCCCCCTCCTGCACCCTTGAAATAGCATTCTCATTTTGCGATTCCTTAATGGCGAATCGCAAAATGAGAATGGCTTCCCATTCATTCCCATGGGCCTTTAGGCCCATAGGAATCAATGGGAAGGGATTTCTTAATTGCGATTCGCAAATTATGAAATCGCAATTAAGGAAAATTAAGGAATCGCAAAAAATATTGCGAATTCTTAATGCATAGCATTTTGCGATTTCTTAATTGCGATTCCTTAATTTTCGCAATTAAGAAATCGCAAAACGTAACAATGATGCATGTGGCCGAATATATCTATAGATATGACGTAGGACTTAGGTCAGTAGGACTCTATTGAATATACTAAACTTCATTATGAGTGCCAGCTACCTCAGAGGTCACTAGAAAATTTCTCAAATTCACAAGAAGGGATTTGTTTCTGACAACTGCATAAACATGACAACTTTATTTCCCTAGGACTTGAATAACTATCTTCAGAGTCGTGGAAACAATAGATAAGTATTTCACTCAGTCAATTATGCATGCTTTGTTTCTACAGAGTTTGCAGAGAAATAGTGAGACGGGTGTTTTCAATAAAAGGTTTATTGAACAGTCTTCTTTCTCATGCGAGAGAGGGGGACTGCTACGATTGTTAGACAGAATGCAAAGTATAATGCGTACAGCGAGAATAGTATTGTAAAATAATACTGTAATATCATTGTATGGTTTCTAGGGCATATAACAATACATATATAAATAACGCAGGGTAAAATACTCAACTGGTGCTTCTAAAATACGCCTACCCCAATGTATCTAAACTAGGTCTAGTACAAGGGAAGAAGTAACTATGGTCTTTAGCATAGGTTTAGTTTGTGTCAAGAATATACCAAAGGTTTCTCTAGGTTCTTATCAGCTCCATACCTTAGAATGAAGGAGGTCTGGTATCTTGGAACTCGATTTCCCAACACCCCGCAAGGGGAGTCAGAAACACTGAAGCTGGATTTCTCAGAAGAGGAGGGCAGCTTCCTGATCAGTGCATCAGCTGGAGAGTCGGCTTCCTTTGGCACTTGCTGTAGCGAGCTGCGTCAGGCAAGTATGTTGTCGAACTGCTCGAAACGACCGTCCTTTGCTAAAGCAAGTGAAGGTATATTTATTCCTTGAAGGTGTTAAGGAATGCCATGTTTGACGTAAAGTCGGGCATATGAACATCATGAATGAACCCCTGAGGAATAGTTGTTCATTGTAAAACTAACTGAGTTCTTGAAGAAATCAATATTCAAGCAAGGGGAAGTCCCTAATGGCTTAAGCTGGTTTTCCAAGAAATCGTTGTGATGTTTGGTGAACGGATGGAAGTAGCCATGCCTGTATTTGGGTTGCATGGGCTATGCCCAAATAAGAGCTTGATTTCTATGCCTATATAAGGGCAACGTGAATTGTACCTATATAAGGGCATGAATCGGGAAAATTTATTCGGAATCCAAAACGCCATACAACAACCACTCCACTTTCTTATGTACGACATTACTAAGTTCTAAACACGTTAAACATATCTAAACATGATGTGGTAAAACTCACCTAAAACACATAAAAATGCAATGATGTTGGTGGTACACAAAAGCGTATTGGTGCTGTACGCATCTAAAGCAAAGTTTATTCCAAGCATAAAGTTGACATTTGTAAATGCTGTCTGAATGAAATACAGAAATACATTTATGAAATGGCTCTTAAATACAGAAGGAAAGGGTGCCAAAACCATTTCATATCATATTACATATAACTGTTGGTATGAGGACAAGGTCAAAGAATTCTAGTTCTCTATGAATAGTTCTACTTAAAGCAGATTACTTTGTGCCAAAAAAAGAAAATACAAATTTGGAAAAATTTATAATCATGAAAAAAATGAAGGTCGAATTCAGAGTCTCCCAAATAAAAACTCAGTGTTATTATTTGGAGAAAACATCAAATCTTTTAAGTCTGTAAAGAATTTGTCTACCATTGTAGGTGAAAGTTAGATTACCTCATTAAGAAGATCAACGGCACATAGATGTGAAGCCTCGCCGTCGGAATTGGTCGCATAAGCAATGCTCGTAGTGGATGATACCTGTGTGCTTGTTTCCTCTCATACCTCACTGTCAGTATTTTGCGTCTGTGAGATCTTAATATATGCCGTCATCAGAATTGGTAGCCACTGGGGACAACACTGTGCATGGGCCGTTACTGGTTCAAGCAAAGTATCAACATCCATTGGCATGACTGATAGGAGTCTCAAACATGTGTCTAGCACACATTCTTCTCCTCATAGCAGGCAGCGCAGAACAGGTAAGATGCAAGCTTGCCAAATTGGTCTGAATGACAGAAACCATGTGGTATTTAACTCTCTTAAATGAGTTAATCCCAAAATTTCAAGGACGCGCTCACGACATTTCATTGCCAGTAGAGTTGTGACCATGGTGAACTGGGTGTCGCTTGTGAATTGACTTGCCATATCACAGCAGTAGGAGCAAAAATAGTATCCCTGCGGCAAGTCCCAAAATGAGAGGCAATCCGCCAAACACTGAGTGCACGAAGTTTGGCAATATTCCTAGGACTGCTTCAAAAGGTGCTAACAGTCCAGAAAATACTGACTTAAATGCATGTACAATACCACTCGTATCAGACATGTTCAAGATACGACTTAACATTTCCGAGAAATTCTGTCAATTGTAGGGATTTCATCAGGATTCGTTGAAATCATGGAACCACTTGATCACTTGATACATTTGTGTAGTCTGATGCTATTTTGTTGTAGACAGGTGTTTCTTGACGAATTGGTATTTGGGTCTCAAGAGGTACAAGTTCCATAGCTTTGTTGCATAGTCCTTCATTTCGCACTGCAGATTCTATAAAGGTGATGAGTCTCTCAGTTTGAACCTCTTGGATAGTAGCCAGATTAGGGCGTCTGCTACATTGGCGGAGTTCACTTGGCCTACTGCTTATGATTGGCCACATGGTGTGGTTTGGCCAGGTCGATGGACATGAACCTGTTCTCCTTTTTACCAGCAAGGGACTGCAGTAATATTGTTCTTGATCCGTGGATTGCTAGGACAGATACTGGTTGTCTGTAAGCAGGCCCAAATTCCTTCTTGTCCGCGATCTTCTCTCTGACTAGATCCCCAAGCTTAGGAATCCTGACAGGCCTTGCTAAGACGGTCAGTTTCTCTTCAGTGGTGGTTGGCTTCAGGAACATGTTACTTTTTTCGTTCTTATTTTATTTAAGTCCTGAAAAACAGCCAAACGGTCTTTGATATCAAAGGGTGTTTGGTCTACCAGTGAAGTCTGGCAATCGAAGTCCGATAACTAACATTCTGGTCCCAAAAAAGACTTCTAATGGAGTAATTCCCCCAAGAGAATTCTTGGCAGATTGTTAAGTCTACGTTGGACACTTATTAGATGTTTGACCCATCCGTCACCCGGGCCTAATACCCTAGCTGTTATAGATTGCTTTATGTCCCCTTTTTTGCTCTCCACTACTAAATTTCCCTCAGGATGGATTGGACTAGAGTACCGCAATGCAACGCCCAATTTGGCTATGGCTTCCTTGTAAGCTTGAGAGCTAAATGCAGGACCCAGGTCAGAATGTAGCATGCCAACTGCGTATGTGCCGATAAAGACTCGCAAATCTTTTATAACAGTTCGAGCGACAGCCGAGCGCTGAGGCCACATCCAAATGAATCTTGTCTTAATATTTGTAGGATTGCATTTGTCCATAGGGACCTCTGCATGTAGATAGTCTGATGCTGTCTAACAATGGTGTCTGTACTGGACAGGCTAAGCTATAGTCAAGTATCTGGCGGCGTTCTGTGCTGCAATCTCTGTTGCAGTTATTGCAGTTAATTACAAATGTGTGAATGTGTGCTTTCATTCCTGGCCACCAGTACATCCTTTTTAATTCTAGTATCGTCTTAGAGATCCCCTGATGTATCAGATCCTCTCCCAAATGTGCTTTGTGTATCAAAGATACTCTACGTTTCCTGTTTGGAATTACGTTATCCCACACTCCAGGGATTGGAGCAAAAGGAATGGAGTTTGCTTCTATTATATATGAGTGTTTGAGTGGAAACTTATTAGGTAACGCTGCACCTCTGCCTTTGCTCTTGGCATTGACAGCTAGCATTATTTCACTGTCTATTTTGATTTTTGAATTAGTGATTGCAGCTACGGAAGCCATTTGCACAGCTGCCTTTGCGGCTTCATCAGCCAATGAATTGCCTGAAACGTGAAAGTATCATGTTGATGACTCAGCGTATGTATCACATGAGTGTTTTGTAGTCCCTGTCGTAACTTTGTAACCGTTTTGAATCCAGTTTTGCAAGTATTCATTGTAAGATTGAACATAATAATACGAATCGCACACTATGAGTGCGGGGAATTCGCAATATGTATTTTCAGATGCCATATTGAAGGCTTGTAGTTCAGCTCACTGAGCTGTACAATCTCCTAGCGATTGAGTTTTAGTGACCATTGGCCGGAATTTGCCATCGTGCCAACGACCTTTAACTATCATGCACGCCACAGTATAAGCTTGTTTACCCCCTTGGCAGGTTGAGCTGATCCGTCAGTATAAATTATACATTCATACTGATCTAGAGGCAGAATTTCAGTAGGCAGAGGACATTCTAGTTCGTATTGTAGAAATGCTTGTGTTTTCAAATAAGGGTTAAAAACGTATTCAACTTCTGTTGCAGCAAGAGAATTAACCCATTGTATCCATCTTGGATGTAAAGCTTTAGCATTTGGGCTGCTCGCTTTGTCACTGCCCCTAAGGTAGGTACAGGTGTAATGACCATAATGCGTTTACCCTGTGCGAGGGCTCTCTTTTGCTACTTCAGTCTGAACCGCTGTCAGAATTTTTTCTATTGAAGTGAATTTCATTTCTACTTGTGTGTACAAGTGTGATTTGTAAGCTATTGGCACCTTTTCACCTTCGTTAAAAGTTAAATACGTCAATTCGCATTGTCCCATAAAGATTGAACCAACCTCCTCCATCGAGACACCTGTATGAAACAAAGTCACGACAATCCCCTGCTAACCGAAGATCTAATCCGTAGAAATTTACCAAATTTAAAATATAACCAACCATAACCAAATGGGAAATGAGGAAATTTTTAGTTTTAACCCACCACCCGTCCCAACACAAACCCCGTGCCCCACATCCCCCCTCCACCCCACCCATGGGAAACCCTTGCTTTATCTAACCGGAACAAGCCCAGTAGTTGATACCCCCCCCCCCCCCGAGCTCCCGCTAAGCAACTCTACCTCGGCAAAAAAAAAAGCATAATAACAATATTTTCAGGGGGAAGATCATAATCACACCTCCTCATATCTAACATAGACATAACCTACAAGTAGTTAAGCTAGTTAAAAGATATTAAGGGAAAGTTAAACACCATAACCCAAACAATATATTGTTGTGTATTTTTTTGTTTTTAATAATATTTGACCCCTTTTATATGAATATTTGTTGTTTCTTTTTACTTATTTCTACCTTTTTATTGCTGTTTAGTGGCATCCAAATAGACAATAGGCAAGTAACACTAACAGAATGATAGAGTAATGGCATGGTGGCCGTAACAAAATTTACCAAATAGTGCCCTCTTCAGAAGGACCTCCTATTTCCAAGGACACGGTAGTCGAAACAGGATCTACAAGGAATTGCCCTGTTCAGAAGAACTCTTGTTTCCAAGCTCCAGCAATAACTCATCAGCTGCCTGCACTGACCTGATGTTAAACATCCTATTGTTATACATAATCTTAAGGGCAGCTGGGAACATAAGTTGCGCTGTGGCACCCAGTTTCCTAAAAGCATCCAAACGACTCCCAAACTCCCATTGCTTCTCTAAAGTGACCCTTGAAAGGTCAGACCTTATCTGAAACGTTAAGCCTTTATAAGCCATGGATTTCTGTTTCAATGGCCAGATTAAGGATCAGTTCCTTCAATGAGTACGTATGGGAATTCACAAGGATTCTGCGAGGTTTAGACCTTTGAGGATTCTGTCTAAACGGATACCTATGGACCCGTTGGATGTCAACAGCCAGTTCTTCTATGGAGTGATCAAGGCAAA
Source organism: Lissotriton vulgaris (assembly GCF_964263255.1). Taxonomy (NCBI): domain Eukaryota; kingdom Metazoa; phylum Chordata; class Amphibia; order Caudata; family Salamandridae; genus Lissotriton; species Lissotriton vulgaris. The sequence goes on from NC_141685.1 coordinate 490,527,707, forward strand.
GTGACTCCTTCAATAAATGGATAACAAACTGTTTAATGTCGGACCCCTCTGAGCCTTCAGTAACATTGAGAATACGGATGTTACTCTGTCTGGTGTTATTTTCCAGAGACTCCATCCTTTCGGATAAGGCCAGATCTTCCCTTCTAAGCTTGATGATATCTCTTTCACTTGATCCAGAGGGATAGAAAGAGCTGCTACTGTCTCTTCTAGTTTCCCTGTTCTTGACGTTAAACCGTCTATCTTATTGTCCAGGGATTCGCAATAGTTCCTGATCTCTTGCTGATTGGCCGTGGACTCTTCAAAGCCCTTTCTTATATCAAGAGATAAGGAGGAAAACATTGCTTGTAAAGAGGCAGCAGAGAAACCGGAGTCAGAAGACGTTGATACAGTATTAGAGGAGCCTGTAAGATCACATTGCTGAAGCAGATCTTGAACATTCTGCACAGTCTGTACCACTGTCCCAGCACTTCCTTGGTCCCCCGAGGCATCTTTAAGGCCTTCGTTCAATTTAGGAGCCATTAATGTTGGAGGCTCTGCTAGTATCTGAGCCGGATCCAGAGTATTTTTTAAACCATCAATATCAGACCTCGGTAATTCTGGCAATTCTGGCAATAGTGGCTCAACATTGACATCAGTAGAAGAAGAAGTAGACTTAGGGACTGGTTCGAGGTCAAAGGAAACACTTATAGGGGCAGACATAACGCGGTCCTCAGGGAGCTAAAGTACCTGCGTTATAACTTTAAAATAGGAACGTAAAGAAGGAGTGATTTTTGTCCCCAAACTGAGCACTGCCTTGAGATTCCTTGCATTTTTTAAAGTCCTCGACTGCTTCGGCTTTACCTCAGTGGATAGGTACGATGAGGGCTTCTTTTTAACAGCAACAGCCACAGGACTCCCAGCCAAATCAATACCCGGGGAAACAGCCAATGCTTCTTTCTTTTTCCGCCCACGTTTAGACTTAGCTTTACTTAGCTGTTGAGAGAGGTGGGGAGATTCAGCCTGTACCACTGGTAGAACTGATGTAAGTTGAAGACCCAAACTCCCCTCACCTACACCCTCATTGCCCTCTGTATAAGCCTTCTTACTACTCGATTCTATCCCCACTTCTACTGAGCCTTCCGCTGCCACTGCCACAATGTGAAACGGCTGTGTTTTTTCCACTACTGCCTCGTACCTTTTGGTTATTAACGAAGCACTAGGAGGCGTGTGGTCGAGAATCCATGCCGTTCTTCCCCTTCCCCGCTCCAGGGCGGCCGAGGTCCAGAGGCGCAAGCCCAACAGAATCGGGAGAGAAGAGGAAAACGCTGAGATTTCCAGCAGACAGTCTGAAACGCCACAGCGAGCGCCACAACCGCACATACAGCAGGGAAGGTCGGGCATTGGAAAGGGAAGATAGACTTCGCGGTTACATTCGTGAGAAGAAAGCCGGCAGGACCGCGATTCACCGCGTTTCACTCGAAAGTATCTGACAGCGTCTTTTTAGGTATATTTTACTATTCCTTATTTACCACATATTCCGCAGCAATTTCCTACCCGTTTCTTCAAAATATCGGGCTCGAAAAGATGCCGAGGGACAGCAGAGACAGCAGAGCGGCTTCCAGCGAGAGGTCGGGTCCGGAGCACCGCGGCAGCTCAGCAGGCTGCCACCATGTTTCCTCTACCTTCTTTGCTACAGTGCTCGCAAGGAGACTGGCGACGGTGGCTCCCGATCTTTTACACCGTGATCAGAAGGGGTTTGTTAGGGGGTGTCAGCTTTATGAGATGACTCATGGCCTAATAGGAGCCATCGATATGGCCTCAGCTGAGTCCCTACCCTTGCTTGCATTAATGTTGGATGCCACCAAGGCCTTCGACAGGGTAAATTGGTTGTACCTGTCGGAGACCTTGGCTAAGTTCAACGTCGGTGAGGGCTTCTGACGAGCCATTGGCTTTTTGTATCGGAGCCCTGTGGCTTGTGTGTTGGTCAATGGTGTCTTATCTGACCCCTTTAACATCAGAAGGGGGACGCGGCAGCGCTGACCGCTCTCCCCTCTCCTATTCGATTTATACATTGAGCCTTTTGCTCAACGTTTGAGGGATGACCAAAATATCAAACCAGTTTCTCATAGGTGATGAGAGAGGAAGGTGGCCCTGTACGCCGACGATGTGCTTATCTTTTCATCTGAGGCACATACTGCACTTCCTGCAGTTCTCAATGCCACTTTAGAATTTGGGGAGGTGTCCAGCTATGAGGTTAACACCTCGAAAACTGAGATTATTGTCTGGAACCATGAAGATTGTGATATTAGCATTCAGCCTGGATCTAGTTTGCACTATCTGGGACTTAATATTGTGAAGGATATTAACCAAATTGCTGCAATTAATTTTTTAGCTGTCACAAAGGTTTGTCGCAAGCTTATGCAATCATGGGCTCGACTCCCTTTATCTCTCTTAGGGAGGGTTAATCTGATCAAAATGACCATCCTACCCAAAATTTCTTTTTTATTTAAAACCATTCCCCTACTTTTTGATCCCTCCTTGTTAATAAAATTTCAGGGTGAAATCACTTCCTTTATATGGGATAAGCATCTTCCTAGAATAGCTTGGAAGAAACTCAGGAGGCGTTAGGAGAAGGGTGGGTTGGCGGCCCCGGACCTGCAGATGTATGCATGGGCATTCCAGCTATCCCATGCTCGTATGCTTTTAAAGATGCCTGCAGATCTTGGAGTTGGGTCCTTATTTTCTGTTTTGCTTAAAGGGGAAGGAGTCAGCCAGTCAGGTTTTTTATTTAAATTCAGTAACCCCACATTCTTCAGGAAGATCATGTTGAAGGTATTGCAGGGTTTCGCAAAAACGTGGGCCAAGTTAACGATGGCTATAAAAGTGGGTTACTTTAGCAGTAGATCTCCCCTTTGGGGTCTCCCTGGGGGTACTGTCTGGTTGAGTGATAGCTTAGCTGTCCCACTAAAAGATGCAGGGCTTGAAGTCTGGGGTGACCTATTCATGGATGGGGGTTTGCTTCCTTGGGAATGTTTAAAGAATAGGATAGGTCCCAACTTTTCAAAGTTCAAATATATGCAAATTATTAGTTGGGCCCATTCTTATGCTTCCCTGCCCACAGTGATAATAGGTTCCCTATTGGAGGTCATAGTGAGTTGGTATCTCTACTCCTAGATAAACCCCCTGCAAAGATGTAGATCTCCCTATGGTACAACCTGATCCTGGAAGAAGTTGATGGTGAATTTCTGTTACCGGATCTGCTTTGGGAATCAACCTTTTCAGATCGCAATGTGCAGGAAGTATAGATTACATCGTGCAAAGTCATGTGGGATATTGTTAAGCCAGCCTGTTTGCGCAGGAACCATCTTTTTACGCTCCATAGAGCATATTATTCACCGATTAGACTTTCAAGGTTTTCACAAGGGAGCTCAGTAGCCTGTGCTAAGTGCGGACTAGCTGCTGCATCGGATGCTCACATGTTCTTTGAATGTCCCTGCTTAGCCTCTTTTTGGGATGCTATAAGTAACACACTCTCGGCATCGCCTGATGTACAAATAGTAATTGAGCTCCCACTTTGGGATATTTGATGGGGTTCACGGTCAGGCAAAAAACCTTCTATTTTCTTCCATCTTGCTTGCCAGAAGGGAGATTTGTAGAAAATGGAAAGACCCTCTATCACCTTCCTTCACCGACTGGCAGACATCCGTTCTACAGGTCTCCAAACTCGATCTAGTAAGATCTGGTAATCAGGACAAAAGGGCATTTTGGCATCTGCTGGCGCGGAGCCATTAAGTTGGTCAGGTTTTTTTTTTCTCCCCGGTCCGATGATTACACAGCTGTGGTTTATTCCATCTTTAAAGCCCTTATCCGGCTGGAAGTCTGGAATTGTATGGCTGTACTTCCTACGTATATTTTACTGTTATATATTTATTCTTCCTGGTTTTCATCGGTGTCTGTCCTTTTTGAAACTGCATTACTGAGGAATCTTGGCGGCCCTTCTCAGTTAAATCCCTGCCTACTTTAGAAATTGTAAACAAAACAGGTGATGGACAGAATGTGGATCAATGTCACACATTCACCCCAGTCCAAGAATCTGGGCCCAAATCCATCATTTTTTTGCACTCCACACCACCCTGGGTTAGACAATGGCGATATGCAAATCAGCTCTGACCCTGTGCCCCATGGGAACAGTCCAGTCCGAACTACAAAAGCCATGTCCTTCCCAGAACGGAATCAAGCATCCGAGGACCGGACCGGTTTCGAGGTAACACCTCTCATCAGCCCGGCTAGCTTGACTCCAGTGGTGTGGAGTGCCTTGGACCCACGTCTGAGCATCCCCAGCGCACTTATGGCGGCAATTGCAAACAAAACAGGTGATGGACAGAATGTGGATCAATGTCACACATTCACCCCAGTCCAAGGATCTGGGCCCAAATCCATCGTTTTTTTTGCACTCCACACCACCCTGGGTTAGACAATGGCGATATGCAAATCAGCTCTGACCCTGTGCCCCATGGGAACAGTCCAGTCCGAACTACAAAAGCCATGTCCTTCCCAGAACGGAATCAAGCATCCGAGGACCGGACCGGTTTCGAGGTAACACCTCTCATCAGCCCGGCTAGCTTGACTCCAGTGGTGTGGAGTGCCTGGGACCCACGTCTGAGCATCCCCAGCGCACTTATGGCGGCAATTGCAAACAAAACAGGTGATGGACAGAATGTGGATCAATGTCACACATTCACCCCAGTCCAAGGATCTGGGCCCAAATCCATCGTTTTTTTTGCACTCCACACCACCCTGGGTTAGACAATGGCGATATGCAAATCAGCTCTGACCCTGTGCCCCATGGGAACAGTCCAGTCCGAACTACAAAAGCCATGTCCTTCCCAGAACGGAATCAAGCATCCGAGGACCGGACCGGTTTCGAGGTAACACCTCTCATCAGCCCGGCTAGCTTGACTCCAGTGGTGTGGAGTGCCTGGGACCCACGTCTGAGCATCCCCAGTGCACTTATGGCGGCAATTGCAAACAAAACAGGTGATGGACAGAATGTGGATCAATGTCACACATTCACCCCAGTCCAAGCATCTGGGCCCAAATCCATCGTTTTTTTGCACTCCACACCACCCTGGGTTAGACAATGGCGATATGCAAATCAGCTCTGACCCTGTACCCCATGGGAACAGTCCAGTCAGAACTACAAAAGCCATGTCCTTCCCAGAACGGAATCAAGCATCCGAGGACCGGACCGGTTTCCAGGTAACACCTCTCATCAGCCCGGCTAGCTTGACTCCAGTGGTGTGGAGTGCCTGGGACCCACGTCTGAGCATCCCCAGCGCACTTATGGCGGCAACTGCAAACAAAACAGGTGATGGACAGAATGTGGATCAATGTCACACATTCACCCCAGTCCAAGGATCTGGGCCCAAATCCATCGTTTTTTTGCACTCCACACCACCCTGGGTTAGACAATGGCGATATGCAAATCAGCTCTGACCCTGTGCCCCATGTGAACAGTCCAGTCCGAACTACAAAAGCCATGTCCTTCCCAGAACGGAATCAAGCATCCGAGGACCGGACCGGTTTCGAGGTAACACCTCTCATCAGCCCGGCTAGCTTGACTCCTTTGGTGTGGAGTGCCTGGGACCTACGTCTGAGCATCCCCAGCGCACTTATGGCGGCAATTGCAAACAAAACAGGTGATGGACAGAATGTGGATCAATGTGGAGTGCAAAAAAACGATGGATTTGGGCCCAGATCTTTGGACTGGGGTGAATGTGTGACATTGATCCACATTCTATCCATCACCTGTTTTGTCAAGTCATTGTCTGTCAGATAGATGTCATCAACATATGATAATGCTTCATCATCATATGCAGCTGCGGCCCATGGAGGGAGTTACGTTGGAGCAGGAAGACGGGGTGGGGAGGGGCAGGGTGGGGGGTGCTAAAAACCAGAATATGGATAATTGGAGGTAAGTAAACAATTGAATAAATAAAAGGAATTTTGTAGCGCGCCCTCCAATTATCCATATTCCGGTTTTTTAGCACCCCCCACCCTGGCCCTCCACCACCCGCCTTCCTGCCCCACCGTCACTCCCTCCACGGGCCGTGGCTGATCATAGGTTTATTGTAACTCTTTTACCCTTGCTGAAAATAACCCCGGACTATTCTTTGATCCCTGAGGGAGATGACAGAAGTGACGCTGTGTCCCCATAATTGAGAAAGCGGTCAAATACCTACTTTCTGGTGCAATGTTTTGACAGAAAAAACGTTCGAAATATCTATTGTGCTTTTATACTTTTTACGCACAATGTTATTCATTAATGGTACACTGTGTGCATTTTGTACTGCAAAAGTTTTGCAACAAGAGTTTAAATGTCTGTAATCCAAAACTAGACGAAAGGTATTGTCCGGTTTGGAGACAGGAAACAAAGGATTGTTCATTGACGAGGTGCATGTTTCAATCGGATGTACGGCTTTACGACGCGTACTTTTACAACGCGTGCCGTTACAACGCGGTTTTCAAAGCAAGTCGTTACCACGACTTGCGTTGGAGGGGGTGCGGACTTAGGAATTTTTTAATTTCCTATTCCAACACCAGCCTACGTACAGTAGGGAAGGTGTTGGATAGTAAATAAAAAATATTCCTTGTCCTGCAGCGCCCTCCAGCGCAAATCGTGGTAACGACTTGTGTTGAAAAGGCCGCGTTGTAACGGCACGGCGGTGTAACAGCCGCGTCATAAAGGCTGTTCCCCGTTTCAATCACTCCTTGGTATTCAAGTTGATCTAATATCTCCCTGACCTGTTTTTTCGCTTCTTGCTTAACTGGGCACTGCCTTTGTGCAGTTGGTTGATTTTTTTGTTGGATATTATGGTGAGGTGAGTCCTAATCCCATCCTACATGATTTTTTTTATAATGCAGAAGTTTGGGCAACTGCCCATTTCCTGGCATAAGTATATTTTAAATGAATTGGAATGTGGTTGAGAAGGCTGGCATAATGATGTCTTCGCCATGTGGACACTCCCTGACAAATTGTGGTGGCCAGTCTTTTTCAGCTAGAAGAATGTCATAACCCTTAGAAAGTCGCTCCCAAAAGAGTGCTCTTAATTTTCTTGAAATGTCCCCCTCCATCCGGAGTGTTATTTCATATAACTTATGTGGACAACTAACCCTGGTATCTGCAGTTTCGACTTGAATGAATTAATTCAAGTCCACTATCTCCAGATGATCCTTCAAGTTCTTGCGAGCTATGGTGACTTCTGCTGCGCTGTCCAACATTGTCTGAGCCCATTCACCATTCTTGAATTGTGTCCTCAAGATCCTCGGCATGCCTGATTTTTAGAGCTGCTACTTTCTTTTGGTGAATTGAGGTTTCTTGTTTTTCTGAACGTGCTGATAGTCTTTGGACTTCATGCGTTCTTCCTTGTGTTCTGACCGTCCTCTTCTTTCGGATTTCTGTGACAAAGTCTGAAAGGTACGAGAGGAACGTGTATCAGTATCTTGATATCTATCATGTTTTTTCAAAATGTTCCTATTCCTGAGGTTATAACTCCTTTCAGATGGCTCCTTTTGAGGAGACCTACCTCTGGATTGAGAACGCTTCTCTTTAGAAGTTTGTTTAGTATTTTCCCACTTGTTTTTAATAGGAGTGGGAGTGTTTTAGTAAAGACCTTTAACTATATGATTCTATTAAATTTTGTATATTACCAAGTAATTGTTCATCCAACATTGCTTCAATGTCAGGATCCGGTCTGTAGCTGACTAAATCCAGCCATGTTGCTCCTGGTCAACCTAATGGCCCGAGCCTGGTAATGTGATTTATATGTTTTAGGGTGCCTTTAAACCAGAGAGCATGCTCCTGGTAAGTTAGTGAATTTCAATATCCTTGAAAGGAATGTATTCCGTTGGTAATTCATCTTCTTTGTAGAAGTGAAACATATGTGTTACTGGATTTGCTTCAGGGAAGACTATCCATGAATATTATACATCTGGCTGGTGATATTCATGTGCCTCTATCACAAAAACTACCCTACCACCTCTCCGTGTTAGGCCATTTTTTATAAGTTTTATAGTGAGGGTTTTCCTTAAATTTGTAGGAATGCTTATAGCATCATCGTCGGTTTCATTAAAACCTGTTATGTTAAAAGCTGCATCGGCTGGATCAGCCGCAGCTCCACTGGCCCTGGAAAGTACTTTGTCAGCCATTTTGTTGACTGAAATTTTGCAAAGCAAGTTTCATGGAAACAAAGATAAGGTGCACAATATTTTGGAAAACTGTATCCTTCAACGTTGAACAAACTAAAAAGCTAATACATAAGCTTTTTGTCGTACTCAGCTATGGCGGATAATATCCTTTTACCCACTCCAGACGTCTATTGGAGTATTACGGAAAAAGGGGTCTCTGAGAAACGCACGACTGAGTTACTTTAGTATCTAGCATTAAATTAGTGATTTACCAAACGTTGGGCGCCATGTAGTGTAGTTCCTATATTCCCAATAGGATCTGTGCATTGGAATAATATATCCTATAGATATGACGTAGGAATTAGGTCAGAAGGTCTCTATCGAATATACTAAACTTAATTGTGAGTGCCAGCTAGTTCAGAGGTCACTAGAACCTTCTCAAATTCACAAGAAGGGATTCGTTTCTGACAACCGCATAAACATGACAACTTTGTTTCCCTAGGACTGGAATAACTATCTTCAGAGTCGTGGAAACAATAGATAAGTATTTCACTTAGTCAATTGTGCATGCTTTGTTTCTACAGAGTTTGCAGAGAAATAGTGAGACAGGCGTTTTCAATAATAGGTTTATTGAACAGTCTTCTTTCTTATGCAAGAGAGGTGAACTGCTTCAATTGTTAGACAGAATGCAAAGTATAATGCGTACAGCGAGAATACTATTATAAAATAATACTGTAATAGCATTGTATGCTCTCTAAGCCTTATGAAAATACCTACATAAATAACACAGGCTAAAATACTCAACTGGTGCTTCTAAAATATGCCTACCCCAATGTACCTAACCTAGGTCTAGTACGAGGGAAGAAGTAAGTATGGTCTATAGCATAGGTTTAGTTTGTGCCAAGAATCTACCAAAGGTTTCTTTAGGTTCCTATCAGCTCCATACCTTAGATTGAAGGAGGTCTGGGATCTCTGTCTCAGGACTCGATTTCCCAACACCCGCAATGGGAGTCAGAAACACTGGAGCTGGATTTCTCAGCAGAGGAGGGCAGCTTCCTGATCCATTCGTCAGCTGGAGAGTCGGCTTTCTTTGGCACTTGCTGTAGCGAGTGGCGTTAGGCAAGTAGGTCGTCGAACTTCTCCGAACCACAGTGCTTTGCTATAGCGAGTGAAAGTATATTTATACCTTGAAGGTGTTTTAGGAATGCCATGTTTGATGTAAAGTCGGGCATATGAACATCATGAATGAACCCCTGAGGAATAGTTGTTCATTGTAAAACTAACTAAGTTCTGAGAGAAATCAATATTCAAGTAAGGGAAGTTCCTAACAGCTTAAGCTGGCTTTCCAAGAAGTCGTTGTGACGTTTAGTGAACGGATGGAAGTAGCCATGCATGTATTTGGGTTGCATGGGCTATGCCTAAATAGGGGCTTGATTTCTATGCCTATATAAGGGCAACGTGAATTGTACCTATATAAGGGCATGAATCGGGAAAATCCATTTGGAATCTAAAACGCCATATAACAAGATGAATGAGAAATTGTAACTCTGAGGTAGTACAAAACACCTGTGACTTACCAGGGTTGGAGTAAAGGAGGCACAAAAAGGAGAAATATCTTCATTTCGTCCTGTGTATCCTCATTCTATGTGCTATGCATTGTGCAGCACACTAGAAAGTTGAAAAACCATCTTTTTATTGTTTTTGTGCATGAAGGCTTCCCATTCTGCACACAAATAAGCATCCCCCGCAATGCTGGCAACCTTGCTTCATGATGCAACGGTGCATGTGCTGCTTCAGGGCTGTGCCATGGTAGAGGAAACACATTTTAAACTCTACTTGGATATGTTGCTATCATCATTTGAAATTCACATCTGATGATGTGTTACATGACTTTTGCTCTGTTGACCTACATCATAGTTACAAAGTGATGACAAAAAGTAAAAAAGCTGATTCTTGAGAACAGATGTCAAACACGAGCATTAACCTACATTGTGTGACATTTCAGAGCATGCAACAACTACTCCTGAGCAGCAACCTGTCATGGAAGAGGATCATATGGATGGTGACAGAATGCCAAGCTTTGACCAAAAACTCCTCCAAGATCTGTTCCAATCTATTTGAACACCCTCCCCCATCACAAGAAGGTCAAGCAGCATTGCAGGTTCTCCACATGACCTGTCTGGAACTCATCATATACCACCTCCCACAACATCTGAACCTCCAAACTTACAGGATGTATTTGAACAACGGGTTGTTGAAGTGCAGAGTCAGTTGGTCAGCAGGTGTGGAAAGGGATGGAAAGCATGGCAGCCACCCTAGAGGGAGTCCTCTGTTGTCTAAGCTCACATTGTAGCAGTACAGACCATGGAAGCGGCACTGAGTCTCCACCCCTTGACTTTTTTGGGGCCCTGGATGACACATCCGTTGTCATGCGGCAGAGGCATGAGCAAATGCTAAGCACAAGTGGCACCATTGAGGTTGCCAATGGGCTGGGGGACATTCATAACATTCTTGAAGCCATGGAGGGGAAACAGGATACATACCTCACCACCTTGGCTGCCTACCAACGTGACGTAGCTGCACTGCTGGCAAACCAGCAAGTTCTGCTCAGTGCATTGCTGCCTTACCTGTTGGCCCAGGGAAATGCCGCTGGAAACCTGCCTTCCACATCTTCTGCCCCTGATGTGTATATTCCTCCATCATCTATGGGACCATTGAAAACACCATCAGCTGAGCTAACTTATACATCAGAGGAAGAAGATGTTGATGTTACTCCGGTTGTTAGGAAAAGGTCCCGTTAGCATTAACCATTGCCACTTGACCCAAAATCGACAATTTTCTGTGCTTATTGGATTGCTCGTATACCCCAAAAATGTCAGAGCTCTTATTCTCAATATCACTGGCTTATCTCTCACACATCTGTGGACTGTCTCTGATGCAAACATATGATGGCAATTGCTCATTCATCCACGCCTAAATGTTACTCTGACCTATATGTCCCATGACATCTATTTAGTCGATATCCTCATCCTTATTGTAACCGTCTCTTGGTTTTTGGCATGCCATCATACCTTGCCCCTTGGTTTCTTGTCTCAATAAAATTACTTGTAATGTTCAGCATGCATAGTGCTACTATCCCCATTAATTGAGTGACTAGTACAGTGTGGAAGGCAGAAATTGCAATGGCAAAGATAGCACATCATGTCCCATGTTGGTTCAACAACCAGTTCCAAAATCGGTAAGTGTGTGTAAATGGTACAAGCAAATCTGATTGCAATCTTGAACTTCTGGTAGCATTCCTAGGTGAATGTTTGATATGCTACTATCATTGACATCCCAGTGGTATGGATATATGTGAATGTTGTCCAGGTGGTTGACATCAAAGGCACATCATAATGTGAACAATATTGCTGTCATAACAATTTGCGCAATTGTAAATTGTGTACGTGCTGCCCACCAGTGTTCCTGCAATCACATGCTACATTACTCAACAGGTGCCTCATGTATGAGGCCCTACCTGTACATTTGTGGCCCTGGAATGACACTTTGTCACATATCAAAGGAGACGCTGCAGTGGCAAAATGGGCTTAGAACTAGCCACTGATACATAAATTTACTGACATGGCATTACTCATCATGCAGCAAAAATATGAAAATATGAATGAGTGACTACCAATAGACATCCTACATTTTCTTGTGCTAAGTTACACATTTCCTGGAGAGATGTGACAATTGGACACAGCACGATGTTTAAGGCACTTTGTAAATTTTGAAATATGTAAGGCGGCATAGATCATTCTGAACTGGGGTGGCAAAGTGAGCTAAAGAATGATGAGGGATTTAACCCAGATATGTGACTGGTGGGGGGGGGATATCTGAAAAGTTTCAGTGCTCCATCCACATCTCTTTGGGTTTGCTGTGTTTGCTCTAAGTTGGCAAGGTATGCCCAGACGTGGGTCCCTTGCTCAATTTGCCACTGGATTCAAGCTAGCCTGACTGATGATGTCTGTGAGCCCGAAATCGGTCCCAGGATGCTTGTTTCCGGACCAGGGCAGTCATGGCTTAGCAGTTCGGGCTGGACAGTTCCTATGAGGCACAGGGTCAAGACTGATTTGCATATAGCTGTGTCTGAACTGGGGTGGCGAAGTGGGCTAAAGAATGATGATGGATTTAACCCAGATCTGTGACTGGCGGAGAGTGTCTGAAATGTTTCAGCACTCCGTCCATCATCTCCTTGTGTTTGCTTTTAACGCCTCTCTTTGCCAATTCAGAAACTCTGTTTCTTTTAATCTAAGTGTTGTGTTTGTCTTTTTTAGGTTGTCAATAAAGCGCCGGGACACTCTTTTGAGTAGCCGAGCGCTATAAAAGACACAAAATAACATAACATAACATAACAAGGCTGCACCATATGTACAAAGATATGGTGCAGCCTTGCATTTTCCCCTGCACTGGTGCTAAGTTTAGCAACTTTGTACCAATGGAGGCACCCTTGCACCATACTGCAAGTGTATCTGATTGCAGGGGAGAATTGTTTATGTGTAGGAAGGTATCCCTTCCTGCACATAAACGATCCTGAAATGCCATTTTGTCACTTCTATGTGTGCAGCACACATAGAAGCTACAAAATGTCATTTGTTTTAAGGATTGCTTACGTGCAGGATGGAAAACCTTCCTACATATAAACAATCCAAGACAGTTTGCTTTTTCCATGTGTGCTGTACAAGTCAGCACACATTTACAAAGCAACAAACAATGGCATAGCCAATAGGTCTCACCTTTGGGACCTTATAAGTGTTTTGCCAGACCTATTCGCAAACAGCTGAAGCTTACTCTAGCCACATCTAAAAACTGGGACTCTCAATGACTATTAAGATGTTTTCAGAGGGAGTGGGGAGTTTAAGCGGGATTTAATACGTCAAAAAGAAATATCCAAAAGTAGCCATAGTCTGACACACAAAAGGAAAAGCCCTGTCTCAAAACGTCTTCAACTGAGCGATAGAAACTGCAGCCCCTACCTTCACACTTCCCATCTACCAAACCAGCAGTGCAGGGGAAGAAAAATTATTGTTTTTTGGGGTAGTGGTGTAAACAGTAGTGGTCAAAGCCATGTAGTTTCTTGGCGATAATAAGAAGGAATCTGCATACTAAAGTGCTGTTCTGTGGAGATGCAGAGGTACACATTTCAGTACTGTCTCCCTCTCTTTCCCTCTGTCTCCCTCTCCCTCCATCTGTCTCCCTCCCTCTGTCACACTCCCTCTGTCAGTCGCCCTCCTCTGTCTCCCTCCCCCTGTCGCTCCCTTTGTCTGTCTCCCTCTGTCTGTCTCCCTCCCAATGTTTCCCTCCCTCTGTCTCCCTCTGTCAGTCGCCCTCCCTCTGTCTCCCTCCCTCTGTCTCCCTACCTTTGTCTGTCTCCCTCCCTTTGTCTCCCTCTGTCTGTCTCCCTCTGTCTGTCGCCCTCTGTCTCTTGCCCTCTGTCTCCCTCCCTCTGTCTCTTGCCCTCTGTCTCCCTCCCTATGTCTGTCTCTGTCTGTGTACCTCCCTCTGTCTGTCTCCCTCCCTCTGTCTGTCTCCCTCTGTCTGTCGCCCTTTGTCTCCCTCTGTCTGTGGCCCTTTGCCTCCCTCTGTCTGTCACCCTCTGTCTCCCTCTCTCTGTCTCCCTCTCTCTGTTTTTCTCTCTCTCTGTCTACCTCTCTGTGTCTGTCTGCCTCCCTTCCTCTATCTCTCCCTCCCTCTCTCTCTCTCTCTGTCTCCCTCACTCCCTCGCGCTCTATCTGTCTACCTCCTTCCCTCTCTCTATCTCCCTCCCTCTCTCTATCTCTCTCCCTCTCCCTCCCTCTCTCTCTGTCCCCCTCTGTCTCACTCACTCTGTCTCCCTCCCTCTCTCTCTGTCGCCCTCCCTCCCTCTCTCTCTGTCTTCCTCCCTCTCTTTCCCTCCATCTCATTTCCTCTGTCTGTGTCTGTCTGTCTCCCTCTGTCTGTCTCCCTTCCTCTATCTCCCTCCCTCTGTCTCCCTCCCTCTGTCTCCCTCTGTTTATCACCCTCCTCCGTCTGTCCGGCTCCCTCTGTCTGGCTCCCTCCCTCTGTCTGTCCTACTCTTTGTACCGGTGATCTGCCTTCCCCAAAGCAGCCATCAAAAGGCTGATCCAATCTATCACAGGCTGTTCGAACTCTCAGAATGTGGTCATCACAATGTCTGGCATCTCCCAGGTCTTTGTGGGAGATGTCGTGGAGGAAGTCCTGGACGTTTGTGAGAAGTGGGGAGAGACACCACCGCTGCAGCCCAAGCACATGCGATAAGCCGTCCGCAGGTTGAAGGCTCAGGGACAGATCACAAACTACAAATATAAGAAAATGCTCTTCAATTAAAAAGTGGAATGGCGAACATCTTCAGAGGATACCATGCCTGTAATAAAGAAAACAACCTGCAAAGACATATAGAGACTGCCTGCTCTGGTGTCACCTGAGGGCCGTCCTCTTAGTGTGGAAGAGGTGTACTGATCTAATGGCAAAATAGGGTGTTGAGCACAAATTGGAAGGGTTTGCATTGTCACACACAGAAATGACAGGAAGTCTAAGAGGATGCGTTCAGCCGTATACATTATACCCGACAATGATGCACTACTCACTCCTTTACCTCCTGTCATTTTGTTTCTGTCATCCTCATCCTTTGGCACCATTAACAGTTCGACTAAACCTGCTACCTTGGCACAATGTGAGGGGAATGAATCAGAATTGAACATTTTTGCACTGACATATTAAACTATTGTTCAAAAAACTTATTATTTTGATGACTTTAACATAAATATAAAGATCCTGTTAAAAAAAAAAAATTCTCGAAAAGCAATAGCTCTTTGCTGCACACATCGAACCACCTGTCTAAGAGTAGGTTGTGAAGGACAGCCCTGCCGTCAGCCAGGGGCAAGCAAGCTTATGTATATGTGCACCATAAACCTGCATGCCAGGCCAAAGCCCTGCAGGAAATATATGTGCCACATACAGGTACTCGCAAAAACAACAGGTGATGGACCGAATGTGGATCAATGCCACACACTCAACCCAGTCCAAAGATCTGGGCCCAAATCCATCGTTTTTTTGCACTCCACACCACCCCGGGTTAGACAATGGCGATATGCAAATCAGCTCTGACCCTGTGCCCCATGGGAACAGTCCAGTCCGAACTACAAAAGCCATGTCCTTCCCAGAACGGAATCAAGCATCCGAGGACCGGACCGGTTTTGAGGTAACACCTCTCATCAGCCCGGCTAGCTTGACTCCAGTGGTGTGGAGTGCCTGGGACCCACGTCTGAGCGGAATTTGCAAAAACAACAGGTGATGGACCGAATGTGGATCAATGTCACACACTCAACCCAGTCCAAAGATCTGGGCCCAAATCCATTGTTTTTTTGCACTCCACACCACCCCGGGTTAGACAATGGCGATATGCAAATCAGCTCTGACCCTGTGCCCCATGGGAACAGTCCAGTCCGAACTACAAAAGCCATGTCCTTCCCAGAACGGAATCAAGCATCCGAGGACCGGACCGGTTTCGAGGTAACACCTCTCATCAGCCCGGCTAGCTTGACTCCAGTGGTGTGGAGTGCCTGGGACCCACGTCTGGGCATCCCCAGCGCACTTAGGGCGGAATTTGCAAAAACAACAGGTGATGGACCGAATGTGGATCAATGTCACACACTCAACCCAGTCCAAAGATCTGGGCCCAAATCCATCGTTTTTTTGCACTCCACACCACCCCGGGTTAGACAATGGCGATATGCAAATCAGCTCTGACCCTGTGCCCCATGGGAACAGTCCAGTCCGAACTACAAAAGCCATGTCCTTCCCAGAACGGAATCAAGCATCCGAGGACCGGACCGGTTTCGAGGTAACACCTCTCATCAGCCCGGCTAGCTTGACTCCAGTGGTGTGGAGTGCCTGGGACCCACGTCTGGGCATCCCCAGCGCACTTAGGGCGGAATTTGCAAAAACAACAGGTGATGGACCGAATGTGGATCAATGTCACACACTCAACCCAGTCCAAAGATCTGGGCCCAAATCCATCGTTTTTTTGCACTCCACACCACCCCGGGTTAGACAATGGCGATATGCAAATCAGCTCTGACCCTGTGCCCCATGGGAACAGTCCAGTCCGAACTACAAAAGCCATGTCCTTCCCAGAATAGAATCAAGCATCCGAGGACCGGACCGGTTTCGAGGTAACACCTCTCATCAGCCCGGCTAGCTTGACTCCAGTGGTGTGGAGTGCCTGGGACCCACGTCTGGGCATCCCCAGCGCACTTAGGGCGGAATTTGCAAAAACAACAGGTGATGGACCGAATGTGGATCAATGTCACAAACTCAACCCAGTCCAAAGATCTGGGCCCAAATCCATCGTTTTTTTGCACTCCACACCACCCCGGGTTAGACAATGGCGATATGCAAATCAGCTCTGACCCTGTGCCCCATGGGAACAGTCCAGTCCGAACTACAAAAGCCATGTCCTTCCCAGAACGGAATCAAGCATCCGAGGACCGGACCGGTTTCGAGGTAACACCTCTCATCAGCCCGGCTAGCTTGACTCCAGTGGTGTGGAGTGCCTGGGACCCACGTCTGGGCATCCCCAGCGCACTTAGGGCGGAATTTGCAAAAACAACAGGTGATGGACCGAATGTGGATCAATGTCACACACTCAACCCAGTCCAAAGATCTGGGCCCAAATCCATCATTTTTTTGCACTCCACACCACCCCGGGTTAGACAATGGCGATATGCAAATCAGCTCTGACCCTGTGCCCCATGGGAACAGTCCAGTCCGAACTACAAAAGCCATGTCCTTCCCAGATCGGAATCAAGCATCCGAGGACCGGACCGGTTTCGAGGTAACACCTCTCATCAGCCCGGCTAGCTTGACTCCAGTGGTGTGGAGTGCCTGGGACCCACGTCTGGGCATCCCCAGCGCACTTAGGGGGGAATTTGCAAAAACAACAGGTGATGGACCGAATGTGGATCAATGTCACACACTCAACCCAGTCCAAAGATCTGGGCCCAAATCCATCATTTTTTTGCACTACACACCACCCCGGGTTAGACAATGGCGATATGCAAATCAGCTCTGACCCTGGGCTCCATGGGAACAGTCCAGTCGGAACTACAAAAGCCATGTCCTTCCCAGAACGGAATCAAGCATCCGAGGACCGGACCGGTTTCGAGGTAACACCTCTCATCAGCCCGGCTAGCTTGACTCCAGTGGTGTGGAGTGCCTGGGACCCACGTCTGGGCATCCCCAGCGCACTTAGGGCGGAATTTGCAAAAACAACAGGTGATGGACCGAATGTGGATCAATGTCACACACTCAACCCAGTCCAAAGATCTGGGCCCAAATCCATCGTTTTTTTGCACTCCACACCACCCCGGGTTAGACAATGGCGATATGCAAATCAGCTCTGACCCTGTACCCCATGGGAACAGTCCAGTCCGAACTACAAAAGCCATGTCCTTCCCAGAACGGAATCAAGCATCCGAGGACCGGACCGGTTTCGAGGTAACACCTCTCATCAGCCCGGCTAGCTTGACTCCAGTGGTGTGGAGTGCCTGGGACCCACGTCTGGGCATCCCCAGCGCACTTAGGGCGGAATTTGCAAAAACAACAGGTGATGGACCGAATGTGGATCAATGTCACACACTCAACCCAGTCCAAAGATCTGGGTCCAAATCCATCGTTTTTTTGCACTCCACACCACCCCGGGTTAGACAATGGCGATATGCAAATCAGCTCTGACCCTGTGCCCCATGGGAACAGTCCAGTCCGAACTACAAAAGCCATGTCCTTCCCAGAACAGAATCAAGCATCCGAGGACCGGACCGGTTTCGAGGTAACACCTCTCATCAGCCCGGCTAGCTTGACTCCAGTGGTGTGGAGTGCCTGGGACCCACGTCTGGGCATCCCCAGCGCACTTAGGGCGGAATTTGCAAAAACAACAGGTGATGGACCGAATGTGGATCAATGTCACACACTCAACCCAGTCCAAAGATCTGGGCCCAAATCCATCGTTTTTTTGCACTCCACACCACCCCGGGTTAGACAATAGCGATATGCAAATAAGCTCTGACCCTGTGCCCCATGGGAACAGTCCAGTCCGAACTACAAAAGCCATGTCCTTCCCAGAACGGAATCAAGCATCCGAGGACCGGACCGGTTTCGAGGTAACACCTCTCATCAGCCCGGCTAGCTTGACTCCAGTGGTGTGGAGTGCCTGGGACCCACGTCTGGGCATCCCCAGCGCACTTAGGGCAGAATTTGCAAAAACAACAGGTACTCAACACCCATTGAGTTCAAAAGGCTTCGCCCCGCCCCGCCCCCCACCCTCAAGCCTCTCGTGTGTCAGCCCGGCTGAGACAGCTTACCGGGCGGGCACAGCCACACCCAAATACTTCAAAGGTCTTTAAAAGACCATTTATATGCTAACGAGGCTTTGTTGTATTTCACCTCTTCTTAGCACTCTGCTTTTCCACTCTGTATATCGCTGCCCATAGAGCAGAGTCTCTTGGAGTCCGCACTGCTGTAACAGGCGGTGCTTGCTGACACTCTTTACATTTTTTTTTTTTTAAAACAGCCAGGTACATGTCTGCAAGGTCCGCGGGCCGCCAAGGAAGGATTGCCGGGCCGCTGGCGGCACGCCGGCTGTACTATGAGTACCCGTGATCTAGTGCGTCAAATTTTTGTGAAGCATAGATCATCTCAGATGATCATGTTAAGTTACACTAAGAAGCATTGTTTTGCATGCAGGACACCAGATGCATGTTTACCCTCTGTCATAAATGTGTCTCAACAGGCACATTCATTAGTGTTGTGTCAATGTAGGGTGTAAATCTTTGCATGTGAGTCTGATTTTGCAAATGCATGGATGACATAGATTTTTTTCTATCTCATAGGTGTCCCTGTTGATTGTTTATCCTGGAGCACAATATTTGTCCTTTCATCTTGCACCGTCAATTTCGGGGGTTGAGTGAAAAATGCATAGGTCTGATTCTGACGTATGATGGTCTGAGGTCATTTTTGGGTCTGAGTCATATTTTGAGGTAGGCCAAAACTGACTTTAGGTGCTGATACCACCCTAATCATTCCATCATCTTATTTTACAGTCCACGACTGTCCCTGTGGACCATGTTAAATTCTTGGGACTTGATGTTAGGAAATGATGCTTCATCTTGCAATGTCAATTTTGGGGGTTGAGTGAAAAATACATAGGTCTGATTCCTACATATGATGGTCTAATGTTATTATGGGGTCTGAGCCATATTTTGAGGAAGGTCAAAACTGATGTTAGGTGCTGACACCAGCCTAATCATTCTATGACATCATTTTATAGTCCCCCACTGTCCTTGTGGACCATGTTTCATGCTTGCGACCTAATGTCAGAAAATGACATTTCATCTTGCAACGTCAATTTTGGGGGTTGAGTGAAAATGCATAGGTCTGATTCTGACATATGATGGTCTAACGTCATTTTCGGGTCTGAGCCATATTTTGAGGTAGGCCAATACTGACGTACTATCCTCTAGTACAAAGGTTCTCCTAGCCGAACTAACATCCTACCAAATATTTACTTAACTTTTGAAATTGTACATCCTAACGTTTAAGGGCCAACGGCAAGGTCGTAACCGGTGTCAAGATCCCTAACCCAGACATATCCCCCTCACTTGAGAGGGGCGGCACGGAGGCATACCTCAAGTGCAACTACCAATTTCCCTTGACTTGACGGGGGCCCCAATAAAACTCGACGCCACTTAAAGGTCGTACGAGGACTCGTGTGAGGTATCTAGAAGGTAGCGTAGACCCCCCCCCAAACCCCACACAACTTACCACATCTGCCGTCGCAGACGTACTGGCCCCGGGAAATTCACCCAGGAGGGGGCTGTAACCCCTCCTACCCATGAAGGGGCCTTGACCGCCTTCCATTTCCTTTCGGCGACCCATCCTTAGAAGGGACCGCCTCCCCGTTGAGGGGCCAATGGCCACCTCCCCCGAGCGCCCCCATCCGTAATGGGTGACGCCCACTCCTAGGGATCTTCCAATTAGTGCTCACCGATCATGACCTTACCGCCCGACCAAAATAAATACGACAATGATAACTAAATAACTAAAGACTAAATATAACAGACAGTAGCAACAACAACTTTATTCAAAGCATGCCTACTGATGAACACTAAAGCAGAATCACTTTATTTGCAAAACATAACACCAAACGATCGTTCTTTATTGCATACTCAAAATCTTCACGATAATACCGCAACCTGTAAACGAAAATCAGAATTTATCAATCAAACTTTATTTAAAACCACTCGCTGTCTTCAGGGGCTGGTGGGTGGGTCAAAATTGGCTCTTCGTTCCGTCTCGAGCTCACGTGCAGCGAGGAGGTGCAGCTTCAGAGCACAGGAACAAGAGGATGCTTTCTGGTCTTGTTCCTCCTTTTATCCGTCTTCAGGGCGGGCGTAAACCCGCCCCTGCCTGCCCAAAGGGCGTGGCCAGCCGCGTCAGTGCTAGGCCAACCCACTCTAGGGCGGGAAAAAGGCGCGCCCCGGCTACGCCGCTTCGGGCATACCAGCCGAGACTCGCCTCCCGCCCAAGATGGCTTCCCGGGGGGATCGTGGTACTCTGCCATACGTTCGGGGGGACCGATTGGTCGCCCCTTGCCATATGGCTGAGATACCCGCCACCCCCTCTCAACACAATCCCCAAGGATGGGAAACCGGAAACAGTTCTGAAGTTTTTGGAGACGGGAGGGAGTGACCCTCCCGGGCCGTATTTATTAAAATATGAAACAAAATTAAAACATTAAAATAAACAGTTTCATATTATGTACAATTTCATTACCACATTGCGATGTTTGGCTAACCTTAACATATCCTCTAGTACAAAGGTTCTCCTAGCCGAACTAACATCCTACCAAATATTTACTTAACTTTTGAAATTGTACATCCTAACGTTTAAGGGCCAACGGCAAGGTCGTAACCGGTGTCAAGATCCCTAACCCAGACATATCCCCCTCACTTGAGAGGGGCGGCACGGAGGCATACCTCAAGTGCAACTACCAATTTCCCTTGACTTGACGGGGGCCCCAATAAAACTCGACGCCACTTAAAGGTCGTACGAGGACTCGTGTGAGGTATCTAGAAGGTAGCGTAGACCCCCCCCCAAACCCCACACAACTTACCACATCTGCCGTCGCAGACGTACTGGCCCCGGGAAATTCACCCAGGAGGGGGCTGTAACCCCTCCTACCCATGAAGGGGCCTTGACCGCCTTCCATTTCCTTTCGGCGACCCATCCTTAGAAGGGACCGCCTCCCCGTTGAGGGGCCAATGGCCACCTCCCCCGAGCGCCCCCATCCGTAATGGGTGACGCCCACTCCTAGGGATCTTCCAATTAGTGCTCACCGATCATGACCTTACCGCCACAGGTCCGGATAGTTGACCGGCTATCCGGACCCCCCACCACACTCCTACCTAAAGGTCATGTTTAACGTCTTCAGCCAAGCTATGAAGTCTCCTATGAGTAACTCATTCCCCATCCGAGACAAATGAACACCATCCCCCAAGTACATAATGTCATCATTAATACATCCATGCGAGATAGAATGCAGTGCATTGGAACGGAACAACCTACTTACTTTGTTATTAAGTTTTCTCACAGAATGATTTAAAGCAGAAACCGAAAAAGCCCCCCGCCACACTTTTCGTGGGATCATATGGGACCATGCAATCGTGCACCCTGGAACTCTCCTCGCTAACCAACTTACAGTGGAAAGCATCGCCTCCAGGAGAAGTCGTCTACCAGTGGTGACCAAATCATTGCCCCCAAGATGTACTATGACTACAGACGGCGGTGACCTCGTCCGCCCTAGCAAACCCTCGAAAAATGATTGAAACTGGTCAATACAGAGACCGCCCTTTCCGTAGAAGGACACACTGTACCCGTATTCCCCAGCCACGTGCACCATGTCACCTGCCTTGAATACGTCCGCGGCACGCCTCACGTATGAGTGCCCCACGACCCACACCTCCTTTTTAACAGCCGGTGATGTCTGACCGCTGGCCCGGTGTTGGGTCGACTGCATAGTCCGCCCCGCCTCGTAGGCTTGCGTAACTGAAAATCAAACAAAAACAAGAAGCGTGAGTACATCATTACAGCTTCACAACATGTGCAAGCGCACATACCTTTTATAACAATTGGAGGACCAACGCCCCACACGTTTAACTTGATCCACATTCAGACCCCTGGCTGTAGCCTCTGTAGCAGCCCCTATCCGAAAGGAATGGGTCCCAAATTCGCCCGGGTTCAAGCCCGCAGCTGTAATCGACATCGCAAGCACCCGCTGAAACTGAAACCTTGTCAGTGGGGTTGCGTCCGCGTGTCTCAACAAGGTCCCCCCCCATGATGCCATCCTTCGTGTTAAATAATCCTCTAAACACTTCACTGGGCACATGGACGACCCGGGAATCCTGCGTATAATTATGCATTCACCCATCCCACTCTGGTCGGTTTTGGACCTCACAAACGAGACAGTCATCGTCTCCCCTCTGATCTGAACGTGCTTTGCGCACAGTCCTCCCGTCACATCCTGCTTGTTCCTTGCCACTAATTCGCTCACCCGCATAGCCCCATGAAATGCCAGCGTAAAAGCGGCTCGGAATAACACTGTCTCAAACTGAGACGAACATGTTGTAGGGAGTCTGGATAATAACTGGGCCAACCTATCCAAACCTATCGGGCGCCTCTCATCTACTCTGCGACCCTCAAGGCGTTGCCACCCACGTAGCGCTTTTTGCACAACGAAAGACGCTGTCGGGTCCTGGATCCCATGAGCCCTAGCAACAAAGGAAATGGCAGCCCGATGCCTCTGGGCCGTGGCCACCGTTTTCCCTGCCAGATGTAATGACATCAGAAAGTTCACAACCCCTTCCTCCTGGCCCCAGAGCTCTTCTCTAGCAGTCCCCAAAAAGGCTAAATAGGACCGGAACGCCCCTTCATATGCCTTCCTCGTCCTGGGTGCTAAACTCTCTCCCACGAGGTTACGAAGTTCGGGGCACCGAGAGACCAAAGAGCTTCGGGAAAGGGTGCCGGCACCGGGTCCGCTGTGGGCAGAAAACCCCAGAAGGCCTGCATACGAAAACGAGAAAGGGCATCAGCCGCCTGGTTCATTACCCCAGGGACATGTCTTGCTTTGAATAACACATTCAGTTGCATACACAGTAATACGATTTCCTTGAGCAGTCTCAAAACCCATTTGCATCGTGCTGCCTGACTATTGATACACTCAACCACGGTCATATTGTCAGACCAAAATACCACCGAGTGATCTCTGAACCCTTCGGGCCACGTTCTCAGGGCCACGAAAATGGGGAAAAGTTCCAGGAAAGCAATGTTACTTGTCAGTCCACTGTTATGCCACCATGCCGGCCATTTTTGTGCAGACCATCGAGCACCGAAAATGGCACCAAAACCTATACTCCCTGCCGAATCTGTCCACAGCCCCAGCTCCTCAGAGGACACGGCTGGTTTATTCCAGACGACTCGACCATTGAAATCAGCCAGAAATGCCAACCAAATGCGCATGTCCTGGCGGACCTCGGCCGAGAGCCTCGTGCGATGATGGCCCTCCTTCAATCCGACCATGGCTTGAGCGATCGAACGGGAAAAGGGGCGGGCCATAGGTATAACTCTCAGGGCAAAATTTAACTGGCCCACTAACTGCTGTAACTGATGCAGCTTAACCTTAGCTTCACTCAAACACATTTGCAGGGATGCCCTGAACTTTAACACTTTATCACTTGGTAAACGGAAACAACCTTCTCCGGAGTCTAACTCGATCCCCAGAAACTCGAGGCAAGTCGAAGGACCCACCGTCTTACCCGGTGCCAATGGCACGCCAAACTGATTCATTAAAACACAAAATGCAGCCAAAGCTTGCCCACATTCCGGATCCCCGGCTGCCCCCAGGAACAAAAAATCATCGAGATAATGCATCACATGTTGAAAACCCGTCTTCTTTGTGAAGACCCATTGTAGGAAACTACTGAATTTCTCGAAATAGGCACAAGAAATTGAGCATCCCATCGGCATACATCTATCCATATAATACTGACCCTGAAACATGAAACCCAGTAGACGCTGATCGTCTGGATGTACCGGGAGCAACCGGAACGCTGACTCGATATCAGATTTTGCCATCAGCGCCCCGGGCCCCAGGCGATTTAAAATGGCCACGGCCTCATCGAAAGATGCGTACCGTACCGAACATATTTCCGGGTCTATCGCTTCGTTTACGGAAAGACCACGTGGGGCTGACAAATTATGTATCAGCCGAAACTCACCCGGGTCCTTCTTGGGGACCACTCCTAAAGGCGAACAGACAAAGTTAGCCACCGGGGGTACACTAAACGGACCGGCGACTCGACCTCGAGTAACCTCCTTCCGGATCTTTTCTTGTACCACGGTCGTATGCTGCAAGACCGATATCTGATTTTTGCATTTTTCCACACCCTGAAAGTCCCCCACTGGGATGCGGAAACCATATGAAAACCCGTTCCGCAACACCCCAGCAGAAGCACGATCCGGGTATTCACTGAGCCAGGGAATCATTGCCAAGGTATCAATCGGGGTAGGTAAAGGCGCCCCTCGGACTATGTTAGACCTGTTTGGCACCTCCTCTACCCCCGTTATCACCCGTTTTGGCTCTGCACGTGGACTCAGGATGGGATGATTGCCCACACCCACTACATTCGTGTTTAAATTTGCACGATCCCTGGGGCCTAGTACATTTACTCCTGTTAAAATTCCAACAAACCCCCTTTTTACCTGTATTACCGGTAGGCCTCGAGTGATTGTCGGTACCCGTACCTGATCGAAAAGGCGTCCCCGCATACTGCCGGGAGGATTCGCCCACATTACTCCCTACTAATGGCACCTTCAACATACCAGTCTCCTTCATTTTGGACCAGGACACAGAATCATAACAATCCCAAGTTAAGTTTTTATCGTGTTCTTTTGCTTTTCTGAAAAGATTATCATAGCAAAACCAATGATTACCCTCGTGTGATACCGAGTACCCCATGATCCGTGACTGATAACTCGGCAATTCGGGTAGCAATTCGGGCCTCCGTTCTCCCAAGATCGATGTGAAAATTCCCCATGCCTTACCCCAATTGCCAATGTTTTCATTAACCTTAAAGGCGGCCATCTTTGCGCGCCAAACACTCGGATGCATGAGCTCCTTCTGACCTTTAACATGCTCTATCTCATAATGATCAGTAAGCAACGAGAAGATGTTTACATATTCCCCTGCCCATATCTTTTCTTTAATCGCTAAAGGAACATGCTGACCCAACCTCTCCCTTCGAGAGGGTGCCGACTCTTCCCTCGCAATCGGCAATGGCCGCTTACCTGAACTGGACGCTGTCTCTGCGACTAAAACCGTCCCCTGTGGCTTCTCTACGGCCGCAGCCGGCGTGGATACCTTCGCTGCTTCACGAGTTTCCCGCAGTTGCTTCATTAACACCTGCGCATCGACAGCCGTGGCGCCCTCGCTACTTCTACCCAACCACGCTGCTACTTGTGCTGCCAGCTCGGGCGGCATATCTTCCCCGGACACGGGGGTGACCACCACGGGAATCGGATTCCCTTCCTCCGGCACCGGAGTGGGTGCTTCGAGCGGGACACTGGGACCCGGGGTATCTCCCCCAGCTGCTCCTCTCCTGGGCCTCTTGCCTTTTCCTCCCGGGGCCGTTCCCTCCAAAGGACGTTTCGGGCCCCCTTCCTCATTCTTATCCATCCGCCTCTTTAGGTCGGTCATCTCCTTCATGAGAACACGCAGCATCTGTTCGGTAGTCATTCGCTTTCCCGCCTTCTTCGGCATTCTCCGACAGAGTATCTGTAAAACAAACGAGAAAGATTACAACGCTCAAAATTGGCTCTTCGTTCCGTCTCGAGCTCACGTGCAGCGAGGAGGTGCAGCTTCAGAGCACAGGAACAAGAGGATGCTTTCTGGTCTTGTTCCTCCTTTTATCCGTCTTCAGGGCGGGCGTAAACCCGCCCCTGCCTGCCCAAAGGGCGTGGCCAGCCGCGTCAGTGTCTAGGCCAACCCACTCTAGGGCGGGAAAAAGGCGCGCCCCGGCTACGCCGCTTCGGGCATACCAGCCGAGACTCGCCTCCCGCCCAAGATGGCTTCCCGGGGGGATCGTGGTACTCTGCCATACGTTCGGGGGGACCGATTGGTCGCCCCTTGCCAATTTTGAGGTAGGCCAATACTGACGTCAGGTGCTGATACCACCCTAATCATTCCATGACATCATTTTAAGTCTACCACTGTCCCCGTGGATGTTTTTTTTCGTTTGCAATAGTTTACATTTTGGATACATCCAATTTGAGTACATTCTATTGTTCAAACTGTTGTGTGACAGTTCATTATATGGTAGTGGTCCTTGACAGGATTTTAGATGAAACTGAAGTAATAAATATAGACGAGAATCAGTGCTATATTGCTTCTGTCCAGCCGGACAGTACAATTTAATACATTTGCAGAGAGGAATTTTATGAAAACAAATACAGTGGGACACAGCCCTGCATCCTACACAGAACAGGGAACATCAAAAACAAAACGAAAGGAACAAAACTTTCAGGCAAGGTGAGGAGGTGTGTACACAGTCTGAGCAGTGAAACAAGCACCATATGAGAGACAAACGTTACTCTTCGGTATCAAATGAAGTTGTGTATACGATGTAAAGATAGTGGATGATGTTTTGATCCCTTTCTAAAAATATTGGGATCATCATCAGGACAAATTAAATACAAGCCTGAGAACCATTTGGCCTGTGGGACAATACAGAAATGGACAATTCATTAAAGAGTTGGGAGAAAAACAAAAGAAAAAAGATTATAAGAATAAGATCATATTTGGACCCATGGGGTCAAGTCCTCCCGCCCACTAATAACACCTTCTGTGTGGTCGGATCACTCTCTGATCGACACCACATTCTCGGCGGTTGGCCAGATCAGGGTCCCCCCGCGGGAGGGTGGCACGGCCCGTAAGTGGAAGGCTGTCGATTCCCCCAAACTGCTGGCTCATCTGTCCCAAACTTGTCCCCTGCTAGCCAACGACATTGGTACCGATGAGCTTTACGGGCTTGTGGCAGACTGGCTCACAACAGCCAGTGACATTTTTGCTCCCCTAACTAAGTTTCCCCAATCCCGGCACAGCAATTCCCATAAATGGTTTACCCCCCATCTTAAAACCCTTCACTTGGAACTTCGTCAACTTGAGCGTAAGTGGAGGAGAGACTACTGCCCTCTAAGTAGAGATGCCTATGTGGCCGCCCGCAATAGGTACAAACTTGCCATCCTCGCAGCAAAAAAAGCTTACGCTTCAGGAAAAATCTTATCTGCCCCCTGCCAGTCCAAAGAAATTTTCAAAGTCCTCAATGAATTCACCTCCGACCCTAGGACGCTCCCAACTCAGGCCCCCACACAGGAAGCATGCAATACTCTCAGCACTTTTTTTATTGAAAAAATTGTATTGATTAAGGACACCATTCCAGTCACTTCTCCTGGCGCTGGATCTGTTTCCCCCCCCTACAACACCTCTTCACTCACACAACTCCCTCTTCTAGACTCTACCTCTCTGGCCACTCTCGCCACCCGCATTAAGTCGGGATCCCCAGACGACTGCTGCCCCCCCTCTATACTCCGGGACATCTTCCATTCTCTACCTGACTGCATTCTCCCCCTGCTAAACTCTTCTCTTTCTTCCGGTACGGTGCCTGGCTCCTTCAAGGAGGCCGTGTTGGTGCCCCTTTTGAAGAAGCCAGGGGCTGACCCCGCCGTCCCGGCGAACTACCGTCCTATCTCTCTTCTACCTTTCTTTTCTAAAATCCTGGAAGCCCACGTCACCACCTGTCTCTCACAGTTTATCGAGAGCTCCAACTTTCTCGAGGCTAACCAGGCCGGCTTCAGACCCGGCCACTCTACGGAGACAGTGATCTTGGCCGTGCTGGACGCCCTGAGAGACGGTGTCGACAAGGGTACCCCCCAGGCCTTGGTACTATTAGATATGTCAGCCGCCTTCGACACGGTGGATCATAACATCCTTCTCCACCGTGTCGAGCAGGCTGGCATCCAAGGCCTGGCGTTGGCCTGGGTCAAATCCTTCCTGACCGGCAGGTCTCAGACCCTCAGCCTAGGCACCTTCAGGGCTCCTAGGGAGCACTCGCCCTGCGGGGTCCCCCAGGGTTCTTCCTTATCCCCTCTTCTTTTCAATCTTTATCTTCGCCCCCTTCTTTTTTCTTTGAGGCAGTGGGACGTCACCGTGTTTAATTACGCGGACGACCTGCAACTCATCTTTTCTCTTAATTCCCCCTCTGCTATTCCCAATTTTCAGGCAGTTATGTCCCACATTCTCCAGTGGATGGGCCAAAACCAGCTAAAATTGAACCCCGGTAAGACGGAGCTCCTCCTTCCCGGTAGGAGCGCCACCTTCTGGGGGCCACAATTCTGGCCGGCGGAACTTGGTCCCTCTCCCACTCCCGTGGCCTCGGTGAAGAGTCTGGGGGTCACAATTGACTCCGCTCTATCCCTTGGGCCGCAGGTGGGGACTGTGGTCTCGTCCTGTATCTACCAGCTGCGCAGGATTAGGAAAGTGGCATACCTCCTTACACCTGATGCCCTCCTGCAGGTCCTCATGGCCCTCGTCCTCTCCCGCTTAGATTTTTCAAACGCGATCTATCACGGTCTGCCTAAAACATCGGTGGCTAGACTGCAAGCGGTTCAAAATCAAGCGGCGAGACTGGCCCTAGGGATCCCGAAGTGGCAATCCGCCAGGCCCCTCCTTGCCAAACTCCACTGGCTCCCTGTCATCTCAAGGGCAGCCTTCAATATCGGCTGCCTCATCTTCAAGTCGTTAGTTGGGCCCTGTCCCGCCTTCGTGAAATCTCTCATTAGACCCTACTGCCCTTCCCGGAACTTGAGATCCTCTCATCTTCACTTCTTGACTGTCCCCTCTTACAAGCTCTGCAGATCTGGAGGCCGGAGATTTGCATACCTGGCCCCCAAGCTCTGGAACTCTTTTCCTCTTCCTCTTAAAACCTCTAATTCTTTCACTCTCTTTCGTAAGTCTTTAAAAACTTGGCTTTTCCCCCAATCTGGTTAGTCCCTCTGTCCCCTCTACTTCCAACCAGCGCCAGGAAACCCATGGTGTCAGTGCGCTCTACAAGCACCCCTTACAATACAATACAATACAATACAAGAGTAGTAGAAAACATTCCTTAACAGCATTGTGCATGCGGCACGGATGGTGCTTGGAGAGTTAACTATTTAGTTTCATGGCGGTGAGAAGAGTGATGGAATTGCAGGCAATGACTGAGTGGGAGTGTTTGGCCTAAGGAGCAAGGTAAGTTTTATATAGAATTAAAGTGCTAGCAGTCGCAATATGGATGACAAGAAATGAAAGCGGCATGACGGGTGTAGTCCAACCAGCAAGGTTGGTTTTTAAAAAACCTTAGCAGTTAGCTGGCTGACGCATTGCAGGAACCGGATGGCGACTAATTGAGATAAGAGGGGTACCTGTAAGAAGGAGCGGAACAAGTCTGTGTGAGGAATCGGCTGGCAGATTTGTGATCTACTATATAAGTGAAGATTTGGAGGTCCACGGAGCAGGAGATAAGATTTGCGGTTCCGTGGTAGTGGGACTGAGATAATTCAAAGGCGGTGGCCGGATGGCTGGGAGGCAGAGTAACCTGTGGAGGACCAACTTTTGGGTTAAGCCATAATCATGGAAGGAGCGGGAAGGAGCAGGGCGCGGTGTGGAGAGCAAGCCCTTACTGCAAGGCAGTGGGGAACTTGGTCCCCTAGGTGAGAAAGATAGGACCAACAAAAACAGAGTGGTTTGTCTGGGCAGAGGCTGTGGTGCCTTAGACAAGGCCATGACCAGCGTGTAGGCCAGAAGGCTGTTCAGACCTGCAGGGGACCAAGGAGGGAAATTGGTGAACACAAATGAGGATAGGGGGATTGGTGGAGCGTGGACAGTGGACCGTTACCTACAATATGATTCAATTTAGGTCCGTGTTTGGAGAAGATTTTTCCAGTGGTCCACAGTAGCGTGACTTGATAAGAGGAATTGCCTACAATTGGAAGAGGTGGAAAAGTCGGTTATTTGCAGAGGAGGCTCATCAGGGTGAGAACAGGGGCTGGTTCAGAGGGAGGGTTACCTTCAGTGTAGTCCAGCGGTGAAGGGCGCAGTGGCCGATAGTTCTCGATGCTAATGGGCTGTATGTGAAAATTGAATGACCTCTCTTCGCTTTCTGCAAAAGCAGAAACTTAAAGAATCACTTAGTAAGAGCAGCCGTTCCCAGTCCCAGATCAGCTACTACACTAAATGAACACTGGGGCTTAGACCCCCTCATAGGGCATGCAAAATGTGGCAATTGTATTATATGTGATTTCACTATTGAAGGTAAAGAATTCACTTCCAATGAAGTTGAAGTACAGTCACACATTTTCTCCAACTGCAATACCTGTAACGTGATTTATGTGATCATATGCCTTTGCCAAAAACTAGTTTTTGGACAAACTACTCAAAAAGTGAGAATCCGGAACTGCCAACACCAGAGCCGGATCCGCTGCAAAACTCCAAATGCGCAACTCATGGAACACTTCACCACTGTTGGCCACAGCGAGGATGACATAAGATGGACAGTCATCAGTGCGGTGAAAACCCCTGCCAAGAGTAACCTTCACTTACTGCTCCACGAAATGTGTATCTTTTGAATTGTAGGTCATTGCCAAAACATTGCACTGAAATTGCACTACTGATAGAAAAACATAAATTAGATGTTCTGTTTTTAACGGAAACATGGCTACAGATTGGGAATGAGCCAGATATTATACAGGCACTCCCTCCAGGCTATGAAATAAATAGATCTGACCGCATTTAAGATAGGGGTGGAGGCCTAGCGATTATCTATAAAGATGCATACAGGTGCCGATCTTCACCATCTATGCTCAAGGGCTCTGAAAGCATGGCCTTCTCGATTGAGTTGACACCCATCAGCACCTTCACCGGTCTGTTGATCTTCCGCCCCCCAGGAGTCCTAAAACAATTTGTTCCTAAGATTATTGATCTGGCCGCAAACTCAGCTCAGGCTTCGGCAAATTTTACAGTGCTGGGTGATTTCAATATACATCTAGAAGACTTATCTAAGTGCACAGTTAGCGATCTTCTATCAAGCCTTCAGGTGATTGACCTGAACCAAATAGGCTTTCTCCCGACACATGATAAAGGACATCTTTTAGACCCAGTCTATAGTAACCCAGATAACCTGAGTACTGGGGCTCTTATTCCACTTCCGTGGACGGATCATTATTTAATCTCTCTACTCTGGGTCACGGAGACTGGTCTGTCACACCAGAGTCATACTGTGCCCTGGGGTAGGAAATTGTCCAGACTTTCCGTACTGGAATGGAAGACAGCTCTTGAGGCCTCAAAACCCCTAAAGGAAACTTCCATCAACAAGGCAAACAACAACTTCAATAGCTGGATGCAGGAATCCCTTGATACTATTCTTCCCAAAACCCCTATTTCAGCTAGCATCAGGAAAAACAATGCCCCATGGTTCTCTCCCAAATTAAAAATGCTGAAACAATCCTGCCGGAAATAAGAACGTAGTTGGAGACAGGTTCCTTTACAACATAAGAAGGATGACTATAGGAAGGCTGTCAGGCTGTATAAAACCGAGATTAAAACTGCACAGGCCCATTTCTATGAGATCAAAATTAGCTTAGCGGCTAACTCTCCAAAATAAATTTTTCAGATAGCGAAATCACTCATTACCCCTCCTCAAAAGCCTTTACAGACAGAAGGAGCATTGATACGCTGTAACAACTTAGCAGTCTTTTTCCATCCGAAAATCCAAGCTATTTACACAGCTTTCCCCCTTAATCCTCCGGACCCAATGGAAACTGAGATAGGCAGCCCTGTTCCTCTGCTGGAACAATTGCATCCTCTTGATAGTGACACATTAGATCTGGTGATCTCAAAGGTATCCTCAGGATCCCCACTGGCCCCTGCTCCACCTCAACATCTCATTACAGTCATTGACTATGTTGGTACTACAATCCTTGATGTCTTGAACTGTTCTATTAGTTCTGGCACAGTCCCTTCCCACTTTAAATGTGCGATGGTTAGGGCTCTTCTGAAGAAGCCAAGCCTGGATCAATCTAATCTATCTAATTACCATCCAATCTCCCTTCTGCCCTGGCTAAGCAAATTGTTGGAAAACATATCAATAACATCTTGGTTAATCATTAGAATCCAACAATCTGCTTGATATTTCACAAACTGGCTTCCGCCC
Organism: Lissotriton vulgaris; assembly: GCF_964263255.1. Taxonomy (NCBI): domain Eukaryota; kingdom Metazoa; phylum Chordata; class Amphibia; order Caudata; family Salamandridae; genus Lissotriton; species Lissotriton vulgaris. The sequence continues at coordinate 490,560,268 of NC_141685.1, forward strand.
CCAACATGGGATGGAGACCGTGCTGCTGATGGTAACAGAAGAGGCTAGGAAGCTGGTGGATGAGGGAGGAGTGGCTGCCATCATTCTTTTGGACCTCAGTGCCGCTTCGACACGGTCAATCATACCATCTTGACCCACCGACTCAAGAGTATCGGAGTGTTGGGCGCTGCACTGGCATGGTTCTCGTCCTTCCTCAGTGACCGCTGTTTCCAGGTCTTTGAGGGAGATGTGGTATCCGCCAGCTGACCCTTGAGCTGCAGGGTCCTGCAGGGCTCGTCTTTGAGCCCGACGCTCTTTAATATTTATATGAGGCCTCTAGCAGGGGTTGTCCACCCATTTGGTATCAAGATTGTCAGCTACGCAGATGATACCCAACTAGTGGTATCTTTACACCACAAGAAGGGTTCATCTAGCACCTTGGGCCCCTGCCTAGAGGCAGTGGCCAGATGGATGGAGCTTTCCTATCTTTGCCTCAACTGAGACAAAACAGAGATTATGCTGCTGGGAAACCCGTCAACTGTTACCTCCGTCTACCTGTGGCCATCATGTCTGGGTCCCGCACCTCCCCCAAAGCCACAGATAAAGAGCCTTGGTATGTGGCTTGACAGCTCCCTTAATTTTGCATACAAGCAACTGCACTTTCCTCAATCTGTTATGGACTGATGAGAATTCTTCTTAAAATGTTTCCGCTCTTTCCCTTCCAGGTGAGAAGGATCATGGTTCAGGCATTAATATTGTCTCGCCTGGACTATGGGAATATTTTGTATCATGGAGCTCGGCAGACCACAACCAATAAACTGCAAGTAATTCAGAATTGTGCTGCACGGATGTTTTTCCAGATCCCACGGTGGCAATCGGTAAGACCAGCACTGAGACAACTGCACTGGTTACCGATCTCAGCTAGGGTACAATTTAAAGCTATGTGTCTGGCACATATGGCTATTTGGAGGACTGGTCCACCTATCTTACATCCGCTAATAACATCGTACCTCCTGCCAAGAACTTTACGTTCTAGCTCTTTATATCTAGCCACTACTAAGAAAATAAGGAAGGGGAGATGGGGTGGATGCTCCTTCTCATTTACCACCGCAAAATTGTGGAATTCCCTCTCCCAGGCTCTGCGGGAAACAACAATCTGTTGGCCTTACGTAAGCTTCTAAAAACTCACTTGTTTGGAATGCTTGCATAACATAACGGACTGACTCCACTTTGCCCTTCTTCCTCAGCGCTACGAGGCCTCCGGGTAGTTAGGCGCCATATAAATATTTTTCCATTCCATTCCATCTCTTATTACAGGGACTGAACAAAGTGAAAAACTGCCTCTCTTAACCACATGGCTGCTAGGCGTTTTCCCGTTCTGCGCTAAGAAATATAAAACACCATAAATCATGACGAGCTGGCCTTGTCATCCGCGCAGGGCAGGTAAGCGCCATGACGAGCCCAGCTCGTCATTAGCTTCGAAGGGGTTAAGTCTGTGTGAAGTGCTAACAAGGTGTGACCCTTTGTTTCCCCTCTGCTGCATTTCCATCAGGTGTGAGGCTCTTGACTGCTCCAAGCAAAGAGACTTGAACAAAAGGAGGCCTGATGACGCCTTAAATTCAGCCTTTGTTATGGGCCCAGAAGGAGTCTTATAAAAGAAAGTCTTGTCCCTGCCTGCATTTTGTTGCTTGTTGCAGAAGAAAAGCAGACAACATGCAGGCGCTGCTGAAAGAGTCCAGGTGTTTGGAAATTACACCCGCATGAGTTCAGCAAATTTTTCATTGGGGCCCAAGTTCTTGGCAGGGTGGACGGCGTTCACCCTGTGAAAAAGTAGTTGTACGGCGTGTACCCACGTGTACCCCTGACTCGTGCCCTGCCTTTATCACTGTATTTCATTGTTTATTTGCCACCTCCTTTCTCCCTTTTGTGTTATTCTGTCTTTTATTCTTGGTCAAAGTGTGATGAGGAAAAAAGAGTGCTAGTGCCCAACCCCATCTCAGAGGTGTCTAGCATTGCCCATGAAATCCTACAGCCAGCAGACAAAGCCCTATTTGTCTTTAAAATGTTATTTTACTTATTTACCTCTAGTTGGGCTTCAAGGGCATGAGTGTTTCCTCTGCTACTGACTGACCATCCTCATAACTCCTAATATTAGCACAGTGACCGGAGGGGCCTATTCAGTGGCTGAAGGCAGTGGCTTTAGAAAACATGAGCCCCCCACCCCCAAGATCTGCAACTGCCCCCCCCCACACTCATATCAGTAGTAGCTGAGAAGCCCACAACAGTATGAGTAAACCTGGGAGTTCGCACCGCAGGGTCCTCCCTTACGCCCTTGGATGAAGGAGCATCCATCCATTATGTTCAAAATGCATTTTTTGTTTTTTTTACTTTGTTTGTAAGAAGCTTGGCACGTGTCTACTGCACACGGCACTGCAATTGAAAGATATAGTATCAGACAGCCTCGCAGCAACTACACACACAGCCTGAAGGACCCACCCTCATGATTACAAGGCTTGTCCTTCACCCCCCCCCCATAGTGTGTGGGCTGCAGGTGTACTTTACATCCCTGACATCGAATATCAGTGAGGCTTACAACCATTCTGTCAGCTGCCGTCCTGTACACTCTCGCTCACCTTTCATTCCTCCAGTAAAAAGCACATTTGTGTTGCACTCCGTCAGGTCAGCATGTCACAGGTCTTCATTTTGAGCAACATGTTCTTTCTTTCTGAGCAGATATCATTGATATTAGCTTGGCTCCTTTACCACCAAGTTACCCTACCAAAGGACTACCCTGTGCTTCCAGTCACAAAAGATTAAACAGTAATCCTATCCCACCAGCGGTCAGGCAGTCACCCAGCTAGTTATATTTATTTTTAACCAATATCAGAAATTCCAACCGCAGGTAAAGACATTTGTAGACCCGGCCCTGTGAAATAAATGCCGGTGCTCAGCCCCAAAACCACCTGGACAAATTAAGCACTGCTCTGTCCAAACCTTCTTAAAGACTGGTGTTTGGTTGAGGATGCTATAACTCCCCTAAGCGACTGCCCGGTTCACTCTTTCTAGGCTCAGGCTGGCTTTGTGTGAGTATAACCAGGTAGGAGAATTAGTCGGTACAGTGCCAGAAGTCCCATTGTTAATCAGGGTCAGGGGGATAGTAGGTAAGCTGGTGGCAGGAGGAACTAGGCAGGCTGTGGCATCATCAGTGTGTGTGGGGGGGGGGGGGGCTACCTCATCATCTTCTTGCCTTAGAGAATGTCCCAGATCTAGAGAGAGTCTGCGCTCAGCCAACATGATTTAATTTGAAATTATCTCTAAGGCTTTTGTCAACAAACTGTCAGTTGGAGTAGTAGTATGTGAAGCTGAACACATCCCTGTAACCTTTCGCTTGCCCATTATCAATAAGGAAATGGATAACTTTAGCTCACCTGGATCAAAGATCCGCCCACAAATGGGCGCAGACAGGCTGCAGAAGCCCAGGCCCAATTTAAACAAGCATCTCCAGGGTGCAGTTGTTGTAGTGGCGGCTTCCTGCAGCGAGGTGTCTGGAGCTTGTGGTCTCTGCCCGGTTGCAGTATCTCCTCCTTACTAATCAGTTTAGCTCAGTGGCTTATCGAAACTTGAGGGGGCCCCTGCAAGGCACTTGGAGGGGGCCCCTGCTCCGTATTTAATGAGGAGCTCTTGGGCCAGAATACTGTGGTGAGGGGGACCCCTAGAGCTCGGGCCCCCGATGAACCCCAAGGGTTGCGGGGGCCTGTGTTATGCCACTGGTCAACTGCATCAGAGTGGCCCAACTGGACTAGCTGTCACTCTGCCACTTTTACAAAATGACAGCAAATTAACTAGAAAGTTTCAATACACTGCCTCGGAGCGGTTTGCTGGAGAATCGTCCGAAGCACCCATTGTACAATGTTACTCTCTTCTTTGCCCCTCAATGGTCTCTAGTACTGCCACTCTCGCTGCCAAACCCTTCCTTTGTCCTATGTCCCCCCCAATGTCCTGTTCTGCCTCTGACTGTGAAGGTCCTTGCTCTAAGCTTCTTGCTCTTGTCTCTCACCCTTGCCTGCCTCCTGTTCTGCCCCTGCTTTCAGAGTCCATCCTTCCTCTTATGTAGCTCAATTTTGTATGTTCCACCTAATTTTGCCTCGCAAATGGCTACAGTTGTGGAGTTGTATGACCTCAAAATGATCAAAATGCGGGAAAGAAGTTATTAATTTCAAGATACAACTATCAAATTCACAGTAAGAGATAGCAGTTGAAATGCAGTCTGGCTTCCTCTCTTTAAACCATTCACCTGATAAACCCATCAGTATTCACCTATTAGTACTGCCAGTGCATTCCTGTCTTCCTGCCCACTCTCAGATGTTCCTGTTCAAGCATCCTCAGAACCATTCAATGAAAGTGCCAGCAAATCTGCTTTGGGAGCAATGCATGGGGAGTACTAGTACATTTAATCTACACATACTGTTTAAGCAGCTGCCACTCATAATCCACCGAAGAGAATACCTACGCCCACGGGTGTTAGTAAACTGGCACCCCTGTATACCTCCCAAAAATCCATAGTGTCACAAATAATTACAAGAATTTTTGATTTTCCATTTCCATCTGGAACCTGAAGATCTAACACTCAAATTGTCCTTGATCCAGCGCAGAACATCGTCCTTACCTAGAGCAACACCAGTTCAAAGTAGTTGCTTTTGGCTGTGAACAGAAGCAGATACATGAGATGGGACTGCACAGTAAATTCTCTAACAAGTTGTGAACATTTAACTAGCCCTATACAAGGTCTGTGAGTCAAGTATATAGAGACAGACACTTGCATAAACGTGGTGAGCAGCATACAGAGAAGAAACCTTCGCTGACCAGTGTGAGAAGAACCATATTGTTACAAACATTCATGAAAGGGATTTGGGAGAGGGATTTTCTTGCACCAATCATGGATTGTTGATTTCATGTTACACCAGGTCAAACTCTCAGATCAAAATGGGGCTGCCTGTGAATATAATAATAATAATAATAATAATAATAATAATAATAATAATAATAATAATAATAATAATAATAATAATAATAATAATAATAAAATATTTGACTGTTTATTAGGGAGAGGTTTTGGATGATGTAGGCAAAAGGAGGAGAGGAGAGTGTAGTGTTCCTTGTGGGGCTGCACACCCTACATTCAGGGTAGCAAGCTATGGTCAGTGCTTTAAATGCACCAGTACTCACCAGTTCCGAGTACTGGTCCTTTTCAATTACCTCCCTTATTGTACAGGAAAATCTCCTTGGCCAAAGAGAGTACCGGTACCAACGATGTTTAAGCAAGGGCAGGGCCAGGTTCAAGTGACGGTGTGATGCAATTCTGATGATGAGGCTGTCACAGCCTGAGCGTCAGTGAGCTAGGCCCCGGCTGAATTATCTAGCAATGGCTCATTTCATATGGTGACAGGATGGGTCTTGCATCACACTATGGTTAACAGCCCAGGGACCAATCAAACCCCATGGTGTTAATCACCCCATACAAGTGATGTAGGATGTGCCATCTTCTTTGCTCCTGGGCACACAGGATATACTGCAAAGGAATGTTAGCTGGCTGAGAGCTTTTGTGCCTCTGTGCTGAATGCTGTGACCATGTGGGAGTGTATACCTGCCTGTGTGCATGTGGGTGTGCCAGTGTTGGTGTCTAAGTGTGTTGTGCCTGCTTTCCACCCCTGGTAATATACTGATAAAGATCGAGAATATCACAGCACTGAGTACCTGCCTCAGAATACAGAATCACAGTATGCCAGAGTGCATACACTCACCAAGATCTGCTGTTAGCATTTGGCCTTCATCTGCAGGATCTTGCCATTAATAGCCATCCTTAGTGTTAAGGAGCAGGTTAAATATTCCAGGGCCTCTTCCACTCATTAGACCACTATATAAAGGGGGCAGTGGAGGGGAAAGAGAGAGGGGATCCACGCAGGTAACAAAAGCACAGGGGTTTGAGAGTAGAAGCAGAACAGTCATTCCAAACCATCGGGCAGTGCACTCTCTGGGCAGAACGAGAAAAAAACTGCTCAGGGGCCCATCAGCATCCAAGCAGGCTTCATACACTAGACACATCAGCAGGAGCATCGAGCCAGGGGAGGGTGAAGTCTACCACTGACTCTGAGGCTTCACAACCTCATGTATCCACCTAATGACAATAGCTTACTCCTTGTGAGGGCCTGACTCAGCCACTGTCTTTAGGGGTTACCTGAGCAGTGCACATTCACTCCTGTGATATAACTCCTAACTGAGTCACTTACTCAGAGTGACCTGAGGAAAGACAGATCACTATTTTGTGTCCACCTCTTGACTCTGACACTGAAACTGTGTTTACCTGTTGAAGATCATTCACTATCCTGAGTATCCAACTCTTGAATCAAACACTGACTCCCTGTGTGTCCTTACGATTACCTACTCACCACCAATGTGCGCCTGACCCAGCCACTGACTCCTAACGGGTATTACACCCTACCGCTTTCAAAGATCACCAGGCACTGTGGATGCACACCAAGGAAATCTCAATCAAACTCAATGCCATCATCTTGGCCATGCTCTAAGCCCTGCCCCCAACCGTTACCCGTGCACTTCCCCCACATCCTCCCTGTGATGCCCTTGTGTGATCATACCACTCCATGTTGCCTTTTCACCCATATGCTGCTCCCCTTACCACCCTGTTATGTTCTCTCTCATATATGCTCCTCTTTCTCTCGATTTTCTTCCCCTGCCATTGGTGCTCCTTCTCTACGCCCTCTGTGTTGCTTCACGCCACCAAGTTGCTTTGCACACCCCTTCCTGTTGCTCCCCCTCAGTGTTGCTCCGTCTTTCTTCCTCCCTGCACCCAGTTAATTCTCTTTCCCCTGTGTAGCTTCCCCTACCCATGCTATTTTTTTTTGGTTACAGATCCAACTCGGACCGGCAAACAAAAAAAGGAAAAGCAACATTTTGTAGGTATGTGCCTACAAAACAACATGTCCGGGCTGGGTGTTGCTTTATTTCTCTTTTTAAAAAGACATGCTGCATAGTTTCAGGTATTATGTACATCATGGCTAGAACCATTGATGAAGATTCTCATAGGCAATACCTATTGGATTTGCCAGTGTTTGTTTAGATATTGCCTTTACTGTGTTTCTTGCTAATCACTCACTAATTTCTGTCTGCTCTAGGCAAACAAGTCCTGAATGATTCAGGATGGCAAGGTAGGGCTGGCAGGCTGACTGAAGGCACGGTTGGAGTGATGAGCAGGGAATAGTGACAATGATGGAAAGGGAGTGGTTCTGCTCTCCTTCGGCAACTTTCATCGTAGTATACCCAGTGTGAGACCCACTCATCTACATTCATCTGCACATCTGGGTGGGTATCTCTATACCTATGCCTGCTCAGAATGGACAATCAAGTAAAGTAACCAGCTAAACGGACTATGATTCTAACAAAATACAATAAAAGGACCTACAAAACTGCCACATTACTGAAAACCATAAACTGTGCGCTTCTGTCTCACAATTCTTCATCCTGCGTCCCATAACACGATAACCGTACCACACACACAACACTGAAACACTTCCTACATAGGATTAAAACAAAGACAACATACTTCCAGCCACACACCTCACATGGTGTATCATGCTACTCTTGTAGACAAGTGCTTTAGCACCCGACATAAGGGTAGTAAGCGCTTTATAAACATTGCAATACAATACTAAACTCTTCTGGGTGTGTTAATGCAAGTTTCTTCCTATGTAGACTGAATTCAGGTTGCCTCCTGTCATTTGGCCACCCAGGAACCACCAACCACCTGCAAACATTGACATAATAAAATTCTGCTTTCATGGAACAAGGTTTCTTTTTCTCAAGTCTGAAGAGAAATCAGTAAAAGAGGTGGGAGCAGAGTGGCAAAGAGACTTGTATGCGCCACTGTGACTATGACGTACCTAGTCTCGCCTATTAGGACCGGTAGATCTGCCGGGGATACAGAATGGGAAATAATATGCCATTTCTGCCTTTCTGGCTGATAGAAGCACACAGTATGCCAGTGTATGCTTTGCTTTTCTCAAACAAATTCCTCAGAGTGTTACCTGAGGAGAATTTTCACAGGACCGCAAGCAGAATCTCTCCTAACTTCAGAAAGTAGAATCAAGCGCCACAAACACCGACTCTGCTCACCTTCACCTTTGTTGCAATACTTGGAATGAGACGGCTGGAGTGGGAGGATTTTTAGTGAAAGACTTTAGAACTAGCTCTTATGATACATGTTGGAGTGAGTAAAAATGTTAAGTAAAATCAGTATTTATTCATTTTTTAATAAAAAGGGTAGTGAATTCACGACCCACGTGCAGATCACAATTGAGACATGGACTGGAAAAGAGCAAGACAGAAAGGTGCAGTTGTGGAAATAGACCTGTGGAATTTTAAACGAGAATGTTATGGCTTTTAAGCCTTCAAATATGTGCCAGTGTGTACTACATCAGACGCCACTTCATCTATCTGCCTCCTTTAATACAGTGCCTCATTCTAATAATCTCTCCACACTTTCAACTTGGAGTTTGCAATTGTGTGCGCAAATGTCTCCGCTCCTGTCTTACATCTACGGCCACATGCATCATCGGGACATTTTGCGATTCCTTATTTGCAAAAAATAGGGAATCGCAAATAAGTAATCGCAAAATGGGATGCATTAATTTATTCGCATAATTTTTGCGATTCGGTGACAATCGCAATTTTTACCGAATCGCAAGGATTATGCGAATTCTAAATTGCGATTTCGCAATTCCCACTGATTCCTATGGGCCAATAGGCCCATAGGAATCAATGGGAAGGCATTGACATTTTGCGAATTTCTATTTGCGATTCGCAAAATGTTAATGCATTACATGGGTGCAGGGGGGGGGGGGTCCAAATGACCCCCCCTCCACCCCTGTAATGCATTTTTAAGTGCATGTTTCACACACACATGTCCTAAGGACATGTGTGTCTGTAACATTACAGTGTTTAAAATGCAATTTTGAGCATTTTTTAACTTTTTCGCAAATTACCACAAGGTTCAACCTCGTGGTAATTTGCACCCACTAATTGCGAATTTGCAATTTAAAATGCAATCATGCATTGCTTTTAAGGAATCGCAAATTTGCGATTCCTTAAAAGCAATCGCATTTTTGGAATTCGCTAAAAATAGCGATTTTCCCAAAAATGTTTGATGCATCCAAAAAAGATATTTAGGAATCACAAACTGACGAATTTACCGATTCGCACCGTTTGCGACTCCTAAATACCTTGATGCATGTGGGCCCTAGAACTTAATCGGTCTCTTTTCCTTCCTTTTCCCTTGGGCTCTTCTATAATTACTTGCTAGGGCCTGGCCTGTGGCACTCCTTCCAGAGCCCAAATTTATTCAATATCTGTCTGTCTTCAGTCTGACTGTAATACATATATATTGTGGGCAACTGCAGCATTCAAACAGATATTGCAGATTTAAAAAGTCCACGTTCAGCGCAGTGCTCCCACAGAGCTGAATCCCCACTTAATTGTAAGTCATGAACAGTGCTTCAATAATGAACTCTGAACTGACTTAATATTTCTAAGAATAAACTTTCAACAAACTACAATGTTCGACAATAAGCGCCTACCTTATAAAGTCGTTCTATTTCAGTAAATTTCCATCCGGAAGATTAGTTTTTTCTACAAGTTAAGGCGAGCTCCCCTTAATATAAAGAGCCTCAGATGCCGGCCAGGCCCGCACACCATTTATTTATTGAAGAGGCTCAGAGGCTCAGAGGCCTGGCCCGGGCCCAGGCGTGCGTGCTGTCACCCTGCGCACCATTTAATTTATTAAGAGTCCGGGTATACCGTTCGCACAGCGCACCATTCATTTCATGATGAGGGGGCCCTTGGAGTGCGGAGCCCCCCTGTAACGCGGGGGCTGCGGGGGCCTGTGTTACGCCCCTGGTACCTTCAGGTTTAGTTAGCTTGCAGCTTCTCCCTGAATGGGAGGTCCTTGTTTTTCCTCTTCTATGGCCCACTTACTTGCTTATTTGTTCCCCAATTATTTCCTCGTAGTCAGGACCTTTTCCCCGGCTGTAGGGGGTTGCTAGCACCCTTCACAGCACCTAATGCAAACAAATCCGGGAGTTGTGGGTTTAGGGTTCAATATCCAATGCTCTGACCTTCGCTGGCTTGTACCTGTACTTTTGGCTCACTGCTCCTCCATGCTGACCTCTGCTGTGCTCCACTATGTTGGCAATACCCCCGCAGCCTCAGTGGGCAGAAAACGAGGGTGGGGGAAGCTCCCATTGGTGGAAGCTCCACACACCGGCTTCTAACTTACAGCTGGAGCGGTCTGCCTGGTGCAATCATATGTGAATGAATTAATGGTTATTTATAATGCGCGGACTTAGCCCAAGGGCATCAAGGGGCAGACTTAAACATAAAATATGACTAGACAATTACAGATATAGAAAACAAACAGCAGAATAAGATTTAATAATAGGCCTGGGAGAAAAGCCAGGTCTTCAAGAGCTTGCGAAAAATGATCAAAGAAGATTGGTTGGACAGCTCAGGGGGGAGGTTGTTCCACAATTTAGGTGCCAGTGTGGAAAAATCTCTTCCTCCCCATTTCGCTTTTTTGAATCTGGGGACCGACAGTAGATTTCTTGAAGATGATCGGAGGGTTTTCTTGGGGTAGTAAGGGCTGACTAGAGCCTTTATGCCATTGGAGCCCGAGCCGAACGCGGCTCTGTGGGCCAGACATATGATTTTGAAGGAAATCCTGTGATGAATGGGCAGCCAATGGAGGTCCTTTCTGGCCTGGGTAGCAGACGATAGCTTTGGGAGATTTAGGACCATCCTAGGTGCAGAATTTTGGATCATCTGAAGCCGATGGAGGGCTTTCTTGTTTATGCCCCCATTCAGTGCGTTGCAGTAATCGAGCCTGGAAGATACCAGGGCAATGGTTGACTGCTTGCGCGCGTCAGGTGACAGATAAGGGGCGATCTTTTTAAGCATGCGGATGGTGTTACAGCAGGTGGATACAGTTCTGTTTACCTGGAGTTCGAAGGAGAGGGCCAAGTCAAAGAGAACACCAAGGTTCCTGGCTGAATTGGTGGGTTGGGGACAATCTCCTAGAGAGGGAGGCCACCAGTCCTTGGGCCAGATGTCAGGGTTCCCTCCGAAGACTAGTACCTCCGTCTTCTCACCGTTAAGCTTCAGGTAGTTACGCACCATCCACTTAGAGACCGCTTCGACACAAGTTCGAAATTTTAAGGCAGCCTGAGTGGTCGGTAAGATGGAGGAGATAATAATTTGGGTATCGTCAGCATAAGATAGTATTTGATACCCAAAGGATCTTATTACCTCGGCAAGTGGGGTTACGTAGATGTTGAATAGCAGGGGACTCAGGGCCGAACCCTGAGGAACCCCACATTGCACCTCTTGGGAGGAGGACAGAAAGCTACCAAGCCGAACCCTTTGCTGTCTCTGCGAGAGGAAAGAAGACAGAAGGTTAAGGGCACTTCCCCTCACCCTTATCCCCTTCAACCGGTCGACCAGGATAGGAGGGTATCAAAAGCTGCCGTGAGATCGAGGAGCACCAGCATAGTTGTCCGACCTTTGTCCACCTCGGTGCGGATGTTGTTAGCCACGATCGTAAGGGCGGACTCAGTGCTGTGAGCAGCATGGAACCCATGCTGGGAGATGTCAAGCAGACTCGAATTTTCAAGATATGAGGTGAGATGAAGATTGAGGTGGGCCTCAAGCATCTTCGCAGGAGCAGGAAGCAAAGATATTGGTCGGAAGTTTTTTAGGACTTCCGGATTGAGCGAGGGTTTCTTTAGAAGGGGCTTTACAACTGCCGCTTTCCAAGGAATTGGGAACAATCCCTCGTCAATGGCCATATTCATAATTTGTAAGAGAGGAGAGTGGACAGACTCTTTACAGGCCTTCACAATTTTTAGGGGGCAGGGATCAAGAGGGGAGCAAGATTTTGTATCATCGAGAAGGTGGTTTAGGTCATCAAGTGATATGTGAGGGAAGCTGGAGAAATTAGGCAGGGAATCAGAAGAATCAGTGGTTTCCGAGTGTATGGGAGAGATGGGGAGAGGGGGGATTGTAGTGTTGACGTCTAATGCAGTATTACAGGATTTGAGGGAGCTATAGATGTCCTCGATTTTGAAGTGGAAAAATCCTGCAATATCGTCGCAAAGTTTTTGCGAATCATTCACTGATTCTGATGTTTTGTGGGTAGCTAAAGTATCAATAATTTTAAAGAGTTCCCTGGAAGATTTCAAAGAAGTGGTGATTTTGTTGAAGTAGCTCTTTTTTCCTTCGTCAATAGCTTTTTTATATTCTTTCACAGCGGACTTATGTAGGGTTTTCCTCAGTGGGTCCTGGTGGGCATACCAGGCTCTTTCTTTCTGCATTTCTCCCGCAGAGTTCTAAGTTGCTCCGAGAACCAAGGTGATGAGGGGCTCTTTCTAGCTGAGTAATGTTTTTAAGAGGTGCAAGCGAGTCCAGGGCATGGGTAAGGATGGCAGACAGAGCCACCGCGGCCTCGTTGGCATCGGTCCGAGTGAGGGGATGAAAATCAGTCAGGAGGGGAGCAAGCGTAGCATTGGTTAAGTTGTTATAGTTCCTCCTAGTCTCCCATCCTTTAGTATTGGTTAGATCAGAACCGGAAAGGGTAATGGTGAGGTGGAAAGGAATGGCCGAGTGGTCGGACCAAGACAGGGGAATCGAGGTATCTATCCCCAGTCTGGTGTCGTTAGAAAAGATGCCGTCTAAAGTGTGTCCGGCGGCGTGGGTAGGACCCTCGACTAATTGGTTAAGTCCACAAGAGGTTAAGGCCTCTGTTAATACTTTGGTATGGTTGTCCTCAGATAATTCAAGATGGAAATTAAAGTCACCTAGGAGGGTGAACTTGGGCTTGCTAATGAAAGGTTCTAGCAAGGTAAGTAAGTTGTGGCAGAAATCGGTTTTTGGGCCAAGGGGCCTATAACAGAAGATACCAGAGAAGGAAGCAGAGGGAGCTAATTGAATTGTGAAATGTAGAGCCTCATATTTCTCCTTGGGGGACAAGAGGGGGTCGAACCGGCAGGTAAACTGGTCTTTACACAGTATCCCCAGGCCTCCACCCCTGCGATCAGTATGGTACATTCTGGTCAGGGCATAGCCATCAGGAATAGCCTCCACAAGGTCAGGACCGGCCGAGGTGGATCCCCAAGTCTCTGTAATAAAGACCCAGGAAGGTTTTCCTTTGTACAACAAAGTAATTGAAAGCGATTTTATTTTTAATCAGAGATCTGGCGTTGATGAGAAAGCCAGTTAGATTTTCCAAGTTTTCCAACAATTTAGCCTTGGCCTGACGTTTTCTGGGAGGTTTAGGGCGGGCGCGTGGGGAGGAGTAACAGCAACAATTGATATGAGAGACTTCCTCTGGGGGTAGAGTGTGATGACAAGGCAGGGGTGGCGGTCTTAATGAGAGCAAGATGGTAAGCAAACCTAAGTTATGAATGTCAGTAGAAGGGAAGAGAGCGTCCAGCCCATCCTGCAGCGTGTCCTCACCGCAGACGGGCGCAGACGGGCAGGACTCTGGCACGACTCCGGCGCGAATCCGGCGCGTCCGCTTATCGCGTCCACTGCGCGGAGGCATGGACGTCCCCTTTTATGTGCAACTAGAGCGCGAGAAATCACAGCCACACTCAATGTGGCCGCCGTTAGTCTGTACCCGGGACCAACTCCACAGCGTCAGTACTCGGCGAGTGGCCCAGGGCAGCGGAGAGGAGGGGGAAGGAGTCAGCAATAAAGAGCTTATTAAATACAAGCAATTTAAGGCAATGTTGCAAATGAGTTTTAAAAGCGCAGTTTTAAGCAATATTTTTAATTTACAAGTAAGTTTAAAAACAGAGCAACAAAAACCTCCCGGCTTCCGCCTCAGGAGGGACACAGACATTCAATCAAACGAGCGCAGGGTCGAGAGAAGCCCCTTTTATGCGCAACTAGAGCGCGAGAAATCACAACCCAACCAAGGTGCTATCTGTCGGCAGGATCTGCACAGGAGAGCACACAGAGGGGGCAAGGTGCACCCGTGAACTAGCCTGGCTCCCTCTTATCCCCTCTGGTTGCAGCACTACCTCTGCTGCCCACACCACACGCCGCACTCCACGCAGTTCGCAATCGCTATCATACTTTAGTCCTTTTGCAAAGTAAATGGGGCAGGGAAAGGAGAATACAGAAAGAGAGAAGGCAGTAAAAACAAATGTATGGAACTGGTTCGGTGAGTGCACAAACTCTAGGGAGAACCATACAAATAAGAAAGTTACGGAGCCATTCTGGGATCAAATTGACAAAGAAGGATTACCAAACACAATGCTTTTTTCATCACAGGATGAAAACTGTTGCTGACTTTCTAGAATTTACTTCTTTTGACCGAGAGCAGTGTCAGTAGTAATCTCAGTGTAACATACCCTATGCGGTTGTCTTTGTGTGGAAGTTTTACTGGCGAGGGGGCCTCGAATACAGTTTGATGCAGAACACGTGTTTTCCTTTGTGCCATGGTGCAATTCTTTTATTATTGTGCCAACATTGCATTTTTTTGCACAAGGATGACCAATGACATTGTCGGCAATCAACTCTTAGGAAATTTGGCACTGAACAATTTCCTCCTGTTCACAAAATGCATTACTGTCAATTTTCACGCAACACTGTGGGGTGTCCCCAAATTTGAATAACCTGGGCTCCGGTAGCTTAACATCTGACTGTGGTGTTTACAGTGGCTGCATGTGCCTGTCAATTAGGCATTTAAAACTAAGTCCTTACAGTAAATAATCTTACATGTGTTAAGTCTGCACTGCCCTCCCGATTGTGTTATCCGCTGTGACCTACTTGAGGGGTATGGGCCAGATGTGCATAGACTTCTGTTTGCGATTTCCTAATAGTACATTTTTGAAATTCGGTATTTGGAAATTGCAAACAGCTATATACAAAAGTGTGTACTACATTGTTAGTGATTGCCATTGGGTCATAATTGACCTACCTCATTAATGCTCATGGGGTAGGTCGAAATTAGCGTCCCATTGGCAATCGATAAAACACAGGGATGGTGGCCTCTGGGGACAGCAGACTACCATGTTTGTGTTTGCTTTTAAATAAAGCAATGTAGCCCGTTATTCTTAAAGGAAAACTCGATGCATTTCAAAAAACAAAATGAAACGAGTTCTGGTAATTTTTTGAGAGCAGGCTGTGGTCCCTAGGATCACTGTCTGCTCTTAAAAAAACATTTTGCAACCATTCACAAAGGCGTAAGGGTCCCTTGGGGACCCCTTTCAATTTTCAAATGGGTTACCACCTACTTGAAATAGGCGGTGTATGTTTTTTGACTGAATTTTAGTTGCAAAATATTCACACATACCATTGCTAGACGCTATTAGGTAGGGCCGCCCTTAACGCGCACCCCTCCTAATACACAATCGCGAACCCATTATGCAATTCGATAAATGGTTACTGAATAGCAAAAGTGGTTTGGTACATAGAAAAAGTTATTTTTCCAGTTGCAAACAGCCTGATTCCACAAATAGGGCCATTGGCGAACTGGAAAAATCTTTGTACATCTAGCCCTCTATTTGATGCCATCATGTATGCACTGAAGGAGGGCCAAAGGTCACTTATATGAACTGTTCTCTTTTAATTCATCGATTGTGATTGTTTTATAAACTGTGAGCATTTTATTGTTAAACTTTTATGTTTCTCACAACTTGACTTGACACTACTTATGGGTGATTGCTAGATATGTAAGTAACATATTTACAGGTTGAATTATTTATCTGATTTAAGAGGTTGGATTCTGACCGTAATATTTGTTCATGTTCAATCACTTTTGTATGCAAACTACACGAAGCAGGTGGGGTCACTGTACCTATTCATGACCACGCTTCTATGGTCCTCATGACTTGCAATACTATAATTTCAGCGCCATTGTTAACACAAGTGTACGGCTGAATCATGAGTCAGTTTTTAGCTAGAAAACCTACACATTGCAAATTTCAACATTCAAATTTCGACAGGTACAATCTGGCTAAATGGGGATGAGGAAAAGTGTGCGGTTTTGCAATGAAGATTAAAAGGCCCAGTGCAAGTCTGATGAACCTGTGTCTCAACCGGGTTATCACCCACCGACCATGCACGCACCGACCATGCAGGCAATCTAGGATTCATCCTCGACTCCTCCCTCTCCATGTCTAAGCAGGTCAACGCCATCTCCTCCTCCTGGTACAACGCCCTCTGCATGCTCCGCAGGATCTACAAGTGGATCCCGACCGAAACAAGAAGAACAGTGACACAGGCGGCCTTCGTCAGCAGCAGACTGGACTACGGCAATGCACTCTACGCAGGAATCCCAGCCAAACACCTATGACGACTACAACGCAACCAAAACGCCTCCGCCCGACTGATCGTCAACATCCCCCGCTGCAGCCACATCAACCCCACCTGAGAGACCTACACTGGCTCCCCGTTGACAAGAGGATCACCTTCAAGCTCCTCACCCACGCACACAAAGCACTCCACAATGCCGGACAGCCTACCTGAACAGCAGACTCAGCTTCCGCACCCCCAACCCCCAGCTTCGCTCTGCCAGGCTTGCCCTCGCCGCTGTCCCCAGCATCCAACGAATGACCTCCAGGGGCAGATCCTTCTCCTACCTCGCCGCCAAGACCTGGAACACTCTCCCTACCCACATACAGCAGACCAAAGACCTACTCGCCTTCAAAAGACTCCTCAAGACCTTGCTCTTCGTGCAGTAGCAGCACCCCCCCCCTCTCCTCAGCGCCTTGGGACCCTCATGGGTAAGTAGAGCACTTTACAAGTGCTCTGATTGATTGATTGATTCCCAATTACAAGGAGAAGGCATGCACTTGGTAAAATCAAATGTGTTCCCAACGTTTTCCACCTCCAGAAATTAGGTGCAAAATATCCATGAAAAGGTCCTCAGAAACTAGATTTGTGGGTGATATTAGACCCAGTAAATCCATGTTGCACATGTTATGCCCCGTTCAGTTGCTGAAAGCTTGTGAAGCCCATCAATTGGGAAGTAGATTCTGTCTGGAATTGTTAACTTCAGCACCTCTAGCTCCCTCTCTTACTACACATGTCACATCGAGTGCCTAGGTAGATGTACTCCCTTCTGTGATCTCCTCGGAGATTCTTGCAAATTCTTTACTTCAAACTGATAGCGCAGCAAAGGCGCATGGGGCCCTCCTGAAAGGAAAGAAAGCTGGCCTCACCCACACTTTGGGACCCATTAGGTCGGAGGGCTGATTGCCCCCGCCAGGCTGGCGGTAGCCAGCGCCAGCCTGACAGGAGCAATCCGCCCGCCAGCCGCACCTAAATTTGCCCCCGCCATATTTGGATGGCGGGGGGGACCGCGACGGAAAACGTTTAATATGGTGGCGGTGTCTAATTGATGCCCTAATATGATGGGCTTGTTTATATGCCTTTCCACGGCGGCGATGCCGCCAAGGAAAGGCATGCGGTCTTCAAGGAGAAGGTGAGGTGGGGGTGCACAGGGGGAGTACCTGTGGTACCCCCTGCATTTGCATAAACAAAGCAGCAGGCACCGCGCGATGCCTGCCGCTTTGTCTATGCAAATACATTAATGCGTTTTTAGCATTGTGGCGGGCGGTGCTAAGAGCACCACCTGCCACAATGCTAAAAATGCAGGATGTGCCCGCCACTGTGGCTGGCACATCCTAATACCCCCCATGGGACCCCTGCCCTTATGGCGGGCGGTCACAAATCCCGGTAGGATGATGGGCGGACAAAGTCCGCCCGTCATCGTAATAGGCCCCTTTGTTAGCAAAAAATGGTTAGAATTGGACTCCACATGGTACTTCAATTCTTGTGCCTCAGTGCCACTGCACCTGCTACACTGTTGATAGCTACACCCTTGATAGCTACACCCTTGCATCAAACTGTGTCTTTGCAACTATGAGCATCCTTCACATGAGCTAACCAGCTCAACTAGTGCGAGTGATGCATCTTACTTCTGTTAGAATATTATTTGGGCTCTACCTGTGTAGTATTAACAGCAAAGACCAGTTAAAAGCAAACAAGAAGTATTTATGATAATTAGTATCAAGCAATTTGAAAATGATATAGCCAGTTCAAAATAAAATACTACAACGTTTGAATGTGTTCTTTTTTTAGTACCAAAAATCACAAAAATTAGTATTTTTTTCAACCTATGGTAAAAAGAAGAAAACAGACTTGCCTTGCACTCGAGGCTACTTGCTCTTGAAAACCTAAGCAGTTTTCTGTTCAATTTAATTATATTTTTCTCTTCACTGAACCCTTGCACTCTGCCACTGTCCGCTTAGCATTATAACGAATTGCAGATACTTATCGGCTAAAACACATTGCAAAAGGAGCATTGCTTTTTCATGAATTTTAGCAGTGTTTACAGGCATGCTGTCAGTATGCATTGAGATTTAAAAAGCCCTAAAAGGTTACGGCTTTGGGAATTGTGTTGTATACAATCGAAGGCTGTGCTTGCTGATCTATTCATGTATTTTGCCAGATGACTGTGATTCTGGGGCCCAGGGCTTCTGAAAGTACCTTTGAATAATGCATAATACCTTTCTCTTCATTCCATACACATAATGTCAGCCAGAATAGTTACCGAACTTTCAAACTTTGCATTGACTATACTGGTTTTAAAAAAATACTCCGAAAAGGTTGGAGGAAATGCCACTGGTGTTCTTATGATTAGTAGTATTGCACAAAGGGCTCCGAGCCGGGTGACTGGGATTGCCAATCCTCAGTTATAATGTAATGCCATTTTATAATTTACTCAAGCGCCAAATAAATAGTGCATAGGATGAACACAAGACCCGGATCATAAAACACTGTTAGTAGGAGTCCTTTCCTGCCCATGGTGGAATGCAGAAAGTTCCTTAAAAGTTCCTATGACAAGCAACTGTTTGACACTGTCTAAAGTAGCGCTTCCCCACCTCTTCAACTATTTAATGCACCATTCAAACGTAAGCTCTGAAAGAGATATTGAGCTGGATCAGAGATCATTTTTGACAGGTGCTGTTTGATGTCCTTGGTGCTGAGTTTAGGTAGTACCCAAAACTTATTTTACCACCACTGTCATGTAGGTCCTATAAAACGTATACAGCATACACTGCAGGATTGGTGTCAGACTGATTCTGCACACCCCCACCGGGTATGTTGGCCTCTTGTAACAGCTAGCTCACAGTGCCACTAGAATCTCCTCTTTCCAAGGAAATTATAGTTCTTGACAACCATCGAACATGACAACCCTGATCTCTTAGGACAATGAAAACAATTTACTACTTTTCGCTCAGTCACTCATGCTTACTTAGTCTGTTTTAGAGAGATACACAGGCTGGACGTTTTCAATAAGTATTTATTAAACAGTTGTTATTCTGGTGTAAAATAGCTGAGCTGCAACAACCATTAGGCAGTAGCAGAGATATAGGGTTAGAAGCACTATGACAGGAAACAGATGGTAAAGCTCGACCATCTTGCAGTAATCATGAATACATACAAGTATATAAAATACATGATAATAGCAAGATGCGTACTCCTACGATGCCTCCCAACTAGATGTACCTAAGTGTATCTAGCATGTGTGTAGGTGTTAAGCCAAGAATCCCTCTAGGATAAAGTCAACCCCATTACCTGATTTGAGAGCCTAAGGGACCCCGTCCTGGTCTTGAGTTGGACACCCCACGAGGGATGTTGAATCCACTGCGAGCTGGAGTGTCTGCATGCAGGAACCTCAGCGTCTCTGGTCAATTTATCATCCGGGAAGTCCTGGTCTCCTCTTTCTATCTTAGCAAGAGGTGATGTATATATACCCATAGGTCTCCCCAGGGGTCCTACCTCGCTGTAATACTGTGTCAACCTAAGGATGACGTTGGGCATGAACTTTATACATAGATATTATACAGGAGGTTGTAGTCCTGCTGTGCTTCCACGAATCCTCATGCATAATGTATGAGATTTCAAACCTGCATCCTGAATGCAGTGTCGTATCTAGGTAAAAAGGTCAATCCCTGTAAACCATTTTAAGTTTAATGTAGGGAAGAATATTGGTGAGGGTTTATGAAGTTACCTGGGCCTATATCAGGGTACCTATATGGAATATAACACCACATTATGAAAACAAGATCCAGAAGTTGTAAAATGTAACAAGAACATATGTGCATATTTGTTGTGTAGCACTTCGGGACGCCGCTCGGATCGGGACTGCGGAAAACGAGCACCCTACTACAGGTGCTCAGTGGTTATTGCCACGAACACTTGGCTACTTTGCGGGCTGGTGGCTGTTTCATCCATTCGACTCCTTCACCTGGGAGAACGACTTTGCGTGAATTGAAGAGATATGCTTCACAGAATCCATTAGAAATTTTGTTGAAGAAGGATCGAACCCTAACATCCTTAACACTACTTGATCGTGAGCTTGACTCTAGTTTTTCAAACTTCGAATACAACTATACAATTCCGATTGGACTAACTTAAGGTCACCCCCTGTGGGCCTCATCTTCACAAGTCTTAAGGTTATGGTATTCTGATCCACTAATTTGTTGCCGCCACTGATCCTTACCTATTTGACCACTTTGATGCCAGCTCACACTGTACTAATTCGCCCTGACGAAGTTCCTAAAAGGCAAAAGGAACGAAACGCGTTGGCTGTGCCTATGTTCCATGAATACTGTTGAATAAAGAAGAAGATACCTTAATACACTATTTCTACTGACTCTAATTGTGTGCACCTTTTGCTTTCTGCTAGCCACCCTTGTTTATAGGATGTTATAAACATGCAGTTGTACCTCTTTTTTGGATAAGACGTTTCATAAAATACTTCTGTTTTGTTTCTGGGAACGCTACTTTTAAAACAACTGTGGTAAGTATTCATTCCAGTGTGTGCCAATTTTTGCCTATCCAGTGCTACTTCCAGTTATACTTTCCACAGGTTGGCATAGGTCTCTCTTAGAGAGTTCAGCTCTGGCAAAATTGAAATTTTCAAAGAATCTTCTGAGCCTAGCCTATGCATAGAACAACCAGTGATAGCCTGGAGAATGAGATGTAGTGTCAGAAATGGTATTGCATGCAGACTGTATACATATATATATATATTTATCGTTCACCCTGATGTGGGCTCTTGCCTACAGAGGCAGCACATGACAGAGTATAGGGTAATGGTTTGAATTGAATTAATGTTTTGATCATTGGTGGGAATTGTTTCCTCATCATGCTTGATGATCAGAGGGGCACACTTATCCTGCATAGGACACAACACTTAATAGTGTTAAGGATGGAGACGTGTGTGTGTTTGTGTGTGCAAGAGGTTTTCAGTAGATTGGCAGTTTTGAGCAGCTCTACAGGTCCTTTAGCTGGTTACTTCACTGGGCTGCCTATTCCAAGATATTGTGTTTAAGGTTTATGGCCTGAGCAGGCATAGGTTGGAAGGATAAATAGTGGAGAGATCTGCTGGGGTAGTTTGTTAATATCTTTCCCTATCTGATTGTTGTTAAAAGATGTCAGGAAACAGTCACAGTATGTAGGTTGTCGGAACCATCAGTAGTGGACTAAATTGAAGTCCACTGTTGGCTAGAGGCATGTGGCAGATCTCTTCAGTTATTCCATGCCTGTTTATATGGTGGTCTTTGGTTTATTACTGTGGACTGGTACAGTACTGGGCAATGGACTTGACCTATGGCAGGTTTGACTTATGCAAGTGTAAGAGCGTCAAGCAGAATAAGGGAATTATTATACATCTTGTATGAACTACAATCAACTACCTGGCCACTTAGTTTGATGGTATAATTAATGTGGGCTAGTAGTGTTATGTATTGCATTGTAACTGCATTTACATAGCACTTACTACACTTGACGAGGAAATAAATTGCTTTATGCCCGGAAGCACCTTGCTTTGGAACCGAAGGTTTAAATTTTACTTAGTGGTTACTGTTGGTTATTGGAATTAGTCTTGGCTCTTAACAAAACCCTTATGTTAATACTGAAAAAGTTGATGTCATTCTGAATAATGATACATTCATATATAAAAATTTAATTGCACCTTTATTGAGGAATTTGCCCATTGTGAATTCCATGTCAACCCAGACTCAGAAAGATGTAGTTAGGCAGGCTCAGAGACCCAGGCCTGAGGTCACTGATTGACAGATCAGAGGAAAGGTGGCACGTTGCGTGCAGACAAACACACAAACAGGAAATCCCAAATCGATCCCACAGATAGGTGCAGTGACACCACAATGTTCCAGGTAGAGTGGCCCCAATAAAGCATACGTGGCCAGAGGGTAGCTCGCTTTCCCACAATATCATGAAGTCAGATGCCACATGAAGTTAGGAACACTAAGCCAATCAAGACACAGCACACACAGTACACACAGTGAGCACACACTCCCCGTGCCGGGGAGTGTGTACTCAGATGCCACATGAAGTTAGGAACACTAAGCCAATCAAGACACAGCACACACAGTACACACAGTGAGCACACACTCCCCGTGACGGACATCTGGACACGTTACCCACTGGCCGCATTGTGTCCACTCAAGGTAGAGGCCCACCTGGATTCCTCATACAATACCTTAATTTTGGGCTCCAAACACAGAGGTACACGTTCCTTATCAAAAATGGATCAGAGGACACATTTTATTATATTCAACAAACTTAATAAAACTCTATGATAGACCGATTGTAAATTGAAACAGTCCTTAGACACTATGGGGGTCATTATGATCGCGGACGGACATAGAGGAGGAGGGAACCTCTGCATGGCAAGCGGAGTTCCCTCCTGTGCAATTAGGATGTGACCGCCACCCTGGCGGTCACATCCTCTATTTTTAACATTGCGGCGGGTGCTGCTTCAAGCAGCACCCGCAGCAATGTTAAAAATGAAAGCTGTGCATTTGCATGCACAAAGCGGCAGGCACCGCGCGGTGCCTGCCGCTCTGTGCATGCAAATGCAGGGGGGTACCATAGGTACCCCCCATGTGCACCCCCACCCCCCCTTCACCCCTGGGGGCCCGCAACAGGCCCCCAAACAAGAATCTGTATGCCTTTGCACGGCGGACATGTCGCCGTGTAAAGGCATTGAAATTCAGATATCCTAATATGGCTGGCGGTGTCTGAGAGACACCGCCACCATATTAGGCCTTTTCCACCGTGGTTGTAAGCATGTAGAACTTCAATCGTATTGCTTGCATTCTTGTGCCTGGAGGGTGGAGACCCAGACAATAAACTGAGGAGGAATTGAGCAATTGCTTTAACTTGGTTAACAAAGAGTGTGGAATAATAATTTTATGTGCACTGCTATTTGGTACATAGTAGGACTGAGAGGTGTGATACTAGAGAAGGAATCAGACCAGTTCCAGAAACTCTCAGTTAAACAGTGCACTAGGCACAGCAGGTAATGCACATTCTGCACATTCTATATCACATTAATCTCCAATCAATTCTAACTGAGCATTTCATCCACCTGGGGCTGATCACATCTGAAAGAGAGACCATTGAAAACACCTGAATGCAAGAACTTTATAAAATATTATGATTGTCCCTAGACATACTAACACTTCTTTAAATCCTGTTTTTGTTTTTTTAATTTTTAAATGTTATTATCCATCAGTTACATCCCTTAAACATAAATAGCACAAAATAACAACACAAAAAGTCATATTCGAAAGACATAGGAGCACAGGAAGAAATAGAAAATGTGTTAATAATACTAACAAAGTTCAAATAAATACAGACAATAACATAAAATGGCATATTGTAAACTGTGCATCTCCTAGTCCCACTGAAGTCTCAGCCACACCCTTTCAAATTTTGCCCTTGAACGTGGGTGTCTGGCTTTAGCTAAGGCCAATTCCATTTCACTTTAAATCCAATGGCTGAACTCAAACAATGCTTTGCATAATCTGGTGCTCTACCTTTCGGGTATGCACATCTTGGTCATGGTGTTTCTTTCAAAAGCCAGGGTGAATGATATTTTCCATTCAATTGAATTGTAGAATGAGTATGGTGCCAGTGTTAAAGCTCAAGTACATCCCATGAAGGTTTGGCAGTAGAAGGCAGTAAACCCCTAATTGTTACTGTCCACTATCCTTTATTTATAACTTCAAACCCAGCGGTGCCTTTTAAATTTCCCATGTTTGCTTACCTGATGTAAATATGTACATATAAGTAATATTTATATGCACACACACACACACACAGTTCTCTCAAACACATGTTTTTAATCTTCCTAAATATCAATGAATATACACGTAATGTCTAAAATATACCACCCACTATTTAAGTTTCAAATTCCAATAACTCTCCAAACAATGGCCACATCAAATATCTTGGTTTGAAAATGTCCCCATCTTAAATTAAGAATCTCAAAAGCTTTTAGAAATGCAATTTCCCTTTGGCCTTTAATTTTGAAAGCATTAGAGTCAGATGCATAAACAATATCATTGTTCTCTCACCCAGTTCCTGTCCCACTCAAAAAATGCTTTTAACAAAGAGATATACTTTACTAAATAGCAACTAAGGTATTTTGTTGGACCTGGCCCTTTATGCAGGGTCACACCCAAACATTGTGCCTATACTATCCACTTTTGTGCTCAATTTGTTTTTGTTGTTTGCTAATCAGTGTTAAAGTGTTTGTACTCTCTCCCCTAAACATGGTTTGATTGACTTATACCCAATTGGCTTAATTGGTTTACTTATAATTCCCTTGTAGGGTGGCATACCATATACTAAGGCCTGTAAATGATATGCTACCAGTGGGCCTGCAGCACGTATTGTGCCACCAATTTAGGTAGCACCTTAAAACATGCCCCATGCCTGCCACTGCAGCCTGAATGCAGTTTTTCACTGTCATGTCGACTTGGCATTAATACCGCTTGTCAAGCCTTAATAACCTCTTTTATTACATCTAAATCAACCCTAAGGTACGCCCTAGGTAGCCCGATGGGCCAGGCTGCTGTGTAATTCAACGGTTAGTTATGTACATTTTACATGTCCTGGTAGTGAAAAACTCTACTGAGTGGCCTACCAATCCCATAGGATACCATTAGGGATTTCCTATTACAATTAATATGCTGTAATTTCCATTTGGGAGCAGGTAGCTATATCATGTTTGGTGAAAAACTTTGTTTAATGGTTAAGTCTGATTTTATAGTCACAATATAAAAAATACATCTTAAAGAAAGTTGGACTTTTTTTGTCCTGACCCCTTACCTGCCTGCAGACTGGCCTGGGTCACATGACTGGGTTCAACTAACAGTTAGACTTTGTGAATTCCTCTCAGACAGTCAAACAATGGTGGGATTAAGTGTGACTGAATGGGCTATCTGTTGGCAGATTGAGGGGCGGAGCCGAGCACAGCCCTACCTGCAACTGAATAGCCTGTGCTCTACCCTCACACAAAAGGCCTAATGACCCCTCATTGTCACTGTAGCCAGCTTGGAGCCAGGGCAGGGAAGGCCAGAAATTCCACGCAAATTAAAGCCACCGTCTACACGCTTCTCCAACCCTCAAGAAGGATGGCACCAGGGTATAAAAAGGGAACCTCAACACCAACTCTTCAGCACACCTCTGGACCTGAGGCTACTCTGCTAGGAAGAACAGCTATGCTGTTGTAATGACTGTCACTTTGCAGGACTTCTGCTTTGAAGGACTGCTGCCCTGTTGCCCTGCTGCCATGGATACAAGGACTGGCTCTTCATCTGTCCCAGGACCTCCGGAGTGATTCAAAAGGGGTTGTTTGCTGTCCTCCCATTCAGGGCAACAGGGGCACAAAAGACTTCCTCCATCTTGAACTCGCACATGGACCCAGCCTTAGCCAGTCCTGATCCTCCAAGCGATTTGCCTTCAGTCCTGGACTATATGTGGGGCTAAAGGTGCCCAGATAGTTAAAATCTAAAAGTGGGGACCTGGAACATTTTTGGCCCGAAGCTGCTCTGAGAACCAGGAGGAGACCAGGACCAACCTGCTCGCCTATCTGTCCGAGGTGCATCACTAGTAGGATTGACTTCATGGCTTTTCCCTCTACTTTCTTCTGCTAAGTGTAATCCGGCCTCCTTAAACAGTTTTTGTCTACTTCCCTCTGCCTCAACTTCCATTGCAGAGACTACGGACCTGATTAGGATGCCGGTAGGACTGCCTCCTGTGATCCTTTTTGGAGGTGGTCCAACCGTCACTGTCTTGACGGTGTTGGCCGGTCTGATCACCAGATTATGATTAAGGTGGGCGTAGTTCGCAAAGTAGCGCTACGCGTAGCTACGCAAAGTGCACTTCGCACTGCGCGAGATACGCGTAGCACTACGCGAACTGTGTAGTAGTGTGTTCACACTGTGCAAGATGTCATTTTCAATGATTGCACAGTGTGGACAAGCATCCAGCACTGTGCAATCATTGAAAACGGCATCTTGCAGAGTGCGAGAGTTACTTTTCTGCCGCTCGAGTATATTTTTACTCAATGCTGCAGCTTTCTCAACGCGGACTGGTAGTTTCTCATCGCGACTGGTTGCGAGCCTGCGTGACCACTCGCAATGAGAAACCTGACCTCCCTGCGTTGAGAATTTCGCTGGGAGGTTTATTTTCCATGCTCGCGATTGGCAACTTGATGTTGCTGCTCGCAAACAAGGAAAAAGTCTTGCGAGGATGTCATTTTGCTTGCTAGTGGTCGCCAACTTGACACTAAGGACCGCGAGCAAGCAAAAAATTACCGCTGCACTACGCTACGCATGTTTGCACTGTGTTACGTGCAGTTTGCATAGTGTGAAGTTGCGCAAACGTCGCAAACTACGTGAGCGTAGTGTAGTGCTTTGCCCAGGGTCAATTATGATGAATGTCTTCTGTACTCTGACAAACCGCTCAAAGACCACCAACTCCAACAGCGTTTCTCCAACCACCAAGATGGCGGTAGGAGAAAAACTGCATCCATAGGGCAGTACAGGGATCTCTGACCACTGTCTGGATTATGATGTGGGTTTCCGACGACATAGCCATGTCTGTCCAACTGCATGCCTCGTGTCATCAGAAACAATCGCTATAAGGTGCATACTCACCCAAATCAGCTTCTCCCCAACAGTCTCAGGCATTGAGCCCTTTCTCCAGGTCCCCCTAGACCACAGCAGCTAAACTCCAAAGACTATGACCCTGTGGGGGAAAGTATGTAGGTGGCATGTATCCCCATTGCCTGGATTGTGCACAGATTGTCACACTCCAGCAATGGGGTACATGGTGCACAAGGCATATCCCCACATATGTCATGCATGTGTGTACTTATCACTTGTTTCTTGTGATTTTGCACGCATTTGCAGCAACATATTCAGGAGTATGTGCCCAGCCATAGATGAAACTGCTGCGGTAGCAGCTGGTGCATCGTAATACGGTAGGGGGAAATTACCCTGCCTCAGTGGTCAAAACCTGACAGTGGTTGTGGCAGTCGGACCGTCAGTCCAACCCGCAATGTAATCAGAGCCTAAGTACAAATATAGAAATCTTCACTGCAGCTTCAACCCAAGGCTTTCCGACAATGAACCTCCCTCCTTGGATACCTCTTGTATGCTCGGCCCCATGAACATATATGTAGTATTGTGTGCATATATCTTGTTGCATCAGAATACTTGTGTTGCTGGGTAGCTGCTGTTGCCAAGCCACATAGAATGTACCTTTACTTTTGGCCTAACTGCTTAGCCTGGTGAAGCCTTTCTTCTCTGCTCCACGACCGTGAAATTCAATAAACTTTATATGAATCTGTTCCGACTCCGCCTCAATTACTATAAAAATGTTGGCGACGATTCATGAATTACACCGTCACAATCTTACGAATCTTGCTTGCTACACTACTTCAAGAGACCACTACGCGCTCAAGACAACCCTATCAGACCTGCAATACTACAAGCTGAAGACAGCTCTATGAGACCTTCAACGTCCTGACACTTTCCTAATTTTCATCTGCCTAGCTGCCTCCATTTCTACTCATCTGCCAGCCTTGCAGTTACTTCAAGAAAATTCTACTATCTGGTAGGACGTGTACGTGCTTTCTTGACTGTGGTCTATCGCTATTGCACTCCTTTACACGTTAAACGCATTTGGTTCAGCCCCGTATTTTTTTTGCTTTGCTGCCGTGCACGTTTAACTTTTCTAGACATTTCATTCAAGACATTTTAGTTCGTATTTTGTTTCTTTTTGAGGAAACGTGGGGTGATTCCA
The DNA here is from genome assembly GCF_964263255.1 of Lissotriton vulgaris. Classification (NCBI taxonomy): domain Eukaryota; kingdom Metazoa; phylum Chordata; class Amphibia; order Caudata; family Salamandridae; genus Lissotriton; species Lissotriton vulgaris. Next base: position 490,588,513 of record NC_141685.1, read on the forward strand.
TTAAACTGTCCACTTCAGATCGCTCCCCAATTTCCTATGAGGGGCGTAATATCAATCTGTTGGGTTTCTTTGAGGACAAAATGTATTTTAAGGGGAGATGCATCAAGGGTAAGATTTAGGTAGCTGTAAAGATTTGAACATCTTGGGTGGTTTCACCAGGGATTGTTCGGGATGATATTGAAGCCCGGCAACCTGGAACAGGTTCTAGTAGTGGAATGCTGCGATGACATCAAACAAAAGTGGAAGGCAAAATACCCTTCTGTTTTTGGAGACTGTTTGGATAAAGGTAAAGGTTTTAAGCACAAGATTATTGTCAAGCACAAGGCTGCCCCTGTTAAGCACAAGATCAGGGGTGTACCTTTCAGCGTTAGATCAGATTTGGAGAAAGAACTAAAAGAATTGTGTGTCAAAGGAATCATTGAGCCTGCTGAGTCATCCTTATGGCTTTCTCCTTTGATGGTTGCCCGTAAACAGAATGGCCAACTTAGGGTTTGTGTGGACTTAAGGTCCCTTAATAAAGAGATTTGGGTATATTCCCATCCGATGCCCAAAATCTCTGATCTTTTTGCAGCTACCAAGGGAGACAAATGTTTCTCCAAGCTCGACCTAGCAAGTGCCTACCATCAGGTTGAACTCCATCAGGAATCCAAACATCTTATGGCTTTTGTTTCCCCACTAGACACTTTCCAATATTGGAGAATGCCCTTTGGTTTAGCCTCGGCGGCATCCGTTTTTCAAAGAATTATGAACAACATTCTTCGGGATTTTAGCTCAGTCTAAGTGTTCCAAGACGATGTTCTTGTATTTGGTTAGGATAGTGCCACTCATGATGTCACCTTAGATAAAGTTTTGTCCTTGTTCAAGGAACACAGCGTCGTGCTCAAACCTAAAATATTTTAGTTTTCCTGCGATAAGGTTGAATATCTGGGTCACGTGGTGTCTCAAGAAGGTGTGAGTCCCAAACCAGGGCTATTGGAAGCCATTACTAATGCTTCTGCCCCCACTGATAAGACCGGAGTCAAATCCTTACTGGGACTTTGTGAGTATTATTCTAAGTTTGTTCCCGATTTTGCAATGATTGTTCACCCCATAAGTGCACTGTTAAAGAAAGGTGTAGTGTTTGAATGGGACAAAGAGTGTGTGAATGCATTGGATCATGTCAAGTCCTCTTTAAGCTGTTGCACGGCTCTCAAGCCTTTCGACCCATCTCACGAATGCTTCATCATGGTTGATGCTAGTCAAGTGGGATTAGGAGGCATGTTAACTCAGAATGTTGACGTATTGAACATACTATTGGATTTGCCTCTCGTGTACTGAGAGGTGCAGAACACCAATATTCCGTCATAGAGAAGGAGTTATTGGCATATTCTTGGGCTAAAGAAAAGTTTTGCCCGTATGTGTGGGGTAAACATTTCACTCGTCTCACTGATCACAAACCCCTGGTATGCATTTTAGTGGATGTTATGAGTAAGTGTTCTACTCCTAGAATACTCAGAATGGTCACCAGATTGTTGCAGTTCCATTTTGATGTCAAACATATTTTTGGCTGGAAAAACTTCAGAGCCGATTTTCTTTCAAGGTTTCCAGTTAGTGAAAACGAACAAGAGAATGTTAAATTTGATGATCTTATTGATGAAGATTTTGAAGATTGCTTTGTTGCTGCCCCAGATATTCCTCATCACAAAGTGGACTCTGAGGAGAAGTGGAGATCAGCTTTCCTTTCTGACTCCGTCCTTCAGGATGTCAGTGATTTAGTTACCAAGGGTTGGCCACGTGAAAAGGTCCTTTCTCCTTTGCTTCAACTCTTTTGTAAAATTGGTCAAGTGTTGTCTCTTGAAGATGGTCTATTACTAAGGGGTGAAACACTGGCTCCCCCTTCTTTCTTCAGATCAGGAATTTTGAGACGTGTGCATGAAGGACAACTTGGAGCCACTCTCACAAAGCACTGCCTTCGCGATGCTTTCTGGTGGCCACTCATTGATGTTGAAGTTTAAAACATGGTTAAAGAATGTTGTGCTTGCAGTTCCTCTGACAAGTCTCTTAAAGTGTCCAGTCCTCCCTTAAATTCCATGGACTGTCCGGACAGACCATGGGCGAGGGTAGGGATTGATGTACAAGGACCATATGATGTTCTTTGTGGACCCTACAAGTATATCCTGGTTTTAGGTGATTATTCTTCTAAATGGCCTGAGATAAAGTTGGTGAGAGAGGCTAATACCAAAACTATTGAGGATTTCCTTACCAAAGTATTTTTGAGGGAGGGTTTTCCAGAGGTTATAGTTTCTGATAATGGCAAACAATTTGTCAGTAGTGAGTTTAAATCTTTTCTCCAGGCCGTCTTTGTCAAACATCTCAAGAGTTCATTATATCATATCCAAACTAACAGGCTTGTGGAAAAGAAGAACCAGGTAGTTGGGGATTGTGCGTAGTGGGCAAAGATGGGTCGTCATGATGTTAGATGGGCCCTTGATGATATGATGTGGTTTTACAGAACTTTACCACACTCTATCACCAAGGTTGTTTCTTTTGTCCACCCTCATGAGGGGAAGAAATGCTAACAAATCTTTTAAGCCTGGGTGGATGTTTAAATTGCTGAAGTCTGCTACAAATATTGAGAATCTTATTGATCAAGTCAAAGAGAATGTAATTAATTCACAAATTAAGCAAAAAGTTTGGTTTGATGCTAAAAGGGGTGTCAAGATGTCGTTTCTCAATGTGGGGGATTTTGTTAAAATCAAGTCTCCTATGTATGCAAAGAAAGGAGAGAGCAAATTTGGTAAACCGCAGCGTATTGTACAGGTTCATGGTAATGCTGTGTAAATTGAAGGAGGGTACTGGTTTAATCTCAATAAAGTTTCTAAGGTTTTGCATAGCACTGACCTGAGTTTGTCCTGGCAGAATGATGTTGTACCTAACGCAACCTATGGCCGGACCCTGGATCACCGTATTCCCATATGCTCCTAGGTGATCGCTACTCCACCTAGGGGTTCAGTTGTTGTCAGGTTTCCGGTACCTGATTGAGAGTGGATTGCTCCCGCTGTTGCCCCGGCCACCACTGCTGCTGCGGCTGCTGCTCGCGGCACAGTCACGGCTTGGGGCTTGGCTGCGGCTCAACTGTTGGCTGTGCTGTGCTGCTGCTGGGGCAGGGGCTGTTCGCGGATCACTCCTGCTGTCACTCCAGCCACTCCAGCTGCCATTGACGCTTCTGCTCGCTCATGGCTTGAGGCTCGGCTGCGGCTCGGCTGTTGGCTGGTCTGCGGCTTCGGCTGGGGATGCCCGCCGTTTCAGGTTGTTCTCGGGCTGTTGCCTGCCTACCGCCGCCACACGGGTCCGTGGTCCATGGTCCGCTGGGCAGCTTGCCTTGGCTGCCTCTGAGCTGCTGCCGTTGTTTTGCTTCTAAGTATGGGTGAAATGCGTGAATTCGCGGTACGCGAATTCGAGCGAAAGCGAATTTGCGATCCGCAAAATCCGCGAATACGTGTGAATTTGCGATTTGCTTTTTTTGCATGTTCGCGGGATTTTTGCGTGTTCACGGGCCGCTTGCAGCGCATCGACCGCGAAGTTACTCATGCTGTCGTACATGGGCGCGGCCATCTTGTTCGCGTTGCGTATTTCCATTTCCGGTAGCTATTTGCATGCTCGTGTTGTGCGCGAGGCGTGATTACGTGTTTGCGTGCGTTTTTGCGTGCTCGCAGGGTAAATATCGCGCAAAATTACCCACGTGGTCCTCAATGGGCGCGGCCATCTTGTTTTTCATTCATTGCTATGGTTCTGGGAATGCTTTTCCAATACTCTCCTAATCTTTGCAATCCTTTGTTTCTTTGCACTTTTTTAAAATCTTTTTTACTCATTATCTATCCCTCTCTTTTTCTACATCTATATTTTGTGTGTTTTTTCTACCTTTGGTTACTTTTAAAGCTACTTTTTAAAATTATTTTCTTTACTTTTTCCCTATTCTTTCTATTTTTTTTTTTGCAGCTTTCCAGGACCATGGCACAGGGAGCCGGGAAGAGCAAGGGGAAGGGTCCCGCACCCTGTACCCGGCTCCCATACGGGTGCTTAAGGGGGGAAGCAGTTATAGCCCGGGAGATTTTCGGCACAGTGGAGGTGGCCGCACTGATGTTCTTCGTTCAGCGCCACTTCCCCAAAACCGTCACAGCAGGCAGCAGGCTCGTTGCCGGGTACGGGCTCTGGGAGCGTTGCCAGCTATGGGGGAAGGTGTGCTGGGCCATGTATTGCGTGTCTGGGGTCCGGCGCACCTACAGCCAGGCGACACACCGGTGGTCCAAAGTCCTGGACCGGGAACACGACCTGCTCGAACTGCTTGGTGTGGAGATCCATGGGCTTGGTGAGTACTAGTAGCTATTTGATCACTACTTTGTTTTCTCCTGCTCTGTGCTATGATATTGCAAATATTTGTTTTTTCCGAAGAGCAAAAATGCTGCCGATTACATTGCAGGTAAATTATGTTTCAAAAGGTTCTGTGTTTGCAGGTGCTCGCCTGCTCACTGGCGGTGCTACTATGCTTACTTGTTTTCAATTTGTGATCTTTTGGCCTGAGTGATTATGTATGAATGTACTTTACAGAACTGTGTAATGCTAGACACTAGAGACTCAAGTCCAGTCCTTCCTTGTACTCTTGCCACTAAGAAGAGATAGTGGTGGTGGATTGATAGTTTGAGTATATTATAACTGGTTATTTCGTAGGAAACTTTTTAGTGGTCTGCAATCATGGCGGACTGTGTCTGTCACTTTGTGTGCTGCGTGTTGCTGCCTGCCAGTCCTCGTAGAACCTTTTTGTAGTTGGTTTAGGGAGAGTTACATAACTTTCCAAGTCGATGGTCCGTGAATCCAGCAATACTAATATCCTAGTAGACCACAGCAGATAGGTCAATTAATTTAGTGCAAATGTTGTCTATTTCCTCAAGATAATTTGTTATTGTTTTTTTGAAATGTTTGATTTGGTTGACAACAATCATCCATGTGTGTGTCTTTCTTTCATGTCCATCAGATCCCCCAGGGGCAAGAGGACAGAGGTGGAGGTAGCGGCGCCGGCGAAGCAGGAACAACAGGAAGGCCAGGATAGTTCAGCCGAGGGCTCTTCTGCTGGCCCCAGTGTGTTTTCCTGTTAATAGTATTAATTATACTTCCCTATCTTTTACAGCACCTATTTATTCCAAACGTTCCTCATAATTCTATTTTTTGCTAAATCGTCTTTGATCTTCTTGTAGACTGTTTCTAAATTCTTATCCTGCCTCTACTATGACTCTCTGTGCTACTACTAGATTGTTATTAGTCTGTCTGTGTAGCTAGCTAGATTGCACAGTTGGCAAAAGGTGTACTGTTAAACAAAACTCCTATTCAGCAATAGCTCTAGGCACTGAGTGTAGTCGTCTGGGTTTTCCATAATGTCTATTGAAGTCTTCGAAATGTTTATGCTTTGACAACTCCAAACAATAAAATGTCAATGGCCACCAAGAATAAGATACTAGTTTACTTTTTGATTAGGTAGGAGGACATACTACTACTGTTGCAGGGATTATTCTGCACATACAGAACTATGGACAATAAATAGGGCATTGGTTTTAAATTATAATAGGCACAGTTACACTTTCCACATACCTCAGTCATAACAGAAGTTGAACCCCCAATCTCCAAACTGACTAGCTAGTGTGTCAGAGAGTCATTATTTAGCTACCGAATGCAGCGATGATCCCCAATGACAACCCAGAACATACGACTATGGAGTCAGAGTCCCGACCTCTCAGAGTCACCGACTCATGCTTGCAAATTGCAAACCCTTTCGCTCACTCACTCATGACCAAAAACCACAGTCTATGTAAGTTTTAAAGCTTTATTAAATGTCAAACAACTAGCTCTGTGTGTACTCTGCAAACATTTAAATTGTGCTTTATAAAAAAACATTTATTAATAACAATGTCATATAACAAATGGTGAATGACTGAAAGGTGGTTGATTTCAAACATTAATTGTGGGAGAACCCTCACCTGGTTGGAACTTAAAGTCTTGATGGGGATGAATCAGTCATCCAGTCAGTCATAAGCTTTTATTATCGGTTAAAAACCATAAAAAGACATGTAAACAAATGCACTTAAATACATAAATAATTTTTCATAGGTAGATTAAACCACATCCATGAGTCCTGGCGTGCAGTGAACAGTAAGATAAAAAGTTAAAAGGTTAAAAAAAGACAGATTGCGAAACGCTACAAAAATTAAGACCACAAACTCGTTAGGTAAATTGGGGTTGGAAAGAGAGTTCCTTCAAGTCATAATATGTTAGTTGAATCACAGCAATAACTGATCATTAAAAGCTATCAATTTTCAATATTGCACTTCTTGTATACCACATTGATAGAAGAAATCTGGCCGATGCAAAAGCAGTCAAAGGGGAGGTGTCATATTTAAGGATTCTAAATACATCTCTATAGTCCCTCAACCCCCTGGATTTACAGAAATACATTTTCCATTTGGCTCTTGCCTTGGAGTAAGAGGGACAGAAGAGCAGAAAGTACAGAACTGTCTCACTACTGCCCTCACAACCTTCGCAAAAGCTCTCTACTCGTGGGCTTTTGGACCACTTATGAGTTACAGCCCTAAGGAGTAATGTACCATGCCTAAACTGGATATACAATTTTTTGGCCAGGGCCGGTTGAATATCATCCAAGAAACTCTCAAAATGGGGAAGGACCTTAATGTCCAGAAAGGAATTGGTCAGCCTGCCCACAGAAGAATTGGTTAATGTGAGGTTTGCTCGGTAATGCTTGAGCACCAGGGTCAGTGTTTTCTTGGGAGCATTAACACAGGACACCTCCGGAAGGCGCCACAAGTCCCCCTGCCTATCGCCTCAGAGAGAAGCTTGATGTGCCTAAACCAAGGAATCCTATCCACGCCCCCTCTAGACAGGAAATCCACCAAGTCCTTCCTATAGCTCAAGAATTCCTGGGTGGACCAAAGATGTCGCCAATACAGGAGAGGGCGATTAGCCACGATATCCTGGATCGGAACCAGGCCCAGATCCAACCGTAAAGGGATCAGGGGGGAGCTAGCGGGGAGTCTCATTAGGCACCTAATGAAACTATTCTCAGTGAGTGAGAGCGGGGCAGTGCCTGCATGGCCCCAGAGATCTGCTCCATTCAGCGCACCCCCTCTCGCCTGACCTTTATAGATCTCCATAGGTGGGCCCAGCACTTTTGAGAGGACTCATTAAAAACCTTGAGGATTCCGCCAGATGATTGGGCTAACTTCAGATTAGCCTTTACTAGGTGAGACCCCCAATCCATTTTCTCATTAATTGTGACACCCAGATAATCAAAAGTGGACACACGGACCAACACAATTCCATTAAGGTGAGGGTGGGGACAGTTAGATAATTTAGAGTTAAATACCATGTACTTAGTCTTGGAGAGATTAATCTTCAGGTTCCTAACTCTACAGAAAGAACAGAAAGCCTCTAAAGTTCGCTGGATGCCCATTGACGATTTAGATAGAAGGAGGGTATCGTCCGCGAACATTAGGGCAGGCAGCTTCCGCCCGGCTAGACTTGGGGGATCAAGGTCCCTTGCTCCCTTATAGTAATCGATCAACCCATTTGAGGAACAGTGAAAAAAGCGTGGGGGCCAGAACACACCCCTGCCTGACTCCATTGTCCACCGGGAACGGAGCTGACAGCTCCCCATTCCTACCATACCTCACCCTGGCATAAGTGCCATGGTGCAATCGTTTAAATAAATGACACAAATAGGCCAGGACCCCCATCTCTAATAAAACCGCCCAGAGCTCGTCCCTTTGAACTAAGCTAAAGGCGAACCTTAGGCCCACAAAAATTAAGTATAAACTCCCAGCCCCCAAGTAGACTGTCTTCCAATAGACCAGCTGTAATCTAAACAGCTGGTCAATAGTAGAGACCTTTGAACGAAAGCCCGCTTGGAGGGAGGTTAGGATGTGATGGTCATCCATCCAACTCTGCAACCTAGTTAATAAAAAGCGGGCAAATACTTTCTGGAGGACGTCTATCAAACTAATGGGGCGGTAATTTACCGGATCTAGGGGGGAAGCCTTTTTATGGATGGGTATGATTTCGGCGCCCAGCCAGGATGGGGGAATCTCCAAGCTCCGGAGAATAGCATTGAAGAAGACCCAGATGTAGGGTGCCCATACCAGCGGTTCGCTCAAATAGAGGTCCCAAGGTATCCTGTCCAACCCTGGTGCTTTCCCTGATGTCAAACTTCCTAGTGCTGCATTAATTTCCAGAAGTGTGCAGGGGGGACAGGCAAAACTTAGGCCCTCCGTAAGAGGCAGACCCATCGGGTTATGATTGACAACTGCCTCGGTACAAGAGGGTGGATCATTCATTGCGTATAAGGGCCTAAAGCTGGAAAGCCAGGCCTCCTCGCTAAGGTTGGGGATTATAGCAGAAGAACCCTCCGCCGACCCACCCCGTACCTGATTTCAAAAAGACCTATAGTCTCGACCGTCTAGGGCTACTTGATGCGTTCCCACCTTGCGATCTCCCACTCAGTCCTAGCCTCCGTGATCATATCATTATAGGTTTGTCTAGCTTTTCTAATATCTAACTGAGATCCCATTTTGACTTCCCTAATAAGATTATTTTTTGCCAATCTGCAGTTTTTATTAAACCAATATTCAGGCTTTTTCACCCAAACCCCCCTGATAGCCGTGCTGTAAAAGTATTCAGATAAAGTAAGGAAGAGCCTATTGTGAAAACTCTGGAGGTCCTGCAGGGAGGTCATCTCACTACAACGGCCCAATTTCTCTTCAACCTCCATAAGCACGTCGGCAACAAGGCCGTACATACTCGCTAGCTTGTCTACGTCCTGCGCCACCCTCTCCCACCTAATACGTCTCCCACCCCCCGCTATGACGAGGCTTAGATTGAGGCAGTCCTCTGCCACTCCCGGGATGGAGGCAGAAACCATGATGTTAATCAACTCTTGTGAGAGGATATTGTGGTCACTATCAACCCTAGGGATGATGGAGAAGGCTCTCAGTCTACCCCAGAAATCAACATTCACCAGAATGTAATCCATGGCCGTACTTTTCCCCGGTCTATTAAACGTACAAGAACCTGGGATATCCGGGCACATTCGGCCATTACAAGCCCTTAGTGAATGAGATACAGCCAACTTATTTAGTGAAAGAACTAAAGGTGGCAGGCGTTTAACCAGATAGCTGGAGCAATCTGGGATAGACCAAACCTCGTCCTCTTCCTCAGTTACACAGGGAATTCCAGGGAGGGGTTCAAAGTGGCAGTTAAAATCCCCGCCAATTATTATGTAGGATGATGGGGAAGTGATGAAAGAAGGGCCTCTAAGACCTCCAGTGTGGACAGAGCCTGCTGGAGGGGAGCAGGCCGCAGATAAATATTAATTGCTGCTAACCTGAACCATCGGAAAATTCCAATGGAATGCAAAGGATGTCCGAACAGAGGGTATCTATTACCTTTATCGAACACACCACGTGTACAGCCACCCATGTACACAACCCCCCCGAGGGTCTATTCCTGAGACCCTGTTCAGCTGGTGAGTAGACGCACATGAAGCCGACCCTGGCAGGAGGTGACAAAAGCCATGTGTCCTGAAACATCCACAGGTCGTATTTATCCACCAGTGCACCCCACTCTGGATTAGCCAATTTTGCCCCAAGCCCTGCGACATTCCATGACCCGATTAGGGGTCTACAAAGTGCCCCACGGACTGAGGAACCTTCTGTGGAGGGAGACACATTCAGAGAAGGGGATGCCATATGGGTATCTAAAATCAGCTCACTTTGCTTAGGTGTAATGCCGCTGGATAGGGGGGGAGTCTGATTGTCCACCAGCCTTACGCTACAAGAAAGGCTATTATGTAGGTGAGGCAGGGGTGATGGAAGGCTAGCCCCCCAGCACTAAGGGACACATCCGGAGAGCCCACTTGACCACCCAGGCCCACGCCAACGCTGCTCCTTAGCTGGATGGGAGCCAGGCTTGGTGGTACCAGGGACCGGGGTAGTCAATCCACATTGCTTAGGAGACTGTATTTATTGGCTACAGGTATGTTAAAGGAAGGTGCTTGACCACCCTGGTAAAAGCAAGGAAGCACTGGCCTTGATGGAGCTGTTAAGTTGTAAAAATATCCCAAATTACAGGTGTTAATTGTGTCCAGATTGGAGCCCCCTCCAGTGCCTAGGATGTACTTAACCACCCCGCGGTCCCTGAAATGTACTATTATGCAATCTCTAATAATGTCCTTCGGTCTATTCCCTAACCAACTGACTCTTTGGGCATATAGAATCTCCCCCTGTCCTTGGCGCAGTAGGGGTCGATGTTTATTTAGCCAAAATATGACTTTATTTTTTAGGTCAGGGAAAGTTTCAGGTGTTGGGGTTCAGGGGGGGTGGATGCCTTCTGTCTAGACCCCCGAACACTGGTTTTAGCATGTAGTGCCAAGTGCATATGCAAATTTATGGACGCTCCCTCGTGCTCGCTATAAAAGGGCTTGCCCGCAGTAAACCGGTGCTTGGTTTCTTTGATGGTCCCTTTCCATTGAAGTATATTACAGCGGGCCTTTAGAGGGCTGGCATTTGGCTCTCCTTTTTCCCAATTATCCGGTTTTCTAAACCTTTGGGCAATTCTGAACCCTTAGTGGGGACCTGTTTTTGTATTCGGTGACGCTTCGGGATACGCGGCTGCGTTTCCTTGTGTTCTGGCATCCCGTTCATTCTTTTTTTTTTATGCAAACCATCTTGTTGTGTATCCTTTGGGTGGTTTCACGAAGGAGCTGAATAATGGCCATTTTTTGTGCTACCTTTGTGTATATTTTTAAATACAGGTTTTTTTTGGGATGTCTCTTATATCATTAGACACCTTTTTTCCCCTATCCCTACTTAGTCCTTTTCTTTGTGAATTTTTGCTATTTCCACCCCCTTTGTCATTCTCGGTGTTTCCCGAGGGGGTGTGGTTGGTCCGGGGTTACACAAAAAAGAACTAATACGAAAGCTGTGGATTGTTTTCCAGACTCGTATCAAGCTACTCCCGTGTGCTTACTGGGGTAAGCGGGGAGATCGGTGGTTCGTGTGTGTACTTGGCACTGGTTTTGTTAACAGTGTGTGTCTAATCTTGTTCCCCTTCTTCTTTTATAGTGGTCTCGACTGGGTCAAGCAGGAAACTAGAGGAGATGAGCTGGGTTCCCCAAGACCTTGGGTTCCCTTGTTTTGTTTACCCACCTTCTCCCGGTGTCGTGTTCTCCACCACCCGGAATATATCTGTGGGTGCTGGGGGTCACGGTGAGGGTAGGGGATTCTCTCTTGCGGTGTTTGGCTGGTTGGCAACGGAACATCAGGTCTAGTATTAGTCAGTGGGGGTACTCCTGTAAGCACTACAACATACGGGGATGCTTCGGGAGGAAGCTGAAGACAGGGTAAAGTTTTAGAGGGCTTATCTACAGAGGGTCGCTTAGTTTGCTTACTATTGGGCCTCCCATGGTCCGGATGTTGCATTTCTTGCAGTCTCAGACAAGAAGTTGGGAAAACAGATTTGGCCACAGGCACACTAGCAGAACCTAGACCCGTCGAGAAAGTGCTGGGGATCTGCAGATTTTGTTTAGGAAAAACATTAACAGAATTGGCAAGGTCTAAACCTTGGGATACTGGCATAGTTGGTCCTTGGGCCATTTTGTTGTTGACAGGAATCCCCTTTGATGGGGGTACTTGTACTCCTCCTCGACACTGATTATTTATCAGTGAAACTAATTTATCTATTCTACTTGACAGGCTTTTAAAATTAGAATTAATAAGATGTTCTAGATGGGCCTGGAGGTCAATCAGTAGGTGGGTAGCCCAAACAGGAGGGCCTATACTGGGTGCAAAGGGCCCCGATACATGGGGGAGGAGTCCTCAAGGGTGATCACATTCTTAGAATTTTTTTTCGAGGGTTTTGAATTTATGCCTCTGCCACGTGTTTTCGGAACCTTTTGGCCTTCCGAGTGGGGGGACAGAGAGATAGGTGGAGCAGGACAAGGGGCTGGTAGGACCTCAGCAGACGTCAGTTCACCAAGGACATCCTCAGGACAGGGAAGCTCAGAAAAGGAGGGCATGGAAAGAGATATGGATTCAATGGGGATAAGAGAGACTAACGATGAGTCCCCTATAGTGTATGTGGTATGCGGCACAGCAGGGGTAAGTTAAAGACGCCTTTCGGTGTTCTCTATGGCTGTTACCACCACCCCAATAGTTTTTTGCAGCATTTTGTCAATCGCAGTTAAAGTGGGCAAGGGTTGAGAAGCTGCCACAGTTTGCCTTGTGACTGGGCGTGAGGTGGGAGGGTTGTGTTTACCCATGCTTATTTAACCCAAGCTTCGAGCGGCTCCCGTGGAGCGGGGGCCACGAGCCGTAATGAGGGAGCTGGAGGCCGGGAAACAGTGGCCTCAGGTGTGTGCTGCAGGGGTTCTCGGGCGATGTAGTCCCCCGGTCCACCTGGAACAATGTCCCAGCAGTGCTTCTCAGGCTTTGAGCAGAACCGGCAGAGCGGGGGCCGTGAGCTGTAATGAGGTAGCTGGAGGCGGGGAAACAGTGGCCTCAGGTGTGTGCTGCAGGGGCTCTCGAGCGATGTAGTCCCCCGGTCCGCCTGGAACAATGTCCCAGCAGCGCTTCTCAGGCTTCGAGCGGCACCCCTCTCAGGCTTCGAACGGCAACTCTGCTGGGGATGAATCGTTGATGACTCCGACTAACAAATGATGATGATCTTGCTCTTGTTTGTAGAAGGGAAGCTTCTGTCTGTTATGAGAAAAATGGTGCATGTTAAAAAGCAAGCATTCATCAGTTGTGTCAAAAAGTGTAGCATCACATGTTATGGCTAAGCATAAATAAAAAACATGCTTCCCTGAAGAAAGGGACATTTTTAGTTTAGACTAGAGAGTCACAAATTAATAAATTTGTTTATGTATTACTAGTAACTTTTTTTCATTCCTAGACAAAATAGGGAGTGGTGTATATGGCATCTAAAAATATTAAATGTTTTTTCTAGGCGTAACACCATCGGCTCATCCAACCACCAGTGCCGGGGCCAGCGCAGAGGTGGGCACTCCAGGGTCGGATGCGGTGCCACAGCCAGCAGGAACTGCTGTGGTGGATGCCACGGTAGTGGCGGGCAGTGGTAATCTATTATATTCCTTACTTATTGAGATTGCAGAGTGGGCTCTCTGCAGGGGTGTATATGTTGTACAGTACAAGTACACTTTACTGTTAAGAAGACTTACAAATTTAGAACTAAGGGGCATATTATCAAGAACTGCGATAAAATTATGGCCGCTTTAGCGGCAGGAAACTGCCACTAAAACGGCTATAATGGGCTTGATGATATACACTTGTGAATTCCCATAGCAGCACAGGTTAACACCAGAACCTGGGCTGCTATGGGAATTCACAAGGACATATTATCAAGCCCATTATCGCCGTTTTAGCTGCAGTTTCCTGCCGCTAAAGCGACGATAATTTTATCGCCGTTCTTGATAATATGCCCCTAAGTTTTTATCAACCAGGTAGAAGATAGTCACCCTTGACTTCTCATTAGCAGTAGCGGCGGGAGTTGACGAGTAACCAATGGCCTCCTCTAAATTTGACTTCAACACAGCTGTGAAAGTTTTATCAGATCAGAGATGAACTTGATGGATGGGATGAACGAAAAGGGAAAGAAGGGTGTAAGGAAGGACGAGCGAGTGAAAATGATACTTGTTTTTGAATTCTGCCCGAGGTGGCTGGGAATCTGATGAATGGCCGGTTGAAGGCTGAAACAAGGATGGGTGGAAGGAGAAAGAAAAGAAGTCTGCCTGGGTGGGTGAAACAGAAACTGCATGTGTGTGCAATATATCCTTTGGTTCAAATTCATATGCATGTCAAGCACCGAAGCATGGCTGACATTTTACAAAATAAAATAAAAAGGTTGTTTTTCTGTGAGAAAAAGTAAGGTTTGTCCAGTTGAGAGCCAGACATTAAGAAGAATGATTGACATTTACTTTGTCATAGTTAGCATAGGTGTATGTAGACAGAGTAGACCGTCACTAGATGAAGAGTGTTACTTTGAAGAGCATGTAAAACCGCACGTCCGTGCCAGAGTAGAAAAGCCGAGAAAAGTAGAAGTTGTAATTTTTCAGAATACTACCATGACTAGTAGCAGTAGTTTGCAAGCACATATCCGGCGATTACGGTGACCACTCACTCACTACCTCTGTTAATAATTTTTTTACAACTCTGTCATTCATGTGTGGCCTATCGGTGTTCACTCTATCAAAAACATAGCATCTAAATGGCATCCCATATGTAAGCAAATATCCTGTGAAGGGATAGATGATCATATTATTTATCTTCTTCATTTTCCTTTTGGAGTAGTCAGGGGCAGGGCAGGGTGAAAGTTAAATTAATTAAGCAGTAGCCCTTGTAACAGAGTATGGCCAGTGCCACCCGCAATAGAAAAGTAAGAGCTTCACCACCTGCATGTACTGGACTGGTAACAGTAACGCAAGTCTGTGTCATCATGGCTTGCGTCTGTGTTTTTCGGGTGCAAGTTGACTGCGCTGGCATTATGCTGGCTTCCACAAGTTTACGCACCAATTTCGCTAAACAAGAGAGAAGAAGAAGACTGGTGTACTGTCTGTGTCTAATGTAGTGAGTCCATATAGTGCTAGTAGAATTCCTGAAACTCCCACTAATGTTAGAGCAGAGGGTTACGAAGTGGGAGGTTTGATAAATACGTGCCACAAATGTTATGTACTGTGCTTGCAAGTTGCTAGTGCTACTGTGACACAACTTTCTGCTGAATTATTTTGTGTTAATCTTAACCCCTTCCATGCTAATGACAAGGTCAACTCGTCATGGGCTTTACCTGCCCTGTGCTTATGACGAGTTGACCTTGTCACGATCCTATACGATTCAAGGATCTTCAGCACCCAGGGGGAAAACGCCTAGCAGCCAAGGTGTTAAAGAGCATTGGTTACAGTATGGTTTTCTTTCTTCATATAGATACTCCTTCCTAAAAAACAAGGAAGCATTTGGCTAGACGGGCCCGGCAACAGCAGCTGGAAGCAATTGTTGCCGAATATCGGCGGATGGTGGCCCAGGAGGAATCGCAGTCGACATCGACAACAGCTGCATCCTCCTCCTCTGCCCCTGGTTCATACGGTCAGCGCAATCCTCCAGCGGTAAGGAGCTGCGGTCTGGAGGCCACCCACCACCGCCGAGCAGCAAAAACAACAGCTACCCCCCACAGTACCTGTAAGTGCAAGGGTTGTGTGCACCGATTAACCCTCAGAGTGTCCAACCTTGAGCAGGAGGTGGCGAGGCTGAAAGCCCTGCTCAAGGACCTCCGGAGAGAGCACCGTGAACACCTGGCCAAAGGACATCGCCGGCGGAAGTAGAGAGACTGTCCCTTGCCCCTTTTTTAAAGACTTTTGGGGGGGTGGGAATTGGGCATTGGGGTTTTTGGACTGGGGACATTGATTTCATGGACATTGGTTGGGGTTAGGGAGGGGAGTTGGTCGGGTCTTCTTGTGGGATAGTTTATTTTTGTTAGGGCTCAAATAATTATTTATTTCAACTTAAACATAGCCTCCGTGTTTTTTTACTGTTTTGTGGGGGAGGCAGGGGTGGGTTAACTGTACGGTTGCCTTCCTGAAACTTAACTGGCTGGTTGATTCAAATTGTCTAATAGCCCACATTTGTACAAAAGTGCCACTGACAGAGTTAGTGAATTTAATTGTCCTACTACTTTATTAGTACTACCCTCAGTCTCTCCTCTCCTCCTACTCCATTATTCTTCCTCCCCCAAAATGCTTATCTTACCAGTGATTCGTGTTTGAGAATAGGGCTAGGCACAGGGCTGGCTGCATGGCAAATAGCGATAAAGGTTGGCTATGGAATCCTGGACGGATGAAATGTCATTGTTGTGGTGGTAGTAGTAGTGGTACACACTGGCAGTAGCATCATATGAAAAAAAAGGAAATTAAACATTGAGTGGCCTGAGCGTACCATTAGAACAGTACGATAGATAGTACAGTACACAAGAACAGTGCCATAAATTGTAGCCTAAGCAATGCTAAAGTATTCAAAATATAAGTACTAGTTGTGTGGAGTATGGATACTACAAGAAATAGTACTGAAGGTGAAGGACACAGCAGCGTAAGCATTCGATTTGTCACGTGTAGGAGGAGGATGTTGATGATCAATCCACTTGATGGCGTACATGAAATTCTGATTTGATTTGCAAATACTTATGGGTGTTTGTCAAGCAGAATAAGAATAAGAATATATCCTTGGATTCCATCACCAGCCTTGAAATTGATTTTCTGTTGCTTTGACCTTATCCTCCCCAGCAAGTGTGTGGGATTATTGTTGTCATTTAGTCACACCTCAATGAAAACCACACAGCCCGGGAGAAGAAGGTTAGGGTTTGAAAATTGGATAGGAAAGGGGTTTTTGGGGAAAGTTTTGTGGAGAGAGGAAAAAAACACAGCATGGACAAACAACAAACGAAGAAAAACAAATCTTTGGCTACGAAGATATCCATAACTCTTTTAAGGGACATAAAGGAAGTGCACTACTGCATGCATGAAGTTGTTTGCTAAATGGATGATTAGGTTACTGAAAAGTAGTACTACAACTTACTAACTATGAAGAAACAATTTGACAGTACAGGGCTGCAGTAATTACGCAATTTCACTTGCCTATCTGCCCTCAGAGAGAATAAACACTTATTAGTACATTAAATTAGTTTTAAAAATAGCAAAGAAACTTATCAAATAGCTGGTGAAATGAATTTGAAGCAGAGAGCAAACCAACGCACAGAGTCACACTCATAGAAGTTCACAACAATAACATTATTTAAAAGATAAGGAGAAGTGAAGAGGATACTGTAACTGTATGTTGTAGTTGTCCTGTTCAATTTGGTAAGTTGCATGCATCAAGCCATTCCTCTTATTCGCGGTACTCCTCCATTCCATCTGACTCTCCGTCGATCAATCTTGGTAACCAGACAAACAGTCCACTGCCTGCCTGGTGGATGCACAATTGCGAATTGTTAATGATAAGCTTGAGTTAATAGTTTTTCCCATCGAACAGGGTAAAAGCTTGCCTGTACTTGTTGATGGAAAAACAGGAAATGATATTAAACACCACGGAGAAAAAAATATAAGGTACGGTGTGTAGTGCAAAAATAACACTTTCAGTTTCAGAGGCGGCAGTATTACATACAAGCATCATTTCTAAAGTGTGTACTATGAGTCTCCTTTTCAAGGATATTAATAAGCACACAGCAGGCCAGGGCCATGCAGATGGTCAAGGCAGGCACCACTGAGTGAAGCAAACTGATGAAGCATACCTCTTTTACACAGACAGACAAAGCATATCTAATTGTATGCAGCAAGCCACATAGCCGCAATTTTACATGAACTGCTGTCTGGACTCTGGCATAACAACACTACACTGGCTCGACCACTCCATACCACGACTATACAGACATGTAGTTCTGCTGTAGTTGTTGTTGACTGATTTACCTGTTTGCCAATAACGAAATGGCCATAGTTCTTCCGTAAACCGACAATGATGTTCCATCCATCCCAGTGAGTGACTGTAAAGAGAAACGATATTATGTAACTTTGATCATCAAGACTCATCATCATCATGGTTTATTGGCAAACTCAATGTTGTTCATGCAGTCGCAGTTAACACACACAGTGAGTCCAAGGACATTTTGCATATTAAAAAGTGCAACGTAGTGGCCCCTGCAGTGGAAGTACAATTTGAATTAAACAAGGTAAAAAAACAGAGTAGACTTGAGTTACATTTAGTTTGTAAAAGATTAAATAATAACAGAAGACAAATGATTCATTTCATGCACAACAAACACACAGCAATTGCTTTCATCAGAGCCAGACAGCCAGTGCTGTCCACTGCATGCCATCTCATTATTCATTACTTGTTCCACTTTTTGTCCGCATCTTGTTCTTAAAGTGAAGGACCACAGGGCAGCCTCTAGTGTCAATTTCAGAAGTAACTGTCAGCAATTAGCATATAGTCAGTAATTCCAGTCCTACTTCTTTTGAGGGGACTCGTGTACGAAGTGACAGTTTCTTGATTCTGCGTACTCCAGCCATCTGCCTTGAGGGAAATGGATAGGGGGAGTCTGGAGGAGGAGGAGGATAGAGGAGCATGACTGAGTTGTGAACTTGTGAACTTCAGAAATGCAGACAGTGGCACCTTCAAAAAGGAAATAAGACGAAGACAGTGCTGCTGATGGATTTGTTGTGATTAGAGTTTTGTTGTGGTAAAAGTTGCAAAACAAAGAAAGACATATAGGAATAAAAGTGAATATGGACAAAAAAAAAATGAAGTCAGTTTCAGGCCTAGGTGTCAGTGAAGTAGAGCTCGTCCTCAAACTATGTGAATTGAGATGGGAGTAGGTCAGCTAACAGAGAAGAACTTCCGTCATCTAAGTCAGTGTCCTCTTCTTCCTGCATGGATTCACGTATTTTGTAATCTGGTGGTATGAAGTGCTGATTCATCTTGATCATTGTTACCCTCTCCACATTTTTGGGCAAGAGGCGGGTCCTTTTTGAAGTTACAATGGCACCAGCAGCACTGAAAACACGTTCAGAAGACACACTTTCGAGTGGGCAAGACAAATAATTTAGAGCCAGCTTGGTGATCAGTGGCCATTGACCCCTTTTCCCATACCAATACAGAAATGGGTTGTGTTCAATGAAGACCTCTGTTGGGTCATCCAGATAGGCCAGCACCATCCACTCAAGGTCATCCAGGGGTGCTGAGCTTTGCGTACCATCTGAGGCCTTTGCATCAACACTGGAACAAGCAAACCCTTGATGAGTTATCCAGTCCGCTTCCCACAATATTATGGCTGGGCCTGGTGCAGGTGAGGATGATGATACAGTTGCTGTTGTCGGTAACGGCTGTGAGGGAAAGTGGACCTTGACGCCGGATGGCCTGCTGATTCAGTAGTACTTCTGCTGGTTCCTTCAATTTCCTGCAGCTTTTTTTCGAACCGAGTGGCTGACAGAGATAGCCAATGTTTGTACTTTGAAACATCTGCTGGTCAGTGCCTTTTTGTACCGTGGATCCAGAATAGTGGCGCAAATGTAATGTTGTGTACGTATTTTTTTAAGCCTTTCATTGTCAACTAGGTGGGTTAATAAGCTCTCCACCATCTGATGTGCGTCTTGCTTGTCAGTATCATCTTTGAACGTTGAAGACACCACCTTCAGTTGGTGCTCTAACATGTGCAACAATAGGATAGCTTTGCCCAAAGTATAGGCCTCCCTGCTGACTTCACGCGGGAAGACCTCAAAAGGACGAAGCATGTCTGTCAGGCTTTTAACTAGGTCCCATTCCTCCACCTCTGGCCTAATGTCTTTCATAGAAGAACCCGGTACAAAGACATACTCATTGTTTACCAAGCACTGCTTAAACAGACGCTCAAGCATGTGGAAGGTTGAGTTCCAACGTGTTGCCACCTCCTGGATGAGTCCTCTGACTGGCGCTTTACGGTCACGTTGAATGATCCTCAACTGCTTCCGGTCCTTAAAAGAATGGCTGAAATGTGTGCAGATTCTTCGGCAGGTGGTCAGTAACTTGCTGACTTTGTTTTCTTTTTTCAAGAAATTTTGCACAACAATGTTAATACGGTGCGCCAAATACAGCACTCTGAAATAGCCACAATCATTCATGGCCCTAACTATATTAGGGAGGGGGATGGGTCGGGTTTTCTTGTGGGATATAAAAAAAAACACAACATCGGTCAGAACCATATAGGGGTACATTACCATGCCACAACTGTGGTAACTGTAACGCAATAATTAAGGGCAAAGAAATCAAACATCCAAGTAAAGGCACTTCCATCTCATTACGTGTCACCACCACTTGTGACAGTCGTAATGTTATTTACCTTATTAAATGCCTGTGTGGCCTGGCTTATGTTGGGAAGACTTAGCGCAAGATCAAGGCACGCATAATTGAACAAAAGAGTAACATCCGGACAAAAAATTGTAAATCACCATTGGCAAGCCATTTTAACAATCATTATCACACTCCAAGCCAGTTGAGATGTTTGATCTTGGAAACAATACCGGTGTTACCTGGCAGAGACAACACACAATTTCTATTGCGCAGGAAAATATTTTGGATGACCTTCCTAAATACATGTCACCCGAAAGGTCTCAATGACCGGATGGATCTGAACTGCTTCCTATAAACTGTTTCTCTGAAATTACAATTGTTCTTTATGAACCGTGAATAACTGCTATTTATCCAATTTTTGATATGCTTCTAACTGTATTTAATTTTGAAATGTTTTCATTGACGCCTATCAGTGTTTGACTACACATGATAACCTATGTGGCTTTAGACTATTGGCTTTGACACTAGAGTTAGTGTAGACCTTCTCACACAGTTATGCACCACCTTCGTCTTGCCCTTTAATTAAAATGTCCCCTCGCAGGTTTATTTTTTCTTTCAACTTCCTTTATTTTCTTGCCTACCACGCACATATATCTTTCTAGCTTCACGCCACCCTCGGAGTGTACGTGCTTCGATTGACGAAATCAGTCCTTTTTTTATTTTTGCTATCTCCACCACCGGAATAGCAACATATACTTCCGGGTTAAAAGCGGCAGAATCCGCGCTATCAACTAACACGCGGTCTACCTCGGCGTGCTCGATAAGAAGACCCTTCACCGGGAGTTACCTTGAATTCTCACACGGGTGAGTGAACCCTGACGACTTAGCTCGTGCACCGTCTTTTGTAGTAATCTCTTTGCACCGTTGCCAATCCAGCCTTAACGGTTTGGTTTTGTTTATTTACTTTTAGAACTCGGCCCGTAACAATGAACTTCAATATCACTGACAGCTGAGCAAGCCGACGCTGCCGTAATTTAGGGTACGTTTTTTACAGAGTTTTTACCGATCTGCCACTCTTATGCCTGACGCAGTTTCCCACAAATTGCTGGTTACAATTCCCGATATTGTTTTTTTACAGGCCTTTACTTCTATCAACCTTTCTTTAATTAGAACGAGAATTCTTTATAACCAAGGTACGAACATTGTTTTACACTGTTTTCTTTCGTGTTTTCACAAAATGGGAGATCATTATGCTTCCATTACTTCTCCCTTAACATATATGTACGTGTTTATCCTTTTATAACTGAAATGTCGTTAATAATATTTTTTCCATTTGGGCTACTATGTATGACTGTGATTTCATTTTCAATTTAAGGTTTTCAATGGAGTTACATGAAACTCAATATTACTCTGAATAACTGTTCTTAAATATGTTATTATAGTTGTGTTTATTTTCCTTTCACAGAATAACTATGCCAGAAATGCATTGGGCTATGTATTATAAGTTATAAATGATGAACAATTAACATCGATTGCGAATGAAATGAATAATTCAATGAATTGAAAAATTTTGAATACAATTTGGAATAAAACTTTATTTGAAAGATCAAACCTTGAAAGGAAATTGCTTCTCTGAGTGCTTTTGAGGACATCATTCCCTGCTGGAATAACGCTACAAACCACTTTTCACCTCTTCCAAGACTCAGAAGGAAGATCTCAAATAGCACCTGCATACATTAACTACCTTTTTACACTTTGTACTAACCACGAGTGCGATGGTTCTGTAACAAAATTCTGTTTATACCTGACCATACCTGACTATATTACTGCCATTATCCGTGGAAACATAACCAATCATGCACTTTTTTGGATGCAGCCATTTAAAGACCTTACTGTTAAACTCCTCCAAAATGTTTACTGCAGTATGAGATTTCTCCATTGCAAACATGGCTACTGTTGCATGTTTCCGACTAGCTTGAAAAATTGTGTCACTGTCAACACCTGCACATTTCTTGTCTCTAACCCCTGCAAAAGAGACCCAGTGTGCAGTGATGCACATGTAATCAAGGACTTGGCAACTGGTCCACATGTCTGTTGTCAGGTGGATAGTGTGAACAGCACTCTTCTGGAAAGCTGCCCCAATCACCTCCAGCGCATCTTGATGTAGTGCTGGAACCGCAACTCTGGCAAAATAGGACCGGCTAGGAACCTTCCATTTAGGGCAGACTGTTGCCACAAATTCTAGAAAACCCACCCCTTCCACGAAAAAAAAGGGAGAAGGTCCAGTGCTAAAATGTAAGCCAGCATTGCATTATAAAGACGTGCTGTTGAGTGGTTGCATTCAAATGGCACCTCCGACCAAGAAAGGCTTTTAATGGTGGTCTGGACCATTTTCATACCTGATGATGATGATCCAGACTTCTTCAACCCAGTTGGGCTCATTGATATACTTTTTCGCATTGGTGTCTCTCCCAGACTCTTAGTGTGCCTCATATACTGTTTTGTTTGTGTGATTTTAATACACTGTTTACCTGCCTGCTTCAAACGAAGGATTCCTCTTGGCCACTCCCAGACCCCCTAAACAGCCGATTCAGCGCTGCAGCGGGCGGGCGAGGCCAGCCTTGATTATAATTGCCGCCTCTTTCGCGTGATCAGGCCACGCCCACTTATTTAGGCCACGCCCCTTTCGCCAAGCGTATTTAAGCGCTGAGAACTAGCGCTCGCTTGATTCACTATCTCTCCTGAGGCACAGCCGGGAGCCACGTTACTTTGTTCCTTTTTAAAACTGTTTTGTTTGTGTGATTTTAATACACTGTTTACCTGCCTGCTTCAAACGAAGGATTCCTCTTGGCCACTCCCAGACACCCTAAACAGCCGATTCAGCGCTGCAGCGGGCGGGCGAGGCCAGCCTTGATTATAATTGCCGCCTCTTTCGCGTGATCAGGCCACGCCCACTTATTTAGGCCACGCCCCTTTCGCCAAGCGTATTTAAGCGCTGAGAACTAGCGCTCGCTTGATTCACTATCTCTCCTGAGGCACAGCCGGGAGCCACGTTACTTTGTTCCTTTTTAAAACTGTTTTGTTTGTGTGATTTCAATACACATTTACCTGCCTGCTTCAAACGAAGGATTCCTCTTGGCCACTCCCAGACCCCCTAAACAGCCGATTCAGCGCTGCAGCGGGCGGGCGAGGCCAGCCTTGATTATAATTGCCGCCTCTTTCGCGTGATCAGGCCACGCCCACTTATTTAGGCCACGCCCCTTTCACCAAGCGTATTTAAGCGCTGAGAACTAGCGCTCGCTTGATTCACTATCTCTCCTGAGGCACAGCCGGG
The DNA here is from genome assembly GCF_964263255.1 of Lissotriton vulgaris. Classification (NCBI taxonomy): domain Eukaryota; kingdom Metazoa; phylum Chordata; class Amphibia; order Caudata; family Salamandridae; genus Lissotriton; species Lissotriton vulgaris. Next base: position 490,611,763 of record NC_141685.1, read on the forward strand.
AGCCACGTTACTTTGTTCCTTTTTAAAACTGTTTTGTTTGTGTGATTTTAATACACTGTTTACCTGCCTGCTTCAAACGAAGGATTCCTCTTGGCCACTCCCAGACCCCCTAAACAGCCGATTCAGCGCTGCAGCGGGCGGGCGAGGCCAGCCTTGATTATAATTGCCGCCTCTTTCGCGTGATCAGGCCACGCCCACTTATTTAGGCCACGCCCCTTTCCAACCTCCCTCTCACTTGCATATAGGATGTGTCCATACCGGAAGCGCAGCGGACGTGCGCAGCGGGCACGCCGTTTGCGTGCCGAAGGCGCGCCTAAGGCAAGCCCGTCCGCGCCCGTCCGCGGCCGGCCGGGGCCCGGGCCATGTCACTCTGCCCAAACTACCACCTTCACTCCCAGGGACCTGATTGCACTGCACTCACTTCGGTCACTGGACACCACCAGTTCCACATGCCTGCAACAACTAGGTATTTATCAAGCTCGCAGTACCTTTCCTGAGTTACAGTCCCTCCCGTCCCTCCTCACTTCTAAACCCTCAGTTTTTCCCCCTCCTCCTCAACCCCCACTCGTTCAGGCACCCGCTAATATGGAATTAGCAATCATCTACCTTAATACTCGCTCACTTGTCAGACACCAACTTGACATCTTCCACCTCCTAGACTCAGACCGACCCGACGTTCTTCTCCTAACCGAGACTTTGCTGGATGAGGATTCCTCCCCCGACATTCTAGCAGCCATCCCTCCGGGGTATTATATACTCCACGCCAATAGGCCTGCCGGCAAACTAGGAGGCGGCGTAGCCGCCATTATCAATCTCTCCCTCAGGTTCACTTCCCTCTCCCTCCTCACCATCCCTCAGGTGGACTGTCTGGGAATTAGACTCGAATCTTCTGTCTCCCCCCTTACCTGTGTTCTGGTATACCGTCCCCCACAATCCATGCCTAATTTCTATTCGAATTTTGGTGACCTGCTCTCTCAGCTTACCATCTACAATTATAAACTCCTAGTCCTGGGAGACTTCAATTACTGGCCGTCAGATACCCATGAAAGCCCCCATTCCCTGGCTTTCACTGATCTACTTACTGGGCTTAATCGTATCCAACACGTTCATCTACCCACTCACTCCAAGGGCCATATCCTTGACCAGGTGTGGACCTATAATCTCGAAATCAAGTCGCTCACGATCTCACCCTGCCACTGGTCCGACCACCATTTAATTTCTTTTCTCCTTCTGGTCCCTCCCCCGCCCCCTCGCAGCCAAGGCCCAAGCCTCCAGGCTCGCAACTGGAACAAAGCAGACCTTGAGTTATTCATCACCTCTTTAACATCTTCGGTCTCGGCCAGCCTTGGCCCCATTGACTCCCAAGAATCTGCACTAGTCGAATGGCTAGAACACGCCAGCGACAAGGTTGCCCCCCTTAAATTACTTAGAACTAAGCGCCCCCACGACGCACATCGTTGGTTTTCCGACAGTCTCAAAACCTTAAAACTTGGTCTCCGCCAGGCCGAGCGCCGCTGGCGCAGAAGCTACGATCCCTCAAAGAAACCACTTTTCCACAAAAATCCTCAATTCTGCGCAGAAATCTAAAGATATCTTTGCAATCGTAGACGAGCTCTCACACCCGGACAGGGTGACCATCAAACCTCTTCCGTCTCAAGCACTCTGTGACTCCCTCAACTGTTTTTTTATAGAAAAAATTATCAAAATCAAAAATAGCATTTCCTCCACTCCCCCGGCTATACCCTTCACTGAGGCTGCACCTTCTATTAACCCTCATCTTCTGACTCAGTTCCCCCCCATATCAGAAGAAGTCTTCATCACTTTGCTTAACAAAGTCTCCTCTGGTTCCCCCACAGACTGCTGCCCCCCCGCGATTCTCCGGGCTGCCTTTTCAGCCTGCCCCACCCCTCCACTGGCCCTCCTGAACAACTCCCTTCTGCTCGGTGAGGTTCCCAGTCAGTTTAAGAACGCGGAAGTAGTACCTATTCTGAAGAAACCCAACGCGGACCCTACGATCATGGCCAACTTCCGTCCCATTTCCCTCCTTCCCTACCTTAGCAAAGTACTTGAGTCATATGTCACCAGCATCCTCAGTTCTTTTATTGAGGACTCCAACTTCCTGGACCCTCAACAGGCTGGGTTTAGACCAGCCCACTCAACCGAGGCGGTCATTCTCTCTGTAATGGAGGAACTCCGCAGAGGCGCTGACTCTAACACCAGCCAAGCCTTAATCCTCTTGGACTTGTCGGCAGCCTTTGACACGGTCGACCACTCCATCTTAGTCGACCGTGTCAAGGAGGCTGGTATCGGAGGGACGTCCCTTGACTGGGTTCGTTCCTTCCTGACGAACCGCCACCAATCTGTTCGAATCTCCCAATTCTCGGCGGATAGGATGAAACTCACCTGCGGAGTCCCGCAGGGCTCGTCTTTGTCTCCGCTCCTTTTTAATTTATACCTTACCCCCCTGATCCGCTCCCTCCGGGGAAGGAATGTCACTGCATTTAATTATGCAGATGACATTCAGCTCATCTTCAACCTTGACTCGCAGGAAGCGGCCCAGGACTTCCAGTCCACCCTCTGTCATATCAGCGACTGGATGGGCGCTCACCACCTCAAGCTTAACCCCAACAAGACGGAGCTCGTTCTTGTCGGAGGCCCAGCCAATCCCTGGAACTCTACCTTCTGGCCCCTCTCCCTTGGCCCCCCCCCTAGTCCCGCTGATAAAGTAAAAAGCCTGGGGGTCTACATCTCACAGGATCTTTCCATGAATCATCAGGTCAGTGCCACAGTATCCTCCTGCTTCCATCAGCTCAGAAAAATCCAAAAAATAGCTCACTTCCTGACCACTGAAGCTCTCACCCTTGCGTTGTTGGCTTTAGTCATCTCCCGGATCGACTACGCCAACGCCCTATACGCAGGCATTCAGCAATACCAAATAAAGAGACTTCAGTTAATTCAGAATCAGGCCGCCCGCCTAATCTATCGTCAACCAAACCATCACCACGTCCGTCCCCTCCTCAAAGCCCTTCACTGGCTCCCTGTGTCGGAACGCTGCAAGTTTAAACTTGGCTGCCTAACCCATAAATCCCTGGCCGGCATCGGCCCCTCTTTCATCTTGTCTCTTCTCCACCCGTACGCCCCCCCAGACACCTCCGTTCTTCCCATCAAGCTCTCCTCCAGACACCTAGGTTTAGGCGTAAAAAGCACGCAGGCCTTAGATTCTCCTTTCTGGCCCCCTCACTCTGGAACTCTCTACCATTGGACCTCAGACTCTCCTCTTCCCACCCTCACTTTAGGTCTCTCCTAAAAACTCACCTTTTCCGCGGTGCTTATACATAAGGTTCCTCTTTCTCCCCCCTCTGCCTCCCCCTGGGTTAGTGATCAGCGCCAAGAAACCGTCCGGTGAACGCAGCGCTCTACAAATCCTTTTTACATTACATTACATTACATATGTTGCTGGGGTAGAGGGTGTGGGCGCTACCACTGCAGTGCTGCTGCCAGGGGTACTGTGTGCACCAGAAAAAATGTCTGTCGGTACTTTACCTCCCCCCTGCACGATCATCAGCCCCTCGTCATCATCAGATGCAATATCAATGGATACATTTGGATTTGTTGTACTTTTGGCTTCCCGGATCTTACTTAGGTGGCCTCCCACTGGATAGTGTGGTGTTGTTGGATATTACCTCTCTGGACTCGGGTACCATAGTTGGTACCAAGCTTACCCGACTAACTACATTTTTACAAATCGAACAATTAACTAGGTTTTCCGTCTTTTGCTAATACTAAAGAAGTCCCAAACTGGGGAGTTGAGATTTCTGGTGGTGGAGGTGCTACTTTCAATATCAGATGAAGTGGAGGATGGGCGTGGCCGAATTTGACTCTGGTGTGCCCTTACAGTTACACCACCACTACTTGAGGTAACGGAGGTTGAGCTGGATGGAGGTCCCTGCCGGCCCTTCTGAAGAGAAAATATGGCAGCTGTAGGTCGTGTTGGTGTATTAGTTACCTGTGTTGGTGGTGGTACCAGTGCCACGCCGCCCACATCCCGCTCAGCAGTAATTTAGGATAGGGTAAAAATAACTGCTGCATGCCCGCTGGGGCTGGAGTGATGACTGTGATGACTGGGTCGTCATCGTCAGACTGTTCATCAGCAGCAGAACACACCACTTCTACTTCTTGTTTGTCGTCATCACCCATAAGTGAAAGCCTTGCGGAAACATTCCTTTTAGGCTTAGCTAACTTTGTCAGCTCATGGCGTGCCTCCCTCTCGGACTGCATTGGTGGGTTCAAACCAAGATCTAGATCATCGGAGGAAGGGGGCTTGAAGAAGAACTTGTACTAGCCCTCCTTGAAATTTTTCTTGCTGGGGATCTGGAAGACAATGGTTCATCAAGAGGAGTGGCTTGCTCGGATGATATCTCTGCTTGATTCTCGATTTCCTGATGTGCCCCAACTTCTGGAGGAGCAAGCATTGTGGGCTGTTGTGCCTCTCCATGCGCCTCTCCTTGCACCTCTCAACGCCAACATCACTGGTCGATGGTGATTGAGCAATTAAAGTGGCTGCCTCTGTGGCACTCATGGCCTCGGGCCTAACTTGGCATGGTGGCACTGAGACCAATGAAGCTGAGGTGCTGCTTCCAGCTTGGTCCCTGGCGGACAACGCTGCTGCAGGTGTAGTTTCCCCCCCCCTAAAAAGTGCCTGTGGGCACACCAGTCTCCTTGGTAAGTGGCTCCACTTGCTTCTTCTGCTCCTTCTTACTGGCAGTGGCACTGGCAACTTTCTTGGTAGAGGAGCTACGGCCACCTTTCTTTGGGCCCATCTTCTTCAGATGTCAGAACAGCAGGCTGCAGTTGCACGAGTTGCAGAGTTGTCTGTGGCCACACATGACGTCACGTGACATTGTGCTGCACACACCGCAGCAGGACTTTTTCCTGGCACTGATGATGAATGATGAGGATGATTTGTGGTTCTCTTTGTGCACACCTAAAAGCAAAGGAAGCCATAGGAACATCAGTTAAATAAATGTTGCATATGTCGTGCTTCAATTAATATTTGCAACTAGGCATTTATTATTATTACAACACACCCAAAAACGGAAAGACAAAAAATTAAAATTGCAATTATTTCTAATCAAAAATGTATGTTTACATTAATAGAAGAGAGACCACAGACAGAGAGATGTTTCAGGCACCACTGAGTACCCCTGGGCATAATGGATGAAAGCAAGGCAGACTGGGTGCAGGCCTATGGCACAAAGCACACTGCCGGGCTTCAAAATGGCCCCTTGACCCCCACCCACCTGGATCAGGCCTCAAAATGGCCCCCACCCACATGGCCAGGCCCTAACAACACCCCAAAAAAATCGAAAAACACACAAAAATCACCCCAATCCAATGCCATCCAAGCCCTAAATGATGTTTAAATTCAAGAGACCCCACAGAAAAGCCTTGGTCCATGCATCACTGAGTACCCCTGGGCATAATGGATGAAAGCAAAGCAGACTGGGTGCAGGCCTGTGGCACAAAGCACACTCTCTGGCTTCAAAATTACAACTTGACCCCCACCCATATGGCCGGCCCCTGCCTGGACCAGGCCTCAAAATGGCCCCCACCCACATGGCCAGGCCCCAACAACACCCCAAAAAATCGGAAAACACACAAAAATCACCCCGATCCAATGCCATCCATGCCCTAAATGATCTTTAAATTCAAGACACCCCACAGAAAGACTTGGTCCATGCACCAATGACTACCCCTGGGCCTACTGGCAAGTGTGGCTTTACACGCACCCCAAAATTAAAAGAAAATTCCACATATAACAGTGAGCTATTCAATTCCATGACATAAATGATATTTAAGTTCAACAAAACTCACAGAAAAAGTTGTATCATGCACCCATGACTAACCCTGGGCCTACTGGATACTGTGCCTACCCACAATATATATTTTTTAAAGTTGTGAAAAAGTTTAAAAGTTGTAGTTGCAGCAACTGCAATGCTCCAAACAAACAACACCAACTTACTTGTGAAATCTCAAATCCAAAAGTAATCCAAAAGTGATCCAAACAAAAAGTCCTCAAATACAAATATCCAGCAGCAGCCACAAAAAGTAATCCTTCCAGCTCCAGATCCAAATGAAAAGTGACCAGGACATGGACAAAGCACTGGGAGGAGCCTGCTGGACAGGAACAGGAAGTTGGAGACTCTGGGGCACTTCCTTCCTCCCACCCCCCAAAAAAATGTACTCCTTGCACAAAAAAGTGCAGCCAAATGTCAATCTGAGGAGTTATTCTGATCCAAATCATCATTTTCAGAAGGTTTATGCTGCCTGCGGTAGATTTCTTGTGCAGAATTGCAATTTTTGGGAAAGCGAGCTGTTCAAATCTCCCGCCGGAAGTCAGCTGCGCATCGCATCTACGTGTTTACAATTGTTTACTCCTGCGATGGGTGATCGCGGGCCCTTATGACGCTCTCAAACTCTCTAATTGCAAGATGGCGGGCCGCTATGGCGGTTGCACCTACAGGTCTTTGCAGCACTGGTTCCGGTTGCGGTCGGGACGTTCTCTACCGGGATGGCGGATGTGCCTTGCGGTCCTCGCCTGGGGGCGTTTGTTTGATGACTTAGCCTGGCCACGATTGCTACTATTACTTTGGGCCAATGTTTTTAATATCTCTGTGTTTTCTGTGAGCTTGTCTGCGGCTCCATTTCTCCATTTCTTAAACTAGGACCCGATTGGCGTCCTTTTGACCACCAGCAACTGTTGCAAGTAATCCTTGCAGACAGTATCAGTGAGTTATGTGTTACCTATGCAGTGATTAGCCTCACGATATCGTATACCGGTTGACCATTGATCTCTTTGTTTACCACTGAGCAATAGATTTATAATAGCACCCACTATACGATAAGATCTATACCTACACCCCGGGGGAGCTTTTCATTAAAAGTAGTTGGCTAGTCTGTACAATCAATTGGTAAAGATCCTTTGAGAAATGCCTTGAAGGTTGTGACTTTGACCCACATGTCACTCTATGACTCTTGACACAACTGTATAATCTTGGACATTCACCATTGCACTTGTCCATTGTACCACATTTATAACAATTAATGTCATGTTCTTTTACCTGTTCTCTCACTTTCATTTTTATTTCCACCGCCAGGTCTACATTGACTTTAAAGGGTATGTGGTTTTTCACTTACCTAAATGTAGATAGCTTCACCCTGATCCTGAAGAAGTATCCTGATCATATTGACTACTAAGACACGAAACATGTTGATCACCTGAGAGTAGGGCATGTACTACTAGATAATCGTAACACTAGTTCTTTGCCCCTCTCCACCTTTTAATTAGGCAGTTTACCTTTTGATTAAAAGTGTGTTTAGGACTAACTGGCCTATTTTAACTCACACAACCCCCTCCTTGCATCTACACACACTAGGCTCTCTCACCCCCACTTCACCCACCTGTGGGAACAAAAGATCCCCGACAAAGAGCCCCGGTTTCGGGTGCCCGCCAGGTATTGCAGTGCCGACCTGGCGAGGGTTAGGCTCAAATGATGAAGCATGACACATAGCTTGCTCAGTGTGTGAGAGCCCTAGTTTGCACAAGAAGAACTCCCCTACTTATAACACACCACTAATCCCTAACGGACCGCATTTCACTGCTTTCAATTGAGAGGAACTTCGTATTTTTCTTGATACATTTGCTCCTGGACATGTACGTTGGACCTCTTTAAACTAGACCATTGTCCTCTTTGTTGTTGACACATGCATGGATTTTTGGCATGCATGTTGGGAACAGGGCCTTCAAGATTGCAAGTGTCGTAGTATGCAGTTACCAAATTGACCCGCTTCCCAATTCTGCTTTGATGCACATTGGTTACAATGGTTGGAGTCAGCACATCTGTCCCAGTCACCTGATGGATTACGTCGGCGACATGTCAAATATTGTGGCCAACCATCACTCATTAGAGATAGTGGCTTACGCAGTTCCACTCACTTTCATGGATGAGTGACAAGGTACCTGCAACCACGACTCAATGTGCCACAATGCACGTGTCCCGCCGCAACATTGCATGTTGTACATCTGCTGCTCACATGTCCAAAATAACAGTGGACATGACTGCATTTGCGTCAAATTATGTCCGAGGTGCGGACAACCAATGCTGCTTGACACTGACGTGTGTTGGTGATGGACTACCCCAAGTTGAACTCAGACGTTGTTCTACGTTCCTTATTCAGGCATGCTACTGCATTTGTCTGCATATCGTGCCTCTACTCTTGGCCGCACTGAAACACACTTCTTTAATAAAATTTCCACATTTTCTCTTGTCTCCAAATGTGTTGTATCTTGATTTGTATGCCAATGTTTGTGTCACACACTCTCTGGCTGCCTGCCAATACGTGAAATGCTACCCCATATGGAATGTGGGTTTGTACCTATACGTTCTCATGTGCCTCTTTCGTACTGATGCTTTTGGGCGCTGATCCGCCACAGGCGAGTGAATTTGTCTCCTGTGTTCAATTGTATAAATGTTTGTGTTTGGACAACATTGTGTTGGATGTTGATGTACTCTGCTTCGTATGTGTGTGTGCTGCATTATGTGTGAGATGTCCCTTCATGTGAGTTTGTATTCTCCCTTCTCCCTTTCAGGCAATGTGGTTTTCACTTCTATGCTCGTTCAGTGGTGTTATGATGGCGAGTTGTGTGACTTGTGCTCCTTGTTGGTGTGTTTCATTTTGGCCATTGTTTTTCTTTACTTGTGCTGTACTTAATTGTGCATATGTGCCCTTGTGCCTATCTCCCCCCGTACCCCCACTCCCTGCTTTTTCCTCTTCCTGGTGCTGCTGTGTCTGTAATTGTGTTGCTCCACACATAAATACATGCAATGAACAAATTAGAATAGTTCATTGATTCTTTTAGGTTTCAAAACTTCTCTCTATTGGCATCTTTTTAATTTTCCATATAAACAGTTTTATTAATATTCAAGGACACATAGAAGTCAGAAGTGCAACGTATTCTATTAACACACTTTCTAGAACATTCTACAACATGCGTAGGTTAAAAGTGCATCAATTTTTTTAAACCTAACAATATTTTTTGCAACATTTTCTCGAACATTTAGCAGCACGTGCAGGTTAAAAACTTCACGATAGTTTTAGGTTCGAACAGTGCCTTCCAAATGCAAGTAGCAGGTGTGGTTGAGTTGGGCAAATTTTATCCTAAGATATGTACTCCACGTTGAAACTGCTTTTTCTTAACCAATCACAAAGAGGCTTTTCCACAAAACGAATATGCACCCTACTTTTAAAAAACAATGCTTTTCATCTCCCAATCAAGTATAGTTTTGTATGGCAAAAAAGTAGTTCCCCATCTTTAAACATATCTTTTATTCTACTAAGGAACTGCATGAGCTACAGACATCTTACCATATCTTCCAGCCATACCTTCCAGCCATGCCTTCAAAATGCTAATGTGGATGGTAGGACATAGCTATGTTTTCTGATGCAAGAGGTATGCAGAACAGAGATGTATTGACTTAGACCTAGGTTTACAAATTGTGGGCATTAAATGATTTACAAAGAGAGGATTGAAGTGGCACCAATTGTAACCTTTGGTTAAAATCTCTTTGCATCTTCCACACCCTGACCTCATGATTGTGCTTTGTGGTGGAAATGACCTAGGCAAATTGACTGGGGTAGGTTTGAAAATGCTTATGAAGGACACCTTTGGACAATTGATGTTACTTTTACCTCAAACTGTCTTTGTATATTCCAATATATGCCAAAGACAGAAGTGGGAATGGTCAAACCAATTTTGTCCTCAGTAGAAAAATCTAGGAAAAATGTCAACAAAGCTGTGTCTGCATACCTCAGATACCATAGAATAGGGTCGATCTACAACAACAACATACGTTTTGATATGGCTGATATCTACAGAAGTGATAGAGTACACTTCACATATCTAGGAAACAGAGTTTTTCTGAATATCCTGAAATTGTGCATCCACACCTACATGTACCTCCAACTAATAAACACAAGGGCTCTTTTTAGAGCCACTCTATAACTGAAAATTTAGGCCCGCTATTTTAGGGCCAGGAAACGGCAACTCCCGGACCCTCGCCAAAATGTATTCCCCACACAGCTGTGGTGCAGTGGCCAGACCATCTGACTTTGCAGAACAGAGCTCTTGCTTTGATCACAGGCTCTAGCGACAGCTCAGGATAGCAACATGTGACTCTGGGAAATACCTCACTTAATTTCCATGCTGGCCCCCAGCGCCTGCAGACCCGTACAAGTGAGAAGTTTGCACTTTACAAATGCCCGATTGATTCAAAACGGCAGAATTGAACTTCACACTCTCTCGGTAGCACCCCCCAATTCCTATACAGACGTCACACTGTTTTAAAACAAAAGTTCCTCCTAGTACGTATGCACATATGCTGACACTACTTGGACAGGTGTGCCGCAGCTGCCAGAAAACATGAGTTCAGAGCACAGGGCTCATGGTTTAATCCCCTGCTCCGACAGCAGCTCAGCTCAGCATCATGTGACTCTGGGCAATAGCTCACTTAATAGCTCCCATAATTTCCACGCCAGGTTCCAGGGCCTTCAGACCCATAGAGGTGAGTAGTTTGCCCTTTACAAATATTGCATTGATTTACCTTCGCACTCCCTGTATAACACCACCTAAGCACCATATACAAGTTACTGTGTTCCAAACAAAACTTCCTTCTACTACATATAAAATATTGCTGACACTACTTGGACATGTGTGGCACAGGGCCCAGAGCACATGACTTCACAGCATAGGACACACAGTTTGGGCTCACGGTTTCATCTCCGAGTCCAGCAGCAGCTGAGTTTAGCAGCATCACACTTTAGGCAATAGTTCACTTAATTTCCATACCCCACACTTTCAGACCAGTAGGGGTTAGTAGTTCAGCGGCTTTATCCCCGAGTCCGGCAGCAGATCAGCTTACGCCCACAGCACCATCAGACCCGTAGAAGTGAGCAGTTTGCACAAATACGAAATTGATTTGATACGCACAAATTTACCTTCGCACTCCCTGTATAAAACCCCGTAAGCACCATACACAAGTTACAAATTCGAAACAAAAGTTCCAACGAGTACATGCTGACACTTCTTGGACAGATGTGGCACAGCGGCCAGAGTACATGACTTCACAGCAGATGACACACAGTTTGGACTCACGCTTTCATCCCCGAATCCGGCAGCAGCTCAGCTTAGCACCATAAGACTCTAGATAAAACCGCACATATTTTCCATACCCCAGGACCTTCAGACCAGTAGGGGTCAGTAATTCGCCCTAGTAGGTATAAACACATGCAGACACTGCTTCCACAGGTGTGGTGCAGAGGCCAGGGCACATGACTTCACAGCATAAGACCCACAGTTTGGGCTCACACTTAAATCCCTGAGTCCCGCAGCAGCTCACCTTAGCAGCATCAGCCTCTAGGCAATACCTCCCTTAAATTCCATTGCCCAGCACTTTCAGACCGGTAGGTATGAGTAGTTCGCATTGCACCCCCTGTACAGCACACCCTAAACACCCCCCAGAGGTTAAAGTGCTCCTACCCTTCTCTTTCCTACTGTTTTGCCCTTTTTTCCCCTTACTCGCTTCAACAGAATCACAAAATGGGTGCCAACACTTCCTTGTTGCAACCGCTTGCACTGCTCGCAGCCAATAAGCAGCAAGCTCGTGCTCATAATGCCTCAGCCAATCAGATGGCAGAATTCCCAAATATCGATATCTGTAAATTTCAATATTTCTTCAAAACTACTGAATGTATTTACACCAAATAAACTTAAGCGTGCTTTCTAGACCAAGACCCTTCTCCCTGCCAAATTTGGGGTAATTCCGTTCACCCGTTCGACCTGTAGCCTTGTCTACAGTTTATTTCCAAGTGTGTATTGCTGCAGTGAATCCAACCATTATTGCATTTTAAATATACAGTATAATGTTCACATATGGTAGTAGCTTCAGCATGGAAAACAATAGCCAGTGTGAAAGTTCTCCCAGAAATAGATACTTGACTAGCAACAGCATTTTTAATTTTCATTTCCGCTTTTATTCAATTTTGTCTACAGCGTTGTAGCATTAAAATGAGATATTTTCCATATCTTTGTAGACATAATGTAGATAACATTTCTGATTGACAACGAGAATGCTTCATATCATGATTAGCTTTTTTTACAAATTTCATTAAAGGTACAGATTTGCAGTCAGGTATTGTTAAATATAGAAAAATTTCTCTGTCGTCTATAGTGATTGAAGTTAGTGAACACTGTTCACATTTATGATCCCATTCCTTCATCTTCTAATTCTCCAAGCATAACCATCAGATACTCGTGTGCATCCTGTTGTATAATAGGGATGAATGTCAAAGATCCAGTACATGTATCCAAGAGTTGGCGAATACCAGAAGCAGTATGGACCTTACTTCTGTCAGTTCTCAATTGATGAAATAAAGTATAAAGTGCAGAACATAATCTTTTTTCCTTACTTTCCTTAATTTCACCATAAAGATCTTCTAGATAAAATATAATGCTTAGAATAACATTACCATAGCAATTGACACCAGAAGCATTTTCTAATTGGTATCCCACAACATCATCATTTGTTTGTATTTTCTGTTTCTTTACATCTTTTCTTTTCTCTTGAATTTTTTTCTGCTTTTCAACCACACTTGATTCATCAACATGTTTGCGTTTTGAACACACAACAGGGTTTTCATAAATAGGATATTCACCTAAAGTTGGTGCATAAAGTCTTCTGAAATGATTACATTCTCTTATACAATTTACATCAGCACTAACCTTGTTTTCATCTAAATCAATTAAATACAAACCAGACAATATTCTAACTTGAGATAATGCAACATATGCCATTTAATCTTTAAACAGAGTTTTTCCAACATTTACTAAAGCATTATCTACACTTGAACCTTGAGATTTATGAACGGTTAGTGCATATGCTAAACAGAAAGCAAACTGTTTTCTATGAACATACACATCTTTTACCATCAAAAAACGTACAGCACAACGCCCAATCTGTCTTACCTTTGTAATCTGATCAAATTTAATTTTCAAGAATTCAATTGCATTTCTGTTTTGATATTTTAGAAATTAAACAACTTTCTCCATTGCTCCATTCACTAAACCTTCTTCTATATTCAAATTAGGCCTCAAAATTAACCGACAGTTTATACATACATCTAAATTCTTTTCTAAGCCAGCAGTTTTTGATACAGACTTTTCCAGAGAATCTAATTTAGTCTGTAGTTTATTTGAAAGAAGAATTGTTAATCCTTGATGCTCGGTTTTATCAATAGCTTCAATGTGAACTATTACTTGATTTTCCAATTTCAGAAGCTCTCGATTAAATGTAGAACACTCTTGCACTGTAGGCATTAAGCAAACTTTAGACTTTTTTACTGCAATTATCTTGTACATTACTGCTGCTGGTGTGTTTTCAGTTGTAAACAAGTTCTGTAGTAGACGACTTTGTAAAGCTTGTTTACCATGTTTGCTTAGAACACCAATTCTTACAGCTTTCAGAATATTTCCATAATCTTCATCACTTGCTTGTCGCATATTCTGAGTGAGTTCTTTATATTCAAAATGTAACCAGACATTCACATATCCAATACTTCCCAAAGATTTCCTAGTGTCTTCATGTAGAAGAGTTTTAAAGACTGGTTCTCCTTTTACAGGAGTTAGTTGTAGCAGATCTCCAAATACAATTAAATGTTTTCCTCCAAAGAGAACGCCGTAATCTGTTTTTAAATATCTGTTGCATTCTTAAATTTAAGAAAGCAATCATTAAGTTTGAGACCTTGCTCACCTCATCAATAATTGAAAGTTTCATCTTCTTCAGCACTCTTGACAGGTCATAAGAAGCTTCTCCAGACAACTTCTGATATTCTAATTTATTATCATGCTCAACTGGTAACATCAATAATCTATGCAAAGTAATTACTTTAACATTGTGCACAGCCAATACAGTTGGAGCTGTTACCACACAAGATACATTTGAATCAGTAGTTTTATGAAGATAACTGGTCAAAACTTTAATAAAAAATCGTTTACCCATTCATTGACCACTGATGTACATGAGAATAGGTTTAAATTATGAACATACACATTCTTTTTTCTTCATGTATTAAACCATGTTTTATCTGTTCTCTCACTTGTACGTATATTTCTTTCTGTTCAATATTTACTTGTTCTTCTAACTTTTCTAATGCAATATTCTCCTCTTGTGTTCATGCATAGCAATTGCTGCTTCATTTTCCACTATTGGTTGTCCAAGTGGATCTTGACTACGTGGACCAAAACTTTGACTATCTTGAGAACTTTCATTAGCAACTTCAGCTATAATAGTCTTTTCCTGTTCAACTTCATCATTCAACATTTTTAAATATGTAGGGAATATTGAACATGCAATGCTATCTTTACATGCATTAAAAGAATCTTTGTAGCAGTCGAAATCTCCAAGTAATTCACTTTCATTACTTGGTTTGAAGAGTTGGAGAAGAGCTAAAAAGTAAAATTCTCTCTTATCTGGAGTTTCACAACTGAGTTTCTTTTGGTTGATAAGGTTACATTTTGTGTGTTTTACTATACATCCATGAAATCCACCTACAACATATTTTACTTCTTTTAAATTCTGTTTAACATTTCTTTTGAAGCTGTAATGTTGAAGTACTTCATTCAGACATAGCTGTTCCAGATGTTGATTCCTTTTAGGATAGTATGTATCCAACAAATTAGTTTTAAGAATTTCTGTACTGTCTGGTTAATTTGCTGCTAAATATTCAATTTTTCCTAATGATTTCAATACTCTATTTTATGAGCAGGCAAGACCTAAATTTAACCAAATGATCCCTCGTGATTTTGAATATAAATTTGAAGAGCACAAGCGGTCTGAACATTCATAGGACCCAATTTCTTTGTGGGAAAGCATTTTCAAATTAAAGCTATACAATATTTTGCTTAGGTTCTTCTCTTGTGGAATTTCTTCCCATATTTTTTTCATCTCGGGTTTTCTCAGATTTCGTTATATATGACGTAACGTAGCGTGCATCAGCAATTGAGTTGTCTGCAACATACTGGATGTTCATGTTTGCATTCCACATTTTTAAAATAACCGGATTGTAGTCATTATTATACTTTGACAGTTCTGTTCTTTTTAAGCTGTAGGTATTCTTTGGAGATTTTTGAGTTATTGTGTGCCTTACAGAAGAAAACAAATAATTTACACTTCCTTTAGAAATTACTGGACGTGGAAATCCAAACTGACACTTGGTATAACATTTTCCTTTGGATTTGTATTTTCGTCTGCAGTACTTTCCACAACGGTGACTTTGGAAACATAAAACTTGCTGTCTCAAGCTTCTATCTCCTCCTTCTCTTGGAATCTCACATGTCACATACTGTTCAATAAAAGACAATACTATTTCATCTGAATCAGTTCAAAATTTAGGTGCATCCTTAATCCATAATAGCATATGTATATGAGGAGCACCTCTATGCTTGGTACTCCTTTCTCCAAAAGAAATCAGTAACTTCTCCAAGAGGTGAATTCTTTTTATTGCCGATAAAAGACATCATAGCTTGAAACCTATGATTAAAATATCTACACACATTAACAGGATCCAAAGAGCACAGTTCTCCAGGTGTCTTTATTTCAACATTTTTTATATTGGAATTTCCTTCTCGTAGAAATTCAAGCAAATCTTCCCATGCATACTCCGCACAGCTAAGTGTCACAAACCACGTTGGTGTATCTAAGTTCTGTAACCTATACTTCAGTTCTCCATGATGACGATACCAATACTCATTTGTTCCCCGTTGAGATGCCATCAAATTAATTAACTGTGCTTCTAAATTTTCATCTGTTTGTTGAACTTTCTCCACAAATTCTTTTGCTGAAAGAACTAATTGATGAACTCCAGTTTTCAGTATGTGGTTCACTACATTGGACAGAGACGACAAATCACTTTCAAACAAAAGGTGAAATATATATGGAATACAGTGTCAAAATCTAGGATCTTTAGAGTATAATCTTGTTGAGTGATATTCTGAAGGTGGAATCCATACAGGCCGCTCATCATATCATCCACCTTCTCCAGTAGGAAACAGCTGTGGAAAACAACAAGCTTCTAAGCTTTTCTCCCATACACTCATTGGAGTTCCCTTTGCTTTTTTTCATTTGAAACAACTCAATGCTGTTTCCTATTACTTATTTTGTATGTAGATGACATATTGTGTAATGTTCACAAATCTCTTCACTCCTTGACTTGTCCACTTTCTCTATTTGACCACTTGAAATTTCAGATTCATCTTCCAAACTTATTACCTGTTCTTCTACATTTACACTTTTATAATAAATATTATTCTCCACACGAACTTTTTTAACATCCACAACTTCTTGCAATATTTTCCGGCAATTTGTTGGTACTCCATTTACTAGAATGACTACTGCTTCATTTTCCTCTTTGTCTCTACCAACAATTTCAATATGTTTCTTAAAATCCAAAGGTAAGGACACCACTCTTCCTTTCAGCCCTCTTTGTAAGTATGTTGGTGGCAGTTTACCTGTTTTAGGCTCCATGCGAATTATAGTTTGAAATGGATGAACAGATTGAATAAGAAATTACTCATATGTATTTAATCTGCCAGTTCCTCCGGAATAGCTACTAATTCTAACTTATTATGTACTGCTCTAGCGGGCATTTTGTTCTCTTCTAATTTGTTATAATAATATTTACAAACACGTTGATCACTGCCTAACTCAAATTGACCTTCCACTAACAAGTAAGTTGCAAATTCCTTCCATTTATCATTATTCTTCTTTTCTGAGTTTTCAAATACAAATCAACATTCCTAGTTTGAATTTTATAATTAGTACGTCAACCACAAACACAAACATAAATTGGAATTTCAGAGCACACTATGTTAAACCTTCCAATTTCTTCTTCAAAGTGATCAATCCTAATCACTTTCCCATCTTCTTCAACACCTGTAATTGTCAAACTTTCACTTTCTCTGCACTGTTCTCTGAACCAGAATATCGAAACTGAATATCATCACACTTTTTTTGTACATCTGATAAAGAACCGTGTAAAAGAGCTATATTCAGTTCACCTAAACATAATGCAGGACTTTTTACATATGACACTTTCCTTACAAACTTCCACATTTCTGAATGGTGTACTGCTAACATCCTCAAATGATGAGCCTCCCTCATGGCTTCACTGCAGGATACAGTGCATCTCGGCACCGACCAACATGGGGCTAGAAACCCAGAACAGCACTTAGGCCTAGATGTATCAAGCCGTTTGTGAATCGGAAAGGCCGAAATTCGCAGAATTTCGGCCTTTGCGAATCGCAAACGGTCTATTTGCATGTTTTGGCATGCATCAAAAATTCGCAAATTAAGGAATTGCAAAAATTAGAGATTCCTTATATTGTCATAGCATTTTGGGAATCACAATTTTGCGATTCCTTAAATGCTATGTATGTAGCAGTTTTCAATTGCAAATTTTGGGTTAAGAAATCTCAAATTACCACCAACTTGTAGTTAATTTGCGAATTCTTTTAAAAATGCACAATTTGGCATTTTTGAAGGTGGCATGTGATGCACACACATGCCCATAGGGCATGTATGTGTGCCATATGCACACACATGTACATTTCAGGGGTGCAGCAGGGTGTCCTTGAGACACCCCTGCACCCTTGAAATTATTCTCAATTTGCGATTAGCAAATTGCGAATCGCAATTTGAGATTCATTTCACAATCATTCCTATGGGCCTCCTGGTCCATAGGAATGAATAGGAAATTATTCCTTAATTGCGAATTCGCAAATTGCAAATCCGCAAATAAGGAAGATTAAGAAATCGCTAAAAAATAGCATACATACATCCCATTTTGCGATTTCTAAATATCGATTCCTTAAAAATCGCTATTTAGAAATCGCAAAGGGGTATGTTGATACATCTACCCTCAGGTGTGCATGAGTCAGCGGGCAGGCAAAGCCACTCTTCCCACCAGGCGGACCCTACACAGTCCCTAAGTTATAACGGGCACACATTTTTTGATTAAAGTCCATGTATAGTGATTCCCAGTAAACCAAAATAGTGGACGGAGTGTTTCTTTTTTCTCCTGGAGGCTACGGCAGACAGATGAGGTTACTGTGCATCCTGCTTATGGTGGAATCCTCATGTCCACATCATCATCTGAGGTCCGGTGAGGACATTTTTTATATTCAGATTTGCTCCGGAATGAGCGTTGCCGCACTGCGAGATAGCTCGCCTGGCTCTAAGATGGCGGCATAGCACACCTAAAGGAAGATTTCTTTGTCTCCTGGGGCGATTCATCATGTCTCTACCTTGCACGGTGACGGCAGTCAACAAATCGGAGCAGCAGTTACAGCGAGTACAGGACTGGAGGAGCGCAGTTGGTATCTGATGAGGTTGGGGTTCTGAATTATCTCTCCGCTATTAGCGCTTCGATTGGGGGGGAAACCCACAAAGGTATGTTTGTTGCTTCTGCATTGGCTTCCACTCTGCACCCTGCTTCCTGGTGGCTGTGGCCTACTGAAATCATTATCGTGCCACGTCATGTTCCACCCGCACTTACCACGTCTTGTGCCACATTAACTTCATTGTGAACATCCTGGAGAACTTATGCCTGCTCGCCTACGTATCCTCTACAGAGAACCCTGTAGTCCACGAGTTGGCCTTTTTTGGGTTGATGATCTTCTCCCTCAGCCTCATGATACTAAACTATTGCCCCTGGATGATGACTGGGTTAAACACTGTTAGTTCTGAGAATCATCCTCTGCAACCAAGTACTTAATATGAAAACATTTGGATTGCTGATGTGCAGCATACTATAAACTTCTGTGAATTGTGAAAAATAATTTGAATTACTAACTGTGCGCTTCATGTCCTGGATGGCAAAGCTTCTGGAATTGCCTGTGCTAGGTTTTTACCTTGAAGATGGGGAAATGATACCACTTCCCCTGGGATCACAGCTTACTGGACTTTGGACGCAGCTTTCTTTCGTCTACCAGTCTGTGTCCCTGTCACCCTCCCCCTCCTCTTTCCATGCTGTGTCTCTCGCCCTCCCCTCCTATTTTCCTCCTTCATTCTCAGTCTACTTCCTGTGCTCCTACTCCCTCCCTTGAATCTCTCCCCTTGCCTGCTTTTTCCCTTATGAATATGTCTTTCGTGTTTGTCTCGACCTTACATGTAACTGTGTAACCTTTGTAACAATGTAACCTGCAACTATGGAATGATACTCACGAAGTGGATCAATGACTGCGCAGACGAGCTCGCCCCCCTGAGGACCCCGCCCAGCAGACCTGGCAGCGAGAAAGCCCCATGGTTCACCGACGAACTCAAGAGCTCCAAGAAGAACTGCCGAGCCCTCGAGAGAACCTGGCGCAGAGACCCAACACCGGACAACATGACTGCCCTCAAGCTCGCCACCCGGAAACACCACCAACTCATCCGCGCCACCAAGAAAACTGTATTCAAGGAACGACTGGACAACAACGCACACAACAGCGAAGAACTCTTCAACATCGTCAAAGAGCTCTCCAACCCCAACGCCGGAAACAACGACATCACCCCTTCGCAAGACCTCTGCAACTCCCTCGCCTCCTACTTCCACAACAAGATCGCGGACATACACAACATACACATACATAACAGCTTCAGCACTCTACCGACGAGCACCACGACAAACCACCGCCCCCCACCACCACCCTCCGCGCCTGGACTCCGATCAGCACCGAAGACACCGTCCACACGATGAACTCCATCCACTCCGGATCTCCAACCGACCCCTGCCCTCACCACGTCTTCAACAAGGCGGACGCTATCATCGCACCCCACCTGCAGGACATCATCAAAACCTCCTTCGACACCGCTACCTTCCCGGAGAGCTGGAAGCACGCCGAACTCAGCGCTCTACTCAAGAAGCCATCGGCTGACCCCACCAACCTCAAGAACTACCGCCCCATCTCGCTGCTCCCGTTCCCTGCAAAAGTCATCGAGAAGACCACCAACAAGCAGCTGGCCGCCTTCCTCGAGACGAACGGCTCCCTCGACCCCTCGCAGTCTGTCTTCCAGGCCAATCACAGCACCAAGACCGCCCTGATCGCAGTCACCGATGACATCCGAGCGCTGCTCGACAACGGAGAAACAGCGGCCCTCATCCTCCTCGACCTCTCCGCGGCCTTCAACACTGTCTGCCATCGTACCCTAGTACAACGCCTCAGCAACGTTGGAGTCCAGGAGAAGGCACTGGAGTGGATCATCTCCTTCCTCGCCGGTAGGACACAGAGAGTCCGCCTCCCCCGTTCAGATCTGAAGCCACCGAAGTCATCTACGGCGTCACTCAAGGCTCCTCGCTTAGTCCAACCCTCTTCAACATCTACATGAGCCCCCTCGCAGACATCGCACGCCAGCACAACCTCAACATCATCTCCTACGCCGACGACACCCAGCTGATCCTCTCCCTTACCAACGACCCCGCCACCGCCAGAGCCAACCTTCACGAAGGGATGAAAGAGGTAGCCGAATGGATGAAGAACAGCCACCTGAAACTGAACTCGGACAAGACGGAAGTCCTCATCCTGGGATCCTCACCCTCCGCCTGGGATGACTCCTGGTGGCCCCCCGCCCTAGGCAGCGCACCCAAACCAACAGACCACGCACGCAACCTGGGCTTCATCCTGGACTCCTCCCTCTCCATGACCAGACAAGTCAACGCCGTCTCCTCGTCGTGCTTCAATATCCTGCGCATGCTACGTAAGATCTTCCGGTGGATCCCCACCGAGACCAGGAAGACGGTCACCCAGGCCCTCGTCACCAGCCGTCTGGACTACGGCAACACCCTCTATGCCGGAACCACCGCCAAACTCCAGAAGAGACTCCAGCGGATCCAGAACGCCTCAGCATGACTCATCCTGGACATCCCCCGTCGCAGCCACATCTCCGGACACCTGAGAAATCTGCATTGGCTCCCGGTCAACAAGAGAATCACCTTCCGTCTCCTCACCCACGCACACAAAGCCCTACACAGCCAAGGCCCAGGTTACCTCAACAGCCGCCTCAACTTCTACGCCCGCAAACGCCAGCTTCGCTCGACCAGCCACGCCCTCGCCGCCGTCCCCCACATCCGCAGAGCCACCACAGGGGGACGGTCCTTCTCCTACCTCGCCGCCAAGACATGAAACTCCCTCCCCACCCACCTCCGCCTAACCCAGGACCACCTCGCCTTCAGGAAGCAACTCAAGACCTGGCTGTTCAAGCAGTAGCGGATCCCCCCCAGCGCCTTGAGACCCTCTGGGTAAGTAGTGCGCTATATAAATATGATGATTGATTGATTGATTGATTCTCCTTTATTAAAAACATATATGAATTTTATCATTAGTACATGACACCAATCACTACAGAATTAATATTACTTGTTCATTGCAACAGTGATGTATCACATTGATCATTTAAATCAAAACAATTTCAAATACACATTTAAAATACCACAAAAAATGTTGTTAAAAACACATTCTTATATACATGCCCAATACATACCCCAAAAGGGATTTTTCTTATATGTCGACGGGTTTTGGTGGATCCTGCTTCCTCAGGACAATTATAAAAAACACACAGTATTCTGTGGATACAAATTGAGAATAGATAATCACTAATACGTAATCAAATATGTTCCATCAAAATTACATTAATTTATAATATCTCACGCTTTATTTGCATTGTCAAGGCCAAATGCCCCTAATTACTTATTATAGTTCTATTTTCCCTTGATCCCAGAAGTTTCCTGGATCCTCGGTAATTCATATCCCTACATTCATGTCCATGGTTGTTTTTGTCAATAAACATCAGATGTGATCATATTCCTTTTTTAGAGGTAATGATCACTCTCTTTCATACTGGTATTTTCACTCACAAGTGTTGCTCTAAATGCCTCTAGCTTATCTTGGTTCATCCCTTAAGGAAAAATTCTTATGATATCTCTATGGAAACTAGATCATTTGATTGCTTTGAGCATTAGTAGAATTACACCTAGGGAACAACTTTTGTTTAATTATTGAGATTTACCCAGTTCCCTTGGAGCTATATGATTACTCTCTACTTTTAAAACTGCACTAATACTATCCATTTCCTCTTTTGGAACAGGACAACCATTCTGAACTTCATAGCAACAACCTCCCATATCAACTGCAAATGTTAAACTATTTTCTTGGAAGTAACTCTCTTCATTAAAAAAAGGTTCACTATTAAACATGTGTTTCCATTTTTCCCTGAAGGTATGTTCACAAGTCTTTTATTTCCTTTTGTCTTTTAGAATCTTCATTGTTTTTTCCAACAGTTTCACCCTCTTCAAAATCAAAGTTAATATTTTTTGTTTTAACTTAAAAGCAGTATCCACTATGCTTTTGATATGCTTTTTCTGTTTAAATTGCAGCACTTTCTTTTTATATTTCCGGCATCCTTTTATTAAATTCTAAATTATTCTATTTCAAAAAAGTCTTTGACGAATTTCTTGAAATTGTTTTTGTCTATAGGCCCTCCACCTTCCATCTTCCATGAGACTGGACCCCGGAATTCCAGGACAAAAAGCAGAAGAGGTGACGCGAGAGAGACAGATCTCTCTACCACCGAGGGGACTCTGGACTTGAATCGGCACAGCGATAAAGCCAGCCACGCTGCCGGAGGAGCGTGGCTACTGCAGGTACGTGCTCGCATCCGTGCCGTATTCATTAAAGGTGCCGAGGCCAGGAAACCGACCATCGGGGAAGAGGGAGGCAGGCAAACCCCGCTAGCGCTATTCAGTGCTCCTATAGTTTTGCTTCAATTGCACTATCCCTCGCGGGTGACGGACTGTGGTGCACTCTTTCATTCCCCCGCACTACCCCTCCCAATTCTCCTTGTACTTCACATCTTACTGACGGAGGTATTTTTTTTCTCCTAACCGGTCCCTGTACGAGCGCTGTGAAGACCCAGTGCAGAAACGCCTTCCCAGGAAGAACCACTGAAGGAATTATAAACAAAAGTAACAGGACTGAGGCTTGGATCCAGTAAACATAGCGAAAGTTGGATTTAACAGTACTCGTTCTTGCTCTTCAGTAAAACTTATCGCTGGGTGCTGGTTGCTCTTTGTTGCCCTGCTCTGCCCTGCTGCCAAGCGGAGCAGACGCAGACTCCATTTCCCAGGAGCCTCAGGGGTGCATATTCTAACCGTCATCGGACGTGCCAGGATACGCATAAAACAGCGCGAAGACTCCTGTCTGCAGCCATCAGAGCCTGAAAGAGGCTGGGCTGGGCCACAACTCGAACATTTATGTACTGGCAGTAAGTTGCATAGTCATTCAATATATTGGACTATTCCTAAGCCATGATTGATAAAGATAACTTGAGGCCTATTGCATATTGCTAATAGTTTGTAACTATGAGTAGGCGCAAGTCAGTCGTGGGCATTGGGGTGGTGGGAACCCTAGATGCCTTTCTTGTTCGCGCGGAATCTGAACTTATTCATGAAATTGACTTGACTGAGCGGCAGTTGTCCCTGGATCCGAAATCTGTTCTCTCATGTCAATCTAGTGTTGGGAATAGCAATGGCCTGGAAAGAAAGAATTGACCTCCAATTTACCCTGGAGGAAGTGACAAGGGCGATCTCGGGTACGCGAGGAGGGAAGGCTCCAGGACCTGATGGTGTTCCATGTGATTTCTTTAAATGAAATGTAAGTTTTTGAGGGCCAATTGTAACACAAGTAGTGAATGCAAGTTGTTTAGCACCTTACCCGTTAACCAGGGTAGAGTAAATTATTGTCCCCATTTTTAAAAAGGGAAATTGACAGGATTCTAGATGCTACAGGCCCATTTCATTACTAGACTCTATGACCAAAATTGTGGGCCATGTAATTTTAGCAAGACTCTAGGACTGGGCACTGGATATGAACATCCTTTTCGACTTTCAATATGGCTTCCATGAATGAATGGGCACTATTGAACAGAGTTTAAATTTCGCTCAACTGGTGGGAAAGTATGTAAGTGTAAAGAAAGGAAGTTTGTTTTTAGCTTTTGTAGACCTCACGGCTGCTTTTGATTCTGTAATACACGCCAAACTTTGGGAAGTTTTATAAAAGATTGGCGTTGAACAACAAATAATTTATTTTCTACGACGTTTTTATAGTAACGCTCAGACAAAAAATCTATATGACATTAAGGGTGGATGTACAACTCCAATTCCATTATGTGGGGGAGTCAGGCAAGGATGTGTCCTTACCCTTTTCCTTTTTAACCTGTCTATAAATGAATTAGAGGAAGCATTGATTATAAAACAGGTTGACTACCCCAAGATAAATGGTCGATCCATTGCCACACTTTTATAAGCTGATGATGCTGTTTTATTGTCACAAATTCAAGTATGTCTACAAAAGGTCTTAAATGGTTTTAATTAATTTATGAATGAATTAGGACTTAAGGTGAATACTCCTAAGACATATGTCATGAGATTTGGTAGGGGTAGTAAAAAATGTCGGGAGATGTTCATAGGTGATCAAAAAATTGAGGTAACAATACTTTTTTCCGGTCCAGGGAACACATGGCTTGGCAGTCCGGGCTGGACTGTTCCCATGAGGCACAGGGTCAGACTGATTTGCATATGGCCATGTCTGAACTGGGGTGGCGGAGTGAGCTAAAGAATGGAGATGGATTAAACCCAGATCAGTTGACTGGGGGTGAGTGTTTGATTTGCTCAAACGCTCCGTCCATCATCCCCTTTTGTATCGCAATATGTCAAAATAATCACATATAGTTAGATAACTTCCACTGGCGGCTTGCAGAGGAAATGCTGAATGGTAGTGGAGCGGAATAAGGGAACAGTAGGGTGGCAGGTAGAGTCACCGGACATACAGCATGTATTTACTGAAATATGTAGTTTCACTTTCCCATTTTATTTGTGACTGCACTTCCTCTTGCTTTTCCCCTCCTTCCCCTGCCCCAACCCTCCGTCCCACACACCCCACTGTTCCACAGCACTTCCTCTGCAAGCCACTACAGATAATTTTGTAGATACTATTAGGAAAAATTGTTATCGGTATACTTAAAGTGATATTCTCAACTAAATGGCACATGTAAACGTTACCCTTATTAGCTTAACACTTCTATCAGCAACTTAGCAAGCATAACACTGTTCCCTATTAACAAAGATTTGGTACAGGCTTACGTTTCATTGAGGATGCACATAACCAAACACAGATCAACTTTTAGAGAGCAACAAAAATGACTGACATGGGGATGGAGAGGGGAGAAAGATTAAGTAAGGTTTCATTCCCATTTTGGTAATGTGCCAGCCCAGTCATGTACGGGGCTTTAACACCAGCAGAAAACCTTGTAATTACGCAAATTTACATTTACGTGTGCTTTAACACTGTAACCAACACTTTGTACCCATAAGGCTAGTGTTTATAAAAATAAACAAACAGTGCTTTATCTAGTACAGAAATAGCACACAGTGCAAATGAGAAGTCTTCCCCCACGGGCTGGCTCATAGAGGGAAAGCTGAATGCCATCGGCACTTAGAGGGACAGCTGCGTACTGGCTCGCAGATAGAGAGATGAGAGCAGGCTCACACAGGGACAGCTACTGGCCGAGTCGCATAGGGAGAGCTGCATGCCACTGGCTTGCAAAAGGATACCTGTGAACATTGATGTGGGGCAAGGGAGGGTGAAAAGGGTTTCTGGCAGAGGGAAAGCTGCAGTATATTTCCAGTGTTGGCTTGAAGAGGTAGAACTGCGGGCCCAACAACTTCTACAGGGAGAACTGCAAGTCTTTGGCTTGCAGAGGAACAGTTGCGTAGCAATTCGCATACCGAGAGCTGTGGGGTGACTCCGACAGTAACAGCTGCAGGCCGCTGCAGGCCAGTGATGTGGTTCGAACAAGGGTGAAAGGGGTATCTGGCAGAGGTAGAGCTGCAGTAAATTTCCAGTGTTGGCTTGCAGAGGTACAGCTGCGGGCCCAATGGCACACAGACGAAGAGCTGCGAGCCGACCGGTGGTTCGCAGAGGTAGAGTTGCGAGCCGGTGGGCTGGCTCATACAGGAAGGCTACGAGCCGACTGGCTGGCTCAAAGAGGGAGAGCTGCGGCCCATTGACTTGCAGAGGGAGAGGTGTGGGCCAGCTCACAGAGGAACAGCTGCGGGCCGACTGCTACAGGGAAAGGTGAGGGCTGTCAGCTTGCAAAGGGATAGGTGCGGGACAGTGATGTGGGGAGAGGGAGCGTGAAGGGGGTATCTTGCAAAGGGAGAGCTTCAGTATATTTCCAGTGTTGGCTTGCAGAGGTACAACTGCGGGTCCCCAACAGCTCGCACACAAAGAGCTGCGAGCCGACCAGTGGTTCGCAGGGGGAGAGTTGCGAGCCGGTGGGATGGCTTCTAAAGGAGGAGCTGAGAGCCAACTGGCTGGCTTGTAGATGGAGAGCTGTGAGCAGACGGGCTGCCCCGCAGAGGGAGAGCTGTGGGCCGGCTCGCAGAAGAACAGCTGCGGGCCAACTGCTATAGTGAAATCTGTGGGCCGTCAGCTTGAAAAAAGATAGGTGCGGGATGGTGATGTGGGGAGAGGGAGCATGACGGTGATGTGGGGAGAGGGAGCATGAAGGGGGTTTCTCGCAGAGAGACATATGCAGCATTTTTCTATTGTTGGCTTGCAAAGGTACAACTGCAGACCCGATAGCTCACAGACGAAGAGCTGCAGGCCAACGGGCTGCCTCACAAAGGAAAAGCTGCGGGCCGACTCGCAAACAGAAATTTGAGGGCCGCCTGCTTGCAAAAGGATACCTGTGACTGGTGTTGTTGGGTGAGGGAAGGTGAAGGGAGTATCTAGCAGAGGAAAAGCTGCAGTATATTTCCAGTGTTGGCTTGCTGAGTTGGAACTGCAGACCTGACGGCTTCTAGAAGGAGAACTCCGAGCATTTGGCTTGCAGAGGAACAGCTGCATGCCAATTCACAGAAGGAAAGTTGGGGGCTGGCACACACAGAAGCAGCTGCAGGCCGCTGCAAGCTGGTGATATGGTGATAACAAGGGTGAAGGGGGTATCTGGCAGAGGTAGAGCTGCAGTATATTTTCAGTGTTATTTGGAGAGTTACAGCTGCGTGTCCAACGGCTCGCAGAGGAAGAGCTGTGAGCGGATAGGCTGCCTTGCAGAGGCAGAGCTGTGAGCCGATGGCCTGGCTCACAGAGGGAAAGCTGTGGGCCGTCGGTCGATGGCTGGCTCACAAAGGGAGACCTGTGAGCCGACCGCAGACAGAACTGCAGTATATTTCCAGTTTTGGCTTGCAGAGGCAGCCCTCCCTCTACGCGCCAGCCAGTCGGCTTGCAGCACTTCCTCTAGGACACAGGCACTCATAGTATGGCCCGTGGGCCGCCAGCATCCCTGCACGCCTTCCTTGGCGGCCTGTGGACCTTGCAGACATTGTACCTGTGTTTAAAAAAAAATAATAATAAAGAGTGTCAGCAAACACCACTGCAGCAGCGTGGATTCCGAGACACTCTGCTCTACGGGGGCCAGGTGATTCACAACAAAGCCTCATTAAAAAGTAAATGGTCTTTTAAAGACATGTGAAGTACTCAGGTGCGGCTGTGTGTGTGCCCGGGAAGATGGGGTGAGGTGACAGAGGGAGACAGGTAGATGGAGCCGGAGGGAGGAAGGCAAAGGGAGAGAGACAGAGGACGGGAGCTCAGAGGGGGAAGACAGAGACAGACAGAGGGAGACAGAGAGAGAGGGATAGAGAGGGAGAAGGAGAGGGAGACAGACAGACGGAGATAGATGGAGAAACATAGGGTGACAGACAGAGGGAGACAGACAGATTGAGACAGACAGAGGGAGGGAGACAGAGGGAGACAGACAGAGGGAGATAGACAGAGGGAGGGAGACAGAGGGAGATTGACAGACAGACAGAGGGAGGAGGGCGACAGACGGAGGGAGATATACAGAGGTAGGGAGACAGATGGAGGGAGACAGAGTGAGGGAGACAGAGGGAGGTAGAAAGACAGAGAGAAACAGACAGAGGCAGACAGAGGGAGGGAGAGGGAGGGAGAGGGAAGGAGACAGATAGAGAGGGAAACAGAGGTAGACAGAGAGAGGGAGACAGAGGGAGGGAGTCCGGGGGAGACAGAGGGAGGGAGAGGGAGACAGACAGAGGGCTGACAGACAGAGGGATAGCTGTGGGCCGACTAGTATAGGGAAAGGTGCGGGATGTCAACTTGCAAAGGGATAGCTGCGGGACGGGGATGTGGGGAGAGGGAGCGTGAAGGGGGTATCTCGCAGAGAGAGAGCTGTGATATTTCCAGTGTTGACTTGCAGAGGTACAACTTCGGGCCCGAGGACTCGCAGAGGGAGAGCTTATTCTTAAAACCATGTCATCTTTCAAACATATGTCATGTCACTTTTGTACCATTGAAACTGATTACGACCTTCTCTTTACACTACAGACCCCACGAATATGCCAACAAAGGTATAAGTGCTATTTTCGTACTAGATAAAGCTCTATTACTTACTTTTTATAAAAACTACTGTTGGGTGCATAAAATAGGGGTGGAGATTAAATGGAGGTGTAATTCCTAAACTTTTATTGTACCGTTCCTTTAATATACGCATATTGACTGCTTTAAGTGGGTGGAAAAAAATGGCAGGTGTAGCAATGTTTAGCACTGATAAGACCCGACCCACTTAAAGGCCTGCGTATACTCAGCACAGAGACACAACCTAACAATTGTCATCACAGTTAGTTTACTATTGTGAAAAAATCGTACAGAAAATTTACTAAGAACATTTTTTTTTCTTTTTTTTCTCTCACACATTTATATAAATTTCTCTTGCAAAGAACCACCCCGCTCCACATTTATTTCGTAAGAACGAGCAATAAATAATCCCTTTACCAGTACCTAGTCACTAACTACTAACACTGTGCACTGTACCCAATTGTAAACCACAAACAGTGTTTAGATTGTATCTTAAAGTATCATCAAATGATTCAAACCATGCATACATACACAAAGCAACATGTACATTTACTTTGTCCATTTACTCTCCATGTAATCTGTGCACATTCTGAACGCTTTCGCAGTATAACACATGTCTTCACTTATATTTAAATGTACCTCACAGTGTAAAAAATGACAGCACAACCTATGCATATGTAATATTTCCAATATAATACAGTGCAGTTTTATAAAAATTCAAACTAAATGCAACATTGTCTATATAGTACAAATCCCACCAATATGGCAATAAACTTAGAATTCCTATTTTTATAATACAAAAAGCTGTATTATATTATTTTCATAAACAGTTCTGCTGGGAGCACAAAATTATGATGTGAGCTGGACAAACTAAATAAAGGTGTAATTCCCAAACTTTTTATGTTTCGTCCTTTTACTATACGTATATTAACAGCTTTAGGTGGGATGAAAACATTGGCGACAGTCTTAAAGGGGTGGCGGAGCTCAGTACCGACAAAACCCGGACCACTTAAATGCCTGCGTATATTCAGCAGAGAAACACACCCTGACAATTACCTGCACTAATAATCACATTTACTTTAGCACTGTGAACAAAATCGTACAGAAAATATACAGAGAACATTTCCATTTCTTTTTTATCTGTCACATATTTATAAAAAATATCTTCTCAAGAAACGCTCCCCAGCAACTTAGATTTCCTAGGAACACCCAAATCCAAAGCCTTCAAGTACCACACCAGCCTTCACTGATATTGAAATCTACCTCTCAGTGTAAAAAATGACACCACCATTTGTGCACATAAAATTTCTGGTTTTTGTTCCACCTATGTTAAGTTAATAACACATGAATGTTCTACTCTCACCCCTTCCCCACTATTTCCAGACTAAGCATAATTTGGAAACGTGTGACATTCTGTTTATCTCGTCGGAATAGATATACAAATCCAAATAAATGCTACATCTAATTTAAAACAATACAGTCTTTTACAGATGACAACTTACACCTTTTCTTTGTGAAAAACTCTTAAATTGTTTAACAACTAGTCACACTTTATCCATGTTTTAGAACCAATGTGAAACACCACACTTTAATAACACTATGTTATTTATAAATAAAAAATACTTTTAAAAGTTAAATATATTGCCTCAAATACTTAACCACTACTACAGAACATCTAACACACCTTCTTAATTTTTAACTTACCTTCGTAGTTTGTATGCAGATTTTAAATGTCACAAACACATGCAATTCTTTCTTTGTCACACAGTACATGTAATGCTCCGCTTTCATCAAGAATGGAACCAGTAATGGCACAATTTCCCTGTCTCACCACACATAAATACATGTAAATAACAAATTAGAATAGTTACTTGATTTTATCATATTGCAAAACTTCTCTCTATTGGTTATTTATTAACTTTCCATATAAACAGTTTTTTTATATTTAAGGACACATACTGGTGAGAAGTTCAACCTATTCTATCAACACACTTTATAGAACATTCTACCAACATGCAGGTTGAAGGTTTATCATTTTTTAAAACCTAACAATATTTTTTTGCATCATTTTTTTGAACATTTAACAGCATGTGCAGGTTAAAAGTTCACCATTGCTTTAAGTTCAAACAGTGCCTTCCAGATGAAAGTAGCAGGTGTGGTTGAGCTGAGGAAATTTTATCCCATGATATGTACTCCACTTTGAAACTGCCTTTTATTAACCAATGACACAGGTGCTTTTCCTCAAATCTAATATGCACCCTACTTTTTAGAAAACAATGCTTTTCATCTCCCAATCAGTTATCGTTTTGTATGAGAAAAAAAGTTGTTCCCCATCTTTAAACATATCTCTTATTCTACGAATGGACTGCATGAGCTACAGACATCTATCTATCCATGTCTTCAAGCCATACCTTCAAAATGCTATTGTGGATCGTAGGACATAGCTATGTTTTCTGGTGCAAGAGGTATGCAGAACAGAGACATATTGAGTTAGACCTAGATTTACAAAATGTGGACATTAAATGGTTTGCACAGAGAGGATTGAAGTGGCACTAATTGCTGCTTTGGTTAAAACC
Organism: Lissotriton vulgaris; assembly: GCF_964263255.1. Classification (NCBI taxonomy): domain Eukaryota; kingdom Metazoa; phylum Chordata; class Amphibia; order Caudata; family Salamandridae; genus Lissotriton; species Lissotriton vulgaris. The sequence goes on from NC_141685.1 coordinate 490,642,915, forward strand.
AGTTTACATCTCCAACACACTGACCTCATGATTGTGCACTGTGGTGGTAACGACCTAGGCACATTAACTGGGGTAGGCTTGGAAATGCTAATGAAGGACACCTTTGGACAATTGATGTTGCTTTTGCCTCAAACCGTCTTTGTATATTCCAATACATGCTAAAGACAGAAGTGGTAATGGTCAAACTCATTTTGTCCTCAGATTGAAAAATCTAGGAAGATTGTCAACAAAGCTGTGTCTGCATACCTCAGAGACAACAGAATGGGGTCGATCAACAACAGCAACATACATTTTGATATGGCTGATATCTACAGAAGTGATGGAGTACACTTCCCAGATCAGGGAAATCGAGTTTTTCCGAATAACCTGAAGCTCTGCATCCCCACTTATATGTAGCTCTAACTAATAAACACAAGGAGTCTTTTTAGAGCTGCCTTATATTCCCAATATTGGCTCGCAGAGTGACAACTGCAGTCCGGCTAGCCGAGGAAGACTTGCGGGCCATCGGCAAGCTCGCAGAGGGAGAGCTGCGGCCCGTGGGCTCGGCTTGCAGAGGGAGAGCTACGGGCCGTCAGCTGGCAGGCACAGCAGCATACTGGCTTGCAGAGGGAAAGCTGTGGTCTGACTCGCTACGGGAGAGCAACGGGCCTATGGGCCTTCTAGCAGAGACACAGCTACGAGCTAACAGGCTGGCTCGCAGAGGTGTAGTGTAGGGGGTTGTGCTGGGGGTGCATTTAGGGTTTAGGGTAGAGCAGTGGTCTTTGGGTAGTGTAGAGGGTCAAGCTGGGGGTAGTGTTTTAAGGGTTAGGGTAGTGCTGTGGTGTTTGGATAGTGTAGGAGGTAGCATTTTAGGGTTTAGCATAGTGCAGTGGTGTTTGGGTAGTGTAGGGGGTTGGGCCGGGGGTAGTGTTTTAGGGTTTAGGGCAGTGCAGTGGTGTTTGGGAAGTGTACGGGGTCGTGCTAGGGGTAGTAATTTACGATTTAGGTTAGCACAGTGGGGTTTGTGTAGTGTAGGGGTCATGCTGGTTGTAGTGTTTTAGAGTTTAGGGTAGTGCAGTGGTGCTTGGGTAGTGTTGGGGGTCATGCTGGGGATAGTGTTTTGGGTTTTAGGGTAGTGCAGTGGTGTTTGGGTAGTGTAGGCGCTTGTGATGGGGTACATTTAGGGTTTACAGTAGTGCAGTGGTGTTTGGGTAGTATAGGGAGTCATGCTGGGGGTAGTGTTTTAGGGTTTAGGGTAGTGCAGTGGTCTTTGGGTTGTGTAGTGGGTCATGCTGGGGGTAGTGTTTTGGGGTTTAGTGTTGTGCAATGGTGTTTGGATAGTGTAGGAGGTGATACTTGGGGTAGTGTTTTAGAGTTTAGGGTAGTGCCATGGTGTCTGGGTAGTGTAGGGGGTCATGCTGGGTGTACATTTAGTGTTTAGGGTAGTGCAGTGGTCTTTGGGTATTGGAGGGGGTCATGCTGGGGATAATGTTTTAGAGTTTAGAGTAGTGCAGTGGTGTTTGGGTAGTATACAGGGTCATGCTAGGAGTAGCATTTTAGGGTTTAGGGTAGTGCAGTGGTGTTTGGGTAGTGTAGGGGGTCGTGCTGGGGGTAGTGTAGGAGGTCATGCTGGGGCTAGTGTTTAAGGGTTTAGGGTAGTGCAGTGGTGTTTTTGTAGTGTAGGGGGTCCTGCAGGTGGTAGTGTTTTAGGGTCTAGGGTAGCACAATAGTGTTTGGGTAGTGTAAAGAGTTGTGCTGGGGCTAGTGTTTTAGGGTGTACGGTAGTGCAGTGAAGTTTGTGTAGTGTAGGGGGTCGTGCTGGTGGTACTGTTTTAGGGTTTAGGGTCACGCAGTGGTGTTTGGGTAGTGTACGGGATCCTGCTGGGGGTAGATATTGGGTTTAGGGTAGTGCAGTGGTGTTTGTGTTGAGTAGAGGGTCGTGCTGGGGGTATTGTTTGAGGGTTTAGAGCAGTGCACTGGTGTTTGTGTACTGTAAGGAGACATGCTGGGATTAGTATTTTATGGTTTATGGTAGTGCAGTGGTGTTTGGGCAGTGTGGGGAGGTCGTGCTGTGGGTAGTGTTTTAGTGTTTAGGGTAGTGCAGTGGGGTTTGGGTAGTGTAGGCGCTTGTGATGGGGGTACATTTAGGGTTTACAGTAGTGCAGTGGTGTTTGGGTAGTATAGGGAGTCATGCTGGGGGTAGTGCTTTAGGGTTTAGGGTAGTGCAGTGGTCTTTGGGTTGTGTAATGGGTCATGCTGGGGGTAGTGTTTTGGGGTTTAGTGTTGTGCAATGGTGTTTGTATAGTGTAGGAGGTGATACTGGGGGTAGTGTTTTAGGGTTTAGGGTAGTGCCGTGGTGTCTGGGTAGTGTTGGGGGTCATGCTGGGGTTACATTTAGGGTTTAGGGTAGTGCAGTGGTCTTTGGGTACTGGAGGGGGTCATGCTGGGGGTAGTGTTTTAGAGTTTAGAGTAGTGCAGTGGTGTTTGGGTAGTGTACGAGGTCATGCTAGGAGTAGCATTTTAGGGTTTAGGGTAGTGCAGTGGTGTTTGGGTAGTGTAGGGGGTCGTGCTGGGGGTAGTGTAGGAGGTCATGCTGGGGCTAGTGTTTTAGGGTTTAGGGTAGTGCAGTGGTGTTTTTGTAGCGTAGGGCGTCATTCTGGGGGTAGTGTTTTAGGATTTAGGGCAGTGCAGCGGTGTTTGGGTAGTGTAGGGGTCATGCTGGGGGTAGTGTTTCAGGGTTTAGGGCAGTGCAGTGGTGTTTGGGTAGTGTAGTGGGTCCTGCAGGTGGTATTGTTTTAGGGCCTAGAGTAGCACAATAGTGTTTGGGTAGTGTAAAGAGTTGTGCTGGGGCTAGTGTTTTAGGGTGTACGGTAGTTCAGTGAAGTTTGTGTGGTGTAGGGGGTCGTGCTGGCGGTACTGTTTTAGGGTTTAGGGTCACGCAGTGGTGTTTGGGTAGGTTACGGGATCCTGCTGGGGGTAGGTATTGGGTTTAGGGTAGTCCAGTGGTGTTTGTGTTGTGTAGAGGGTCGTGCTGGGGGTATTGTTTGAGGGTTTAGAGCAGTGCACTGGTCGTTGTGTACTGTAATGAGTCAAGCTGGGATTAGTATTTTACGGTTTATGGTAGTGCAGTGCTGTTTGGGCAGTGTGGGGAGGTCGTGCTGTGGGTAGTGTTTTAGTGTTTAGGGTAGTGCAGTAGGGTGTGGGTAGTGTAGGGGGTCATGCCGACGGCTGACTCACAGAGCTGCGAGCCGACAGACTGGCTTTTAAAGGCATAGCCGCGACCTGGTGATGTGGGGAGAGGCAGTGTGAAAGGGGTATCTCGCACAGACAGAGCTGCGGTACATTTTCAGTGCTGCCTCGCAGGGGTAGAACTACGTACCCGATAGGCAGCATGAAAGGGGTATCTCGCACAGACAAATCTGTGTTTTTTTCAGTTTTGCCTCGCAGAGGTAGAACTATGGACCCGATAGCTTGTAGAGGAAGAGATGCGAGCTAACGGACTGAATCACAAAATGGCTGTCAACACTTCCTACTTTAAACAGTTCCCAGCCAATGAGCCGCAAGCTTGTGCTCGTAAACCCTCAGCCAATCAGATGTCAGAATTCTCAAATATCAGTATCTGTAAAATTTGATATTTCTCAAAAACTACTGAACCTATTTACCCCATTTAAACAGAAGTGTGATTTCTGGACCAATACCTTTCTCCCTGCCAAATTTGGCATAATTCCATTCAGACCAGTAGCTTTGTCTAAAGATTCCTATGGAAATTGCATTGAGAAAACAAGTTTTGGGACCCCCTTTTTTCTCAGCCTCCCCTTCACCAATCACCCCCAAACTGACAAGATAGGCGCTGATCAAAAAAGAGAAACTTTTGGGAAAATGTTGTAAAGATTCGTAAAACGACGCCAAAGTTATAAGCACATGGAAAAAGTGCTTTTCCTATGGAAACGTGGTCCTAACTATAACTACCGACTGGTGACCGCCAGTGGGAAATATATATGTATACATTACTGATGACATCACTGATGATATCATTCATGTGATAATACGATGAACCTCTTCAGACTCTAATATAACCTTAGATACAATCAGTGTAAACAGACACTCACAGACTGTCACTCATCCATGGAGTTACTCACACACCTAGTCAGTCATGCAAAGAATCAATCACCATTTCCTCAACTATACAGTTATACAAACTTTACTTATTCAAACATATACTAACACATATTTACTCTCTTATACAATCCCTGATACAAGTTCACAGTGATCCATACAGCCACTCACACATTCACTGGCTTATTATTTATATATGTCAACTCTCACATGTACTGTGTTTTACATATGTACTTACTTTGACATGTAGCACTGAGATATCCATTCACTCACCAATACACTCATGCACACAGTCAACCGCCCATACAGCTGTTTCCACATGCACTTTTGAAACCATACATCTAGTGAATCAACTGCTCACACATCTATGCACAGAGTCATACACCTCCCAGCCACCCACACACACACTCAGTCTCCCATACAAATACTTGGGCAACCAATCAATAACCCATATAGTTACTCATATAGCTACTTATCAACACATGCAACAGTTTACAGAACAACAGACATAATGATGCACAAATTAAGACAGTTTAGTCACTAACCCATGCACTCAGTGAGACACATTTAATCACTCACTCATACAGTCAGTCATGCACCTACTAAATCCTTCATCCAGACACTTATACATCCACTCATTCTTCAATATGTAAGACATATTTTAACTTCACAGAAACATACAGTCACTGGATGTTGTCATCAGTGATGTCATTTGAGATGTCATCAGTGATGTCATCAGTGATGTCACTGACCATGTCATGAATGATGTAATATGTGACATCATCAGCAGTGGATTGCGGGTGCGCGATATATAGTTAGTGCAACTAACTATATATGGAATTTCAATGGTTTTGTGTGAGTAAAATAAGGTTTTGTAAATGCGAATTCCTAACTATATATGGTCTATAACCTATGGTTTTTTCAGTGAATTTTCAAGGTTTTGTAAATGCTAATTCCTAACTATATATGGTCTATAACCTATGGTTTTTTCAGTAAATTTTCAAGGTTTTGTAAATGCTAATTCCTAACTATATATGGTCTACAGCCTATGGTTTTTTCAGTGAATATATATATATATACATACATATATAAACATATATCATCTGTATATCTATATAAATACAAACATAAATGCATGCATACATATACTTATATGCATACAGATGCATGTTATTTACATGAAAGTTGAAAAAACACTAATAAAAGCAAAGCTAAAAAGCCACCTCATTACAAACAGAATGGCTTTAACTTAAACGAGGGCGAGATCTATTGCATTTTCAATGCTTGTTTACTTTGGTTCCATCAAGAAGGCATTCAGATGTGTCACACATTTGCCATAAATTCTGAATGTTAGCACTCTAGTTGCACATTAGATCACTGTAGTAAAGCTACTGCTCACCAGGGACGTCTGCTGCTGGTATTCAAAGTGCATGTTTCAGTCTGCATGTCAGAATTTTTTTAATGAAATAGAAGAGGATTTGAGAAGTCACTCAAAATGATCCCTAATTTTTCTTTCTGAAGCACTAATCATACTTTCTATGGCAAAATTAACCCCCTCATGTTGTTCCTTTTTAAATGAGTGTTTTCAGACTTACCACTTCATTCCAATCAAGATGGCTTCTGGTGTGCCATACTTTTGTCATAAGTAAGACTGTTAGCGCTCTAGTTGTTCTTTAGAACACTCTGGGGCATTCTGTCATTGGGCTATACTTGGGGTACATCTGGGTGATATTTGGGCTACATTTAGGCTCTTTTGTCTCTGGTGGCCATCTTGGGAGACTGTATGTCAGAATTTTTTAATGAAATAGAAGAGGATTTGAAAAGTCACTCAAAATGTGCCCTAATTTTTCTTTCTGCAGCACTAATATTACCTTCTATTGCATAATATACCCCCTCATTTTGTTCCTTTTTAAATTAAATGTTTTAAGAGTTACCACTTTATTCCCATCACGATGGCTCCAGGTGTGCCATACCTTTGTAATAAGTAGGACTGTTAGCGCTCTAGTTGTTCTTTAGAACACTCTGGGACATTCTGTCATTGGGCTATACTTGGGCTACATCTGGGTGATATTTGGGCTACATTTGGGCTCTTTTGTCTCTGGTGGCCATTTTGGGAGACTGCATGTCAGAATGTTTTAATGAAATAGAAAAGGATTTGAGAAGTCACTCAAAATGTGCCCTAATTTTTCATTCTGCAGCACTAATCATACTTTCTATGGCAAAATATACCCCCTCATGTTGTTTCTTTTTAAATTAAATTTTTTAAGAGTTACCACTTTATTCCAATCAAGATGGCTTCAGGTGTGCCATACCTTTGTAATAAGTAGGACTGTTAGCGCTCTAGTTGTTCTTTAGAACACTCTGGGACATTCTGTCATTGGGCTATACTTGGGCTACATCTGGGTGATATTTGGGCTACATTTGGGCTCTTTTGTCTCTGCTGGCCATTTTGGGAGACTGCATGTCAGAATGTTTTAATGAAATAGAAAAGGATTTGAGAAGTCACTCAAAATGTACCCTAATTTTTCATTCTGCAGCACTAATCATACTTTCTATGGCAAAATATACCCCCTCATGTTGTTTCTTTTTAAATTAAATGTTTTAAGAGTTACCACTTTATTCCAATCAAGATGGCTTCAGGTGTGCCATACCTTTGTAATAAGTAGGACTGTTAGCGCTCTAGTTGTTCTTTAGAACACTCTAGGAGGCTGCAGTAGAACACAAAGGAATCAACTGACAGTCTCTGTCCTTGTTGGATGTACATGTTTTACTGAGAATGTCAGACTTCATTTTCACATGACTGAGAAAGATAATGTGAATTTACAGAAAATATGCTTTCAGTTTAGCTTATAGATCCCCTTCCAAACCACTGTGGGAAAATCATGAGATATTAGTTTTCTTTCAAACAATATTCATGATATCACAGCAGAAGGTTTTTTCACATGGTAAAATCACCTTAGAACCCACCACAATTCCTAAAACGAGTATGGTACCATCAACAAATGATTTATAATGTAACTAAAGTCCTAAAACCCTCTATTAACTACAATGCTTTTTAATGAGGTGCTATCATGTATATTGGTCCCAAGATGGCTGCCAACACTTCTTGGATGTAGTGCTGACAGCCAATCAGATCAGATGTGTGGTTAGGCTCCGCCCAGATATATATCTTTTTTTGAACCTAAATTACTCAAAATCCACTGGAGCACATATATTGAGACCTAGCAAAGGCACATCGGGCTAACAGTCCCTACAATTTTGCCAAGTTTCGTGCAAATCCATTCAGCCGTTCGAGCTAAAAGTGAGGCCAACCGCCCTATGGAAATTAACATGGGAAAAATGCGTTTTGGGACCCCCCTTTTTTCTCGGCCCCCCCTTGAAGAAACCCCCCAATTGTCAGGGGCTGCTCAGAAACAAAATGTTCAATTTTCCTGAAAATTTCAGTCAATTCCGTCCACAAACGCCAAAGTTATTAGACATAGAATTTTCAAAAATCCCATAGAGAAAAAATCCTAACTATATATACCTACTACTGGCGACCGCCAGTAGGTAATATATATATATATATTTATATATATAAGCTTTATACTTGTACTGAGAATTATTTTCTACACTTTTATGAGTCTTTTGATGGCCACTTAATTGAACCGTATCCAGTCTGCTTAAGTAAACAATTAACCGAATAAGAATAGAAAGTTTATGGGCTTCAGTGGCCCACACAAATCATTGTATAAAAGTGCAAATTCTTGAAATAATAAAATTATTTATGGATCATTTCAGCACCTGCAGACATAACCGTGATTAATTTTGCAATGAATAAAACAATAGGCAAATGCATTCAGCAGACATGAACAGCTTGCAACTGTCTTTTGGCAGAACAATTATACATTTTTGTTTGTAAAGCAGAAGCTTAAATTCCATAGCAGGGTCTGCATTTTGCATCTATTTTAATGACTATCTCATTTCATAAACACACCATTGTAATTATGAGTCAAGTTGTTTTTGTATATTCGAAAACTACCCCGCGCTTTGTCAAAGGTGCAATTGCTGCCTATAAAAGTTCGAGAGCCCAGAGAAGAACTTAAGGATTTGAAGATGGCTACTTTTTACAGAAACCCCATTCAGTACATTAACTAACCAAACATTTAACAATGATTACCCTTTGATCATACACTACACAGTAGCATTCAGGTGATTAATATATAATGAAGTAAATATCTCCAAATCGTATAAAAGAAGCGCAATGTGTTGTTCCCCTATTGGACGATTTAATCCGGTTCAGCTCTTAAATCCCACCTCTTCTCTCCTGTAGCCCACTCTTCACCACAGCCTTCCTCGCCACCAAATCCACCACTCCATTGTTCTGCCTTCTGTTGCACTGCAGATAGGTTTGTGTTCTATATGCAAAAATCTGGAATGATTGTTTGTGGCGAGAGAAAGGGCTATGTAAAGTTATATTGTTCCCACAGACAAGGTAAAGTTTATGAAGCCCACCCCCTCCCTCTGCACGGGCATGGTGATCTGTGCAGTTTGGAAGTGTTGGAGGATAAATTATAACCAGCCCTGCAGAAAGTGGTTCACACAAGTTGCACTTATCTTACAGCATCAGGTCTCAGATACAAGAATTGTTCATACCAGAACAAACTTTATCAGTTTTTAATCAGGACGGTTCAAACCTTGGTCCATATTTACCAGTCCCTATCATCACCACTAAATCATTTTTATTAACATTGTGTTGGCGATAGGGGCCTTGCCTTATTTACAAGGCAAAGTGAATGTAGTTTGATGCTGACTTGTAAATAAGGCACCCTTTTAGCTGTGTTTAGTGTGAAAGTGTAGGGCAATGGGTATTGCGGTGGGCATTCCACCGCAACACCTATTGTTTTTGAGTAACCATGGGCAATTAACTCTCCTCCAACACCCATTGATTTTGTCTAACCGCGGGCAATTAAATCCCCTCCGCTAGCGGAGGTTGCAGAGACTTGGTAACTACGCATTTCATTGAAAACAAGGAATTCATGCAATAATTCCAACTCTACTACATAGTGAAGTTAGCTATTGATCCCACAACCCTTTGATAAAATAACTTTACCTTTATATGCTAAAAAAAAAGCAGATAAACAATTCACAAAAGTGAACTTTGTAGGATACCAGGCAATGAGAGAGGTGATGATTTTGGGGTCACCCCTAACCTAGGGGGAGGGCAAGCAGATGTCTTGAACACAAAGAGCATGTCACGCTGATCGATTCGGTGGTGGTCCCATCCACCTAGAACCATCCCAAGCAAAGTTATAGGCAAAAATACAATGCCAACCAAAGGCCCAGAAAGCATTATGGGGCGAGATTCTAGAGTTTAATGAATATTATAGTATTAGCTCTCAGCTGAGCCCCAGAGCCTGCCCCTTGAGGAATGTTTTGGTATTGGATACTATAATAATCACTGCACTCTAGAATATCGTCCCTTAATGCTTTGCAAGGCCTTTGGTTGGGATTGTATTTTTTCCCATAACTTGGGGTGGTCCTAGGAAGATGTGACCACCACCGATTCATTTCGGCATGATGTGCTCTTTGTGTTCCAGGCATCTGCTTGGTTCTCTCCCTAGGTTAGGGACGACCCAAAATCATCACCTCTCACTGCTTACTATATTTTCATTTTCCTGATATGACTATATGCATTTTAGCATGTCAAGTCAAGTAGTTTATTGGCATAGTTATTGAAAACGGTTGCAATACAAAAAATATATTCAATTAAAAACTATAATTATAAAACCACGTAGATATATAAAACTCTTGTGTCTATAAACCATGCTAAATAAGATTGCTCCTTTGTGCACTTATAGTAGTAGTTTATCAACTTGCATTATATGTTCAAAATGTCCTCAGACCCCTTGCATGTTTACATATGTTTTTTCTGGTTAGGTTCCTATTGTCTGCATTTCTGGCATTTTGCTACCGCACAGTCTCAGATACTTTACTGTTCTGCAGTTCAAAAGTTTTTTTTGGGTGCAACACATGCCAGCAGAGCTTGCCTCCTGGTGCGAATCCCTCATCGATTAAAGAGTTGTTTCAGAAATTTCTTTTGTGCTATTGTGAGTTCTTTACAGGATCATAGTAGATGCAGCATCTCTTCCCGAGCCGATCCACATAAGCGGCACACAGAGCCTGCTTTGTCGCGAAGCCAGGGAGGGAGATTCTGGGCTGAGGGGAGTAGTCCAAATCTCTAGTTCATAAACGCAATTTTTATGTTTTTGTCGTATCCCAAGTTGAAGTAGACTTGAGCACCCGACTTCGTATATGTATTCAGGGTTATCTAACCGTGGGCTCTCTTTGAGAGTGTGTCCTTGTCATCCAGCCATGAGAGGAGTTTCACTGTCTTCCACACAATTTTTTTGAAAGTACGGGTGGTTGTCGGTGTTTTCTAAAGTTGGTTTATGCCCAATTTATGTAGACTGCTATGTAGATATTCCGCAGCTGGTAGTGTGGGATGCGATTGTAACTCCTACCACAGCTGTTAGCTTAGCATACCCCGTTCGGCTTTTCACACTTTGTCCCATGCAATAATAAAGGCCCCTTGCCTAGCAAATGATTGTTTCAAAATGCCAAATTCAAGTCTGATTTGCGCAGGTGAAGTGTATTTCGGCAGCCCAAAAATAACCCTATATGCTGTTGTTACTGTGGCATTGAGTGTTTTCGCGTCCCTGCCGTTCTGTGCCTGGCTGCCATAGGTGATTGTTGGCAAACGTCTTGCCCAAACCACCTCAATGAGCGGCAGGATCGAAGGGCCAGTTAATTTAGAGTACAATGTTTTAGGGAGATTGCAAATACTAGGTCTTTATGCCTTATGCTGTTTTTATGTGCCACAAAGCGGCCACCTGTGTCCAACTTCACACCAAGATATTTGTATTCAGTTGTGTCCTCTATTCTGGTCTCTCCTCAGGCAGCGGTTTGTCGCCTTTTTTTTTCCGACCGTCATTGTCCTCATTTTGTCCAAGTTGATCGTTAGATAAATTGTTTGGGAGAAATCCTGCGTTGTATTTAAGAGATGTTGTAGCCCTACTTTTGTTTTACTCATCAGGACTATGTCATCTGTGTAAAGGAGACAGGGTAGTGAGATGTCTCCTAATTTCGGGGCATGTGAATTACAGCTTGTTAGCAGTAGGACAAGATCAGCAATATACAGATTAAAAAGAGTGGGTGCTAAGACACAGCCCTGTTTCAACCCTTTTTCCATGGGTATGCGCCTTGACAGATGTGTACCATTTCCCAGCTTCACCTGTAGCCACGTATTCATGTGTAAGTGTATTATTAATTTGAGTAAGGGCTGGGGCAGCACCCAGCTGTGCAGTTTGGACCAGAGTCTGATGCGGTTGACATGATCAAAAGCAGCTTTATAGTCAATGAAGCATAGATGTAGAGACATCTGTGTGGCCTCAGCCTTGTGCATAAGCATACCTGCTTAATATGTTGGTTATTGTCCCGACTGATTTTGCAAAGCCGATCTGGTGTAGGGTAATTGCAGATTTTTCTTCCACCCATGCCTGGAGATCCTCCAGTAATAAGCCTGCAAAGAATTTAGCTTTGTTATCTAATAGTGCCACTAATCGGTAGTTTTGTGGATCCGACTTATCACCAGATTTATGGATTGGGGAAATGATTGACCCTCTCCATGAGCTAGTCAAGATGTTTAACGTTCCAATTTCTCTGAAGAATGGTGATCTAGTGCTTCTGCCCAGAGCGCTTTCTCTTCTGCTCTTTCCTATCTGCCAATTGATGGCTCCAATATAGTTAGTTCGAGAGTCCTCAGTTGGTAAGTCTGACCTTGATTACCCAAATTCGGCAAGGTTGCTTTTGGCCCAGGACTTAGGTGTCGTTTGGCAGTCTGCTTCTTTTGGCATTTTCAACCCTGCTCTCTGCGATCAGTACCTTGGTGGAAGTGGGACCTGAGGAGATTTTCCCAGACTTCCTCTGAGATGTTCGAGGAGATACCGTCGTGATTATTATGGATTATTATGGATACATCGGTTTATAGTGCTCCAAAATCTGGTGCTGTTATTGTGTTTAACATCGGCATGTAGTTTGGCCCAGAGATCTTCCTCTCTGGCTCTGTTTGCATCCCTTTTTAGTTTTTGGAGGTCTGCCCTTTGTTTCCATAATGCTTGCAATTGTATTTTATCTCTGGCCCTGTGCCGAAGGTGTCTCAGTAGTTGATAGATCCTTTTTTTTGCAAGTTTGATTTCTTTCTTTGCGGTATATGATATGGGCTTCGTGCCACTAAATCTTTGCTGGTTTGGTGGTATGGTCTTAGTCGCGTATGATTCCATCACTGATAGAAAGTTTGTCCATTTCTCTACTTCGCCATCTCCGACCCGTGCAGCGAAATGCTGTTTTGCTGTTTCCAGCATGTCACTGCCTGCGGACTTTTGAATTTGATTCGTCTTAGGTAATGGTGGCAGTCAGTCATTGGGGCTCCCGACACCGTTCGCATGTTGGAGTGACTGTTCTCAGTTCTATTTCTTGAGGCCGATGATTGCTGTCACCTTTATTGCCCAAATGAAAAGATGGAATTTGCTGGAAAAAGCCTAAGGAGACAAAAGTGTAGTCCAGAATTGAGCTTGTTTTTGTAGAGCTGTATGTTGTTACAGGAGGGTTGTCTTCGGGCAATCTGCCATTTAGAGCCCTCAGGTTGAGATGTTCCAAGTCCTCCAAGGTCGTTTGTCCTATCTTGGTTTGTTTGCACACTTGAGGTTTTCCTTGCGACGGAATGTTCCAGTTTGCGTTTTGCAAAAGCTCTTCTTGGTCCAAGGAGGAGCCCATTAAATTATTGTTTAAGTCCCCGGTTAAGATGAGCTCAGTTGTGGGTCCCACTCTTATAGATGTTTCTGCAAGATTGCACATTTCCATTACTAGTTTGGTTTTGTATTTCGGTTGAATATATACATTGATTATCATGATGTTAGTGTCCCTTTTGTTTGTCAGGGTTGACTAGAGGGATGCAGTAACTGCTAGTGATGATTGCATTGTGGGGCCAAAGACGAGAGCAGAATGAACAATTGTGTTTGCCCTCCTTGCAGATGGCCAAAATTTTCCCCCCTGATGGCGTTTTTGTAGAAGCGCAAGGATCCTTGTAGATGAGGAGGGTCTAATACCCATGTTTCTTGTAGTGCAGCAATGTCGAAGGCGCTGACATAGGTGACAAAGTCCAGATCAGCTAGTTTGTTGGTGAAGCCATTTATGTTCTAGGAACAGATCGTACTGTCCCCTTTTTATTTGTTGTATAAGACGAGCAAGGAGTGCGTCAATCTTTTGTGTTGTTAATGGTTTTCGCAATCCATCTCGTCTCTTCTTCCCAAGCTTGCAGTTTGAAGGGATCGTTGCAGCTTCTTAGTTCCTCTGGTTGATGCCTCATTTCCATATTACAGTGCCCAGTGGCTCCTCTCAGCACTGATATGGTTGCTCTAAAATAAGCTGTGTCAAGTCTCCTTGGGGTTGCCGGGTTTAACAGATCTGGATATCCTGGTTTGAAATACGGGGCGATAGTTATCCCCCAGGACTTTAGGTTGTCGCTTTCTGAAAGTATTTTATAAGCTATTGTTGGAGAGGTCCATGTTGCTCTTGTTTTTTCAACTGCCATTAAATCACCGCAGTTTATAAATTCAATTGACTCCAAGTCTGTCGTTTTTATATCTGCCAATGATTTTAGGTGGGATAATAGCCCCAGCATTTTGCCTCGGTTCAAGATGTCATGCCTCCCTTTAAAGGTGTATTCAGGTAGGAACCATATTGCATTTGTTTCCCTTGCCCCTGCCCGATTGGGGACGTCTATTTGATTTTGTGGGGCGGGCCAGCAGACCTCGCTTTGTGGGCATATTAGGGCCATTTGGTTTCCTTCTGTAGGGCCTGTATTTCCTTGCCATTTTGGGTGCTGGCTTGTTTGAATTTGTTTTTGAGGTATCAAAAAGTTTTTGGCAGTTGGTTGTGGGACTGTTATGTCTGTCAGCAGGAGCTGATTGTTCCGTGTGTTATCTTCTACCGTTTTGTCAGTATGATCCCTGTAGGGGGTGTCCAGATTCTCCTGGTTTATGTTCCTCCCCACAGTGGTGTTATTGTTAGTAGGTGGTGCTCGGGGGATATCGAAGTTACCGGTGTCCTGGTTTATCATTGTGGTTTGGGTTCTCATCCCTTTTTCTCCTACAGTTCTGTTTTTAATTTGCTTAGCGGTGGAGTTTCCTACTGGGTGAGACTGGGAAGGATTGGCACCTGCCTCCTCACAAGCGTCCTGAGGTGCACTGTTTTCTTGTTTTCTGCTTGGATAGTCTTGGGAACGACTAAATCTATTTGCAATGCTCTTAGTGATGATTGCTTCTAGTGTAGAAATGTTCTGTTGCATTGTCCTCTCATGCACTGGCGATGTTCCATTGGACTGTTGCTTTGTCTCTTCTAGCGCTGATGATGCCCCAAAGAGTAGTAGGAATCCGTTCCTGGTGGGACTTTGTCTCTGATTCCAACCTTTTCATTTTTGTGCACTTCTTTGTTTTGCATTTAATTTCAGTTCCCACTTGACTGCCTCTGCCTGGTGTGGCATGTGGCTATGGCTAGGAGAAAGTGCTGGTAATTGGGTCCTATTAGCATTTTTGGTATTCATTTCCGATTGTTTGGTTGGAGTTTGTGTTTGCTTCTTGTTTGCATGTACATGCTGATAATTTTCAGTGTCTTCCCAGTAACTAAATAGGGTTTGCCCTTTGGTAGGCTGTGTGTAGACATTATTTGATGCCTTTTTGACTTGTGCGCATAAGTTCATCAGCATTGCTGGAAGGGTTACGAGTTTGTCCACAATTGGGCTGCACCCACAGGTTCGATGATTGACTGGCGTGTGACCCTGAGTACTCTGCAGCATCATGTTCAGATTTCCCAGCGTGCCATAAATTGATACCACGTAGACAGCCAGGGTGTTCAATGGGGTTAATTGCAAGTCCATTTTATCGGTCTGATGTTGCAGGGCCTCTACCAGGATTTGCACAGTTTTAAGCAAGCTTGCCCAAGCGTCCCCATGATCGGTTCCTTGCACAACCTCTTTGGGATTACCAGCCTCACTGCTAGTTTTGCTGCCATTGTCTATTTTTGGTATACCTCCTTTGTTGGTTCCAGCATCCCCAGGTGTGCGAGTCCCCTTACACCCATTCTTTTTTGTCGTTTTTCTAGTTTTTCTAGGGATCCTCTCCTGTGCATGTCCCCCCGATTGGCTGCCAGGAGTGCCTCCCACTCATCCCTATCTAGGTATGAGTGTTGATCCAGTTCTTCTAGTTCATCCAGCGTGCTGACTTGGGGCGTTGCCGGTTCGGGTGGGTGTGTTAAGACAAAACATACTTCAGGTTCAGGGCCCAGCATGTCCAGTGGGTTTTCGGGAGGTCCCCCATTACCTTCAGAACGTCTGTGTTAACTTCCAGGTTGCCCTCTGGGAGGTCGGAATTAGTTCCCAGCCGTGAGTTTGCTATTGGAATGTCTAACTCGCAGATGGTCAGTGAGTATGATAATTCACAATTTCCCTGGTCGTTTTTGTGTTGGTTGGTAGGCCTAGGCGTTGAAAACATAGCAATGTTGTATGCATTTTCAGGGTTGCAGTTGCCGGGGGCTTCAATGTTGTTTGCTTATTCTTCCCTTGCACCATTGGTCTCAGTCTTGTTTACCCCATCTTGCTGGGAAGCTTGTGACGCCTCTGAGTGCAATTCAGTGTGTCTTTCCTCCGTGGTCTTAAAGTTCCAACTTACGGTAGCTACGCGGCCATGTGGGGTGTTTGTTGAGCTATCCAACCCTTACCTTTCCCCCTTCCTCCTTGCATCTGTCCTCTTGGTGTGAGGGCAGGAGTGGTGTTGGAAGGCCCGGAAGAGTCGTGGGGCATGAAAGTAGGGTGTTGCCTGCATTTTTTAAAAAGCAGAATTTAGTGTCGATTTTAGGCTGAAATAAGCGACATTTTGACATTTTGGTGTCTGGCGTTAAGTTGCTTAACCTCATTGAGCCTTGTGAAATTTCAATTATGGTACTGTTTTCCGCATTGCTGGTCTGGTCTTGACCTGCGGTTCGCCCTTTGTGCCTTCAGGTGTTTTCAGCTTCCTTTTCTGTTTCATTGAGTTGTTTGAGTTGTTACTAGTGTTACTTGCTCTGGTAGCAGATTTGGGCCCTCCTCGCATGTGCCCTGATCTCATACTTCCAAATATGTGAGGTATTTTCAGGCTGATTTAAGCTGTTTTTCTTTAGGTTTTTTAGAGGCTTTTGTAGGCTGCTGCTGTGGATTGGGCTGTTTATGCCACTTGTACTGCTTGTGCTAACAGTGCTAAGAGTGCTGAGTTTGAGTTCTCGCTTTAGTTGCTTGCTTTAGATAGCCTTGTCTGTGGCTTTGCTTTTTTCCCCCAACTCGGCTGCCCCCAGTCGTGTATAAGACAGCGAGGCAGCAGCGGGACACCCACCTTCCTGCTCCTTCCTACTCGCAGGTCCCCGCTCGCTGCACCATAAAGGGACCAGGGCTCTGCTCCTTCAAACGTGCCGGTGCTCAACGCAATGGGAACAGTCCCCTGCTGCTTTGAGCAAAACTTTGAAGCGATAAACAACCCTTTGGGACCGCTAGCTATCGCGCCCCGCCCCCAGCAGCGAGCTGATTGCACCTTTCTTTCTTCGCTTCCCCGCTTTAATCCTGCTTTGATCCTCTGTCCCGCACCATGCCAGGCACCACACCAGGCTCCACGCGAGGTAGCCCCGCCAAGCACCGCACCGCTGTGGCACCGCTGTGGCCCAGAGAAGCCTCGAGTGAGAGATGGAGGTGTGGAGGGGCTAGAGGGCGGCTGTCTGTGGCCGCCGCTGTGGCTTCCCGGCTTCCTTTCCTCCTGATCTCTCTGGCTCTCTGCTTCTCTGCATTCCCGGCTTCCTGCTGATGCTGAGATCCAGCTCGCCCTTCACACAGCTCCTTGCTCCGCTCTGCTTCTCACTGCTTACCGCTGGCTGTAGCAAAACGTGGACTGGACTCCTCACTGTACTAACAATTGGATTTCAGTATACTGCTCGTACTACGTAGTAAACACATTTTAGCATGTAAAGATAGAATTATTTATTGTTTAACTAAAGGCACTGCTTGATATATTTTCATTTTTGTGAGATGACTATATGTATTTTAGCATATAAAGATAGATAATTGTTGTTTACTAAAAGTATGTGAGATTTCTGTTTTATTAATATGCCATACAAACAAAACTCTTGAATAAGCTACTGCACCCTCAACCCTTTGATAAAACAACTTTACCTTTGAATGCTAAAAAGCATATATTCAATTCACAAAAGTGAGCTTTAAAAAATAGAGAGAGGTGATAATTTTGGGCCCCCTCCTAAACGAGGGGGAGGACCAAGCAGGTGCCTTGAACACAAAGAGCATATCATGCTCAATGATTGTGGTGGTCCCATCCTCCTAGGACCACCCCAAGCAAAGTTACAAGCAAAAATACAATCCCAACCAAAATCTCTGGAAAGCATTATGGGACGAGATTCTAGAGTGCAGTGAATATTATAGTATTAACTCTCAGCTGAGCCTGGGGAGCCTGCCCCTTGAGGAATGTTTTGATATTGGAACTATAATATTCACTGCATTCTAGAATCTCGTCCCATAATGCTTTCCAGAGATTTTGGTTGGGATTGTATTTTTGCTTGTAACTTTGCTTGGGGTGGTCCTAGGAGGATGGGACCACCACCAATCGTTCAGCATGATGTGCTCTTTGTGTTCAAGGCATCTGCTTGGTGCTCTCCCTAGGTTAGGGAGGACACCAAAATCATCACCTCTCTCACTGCTTGCTGTATTTTTATTTTCACTTTTGTGAGATGACTATATGCATTTTTGCATGTAATGATAGAATTACTTGTTTTTTTATCAAGGGTATGTGAGATTACTGCTCTATTATTTGTGGTGAGATGGAAAAGAGTTGCGGAGCGGAGTTGATGGAGTTTTTTTTCAATTCCGCAAGATTCTGCGTAGTGGTACTTCGCCAACTACGCCAAACCTTGATTTTGATGCTGCTCTCTATTTACAAGGGTAGCATAAATAGGAGGCAGTGCCAAAATTAAGACCAGTGTAAACAGGCGAAACAAGGAGAAATGCTTTATTTCTCCTAGTTTTTGGTGTTTCCCTGTGTGCTGCCATGTGCAGCACACTTAGAAACTGCAAACTGCTTATGATTGTTTATGTACAGGAAGGTGCCCCTTCCTGCACATAAGCAATATATATTTTTTTTAATTCCATTTTGCAACTGCAATGTGTGCTGCAGTAAGCAACACACATAGTGGGTAAAAAACAGCATGTACAAATTGTTTATGTGCAGGAAGAGGCACCTTCCTGCATATAAACAATCTTCACCTCAACACAGGCACCCTTGTACTATGGTGCAAAGGTGCCTTCGTTAGTGCTAGGCAGTTAAAGTTAGCGCCAGCGCAGGGGAAAACGCTGGGCTGAACTATAACCTAGTAAATATGGTGCAGTCCTTCGTTTCTGAAGTCACGAAGCGTGTTGTTAGCCTTCTTGGCTTAACAACACGCTTCACCACTTTTTGTAAATATGTCCCCCAATCTTGCAACCTATGTTAAGTCACTCAGGTTCACCCTCAATGAACACATTGTTAAGAAATCCAACCTAGGGCCGTATTACGCATTGTCATTGTTTGCGCTGGGTGTACCTTCTAAAAGATGCGTCGGGCGCATACAATGACAATTCACCCTATTCGGATGTATGTGCTGCCCCCAGGGCAGCCACAAACTCAGGACACCCCCAGGGCAGCGCATTCATGTGAAAACACAGAGCTGGTGGTGCTCTGTGCCATCACAGTGCAGGCGGCAACCCGCCTGCACTTTTAAAGGGGATTACAGACCCGTAGGACCCCATTTCTCCCCTCCAGAGGGCTGCTCTCAGGAGGCTCACTCAAAGTTCACCACCTTAAAGGTGGCGCAATATGAGTGCGTGCCCTGAGAGCTTTGACTCCACACCCGCATCTGTAATATGGCGCTGGTGCAGAGACAAAGGAATAACATAATTTGCATAGGGCACGCCCCTATGCAAATGATGGGGGAAGACCCCCTGAAGCTAGCGCTGGCGCTGTAAGTGCACCACCGCTATCGATATTTCTGAAGGGGATGCACAATCATCTGTGCTCTGTACTTTAAAACCGAGATGCCCCGGGGGCGAGCAAAGCAGGTGCTAATGCCCGTTGCACCCCTGGGGCACTTATTGTAACACGGCCCCAGGTGCAAGTTTGCCAACATGCTGGTAACAGCCTAGACCCCCTAAAAATGTAAACCTAACCATACTGTGTCCTTTACCAGCAATGGGGGGAGAAATTTTGAAGGTTGGGAACCCTCACAGCCCTTCCCCACTTTGACAACTATTGCTAGCAAGGACCAGAGAAAAAATTATATTGCTGTTAGCCCATTACAGACTAGCTCTCAGCCACTTTGATTTCTTTCACAAAAACAGAACACTGTTTTCAGCATGATAATAAATGCACCTTTGGGCAAAGCCTGTAAGCTTCCCACCACCCCCATTACCTCCACCAAGTTTCAATACAGAGCCACCCAGAGGGACTCCGCCCACAGTTTGATGACCTCATACCTATAACCAAATTAGTGCAAGTTCCTTTTACTGATGCTTTCAGAATTCATTCTTTGGATTTCTTATTCTGCCATTGTTCATCAGTTGCTACCTGCATATGATTAACCTAAAAGTGATTTAGTTTGCAGTGCTGTCTTTTACAAATGTATTTCCTAATAACATGTTAAGTGAATATAACTTTGCTTGTGTGAGAAAAAAAAATGATTTCTCAATAGAGCATCCTAGCTGTGTTACATAAGGTTACCTCATTACAATGGTATTGAATGTTTGTTGCCTTGGTAATCACGTATCACACAGACTAGCAGGATGTCAATATTAATTCACCCGGCTAAAATCATACTAAGGAATATGTCTCCAAGGTGAAGTACGGCGTTTGGTATTTAAACCTCAAAACTTAAATGGTTCTTATCACCCAGAGATGATAATAATTTAATTGTTGAGGTTTAAATCACCCAGTGATTAGCACCATTCAAAATGTTGAGGTTTAAATACTCGGGGCAGATTTACAAGCCCCCTTTGACACCAGTGCGCCACTTTTCGTGACATACTGGTGGTGCAGGGAGCTCCTCCATATTTACAATGACAGTAAATGCCACCCTGCGTGAATTTTCCTCTCCTTGTAAATATGGCCTCTTCACACTCAGCACATTGCGCTGAAGGGGCGTTCCATGGGTGTTGCTGTGGGTGTTCCCGCGCAACACCCATGGAACAAGACTCATCTCCAGATTTACTAGAAATCTTAAATCTTGAGATGCTTCTGAATGCTATGCCACCCTAGTAGTGAGGCGCAACTAGGAGAAATGTTTTCATTTCTCCTCTTTTTTTCCACTTTCAATGCTTTCTGCATTCTACAGCACACATTAAACGAGGAAAATGCCTGTAGTGATTGTTTTTGTGCAGGAAGGTGCCCCTTCCTGCACAAAAACAATCTCCCCACGACACAGGCATCCTTGCACCATGGTACAAGGGTGCCTGCGCCAGCGCATGGCTGCAGTTTGTGCGCCAGCGCTGGGGGAAGCACAAAGATGCAACATATTCTTGTTAATATGTTGCATCCCTGTGCTTCGGAAGTGCTGCAGTGTGACGCAGCCAAATGGCTTGCTGTGCCAAGCTGCTGCACTTCCTTGTAGATTTGCCCCGAGTACCTAGTGTACAGTTTATTTTGACTTTTGGTTAAAACTAGTTACATGAATTTTAGTACTCCAACCATCAATATCTTTTTGTTGTCAATGCTCCTTGGCAGGTTTTTAATTTGCTGTGATTTGAGAAATCATGTTCCCTTCACATACATCTGATTCATATTATATTTCAGTTGCAGCAGGTTCCTGTTAGAAAAGTGATTGTTCAACTCAGCTCATGACCAATAAGCCACGGTGATCCTTTCCAAAAATTGTTTTTCGATCTTTCTTCGACCTCTAAGGCAGACTCAAGTCAATTCATGGTCCTTTTAAAAAGGTTTCTTGCTGACTGATAATGGGACTTGATCAAAAAACTTAAGTACAGTTGAGGTAGGCGTTTTGTGAGTTTATGATAATTACTGCACTTGTGTAGGTCTGCAGCAGAGCCAGTAACATGTCAAGCATATATGCAGTAGCATTCATCTTTCTTAGGTTACTACAATGAGTATCACGAGGGGGAGAGGGGTGTCTTCCCACAATTGGGCAAATAAAAGTAACTATCAGGTCATCATTCAAACAAGGCGGGTTGAATTAACATGTGGAATTTGACTCTGCAGGACCACAACTGGCCTTTGTGTTCCTGCACCCAGTGTTTTGGGGGTGCAGGAACACAAACCTGACCTTACTGGCTTGGAATGTCGATTGGTAAAATTGGAGCAGCTAAATCTCATCCTCGGTCCCTGGCACACCTTTTCGTTGGCAAACCTATTATTCCATTCCCTCTCTTCTGTTCCCAGCATCCCACCACAACCTCCACCTCCACCAAGCAGGGAAGCTTCCGCTCCCATCTACCACCTGCTCGGAGAAGATAGTAAATGGGAATGGTAAAGCTCTCAGAATATGGCATACAGCTGAAATCCACCCAGAATATCTGTGACTGCACGGAGTGTCTCCCTTCTTACTTAAAAAAGGCTTTCTTTTTACTGGACTGTTTTCAGTATATCAACCAATTCTGAATATTGCAATAACATATTCCAATAGGTTGTGTAGTAGTTTTAAACTTCTAGCAGTATATCAGATCTGTGAATCAATGATTATGGAAGGAGGTACTTATGTAGTTAAATACTTTCCCCAGTCGGACTGGTCCGCTTCAGTGATTTTCCTTGTTGGTGGCCTTTAGTGGTAGATGTGGAGTGTTGTGGCTCACTGGTTAGAGGCAGCAGACCCGTAAGCAGAGAACGGCCCGAGACCAGAGTTCAATTCCCAACGCGGCGGGTCGTGGGTCAAAACGGACTCGATAATTCTCGCCTCGGTGCCTACTCCAACCAGGGAACACACTCAGCAACTCTGGGCATTAAGCTTGCCTCATCTCTACAACGGCCCCCCACAGACACCGGCGATGCCTGGTTTCTCCTTGGAGATACCCAGAAAGGGACCATCTCTCAGGGAAAACCAGGACCGGTTCCCCAGCGGTCTTCA